>NW_027412088.1:11890000-13380000 GCF_047663935.1 Musca autumnalis | reverse complement strand
ATACAACCTACAAAATGCGAAAAATCGGGAGGTACCTTTCCATGGGGGCTATATGAAGGCGTGGACCTATACCGACAAATTTAAAGGGGAAGTTTGAGTACCCCCAACGAAGTCTAAATACCAAATTTCAGCCATTTCGGTGGAATATTGAGGCCACAACGTTCAAAATATCGAAAATCGGGAGGTACCGTTCTATGGGGGCTATATGAATGCATGGACCGATACCGACAAAGTTCTGGGGGAAAGTTTTATACCACCAATGTAAACTAAGTACCAAATTTCAGCCATTTCGGTGTGATAATGAAGCTAAAACCTTCAAAATACCGAAAATCGGGAGGTACCGTTCTATGGGATCTATATGAAAGAGTGGACCGATACCGACAAAGTTCTGGGGGAATGTTTTATACCCCTAAAGAAGACTACGTACCAAATTTCGGCCATTTTGGTAGGATAATGAAGCTAAAGCCTCCAAAATACCGAAAATAGGGATGTACCGTTCTATGGGGGCTATATGAAGGTGTGGACCGATATATCCCATTTTCAATACCAACCATCCTGCAAGTAATAAAAACTTCTTTTGACTCTCTATCTCTAAAATTGCGAGCTGTATCTTGATTTCAACAGACAGACGGACATGGTCAAATCGACATAGAATTTTAAGCTGATCAATAATATATATATTTTATAGGGTCTTCGACGAATATTTCGATGTGTTACAAACGGAATGACAAATTTAATTATACCCTCCATATGGTGGAGGGTATAAAAATCAGTCGGCCACAGATTATGACTGTAGCAAAAAAAAAAAGAATAAATAAATAATAATAAATAATTAAAAAACAAAAAATAAATAAATTTGAGAAACTCTGGCACGGTTTGTGTGTAGTTGGTATAAGCTACCAACAGCATTTTATTATGTGCATTCGTTGAAAATCAATGACACATAACAGTGAAAGAAGTTTGCTTTGTTTTGCAAACACTTTCGCCGGGGCTGTGCGAGGTTGCCAAAGAAAAACTTCTCATTAAAGTTTTTTGTCCTTTATACTTCGAGCTGACGATTGATGTTTGGGTATAAAAAGTTTTTTTTTTTGAAGAAGTTATTGAAAAATAACTTCGGTGAAGAATATCCACAAACAAAGGAACTGATGAGATCCTGTGGCGAGGATCGAAACTAGTCTTCCCTGCCTTACCGCTTAGCGAACAATAGCAAACCTTCTCCACTAATAAATTAGTTGTTTTAAATATTAAAACAACAACAACATACTATTTTGAAAAATCATAAATAAAAAACATTAAGTTCGCCTGGGCTGAAATAATTAATGGTCATAATATTATGTGGAGATTTTTCAAGTTTCAACTAGGGAAGTTTTTAAACACTGGGAACCTTACAAGCGAAAGGCCGTAGACAAAACTAAAAAACCTGAAATGGGTGTTCCCTTTTTATGGGGTCATACCGTCGACCTATGTTGACCATTTTTATACTATTATGTCTTTGTGCATTTGTACTTACTTACTTAGCTGGCCCATTACAGAACATTTGTTCCATAGGCCGAACTAAGAAAAGATCTCCATTTCTCTATTTGTTGCTTCGCACTCTGGAATACCGCGCCTTTTCATCTCATCATCCACTTGTTTGCGCCATCTATTCCTTAGCCTGCCAATTCTGCGTGCACCGCCAAGTGGTCCGTATTTATACGCCATTTTAGCGGGTTCATCATCGCTCATTCTTATGATATGGCCTAGCCAACGCAATTGCTGCATCTCGATACGTTTAACTATATTGATGTCGTTGTATAGCAGATACAGCTCATGGTTCATGCGACGTCGATATTCACCGTCAACGCAGATTGGTCCGTAGATCTTTCGAAGGATTTTCCTCTCAAACACACCAAGCACTGCCTTATCTGCTTGCGCAAGTACCCAGGCTTCGGAACCATACGTCAGCACGGGTAGTATCAATGTTTTGTAAAGCGTTATTTTTGTTTGACGAGTGGTGGCTTTATTTTTAAAGTGCTTACTTAAGCCAAAGTAGCATCTGTTGGTCAATACAATTCTTCTTTTTATTTCACAACTGATGCCGTTTGTTGTGTTTACGGCGGTGCCGAGGTATACGAAGTCTTTTACTACCTCAAAATTATAGGAACCAACTTCAATAGTTGGTCCGATCTCAATGGACGCATTGCGCTTCGACACCATCAGCTTGGTCTTCTCGCCGTTTACCGCCAGACCCACTTTAGTAGATTCTTCTTCGACCTTCATAAAGGTATCGGTTACTTCTTTTACTGATCGTCCCATGATGTCTATATCATAAGCATAAGCAAGTAACATGTGGCTATTGGGGTAGATTGTGCCACTTCTTTTGACGTTTGCCTCTCGTAAAACCTTTTCTAGCAGGATGTTGAAAAGATCACACGAAAGGCTGTCTCCTTGCCTGAAACCTCTTTTGGTACAAAACTATTCGGAGAGGTTCTTTCCTATTTTAACTGAAGATCTTGCGTCAGTTTTTTCAGACTTCATTCTGGCTCCTGTACATCTCGATTTTTTCACACTCCCGCTTTTCCACCTCTCTCTTTTTCCTGCGGAAAAGACGTTTCTCCTCTCGCCTTTTCTCGTTCTCTACGCGTTGCTACTGGTTGTAAAGTAACCCTATATGCCCCATTTTTCTCTTCGGTAGCAGCACGACACTCCTGGTCATACCATGGATTCCTTGGTGGAGGTCTCTAGTATTCAAGTACTGATTTTGCGGCTGTTTGCATCGAGTGAGCAATGTTTTGCCATTGTCCTGATGTGTTATCGGAACGAGGAGTGCTTTGATTAAGCAGTTGGGCTAGTTGAGTAGAATATGCTGTGGCTATCTGTTGGGATTGCCGCTTAACGATGTCCAACTCCCGTGTTGTGTCTGTCCGCACTTTGTTTGCTACGTTTAATCTGGTACGTACCTTTGCTGCAACAAGGTAGTGGTCGGAGTCTATTTTTGCACTTCGGAACGATCGTACATCCAACACGCCTGATGCATGTCTTCCATCTATCACAACGTGATCAATTTGATTTCTTGTTATTTGATCTGGTGACAGCCAGGGGCCCTTATGAATATCGAGATGCTTAAATCTGGTACTGCTAACTACCATGTTTTTTGCAGCTGCAAAGTCTATCAGTCTCATACCATTGTCAGGTGTTTCACTGTGGAGACTGAATTTCCCGACTGTTGGGCCAAAGATATTCTCCTTTCCAATTTTGGCATTAAAAACGCCTAGTATAATTTTAATGTCATGGGCAGGGCAACGGTCATAAGTTTCTTCTAGGCGCTCGTAAAATATATCTTTGGTCTGTTCGTCTTTGTCTTCAGTGGGAGCATGAGCGCAAGTAAGGCTGATGTTGAAGAATTTAGCTTTTAATCGAATTGCAGCTAGTCTTTCATTCACGGGGCTGAAGCTGGAGACCAGATGTTTTAACCTCCGACCAACTACAAATCCACAACGAAACTCATGCTTCGTGTCATGGCAGCTATAATACAGTGCGTCATCTTTAGGTGTTGTTGTGACGCCTTTCCCGTTCCATCGTATTTCCTCTATGGCAGTAATGTCGGCCTTGTACTTTTCAAGTACATCTGCCAATGCGAAAAAGGCACCTTCTCTATAAAGAGTGCAAAGATTCCAGGTGCAGATTCGCAGATCATGGTCCTTAAAACGTTTGCGGGGTTCGTCAACTTAAGAGGAGTTTGTTTTACTTTTCTTTTGTTTTTTTCATAGTAGGCTGTTTTTTCTAGGGGAGGGTTACTAAACCGACGACCAAACCCAAGTTTTAACGTTCTTATGGGTGAACGTGCGGCACGTGTTAGCTCACTACTTTTAACGGGTGTTAAAGGCAGATCCCCAGGTGACACCACGGGGAGGTCAGTGTCCACTTCAGATGAAAGAGGGACCAAGATAAATCCTGGGCTTTGCCATGTTAAAGCCGGTCAGGACCGTTCCTAGGTATCTTCCATCCAGTACGTCACAATCGAATAGTACAATCAAGGATAAAAATTGATTTTAGATATTAAATCGCAAAAATTGCATCCTGGCTCACTGAGCAAATCAGAAATCTCATTTTGAACAAGTGTTCGATTTCACTGAGAAATTCCCAAGACATAATTTCATAATTTTTTTAATTATTTAATAGCCAAATATTCTTCCTTTTTGTAGGCTCTTTTTGTGCTACTCATCCACTCTCATACCACCGATGCTTTTGTTTATCGTTTAATTTCCGATTTACTTTCGAATAATGTAGCCGGAGCCCCAGTGTTGCATGAGAGAACAGATTGGAATTTTGATCCTGAAGCTGCGAGGAATTCCAGAGCCATATATTATGAAGTATACCATAAATTTTTATCTCTTAAGAAAAATACTTTACGTTTGTTTTTTTTTTAATTTCAGACCCATGGTTTTCGTGGTGAAAAATTCATAGAACGGATTGGTGTGGGTGAAGATGGTAAACAGGATGAAAGACGTGCAGAACAACAGCAACGGGATTATGGACGTTTAAATGGTGAACATTGGATAAATTATCCCGGACCACAGAGATAAGGCACAGAAATGCACGTGTCAAATCGAGTCAATAGTCAATAAAGTTAACTGACTATTGCATTCCATATTACAATTTATATTTTATATAACTTTCATCTAAATATATTTCAGACTCGATGAGTGAGAGACAATTTTTTAGTACGTTGGCGCTAATTTTTAAGATAAAACTTTCATACGTCAAATCAATTGAGATATGGATGTTTTCCCATGTTAATAAGTGTAAATGTAAATGGGTTTGATGCAACCAGATTTTCATTCAATAATGTTTCATCTTATATGTATACTTTTATCTATATATCACTAATGTCTTGAAAACTCTTTAAATTATGAAATTACCTATATTTTGACTCGAAAAGTGAAATTATTATTAAAACCGATAAAATAGATGATGTGATACAGTTGTCATATGTGTTTATTTATTTTGTAATATAATCTCTTATTAATATTTTATTAATTTACTTTATTTTCTTATTGTTTTTCATTCTTCATTGTTCAACATTACGAGTTGTTATCTAACACATAATCATTATTACATTATTAATTCTATATGTATTAGTCTATTTCTATATTAAATAATACAAAATACTATTCTTTATTGTTCTATAAAATTAGATATACTTATATGCCATTGTTGCTGTTAATTACAATTATGTATAATTATGTATATTTTTTCTATTTACATTCTATTTCATAATGCACGACAACATACACACATATGTACGTAGCCTTGTTATTTCATTCTCCTTGGCAAAGGATTCAAGAAACTGTATAGTATGTATGTGCATAAATTTATACATATATGTATGTACTTATGTTGTATGTAATTCCTAATTTGTCATTGGCATTTTATGCCAACAAGTGATTAAATGCAACAGAATTAAATGTTGGGAATTTCACTCTCACTTACAAACAGAGATGCCTTATTATAATTTCAAATGCATTTGCGTATACGTATGTTTGTAGCTGCAGGCTGGCAGGCTATGGCATGAGTTCTAAATCTCATCTGGTTTTAATAAACGTTATTAGCGCATTGTTAAATACCACTACTTATTAGCTTACATTTCATAATGTGGCACTTGTAGTAAAATTTCTGCAGGCACAGGCATACGAACATATTCTGAATGGAATATTATTACACATGTACATATGTATAATAAGTATATATGGGTACTTACATATTAATTGCAAAATATATTAGATTTAGACTAAACGATGGACAATTGAAAAAATTGAAAAATATTCAATCTTGTTAGAAAATAAGCCTAAAACCTTTAAAACATGTAACTGAACTTTTATATGGTGGCTATGCAAACCGTGGACCTACAGTGACAATTTTTATACCCTCAGCATATATGCTAACGAGGGTATATACACTTTCATACGGGCAAAATGTGCCTCATCGAAATAATGGTTTTAGACCCCAAGTATGTTTGGACGAAATGTGTTTCAGACAATTTGGAATTGATTTAGCCATGTCCGTCCGTCTGTCTGGCTGGTGCGCATGATAACTCTCGAACGGATTAACTGATTCAAAATTTGGCTTTCGTAAAATTTTGTCCAAACTTAGTTTAAGTTCGAAGATAAGTCATATCGGTCCACTACTTCAGGTACCTCCCCCACAAAAGTTCAAAAATGTTCGGAAAAATTGTGCGCACGATAACTCTTGATGGGAGTGGCCGATTTGGTCCATACTTTGCACATCCTAAATTATCTACCAGATATAGATCAGGTTCGAATATGGACTATATTTGTTCACTCCTTCGGGTACCTTCCATACAAAATTTTGGAAAAATTCACCTTAAGACCTGCTCTCGAATCAATTTGATTTTTGTTTAAGCAACTTGCATTCGCTGCCTCAATTATTACGGCAGTAAAAGTTTTTTCAGGGACAAGTCCATACTTCTTGAGAAAACAGCCCGAAAGATGCAAAAAACCCCTATGGCACCATATGTAGTGGCTGGAGGGCTCGAAGCGAATACTGCGTTCATCCACATATTGGACCCTAAAATGATACGCACGATTTCTCATACACGTAGCAACCGATTTGGTTCAAACTTTGTCCAATCCTTATGGTGCCACGCACACAAATGTTCAACATTTTTGTGTGGTTCTAGGATCCTTTGGACATTTTTACCGAAGGTTTTTCTAGTGGCCCTGTTTACAGCGATATTATGTTTTTCGCAGGCTAGTGTGATAAAAAAGCCTTATCTATCGATATCCCAGCAAATTGTTGAACTTTAATCCTATCAATACTTTTGTCGGTGCATACCCCATAATTTTGAAAACCCCCTAAATACACAAGTTTTTTTTTGGGAAAAAAGTATTTTAATCCGCACAGGCTGAGGGTATATCTCTGTCGGCAAAGCCGACTCACATTTTTTATTTGTTGTAATCATATTTTGTACCCCATGGAGATAATGAGACTGCCCAAGGAATACTAGTGTTGGAAAGCCATAAGACAATGGGCATAGACAAATAAATATAAGTATAGACATAGGGTGCCACCGTGGTGCAATGGTATGCACACCCGCCTTACACGCAGAAGGGTTCGATTCCCCGGCCAGGCAACATCAAAAAATTTCAAACAAAGATAAGAGGAACTCATACAAACAAAACTAACCAAAATTGATTTTTCACCACTGCATCGAATACCGAGAGAAGAGAATAAAATTGTCGAAGAAAAGAGAATAAAATTGTCCAGCGACGAAAACTGTTGTTGAACATGACAAAAACAATTGTTGTAATTAACAAAAACTATTGTTGGACTCACAATACTACATGCGGAATCTAACAATATTAATACGTATTTTGCTTCTCGTCGTTATATCAATCATATTTTTTCTCCGCGTGTACATAACCGATTTGGACCAAATTTACCCCTCGTAATATTTTGTCCAAACTTAGATCAAGATGGGACATATCGGCCTACTCGTTCGGGTACCCTCACAAAAGGTTAAAATTTTTCGCTAAAATCTGGCTCCAATATTGAATATATCGGTTAACTCCTTCGGATACTTCCCACAGAGAAATTTGCAAAAGTGCAGATAAAAGACATGCCTTGATTTGTTTTGAAACTTTTTGCAGCAGGTTGTCCTTGAGGTCCCTATTACGACAGTACAATTGTCTTCGTGCGCAAGTCCATCTTTACTGAAGTTAGGGACCAAAACTTTAGGAACCCTGCAGGCACCAACTACAATTACTGATGAGCCCTGATGGTACCCAAAATCCGACCTCTAGGTACCCCAAAATATTGGGTGTAACGTTTGATAGCATGCTTTAATCGTCCGCACAAGCCGCAGCTATTTGCGACAATATCAGAATTAGGAATAAGGTTCTTATCTTAAGTCGCTGGCCGGCAGCACTTGGAGTGCTGACAACGAAACCTTGTTGATATCTTAACAAGCAATAGACCGGTCTGTTGTAAGCTATGTGGCGCCAGTGTGGTATGCAAATGTTAACGCCACACAGTGGAAGAATATTCAAGCCTGCCACAATACCTGCAACATCGTGCCTCCTCATGGCACCAGTGGACATCTTCATGAGGAGACGAAGATTTTACCGGTACATCAGCACAACTAGATGTTGTCGATGTAGTACCTGCTTGGACCGTGAGCATCCCTGCCGCGATCTAGTGGAGAGGATTCGCCCAACAAGGCGCGTCGGACGAGATCCCCGAAGATATAAACGAGAACCTGTAGATCAACGAGCCCATCAGGCAGTTGCGCAGGCAGTACAAAGGTACAGTATAAATGCCGTACTTGGAGACCATTCCTCATCCATTGTAGCAGAAGAACGATAGCTGTCAAGGCAAACAGGAGTGGTTTAAGCCCAGTTAGAATCCGTACGATGCAGCTGCCTCAATTCGTATTGAACTCAAGTTGCTAGCACGATACCCGTACGACACACAGGATTTGTTTAACTGCCCAGCTAAACCCACCCGCTTGATTCCTGATTCTTTATGGTTACATATTGAACCCAAGTTTAT
Source organism: Musca autumnalis (assembly GCF_047663935.1). Taxonomy (NCBI): domain Eukaryota; kingdom Metazoa; phylum Arthropoda; class Insecta; order Diptera; family Muscidae; genus Musca; species Musca autumnalis. The sequence goes on along the minus strand of NW_027412088.1, from coordinate 13,371,450 downwards.
ACCACGATACCCGTACGACACACTGGATTTGTTTAATTGCCCAGCTAAACCCACCCGCTTGATTCCTGATTTATATTTGTTTGAATTTGGGTTCAGCAGAACCAGATAACTGACGATAACACGATAACTATTCCTTGCACATCCTACTATTTTTTGTACCCTCAGTCTTTAGGCTAACGAGAGTATATACAATTTGATACGACCTAAAATGTGCCTCATCGGGTTTAGACCCCAAGTATGTTTGGACGAAATTTGTTTCAGAAAATTTGGAGTCGATTTAGCACTGTCCGTCCGTTAGTCTGGCTGGCTGGCGCGCAAGATATTTCTCGAACGGATCAACCGATTCGAACCAAATTTTACACTTCTTAATCGTTTCCCAAACTTAGTATAAGTTCGAATATGGGCCATATCGGTCCACTCCCTCGGGTACTTCCCCACAAAGTTCAAAAAAATTTTTGTAAAATGGGGTGAACGATAACTCTTGAAGTGAGCAATCGATTTGGTTCAAACTTTCCACATCGTATTCTTCCTTCCTGATATAGATCGGGTTCGAATGTAGACTATATCGTTCCACTTCTTCCGGTACCTGCCACACAAAATTCGGGAAGGGTGAAGTTTAAGAGATCCTCTCTTATCGTTTTTATTTGTTTTAGCAGGTTGTCCCTGCTGTCCCCATTTATGATGGTACAATTTTTCATCTGGGGCAAGTCCACACTTCCTAAAAGCCCCAGGAATCCCTGCACACAAACTAAAATGTGAAATCAGCAAGATAAGGGAGTTTCTGATTGGCCCAAATGGTCCACTCCCTCGGGTAACTCCCAACTAAATCTGGGATCGTTTTGATTCTTTTTTAGTAGCTTGCCCTAGCTACCCATTAAACACTGTATTTTTTTTTTTCTGGAGTAAGTCCACACTTCCTGAAATAAAACCCGCAAAAAACCCTGCCGGCACATACTAAAATTGCTATAGTGCAAGGTAACGGTAAAACTTTTTCAAAACTTCCTAAAAACGTAATAATTTATTTGATATCACTATGCAACACTGAAAATGCAAACAACTTCTGGTATGGATTTTTTGAAAGTACATATTTAGACTACAAAAACCCTAGTTGGGGTTTGTTCTGTCAGATCCAGTTCGGATTTTATGGCCTCATCTAAACCGGGCTAAATCTACACTTTTTTGCATTAATCGGGCCTTTATCTCAGAAACGAATAGGAATTTGACCTTGCTGTCTTTAGCAATATTATAGCCCTAAACTAGTAGAACTTATCTCCTGAAGAAACCACATATGAAAAACTCCATCTAGGGCTTAAAAATCTATAAAATATATAAAATTTTACATAAATGCTGAAATTCTGGTCAGTATCGGCTAAACCATTGGGAGTTGAACCAAGTAACCTTTTGCAAAAGTCTTCCAAATAAAGTTCTCAACAATTCTTTAGAACATTCTGAAACCATTAAATGATTACTTCATGTTGTTTCAGTGGTATTTTGCATCATATCTTTTACAACACGTATTTCAAACACAGTTCACACCAACAGTTTATTCTCGCATTTCGGATTTCACTACATTATTGACATTTTTATTAAATCGTCGTAGAAAAATCTACTGAAAACAAAGGGATAGAGGCATTTTACAACAATGACGTGTTCTGAAGAGTTGTGTATTACATTCCAGGGAATATTTTTCCAAAAGAAAATATTCAGAAAAAATTAACGGTTTTGGAGATACGGTGCGAAATGTATAAAAATTTATGAATTTTTGCATATATTTTGAAATTTGAGGCAATAAATTTAGTTTTTCGAATTCATTATTTCTCCAAATATTGTATTCTTGACCTTATCTACAAATTTGCTTCAGAGGTCAGAAGAAGATTCGCATTGGTTTCAGAGATATACCCCCGAAATTCTTTAAAAACTCAATATTTAACCATGTTTAGATGGGGCCATAAAATCCGAGCTGGATCTGACACAACAAAACCCAACTAGGGTTTATTGTCGTTTGGGTCTGTACTTTCAAAAAATCCTCAGTTCGAATTGTTTGCACAAGATCACCTTAAAATGTTGCACAGTGTATTTCGAGTTCTCTATAAATCATAAGTTTTCTTGGTTTGGTTAGTGGCTGAGGGTATATCTCCGTCAGCACAGCTGACTGATACTTTCTTATTTGTCTTAAACTTAAATCAGTTAGAATATGGACTATATCAGACAACTTCCCCCAATACCTCCCTCAAAAAAGTGCATAATTTTTGTTCAAGTGTTGTTAAGGTACTATTACAGTGTTTTTTGTAAACCAAATTTGAAAGGAACACAGAAAGCTGAAACCAAATGAAAAATAATTCGTGAGTGACCCTAAAACTAAATTTCAAAGCACTTGCTCTTATTGATCCATAGGACAGAATTCGCTTTAAAAGGTATTTTTGTTCCATTAGTATACGTATTTTCTGAAATTGTATTATTTATTGAAAAATGTTTTATAATTACAAATTACATTAAACTTATATTTAATAAAATATAACACCAAAATTTCAACATTCAAGTTCAATTGGTACAGAATTCGGGCCAAAAGGTATTTGTTGTATTATTAAAGTACGAATTTCAATAAACCCAATTTTAATGAACCCCTTTGAACCAAATGTGACCCACATGCAACATTCCAAGATTACTGTTTGACCTGATTCATCGATGATCAGTTAGTATTAAGAGTGTAAGGACCCATATTGCCATTATATTTGAGAATAAGCTATGGGAAAACAAATAGCATAACTTTAAAAAATAATAAATACGCTTTTTTCCCCTAAAATAAGTAAAACAGTTTCCACAACTCTGCTCTTCTAACATCCGTGGCTATATCTTACGACTTTAAGTTGATATTCCGTGGTAAAATTGTCATTTTGTTGTTACCAACATTATGAAACGAAATGTTGTTCTTGTAATCATCAGTCATAATGTGCGTATTATTTAGAGAATTAGTCTCATTTGTGGATACAATTGTGGTATGTATGTATGTGTGGGTGCGCATGTGAGTTTGTGGCAATTAAAATTGCAATTACAAAATAATTACATTTCATTGCAAACATTTGCATTAACGGCCACTTCATAATTTCATCATTTGCAACTGTGTCGTCGCATGGATTTTAATACTCTGCAGCAGGCAGCAATAATCGCTGTAATAATTTGAGCCAATTTTCCACTTGTAATATAAACGACAGTAAGCGAAAAAAAAGAAACAGCAGAAGAGGCACAAATGAATGTACGGAAAATAGAATTAGCTAAAATTTAGGACAAATGGAATGCATATGTGGAATGGGTGGATATTTGTACTTATGGATGGGTTCATTTTAAGACATTTTTTTTTAATTCTAAGCGAGGCTTAGAATACACTTTTTTGAAGGAATATTCAATATGAACGTTAGTTGTTTTAGTTTGGCTTTTAGGTCAGAAATGAAAAAAAAAAAACAAGTAAAAAAGTGTCAGTCGGCTTTGCCGACCGATATATACCCTCAGCCAATGTGAAGTGAAATTTTCACCTACGGACAGATCGAATGTATTTAAGGTCTCTTCAGAATTTTGTGGCCCTTTTTGGACATTTGAACTTGCCGACAAAAATGTGGTTTAGAAGTTAAACTAAATTTTGACAAAATATTTGGTGATCCAAAGTTTGGACCAAATTGGTTGCCCCATTCAAGTGTTATCGTCCTAGCATTTTAGTGACATTTTTAAATATTGGGGAGAAGTACCGGAAGTTGTGGACCGGTATTGCCCCATGAAACTAAGTTTGGATATAATATGACGAAGACCAAATGTTGGACCAAACCGGTTGAACAGTTCGAGAGTTATCGTGCTCTCCGACCGCCACACATGGTGACGTAGGGGGTTTTTACACCTTTCGGGCTGTTTTCCCAAGAAATATGGACTTGCCCTTTACCGTCGTAATGAAGGTAGCGAATGCAAATCGCTTCAACAAAAATCAAAGTGATTCGAGAGCAGGTCTTAAAGTGAACTTATCCATAATTTTGTGTGATAGGTACCCGAAGGAATGGACAAACATAGTCCATACTCGAACCTGATATATATCTGGTAGATATATTAGGATGTGTAAAGTATGGACCAAATCAGTCACTCCCTTCGTGCGAACAATTTTTCCGAACATTTTTGAACTTTTGTGGGAGAGGTACCTGAAGGAGTGGACCGATATGGCTAATCTTCGAATTTAAACTATGTTCGGACAAAATATTACGAAGGCCAACTTTTGGCCGGAATCGGCATTTCCGTTCGAAAATTATTTGCGCTTCCACCCATAAACATTGTGTCATAGGGTTTTTTTTAAACTTTCAGGCTATTTTTTCAGGAAGTATGGACTTGCCCCTGAGGAAACTTGTACCTTCGTATAGGGGACAGTGAATACAAGATGTTACAACAAAAACCAAGGCGATTCGAGAGCAGGTCCTAAACTAAACTTTTCCGAAATTTTGTGTGGGAGGTACTCGAAGGAATTAACCGATTGAGTTCATATTGGAGCCTCATCTAAGTCTAGTAGAAATTTCATAATGTGCAAAGTATGGACCAAATCGGTTACTCCCTTCAAGAGTTATCGAACTTTTGTGGGGGAGGTACCGGAAGGAGTGGACCGATATAATCCATCTTTGAACTTGAACTAAGTTTGGACAAAATATTACGAAAGCCAAATTTTGGACGGAATCGGCAGATCCGTTCGAGAGTTATCTTGCGCTCCAACCACTACACACGGTGTCATAGGGTTTTTTGTAACTTTCAGGCTATTTTCTCAGGAAGTATGGACTTGCCCCTAATAAAACTTACAGCGTCGTATAAAGGACAGCGAATACAACTTGCGTAAACAAAAATCAAAGCGATTAGAGACCAGGTCCTAAACTGAACTTCTCCGACTTATGCCCCTATAGTTAGAGCATACAGTCTTATCTCACTTCTTGTGGACTGGGCACAGGATACTCAGGTTCCAATCGTCGCGTACTCGTTCTTCCGGCCAGATGGTGCTAACTAGCTGATGAATACACCTTATCAGTGTGTCGCCTCCGGTTTTGAACAGCTCGGCTGGTAAGCCATCGGCTCCTGCTGCCTTATCATATTGGCTGGGCGGTATACATTAATACCATCTTCTGGGATTGGGTCTGTGGTATCATCGTCGTCTTCGCTGTTATTGGATACCAACAGTTTTGAAAAATGTTCTTTCCATATCCTGAGCACACTATCTGTATCAGTTACCAAATTACCTTGCTGGTCTCTACAGGAGGATGTGCCTTTACCAAAGCCATCAGTTTGATGCTTGACTCTTTGGAAGAATTTGCGGACTTCATTCTGGTTCCTGTCAGGGATGCCAGATAAGTTTGGTCTAAAATCGGCACTTTGCGGGTGCCAAAATCGGCAAAAAATTTTCAAAATCGGCAAAAAATCGGCAAATTAAATAACGTTTATTTCAGTTCAAATTATTGCTATATTTAATAAGCATAAGTTAAGAAATAACATTTAAAGTGCAACAAAATAATTAACAATTCATAAACCAAGGCAATTATTCAAAATATGTATGAATATAAATGGTTTTACCATATGCATATGTAGTATATATATAAAAATGGTGTAAAAAATGTATAGTAATTCATAAAATGAGAACGGCTAGGCCGATTTCTGTAAAATTTTTTGTCAGTTATTCGTATTTTCGAGGAGAAGGTCTTTACGGAAGAAAATTTTGGAAAATGTCTCTGGAAAAGTCGGAAAATTGGAAAAATCGAAAATTGAGTTTTTGTATGAAATTTTATTCCTTAATAGCGAGACGAAGTTCGCCGGGTCCGCTAGTGTAGTATATATTTATAAGTACGTGTATGTATATATGAAATCAATATATTTTCAATTCAGTTAAGCTAAACAAAACGTATACAAATATTGCCTTAAGAGGTTATTAATAAGGTGATTGTTTTTATACCCTCTCAGCATTTATGCTAACGGGGGTATATAAACTTTCATACGGGCAAAATGTGGTTCATCGAAATAATGGTTTAGATCCCAAGTATGTTTGGACGAAATGTGTTTCAGACAATTTGGAGTCGATTTAGCAATGTCCGCCCGTCTGTCTGTCTGGCTGACTGGTGCGCACGATAACTCTCGAACGGATGAGCCGATTTTTTCCAAGGTTTGGCTTTCGTAATATTTTGTCCAAACTTAGTTTAAGTTCGAAGATGGGCAATATCCGTCCACTTCTTCAGGTACCTCTCCACAAAAGTCCAAAAATGTTCGGAAAAATTGTACGCGCTATAACTCTTGGAAGGAGTGACTGATTTAGTCGATTTAGTACTTTACACATCCTAATATGTCTACAAGATATAGATAAGGTACGAATATGGACTCTATTTGTCTATTCCTTCGGGTACCTCCCACGCTAAATTTCGTATAAGATTTCTTTAAGACTTGATTCCGTTTCTATGAAAATGTAAAATGAAAACTTTTACAAAGGACAAAACTGTCAAATGAAAATGCTCTCGAATCACTTCGATTTTTGTTGAAACAATTTGAATACGCTGCCTCCAATACGGCGGTAAAAGCTTTTTCAGGGGCATTTCCATACTTCTTGAGAATATAGCCCGAGAGGTGTAAAAACCCCTATGCCACCAAATGTAGTGGCTGTAGAGCACGATAATTCTCGAACTGATCAACCGATTCCAAAAGTTATACGATGACCCACTGAAATGTGGGCGCGATATCTATCGAAAAGATATAACTCTCAAAATAAAATCCACTTCCCTAATGGACTATGTCGGTCCACTCCTTTATGTACGACCTCCACAACACTTTTGAATTTAAATTTTAATCCACATTTTTCGGCAAGTTCAAATGTGTAAAAATTGCCACATAATTCCGAAAAGACCTTAAAAACATTCGATCTGTCCGTAGAAGAAAGTTTCAATTCACATAGGCTGAGGGTATACCTCTGTCAGCAAAGCCGACTGACACTTTCTTACTAGTTGTATTGGAATTTTAAAATGTTGGTTTGCAATTAAATTCAATTTCTGTAATAAATATTTGAATTAAAGTTTTGTAACAAATCATTTTTAATGACAACATTATAACAGTTAGGGCCATTATTATATGTATGTGTTCTTTTACTATCTGATGGATTTGAAAACCCAAAATAAACAAATTCGGTGGCATTACAAATATGATTTTTGCATTGAAAGTTAATGCCAAGAAGCTCCTTCTTGAAATTCAATCATCACATTTAACTGTTAGTTAGCCGGAACGCTATAAATCTGTTCGGTAAATCCAAACCATAACAAAAAGAGACTTATAATAATGGGGGTTAGACTTATTTAATTTTAAGTAGTCTTTAGTAAAGAGAATTCCTTCCATCGAGTCCATAACTAATCGATCTCGGCACTTGTTTTTATTTAAATTGGCTAGAAACTCTTTCCACATTTGCTGAAGAATGTGACAAGACTAAAACATGTTTAATAAATTTGGACAAAATAGGTAATAATGATTCAGAATTTGCACATATTAATTCACACATTGTTTTCCAAAATTCTAGCAACTCTACGTTTTTATCTTTAAACAAATTTTTGAAATTTAAAGTTCGCGTGATTCTTGCTTTTCGTTTATGTTTATAAAGCATTCGTATTCCTTTATAATGTCGAAAAATGAATCTTGTGTGCCATTTATTATAAAACTTTGATTTATTGAAGCTAGTCACTTAAATTTATTTTCAAAATTAAACCACTTTAAAATCTGACCACAAAGTTCAATATAAAAGTTTGTTCAGTTTTTAATTATTTCCACTAACCCACTAACCCACTTTTCGACAATTTCGTTTTTTGAACAATTTTCTTGGCGTATATACTGAAGTACACGTTATGGTAATCAAGAAAATTCAAACTGTTTTTATAAAATGTTAAAAAAATGTTATTATTATTAATCAAACTACTTTTGACGGTATAGTTGTCTTTGTTATTGTACCAAATTAGTTCTAGCAACCACAAGTCTCCATTGTCCCTTCAGGGATGTTGTGGGAACATATGAATGTAATTACAATTTTCATACAAAATGAAAATCTTATGTGAACAAGTTGCCTTAACTAAAAATCGGCATTTTAGGGATAAAAATCGGCAAATCGGCATTTCTATTTTTTTGGACTAAAAATCGGCAAAATGCCGATAAATCGGCAAATCTGGCATCACTGGTTCCTGTACATCTCGATTTTTTCACACTCCCGCTTTTCCATCTCTCTCTTTTTCCTGCGGAAAAGACGTTTCTCCTATCTCATTTTCTCCTGATATCTCTCTCGTGCGCTACGCATTGCTACGGATTGTAAAGTAGCCCTATATGCCGCATTTTTCTCTTCGGTAGCAGCACGACACTCCTGATCATACTATGGATTCCTTGCTGGAGGTCTCTGGTATCCAAGTACTGATTTTGCGGCTGTTTGCATGGAGTGGGCAATGTTTTGCCATTGTTCTGATATGTTATCGGGACGAGGAGTGCTTTGATTAAGCAATTGGGCCAGTTGAGTGGAATATGCTGTGGCTATCTGTTGTGATTGCAGCTTACCGATGTCTAACTTTCGTGTTGTGTCTGTTCGTACTTTGTTTGCTACGTTTAACCACGTGCGTACATTTGCTGCAACAAGGTAGTGGTCCGAGTCTATGTTTGCACCTCGGAACGATCGTACATCCAACACGCTTGATGAATGTCTTCCATCTATCACAACGTGATAAATTTGATTTCTTGTTCTTTGATCTGGAGACAGCCAGGTGTCCTTATAGATGTCGAGATGTTGAAATCTGGTGCTGCTAACTACCATGTTTTTGTGCCGCTGCGAAGTCTATCACCTCATACCATTGTTGAAGAATTTTGCTTTTAATCGAATTGCAGCGAGTCTTTCATTCACTGGGGTAAAGCTGGACACCAGATGTTTTAGTCTCCGACTAACTACAAATCCGCAACCAAACTCATGCTTTATGCCATGACAGCTATAATACAGTGCGTCACCTTTAGGTGTTGTTGTGACGTCTTTCCCACTCCATCGTATTTCCTGTATGGCAGTAATGTCGGCCTTGTACTTTTCAAGTACATCCACCAATGCGTAAACTGCACCTTCTCTATAAAGAGTGCGAACATTCCAGGTGCAGATTCGCAGATCATGGTCCTTAAAACGTTTGCGGGGTTCGTCAACATTAGAGGGGTTTGTTTTTTTTTTCTTTTGTTTTTTCATAGTAGGCTGCTTTTTCTAGGGGCGCCCAAACCCACGTTTTTAACGTTCTTATGGGTGAACGCGCCGCACATTTTAGCTCACTACCTTTAGCGGGTGTTAAAGGCAGCTAACCCAGGTGATACCACGGTGAGGTCAGTGTCCATGTCAGGATCGTTCCTTGGTATCTTTCATCCCCTACGTATCTTTCACATTATCTCACCGAAATATCGGAAATTTGGTATTTGAGTACGGTACCTCCCGAATATTTTGGAGGTTAGCAACGTTGTTTTACTGAAGTTGCTGGAATTTGCTATTTAGCCTTCTTCATAAACGAATCAACGAATCAAGAACAGAAGAATGGATTACCGACGAGATTCGAGAACTATGGAATGAACGAAGCAAGTACAAAAATAAAAATTATGAAAAATACTGGGAGATAAACAGGGAAATACGATCCGCGACCCGATCAGCCAAAAATGCGCTATTGAATGCCAAATGCCAGGAAATTGAATTCTTACAAAGTATACATGATGATTTCAACCTCCACAAGAAACTAAAGGAATCCGTCGGTGTATATAGAAAGAAAATATCTAACCCAGTTTTAATTAACGAAAACAATGAAGCTGTCTTTGACTTGGATGGAAAGAAGCAGATATGGGAGGAATACATTACCAATCTTTTTACTGATAACGAACGATCACCTTATGGAGAGGTTTTGCAAATTTCAAGAAGGGGAACACCTATAACACGGAACGAAGTTGAATGCGCTATAAAATCCTTGAAAGATAAAAAGGCTACAGGACCGGACGAAATCCCATCAGAATTGCTAAAGCTTATTGATTCTAATAACGTAAAACTATTAATCAACCTTTTTAACCACATATATAACACTGGAAACTATCCAGAAGAATGGCTCAAATCCACCTTCATCGCAATTCCCAAGATAAATAATGCAAAGAAATGCAGTGACTTCAGACTCATTAGCTTAATGAGTCATGCTTTGAAGACATTTCTAAAAATAATTCATAGCAGAATATATACTACATGTGAAGCACACATGGGAAATACCCAATTTGGGTTTAAAGAAGGAATGGGCACAAGAGAAGCATTATACTGCATTCAAGTTGTAACACAGAAATGTAGAGATGCCCAGAAGGATGTGTTCATGTGTTTTATTGACTATGAAAAGGCATTCGACACCGTCAAACATGACAAATTAATAGAAATCTTGAATACTATTGGAATACCAGAAAACGAACTCCAGTGCATTAAAAGTCTTTATTGGAATCAGTCGGCACGAATTGACGTAAGTGGAGAACCCACAAAAGAAATTGCCATATCAAGGGGTGTTAGACAGGGATGCCTTTTATCTCCCCTGTTATTCAACGTGTATTCAGAGAAAATATTCCAAGAAACACTCGAAGGAGAAAACATCGGAATCAGAATTCATGGGAAACTAATCAACAATATAAGGTATGCGGACGATGCTACGTTACTGGCAGGGAGCATATCCGGTCTACAAAAACTAGTAGAGAAACTGGCACGTGTAAGTGAGAAATATGGTCTTAAAATCAACATGAAGAAGACGAAGTACATGATCATTAGCAGAAAAAATCCCCATGCTGAGGTGAACTTAAAAGTACAAGGTACACAAATAGAAAGAGTGAGAACCTTTAAATATCTTGGGATGTTAATAAACGACAAATGGGATCCCTCGAAAGAAATAAAAAGTCGAATAGAGATGGCGCGAGATGCTTTCTGTAAATATAGTAAAACCCTGAAAAGTCATGACATAAATATAACAACAAAAATACGTTTTATAAAATGTTATGTTTGGTCGGTGCTGTTATATGGAACTGAAGTTTGGACGCTCAAATCCTCTGATGAAAGAAAATTGGAATCCTTTGAAATATGGATTTACCGGCGAGTACTGAAAATACCATGGACTGCGAAAATTTCTAATGACGAAGTACTAAGAAGGATAAATATAAGCCGGCAATTAATAACAACTATAAAAAGGCGCAAAATATCGTATCTGGGACATGTATTAAGGAACAACAAATACATAATTTTACAAGCAATTCTGAAGGGAAAAATTGAAGGAAGGCCAGCTAGAGGAAGGAAAGAAACATCCTGGCTCAAAAATATCATGGACTGGACAGGTTATACCAACGAAACCGATCTGCTGAATGCTGCAAAACACAGAGAGCTGACAACCACTATACAATAAGATAATAATTAAAATGCGATAAATATTAAAAAAAAGATGAATTGTACGATCACTTATATCCGGATAACGGATGAGTAAATAAAGAAGAAGATAAACGAATGGAAACTAATTGTTAAATTTACTTCAATACAACTCATGGTGGAGGCTATAACGCTGTTATTACTTGTTTTTATACCCTTCACCATATGGAGGGTATAATTAAATGTGTCATTCCGTTTGTAACACATCGAAATATTCGTCGGAGACCCTATAAATTTGATCAGCATAAAATTCTATGTCGATTTGACCATGTCCGTCTGTCCGTCCGTCAGTCCGTCCGTCTGTCTGTTGAAATCAAGATACGGCTCGCAATTTTAAAGATAGAGAGTCAAAATTTGGTACAGAAGTTGTTATTACTTGCAGGATGGTTGGTATTGAAAATGGGATATATCGGTCCACGTTTTGATATAGCCCCCATAGAACGGTACCTCCCGATTTTCGGTATTTTTAAAGTTTTAGCTTCATTATCCTACCAATGAAATTGGGTACGTAGTCTTCTTTAGGGGTACAAAACTTTCCCCCAGAATTTTGTTGGTATCGGTCCATACCTTCATATAGCCCCCATAGAACGGTACCTCCCGATTTTCGGTATTTTGAAGGTTCTAGCTTCATTATCCTACCAAAATGGTTGAAATTTGGTACGTAGTCTTCTTTGGATGTATAAAACTTTCCCCTAGAATTTTGTTGGTATCGGTCCACACCTTCATATAGCCCTCATATAACGGTACCTCCCGATTTTCGGTATTTTGAAGGTTTTAGCTTCATTATCCTACCAAAATGGTTGAAATTTGGTACGTAGTCTTCTTTAGGGGTATAAAACTTTCCTCCAGAATTTTGTCGGTATCGGTCCACACCTTCATATAGCCCCCATAGAACGGTACCTCCCGATTTTCGGTATTTTGAAAGTTGTGGCCTCAATATTCCACCGAAATGGCTGAAATTTGGTATTTAGACTTCGTTGGGGGTACTCAAACTTCCCCTTTAAATTTATCGGTATAGGTCAACGCCTTCATATAGCCCCCATGGAAAGGTACCTCCCGATTTTTCGTATTTTGAAGGTTGTGTCTTCAATATTCCACCAAAATGGCTGAAATTTGGTATTTAGTCTTCAATGTGATATAAAACTGTTCGCCAGAAATTTGTCTATTCAGGTCCACGCTTTCATATTGCCCCATTTCTGACTAAAATTCGTCGGTATAGGTCCACGTTTCGATATAGCCCCCATAGAACGGTACCTCCCGATTTTCGTAATACTGAAGATTGTGACGTCAATATCCAACCGAAATGGCTGAAATTCGTTATTTCGTCTTCCAAGAGTTATAAAATATTCCAGAAGAGTATTATCAGTATAGGTCCACGTCTTCCTATATCCCCATAGAAGCGTACTTCTGGATTTTCGGTATTTTTTAAGTTTTAGTCACATTCTCCTACCGAAATATAGGAAATTTGGTTTTTAGTCTTCTTTGAGCCTAAAAACTTTCCGTCAGAAATTTGTCGGTATAGATCGACGTTTTGAAATAGCCCCCATAGAATGGTGCCTCACATTGTCTTACCGAAATTGCTGAAATTAAGTATTAAGTTTTCTTCATACACGAAAGGAAACTAATTATTCCATTTTACTTCAATACAACTTGTGGTGGAGGGTATAACAAGTTCGGCCCGGCCGAACTTAACGCCGTTCTTACTTGTTTATTTTGTTTATATTTTCAAATATTTCGAACGTTATCAGGGATTTGGTCTTAAGATGATAATGAGCGTCGATGACGATCGAAATATTGGAAAATATTAACAAAATAAAAAACAATAAACTCCTGTTGTTTTTTAATTTCTGAGCTAAAAGCCAAACTAAACCAACTAATGTATAGAGTCCAAAGGTCAACAAAAATTGCATTAATAATTAAAAGGAATATTTAATATTATTAACTTTGGATGATTTTTTTATAATTTTGTGGTACACAAATATTTTCGAATAATAGCAAATTAAAAAAAAAGATATTTCTCTCAACATTGATTTATTTACATATGTATACATATATACGCATTTGCTCTTTTAGCATAACAATCCCGTTCCAATAAATCAAACAAGTATGACCAGTGGAATATATAAATTCACTCATTATTGGTGAACTCCCTAAAGTATGCAATGTAATTACCTGAAATTCACTTTTTTAACATTTTAACAACAGCTCATTTCCGTTACTCATTATTTGCTGCCGACTGGTGGCACAAACACTCTCACACGCACCCACATATGCAGCGAATTAACCTTCAAGCTGTTTTAAAATCAATGAGCACTGACTGCCATCGATACAAAGAGCCGGTGCAATTTTAAATGAGAACCCACGAAATGGATTTTTTGCAAAATGGTATTAAGTCGTTTCTATTGAATAGACTTTTATTAAATAAGAAAAAAAACTATGTTCTTACAAAAGAGCAAATAATTAACAGCCTGTTTCTGTATGTCAGAACGAAAATGTGTGCGAATGTTACACCCCCAAACTTTAGTTTTCAAAATATTTTTTTACCTTTGTTTTTGCTTCGACACAAAAAACAAATTTGAAAACACACCCTAGTTTGGGCGTTTTTCATTCGCACACATTTTCGTTTCGACATACAGAAACGAAACAGGTTGTAAATATTTTAATATTAATATGTGCGCAAATTTAATAAATTTACCAGTCCCGAAACAGAGCTTTTGGTCCATAAGCCTAACACAGAATACGATCTAGATTACAATATTTTGGGATACCATATTCAATTGGGTCTTTCGAGTTTGCCTTCCTTTTCTACCCGAAGCGTCATTAGGCTCGTCGTGACTTATACCTTTTTTTAGCGGAACAACTTCGTTCATTCTCATAACAAGATCTGGATAAATAATTAATACGTTTAACAACTATAATTATTTTTATTTATTTGACAAACTTGCCAGTTAGGGCGAATATCATTTTTAATATTAATTTTTAATGAATTTCTCGTTGGAGTTGAGCTGAATGACCCAAGATTTTTTGCAATTGAAAAAGGAAAGCCGAAGATTTGAACCCAAATTATTTTTATTTTTTTTTTTTAACATTTTTTATTTTGGAGATAACATATTTTTCACTGCAATCTTCTTTCCAATGTTAATTTACCTCATTATGCGTGTGTGTGTGCGTATTGTACGACGAAATAAAACGGATATTAACTTGTTTAACCGCATTTACAAAGGCCACTTTATTATCGGCCGGAAAAATGTCCACATGAATGTGCAACTACACGTGAACATATGTAAATAATACATATTTATACAGATTGTATATATGTATGTACATCAGAACATACTTAACATATTCGCTATCTACCGCACATACGAGTATAGTCAACAACTCAATACAATTGATATTGTCAATTAACAGGAAATTTTATTATCACTACAGCGAGAATCCAACAAAAAAGAGGTTGGAATACAAATAATAACAATAATAAATAAGTATGCTCGTGTCGTATCAGGACCGCTCGCTCTACGATTGTGGTGGCATTGACAGAGATAACACCATAAAATTGTTTAACAAATTGTTAATACTTAACAATAAATATGAGTTTCTCATGGGTTTGGAAATTAACGAATATGTGGTTTATAGTAAGGTGGGTAACTGAATGAAAATGGGAAAGAGGCTGCCATTGAAGAAATGTGGCACACTAAAATTTAAAATGCTTTTGATTTTTGAAAATACACATTACAAATTATTAGGTTAGAGAATAGGGGAGAAAAATCAAATGTCCATTTCCTCATACAAGTGCCCAGCAAAAATTTGAAAGTTACATAGGCCGAATAACCGATTACAATGTCATGTAAACAACCTAGCTTCTGCATTAACAGTAAGTTGAAAAATATGGATGGATTATTCTTTAATATTATTTCTTTAATATTTTAAAAATTAAAACTACTTACGTTACCTATTACTAAGCAATGAGTACGGTGACACAAAGCCTGTGCGTCCGACTACAAATCCCAGGGTTGTTTGTTCAATGCTCACCATCGGCAAAGCATTTTTTGTTAGCAAAACTACGAAGAGATTGTGGTGCACATGCAAGCGTTAAAAAATTAATGTTCGTACACGAACGTAGGGGATGGAAGATACCAAGGAACGGTTCTGACCGGCTTTAACATGGCAAAGTCCAGGATTTATCTTGGTCCCTCTTTCATTTCAAGTGGACACTGACCTCCCCGTGGTGTTAACTGGGGATCTGCCTTTAACGCCCGTTAAAGGTAGGGAGCTAACATGTGCCGCGCGTTCACCCATAAGAACGTTAAAAACTTGGGTTTGGGCGTCGGGTTAGTAACTCTCCCCTAGAAAAAACAGCCTACTATGAAAAAACGAAAGAAAAGTAAAACAAACCCCTCTAAAGTTGACGAACCCCACAAACGTTTTAAGGATCATGATTTGCGAATCTGCACCTGGAATGTTCGCACTCTTTATAGGGAAGGAAGTTGCAGTTTACGCATTGGCAGATGTACTTGAAGAGTACAAGGCCGAAATTACTGCCATACAGGAAATACGATGAAACGGGAAAGGCGTCACAACAACACCTAAAGGTGACGAACTGTATTATAGCTGCCATGACACAAAGCATGAGTTTGGTTGCGGATTTGTAGTTGGTCGGAGGTATAAACATCTGGTCTCCAGCTTCACCCCAATGAATGAAAGACTCGCTGCAATTCGATTAAAAGCAAAATTCTTCAACATCAGCTTTATTTGCGCTCATGCTCCCACTGAAGACAAGGACGAACAGACCAAAGATATATTTTACGAGCGCCTAGAAGAAACTTATGACCGTTGCCCTGCCCATGACATTAAAATTATACTAGGCGATTTTAATGCCAAAATTGGAAAGGAGAATATCTTTGGCCCAACAGTCGGAAAATTCAGTCTCCACAGTGAAACATCTGGCAATGGTATGAAGCTGATAGATTTTGCATCTGCAAAAAATGGTAGTTAGCAGTACCAGATTTAATCATCTCGATATTCATAAGGGCACCTGGCTGTCCCCACATCAAAGAACAAGAAATCAAATTGATCACGTTGTGATAGATGGAAGACATGCATCAAGCGTGTTGGATGTGCGATCGTTCCGAGGTGCAAACATAGACTTGGACCACTACCTTATTGCAGGAAAGGCACGTACCAGATTAAACGTAGCAAACAAAGTGCGAACATACACAACACGGAAGTTGGACATCGGTAAGCTGCAATCACAACAGATAGCCACAGGATATTCCACTCAACTGGCCCAACTGCTTAATCAAAGCACTCCTCGTCCCGATAACATATCAGAACAATGGCAAAACATTGCCCACTCGATGCAAACAGCCGCAAAATCAGTACTTGGATACCACAGACCTCTACCAAGGAATCCATGGTATAACCAGGAGTGTCGTGCTGCTACCGAAGAGAAAAATGCGGCATATAGAGCTACTTTACAATCACTAGCAACGCGTAGCGCACGAGGTATCGGGAGAAAAGGAGAGAGGAGAAACGTCTTTTCCGCAGGAAAAAGAGAGAGGTGGAAAAGCGGGAGTGTGAACAAATCGAGATGTACAGGAGACAGAATGAAGTCCGAAAATTCTACCAAAGAGTGAAACATCAAACTGATGGCTTTGGCACTGGCACATCCTACTGTAGGGACCAGCAAGGTAATCTGGTAACTGATACAGATAGTGTGCTAAGGATATGTAAGGAACATTTTCCAAACTGTTGGTATCCAATAGTAGCGAAGTCGACGAAATACCATAGATCCAATCCCAGAAGATGGTATTGAATGTATACCACCCGGCCAAAATAAGGTAAAGACATCAATAAACCAGCTGAAGAATAATAAGGCAGCAGGAGCTGATGGCCTACCTGCCGAGCTGTTTAAAACCGGAGGCGACACGCTGATAAGGTGTATGCATCAGCTAGTTAGCTCCATCTTGCAGGAAGAATGCGTACCCTATTGGAACCTGAGCATCTTGTGTCCTGCGTTCCGTCCATAAGAAAGGAGATAAAACTTTATGCTCCAACTATAGGGATATAAGTCTTCTCCCTATCGCCTACAAGATAGTGTCAGGGATATTATGCGAACGATTAAAGCCCATCCTCAACGAAATAATTTGACCATACCAATGTGGCTTTAGACCTGGCAAGTCCACCATTGACTAGATATTTACCCTGCGGCAAATCCTGGAGAAGACCCAAGAGATGCAGATCGACACCTACCACCTTTTTGTCGAATATAAAGCAGCCTTCGACAGCCCGCTACGTTCAAAGGTATTCCAAGCAATGTCTGAATCCCCGCAAAGCTCATTCGGCTTTGTAAAATGACTCTAACTGACACAAGATCTTCAGTTAAAATAGGAAAGAACCTCTCGGAAGAGTTTTGTACCAAAAGAGGTCTTTTCAACATCCTGCTAGAAAAGGTTATACGAGAGGCAAACGTCAAAAGAAGTGGCACAATCTACACAAATATCCACATGTTACTTGCTTATGCTGATGATATAGACATCATGGGACGATCAGTAAAAGAAGTAACCGATTCCTTTATGAAGGTCGAAGGAGAATCTGCTAAAGTGGGTCTGGTGGTAAACGGCGAGAAGCCAAGCTGATGGTGTCGACACGCAATGCGTCCATTGAGATCGGACCAACTGTTGAAGTTGGTTCCTATAATTTTGATGTATTAAAAGACTTCGTATACCTCGGCACCGCCGTAAACACAACAAACGACATCAGTTGTGAAATAGAAAGAAGAATTGTAATGGCCAACAGATGCTAATTTGGCTTAAGTAAGCACTTCAAAAACAAAGCCACAACTCGTCAAACAAAAATAACGCTTTACAAAACACTGATACTACCCGTGCTGATGTATGGTTGCGAAGCCTGGGTACTTGCGCAAGCAGATAAGGCAGTGTTTGGCGTGTTTGAGAGAAAAGTTCTTCGAAAGATCTACGGACCGATCTGCGTTGACGGTGAATATCGACGTCGTATGAACCACGAGCTGTATCTGCTATACAACGACATCAATATAGTTAAACGTATCGAGATGCAGCGATTGCGTTGGCTAGGCCATATAATAAGAATGAGCGATGATGAACCCGCTAAGAAGGCGTATAAATTCGAGCCACATGGCGGTGCACACAGAATTGGCAGGCCAAAGAATAGATGGCGCAAACAAGTGGATGAAGAGATGACAAGGCGCGGTATTCCAAAAAGCGAAGCACTAAACAGAGAGAATTGGAGATCTTTTCTTAGTTCGGTCTATGGAACAAATGTTCTGTAATGGGCCAGCTAATTCAGTAAGGAAGTACACGTAGCACAGTGTGTTGTGTGCGTAGCTACAAATCAAAAGTTCGACTGTTCAAATACAGCAGAGGGCACAATATAAAATAAATTAATTTGTAGGGTGTTGAAATTTAACCGCATATGTTTTTAGCTTATTTTTCGACTTCTGGTTGCTATAGAATAACTATGTTGTTATTCAGTGCGACATGCCCTTGATAAAATAATGGTTTAGTAAGTTGATTTGGAAGTACATTTGGTCTCTCTAGATCATGACGTGACGTGCTTGGGCGGGGGAGCCTTTTCACTGCAATAAGTCAGCTATGTATTTAACCTATCACATTTGCCATCGACTATAGGACCTGACGGCATTATCATATAATCATCCGCATACATTATATCAGGAAGTCATCAGGTGGGCAACATCCTGTATCACCTCACATCGGGGAAAACGATGTATTCAACGTTTGGCTGTGGACGTTCGGGGACGGTTAAGCAAGGGCTATGGTATAATCTCTACCATGCGCTACTGACTTCTATATACGGAACAGAGGACCGAAGTCCATGTGGGACGGCTGACCCGAAGGCCCAGTGAAACAGTGCAAAAAGTTCCTCTGGAACGACCGAAAAAAGTTCCAGTGGTGCTGTTACACAAAGTCTATGTGGAACGGCCGACCACTCGAACAGTGATACGAAGTCTATGTGGAACGGGACTGGCACAGATATAAAAATGGATTTCCTAATGAGTATTTTTGTGGGATTATCACAGCTACAAACGTGGATTTCTTAATGAATATTTTTATGGGACGATCACAGATGTAAACGTGGATTTCTTGATGAATACTTTTGCGGGATTATGACAGATATAAACGTGGATTTCCTATTGAATATTTTTGCGGGACCATTACAGATATAAACGTGGATTTCCTAATGAATATTTTTGCGGGACTATCACAGATATAAACGTGGATTTCCTAATGAATTTTTTTGCGGGACTATCACAGATATAAACGTGGATTTCCTATTGAATATTTTTGCGGGACTATCACAGATATAAACGTGGATTTCCTAATGAATATTTTTGAGGGACTATCACAGATATATGTAAATGTGGATTTCCTGATGAATGTTTTTGCGGGACTATCACAGATATAAACGTGGATTTCCTAATGAATATTTTTGCGGGACTATCACAGATATAAACGTGGATTTCCTATTGAATATTTTTGCGGGACTATTGCAGATATAAACGAGAATTTCCTAATGAATATTTTTGCGGGACTATCACAGATATAAACGTGGATTTCCTATTGAATATTTTTGCGGGGCAATTACAATTTTAGCTGCCTGTAAAGCCAACTTGTATGTTGGGGAATCCTGTGCGGTAGGACTCTAATTTTATTACTTACTTACTTAGGGGGCCCATTACAGAACATTTGTTCCATAGACCGAACTAAGAAAAGATCTCCAGTTCTCTCTGATTCGTGCTTCGCTTTTTGGAATACCGCGCCTTGTCATATCTTCATCCACTTGTTTGCGCCATCTATTCTTTGGCCTGCCAATTCTGCGTGCACCGCTATGTGGCTCGAATTTATACGCCTTTTTAGCGGGTTCATCATCGCTCATTCTTATTATATGGCCTAGCCAATGCAATCGCGATACGTTGAACTATATTGATGTCGTTGTATAGCAGATATAGCTCGTGGTTCATACGATGTCGATATTCACCGTCAACGCAGATCGGTCCGTAGATCTTGCAAGTACCCAGGCTTCGGAAACATACATCAGCACGGGTAGTGTCAGTGTTTTGTAAAGCGTTATTTTTGTTTGATGAGCTGTGGCTTTGTTTTTGAAGTGATTACTTAAGCCAAAGTAGCATTTGTTGGCCAATACAGTTCTTCTTTTTATTTCACAACTGATGTCGTTTGTTGTGTTTACGATGGTGCCGAGGTAGACGAAGTCTTTTACTACCTCAAAATTATAGGAACCAACTTCAACAGTTGGTCCGATCTCAATGGACGCATTGCGCGTCGATACCATCAACTTGGTCTTCTCGCCGTTTATACATTCAATTCATTCAATACCATCTTCTGGGATTGTATCTGTGGTATCTTCGTCGACTTCGCTACTATTGGATACCAACTGTTTGGAAAAATGCTCTTTCCATATCCTTAGCACACTATCTGTATCAGTTACCAGATTACCTTGCTGTTCTGTACAGGAGGATGTTTCAGTTCCAAAGCCATCAGTTTGATGTTTCACTCTTTGGTAGAATGTCATTCTGTTTCCTGTACATCTCGATTTGTTCACACTCCGGCTTTACCATCTCTCTCTTTTTCCTGCGGAAAAGACGTTTCTTCTCTCTCCGTTTCTCCCGATACCTCTCTCGTGCGCTACGCGTTGCTACTGATTGAAAATTAGCCCTATATGCCTCATTTTTCTCTTCGGTAGCAGCACGACACTCCCGGTCATACCATGGATTCCTTGGTGGAGGTCTCTGGTATCCAAGTACTGATTTTGCGGCTGTTTGCATGGAGTGGGCAATGTTTTGCCATTGTCCTGATATGTTATCGGAACGAGGAGCGCTTTTGTTAAGCAGTTGGGTCACTTGAGTGGAATATGTTGTGGCTATCTGTGGTGATTGCAGCTTACCAATGTCCAACTTCCGTGTTGTGTCTGTTCGCACTTTGTTTGCTACGTTTAATCTGGTACGTACCTTTGCTGCAACATGGTAGTGGTCCGAGTCTATGTTTGCACCTCGGAACGATCGTACATTTAACACGCTTGATGCATGTCTTCCATCTATCACAACGTGATCAATTTAATTTCTTGTTCTTTGATCTGGCGACAGCCAGGTGCCCTTATGAATATCGAGGTGCTTAAATCTGGTACTGCTAACTACCATGTTTCTTGCAGCTGCAAAGTCTATCAGCCTCATACCATTGTCAGATGTTTCACTGTGGAGACTGAATTTCCCGACTGTTGGGCCAAAGATATTCTCCTTTCTAATTTTGGCATTAAAATCGCCTAGTATAATTTTAATGTCATGGGCAGGGCAGGTGTTGTTGTGACGCCTTTCCCGTTCCATCGTATTTCCTGTATGACAGTAATGTCGGTCTTGTACTTTTTAAGGACATCTGCCAATGCGTAAACTGCAACTTCCCTATAAAGAGTGCGAACATTCCAGGTGCATATTCGCAGATCATGGTCCTTAAAACGTTTGCGGGGTTCGTCAACTTTAGAGGGGTTTGTTTTTCTTTTCATTCGTATTTTCATAGTAGGTTGTTTTTTCTAGGGGAGGGTTACTAACCCGACGCCCAAAGCCAAGTTTTTAACGTTCTTATGGATGAACTCTCGGCACATGTTAGCTCACTAGCTTTAACGGGTGTTAAATGCAGTTCCCCAAATGACACCACGGGGAGGTCAGTGTCCACTTGAGATGAAAGAGGGACCAAGATAAATCCTGGGTTTTGCCATGTTAAAGCCGGTCAGGACCGTTCCTTGGTATCTTCCATCCTCTACGTCACCCACTCAAATTTTATTATTGTAGATTTTTACATTACAAATCTTTAATTAAAATTTTAATATTTTATTTGCTTGGAACCACCTGTAGATACACGAATATTTCATTATTCCCTTACATATGGTTTATAATCATGTTTATAAATACTTATACCATATTAAAGAAAAATCATATTGTCAATGTTGTTGCTGTTGTTGTTGTTGTGACATGTTATTGTTGTCATTATTGACTATTTATTGATTGTTAACTGTGAGAATTTTTTGTGTTAACAAAAGCTGTTGTTGTGTGGTTTATAACACTAATTTAATATAACCGCCCCATATTTATTAAAACATTTCATTGCAATAGCAACAACCACAAGAAAAAAGGTAAAACATCATGGTTAACAACATTATTATTGTTATATTACTGTGGCTTTTTTCATTGATGATCGGACGGACGGACGGATTCCTGGCCGGACAAGAGGTGGGTGGCATGGTTAAATGCAGATTGGAGGTATACAAATAATTCTTAGTTTTATTCATTATCATTGTCAATGTGGAAAAAAGTGTAATGAAATGACATGATAAACTAGGTGAGAAGCAATAGATATAAAATGGCATATATACATAGATTGAATGTAAATATGTATGTAGTTGCATGAGTTATGCCGTTTTCATTCACATGTATTTTCATATGTAAAAAAACTTGTATTGATACTATTATCAATACTACGTTGATGTATGTTCGTGCGTATGTACATGTGTATTTGATGATGATACTAATAAATAGTTAATATGTCATAATAATGTCATTGTATATCGCTTATTGTTTATTTGATTGTTTATTATTATCCAGTCATCCATTTATTGTTAAGGCGGGGGATGTTTTGTAGTTCGTGTTAATCACATTGTGGTTGTTGCGATAAACATGGTTATCGATTTTCAGTTTGGTTTTTGTTATTGATTATCGTTGCTGATATTCTCTTGATTTAGTTATTACAATATTGAGTGGAAATTAATAAAATGATTTTTTTAAATACATGTTGAACAAACTGTTATATCCCCCACCACGAGTTGTTTTGAAGTAAATGGTAAGTCACAAGCTCATCCATGGCCTTAAGTCGTATTCCTTTCATTTAAACAAGGTATAATTCAGATGAGACATCGATGATCTCTACCTATTCAAAAAATTGTGCCAAACCAGCTGGGGTTTACCCTTAATTAAAATTGCGGAGCATTTTCCTCCATTTAGGCGCAACCAGATAATCGTTAAGTTGGGCCTCAAGGGCCCTGGCTAAAGGCCCCGACATCGCCACCAACACATCGTCAGCATATGACAGTACCAGCCCCCCTGTGGAGGAGCTGGCATGTCGCTGACTAATATGTTGTACAACATCGGACCCAACAGAGAGCCCTGTGGGACCCCCATCAAAACAGGCCCACGACTAGAAAGTCGTTGACCAACTTTAACTCGGAAGTACCTGTCGGCCAGATAACTTCCGCCGAGTCGACAGGTTTGGTGATCGAAGCCAAAGCGTCGCATCTTGGCAATCAATCCACAATTCCAGACAGAGTCAAAAGCCTTTGTGAAAGCGAGTCCCACAACAATAGACCCGAGATCATATATAACGAAAAGGCTGTCAAGGCGTGGGCAGTCGATAGACCCGCCCTGAACCCAAATTGGTTGTCCTTTAACACCCTTTTGTCTTCAACCAGAAGTTTGAGTCTTTCAAGAATGAAAGATTCAAAAAGTTTGGTCAGAGGGTGATCCCCTTTTGTAAATGGGGACCAACATGGCCTCTTTCCACGCTTTAGGGAAGTATCCCAGGTTGAGGCAGTGATTGAAAAGGATTGTCAGGAATCCAAATAATACCTCACCTGCCTTTTTTAAAGCAATGTCAGGAATTTTATGAAGTCCTGACGACTTCCGAGCTGACCTTCTGACTAAGGCCCGACCCACATTATTGACCCACAGGAAACCTCCTTCATTCCAACGAGAGTCATTGTCCACCGAAGCTCCATCCGCAGAAAATGCCCGGGTGAAGGTTTCCAAAGGCGACCGGTCGTTGATTCTCTCCGCAGCCCCATTAACAGAGCTACGGAAGGAATCAAACTCCCCAGGGACCAGATTAACTGGACCACCGGCGAATCTGTCGACCGGCCCACCATCGGCACGCAATGCACCTTGGATATAATCCGCAATAGCTTCAGCTTTTGGTATCAGTTAGGATACTTCCTGAATCATCAACAAACTGTTCGATCGGATTTTACCTCCAAGGCCGGCAGCCCTTTTGACCTTGCCAAAAGTTTTGCCATCGACCCTGACTCTAGCTAGGTAGCTCTTCAATCGATCTTGTTCGAAGATACGGATGGAATCCTGAATTATGTGATCAAGGTTACGGAGATCTGCGCGGAGGGTAGGATATCTGTCAGGATCACGGGACCTTCTCAGGGTACCGCACAATCTGCGACGTTCACGTACGAACCTGAGGATTCTTGGAGGAAGGTGTCCAAGAGTCCTATTACGAACTGTCTGCTTGGGAATAGATGTGTCTATGGCCCTTCGGAAGACATCCGAAAGGTCAACCACACATCTGTCAACTTCTTTGACAGAAACGTTCCTATCCGCAGGCAATTGACATATATCTAGGCCCTCACGAATACGGCGCCTAAATCTACCGATGTTAACGCGATCAAAGTTAAGAATCTCTTCCCTTCCTTGTCTCGCAATATTCCTCCTCGGTGGTCTGATTCAAAAACAAAAGCCCTAGAAGTGCTTCCGCCGCCAACCAAAGGGAGTCCTGGTGTGCGGAGAAACAAGTCCAGAAACGAGCCTGATGTCTCATTTGGCCTAGTTGGCATATCAGAACTGACCGCTATGAAGTCTGGACAGTCATGAAGTAATCTGTCCTGAGGGCGAAGATAAAGAGAGACGAAGACTACACTGGAGCCATCATCTCACCATACCCTCGCCGCACAGGATTCAATAAGACCAGATGGTAAGGCTATGCGTTCACACCTGATACCTTCCCTAACAGCAACCGCAGTGCGTTCCCCCGTTCCCTATATTGGATAAATATTTTATATCCCTCCAAACTAAGTGAATTACTTGGACTAAACCTATGTTCTGTTAAGAGAAGGACGTCCGGTCTTCTCTCATCTATTAATAATTTTGAATAGTGTCTCTTTGTAAGAGACACTAATGAATTAACGTTAATGAAAATGACTTTAAAAGTCAACATTGCTAGCAATAAAAAGTAGCCATGCTGACATGGCAGCGTCGATGCCTGTCGATGACATGATCTGCTGGAAGATAGGACCGAACGTCTTTGCCTTCTCGCATTTTTTACTGAAATCTGTGCCAAAGAATTGAACAATGTTTTCAGCACTGTTAAAACCTGTGTTCTGGGGAGGGTGTGTACTGGGGCGAGGGGTATTCCTAACTGGGTGTGAAGGAGGGATAGGGTTAGGACGACCTGATGCTGCGGCGTATGAAAAGCCGGAGAGTATATTAGCTAGATGCATTTGATAATTTGTGCAAGCCGGTGGCTGTGCAATTTTGAAAACTACTTCACCCGAAACTGGATGAGTGTATTCCACAATAGTTTCTTGACCTTTGGGAGGCACTTTGCACTCTTTAAGTGCATGATTTTCGAGGCTACGGACACATCGATAAGGCATTTGGCAATTAATGGCGATATGCCCAAAACGTTGGCACTGGAAACATTGCAAAATATCACGAGAAAGACTTGTCCTATGTACTCAATAGTCGGACATAATTCGAGGCTGTACGAAATAATACTATGTACAACGTTTGGACAATATCGGTTTCTCCCTTCGAGGGTTATCTTACGTACTACCAAGTTTAGTTGGTGCCGGCAGGTTTTATGATAAGAATGTTTTGCAAAAGAAAAAAATCAAAAAGATCAGAGACCAGCTATTAAATTGAACATTTTCCCAGATTTTGTGTGGGAGGTACACGAAGGACGGGACCAATATAGTCCATATTCCAATCTGATACACGACTAGTTGAAATAATACGATCTGCAAGGTTTGCGCCAATCAGAATCTTAGTGCGATTTTTGTTGGTGCCGTCAAGGTTTCTTGGAGCTTTTGCGTCATTGTCTCAGGAAGTATGGACTTGCGCTCGAAATAAATAAATAAACATATATAAATAAATAAATCTACACAGAGGAATTTCTAGATAACAGTTTTTTAGCCCCAAATATGACTAAATACCAATATTCAGCCGATTCGGTATTATATTGGGTCTGTAACCTGTACTGACGAATTTGTAGGGAAAAGTTCTGTGGCCAAAAAAAGCTAGATACTAAATTGAAGTGATTTCTGTAGGATAGTGCCACTAAAATTTTCAAAATACCGAAAATCGTTGTGTGCCATTCTACGAGGGCTACACCAAAACGTGGGCCTGTACTGACAAATTTCTAGGTAAAAGTTGTGCAGCCCCAAAAAGGATTAAATATTAATATTTTCAGCTTTTTCGGTATGACAAAACCATTAAAGTACCGGAAATCGGGAGCTAGCGTTCTATGGGGGCGATATCAAGATCTGGATATGTACTGACAAATTTCTTGAATATACCGGTACAGTTCTATGCGGGATATATCAAAACGTAGACCGATATAGTCCATTTGGAATACCAAAAATCGTCTATATTCGCATAAGAATAAAACGTTGAATTTGTCTCCACATAAGTTTTTTTTGCCCATTCCGACCCCTAAATATTATCCGACCATAACCAAAATCAATACGGACCCCCACCAACCCCCAAAACCAACATAAAATACCCTCCCCACATAGTGTTGTAGTGTATAAAAATACATTCTAAAAAATATTCCGATGACGAAGGGGATGGAAGATACCAAGCAACGGTCCTGACCGGTTTAACATGGCAAAGCCCAGGATTTATCTTGGTCCCTCTTTCATCTCAAGTGGACACTGATCTCCCCTTGGTGTCACCTGGGGAACTGCCTTTAATACCCGTTAAAGGTAGTGAGCTAACATGTGCCGCGCGTTCACCCATAAGAACGTTAAAAACTTGGGTTTGGGCGTCGTCCCCTAGAAAAAACAGCCTACTATGAAAAAACGAAAGAAAAGAAAAACAAACCCCTCTAAAGTTGACGAACCCCGCAAATGTTTTAAGGACCATGATCTGCGAATCTGCACCTGGAATGTTCGCACTCTTTATAGAGAAGGTGCAGTCTTCGCATTGGCAGACGTACTTGAAAAGTACAAGCCCGATATTACCGCCATACAGGAAATACGATGGATTGGGAAAGGCGTCACAACAACACCTAAAGGTGACGCACTGTATTATAGCTGCCATGACCTAAAGCATGTGTTTGGTTGCGGATTCGTAGTTAGTCGGAGGCTAAAACATCTGGTGTCAAGCTTCACCCCAGTGAATGAAAGACTTGCTACAATTCGATTAAAAGCTAAATTCTTCAACATCACCTTTATTTGCGCTCATGCTCCCACTGAAGAAAAGGACGAACAGACCAAAGATATATTTTACGAGCGCTTAGAAGAAACATATGACCGTTGCCCTGCCCATGACATTAAAATCATTCTAGGCGATTTTAATGCCAAAATTGGAAAGGAGAATATCTTTGACCCAACAGTCGGGAAATTCAGTCTCCACAGTGAAACATCTGACAATGGTATGAGGCTGATAGACTTCGCAGCTGCAAAAAACTTGGTAGTTAGCAGTACCAGATTTAATCATCTCGATGTTCATAAGGGCACCTGGCTGTCTCCAGATCAAAGAACAAGAAATCAAATTGATCACGTTGTGATAGATGGAAGACATGCATCAAGCGTATTGAATGTACGATCGTTCCGAGGTGCAAACATAAACTCGGACCACTACCTTGTTGCAGCAAAGGTACGTACCAGATTAAACGTAGCAAACAAAGTGCGAACAGACACAACACGGAAGTTGGACATCGGTAAGCTGCATTCACAACAGATAGCCACAGCATATTCCACTCAATTGGTCCAACTGTTTAATCAAAGCACTCCTCGTCCCGATAACATATTAGGACAATGGCAAAACATTGCCAACTCCATGCAAACAGCCGCAAAATCAGTACTTGGATACCAGAGACCTCCAC
The DNA here is from genome assembly GCF_047663935.1 of Musca autumnalis. NCBI lineage: Eukaryota > Metazoa > Arthropoda > Insecta > Diptera > Muscidae > Musca > Musca autumnalis. The sequence continues at coordinate 13,343,037 of NW_027412088.1, read as the reverse complement.
CAAGGAATCCATGGTATGACCAGGAGTGTCGTGCTGCCACCGAAGAGAAATATAGGGCTACTTTACAATCCGTAGCAACGCGTAGCGCACGAGAGAGATACAGGAAGAAAAGGAGAGAGGAGAAACGTCTTTTCCGCAGGAAAAAGGGAGAGATGGAAAAGCGGGAGTGTGAACAAATCGAGATGTACAGGAGACAGAATGAAGTCCGAAAATTCTACCAAAGAGTGAAACATCAAACTGATGGCTTTGGAACTGGCAGCAAGATAATCTGATAACTGATACAGATAGTGTGCTAAGGATATGGAAAGAGCATTTTTCCAAACTGTTGGTATCCAATAGTAGCGAAGTCGACGAAGATACCACAGGTCCAATCCCAGAAGATGGTATTGAATGTATACCACCCGGCCAAGATGAGGTAAAGACAGCAATAAACCGGCTGAAATAATAAGGCAGCAGGAGCTGATGGCCTACCAGCCGAGCTGTTTAAAACCGGAGGCGACACGATGATAAGGTGTATGCATCAGCTAGTTAGATCCATCTGGCAGGAAGAACGCGTGCCCGACGATTGGAATCTGAGCATCCTGTGTCCCGTCCATAAGAAAGGAGATAAGACTTTATGCTCCAACTATAGGGGCACAAGTCTTCTCCCTATCGCATAGGGGTTTCAGGCAAGGAGACAGCCTTTCGTGTGACCTTTTCAACATCCTGCTAGAAAAGGTTATACGAGAGGCAAACGTCAAAAGAAGTTGCACAATCTACACCAATAGCCACATGTTACTTGTTTATGCTGATGATATATCATAGGACGATCAGTAATAGAAGTAACCGATACCTTTATAAAGGTCGAAGGAGAATCTGCTAAAGTGGATCTGGCGAAAAGACCAAGCTGATGGTGTTCACGCGTCCATGGAGATCGGACCAACTGTTGAAGTTGGTTCCTATAATTTTGAGGTAGTAAAAGACTTCGTCTACCTCGGCACCGTCGCACAGTGCGAAATATGAGCACTTTAGCGGAACTTTACTAATAACTTTTAAAGGAAAAGGCGTAGATTCCTAAAATTTTGCACAAATGTTTCTTATATTAGTGGAGAGTGTGGGACACAAATTGGGCCACATAGACCCGCGGCTTCCTGTAGCGGTCATGTAACGGTGGCTGCCGTTTTTACGTTTTACATTCATTTTTCAATCGATTTTGATGCAAATTGGTATATTGAGTTTTCAGCGGATAGAAAACTTATGTACAAAATATTTTCAATATAGGTTCGCGTTTTGGAATAGCCCCACATGCTGGGTTCTCTCATACTGGGTATTTTAAAGGTTAAAGACAAAAATTGCAGCAGATTTTGCAGATTTTGATGCAAATGTAAATTTTAAGATGTTAGCGAATAAAAAACCTCCTCAAACAAAAGCTGTCAACATAGGTCCACTTCTGGGTGAAGCCCCACAACCCTACACATCTATTAAGGAGTAAAATGTCATTTTTTTTGTTTTCATTTGCATCTATAATGTTTATTGGTCCATTCTGCAGGTCTGTACCATTAATTTTGTTAATAATGGCTTTCAGATCAAGTTCAGGTCTGCACTGCATTACAATTTTTAACGTATTTTGATATTTGTACCGCAGCATCTAAAAATGTTGCACTATATGTAAATCACCAACATTTAGAGGTCAAAACTATGAAAAATTGCGAGAGGTTTCTTAATTTTACAGAAATTATCACTGTTAGAATTAGTAAGTCCATTTCTTCAAAACACAGTCAACAATGGCGTTCATTGTCGCGTTTACCTTCCACTTTTGCCAAATGCAACTGAATGAAATTCCCGAAGTCTTTTTAGAAAATCTTGAATATCTCCAAAGACCACGCGATACCGCACCAGTTTTATAGCTTTGTGAACAGAGGAGAATCCAATCTTTCAGATTATATATATCATAACACGTGAATGTACGTAATTCACTTTTGAAATGACCACGGAAAATAAAAAATTACAATTTTGAAAACTTCAAAAAATCACTTCTTTCCGACTAAAATTGCACGAAAACAATAAGGGTTTTTTGCATTTTTTTTAAAGTGTAAAATATCATAATTATTTTGTAAAATATTAAGAAAAATAAATCATGGCATACTGACTTACCATTTGTCCGCGCCACTCCATTTTTTTAATGAATCAAAAATACATTTCTTACAAAAAAAAAAAAAAAATATTAAACAAAAGTGCAACTTTAGGTGCATTTTTTAGCCGTTTCGTGGAGTAAATCGGCAAACTGAGTATGGACCATTTGCAGTGGAGTACTTAGCTAACGAATTCAATAAAAGTTTAATAAATTTCATTTCTTTGAAAATCCCTTAAAGTTCCACTAAACTTCCCAAATTTCGCACTGTGCGTCGTAAACACAACAAACGACATCAGTTGTGAAATAAAAAGAAGAATTGTATTGGCCAACAGATGCTACTTTGGGTTAAGTAAGAACTTCAAAAACAAAGCCACAACTCGCCAAACAAAAATAACGCTTTACAAAACACTGATACTACCCGTGCTGACGTATGGTTCCGAAGCCTGGGTACTTGCGCAAGCAGATAAGGCAGTGCTTGGCGTGTCTGAGAGAAAAATTATTCGAAATATCTACGGACCAATCTACTTTGACGGTAAATATCGACGTCGCATGAACCACGAGCTGTATCTGCTATACAACGACATCAATATTGTTAAACGTACCGAGATGCAGCGATTGCGTTGGCTAGGCCATATCATAAGAATGAGCGATGATGAACCCGCTAAAAAGGTGTATAAATACGGTCCGCTTGGCGGTGCACGCAGAATTGGCAGGCCAAGGAATAGATGGCGCAAACAAGTGGATGATGAGATGAAAAGGCAAATTCGGTGTTATATTGGGTCTATAACCTGTACTGACGAAATTCTAGGGAAACGTTTTGTGGCCCAAAAAAGGCTAAATACTAAATTGAAGTAATTTCTGTAGGATAGTGCCACTAAAATCTTCAAAATACCGAAAATCGGAAGTGCCATTCTACGAGGGCTACATCAAAACGTGGGCCTGTACTGACAAATTTGAAGGGAAAAGTTGTGTAGCCCCAAAGAGGATTAAATACCAATTTTCAACTTTTGCGGTATGACAAAAGCATTAAAGTAGCGGAAATCGGGAGCTAGCGTTCTATGGGTCGATATCGAGATGTGGATATGTACTGTCAAATTTCTTGAATATACCGAAAATCGGGTGGTACAGTTCTATGCGGGATATATCAAAACGTAGATCGATATAGTCCATTGGGAATACCCAAAAACGTCTTTATTCGCATAAGAATAAAAGTCCACATACGTTTTTTGCCCATTCCTACCCCTAAATATTATCCGACCATCACCAAAATCAATAGGGACCGCCACCAAACCCCCAAAACCAACATATAATACCCTCCCCACATAGTGTTGTAGGGTATAAAAATACATTCTGAAAATAATTCCGATGAAAATTTTAAATAATTTGTTATTAATTTGTATTAATAAAAAGAAATCTAAATTCCTAAAATTTTATTAAAACTCATTACCAATCATTTACTAAAAAACAACTTAAAAAGAAACGAAGCCAAAGCAAAATAGATAAAACGAAATCCAACATTTCCTTTTCAACTTAACATAGATGCTTCATTTCGTTATTGATATCCTTGACAAATCAATCATGCAGCGTCTTGCTTTTCCGCCTCCAATTGCTTGATTTGTTGTATTAAGTTTCCTCTTCAATTCATTTGATTACAATATAATTTTATTGATAGAGAAACCAGCAACAAGAAAAAAAAGAAGCAGCAATAAAAATCATCGTTGAGTCGAAAAGACTAGAGGAAAACGAAAAAAGAACATTCATTTTATTTTGTAAGAGGAAAAGTGGTGTTATGCCACCTCCCACAAGCAAGGCCAAGTAAGATAGACCTAACAGTTTGCCATTTTGTCTATGTTTTCGCTTTGGTCTTTGGTCCCTGATGATGTATCATCTTCATTGCATACTAATGAAATCAAATCCAAAAAATCAACAAACAAATGAAAAGAAAATTCAATAAAAATCACAAACCAGCAAAAAAGTAAATAAAGCACAAAGGGCAAACGTTCCATCATCCACCCTCCTCTTATCAGGCAGGACAGAGAGAACATTTCTGCTAGACTGTATCTAGAAAAAAGTAATGTTTTTGCAGAGACAGAGACAAAAGTAAAGCGAAAGAATGTTTCCGAAAAAAGTAACCAAACAGAAATTAATTAAAAACAGTTAGACGACGTTGACGTTTTTATTTAAGTGGGTGTTTTTGGCGGTTAAGACAACAATAATAGATGACAATGACACCAATGGCAGTACACAAAAAAAGCTTCAACACCACCCATTTTTTACACGCGTCGCTTAATCACAAGCATAGCCTTATGCTACAATATTGAATGCATTAAATCTATTCTCCATCCATCCTTGCAACTCCTACGAGAATCAAAGAAAATAGCGATTTTCGAAAAAAAAAACACCAATTCAAATACATTAGAAAAACATTAATGATGTTGAACACTTAAAGGGTTTTCTGTTCGTTGAAGGTGGGAGCCTGACCGTGTTTAGCGTTTATTGCCATCGATTTTTATAAATGCTATTAAGGCTTTTATAGGGTTATTGCTTGCTAGAGTGGCCTGCATCCTTGTTTTTTTTTCTCCAACTCAACCTCTTTCTCCATTTTGTGGCTAATAACTTGAGTTTGCTATAAAATATCCTTGCCGCATGATTTGTGTGTTATTTAAGGACATATGGAACGGTCTTAAGGACAGACTTGTAAACTAAATACACTGAAGAAAATGGTCTGGAATTGCTGAAGCAATTTCTTAATTTTTCAGCTGAAAATGGGAGGGGGGGGGGGGGAGGGTTAGATGTAGGGGATAATAGACCCCAACCAACGGCTTTAAAAGGTTGTACTTTGTCTTACAAGGGAGGTGCGTGCAATGGTACGCACACACCTTGGTCAACATCACATTTTCATGTTGGCTATATTTTTTTGAGTATTTATCATTATATCATTAAGCTAATATAAATCGGAAGTCAGAAGTCAAGGGAGACTTCTTGGGAGATGTTTGTGGGAACATATGCATGTTCCGCTTTTCTCTTTTTATATCCTCAGCATGTAGGTATATACTATGGTGGTTTAAAAAAATCGATGTCGGAACTTTTTTAGTTTTGTTAGTTTTTAAGATTGCCAAAGTTTGAGTACAATCGGAATATGTTAACAAGTGCCACTGGGGCCTCAAAGTTTCCAAGGGTCCTTTATATAGCTAATATTAAAATCTTACCCGATTTTCAAATTTTTGTAGGACTACTTGTTTAGCCACAGAAATGAACTGGTAATTTTTTTTTTTTAAATTGGACAATAAGTTTTATCTGTAGAGCGATTTCGTGAAAATTTGCCTTTGGCTCCATATAAATTTCTATGGAAACAAAGGTCGCCAAGGTGGCACGGGTTAACATTAACCGATAATCATAAAATTTGTATGTATTTGTATTGTATAAGATTTTTATGTCAAATGAAAAAAAAAAAACAAGTAAAAAAGTGTCAGTCGGCTTTGCCGACTCAGCCAATGTGAAGTGAAACTTTCACCTACGGACAGATCGAATGTATTTAAGGTCTCTTCAGACTTTTGTGGCCCTTTTTGGACATTTGAACTTACCGACAAAAATGTGGATTAGGAATTAACTGCACTAAGACACAAATGGGCCATTTTAGAAGTTAAACTAAATTTTGATAAAATATTAGGAGATCCAAAGTTTGGACCAAATTGGTTGCCCCATTAAAGTGATATCGTCCTAGCATTTTAGTGACATTTTTTAAATATTGGGAAGAAGTACCGAAAGTTGTGGACCGGTATTGCCCATGAAACTAAGTTTGGATATAATATGACGAAGACCAAATGTTGGACCAAATCGTTTGAACATCTCGAGAGTTATTTGCTCTCCGACCGCCACATATGGTGACATAGGGGTTTTTTTACACCTTTCGGGCTGTTTTCCCAAGAAATATGGACTTGCCCCTGAAAAAACTTTTACCGTCGCACACTGGTCGAAATCACTGATCTAGCGGCGCTAAAGTCAAAAAATCGAACTATAAAATTGCGAAATATTTATCATTGTATCGATTACAGACACTTTGCAGACAAAGATTTTGTTTTTTCATTTTTGTTGTTGTAAATATTCACTCAGTTATTCACTATGAAATACAAGAATTTTTGTTGCATCAGATTTTAAAAATTTGTTAAAAAAAATGAACTTCATATTTGTTTAAATGTTAAATAAATTCGTAATGAAAATGGACAAGATATATTTTTAATTAATAGCAGAGGGTGTGATTTAAATTATAAAAATTAGTTTGGGGTCTGGAGGAACTTAGTTATATAGTAATAAATTTTCAAAAAATTATATTTTTTAGTGTTTTTATGGAATGTACTCGCTTGTTCCATAGAGTGCATCTTGTAAACTTGGCCGAACTTAGGTCCGATTATTTTTTGGGGAATGAAATCGGACTCTCTGGATACTGAATAACCACATTCGGGCTGCAAATATTTGCAAATCTTTTGATGACTGCACTTTTAAAATAAGGGATTTTGCATGAAATTCATACAAATTTAGCTGTGCATTTGTATGGGAGCTAAATCAAAATATGGACCTATCTTGAGAAATGTTTGCAAGGAGGAGTTCTACCTCCGGAGACACTATAATACCATATTATAGCTAAATATGTTATTAAATATGGAATAACAAGTAAAAATTCAACGAATCGGGGGTGCCTACCATAAAAGGGGCTACATCGAAACATATATTTGTATTGAAAATGTTTTGCAAGAAGATCTTCGAGTTTAAACAATGTTTTGATGAAATATTACGAAGGGCAAATTTTACCGAATCGACAGATCCGTTCGAGAGTTATCTTGCGCTCCAACCACTACTCACGGTGCCATAGAGGCTTTTTGCACCTTTTCGGCCATTTTCTCAGGAAGTACGGACTTGCCCCTGATGAAACTTGTACCGTCGTGTGGGGGAAGTGAATACAAGTTGCTGCAATAAAAATCAAAGCGATTAGAGAGCAGGTCCTAAACTGATCTTATCCGAAATTTTGTGTGGGAATTACCCGAAGGAGTGGGCCAATTGAGTCCATATTGGAATCTCACCTAAGTCTAGTAGAATTCTCACGATGTGCAAAGTATGGACCAAATCGGTTACTCCCTTCAAGAGTTATCGTGCCCATAAATTTTCCGAACATATTGGAACTTTTGTGGGGGAGGTACCGGAAGGAGTGGACCGATATAGCCCATCTTCGAGTTTAAACTATGTTTTGATAAAATATTACGAAGGGCAAATTTTACCGAATCGACAGATCCGTTCGAGAGTTATAGTGCGCACCAGCCAGCCAGACAGACTGACGAACATTGCTAAATCAACTCCAAATTGTCTGAAACACATTTCGTCCAAACATACTTGGGGTCTAAACATTATCAAAAAGGTGCCTTATCAAAAATATTTTTTTGGGACCACAAGTATGTTTGGACGATATCCGTATCCGGCAATTTGGAGTCGATTTAGCCCAGTCGGCTCTCAAACGATATCTCAAACTTTGCCCCCTAAATATTTTGTCGAAACGTTGATCAAATTCGAAGACTGGTCATATCAGTCCACTGTTTTGGGTGCCTGACATACCAAGGTTAAAAAAAACGAGATAAATACAAACATATGTATGTGGACTGAGCTGGCAGCTACTGGTCGGAACGCATGTGTGACTAGAAGTGACCTCCACTTGCCCGAAGGAACTAGCTTTCCCGTTGTCCTAGTCTCTTCACCGCTGTCGTAGGACTTCAATACCCATCATGAGTGGTCGCATTAGGCCCTAGGTAATGACCAGAGGGGTATAGCGCTGACTGAGCACACTTTGCATGGTCAATGAGGACGCCCCTAATGAATTTAGTCAACTTGTGTGACAAATGACGTAACATGACACTCCGTCAAATATCTTGGGTGAGACAATTACAGCTCTATAGAACTGAAGTTCGAGCAGCAGTAAGAATGTTCCGAGACCTTATCAGTGCTGCAGCCGTTCGTTATTTACCTGCTGGTTAAATACCCGAAATGAACAAGCATTTCCCTGTAGAGAGAGTGAGACTAGCAAATGAGCGTTGCGGTTGTTGCTGCAGCCGCTCGTCGAACCGCCTTTGATTTCGGGTCAATCCCGTACACAGAACTCCTGCAGTCTGTTGAGTTTTTCCGAACCAGCCCAAGCGACCCCAGAGTCAGGGAGCTGACACATGAAGTTAACAGGAACAAGTGGCTAGATCATATGGAAAAAGTGAATTGTGAGCAACGGTTAAGGCACTCTCGAACCCTGGGAAGAAGGAAGATATAACCACAATCACCTTCGGTAACGTTGCGTTGACGGATTCGAAGTAGAGCGAAAGTTATTTTAATCGACAATATGTCGAGCACTCCGGGTGGGACGGGTTAACAAATTAAAACGGATAAACACGCTAAATTATCCAACGTGTTGGGACCTGATTGAATCTCCATGGGAGTTGAGAATCTCACTAAAGTTCACAATTACTAGCGTGCCAACCACATCGTGCTCGAAGTCTGGAAAATATGTGGGTAGGCCCCGCTACTGAATTACGGGGATAGTTGTGCAGTTGCAGTCGAAGACTCTACCATAACAGGCCGTGCAATAGGACAATGTTGGTGTAGTTCGACTTACCCAAAGGCTATGACATCGAACCCTTTACCAAGTATGAAACGTTGGATTATCAATTATATGTGTGGACCTCAGTCGTACGTGGAATTCAGAAATTAGTAGTCGAAGCCCCGTAGTGTGAGACAGGGAGTTTCCCATGGTGGGGTGATATCTCAGTAGCTGTTTTAACCTCTACATTTCAGAAAATCCACACCTTTCAGACGGCATTGTGATCGCAATGTATGAGGATGATTGTATGATCTTGGCGTCGCGTTAAATCGACGATGACATATGTATGTGATAGGTTGCTGCAGTTCTTCCATGAACATATATGCGCAGCTAAATACACTGTCATCTGGACGGCTGGAATGAGGCTCCCCCCGAGCTGACTGGTCGATTCCGACCACAAACTACCTCAAAGTAACGTTCGATATAATTTTAAGTCAAAGAAACCTTATTGACCTCTTACAACAAGGCCAGTCTTTGATAAGCGATGCGCCGCCACCTGCCAGAATAACGCCATGAGGATAGCAACAGAGTGCCCATTCATTATTCTTCATGATAATTTTATGCACTCGTTGCACTACTTGTTCGGGTATTAACGTGAGGTTCTCCGATCCAGGCACAAGATAGGACTCTCCGACCTAGGAATGCCAGAGGGGGACATTCATGATCGAGGGCTCTGATGCACTGACTTTACAAACTTGCAAACACATGGGTATTTTGTTGTTGTTGTTGCAGCTCACAGCAATGCTGCTTTTGCAAAGTCACTGATCTAGAGATATGTCCAATTTTAGGAGAAATTACACAGATTCAGAGACAAATATCTACAGCAGCTGGAAAACATCCGCTGCCTCAAAAACTTCTTCTTTATTTGCATATTCGATCTCCGAATATAAGCGACCAATACAATTATATATAATTATCTACCTCAAAAATAACCAGAGAAATTTGGCTCAACTACGCTAGGTTTGGTGGAACCGTATAAATTCCTTTAGGGCAAGGATCGATGACACCGGGCAGGCATAACATATGCGCAGCATGCGGAACGAGTCCGTATGAATCACTCCACCTTTTCAACTGCTCTGCTAAACCTACTTAGCTAACTTCAATAGCTTTGTGGTTACAACTCATCAAAGCAGACACATTCCTAAACCTGGATATAGAGCAGCCATAATCATCCATATACGTTAACGTGACTACATGATACGTGCACTCACAATGAGAATAACAATCAGTCGTCGCTGAGTGGGGACACTGAACAAAACCGCACACACCCGCCACATGTTTACTGGTCGCAGTTCTAACAACCACTGAATGCTGATACAAACTTTCTTGTGATTCTCTAACTACTTTACTCTCTTTTTTATTTTGAGCATCAATGATATAGACTCTATATATTATAGATCCTGATAAGGTCGGAAAAACAAAATACATACATATCACTGTTACAACAACAACAAGAGCTCAAAACACGTTGTGATCATGACTACAATATTATATTTTTTTTTAGGGAAGTCAACACCGCCTGAGATATGGATCACGAAATGTCCCATTATTTAGGTCCACTCCTTCATACATCTCTCGCTTTATAGCTTTTAGTAATCTATGTGGCGTCGGTTACAAGGATATAAATTTTTCTAGATAATGCACAAAATGTCCCAAAACCAATAACCACTAGATTGGTGATACCAATTAACGGCGCTAATTAATTTTAAAAGTCCAAATACATAACATACTTATCTTTTTAGTACAAAATTCTGATCATCCGTTTATTAAAATATATAAATTTCGAATTGCGTATTGCATTGCCTTTTCCATTATTTTTTCACCATGTACTTTGCAATTGAGAGCATGTTTTATTTCATTTGTTAAGTGCTGATATTGTTAAGAAATTTGCCATTTGCATTTTAGGATTTTTCCGTATTGTAGTATAGCATCATGCCATTCCTACGCTCACAAGTCCTTTTGTTGTTAAATAAATCCTTTAATAGTTTGCCAAATGCATTAACTTGTCGTGGGTAATATAAGCTATTGTAAGCTTATAGACGATGTTAGACTTATGAGAAAATCTAGTAATAGGTTCCTAGGCAGGCATATTATATCAATCTAACACATACATACATACATACACATGTAAACATACAAACATATGTATAGGCTAAGTACGTGTGCTGTTGTTGTTTAATGCTTTGATTTTCCATTATTTTGTTATATTGGTTACCCGAACCATTATATTGTTGAAGAAAATCCATTATTTTTAAGTATTGTTGGCTGATTATTCATATGTATGTATGTTTAGGCATTTGCTGTGCAAATATAAATATGTATGTGTGAGCACTTATGTGCTTAAACGTTTTGTTAGAATGGGACTAACTCAAATGGTACTTGGTTGGCATCTTGTCAAGAAATTTTACATTAGCCTTTTACACACATATGTATGTATGTGTATGTATAGAATCAAATAAAATTGTATAATGTAAATATATGCAACACATATTTAGAGATCCCTAATTTCGCACACATCCTCAAATTCGATAACATTATAGAATTATTGAACATCGATAGAAGTCTTTTCGTTAGCCATTTGTGATAAGCAAATTATCATATTTATCAGTCCTAAGTTACTGTGCTAATTAGATTTAATATATCAAAGTCTAGGGCTTATCTTGGTAGGCCTTTCATCTGCAGTGGATCTGTTTGAATGCTATGGGGCGCGAACACGGATGAAACGTCACAACCACATCTAAACGTAATCACTATCCGGATCTTAATTGATCTAAAACAGAAATCGACACACAACAACAAAAAATTGATCAAACACTGTGTGTGTGCATGGTATTTCAAAGATTTAATGCTCGCGAGTAAAGGGCTGCGGAATGCTGATCTGAAACCACCCGTATTTGTCTTAATAGATGGCGTTCCTCTGCTGCAGTAATGGGTGTGGTTTCCGAGTACGACATTCACACCTCATATGTACTTTTTATTCTCTGTCTAGATTATCAAGATTTTTCTCTCCACTAGATTGCAGCAGGTATGCTCATGGTGATAACACCCAAGGAGGTACTGATCGACAAAATCTTGTGATGCTGATGTACCGGTAAAATCGTAATCTTCCTGGAAGAGAACGGTAGACTGGTGTTATGAGAAGGCACTCTGTTGCAGTTCACAGGGCCGCATTCTGGAAGGTTTGTATATTCGTCCACTGCGCTAACATTTACACACCACAATGCCTTCGTAAGAGGTCAACAAGGTTTTATTGTCCGCACTCCAAGTGCTGCCGGTCATCGACTTGAGGAATGTATTGCTACTTTTGATCATGTCGCAAATAGCTCTGGCTTGCGCCAATGACTTTAACATGCCATCGATCGTTACACCGAATATGTTGGGGAGCCTCATTTCAGCCGTGCAGGTGGTAATATTGTTCAGATGGAAGAACTTTACAAGGTTGGCTATGTAGACATTTATTCTATCACCAAATATAGAGAACTCGACAGCAGGATCGTACAATCATCCGCATTTATTACGATCTGTATTCCGCTTGGAGGATGTGGAAAGGTAGAGATTAAACACTCCATGCCCTCAAACAACTTGGCATTGTTGTCGGTATTGAAGACCTTTGATAGGTCAAGCGCCATCATGACTGTTCGGTCACACGGCCTATTCTGGTTCAGTCCTAGACTGATATGGCTATGGCGTGTAATGCTGTTGTGGTAATGAACATTTTCCGGAATCCATGCTGATGTTGGGCAACTGGGAAACAGAAGCAGTTTCTCATTACGGAGAGGACTAGTGTTTTCGATACTGGTGACAGGAGAGAAACTGCTGGTGTCCTTGTCTGCCAACTTTGCGGACTTCTGGTACAATGAAACGATAAACTGAAGACACTTGTCAAATACTCAACTCCCGGTATATATACCTTGTGGATGATGATATGGGATCTACGACACAAAAGAGAAGGTTCCATGTTTGAAATACCTAGGAAATGCAAGCCAACATTACTCTGAGGAGATTTGGCACCACCAAAAAATTTGATGTTCTGGTCAGGGATTCACCCGTAGGCCTACTGAGTGCAAGGCGGAAACCAACGGTTATGTCATTTCGGTTATGTCGGTTATGTCATTTCGGTTATCTTGTTTTCAGTCTATGGGACCCCCTTTCCTCTTGAAGGGGTCTATAGATACACCCTTTTCTCTGGAATGGTTCTATAGAAGTACACTTGCCTCTAGAAAGGGGCTACAGAAGCACCCTTTCCTCTGGAAAGGATCTATAAAAGCAACCTTTCCTCTGGAAAGGATCTATAAAAGCACCCTTTCCTCTGGAAAGGATCTATAAAAGCACCCTTTCCTCTGGAAAGGATCTATAAAAGCACCCTTTCCTCTGGAAAGGATCTATAAAAGCACCCTTTCCTGTGGAAAGAGTCTATAAAAGCACCCTCTCTTCTGAAAGGGTCTATAGAAGCACCATTTCCTCTGGAAAGGGCCTATAGAAGCACCCTTTCCTCTGGAAAATGTTTATAGATGCACCCTTTCCTCTGGAAAGGGTCTATAGATGCACCCATTCCTCTGGAAAGGGTCTACAGAAGCACCCTTTCCTCTGGAAAGGGTCTATAAAAGCACCCTTTAATCTGAAAAGGGTCGATAAAAGCACCCTATAATCTGAAAAGGGTCTATAAAAGCACCCTTTATTCTGAAAAGGGTCTATAAAAGCACCCTTTCCTCTGAAAAGGGTCTATAAAAGCACCCTTTAATCTGAAACGGGTCTATAAAAGCACCCTTGTCTCTGAAAAGCACCCTTTCCTCTGAAAAGGGTCTAAAAAAGGACCCTTTCCTCTGAAAAGGGTCTAAAAAAGGACAATTTCCTCTGAAAAGGGTCTAAAAAAGGACCCTTTCCTCTGAAAAGGGTCTAAAAAAGCACACTTTCCTCTGAAAAGGGTTTAAAAAAGCACCCTTTCCTCTGAAAAGGGTCTAAAAAAGCACCCTTTCCTCTGAAAAAGGTCTAAAAAAGCACCCTTTCCTCTGAAAAGGGTCTATAAAAGCACCCTTTCCTCTGAAAAGGGTCTATAAAAGCACCCTTTCCTCTGAAAAGGGTCTATAAAAGCACCCTTTCCTCTGAAAAGGGTCTATAAAAGCACCCTTTCCTCTGAAAAGGGTCTATAAAAGCACCCTTTCCTCTGAAAAGGGTCTATAAAAGCACCCTTTTCTCTGAAAAGGGTCTATAAAAGCACCCTCTCCTCTGAAAATGGTCTATAAAATCAACCTTTCCTCTGAAAGGGGTCTAAAAAGCACTACACCACGGTGGATCTTCTGCAACATCGCTCATTGTTAATTACGGTGGTACCTCATACACGGTGTAGCATACTCCTCTTCACTGTCGGTGTGCTCATATCGTTCATAGTAACAGCCATTCTATCATCCTTCTTTACCGAAACCGTTGCCCACCTGGTGGTCTATACAGCTTTTCCGCTTGACTTTTGACTTTAACAGTAAGTTCCCTAACTTTTGGGTCTTCATGGTTTGTCAGACGTAGTTCATCACGCTCACTTTCTAGTCCCGTCGCCCGTGCGGGGAAGTTGGTCTGATTTCGCGTATTCGACCAGGAAAATTCTCTGAGCTCCCCGAGGATCGAACGGAATGGGCAGTTCTCTTAAGCAGGTAAATTCTCTTAATCTTTGTCAATCAGATTTTCAATGGTTCAGGAAATAGGTTATGAAGTCGGGTGGTCTGTTAATGGAGACGATCATGGGAAGATGGTCTGAACCAAGGCAAATAACGGGTTGCCAGGACACGTCATTCATCAGACTGTATGCCATAATGGTGATGTGTGGCGAGCGTTTTCCTATAAAAGGACTGAAGAAGATTGAAAGGGGATCAGTTAATGTTCCAAGGAAACCAGGGTAATAAATGCGTGAATTTAACCGAGTCAAGTTAAGCAAAAGGAATCACTTGCAGATAACCGAATGAGTCAGAGTGGTGATATTGAACTCCTTCCAATTCCGTGCAGACTCCTTTAAGTATTCGCACCTCTTGGAATCCCCTCGCGTATTCTTGACCAGACTCCTTGAAGTGTTAACAACTCTTAAAGTGTTCGCAACTCTGGGGCCTTCTCTATTCCCATACTCTTGTCCAGACTCCTTGAAGTGTTCGCAACTCTTGGGACTTCGCCTTCGCGTACTCTTCCCAGACTGCCTGAAGTGTTCGCAACTCTTGGGTCTTTCCCTTTCGCGTACTCGTACCCAGACCCGTAGAAGTGTTTGCAATACTTGGGTTTTCTCCTTCACGTATTCTTGACAAGACTTCTTGAAGTGTTCGCAACTCTTGGGTCTTCTCCTTCGCTTATTCTTGCCCGAACCTTTTGAAGTGTTCGCAACTCTTAGGTTTTCTCCTTAGCGTATTCTTGGCCAGACTCCTGGAAGTGTCCGCAATTCTTTGGTCTTCTCCTTCGAGTATTCTTGCCCAGGCGCCATTAAAGTGATCGCAACTCTTGGAGTTCTTCTCTTGTGCAATCCTTCCCCGACACATTGCGATATCCCCAAACCTTGGACTATCTAGGTCGTGTAAACCATCTTAGACTCCGTGAAGTATCCGAAACTTTTGTTTCGTCTAGTTAGCCTTTCTATACAGAGAAATTATCTCTCGCGAACTTATCCAGGTCTTCCTCAAGACCACGGAGAACTAATCCAGGTCACTCCTGAGGACCAGGCCGGTAAGGGGGAACTTATCTAGGTCGCCCGCTAAGCCAATATAAACGGATAACTTATCCGGGTCTCCCACGCAGCCCATATCCGGAGAATCTATCCGGGTCTCCCGTCAAGACTAAAGCAGCAACGAGGAGTTGTTAGGTAAACTTCGACAGGTCACTCCGAACGAGCGACTGGAGCTCGGCCCTTCGTATACTACTAAAAAATTTATTCTTGCGTGCCTCTGAAAGAAACCCCAATAATAGAACCAAGTGTTGATTAAAACAGAACAAAAATCCTTGTCCTCTCTCGGACTTTCCACATAAAAATTTCTGTGGCAGACTCTGAACTCCAGCGATCTATCCCAGCAACCGTTACAGTTCGTTGTCGTTACAGTTCCCAATGGTCACAAAATCCTCCTATCCTCTTGGGGCCGTATTCGTTTACCGTGCAAAATGAGGAGATATCTATTTGCTCGTTTGGCGTTGTACCGCTCTGGTTATTGCATAGGACAAAATGTCAAAGCTTATGATGAGCATTGAAGTCATCTACCACCAGACAGTTATTGCCACAAAAAAAAACGAACTAATGTGTCGGGCATATAACGCAGGGAACAACTATTCATCGGCGGCATATATACATTCAGCTACTCTACCTCGGCAGTCCCACACTTTACGGCCATGGGTCAATACAGTCAAGCGAGGTAGGTCTGTGCTGGAATTTTATAAGAAGCGGAGGAGAAGAACTTGCCTTCCTTATACACCAGTATAAGGAAGGCAAGTTCTTCTCCTCCGCTTCTTATAAAATTTTTCCGCAAAACGTTGTAACCATCGCAACGTTGCAAGCTATAGGTGACATTGGGGAGGTTGCGGATGTGCACGTATTGCGACGACGATGTTGAAGACACGCTGGCAGATGTTCTGATGTGCCAACAGCAACATAAGCCCTATCGAAGTACTCCTGGATGTGACTAAGACCAGAACAGCCTTATGTATATGTCACCGATTATGACATGTGATGTATCCCGATCTGGCAAATAGAACAGAGCTCCGAGTAGGCATTCTGGGATACGAATAGAAACACATAAATCGTGAGGTGATGACCCCTGGTCGATTATTCCTCCTAGTCAATCTGGTGCATAAAACCAGTCGCAGTTGGATTGAATGTAGTGGTAGGCAATGGGGCTCATAACTAATTGAAAAAAGGTGGACTCACAAAATGGTCACTCCTTAAGGATATTAATATACCTACCACTGATGTCAAGCCAATATATATTTAAAACTAAAAAAACTATAAAGTTTTTATTTAAACCTTAAAAACATCCTAATTTATTAATCAGAAATAATAGTCGTTAAATTAAATAATTCTTCTTTTTTCAATTTGAATTCATTATCGCAAAATATATTCCAACAAAATTGCATAAAAGTGAAATTCGACAATTTGCAACAATTATGGCCGAAAAATTGCAATTAAATTCGATTTAAATTCAATAAAAGCAATACAAAATTCCGATTGGAATATCCATAGTTCCATTCACATTCGTTTCAATGCAAAGCCCATACAACTTTCTTTCAATACAATTGCCACAAATGAAATAATGGAAAAATGGGGGTGGGGAGAGGGAGAGACTCCACGAAGAATCGCACAAAAAATTGGAAATACAAAATTGCCACAATGAAATAAACTGAAAAGAGGATAAGACCCGTCCGTCATCTATCTCCCAACTTTTTGCTATCCCTAAAAGCACACAACACACATGGTAACGACTTATATGCCCACATGTACGAGTATAGTATGGCGGCGGCTTACGGGCAATTACATACAATTTAAATGGGCAAAATGAAATTTTGTCTATCTGCGTGTGTGTGTGTGCATGTGAGAATGCGGGTGTGAGTGGTGTATGCTTGGGTGAGTGATTATTGTGGTCTATTTTTTTGAATACATTTTTCCGATTTTTTCAAGCTTACACCCCATCTTTTTTGAGTTTTTTCTTCTTGTTCTTTTTTTGGCAATTGATGAAACAAACATATAAAAAATTTCATTATGTGAGATGAATTACGTTCACACAGCTTATGCATGAATGCAGCAATAAAAGCGCCAAAAAAAGATGCACCAAAAATGGTCACACCAACCCAAGCCTGTATGCAACATTTGTTGCCATGACGAATGTACACACACTATGCCACGGTGTGGGTGAGGAAACATTGAAACCAATTGCAGACAAAGTTTTAATTCCCTTTTCGCAATCATAAAAAACAACTACGACGAAGACCACAACACAATTTTCGGCTGAAAAGAAAAAACAACGAATAAAATTGGAAAATCCATGAATATACTCGGCACACAAAAGCTTATATAAACGCTTGTTAAGCCATATTTGCATAGCATGCTTTTAGGCTGCAAAAATGTTTATTGCATTTAACAAGTTACACGCTAGGTTGTGTGTATGTTACGTTGTGTTTGTACGCCGGTTCATTCATTCGTCATCATCACATAAGCCCGCCAGACATACATATGTATTTGTATACATACATGCACACATAGTGAATATTTTTGAGGAAATTTTTGTTTGTGTTTCATTCTCTATTGAAGTGTATGTGTGTTTGTGTTCGAAGCATATGTAGGAGATTTTGAAAAAACAAAAATGCATTTGCAAAACGAACTAAAAAATGCAAAACTCAAATAGAAATTGCTCATACCGCCTTTTGACACACAACACAATCATCATTGCACACAAAGCCGCCTGCCTAATAGTATGCAATAAAAACCAAATTTGTGCTGGTTAGTGCATGTGCGAATAGAAGGAACACAACTCCGAAGGCATTTTAATTTGTTCATGTATTTTAATAAGACCAAAAACACTAAAACCGTCCCCCTACCCCAGTGTCTATGTCTATAATCCCTGCCCAAAAGTTCATCCACTTGAAACTATAGCCATGTTGCAGTGCTGTTGGCATCGTTATAATCGTCTTCAGATTGTATCATATCAACATTTAATGTATTTTGTTGCCAGCTTTTGGGGGCTCTTAACATTTTATTTCTATTTTCACAACAAATATAATTTTAATATATTTCCCCTAAAGTGGTCCCCGCATACATTCATCATCATCATCATCGTCGTCACCATCGAGAATGTGAATATGGGGGGACGGGAATTCAAAAATGCAAGAGGTTATATGGTAATTGACTTCCGAATAATGAAATACAGTGGTTTATTTAAATGGTGAACTCTTTTGATAACGAAACTTATTCAAAGGTCTATTATATCGATTTTGAATATTAATATTGGCAGATATACACAAAAAATATTGTTAAGGAATTAGATTAAGCTTAATCTCTCGTACACGTTGTTTTATTCCCCGATACGATTTTTACCAAATAAAACGAGTGCGTTTTACATTACGATTCTACAAAGCTTAGTATTTGTATGTAAGTCAAACTTAATCTCATGTTTGTTGTTTTCAAATTTAAAAACAACAAGTTTAAAGTGGGATGTAGTTAAAATTGATTACTTTAGGGGATGGTCAGTCAGTTCTCAGTCTCTTAGTTCTTTGTATTGAAACAAAGAACCCTTCCCCAATTTTATGACGACACGAGCTCAAGAATAAGTGTGACTGATGAATTCGTTTAAATGCGAATTCAACCGAAACACCTAAAAACTCTCGTAGCCGCATATGTAAACCAAATTACAGATTCTACAAAGCTTTTTTGAAGTTTTCACTTATTCACACAAGACTATATTTCTCCACTAAGCTCACTTACACTATTCAGGAAACTCTTTCATTAAACTGACGGTTTTAATTCGCGGTCTGAGTTACAACTCAACTCGCCCACCTTTATAAATAAATCGTTGGTAATGGCATCAGCTGAAATCGGCTGGATCGATTTGGATAATTCGTTTTGTGAGATGTTCGCAATAACCCGACTTAGGTTTTTATGCAAAGAAAATTTGACCATGCCCACTGTTTTCAATTTTCAATTTTTATCTTTTCTACAAAAACTACCCGATTTTTCTGAAATTATCAGGGAATGTACAGGGATGGCCACCGGTTAAAATGGGCTACAAATTTTGTTGAATTTCTGAGGGGGCGGGGAACTTCCCTATACCCTATTTCTTAAAAAATGCTGTATCTATATAAATAAAAATCAAATGTCGTTCGTTGGTAATGGCATCATTTGAGAACTCCTGAATGGATTTGGATAATCAACTTAGGTTCAACTTAGGTTTTTATGCAAAGGTTGCGCCTCCGACCAAGAAAAGCAATGTAGTTACAAATGTCCTTAAATAGTGAGGTTTAACGGTCCATCAGCCATGAAAAACTGAAATATATACGTCTCAATATGCGGTAGAATTCGACTTAACCATTAATTAGATCGCTTTACGATAAAGACAGGGGACATGGGCGATAATAAATCCTAAACAGCATCAATGGGCGTAAGAGAAAAGAAAGGTTACAGACAAAATATGTTGACGAATTTAAAATGCTCCTCGGTTTGGCAATTGACTGAAGAACTGAGGTAGAAAATACCTATTTTTAAATTGTCAAGCATAAAGTCCATAAAAAGTTGTCATTAAAACTCTTTACGACGGGCCAGCAACGCGGACCGGGGTCTGCTAGTCTGAAGGAATAAATATTCATATACAGTAGAATCGCGTTAATTCGTACACCGATAAATTGAAAATCTCGATAATTCGTATAAGCTGTCGGTCTCTTGAATCCATTTCCTACGCATTTTAAACCCGCTAAATCGAAAACCTCAATAATTCGTATACAATTACCTGTCTCTTGTATTACGAATTATCGAGATTCTGCTGTATTGGAGACTTATATCCCTATACTTAGAGCACCCAGTCTTATCTCGTTTCTTGTGAACGGGAAGCTCACTTTTCAAACATTGGATACGCTTTTTTCCTTCTAGGTAGTTTTAACAAGCTAACACGGTGCGCCTTAGCTAATTTTAAATGGAAGGTGCTTACACCTGGGAAGTTTTTTCAGATTCTGAAACTACAATGCTCATAGATGAGAAGTATCAAGAAACAAAAAAATCGCCGGAGGGATTTTCAAATAAATCGCGATTTAAGTTCACATTTTTAGGGGTTCTTTAGGTTTTCACGATTTTGCTTGGAAACCGCGAGCCCAATGTAGGTGGGCCTAAAGAAAATTTTGTAGCTGTGAAAATTCTCCACAAGATTGACCGTTATGATAATTTCGTAAGTTTAACCGTTTTTGAGATATATAAGTTCAAATTGAGACAATGCACTTATAAAACAATGTCATTACTGTAATTTCCCAAATAAAACTTATATATCTTGAAAATGGTATAACCTAGGAAAAAATAAATCATCCAATCTTGTAGAGAATTTTCACGGCTTCAACATTTTCATTAGTCCAATTTTGATATGACTTGCGGTTTCCAAGCACAATAGTGAAGACTTAAGATAAAAACCTAAAAATTTGAACTGAACCTCTATATCTCAAAAATGGTAAAACCTACGGAAAAACCAAAAGGTCAGTCTTGTAGAGAATTTTTCCAGCTACAACATTTTCTTTAGACTCATTTCGATACTACTTGCGGTTTCCAAGCAAAAGTGTAAAAACCTTAAAAGCCCTAAAATTGTGAATTTTGATCGCGATTTATTTAAAAACCCTTCCGGCGATTTTTTCTGTTTCTTTTATTTTTCTTATCTAGGAAAATTTCTGTTTCAAATCCGAGAAAACTTCCAATGTGTAAGCGGTTTTCATCAAAAGTTAGTTAAGGCGCACTGAGCATGATATTGTTTTATAAGGAGGCGATTCAGTCAGTGCATTGTCTCAAATTGAAATTTTATATCTCAAAAATGGTAAAACCTACGAAGATATCATGAAGATCAATCTTGTAGAGAATTTTCACAGCTACAACATTTTGTAGGCCCATTTACCTAGGACTCGCTGTTTCCAAGCAAAAGCGTGAAAACCTAAGGATCCCCTAAAAATGTAAACTAAAATCGCGATTTATTTGAATATCCCTCCGGCGATTTTTTTGTTTCTTGATATTTCTCATCTATGAGCATTGTAGTTTCAGAAACTGCAAAAACTTCCCAGGTGTAAGCACCTTCCATTTAAATTTGGTTAAGGCACACTGTGCTATTCACCTTACCAGCGCGCTGTGGTCGAAACCACTGTTCTAGCGGTGCGAAATTAATAACATGAAAACGAATTGAGATATGTTAATGAAATTTTGCACAAACACAGCCTGTGTCTGTGGGTAATAATGTGCCAAATATGAACAATATCGGCTAATGTTTTGGAATAGCCCCCATATAACGGTACCTTCAGATTGTCCGTATTTGGAGGATTTAAGTCACATTTTCGTTGCAAATTAGTTGTAATTTTTTACTTAGCGTTTCTGGGGGTCTCAAAACATTTCCACCAAAAATTATGGACATGGGTGCACGTTTTGATATAGTCCCCATGTAACCGTACCTCCCGATTTAAGGTATTTTGAATATCATGACCACATTTTTCAACTGACTTGGCTGTTATTTTGCATTCCGTGTTCTCACTGATTGTAAAATTTTCTTACAAAACATTTTCAATGTAGATTTATGTTTTGATGTGGCTCTCTTTTATGGTACACCCCGATTCACTGAATTTTTACTTGTTTTCCCATTTTTATTACCGGATTAATTATAATATGGTATTTTAGGGTCTCCGGGGGTATAACTCCTCCTTGCAAACATTTCTCATGATAGGTCCATATTTTTTATATAAAGCTCACATACAAATGCCCAGCTAAATTAGTATTAACTAGCAAAGTGCCCGCTACTTCGTATGCGTTAAATATACAAAACAAATAAACAATATATAATATAGAATGGTGGAAACATTTTGTGTACTAATACGTACCACTTTTGTTCGATTTTTGTCACGCCTACACATCAAGAGCAATCCATATTTTTTGAAATAGTTTAATTGAGGTTCTCAGCGCAAATACGGCCTAACCCAACAACCGCCATCCTCATTTCCAGCACTATCTGTTCCCCCAGAACCAATTATAGAACTATTTAGTAGTTTACATGTAAATAGATAAATACGAACCTCCTCCTATTATTTCAAAATTCCCTTTACACAATAACAAATTGTACCAAATCCTTATTTACAACTTTTCGTATATTTATGGCACATATTTCTTAAATCGGACGTTATAAGCAAATGGTAACAGTAATCTTAATTCCAAATCTCATGAATCCAGATCTATCCGTTCATCCAATACAAAATTGTACCATACATGGAACCATTTCGTACCCCTAAGTGTACCTAATTCCACATATTAGGATTCGAGCGCTATAACTTCACCCAAATCCTAATTGTACAAAATGTAGTACTTTTTGTAAGCATAAGTACGCATTTCCAAAACTAAGTACGCATTTCCAAAACTAACCCCAACAGTAATATTAACTCCAAAATTCAAGATTCTAGCTCTAATCGTTCGCTCAAATCCAATTTGTACCAAATATAGTACCGTTTAGTACTTTTCGTACATATAAGTACGAATTACCAAAACTTTCTCAATCCTACACCCCAACAGTAATCTTAATTCCAAACTTCAAGATTCCAGCTCTAGCCGTTCGCTCAAATCCAAATTGAACCAAATTTAGTACTTTTCGTACTCATAAGTACGAATTTCCAAAACTACTTCCATATCTCAATCCTACACTTCAACAGTAATATTAATTCCAAATTTCTTGATTCTAGCTCCACCCGTTCGCTCAAATCCAAGTTGTACCAAATTTAGTACCGTTTAATAGTTTTCGTACATATAAGTACGAATTTCCAAAACTTCTTCAATCCTACACCCCAACAGTAATCTTAATTCCAAACTTCAAGATTCCAGCTCTAGCCTTTCGCTCAAATCCAAATTGTACCAAATTTAGTACTTTTCGTACTCATAAGTACGAATTTCAAAAACTACTTCCATATCTCAATCCTACACTCCAACAGTAATCTTAATTCCAAATTTCTTGATTCCAACTCTATCCGTTCGCTCAAATCCAAATTGTACCAAATTTAGTACAATTTAGTACTTTTCCTACCCATAACTAAAAATTTCCAAAATTTTATCAATCCTACAATTCAACTGGTATTTTAATTCCAAACTACATCAGATCACCGAAATCCAAATTGTACCAAATTTAGTACCATTTAGTACTTTTCGTACCCATAAGTACAAATTTTCAAAACTACCTCAGTGCTATGTTCAAACAATAAGCTTAATTCCGAATTTCAGGATTCCAGATATATCCGATAACTCAAATCCAAATTTGGTACCATTTAGTACTATTCGTATCCATGGTACGAATTTCTAAACCTACCTCTATCAAAACTCCAACACAATTTTAATTCCGAATTTCACGATTCCAAATGTATCCTATCACTGAAATCCGAATTGTACCAAATTTAGTACTATTTAGTACTTTTCCTACCCATAACTACAAATTTCCAAAACTTTATCAATCCTACACTCCAACAGTACTCCTTATTCCAAATCTCGGGTTTCCAGCTATATCCGTTCACCAAAATGCAAACTGTACCAAATTTGGTACCATTTAGTACTTTCGTACCCATGAGTACGAATTTCTACAACTACCTCAATCATTCACTCCAATAGTAATCTTAATTCCAAATCTCAAGATTCCACCTTTATCCGATCACTCTATTCCAAATTGTACCAAATTTAGTACCATTTAGTACTTTTCGTACCCAAAAGTACGAAGTTCCAAAATACCTTTATACTACACTCCTACAGTAATCCTAATTCTAAATTGCAGGATTCCAGCTCCATCTGTTCAAAATGTACCTTAGTTGGTACTATTTAGTACTTTTCGTACTCATATGTACGAATTTCGAAAACAACTTCCATATCTCACACCTACACTCCAACAGTAATAGAAATTCCAAATTTCAGAATTCTAACCGTATCGGTTCGCCAAATTCAAAGTGTACCAAATTTAGTACCATTTAGTACTATTCGTACACATGAATGCACATTCCCAAAACCATATATCAACACATCTTCCAGACCTTGATTTACATTCCAAATTTGAAGATTTTACCTCTATTCTTTCCCATAATACGAAATAGTACTAAATTTAGTACGTTTTAGTACTTTTCGTAGACTTGTAGTCCGAATTTCCAAAAACCCTTTGGTACACCTTTTTATCTTTCCATCAGTGACCCTCATTCCAAATTTCAGAGTTCTAGCTCTACCGGTTCGCCCAAATGCAAATTGTACCAAATTTAGTACCATTTAGTACTTTTCGCACACAAGAGTACACATTTCCAAAACCACCGCCTTGTATCAACACATCTTCTAAACCTTGATTTTTATTCCAAATTTCAAGATTATAGCTCTATCCGTTCACATAATACCAAATGGTACTAAATTTGGTAACTTTTAGTACTTTTCGTACACTTATAGTCCGAATTTCCAAAAACCCTTTGGTATACCTTTCTATCTTTTCATCAGCGACCCTCATTCCAAATTTCAGAATTCTAGCTCTTCGCGTTTGGCTAATACTAATGGTACCATATTTAGTACCTTTTGGTACTTTTCGTACCGTTCTAGTACGAATTTCCAAAAACCAAGCCTTATCTGTCACCTTCGGACCAAGAGTGACCCTCACCCAAAATTTCATGATTCTAGCTTCAGCCGTTTCGTCTGGGCGTTGATGAATCAATCAGTCAATCAGTCAGTCAGTCAGTGAATCAGTCACTCTACTCTTTTATTAATATAGATTTCAAGCAAAATCCCACACAGACAAAAAATTCCGATAAACAGCTTTATCAAAATTTTTATGTATTTTGTAACTAACTAAAATGCAACTAACTTTTTAAAATACGATGAAATAAAAGTTATTATGTTTTCAATAAATAACTACGTGAAAAAACAGCACGTCAAACACTGAAAATATTTGGGGAAATGTTTGATAAACACGTTTGTAAATATGACAATTCGTTTATCGGCAAAAAATCAAACAAAATTTAATTGAATATTTGAATTTGTTTATCAAATCGTTGTCCATTTTTTTCTGTGCATATTTAAAAGTGCAATTATCACAAGATTTGGAAATATTTGCAGCCCTAATGTGGTTATTCCGTATCCAAAGAGTCCAATTTAATTCCCCAAAAAATAATCGAACCCAAGTTCGGCCAAGTTTACAAGATGCACTCTATGGAGCGTACAACCAATAAAAACTCTATAAAAATTTAATTTTTCGAAAATTTATTGCTATATAACTATGTACCTCCTGACACAAAACTATTTTTTATAATTTAAGTCACACCCTCCGCTAGCAATTAAAAATAAATGTTGTTCAGTTTTATTACGAATTCATTTAACATTTAAACAAATATGAAGTTAATTTTTAGCAACATTTTATTTTAAAATCTGATGCAACACAATTTCTTGTATTTGATAGTGAAGAACTGACTGAATATTTACAACAACAAAAAACGAAAAAACAAAATTTTTGTCAGCAAAGTGTCTGTAATCGATACAATGGAAAATATTTTGCAGTTTTATAGTTTGATTTTTGGACTTTCGCGCCGCTAGATCAGTGGTTTCGACCAATGTGCAGCGTTTCCACTTCAGTCTTGAACAGCTCGACTGGTAAGCCGTCGGCACATGTGGCCTTATTATTGCCGCCTTTACCTCATCTTGGCCGGACGGTATACACTCAATAACATCTTCTTGAATTGGATCGGATATACATTTCTCGTCTTCGATAGCATTTCATATCAGCAGTTTCGAAAAATTTTATTTTCACAACTTCAGCACACTATATGTATCTGTTACCAGATTACCTTGCTCTCCACGAGAACGTGCTATCACCCAGTAAAAAAAGTCCTCCCAAAATCATGGGTTTCGTAAAGGATTTTTGGCAGCCGTAACCTTCTCAAACCCCCTTTCTTCCCCATTATTTTTACAAGGGCATGTCGCACTCATTTTCTAGTTATTTTATGACCACTAGAATAACTAGTTATTCTGTGGCCAATAGAAGTTGAAAAGTATGGTGAAAAAATTATATTTTTAGAACAGTTGATGTGGAGAATTTGTTTTTAATTTCAACACACTTCTTACTTTTATTTTACTTTATTTCATTTCGCTCCCTGCCCGAGTTGAACACGCGAACCCTCTGATTTCTAGTCAAACACACTGTTCCACGCACACGAACATTAAGGGTTGCTTAAGAACTAATATGCGTAGTGCACATGTGCACCACGAACTGTTATTTTTTAATTAACAAAAAGTTTTTGCTTTTGTCAAAAACTCGCGTGCCGACGGTGAGCATTAAACACACAACCCTAGGATTTATACTGTGCCACCGTCGTCATTACTTAGTGAGGAGTAAAGTAAGTAGGTTTACCTTGTAATTTTTTTAAGAAGTAACCCAATACTTTTCAGATTACTTGTAATGCGAAGAGAAGCTTGTTTACATTACTTTGTAAAGGGTTACGTAATGACTACCGGATCCAAATTTTTGCTGGGCACTTTAATGTTTCACTTTACTTTTAGGTAGAAATTTTGGACTTCGTTCTGGCTCCTGTACATGTAGATTTTTTAACACGTCCGCTTTTCCAATTCGCTTTTTTCTGAGGAAAATACTTTTCTATTCTTTCATTTTCTCGCTACACCTCTCTCGTGCGCAGAGTGGTTTCACCCATTGGCCAAAAATAAAAAACTGAATGTCAAATTGTTGGTACAACATCTGGCAACTCTGACAGCTATGATATGCAACTTTTTTTAAAATATATTAATTTGTGTTTCATTCGAACGCGCTCTTGTAAAAATAGCTCCAAAAGTCGGAACATTTGAGTAATATTTTTTTGTTGTGAGTACAACTTACAATTTACGTGCAAGCAAATATGTATATTCAAAAGTTCGCGAAACAAATACGTATTGCAAAATATTATAATGGATTTTGAAGTAGGAGGTAATAGCTTAATTTATTTTTAACAGATAGTGTTTTGACGTGTTGTGGAATTCAATTAGCTGTATGTTTTCTTTGCGTATTTTGTAATGCCAATTCGATCATATATTTAAATTGGATCTAAGGTTTTAGAATATTCAAATGTAGGTCATGGGATTAAGATTATCCAGTATTAATATGAGCTGCCATCTAGTGCCAGACTTTAAGTGGTGGGTCGCAGAATAAACCTGCCCCAAAATATGTTTTCTATAGATATATTAGAGTATAACTCTGTTGTCTGACCACGTACATTAACATATTTGGCACCAATGGAAATGTCAAGATTTCTTCTTTCATATGCGTGGGAGGTACATGTCTTACAAGAGGAACGCTATTATACCTTTATTAAAAGTTGTACCAAATGTTCAGACAAAAATGTTGTTATTCCGGTAAATTCGTTGATTTTTATGATGTTTTGTTTCCCCATTCCTATTCTTACATCATAAGATAATGGGTACTTCTCTTTAAGACATTTTGTATTAACAGCACAAAACAGTTCATACCACGTACCCACCCTAACGGGGAAAGAGGGGAGAATGCTACGCTCATGGTTTCGTATAACAATCTTAGTTGCAGCACAAATCTGTACCCAGCGCATTAGCTTCACATTTACATTACGGATAATGGAGTAACACTGTTTCCCATATATTTTTAAACAAAAAAATATGCGTTCTTGTAAATATTTGGAATGTTCTGTGGCTGTATCTTGAAGCTGTTGCCTTCCGATGCCGAACATTCGTGTTGTTTTTTTATACCCTCAGTCTTTAGGCTAAGAGGGTATATACACCTGATACGACCAAAAATTTGCTCATCAAAATAATAGTTTTATACCCCAAGTATGTTTGGACGTCATTTGTTTCAGACAGTCTAGATGGCTGGAGCGAACGATAATTGGCGAAGGGATCAACCGATTTGGTCCAACATTTGAACGTCCTAATATTTTGTTGAAACTTAGTTTAAGTTGGAAGATGAGCCATATCGGTCCACTCAAAACTTCAAAAATATACCCTAAAATGGTGCGCAGGATAACTTTCGAATGGAGTAACAGATTTTTCCATACTTTGCACATCGCAATATTTTTACTAGGCACATATCTGATTCGAACATGAACACATCGGTTCACTGCTTTGGGTCGGTAACTCACCGAGAAATTTCGTTTCGTTGAAATTAGAAGCAAATAAAAATTTCCTGTAATTCTGTCGGTAACTAATTACTAGACAGCTGAATCCCATTCAAAGGCATATATAGTTAGGATGATCGTAGAGAAAATCTGATTAGACAGAAACTCGTTTTATCACAAAATAAAATGAATTAGGCTCAGAAAATTTTGCATATCTTGCATATTTTGACATATCGTCGGTGTCATGCTTATGTGTTCCATACGCCATTTGCCCGTTTTGAGATAATCGCATTTTAATGTTTTGCGTCACAACTGTGTGGAGCTGGCCAAAGCAAATATTTTTATTTTTGACTTGAAATACTAATAATTGTATATAGAACATATATGCAAAAATTAATAGGAATATGTATTGAAATATAAAAGTTATAGAGATTTTTTAAAAAAAAGGATTTTTGTCGATTTGTTCCATATCCGTACTTATGACACAAATGTGAAATATTGTAAATCACATGGAACAAAGTGACAAAAAATTTTCCATCTTTGCCTCAATAAATTAAATACTTCTAAATCGAAAATTAAAATTCTGATTTTTGAAATGTGGTTTTAAACTTGTACATTTTTAAAATATTAATTTCATAGCTGAAAAAAGTTTATGCTTTCCCGTCGAGCCGTGGATATCTCGGAAACTAGAGCAGATAGGAGCCGACTAGAAATTCAGGAAGAGCATACCGAAAAACCCTAGAAACCACCTGTATCTCAAAAAGTCAAAAATGGCGTATGGAACACTTAAGCATGACACCGACGATATGTATTTGTATAAAATGAGCATATGCAAAACCATATTCAAGGATTTGTGGCATAAGTATCCCACCGAAATGACTGAAATTTGGTATTTAATCTTCGTTGGGGGTATAAAACTTTCCACCTGAATTTTGTCGGTGTAGGTTCACGTCTTCATATACCTCTAATAGTACCTCCCGATTTTCTGCATTTTTAATTTTATGGCGCCTATATTCCATGCCTGAAATTTTGTATTAAGTTTTCATTAGTGGTATAAAATCTTCCACCTGAAAATTTTCCGCAAAGGTCCACGACTTCATATAGCACCATAAAATGGTACCTCCCCATTTTCGTTATTTTGAAGGTTGTGGCCTTAATATCTGACCGAAATGACTGAACATTTGTATTCAGTCTTCTTTGGAGGTATAAAACTTTCGACCGGAAATTTGTAGGTACAGATCCACGTCTTCATATAGCTAACATAGAAAAGTACCTCCCGGTTTCCGGTATATTAAAGGTTGTGGCCTCAATATACCACTGAAATGGCTGAAATTTTGTATTAAGCCTTTGTTGGGGGTATAAAACTTCCCACGTCTTCATATAGCCCACATAGAACGGTACCTCTCGATTTTCTCTAGTTTGAAGGTTGCGGCCTCCATATCCCACCGAAATGACTGACATTTGGTATTTAGTCTTCGGTATCTAGACCTGAAATTTGTCGATATAGGTCCACGTCTTCATATAACTCCCATAGAACAGTACCTCACGATTTCCGGTATTTTGAAGGTTGTAGCCTTAATATCCGACCGAAATGACTGAAATTTGGTATTCAGTCTTCCTTTGAGGTATAAAACTTTCGACCAAAAATTTGTCGACATAGGTCCACGTCTTCATATAGCCCCCATAGAACGGTACCTCCCGATTTTCTCTATTTTGAGGTTTGCGGCCTCAATATCCGAAGTAATGTGAAGTCTTTTTGCTTCCAAATCAGTCTAGTGTCTGTCCTGAAATCAATTTCAATTCACACAAATATCAATACTTTTTTTCTTCATAAATTTTAGAATCATTAAGACTATTTAATCACTGTGCAAACGTTGTTGCACATTGCAGCTCATGTGTACACATAACCAAAGCAATTGAGTGCAATTTTCCACGCTATATTAAAAAATTTGTTATTTTTTTACAACAACATTTCCTTTTACTGCTCCATTCCTCCAACCAAAATACCAGCCACAGAAGCTACTCAACCACATAGCCAACAGAGATGGGATGGATGAAGAATTTTTAGGTTTGTGACGGTAATACTCGTAGATACTCAACATTTTCAAAATAGGGTTGGAAAAATATTCGTAGTTCGGCTCATGAGCCCATCTGGCCATATCCGTCTTTAAGGAGGTACTTTTTCAGGTTATTATTTTATATTTTCGGATATTGTGGTGGGTATAAAAAGTGCAGTCGGTCCGAACTTTATACCTTTTCACTTATTTTACGTATAAAGTCTTTACAGTTATTCCATGCCTTGAATAGTCTTTGTAATTTCCTTGTTCAAACTATTCTTTCCATGTTTATACCCTACGCCACACTGTGGTAAGGGGTATTATGACTTTGCGCAATTGTATGTAACTTGCATAAGGGACCGAGATAGACCCTCCTAGTTCCTTTTGGGGATATATGTACATAGAATTACTTTCTGATTCGATTTACGTATGTCCGTCCGTTCGTTGGCAACGGCTGAAAATTGGGGAATATCATTTTTAGCCATAGAAGAACGCTATTACTTTTGGTGAAAATCACTTCAGAGTTGGATATAGCTTCCCTATATATTTTCGGCCGATTTCATGTATTTGCTTCACCAAACATGCTATATACATATCAGGAAAAATGTCTAAAATTGTCTTTTCCGTTTCAAAAAAATCAAAAAAATTTTTTGATACTACATCAATGATTTTTGGTACATAGATTAAGAAAAAAATCAGCATTCCAAATCTCTTTTCGTTACTATCTTTGATCGTTGCGCGCAAAAGATATGACCACTTTAATTATGCTAATTAGAAAAAATTCTAAAAAAATCGCGGCTTAACATAGTTAGCTGTTATATCCTATTATCGTTAACTGAATTCGTAACCTTTGCGATGATGCAAAAAATATTCGCGAAGTCTCAATGGATTCGCGAAAAATCAAATTTGTTAAATAATTTCACGTATTTACAAACATATTTTTGAAACAATAGCGCTCATAGTTACGAAAAATATATAAAAAAATTATAACAGCATCCAGACATTTTGAGGAATAAAATGAAACCTAAGTTGTGAAGGTTGGAGCTATAGTATTCATGTTATTTGCAAAAATACGAAGAAAATATTACGAAAAAATAAAATAATATTATTCTAATTTTATTTTTTTATGGTTTTATAGGAAAAGTTGGAGAACAAATGTTTGAGTTCTACGGCATTTTCGTCAAAATTTCACGCAATAATGATGATATTCCGCTGTAATAAATTTTTCGCTTATAGTTTTCTATTATATAATATTATTAGAACCTTATATTAAATCACAAGGAATTCCAATTGTGGCATAACGTTAAAATAATGCTATATTGAATATTACAACATTTGAGACGCATATAAACCGCGTAATTATGAAAATCACATGATGCGCATCCGATTTCCCAACACAGCGAATCAATCCCTTTTATTTGATGTACAGTTTGTCAAATTCTATTTGGCGGCCACGATGTAGCATCTGCTGCATTTAAGGGTGCAAAATACAGTAAAATGGTCATAATTTCCGCGGAGTTCATTAACATTTTATGCGCATCCGATTTCAATAATCACCATTAAAAAATACATCCTTCTATGCCGTTTCAATGCGATCCATCAATAACCGTGGATGTAGCATCGCACTCAATTTTTAGAAAAAATCTATTATATCTCTGGATTTACGAGAGTTTTTAAATATCTGTTTTCGCGCAGTTT
The DNA here is from genome assembly GCF_047663935.1 of Musca autumnalis. Classification (NCBI taxonomy): domain Eukaryota; kingdom Metazoa; phylum Arthropoda; class Insecta; order Diptera; family Muscidae; genus Musca; species Musca autumnalis. Next base: position 13,310,738 of record NW_027412088.1, on the reverse strand, counting down.
AAACACGCGTATCGATCTATTTATTTAAGTAGAACTGACACATCCAAAACGCGTTTTAATATGCGATATTTTCAAAATAATTTTTTGCAAATTTTCGAAATTTGAGGGGTATCAAATCCGCCGATCTAGTGGGTGGATTTTTACGCGTCGTGGCTTGTTAGATTCAGAACGTAAAAAAACTAAATTTACGCGGGTTTCCACGGAAATCGAATGACGTTTGTAAATTTTAAACCAAAAAAATAGGTTTTTGAGAAAAATTTACGCACAAAAATTTCGTGTTTAGGCGCAGATTACTGTGATCCTGTGAGGGCTACACCCTCATGTTATACAATAAAAAATGCGAAATCGCGAGTACTACAATCCCATAATAATCTTTTAGGGAAATCCAGCTGCGCGTCCCGATTAGAGCAAAAATTCAAAAAACCCCATTTTTCAGGTTTCAAAATGTCAGCATCCGTTTGAGGTAGATACAGTGGATATATTAAAAAATGATACATTAGAAACTTCAACTCTGAAGTGTGCTGTTTAACTTCTCCTTTGAGCATTAAGCTCTATATTGTGTTGTAAAACCACTAATTGGAAAATAACATAATGAAACTCGTTTATTTCAACGATTTTTTCCGATTTTTTTTACATTAGTACGACCACAGCTTCCGCTGAAATTATTATTTTAAGAAACCCCTCGGTGAATGGGGCTAAAACAGTTTATTTTGCCGAAATGCGGTCAAAAGTTATGGTATAGTAAAACTGATCGCAAGTTACAATACCCCATACCTCAGTTTCAACATAAGTTAATTTTCTACAAAAAGCTTGATATGTCCGATTTCGATAAAATTTGGAATGTGTGACTGAATTTATATCGAAATCGCTGCAGATTTAGATATCTCCCATATATTTTACATATGCACAGTGTGTGGGTATCATATAGTCGGCCCCGCCCGACTTTGATCCTTTCCTTGCTGTTTCTTTTTACCAAAAAATATGTCAAATATGTATGTATGTCACGTTTCCTACAAGTCATCTCTGTTCCTTAGCCCTTAACCTATCACACACATAACCAGCATTGATGATGAACTTTTATAGCCATCAACCACAACATTAACAGGCAAGTGCCACCACATTCCATGAGGACTGTTCATAAAGTAATTTATTCATCTTGGTTTGCAAGGACCAACAAAAAAACAACAACAACAACAAACGAAAGGGTGTAATGTGTTGGTGGCGGTGACCCAGGACTTGAACTGTTCATCATAATTTATATTTTATTCTTGCATTATATAATGCAGTTGACTGATGACGATGACTTTTATGATGCATTGAGGGAGGGTGGGATATGGCATTGCTGTGGTATTGGCTGTGCCGTGATGTGTGGGTGTGAGGTTAGAATCTTATGTGATTTTTTCGGGTTAAATAAAAATCAACAACCAAAACAACTTCAACCATTTTTAATGAAATTTCTGAACAAGTTTCATAATGAAAATACTAAAGTGCTGAAAATTTCCTGGCTGAGGGATCACGGGGGGTGCACTGCGACACCAAAGGGAAGTTAGGTATTTATTACACTATCCTCTTGTGTCTGTTTGAAGATTTATATGCAAATATTGAGTATCAATATTCATGTGTTGGTAATTTCTTATTATTGTCAATAGAATGGAATTGGAAATGTGACAATGAGGACGTCGACGATGTTGGTTGGTGTACGTTGACGAATTTCATTGGCATTTTGTGATGATGTTCGTTAGAATGGAATATCAAAGGATTTGTTTAGGTATTTTTTTCTCATTGCTACTAAAGCAATATTATGGCGAATATTGGTGAATCAAGTAGACAATTTTGTTATTTGGTGTCAATAATATTGAGTGAGTAAAGTTTTTTTTCTCCATTCAATGGTTGGAGATATGTGAATTCTATTAGCCAGATATTGAATATTGGGTAACGAATACAATTTTCCAAATATTCTTACTATTATTACCATAAATGAAAATAGTTAAATTGATAATGGAAAGAAGTGGCTATAGAGATCTTGTTTTTGTGTGCCTCAGTACCGTGATTCTGGAACTATTACTATATTCTATAACGTCATAATAAACCGTTAATAGTAAGATGGGTGAGTTTAGTCGATAATAAATAAAAATAGAATAGAATAAAAATAGAAGTTATGAAAAATTTATCGATGATTATCGTTAAGTTGTGTCATTAACTAGTAGACAGCGGAATCTTATGCAAATGCATATATAGTTAGGATGGTCGTAGAGAAAATCTGACTAGACAGAAACTCGTTTTATCACAAAATAAAACGAAATAGGCCCAGAAATTTTTGCATATTTTTCATATATATGCAAAACCATATGCAAAAATATATACAAGGATTTGTGGTCTAAAAATCCCAGGGGTATGAAACTTTACACCTGAAATTTGTCCGCATAGGTCCACGTCTTCATATAGCCCCCATAGAACGGTACCTCCCGATTTCCGATATTTTGAAGATTGTGGCCTCAAGATCAGACTTAAATTGGTGACATTTTGTTTAAAGTCTTCGTTGGGAGTATAAAACTTTCCACGTCTTCTTTTAGCCCCCATAGAAAGGTACATCCCGATTTTCGGTATTTTGAAAGTTGTAGCCTCAATATCGAACCGAAATAGCTGAAATTTGGTATTAAGCGTTCCTTGGGGGGTATAAAACATTCCACCTGAGACTTCTTGATTTGGGTCCACGTCTTCATATAGCCCCCATAGAACGGTACCTCCGGATTTCTGGTATTGTGAAGGTTGTGGCCTCAATATTCCTCCAAAATGGCTGACATTTGGTATTAAGTCTTCCTTGGGGGTACAAAACTCTTCACCTGAAATTTGTCGGTATAGGTCCACGTCTTCATATAGCCCCCATAGAACGGTACCTCCGGATTTCTGGTATTTTGAAGCTTGTGGCCTCAATATCCCTCCGAAACGGGTGAAATTTGGTATTAAGTCTTCCTTGGGGGTATAAAACTTTCCACCTGAAATTTGTCTGTGCCTCCGGATTTCTGGTAGTTAGAAGGTTGTGGCCTCAATATCCCTCCGAAATGGGTGAAATTTGGTATAAAGTCTTCTTTGGGGGTATAAAACTTTCCACCACGTCTTCATATAGCCCCCGTAGTACAGTACCTTCCGATTTCTGGTATTTGGAAGGTTGTGGCCTCAACATCGGACTTAAATGGCTGACATTTTGTATAAAGCCTTCGTTGGGAGTATAAAACTTTCCACCTGAAATTTGTCAGTATATGTCCACGTCTTCATATAGCCCCCATAGAACGGTACCTCCTGATTTTCGGTATTTTAAAAGTTGTAGCCTCAGTATCCCACCGAAATGACTGAAATTTGGTATTTAGTTTTCCTTGGGGTTACTAAACATTCCACCTGAAATTTCTCGATTTGGGTCCACGTCTTCATATAGCCCCCATAGAACGGTATCTCCGGATTTCTGGTATTTTGAAGGTTGTGGCCTCAATATCCCTCCAAAATGGCTGAAATTTGGTATTATGTCTTCCTTGGGGGTATAAAACTTTCCACCTGAAATTTGTCGTTATATGTCCACGTCTTCATATAGCCCCCATAGAACGGCACCTCCGGATTTCTGGTATTTAAAAGGTTGTGGCCTCAATATCCCTCCGAAATGGGTAAAATTTGGTATTAAGTCTTCCTTGGGGGTAATAAACTTTCCACCTGAAATTTGCCGGTATAGGTCCACGTCTTCATATAGCCCCCATAGAACGGTACCTCGGGATTTCTAGTATTTTGAAGGATGTGACCTCAATATCCCTCAGAAATGGTTGAAATTTGGTATTAAGTCTTCCTTGAGGGTATAAAACATTCCACCTGAAATTTCTCGATTTGGGTACACGTCTTCATAAAGCCCCCATAGAACGATATATCCCTATTTTCGGTATTTTGAAGGTCGTGGCCTCAACATCAGACTTAAATGGCTGGCATTTTGTATAAAGTCTTCCTTGGGGGTATAAAACATTCCACCTGAAATTTGTCAGTATATGTCCACGTCTTCATATAGTGCCCATAGAACGGTACCTCCGGACATCTGGTATTTTGAGGGTTGTGGCCCCAATATCCCTCCGAAATGGGTGAAATTTGGTATTAAGTCTTCCTTGGGGGTATAAAACATTCCACTTGAAATTTCTCGATTTGGGTCCACGTCTTCATATAGTGCCCATAGAACGGTACCTCCGGACATTTGGTATTTTGAGGGTTGTGGCCCCAATATACCTCCGAAATGGCTGAAATTTAGTATTAAGCCTTCCTTGGGGATATAAAACATTCCACCTGAAATTTCTCGATTTGGGTTCACGTCTTCATATAGTGCCCATAGAGCGGTACCTCCGGACACCTGGTATTTTGAGGGTTGTGGCCCCAATATCCCTCCGAAATGGGTGAAATTTTGTATTAAGTCTTTCTTGGGGGTATAAAACATTCCACTTGAAATTTCTTATTTTGGGTCCACGTCTTCATATAGCCCCCATAGAACGGTACCTCCGGATTTCTGATATTTAGAAGGTTGTGGCCTCAATATCCCTCCGAAATGGTTGAAATTTGGTATTATGTCTTCCTTGGGGGTATAAAACTTTCCATCTGAAATTTGTCGGTATATGTCCACGTCTTCATATCGCCCCCATAGTACAGTACCTCCCGATTTTCGGTATTTTGAAAGTTGTAGCCTCAATATCCCTCCGAAATGGGTGAAATTTGGTTTTAAGTCTTCCTTGGGGGGTTTAAAACTTTTCACCTGGAATTTGTCGGTATAGGTCCAAGTCTTTATATAGCCCCAATAGAACGGTACTCTCGGATTTCTGGTATTTAGAAGGTTGTGGCCTCAATATGCCTCCGAAATGGGTGAATATTGGTATTATGTCTTCCTTGGGGGTATAAAACTTTTAACCTGAAATTTGTCGTTATAGGTCCACGTCTTCATATAGCCCCCATAGAACGGTACCTCCCGATTTCCGATATTTTGATGGTTGTGGCCTCAACATCAGACTTAAATGGCTAACATTTTGTATAAAGTCTTCGTTGGGGGTATACAACTTTCCACCTGAAATTTGTCGGTATAGGTCAACGTCTTCATATAGCCCCCATAGAACAGTACTTCCGGATTTCTGGTATTTAGAAGGTTGTTGCCTCAATATCCCTCCGAAATGGGTAAAATTTGGTATTAAGTCTTCCGCGGGGTAATAAACTTTCCACCTGAAATTTGCCGGTATAGGTCCACGTCTTCATATAGCCCTCATAGTACACTACCTCCCGATGTCTGGTATTTAGAAGGTTGTGGCCTCAATATGCCTCCGAAATGGGTGAAATTTGGTATTAAGTCTTCCTTGGTGGTTTAAAACTTTCCACCTGAAATTTGCCGGTATAGGTCCACGTCTTCATATAGGCCCCATAGTACAGTACCTTCCGATTTTCGGTATTTTGAAGGTTAAGGTTGTTGAGGTTGTCTGAAAAGAATGTTAAATACAAATATTTTTGTAGCTGTTATTGAAATATTTGTTGCATAGGAAAATATGTAAAATGCATAAATATTGCATATGCATATATTGTTTTTTGCATATGCACATATTATTTTTTGCATATGCAAAAATTTATGCATTTTGCATAATTTTGCATATGTCATATCTTTCGATTGCAATTTAATCAGAAGCCAAAAATATGCCCAGTCCCAAAATTTCACATGAATCGTACCAAAAACAGGGGTTGCATAAAATTCCGCTGTCTATTAATTAGTTATAGAATTACACTGCTGGTCTGGAAAACGTATTTTTCATCATTCCGTAAGAGTTTTTTTAAATTCATTTAGAATAGTATGCATAGTTTGTAAGAATCTGCTTACTAATTTTCACACTCTATTATTTGTCACACCTTAAAGTATAGGCAAGGAGGATACTCAGTTCCTTGTCCAGGTAATCAATGTATGTTTCCATTTGTCTTTTGAGGATAATGATCGGCAAATTTTATGGTTTTTATTATCTATTTTCAACCCAAAAATGGAAACATTTTACCTTTTTCAGCAACAAGATACTGCCCATATTTACATTCTTTCACCCTTTCTATCCTTAAGAAAAAAGCAAAATATATTTTCACATCAAAAAATTCCAAGTCTGTGTTTTAAAACGAGTTGTCCTTTACATGCATTTAGCAGAAATTAACCACTCTAAAGCATTAAATGAAGTTGTCTAATAAATAATTACCCCAAATCAGAACAATAAACACAACAAGAGCAGCAGCAGAACTTCATTGTAATATGAAACTGAGAACCCCCCATGGCTTGAATTGGCCCAAGTGAATAGAGATGGAGAGGAAAATAACAGGGGTGGGGAACAAGATTTTCTTATTCTTCATATATTTATTACAAAAAAAAAAAGAAAATAAATAATAAAATCAAATAAATGTAAATTCTATGAGCTCTTGTAGTGAAAAGGGCAAAAAAGGATTAACAACAACAGCAGCAACAACGTAGACCACAAATATGTCACAATATGTATTTCACTTACAGCAGCAGTGGGTCTAAACACCCAAACCCAGTGCATGTAACAGTAGTCTACAAACAGGACATTCTATTCATTCATTTTCATAATAATGTTAAGGACATTAATATCAGTTTGGAAGTGTGTATGTATGCTGTTGTGAGTTAATATAAAATATATTTGCCTTAAACTGCAGGAGTTGACATTGCATATATCCTTGTGAAAACATATTATATTACAAATTTGCTCATTATCCTTTATTAAGAGGCAAATTTATATTTATTTTTATTCGTATATCATTTGCAGAATTTAACGAGAATTGGTTTTGAAAGGGGAAACATTGTGGCAGTGGGTTAGGATAAGGAAAGAAAGGGTTGATTTTTTAAACTTACATAAGCGGCTATAACAATGATTTTGTATACTTTAATATTTGATATTTTATATTTTATACTTTGTATTTTTATACCCTCAGCCTTTAGGCTAAAGAGGGTATTTACACTTTGATACGACCAAAAATGTGCCTCATCGAAATAATGGTTTTAGACCCCAAGTATGTTTGTACGATATCCGTTTCAGACAATTTTGAGTAGATCTAGCAATGTCCGTCCGTCTGTCTGTCTGTCTGGCTGGTGCGCACGATAACTCTCGAACGGATCAATCGATTCGGTTCAAATTTTGGGTATCGAAATATTTTGTCCAGATTTGATTTAAGTTCGAAGATGGGCCATATAGGTCCACTCCTTTAGGTACCTCCCCCACAAATGTTCAAAAATTGTCGCCAAACTTGTGCGCACGATAACTCTCGAAGGGAGTAACCGAATTCAACCAAACTTTGAATATGGTAATACTACCTCTAGGCATACATCAGGTTCGAATATAGCTTATATTATATCCACTCCTTCAGGTACCTCCCACACAAAATTTGAAATAAGTGTAGTTTAGTGACACCTCACGAAACGTTATGAAATTTTTTGTAACAGGATGTTCGTGCGGTCCCCGTTACGACATTGTAATTTTTTTCGAGGGCAAGACCATAGTTCCCGAGATAATGTCGCATAACCTCAAAAAACGCTCCACTATGTCGCGAGTTCAAATAAACGGTAGCCAAATACAAAAGGAGTTGGCGTTGTCAGATGAATTTTGGTATAAATACTTATAGTTCACTGACAATGTCGAGACTCAATCGGTCCCCTCCGGGTACTTCCCACACAAAATTTCGGTAAAGTTCTGTTTAGGGCCTGTTCAAAAATCGATTTGATTTTTGTTGTAGCAACTTGCATTCACTCCCCCCCATATAACGGTATAATCTTCATCAGGGCAAGTCCATACTTCCTGAGAAAATAGCCTGAAAAGTACAAAAAAGCCCTATGACACCGTGTGTAGTGGTTGGAGCGCAAGATAACTTTCGAACGGATCTGCATATTCGGTCCACACTTTGGTCTTGGTAATATTTTGTGCAAACTTAGTATAAGTTCGAAGATAAGTCATATCGTTTCACTCCTTCAGGTACCTCCACCACAGAAGTTCAAAAATGTTCGGAAAATTGTGCACACGATACCTCTTGATGGGAGTGATCGATTTGGTCCATACTTTACGCATCCTAAAATATCTACCAGATAGAGATCAGGTTCGAATATGGACTATATTTGTCCACCCCTTCGGGTACCTCCCACACAAAATTTTGGATAAATTCACTTTAAGACCTGCTCTCAAATTACTTTGATTTTTGTTGAAGCAACTTGCATTCGCTGTCTCAATAACGGCAGTAACAGTTTTTATAAGGGGCAAGTCCATACTTCTTGAGAAAATAGCCCGAAAGTTAAGTTAAGTTTTTTTTTTTGGGAAAAAAGTATTTCATTCCACACAGGCTGAGGGTATATCTCTGTCGGCAAAGCCGACTGATACTTTTTTACATGTTTATTTTATACTTTATATTTTAAAAATATATATTTTTTATATTTTGTATTCTATATTTTACATTTTATATTTTGTATTTTATATATTTTTAGTTTAATATCGACAAATGTAGGGGATGGAAGATATAAAGGAACGGTCCTGACCGGTTTTAACATGGCAAAGCCCAGGAATTATCTTGGTCCCTCTTTCATCTCAAGTAGACACTGACCTCCCCGTGGTGCCACCTGGGTAACTGCCTTTAACACCCGTTAAAGGTAGTGAGGTAACCGCGCGTTCACCCATAAGAACGTTAAAAACTTGGGTTTGGGCGTCGGGTTAGTAACCCTCCCCTAGAAAAAACAGCCTACTATGAAAAAACGAAAGAAAAGAAAAACAAACCCCTTTAAAGTTCACGAACCCCGCAAACGTTTTAAGGACCATGATCTGCGAATCTGCACCTGGAATGTTCGCACTCTTTATAGAGAAGGTGCAGTCTTCGCATTGGCAGACGTACTTGAAAAGTACAAGGCCGATATTACTGCCATACAAGAAATACGATGGATTGGGAAAGGCGTCACAACAAGACCTAAAGGTGACGCACTGTATTATAGCTGCCATGACGTAAAGCATGAGTTTGGTTGCGGATTCGGTGTTAGTCGGAGGCTAAAACATCTGGTATCAAGCTTCACCCCAATGAATGAAAGACTTGCTGCAATTCGAATAAAAGCTAAATTCTTCAAAATCAGCTTTATTTGCGCTCATGCTCCCACTGAAGAAAAGGACGAACAGACCAAAGATATATTTTACGAGCGCTTAGAAGAAACATATGACCGTTGTCCTGCCCATGACATTAAAATCATTCTACTCGATTTTAGTGCCAAAATTGGAAAGGAGAATATCTTTGGCCCAACATTTGGGAAATTCAGTCTCCACGGTGAAACATCTGACAATGGTATGAGGCTGATAGACTTTGCAGCTGCAAAAAACATGGTAGTTAGCAGTACCAAATTTAATCATCTCGATATTCACCTCGGGCACCTGGCTGTCTCCAGATGAGAAAACAAGAAATCAAATTGATCATGTTGTGAGAGATGGAAGACATTCATCGAGCGTGTTGGATGTACGATCGTTCCGAGGCGCAAACATTGATTCGGAACACTACCTTGTTGCAGCAAAGGTACGCAGCCGGTTAAACGTAGCAAACAAAGTACGAACAGACACAACACGAAAGTTAGACATCGGTAAGCTGCAATCACAACAGCTAGCCACAGCATATTCCACACAACTAGCCCAATTGCTTAATCATAGCACTCCTCATCCCGATAACACATCAGCGCAATGGCAAAGCATTGCCCACTCCATGCAAACAGCCCCAAAATCCATACTTGGATACCAGAGACCTCCACCAAGGAATCCATGGTATGATCAGGAGTGTCGTGCGGCCACCGAAGAGAAAAATGCGGCATATAGGGCTACTTTACAATCCGTAGCAACGCGTAGCGCACGAGAGAGATACAGGGAGAAAAGGAGAGAGGAGATACGTCTTTTCCGCAGGAAAAAGAGAGAGATGGAAAAGCGGGAGTGTGAAAAAATCGAGATGTACAGGAGCCAGAATGAAGTCCGAAAATTCTACCAAAGAGTCAAGCATCAAACTGATGGCTTTGGTACAGGCACATCCTCCTGTAGAGACCAGCAAGGTAATTTGGTAACTGATACAGATAGTTTACTCAGAATATGGAAAGACAATTTTTCAAAACTGTTGGTATCCAATAGCAGTGAAGACGACGAAGATACCACAGTTCCAATCCTAGAAGATGGTATTGAATGTATACCGCCCGGCCAAGATGAGGTAAAGACAGCAATAAATCGGCTGAAGAGTAATAAGGCAGCAGGAGCCGATGGCTTACCAGCCGAGCTGTTGAAAACCGGAGGCGACACGCTGTTAGTTAAAATAGGAAAGAACCTCTCCGAAGAGTTTGGTACCAAAAGAGGTTTCAGACAAGGAGACAGCCCTTCGTGTGATCTCTTCAACATCCTGCTGGAAAAGGTTATACGAGAGGAAAAAGTCAAAAGAAGTGGCCTAATCTACACCAATAGCCACATGTTACTTGCTTATGCTGATGATATAGACATCATGGGACGATCAGTAAAGGAAGTAACTGATACCTTTATGAAGGTCGAAGGAGAATCAGCTAAAGTGGGTCTGGCGGTAAACGGTGAGAAGACCAAGTTGATGGTGTCGACGCGCAATGCGTCCATTGAGCTCGGACCGACGGTGGAAGTTGGTTCCTATAATATTGAGGTAGTAAAAGACTTCGTCTACCTCGGCACCTCCGTAAACACAACCAACGACATCAGTTATTGGTGTGTTTGAGAGAAAAATTCTTCGAAAGATCTACGGACCAATCTGCATTGACGGTGAATATCGACGTCGCATGAACCACGAGCTGTATCTGCTATACAACGACATCAATATTGTTAAACGTATCGAGATGCAGCGATTGCGTTGGCTAGGCCATATCATAAGAATGAGCGATGATGAACCCGCTAAAAAGGCGTATAAGTACGGACCGCTTGGCGGTGCACGCAGAATTGCCAAGCCAAAGAATAGAGGGCGCAAGCAAGTGGATAATGAAATGAAAAGGCGCTGTATTCCAAAGTGCGAAGCAACAAATAGAGAGAAATGGAGATCTTTTCTTAGTTCGGCCTATGGAACAAATCGCACCTGATCAACAAAAGGGAAGCAACTCAAAATTTCTTACTTTTCAGTAGAGACAAAAACCTGTTCATACTTAACTAGTAACTCTGAGGACACGAAGAGTGAAATAACGGTATTTTTTGACGAAAGAGTAGACAAACCGATGTGACATTTTTACAGTGGGTGGAGTTGATCATTATCTATCGTTTTTTTATTAAAAAGTGAAAATTTCCAAATTTTGAGTTACTACCCTTTTGTTGAACAGGTGCGAAATGTTCTGTAATGGGCCAGCTAAGTAAGTAAGTAACGACAAACTGCTCATTCCTCGTATTAAATTTGATTACCTTGCTTTCCTTCCATTCAATTTTGGGTCTTCATGGCATTTCAATTTTCACCATACTAAAATGTTTTTTCGTTGGCATATCTTGCTGTTCTTAGAAATCTCATCCCCACCCCCTGTTGCAATATTCTAGACACAGATTTTCGCGTTTATTCATTTTATGATATTTAATTTCATAACTTTCTGTTGGTTGGTTATGGTTAGTTGATACTTGCCGCAACTGCCTTGAGGTTATAATAACTAAATCTCGAATAAATAATATTCTCAAACTCAATAATAAAAGCCACAAACACTGACTCCCACCCTCATACACTGGAAATTGTAGTGTAACGTTAACTAAAGGGAGAACAGGGAGAACTATGAATGTCTGTGGCCATTTGTGGTATACTTGCTTCCTGCAATGTGCTGTGGGAAGTTATTTGTTGGTTCTCCCAAATCAAAAGTCATTTCATTTTGTGGAGACATCAACATATTGTGTAAATGCCAGTGGAGGACGAGAATGGAGAGTTGACTAGAAAGGACTTGCAGAATGGCTTACTATTAAATTAATAAACTTTGTAAAGATACAATGAATGGTGCTGATGTAGATGATGATGATACAGCCAGCCACATACTACCGTCACCAGTTTGACATATTAGCCTTTGGGCTATAAAAGGATATTGGATAATTTAACAAAATACTAAGAAATAAGTAGTAGTAGTAGTGACTAATAGTTTCGGGGAAATGAGATTATTGTAAAAGTTATTCTATAATTTGGTATATAAGTATATAAAAGGGTGTTTTTTAAGCTAGATAGAACTTTAAAGTGTAAAAAGTAAGACAAAAAATTAAATTTTGATGACACTTTTTTTTATTTGTTTTAGTATACTCTGACAAATCATCATGAATAGACTCACGCTTGAACAACGCTACGAAATTATCCAAATTTACTTTGAAAATCAGTATTCGATTCGCGCAACTTATAGACGACTTCGTCATTTGTATGGCGTTCAGCGATGAGGCGCATTTTTGGCTTAAAGGGTTTGTTAATAAGCAAAATTGCCGCATATGGAGTGAGACCAATCCACAAGAGACCCCATTACATCCAGAAAAATGCACCGTAAAACATATAACTCCATTCTTATTTTTATTGAAATATTTAATTAAAGAAAAAATAAAAAGAAAATAAAACTATATATTTGAATTATGCACATCCTGCTCAAAGATGAGGAAGTTTGCGTCGGACCAGCTTTAGCAGTTGTTGTTTTTGTAACAGTTATCTTTTTATTATGTTTATATGTTCGTTCTTCTGTTCAATCTGGCTCTGGGTCTATCTCCACTTCCAGAAAAATGGCTGCTTCGATGGAATGTAGCCACAGATCCACTGGAGTTAGATGAGTAGGTTTGGCGGGGCATTTGAAAAGGTGTTCTGTGTCGTGCGGGCCCATGCCGCATACTGGGCAGTTGTCTTGCACGGCGCGATCGATTTCCGCCCAATAAGAATTTAGGCGACTGCAATATCCCTATCGTAGTTGAGCCAAAACTACTCTGGTTTGTCGTGGCAGCTGACGCTCTTCAGCTGCGATAGATGGGGAATATACTCCGAGTACTTTATTCACACTGTAATTGCTTAAGGGCTTGACAACTGCGTCCGTGTGAATGCTATTCAAACCTGCTTGATATGCTTGTTGATCTAGGGGTTCTCTCCTGTATCGTTGGACCTCTCCCTCTAGAGCATGGATATCCTTCCTGATCTGCCTGAATGTGTCAGGCCTACCCACAAGATGGTGATTGGGATGGCTCACACGGTAACATCCAAGTAGGTACTGCAACGAAAGCATCTCATTGTGTTGCTTTACTGGAAGAATCTTTGCCTCCTAATGTAGATGGTCCACTGAAGATTTGAGGAGGCACCATGTTGCTGTTCTCAGGGCGGCATTCTGGCAAGTTTAAATCTTTTTCCAATTCATATCACATAATCTCGGGGACCAGACTGGAGCCGCATAGCTTACCACAGATAGACCTATCGCGTTATATGTGGTCAGCAAGGTTTCTTTATCTGTACCGCAAGTGCTGCCGGCTAGGGACTTGAGGACCTTGTTCCTACTTTTCAGCTTGTCGCAAATAGCTGTGGCGTGTGCGCACGACGTGAATGTAGTGTCGAATGTGACCCCTACAATTTTAGGGCAGTTTTTGGTCGGAATTCTGCTACCATCGACCACGACATTCACTCCGTCCAAACTGCGCCGTCCATGTGGTGAACAGAGTGTCTGTAGATTTTGTGGCGGAAATCTGCATATTCCTCGAATGGAAAAAGGTGGTAAGATCGGTTAAATAGTTTTCAGTCTCTCACAGATGTCATCAGGATAGGTACCCGACGCCAGGATCGTGCAATCATCCGAATACGTTACGATCTCTATGCCGTCTGGGGGGCGGAATACAGGAGAGGTAGAGGTTAAACAGTTCCGGAGATATCACCCCACCTTGGGGGGCTCCCTGTTTCACTCTACGAGGTTTGGACTTCTTATTCCTGAATTCCATGTACGACTGGCGTCCACACATATAGTTGACTATCCAACGTTTCAAGCTTGGCCGGAGGCTTGTCTGCTCAATGTCCTCAAACAGCGTGGAGTGCCTGACTGTATCAAAGGCTTTTGATAAGTCAAGCACCAACATCACTGTTCTATCGCACGGTCGTCTCTGGTTAAGTCCTTGACAGATATATGTGGTAATGGCGTGCAGCGCTGTTGTCTTGCGGTGCTGCTTACGGAATCCATGCTGATGATCGGCAACTTGATAGTTATTTCTGATACTGGGGAGGAGTAAGGCCTCAAATGTCTTTGCTACGGGCGACAAAAGCGAAATCGGCCTGTATGATTCACTTTTGCTGGCATTCTTGCCTGGCTTCCGTAGTGGGACCACCCTGCCCATTTTCCAGACTTCGGGAACAACGAGGGTGCCTAGCGACAAGTTGAGAACTTTTGTGAGATACTCCATTCCCGGCTCATCCAGCTGCTTCAGCATTCCCATGGAGATTCCATCAGAGCCAAACGCTTTGGATGATTTGACGTTTCTGATGGCATTGGCAACATCATCCAATGTAAATTGTGGTGGTTCATCCTCGGCAAGAAGAGATCTGATGCGACGTAATACTCTTCTCTTCGCCCTGTCACCCTCGGGGTGCTCGACAAACTGTCGATTGAAATTAGCAGTGGTGCTTCAATACGACCCCACTGCCGTTGAATAGAAAGACCAATTTATGAGCGTTATATGACCAAGCTGGGTGCCAAATTGTCTAGTTGCAGTTCAAAGAACATTTGTTAAGAAATGACAAATCTAATCTAAATCAACATAATTTTCTTAGAATTAGTCCCTATAATAAGCAGGCGATGGGTTAGAGCCTCATTTGGCCATCGACAAACGTGTGTCTTTGATTAGCCTTCATTTCATGTAGAATGTTATCAAATGAGAATTTATCTTGGAATCCTTAGAATTCACATGACATTTGAGACCTCCTCTGCATCTACTTCGACGTATGTTCCTTCGTATGTGTTCTATTTATCACCTTCAAACTCAAATAACTAACGCAAATATTTTCCTTATAATTTCATCTGAAAAGCAAACAACACGAAACCAACAAACACACATGCCTACGATTATATTCACATATCCTTTTTCCCAGCATATCACAGAGTAAGAAGTAACAATTCAATGTTTATCCTTAAATAGTGTGTGCGGAAAAAATTATTTCACAACTACCAACAACAACATACACCACATACAATGGTAGAGTGATTAGTCTTTATGATGTATGGGAGGATAAATTGCTACCGTTCTTCACTTAAGATCTCAAAGACTAGTTTGCCCAGAAGGCGTTTCATATGTGTGGCCTAAACAATAACACACATGGTAGGCCAATGCCACCAACACCACACCGCCAACATCAACCAAACAATGTTGACAATCGTATAAGGTGGCAAAAGACTTATGAGTACCGAACTAGAAACGGATATGTGCCACTGTAGGCGTCAACACATTTGCCACCTTTTTGCACCAATTTATCGCTTTCATACAAAACAACAAACAAACAAAAAATAATGAAATGCCGACACAAATTTCTTGCCTTACTTCTCTTGTTGTTCAAATCAAAAGTGGCAACAACAATGACCAAAGATTCCGAATTCATTGGAAATTATAGGCTTGTGGCCTTGTTGGCCACTTGAATTACATAAAAATTGACCATCGAACAAAACAAAACAAAAAAAAATAGAGTAGAATACTTTGCATGAATAGAAGAATCTGGACACATATTTAAATAGTCAGGATAATAGAGGATAAAGACCCTTTAAATGTGTCACTAACACATAACACAATGCATTAAAGATCCGAAATAAGGTATTAGCAAAAGTCCAAACAATATAGAGGCAAATCAAAAAAAAAAGAAAAAAAGACTAACAAAAGCATTTACATATATTGGGAAATTGGTCCACTGCAAGAAAATGATGTTGCTCAAGTGGAATAGGGGAAGATTTGTATGTGCAAAAATTCAAGTGAAAATGATTTCAAAAAAAATCATGATATTGGTAGCGATCAGTTTTGAAAAACATTACTCTCTGTAATAGAGGGTAATGCATGAAGTTGAGGGAATACTCCAATTCAAGCAATCAAATGAGATTGAATCTTCAACAATAAAAAAAAACAGCGGAGGCACGCGCAGGCGAACTTTGTTAAAAACAAAATTCCAACAACAACTTCACAGGCTAATGTGTTGATGTTCTTTTCCACTCTCAGAATTCGATAAATTCTTAGTTGATACGTGCTGACATGTTGCAGAATATTTTGATTGTGGTGTTTCTTTGGAAAAGCCGAAAGGTGAGTGTGATTCTCATTCATATGGGAATACTAGATACTTAAAGAGTTCGGGTTTTCGCTAAAAAGGCATAATTTCAAAAACTGAGAAGCCAATTGATAATTCATGATGTGTGCAAAACATTACTCTCTGTAATAGAGGGTAATAAATGAAGTTGAGCCATTGGGGAATACTCCAACTCAAGCAATCAAATTTCGAAAAAATTGTAAAATTGTCAACATTGATGAGATGTAATGGACGCAGGGAATGGGAGCACTTCCGAAGCTGCTCTGATCTTAGTCGCCTCCAGGACTACTGCGATAGGGGTTATGTTGCTGCTTCTTGAGCCAGAACTTCTCCCAGCGTGTCTCCAACTTCGACGTCGGAATATGATATACACCCGCAGTCTCCCCAACAACAACAAACACAGCTGACGAAATACATGTGTTACAAAATATGATCCAAAGACTAGAAGAATATTGTAAAATGTGGAACATGGAGGTGAATATGGAAAAATCAAAAATAGTGATATTTTTCAAAACGAAAAATGGTATTATAAAGGCAGTGAGATCACAATTACCTCTGAATATACATTAGGCCGGGGCGATTTGTATGGAAGGCAAAAAGTGATAGTGGGCGCCTGGAGTTTCTGATTCGTGGGATTGTACTGAGCAAAAAAGTCCACCATATGTCTACGGTGAAAATCGAGCCCCCGGATTTTGACTCGAAATTTTTTTCAAGGATATTTTGGCCAAACCATATCTCAGAAACTTGACCTATCCTGAAAATTTCCTTTTGCGTTCTTAGTACACTCACTGTTTAAGTTAGAATTGATCACATTGTTTTATTTGGCCCTATGAATCGCATAGGCATATTCGTTGAAATCTCCTCATTCCCATTTATTACACCCCTGTAATAGTATGAGAGATTTCAACGAATATTCACTTGACAACCGCCCTCTTTAAGCATCCATGCAGATGTCAACACACAACATAATAAATAAACAAGGAGATCGATCGACCGCTTGAATCGCAAGCAACACCCGCGCTTTATCGTAAGCTTCGTACATATCGTTGTACAAAAGGTAATATTGTTTACCATTGAATAAACACCGGCAATTGAGCCAACCTTTTATTAAAACTATCGTGTTTTATTTTCTATTTTCGTTTCTTTTTATATTGACGGCCAAACGTACGCATTGGGCGTACTGGCTCCATTGGGGAGCCTCGATAACACTTGTTTCCCTCAAGTCCCTATAGTGCGGACTAAACATTTGGTCCTTCGAGCCGGATAAACATTTGGTCCTTCGAGCCGGATTGGGTCATCGCTTTGATTTTGGAAAACCTAATAAATAATATACAGTCCATTAAGCCTGCATTACAAGGTGCGTATAGTGCAAAGTGAGCTTTAAAATAAAAAAATAAAAACAAGTGTTCGTTCGTTTGTTTGTGGCGTCTCGTTTTACAACGTCATAGATTCGCTTTCTTGTCTATCGGTTAAAGTCCAAATCGTGGACAGACGTGCATACATACGGTAATAGAAAGATCAAAACAAAAATAATATTTTTTGTTCTAAATCCTCTGTATTATTTTTGGTTTATATTCTCCTTGTTTGTCGCCATAAATTTCTACATTTCTATTGCTAATTGTTGTTGCCAAATTGTTCTAAAATTTCCCAAATCTACATTGATTTGCCGACGGCCACTACGCATTGGGCGTACTGGCTCCATTGGGGAGTCTTGCTACACTTGTTTCCCCTAAGTCCCTATAGTGCGGACTAAACATTTGGTCGCTTCGGGCCGAATAAACACTCACCAAGGGCTTTCATCTCCAAAAGGAAATTTCCACCCACTGACTTTGAGTCAAATTTTGTAGCAAAGTGTAATTTATCGATATTTTCCGAAAAATATGCACTTTCTCGGGGCCATAACTACCTGAAGGAGCGTTCCAATGCTTTTGCGATGTACTAGAGAGTTTTTAATTATTGTCTTTGCTACAATTTTTGTCTTTGTGTTGGCTCGAAAATCTCAGTATTTTGGCTGTTACATACATGCCAAAATATCCAAAAAACCTTGAAAAGAAACTTCAAGTCAAAATCCGGGGGCTCGATTTTCACCGTACCCATATAGTCTAGAGGACTTTTTTGCTCAGTACAATCCCAATAGTCAGAAAATCCAGGCGCCCGTGGTGGTGTTCAAATCGCCCCACCCTAATATACATATCTTGGATTGATTTTTACACCTAAACTTTCACATAAAAAACAAATACAAGAACGGAACAAACTGGCCAAAAATATCATCAACTCTACATGGCAATGTCTACTTTTACAAGGCGATGAGCGCCAAAGTAGTAAGTATTTTCCATCGCTAGATGACTTTTCCACTAATTATAAACTAACTTTTTAGCCTATTTGTAGTCAGTTTAAATGATAATGTGAAAAAAAAACAATTTTTGTTTTTGTGTGTTTTTATGATTTTGACTTTTCATATTCTCTCTCTCTGTTATCTTTTGGTAAAGAGAAGAAGACGGTAAATTTGTATATTTCCTTCGTGTTCCACAAAAAAAAAACAACAAATTTTTTTTCACATTATCATTTAAACTGACTACAAATAGGCTAAAAAAGTTAGTTTATAATTAGTTGAAAAATCATCTAGCGATGGGCAATACTGACTACTTTGGCGCTCATCGCCTTGTAAAAGTAGTCAGTTTTGCATAAGGTAATAATCGATAAAAAGTCAGTTATGTGTGCTAGTTTTAAGTACATCCCGCTGTTTAATTATAACAATTATATCATATCATAATGATAATGTTTATGCAACTGGATGAACCCGGGGTAGAGTATTTAACAGGTGCCCTCAATCCATAGTTGGCCATCTATATTGTACCAGAAGTCTTAAAAGTTGGCAGAGTGGTCCCGCTACTGAAGCCAGCAGAGGAAAATCGTACAGCGCGATTTCTGCGGTAGCGAAGATTCTAGAGACACTACCTTTCCCCTGAGGAAAGCTGTATCCACACATATGTATGAGGCGGAAGACTTTCTTTCTGTCGTGTTTGAAATGTTTGAATAAACGTGTATTTTTTAATATAATTTTTGGCGTCCACAGACGTATATGCCTTTAATAATTTTTGGAGTCCAACAGACAGACGTGGATTATTTAAAATAATTTTTGGAGTCCACTAGACAGACGTGGATTTTTTTAAATAATTTTTGTAGGCCACCAGACAGACGAGGATTTTTAAAATAATTGTTGGTCCCCACCAGACAGACGTGGATGTTTTAAAATAATTGTTGGTCCCCACCAGACAGACGTGGATGTTTTAAAATAATTTTTGGCGGCCACAGACGTGTATTTTTTTTTCGAGGCCACCAGACAGACGAGGATTTTTTAAAATAATTTTAGGAGTCCACTAGACAGGCGTGGATTTTTTTTTAAATAATTTTTGTAGGCCTCCAGACAGACGAGGATTTTAAAAAAAAATTGTTGGTCCCCACCGGACAGCCAAGGACAGCCACGTCTGTCTTTAAATAATTTTTGGGGGCAGACAGAAGTGGATTTTTTTAAAACAATTTTTGGAGGCCACCAGACAGACGTGAATGTTTTAAAATAATTTTTGGAGGCCACCAGACAAACATGGACGTGAATTTTTTAAATAATTTTTGGAGTCCACCCAGACAGACGAGGATTTATTAAAGAATTTTTGCAGACCACCAGACAGACGTGGATTTTTCTAAAGAATTTTGGCGGACCACCAGACAGACGTGGATTTTTTAAAGAATTTTTGCAGTCGACCAGACCGACGTGGATTTTTTTAAATAAATTTTGCAGTCCACCAGGCAGACGTGGATTTTCTTAAAGAATTTTTGCTGTCCACCGGATAGACGTGGATTTTTTTAAAGAATTTTTGCAGACTACCAGACAGACGTGGATTTTTTTAAAGAATTTTTGCAGTCCACCAGGCAGACGTGGATTTTTTAAAGAATTTTTGCAGACCACCAGGCAGACGTGGAATTTTTAAAGAATTTTTGCAGACCACCAGGCAGACGTGGATTTTTTTAAAGAATTTTTGCAGACCACCAGACAGACGTGGATTTCTTTAAAGAATTTTTGCAGACCACCAGACAGACGTGGATTTCTTTAAAGAATTTTTGCAGACCACCAGACAGACGTGGATTTCTTTAAAGAATTTTTGCACATCACCAGACAGACGTGGATTTCTTTAAAGAATTTTTGCAGACCACCAGACAGACGTGGATTTATTTACAGAATTTTTGCAGACCACCAGAGAGACGTGGATTTCTTTAAAGAATTTTTGGAGACCACCAATCAGACGTGGATTTCTTTAAAGAATTTTTGGAGACCACCAATCAGACGTGGATTTCTTTAAATAATTTTTGGAGGCCACAAGACAGAAGTGGATTTTTAAATAAATTTCGAACACCACCAGGCAGATGTAGATTTTTTATATAATTTTTGGAGGCCAGACCACCATACAGATGTTCATTTTTTAAAGAATATTTCAGACCACCAGACAGGCTAGAATTTTTTAAAGAATTTTTGCAGACCACCAGACAGACGTGGATTTTTTTAAAGAATTTTTGCAGACCGCAAGGCAGACGTGGATTTTTTTAAAGAATTTTTGCGGACCACCAGACAGCCGTGAAAATTTTGAAAAAAAAATTGTGCAGACCACCAGACAGACGTAGATTTTTTTAAAGAAGTTTTGCAGACTACCAGACAGACGTGGATTTTTTTTAAAAAATTTTTGCAGGCCGCAAGATAGACGTGGATTTTTTAAAGAATTTTTGCTGACCACCAGACAGTCGTGGATTTTTTAAAGAATTGTTGCTGACTACCAGACAGGCGTGGATTTTTTAATAATTTTTGCAGATCTTCAGACTGTCGTGGATTTTTTTAAAGAATTGTTGCTGACCACCAGACAGGTGTGGATTTTTTAATAATTTTTGCAGATCTTCAGACTGTCGTGGATTTTTTTTAAGAATTTTTGCTGACCACCAGATAGGCATGGATTTTTTAATAATTTTTGCAGATCTTCAGACTGTCGTGGATTTTTTTAAAGAATGGTTGCAGACCACAATATTTGCCTTGCTACAAAAACCTGCAGTAAAAACCAGGACTTCACTGCACTTTTGTACTGTTGTAGCTACCCTCATTAGCCATAAAGCTATAATATAAAATATAATATAAAAACAGTAATGACGCCTTGTCCTCTCACCTACTTCTGTTAAAATGTACAACTGTACATACATCTTCGTTTTTAAAGTATTTACATTTTAATTTTCTCCATGTACGGTCGGTGATGTTCTTTTTACATTTTCCTTGATTTGCATGAATTCAGGATACAAAATCAATGTTCATTTTTGTTTGAGAATTGTTAAGAAAAAATTAGCCCTTGTGCACCTCTACTGAAAACAATAATTATCTACAACAAAAAGTAAACAAAACAATTAGAACAAATGTCCACTAAAAGAGAGTCCTTAAAATGACCATAAAACCGGGCACTCAAGTGATCAACAATGGTGTCATTTTACATACATACGGTCACACCAGAACAGTAACAACAAAATTCTTTACACATATGACCAATTGTCCTTTGTAGTTACTTTGTCCTAGCTTGTAATCTGTAGCTAGCAGTCTTAAAGGATATCATTTTCTCATACATGTTTGGGTGGGTGTTGATTGTATAGGAGTCTTGTAACGCCCACATATAGGGCATTCATTTTGCAGGACATTTTGAAGCGTGCCGAAAAATTTCTCACAAAATATTTTTTTATTATCTGATGGTTTGATAAGTATATTGTTTGTAGATTTGGTCAAGATAAGTAGCTGTGTGGGAATGTGTGTGTGTGATATGCATCTAGACAAGGTGGCGTCTTCCATTGGGTCTATGGCGTATGTACGAGTATGTGTTATGAGGATATGATGTGTGTGATTTGGACATTGATTATTAACTCTTTTCCTTTAGTTCCGTTCGGTTCACAGGCAAGTGTGTTCCGTTTTACCGTTATTGTTTATGGGATTTAACTCTTTCTTTGTTTCTATCAATAGGCTTCAATTTTTCTACATATGTGAAAGTGTGTGTTAGAAGTTAGGGTACTTCATTTCCGGTTTCTCGGGAAAGGTATTTTAATTTAACTGATTTTTGCTTTAAATCAATCAATAAGAAGAGTCGTCTCAGGCCATTATGTAGCTCAAAATATTTTCTCATAATTCGTCCCTATTTTATATTTTTTCCAATTTGTGAAATGAATGAAAATGAATATGAAATTTTAAATATTCCTTGTTGTTGACTTGATTCGATCATCCAAATACTCCTGGCGCTGCTACCACTATTGATGTCATTTATTCTTGACTTAATTATTTAACCATCACGATAAGTACCATGAACATCAAAAACAACAACAATATCAACAATTATATTCACATTGTCAGCAGCATCATCAACATCATCTTCATCATCATCATCAACAACAATAAAAAATATAATTACAACAGCTTTTTTTGTAAATCAGACGTCAACAGCATCAGCATCAGGATGATGATAACTAACGAACGACAAAAAGGATAAAAAACTTAATTCAAATTACAAAAGAATAGCACAGACAGTCAGTCGCAGCAACAAAGACATACGTACATACATATCCAAAGACTTGAGTTCTCCCACAGCTACAGAGAAACAAACCTGCATGCCCTGTTAACACTCAACCATTCAGCCAAATACATCCGCACGAAAAAAGAGCAAACAAAATAAATGAATTTAATAGAAGAAAATAACGGCTGCTGAAGAAGAAGAAGAAGAAGTGCAAGACGAGGGACAGGGAACTCAAACAAAAAAGGCCAAAAGCTGAAAAGAATCAAAATCAAATTTAAAATCATTTCCAGACTCAAACTACAGCTTCCTTTTTGGTGGGGCACAACAACACTAGCAAGCAAGGAATGCTACATACACCCTCCTCAACCACCACCCCCAGCATTCACCATGGAGCAGTTAATCTCTATTAGACAAGAAGACAAAACAGTAAAACTATTCCCTGTCAAAAGGTCTGCAAAACATGCCACACAAAACCTCATTGACACCCTCAACCTCAACTTAATCAACCCCAAAACCATTGCTTCCCCCCCGGCGTATAGCCAACAATGAAGATAATGATTTTTTCCATAACAAAAGAATGAAGAGATTTTGAAGATGGGGTGGTGAGGGGTGGGGAGGAAAGCCATCAGTTTTGGGGTTGGGGTTTGAACTGAGCCAAGGATCTGCGTTGGCAGTGGCAAAAGTCAACAAATGAAAATGATTTTATTGCCTTAATATATTAAATTTAATAGCAAAGAAAAATGTTGCTACTGTTGCGTTAATATTAGTGCGAATATTTTGTGTGTGTGCGCACACAACTACAATATATGTGTGTGAGACTGGGTGTGGGTGTATAAGTCTGTGAAATAATAAAGATTGAAGAAAATGAAGAGGAGAATGAAAAAAAACACACAGTTTATAATGAGTAATGATGATACCAATAATAAGAAGGTTTTAACGCACAGTGGGCCAACGGGCAAGTGTTGATTGTTGTTTACTATTCAGAGGCTTCTATAGAATAGAATACCTCCGTAGGAGGCTTCTAGAGAATAGAAGACCTCAGTAGGATGCTTATATAGAACAGAAGACCTCCGTAGGAGGCTTCTATAGAATAGAAGACCTCCGTAGGAAGCTTATATAGAATAGATGATCTCCGTAGGAGGCTTCTATCGAATAGAAGATCTTCGTAGGATGCTTCTATAGAATAGAAGACCTCCGTAGGAGGCTTCTATGGAATAGAAGACCTCCGTAGGAGGCTTCTATAGAATGGAAGACCTCCGTAGGTGGCTTCTATAGAATGGAAGACCTCCGTAGGTAGCTTCTATAGAATAGAAGACCTCCGTAGGAGGCTCCTATAGAATAGAAGACCTCCGTAGTAGGTTCCTATAGAATAGAAGACCTCCGTAGGAGGCTTCTATGGTATAGAATACCTCCGTAGGAGGCTTCTATGGAATAGAAGACCTCCGTAGGAGGCTTCTATAAAATAGAAGACCTCCGTAGGAGGCTCCTATAGAATAGAAGACCTCCGTAGGAGGCTTCTATGGAATAGAAGACCTCCGTAGGAGGCTTGTATAGAATAGAAGACCTCTGTAGGAGGCTTCTATAGAATAGAAGACCTCCGTAGGAGGCTTCTATAGAATAGAAGACCTCGGTAGGAAGCTTCTATAGAATGGAAGACCTCCGTAGGAGGCTTCTAGAGAAAAGAAGACCTCCGTAGGAGGCTTCTATAGAATAGAAGACCTCCGTAGGAGGCTTCTATAGAATAGAATACCTCCGTAGGAGGCTTCTAGAGAATAGAAGACCTCAGTAGGATGCTTATATAGAACAGAAGACCTCCGTAGGAGGCTTCTATAGAATAGAAGACCTCCGTAGGAAGCTTATATAGAATAGATGATCTCCGTAGGAGGCTTCTATCGAATAGAAGATCTTCGTAGGATGCTTCTATAGAATAGAAGACCTCCGTAGGAGGCTTCTATGGAATAGAAGACCTCCGTAGGAGGCTTCTATAGAATGGAAGACCTCCGTAGGTGGCTTCTATAGAATGGAAGACCTCCGTAGGTAGCTTCTATAGAATAGAAGACCTCCGTAGGAGGCTCCTATAGAATAGAAGACCTCCGTAGTAGGTTCCTATAGAATAGAAGACCTCCGTAGGAGGCTTCTATGGTATAGAATACCTCCGTAGGAGGCTTCTATGGAATAGAAGACCTCCGTAGGAGGCTTCTATAAAATAGAAGACCTCCGTAGGAGGCTCCTATAGAATAGAAGACCTCCGTAGGAGGCTTCTATGGAATAGAAGACCTCCGTAGGAGGCTTGTATAGAATAGAAGACCTCTGTAGGAGGCTTCTATAGAATAGAAGACCTCCGTAGGAGGCTTCTATAGAATAGAAGACCTCGGTAGGAAGCTTCTATAGAATGGAAGACCTCCGTAGGAGGCTTCTAGAGAAAAGAAGACCTCCGTAGGAGGCTTCTATAGAATAGAAGACCTCCGTAGGAGGCTTCTATAGAATAGAAGACCTCCGTAGGAGGCTTCTATAGAATAGAAGACCTCCGTAGGAGGCTTCTATAGAATAGAAGACCTCCGTAGGAGGCTTCTATAGAATAGAAGACCTCCGTAGGAGGCTTCTATAGAATAGAAGACCTCCGTAGGAGGCTTCTATAGAATAGAAGACCTCCGTAGGAGGCTTCTATAGAATAGAAGACCTCCGTAGGAGGCTTCTATAGCATAGAAGACCTCCGTAGGAGGCTTCTGTAGAATAGAATGTTGCTACTGTTGCGTTAATATTAGTGCGAATATTTTGTGTGTGTGCGCACACAACTACAATATATGTGTGTGAGACTGGGTGTGGGTGTATAAGTCTGTGAAATAATAAAGATTGAAGAAAATGAAGAGGAGAATGAAAAAAACACACAGTTTATAATGAGTAATGATGATACCAATAATAAGAAGGTTTTAACGCACAGTGGGCCAACGGGCAAGTGTTGATTGTTGTTTACTATTCAGAGGCTTCTATAGAATAGAATACCTCCGTAGGAGGCTTCTAGAGAATAGAAGACCTCAGTAGGATGCTTATATAGAACAGAAGACCTCCGTAGGAGGCTTCTATAGAATAGAAGACCTCCGTAGGAAGCTTATATAGAATAGATGATCTCCGTAGGAGGCTTCTATCGAATAGAAGATCTTCGTAGGATGCTTCTATAGAATAGAAGACCTCCGTAGGAGGCTTCTATGGAATAGAAGACCTCCGTAGGAGGCTTCTATAGAATGGAAGACCTCCGTAGGTGGCTTCTATAGAATGGAAGACCTCCGTAGGTAGCTTCTATAGAATAGAAGACCTCCGTAGGAGGCTCCTATAGAATAGAAGACCTCCGTAGTAGGTTCCTATAGAATAGAAGACCTCCGTAGGAGGCTTCTATGGTATAGAATACCTCCGTAGGAGGCTTCTATGGAATAGAAGACCTCCGTAGGAGGCTTCTATAAAATAGAAGACCTCCGTAGGAGGCTCCTATAGAATAGAAGACCTCCGTAGGAGGCTTCTATGGAATAGAAGACCTCCGTAGGAGGCTTGTATAGAATAGAAGCTTCTATAGAATAGAAGACCTCCGTAGGAGGCTTCTATAGAATAGAAGACCTCGGTAGGAAGCTTCTATAGAATGGAAGACCTCCGTAGGAGGCTTCTAGAGAAAAGAAGACCTCCGTAGGAGGCTTCTATAGAATAGAAGACCTCCGTAGGAGGCTTCTATAGAATAGAAGACCTCCGTAGGAGGCTTCTATAGAATAGAAGACCTCCGTAGGAGGCTTCTATAGAATAGAAGACCTCCGTAGGAGGCTTCTATAGAATAGAAGACCTCCGTAGGAGGCTTCTATAGAATAGAAGACCTCCGTAGGAGGCTTCTATAGAATAGAAGACCTCCGTAGGAGGCTTCTATAGAATAGAAGACCTCCGTAGGAGGCTTCTATAGCATAGAAGACCTCCGTAGGAGGCTTCTGTAGAATAGAATGTTGCTACTGTTGCGTTAATATTAGTGCGAATATTTTGTGTGTGTGCGCACACAACTACAATATATGTGTGTGAGACTGGGTGTGGGTGTATAAGTCTGTGAAATAATAAAGATTGAAGAAAATGAAGAGGAGAATGAAAAAAACACACAGTTTATAATGAGTAATGATGATACCAATAATAAGAAGGTTTTAACGCACAGTGGGCCAACGGGCAAGTGTTGATTGTTGTTTACTATTCAGAGGCTTCTAGAGAATAGAAGACCTCAGTAGGATGCTTATATAGAACAGAAGACCTCCGTAGGAGGCTTCTATAGAATAGAAGACCTCCGTAGGAAGATTATATAGAATAGATGATCTCCGTAGGAGGCTTCTATCGAATAGAAGATCTTCGTAGGATGCTTCTATAGAATAGAAGACCTCCGTAGGAGGCTTCTATGGAATAGAAGACCTCCGTAGGAGGCTTCTATAGAATGGAAGACCTCCGTAGGTGGCTTCTATAGAATGGAAGACCTCCGTAGGTGGCTTCTATAGAATAGAAGACCTCCGTAGGAGGCTCCTATAGAATAGAAGACCTCCGTAGTAGGTTCCTATAGAATAGAAGACCTCCGTAGGAGGCTTCTATAAAATAGAAGACCTACGTAGGAGGCTTCTATGGAGTAGAAGACCTCCGTAGGAGGCTTTTATGGAATAGAAGACCTCCGTAGGAGGCTTCTATGGTATAGAATACCTCCGTAGGAGGCTTCTATGGAATAGAAGACCTCCGTAGGAGGCTTCTATAAAATAGAAGACCTCCGTAGGAGGCTCCTATAGAATAGAAGACCCCCGTAGGAGGCTTTTATGAAATAGAAGACCTCCGTAGGAGGCTTGTATAGAATAGAAGACCTCTGTAGGAGGCTTCTATAGAATAGAAGACCTCGGTAGGAAGCTTCTATAGAATGGAAGACCTCCGTAGGAGGCTTCTAGAGAAAAGAAGACCTCCGTAGGAGGCTTCTATAGAATAGAAGACCTCCGTAGGAGGCTTCTATAGAATAGAAGACCTCCGTAGGAGGCTTCTATAGAATAGAAGACCTCCGTAGGAGGCTTCTATAGAAAAGAAGACCTCCGTAGGAGGCTTCTAGAGAAAAGAAGACCTCCGTAGGAGGCTTCTATAGAATGGAAGACCTCCGTAGGAGGCTTCTAGAGAAAAGAAGACCTCCGTAGGAGGCTTCTATAGAATAGAAGACCTCCGTAGGAGGCTTCTATAGAATAGAAGACCTCCGTAGGAGGCTTCTATAGAATAGAAGACCTCGGTAGGAAGCTTCTATAGAATGGAAGACCTCCGTAGGAGGCTTCTAGAGAAAAGAAGACCTCCGTAGGAGGCTTCTATAGAATAGAAGACCTCCGTAGGAGGCTTCTATAGAATAGAAGACCTCGGTAGGAGGCTTCTATAGAATAGAAGAGGCTTCTATAGAATAGAAGACCTCCGTAGGAGGCTTCTATAGAATAGAAGACCTCCGTTGGAGGCTTCTATAGAATAGAAGACCTCCGTTGGAGGCTTCTATAGAATAGAAGACTTCCGTAGGAGGCTTCTATTGAATAGAAGACCTTCGTAGGAGTCTTCTGTAGAATAGAAGACCTTCGTAGGAGGCTTCTATAGAATAGAAGACCTCCGTAGGAGTGGAGTATTTGACAAGCGTCCTCAATCTATCGTTAACCTCACATAATGTACCAGAAACTTGGAAGGTTGGGAGGGTGGTCATACTACTAAGGCCAGCCAAGGATGCCAGCAAAGGTGAATCGTACATGCCGATTTCGCTCCTGTCGGCAGTTTCCTAGTTATCCAATATTAGCATAAATTCCGGAAAATGGACTGTACCACAACATCTCTACGTGCCATATCCACATGTATTAGTCGAATATAGAATAGAAGACCTCCGTAGGAGGCTTCTGTAGAATAGAATGTTGCTACTGTTGCGTTAATATTAGTGCGAATATTTTGTGTGTGTGCGCACACAACTACAATATATGTGTGTGAGACTGGGTGTGGGTGTATAAGTCTGTGAAATAATAAAGATTGAAGAAAATGAAGAGGAGAATGAAAAAAACACACAGTTTATAATGAGTAATGATGATACCAATAATAAGAAGGTTTTAACGCACAGTGGGCCAACGGGCAAGTGTTGATTGTTGTTTACTATTCAGAGGCTTCTAGAGAATAGAAGACCTCAGTAGGATGCTTATATAGAACAGAAGACCTCCGTAGGAGGCTTCTATAGAATAGAAGACCTCCGTAGGAAGATTATATAGAATAGATGATCTCCGTAGGAGGCTTCTATCGAATAGAAGATCTTCGTAGGATGCTTCTATAGAATAGAAGACCTCCGTAGGAGGCTTCTATGGAATAGAAGACCTCCGTAGGAGGCTTCTATGGAATAGAAGACCTCCGTAGGAGGCTTCTATAGAATGGAAGACCTCCGTAGGTGGCTTCTATAGAATGGAAGACCTCCGTAGGTGGCTTCTATAGAATAGAAGACCTCCGTAGGAGGCTCCTATAGAATAGAAGACCTCCGTAGTAGGTTCCTATAGAATAGAAGACCTCCGTAGGAGGCTTCTATAAAATAGAAGACCTACGTAGGAGGCTTCTATGGAGTAGAAGACCTCCGTAGGAGGCTTTTATGGAATAGAAGACCTCCGTAGGAGGCTTCTATGGTATAGAATACCTCCGTAGGAGGCTTCTATGGAATAGAAGACCTCCGTAGGAGGCTTCTATAAAATAGAAGACCTCCGTAGGAGGCTCCTATAGAATAGAAGACCCCCGTAGGAGGCTTTTATGAAATAGAAGACCTCCGTAGGAGGCTTGTATAGAATAGAAGACCTCTGTAGGAGGCTTCTATAGAATAGAAGACCTCGGTAGGAAGCTTCTATAGAATGGAAGACCTCCGTAGGAGGCTTCTAGAGAAAAGAAGACCTCCGTAGGAGGCTTCTATAGAAAAGAAGACCTCCGTAGGAGGCTTCTAGAGAAAAGAAGACCTCCGTAGGAGGCTTCTATAGAATGGAAGACCTCCGTAGGAGGCTTCTAGAGAAAAGAAGACCTCCGTAGGAGGCTTCTATAGAATAGAAGACCTCCGTAGGAGGCTTCTATAGAATAGAAGACCTCCGTAGGTAAGGCCAGCCAAGGATGCCAGCAAAGGTGAATCGTACATGCCGATTTCGCTCCTGTCGGCAGTTTCCTAGTTATCCAATATTAGCATAAATTCCGGAAAATGGACTGTACCACAACATCTCTACGTGCCATATCCACATGTATTAGTCGAATATAGAATAGAAGACCTCCGTAGGAGGCTTCTATAGAATAGAAGACCTCCGTAGGAGGCTTCTATAGAATAGAAGACCTCCGTAGGAGGCTTCTATAGAATAGAAGACCTCCGTAGGAGGCTTCTATAGAATAGAAGACCTCCGTAGGAGGCTTCTATAGAATTGAAGACCTCCGTAGGAGGCTTCTATAGAATAGAAGACCTCCGTAGGAGGCTTCTATAGAATTGAAGACCTCCGTAGGAGGCTTCTATAGAATAGAAGACCTCCATAGGAGGCTTCTATAGAATAGAAGACCTCCGTAGGAGGCTTCTATAGAATAGAAGACCTCCGTAGGAGGCTTCTATAGAATAGAAGACCTCCGTAGGAGGCTTCTATAGAATAGAAGACCTCCGTAGGAGGCTTCTATAGAATAGAAGACCTCCGTAGGAGGCTTCTATAGAATAGAAGACCTCCGTAGGAGGCTTCTATAGAATAGAAGACCTTCGTAGGAGTCTTCTGTAGAATATAAGACCTCCGTAGGAGGCTTCTATAGAATAGAAGACCTCCGTAGGAGGCTTCTATAGAATAGAAGACTTCCGTAGGAGGCTTCTATTGAATAGAAGACCTTCGTAGGAGTCTTCTGTAGAATAGAAGACCTCCGTAGGAGGCTTCTATAGAATAGAAGACCTCCATAGGAGGCTTCTATAGAATAGAAGACCTCCGTAGGAGGCTTCTATAGAATAGAAGACCTCCGTAGGAGGCTTCTATAGAATAGAAGACCTCCGTAGGAGGCTTCTATAGAATAGAAGACCTCCGTAGGAGGCTTCTATAGAATAGAAGACCTCCGTAGGAGGCTTCTATAGAATAGAAGACCTCCGTAGGAGGCTTCTATAGAATAGAAGACCTTCGTAGGAGTCTTCTGTAGAATATAAGACCTTCGTAGGAGGCTTCTATAGAATAGAAGACCTCCGTAGGAGTGGAGTATTTGACAAGCGTCCTCAATCTATCGTTAACCTCACATAATGTACCAGAAACTTGGAAGGTTGGGAGGGTGGTCATACTACTAAGGCCAGCCAAGGATGCCAGCAAAGGTGAATCGTACATGCCGATTTCGCTCCTGTCGGCAGTTTCCTAGTTATCCAATATTAGCATAAATTCCGGAAAATGGACTGTACCACAACATCTCTACGTGCCATATCCACATGTATTAGTCGATGATTGAACCAAACAGGCCGTGAGACCGAACAGTCAACCATGTCAAACTGAAGGACATATATAAGACGTTCCTCCGTGGATCATCAAATATGTGTGGACTCCAGCCATTTTTTTGGATTCAGAAAATAGAAGTCTGGGACCCGAGACTAAATCAGGTAGTACCCCCATACGGGTGATATAAAGGAACTGATTAACTTTAACTATTCTGAAATTGCACATCCTCCAGAGGGCACAGAGATCGTAATGTATGTATACGGACGAATATATAATATTGGCGTCGTATATGATCGGTTAAATATTTTTGTAGCTGACTTAGTTGAGATCTTCTGTCTTGGGAGTATGGATAGAGCCGCCGTTAAATCCACTGTCAACCTGTTTTCCACTTGGACGGCTGAAATGAGCCTCCCCCTGGATATATTGGTCGAGGGTGGTCTGATTCTAACCACTTACTACTCCAAGAATGTTTAAATAGTCCGCACAAGCCACAGCTATTTGCGACAAGATCAGAAGTAGGAACAAGGTCCTCAGGTTGCAGGCCGGCAGCCCTCATGGTTTGTTAAATTCTCAGAAAGTTATGTGGCGCTAGTGTGGTATGCAAATATTAGCGCTACGCAGTGGAAGAACAACCACACACGTGGTAATTACATGACCGATATAACAGCCTAACAGGAAGTGGGAAAGATCGGGAAAGGCGTCCATAAATCAATATATGAGTTTTGCTGTAGGAGGCTAAAATGTATGGTCTCCAAATATAAATAGGTGTATCCAATTAAACCGCTTCGTATTCTAAATGAAATTGAGGAACTTTCTTGAAATTTCGATATTTATTTTTATCCATCGATAATGTCGTTTCTTGATTCAAGTTTTTTATTGTAATTTTCCAAAATAATTGAAAGAACTAAATAATTCCTTTTAACCCACGGTGTGCAACATTCCTTCTGGGGATGATGATGTTGACATTTCTTTTCATTTTCTTTGCCCTTTCCACACACAGACTCACATTTCTGATGTGCGTGTGTATCTTACCAGTGCCAGTACCTAGTTAACCTTATTAAAAGGTGAGTTGAATGTTAACTATATTGTTATACAGGCTCTTAAGTGATTTACCATTGCCTTCTACTGCCAAAACTACCCAGCCTGCCCCCACCATCTCCATCTTTATCGTAGTCTCATCATCATCAGAAAGCAGTACTGTCAACATTATCCTAACCAGTAAAATATGTTTACTAATACTAACTTAATTTTGTCCAAGTATGAGTTGTTCATTATAGAGCCAAGTTAGTGTATGACACTTTCTTGGTTGAGACAACAATTTTGAGCATGGGGGGACAACTTTCAGCCATCAACATTCGTTTTTTTGTTGTTTCTTTCTTGTCGGCATTTCCATCTATGGGCATGTTATGGTATTGGTTTGTGGTTAACTTTTATACCCAATGAAATTTGGGCTTTAAGGCGCATGTCCTGTCAGCATACTCTAGTGTAGGAGAGAGAAAATATGGCAGAAGAAAACTGTTATAAATTTCATGTTGAGAAATGAGGTCAGAGATTGTAGGTTCGTTACTCGTGGCCACCTCATTTTGTTTTTGGTGTCACTTTTATGAAGTTCAATGTGATAATGTGTTGGAAATTCAATCAATTATTTTTGATATTTTTTGTTAATTTAATTTATTGCAATAGAGTTTGTTTGATGGGGAAACATTTGGGTTGTATTAGTGATGGGAGTGAAAGAGAATTCGCTTCATACGAGTATAATAATATGTTTGTTATTATTAATTTGTGAAATATTTCTAATTATTATTTTTTTCTTATGAAGCGTGTTATTTTCAAACCCTGTTATCGTAAAATGATAACAGAACATTGGTGGCTTGGTTTTTATTGGGATAGCTGATACAATTTTGTTTTTTCAAAATAGTCTGGCTTAGTCCTATTGTTGTTGTTTTATTATTTTAAAACAACTAATTTATTAATAGAAAAAGTTTGGCATTGTTCGCCAAGGGGTAAGGCAGGGAAGACTAGTTTCGATCCACGCCACTGGATCTCATCAGTTCCCTTGTTTCTTGTTTGTGCATATTCTCCACCGAAGTTATTTTTCAATAGCTCCTTCAACAAAAAACGTTTGTACCCAAACATCAATCGTCAGCTCGAAGTATAAAGGTGAACAACAATGACATTATCATTACGACGAGAGTTTTAACAACGTTGGGAGTTCAACGTTCAAGGAGAAAAAATGGAATCGAATCCCTACTATTTGCGGAAGGTTCTCATGCTATTAAACGCAGCGAATAAAGTACGAAATTACATAAGACAAAAGCTGGCCATCGGAAAGCTTCTACATTGGATAAAATCAGAAACAAACAACTGAAGATTGATCCACCCAAATTTAGATACCAAACCAAAGTTTTATAGAAAACGTCAGGTTGGACCACATAAATAATCAAGGCATATAAGACCACAACAATAATTAAGGAGGATTCAGATTTATATATATATATATATATATATATATATATATATATATATATATATATATATATATATATATATATATATATATATAATTTCTTGTTCTAGCAACGCAAGTATGTTCGTTCGTATATCATTTTTCATTATCTAGTTATCTGCAACCTGGACTGACTTAGGGATACGTAATCGAAGTCAAAAGTCGATTTTTCGATCTTTCGCTTCTACCTTTTACTGAAAAGTCGATTTTTCGATCATTCGATTGTGATCTAAGAGTAGTAAAATTGATTTTTTGATCGATTTCAGAGTTTTTTTCAGGCATATAGTTGTGGATAGTTGTGTTCAAAACTAGTCATGTACGAAATTGTGGGTAACAAATCGAAAGTTGACCACGAAATGTGTATCTTTCGATTTTCTTAATAACCAAAAGTCGACTTCCTTTTTTAGACTTTTCAAACCAAAAATAAGTAAGAACGGCGTTAAGTTCGGCCGGGCCGAACTTGTTATACCCTCCACCACAAGTTGTATTTCGGTACAACAATGTGAGGCACCGTTCTATGGGGGCTATTTCAAAACGTCGATCTATACCGACAAATTTCTGACGGAAAGTTTTTGGACTCAAAGAAGACTAAATACCAAATGTCCTATATTTCGGTAAGAAAATGTGGCTAAAGCTTAAAAAATACCGAAAATCAAGAAGTACGCTTCTATGGGGATATAGGTCGTGGACCTATACTGATAATACTCTTCCGGAATATTTTATAACTCTTGGAAGACTAAATACCGAATTTCAGCCATTTCAGTGGGATATTGACGTCACAATCTTCAGTATGATGAAACGTGGACCCATACAGACGAATTTTAGTCGGCAATCGGGCAATATGAACGCGTGGACCTGTACAGACAAATTTCTGTCGAACAGTTTTATATCACATTGAAGATTAAATTCCAAATTTCAGCCATTTTGTTGGAATATTGAAGCCACGACCTTCAACATACGGAAAATCGGTAGGTACCTTTCCATGGGGGCTATATGAAGGCGTGTACCTATACCGACAAATTTGAAGGGGAAGTTTGAGTACATCCAACGAAGTCTAAATTCCAAATTTCAGCCATTTCGGTGGAATATTGAGGCCACAACGTTCAAAATACCGAAAATCGGGAGGTACCGTTCTGGGGGAAAGTTTTATACCACCAACGTAGACTAAGTACCAAATTTCGGCTATTTCGGTGTGATAATGAAGCTAAAACCTTCAAAATACCGAAAATCGGTAGGTACCGTTCTATGGGGGTTATATGAAGGCGTGGACCGATACAGACAAAATTCTGGGGGAAAGTTTTATACCCCTAAAGAAGTCTACGTACCAAATTTCAGCCATTTAGGTAGGATAATGAAGCTAAAACCTTAAAAAATACCGAAAGTCGGGAGGTACCGTTCTATGGGGGCTATATCAAAAAGTGGACCGATACCGACAAAATTCTGGGGGAAAGTTTTGTACCCCTAAAGAAGTCTACGTACCAAATTTAAGCCATTTTGGTAGGATAATGAAGCTAAAACCTTAAATATACCGAAAATCGGGTGGTACCTTTCTATGGGGGCTATATCAAAACGTGGACCGATATATCCCATTTTCAGTACCAACCATCCTGCACGTAATAAAAACTTCTCTACGAAATATTGACTCTCTATCTTTAAAATTGCGAGCTGTATCTTGATTTCAACAGACAGACAGACGGACGGACGGACGGACAGACGGACATGGTTAAATCGACATAGAATTTTATTCTGATCAATAATATATACTGTATTGGGTCTCCGACGAATATTTCGATGTGTTACAAACGGAATGACAAATTTAATTATACCCTCCATATGGTGGAGGGTATAAAAAGTCAGCTAATCGATTAATAGAAATTGAACTTACGTATCCCTAGGCTGACAGTGTCCAAAACGAATCAGTTTAGACTAAGCAGTTAAACAGATGCATTGTATCGTGCGGTGCCAGCCCACACTCATGACAAATGTTGGATATCGTCCTGATAATTCGGGTCCAATACGAATTGAGGCGGTTACATCGTCCGGATCTTAATTGGACTAAAACCACACGTGTTTGTTTTGGCCTCTAGGGTTCTTCTGCTGCAATGAATGGAGGATGGTCTCCGAGTTCCCAATATGTATACTGTCTGCACAATTGCATCAGTGTGAATGCTATTCAAGCCTGTTAGATAGACTCGTTGATACCATTGGACCTCTCTGCCTCTCTCTTTAGATCAAGAAGTTCTCGTGACGTGCCTGAATGAAGAAAGGCTCTTCACAACATTGGGTCTCTGATGCTTACGGCCAGGGATGCCAACTGTTCTGAGGTAAAAATCGCTACAGCCATGACTGGTACTGCCTTGGTACAATAGGTCTGTAGCGATTTTTACCTTAAAACAGTTGACATTCCTGCTTATACAGTGGTTTTTGTACGTCAAAAATGACCACAAGTAGCGGGAAAACCACCAACTTGGCACCCCTGCTTACGGCGGTAACTCGCAAACAAGTACTACATCGACAGAATCTTGTTGTGCTGATGCACGGTAAAATTTACGTCTCCTCGTTTAAGATGGTTCGCTGGCGTCATGAGGAGGCACCTTGTTGCAGTCCTTAGGGAAACTTTCTGGCAGGTTTCAAAAAATGTCCACTACTTAGCGCTAACATTTGCATACTACACAGGCCCCGCATATAAGAGGTCAACAACACAAACCCCAAGTGCCGTCGGTCAGCGATTTGTGGACCTTGTTCCTACTTCTGATCTTATCGCAAATAGCAATGGCCTGCGCGGACAACTTAAACATGCTATCGAACGTTACATCCAATATCTTGGGTAGTTAGTGGTCGGAATCACGACACTATCGACCAATATGTTCAGATGGAGCCTCATTTCAATCGTCCAGATAGTGAACAGTGGAGTTTGCGGCGGATATGGTTGAAGGTCATGGTATTGTTTGAAGGCTTTTGATAGGTCAAAGCCACCATAACTGGTACTGCCTTGGTACTGCCTCATTTTTCGGAATCTATGCTGATGTTTGGTAAATGAGAAACGAGAAGCCGCTTCATGGAAGGAGTATTGCCTCTGGAATTTATGCTACTGGTGACAGAAGGAAATCGGCCTGTACGATTCACCTCTCCTGACATCCTTACTTGGTTTTAGTAGACAGACCAAATACTGAACTCCGTGTTGATCCAGTCGCTTAAGCTTTACCGTTAAGATTCTCCAAACGCTATCTCTTACAAAATAAGCGGGGTGGGGTCAGAGGAGCAGTTCTCCCCTTTGAGCTGTCCTCACCAAATTTCATCTATTTTTTTATCACTATAATCTTGAAAGGATTTAAAGTCATAAGAAGTTATGGTGAAACCAATCTAATCTAATGGCCGGGGAAGTAAACACATAGGATCAAATTACACAAATTAACATTTCTGCTTAATAATAGAATATTGTCCAGAGTCGTAATAAAGTAAGCGGGATGTCAAATTGGATGCAGTTTTTGCGATTTAACATAATTTTTCGATTTTTTTAAAAATGTTTTTTGTGTTAAACTACGATTAATTACAAAAATGTTAAGTCCTATTTGGTAGTGCGATTCGAATGATTACTAATTTTTCTTATTTTTTTAAAATTTGTCGATACAATTTTTCCTATAGTGAAACTATGAATTGCTTATTTTATCAAAAAACTATAAAGGTGAATTTATGAACATTTGTTTTGTTGTTTTATTTTGAAATTTTTCATAAACATCTTAAAAATAGCTTAATTTTCAGATTTTGAGCATGGTTTAGCAATTATTGTACCATCATTAGGGGGTATTACTGAGTGAAGTGAAGTTTTTGTGCCTGCGATAGGTTTAGCCATTTAATACATTAAATTGAAATCCTCCTTGTATTTAAATATTCACCTTTTAGAGAAAATATCACTTTAATATTTGATAGGTAATTCGGCTCGGGTGGCCATTCATATAATTTCCAATCTGTAATTATTAGATTATCAATTAAGTTTGTATATTGTCCAACAATTGCTACCATTTTCAAATTCGAAAAATGAGAAGTTTTTAAAATGTCTAAAAAAAAATTCCTAAAAAAAAAACAACAACAAAAACAAATGTTAAAAGAACGTAACTTTTAATTCTTTTGGTAAAATAAAAAACTGTTTCACATTGATCCAAAAGTAAAATTTTATTGGAAAAATTAAAAAATATTAATTATTGGAATCCCACTACCAAATAGAACTCCTGACTAAGTAATGAGGACGGTGGTACAGTGTGTGTGTCCGACTATAAATCCTAGGGTTGTGTGTTGAACGCTCACCGTCGGCACGCGAGTTTTTGTTAATTAAAAAATAACAGTTCGTGGTGCACATTTAAGTTCTTAAGCAACTCTTAATATTCGTGTGCGTGGCACAGTGTGTAGTGTCTTTGGCTAGAAATCAGAGGGTTCGTGGGTTCAACTCGGGCAGAGAGCGAAATAAAATAAAGTAACATAAAAGTAAGAAGTGTGATGAAATTAAAAACAAATTCTCTACATCAACTGTTCTAAAAATATAATTTTTTTCACCTTCCTTTTCAACTTCTAATGGCCACAGAATAACTAGTTATTCTAGAGGTCATAAAATAACTAGAAACTGAGTGCGACATGCTCTTGTAAAAATAAAGGGGAAGAAAGGGGGTTTATAAGTAGTTACGGCTGCCAAAAATCCCTTACAAAACTCATGATTTTGGGATGACTTTTTTTGCTGGGTAGTTTAATACAAACATTTTCAAGAAAATCGAGGAGTACAATCGTTGATAAAAATTAATTTTAAATATTTAATCGCGAAAATTCCTCAATATCCTCAACATTTATGCTAACGAGGCTACATACACTTTCATACGGGCAAAATGTGCCTCATCGAAAAAATGGTTTTAGACCCCAAGTATGTTTGGACGAAATCTGTTTAAGACAATTTGTTTAAGACAGTCTGGCTGACTGGTACGCATGATAACTCTCAAACGGATGAACTGATTTGGTCCAAAATTTGGAGTTAATAATTATTTTGTCCTCCCCCACAAAAGTTCGAAAATGTTCGGAAAATTTGTGCGCACGATAACTCTTGAATGGAGTAACCGCTTTGGTCCATACTTTGCATATCGTAAAATTTCTACCAGACTTAGATGAGGTTACAATATGGACTCAATGGGTCCACTCCTTCAGGTAACTCCCACACGAATTTTCGGAAAAGTTCAGTTTAGGGCCTGCACTCGAATCGCTTTGGTTTTTGTTACAACAACTTGTATTCACTGCCCGCCATACGACGGTACAAGTTTCATCAGGGGCGAGACCATACTTCCTGAGAAAATAGCCTTAAAGTGACAAAAAAAAACCCTATGACACCGTGTGTAGTGGTTGGAGCGCAAGATAACTTTCGAACGGATCTGCCGATTCGTTCCAAAAATTTGCCTTAGTAATATTCCAAACATAGTTTAAGTTCGAAGATAATCCATATCGGTCCACTCCTTCAGGTACCTCTCCCACAAATGTTCAAAAATGTTTGGAAAAATTGTGCGCACAATAACTCTTGAAGGGAGTGCCTATTTGGTCCATACATTACACATCCAAATATATCTACCAGATATAGATCAGGTTTGAATATGAACTATATTTGTCTACTCCTTCGGGTATCTCTCACACAAAATTTCGGATAAATTCACTTTAAGGCCCGCTCTCGAATCACTTTGAAGCAACTTGCATACGCTGCCTCCTTTACGTCGGCAAGAGGTTTTTCAGATGCAAGTCCATACTTCTTGAGAAAATAGCCTGAAAGGTGCAAAAAACCCCTATGACACCGTGTGTAGTGGTTGGAGAGATAACTCTCGAACGGATCAATCGTTTTGGTCCCAAAATTTGGTCTTCGTCATATTTTGTCCAAACTTAGTTTCAGTTCGAAGATGGGCAATATCGGTATTTTCTCCAATATTTAAAAAATTTCACTAAAATGGTATACACGATATATCTTGAACGGGGCAACCTATTTGGTCCAAACTTTTGATCTCCTAATATTTTGTCCAAATTTAGTTTGAATTCTAAAATGGTCCATATCGGTCCTCTCCTTAGGGTACCTTCCCCACAACAGTTCAACATTTATGTCTATGTGCAGTTTAGGGTCTGTTCGAAGATCCTTGGGATATGCTGTTCGTTATGGTCCCGTTTACAGCGAGATTATGTTTTCCGTGGACAAGTGCGGTGCCGTGACATAACTCCAAACGGACATAACTCCCAAAACGATTTTGGAAGTTATGTCCGCCTTGGTTTGAGGAGTTATGTCCGACACAACTTCAAATGAAGTTTGGGAGTTATGTCCGTGGGCGTTATGTCCTGGCACCGACATGTCCATGCTTCCAGCCATATGCTATGACCCACTAAAGTGACTAGTGGGCGCTATATCAATCGAAAAGTTATGACCCCCAAAATAAGATCAACTTCCATAATGGACTATGTCGGTCCATTCCTTCAAGTACCTCCTCCGCAACATTTTGAACTTTAATCCTAATCCACATTTTTGAAGGCAAGTTCCAAAAAGAGACGGCAAAAGTCCAAAAAGAGACACAAAGTTCTGTACGTATTTGAAAGTTTCGATTCATATAGGCTGAGGGTATAACTCTGGCGGCAAAGCTGACTGATACTTTCTTACTTGTTTCATTGGATAGTCCATATTTACATTAGGCAATTTTCCTTGCGGCAATTGTCAGTTTGATGGAGAGAGAGGAGAAGCATATGGTAATCCTTTGCCTCTCAACACCCTCTCTTACCTACAAACTGACAATTGCTGCAAGGAAAATTGCCCAATATAAATTTGGACATAGCTGATAAAAGAAACAAAAATACCAAAACAGTTTTTTTCCTATTTGGATCGATATTAAAGAAGTTATGAGTATTTCTTTGCCTATGGTTTTTACAGAATTTGACTTTTTCAAAAAAAAAAAAAAGGAAATAAAAAACCACTTTTGATTGCACTTTTCCAAAACTGTCCGATTTCACTTAGAAATCCCCATATATCATTTTATTTCGTCCCATTTCACATATAATCGTGTTCGAATGATGATGCAAACTCATTTTAACAGCAACTAAATCGGTATTTTTAATACCCTACACTATGGAAGGTATATTAATCAATCTAGCGTCCTCAATAATTGAGATAGAATGCTAAAATTTTGCACCCGAGTGTCTTTTTTCCGCAGGCAGGTAATTTCGAAGATGGTATTTTATCTACATTTTTTGACCAAACTTGCTCAAATTTGGGCTATAAACTTCTCCAAGACAGATCCATATTTTGGTATAGCCCCATATAACGGTACCGCCCGATTTCAAGTATTTTGAAGTTTTTAGCTACATTTGTCATTTAGGGTTCCCAGTAATCAAGAAACCTCTCCAACAAAAATTATGCACATAGGCCCACGTTTTATTGTAGCCCCATATAACGGTACCGACGAGGTATCAGAGTATTTCATGGTGGAGGGTATAAAAAAAAACTGACCGCTTTTTTAATTTTTATTCAGCCCCTTCAGATGTGATTTATTTTAAATATGGACTCTATTCTGTGTTACTTGGCAATAATTATTTTGTTTCATATTCGAATGAACTTTTCTTCAGGACTAGGGGTTGACACAAATCATACATATGTATGCACATATCATAATTACGCATCCTACCGAAAAACAATTGTATCTCATGCATGTTAACCAAAAACGTTGATTATGTTTACATACACATTACGCTTTAATCCCTATTATCCAGTTTTTCCGAGGAAAATGTCGTTCTATTTTTTTTTTTTTGAAACACAAAAACGATGTTCATGTGTGGTGGCTATGTTTGGGAATTGCATCATGGTAAGGCGCTAATTTGTGAAAACTTGCACAATTTCTTTGTCCTTTTGACACAAACAAACCCAGCGGTATATCGACTCACGAGGACTTTTCAAGTGTGTGACAAAGAAAACAAAGGACACGGAAGAAAGAAACAAATGATGAAGAAAAATCATTAATTTTGACAGCTGTCCAAATGACGCCATAAAATGACAACTACCACAACAAAAACATATGTAAATATTGTCAGCGGTAGAACAAGTTGTTGCTGTCTGGCCACTGATCATGCGCTTGTAAGAGCCATGCGGTTTCTTAAGCCGTTATTAATCATGCGCTATAAGGAGAGGAGATTAAGGAACAGACAACAACAGGTTGTTGTTTGTATTCCGGGTTTGTGTGTATTACCTGTTGTTTATTTAGGACATCACAGCCTGGGGTAAAATCTCCGTAGATTTCATTGAGCAACATTCTTAATGTGGTACTTTGTTGGATCAATGGTTTAATGTAGAGCTCTACATTCATTTATTCCAGGCCGGCCAGTCCAAGAAGCTTACTCCACTTAAACGGGGCTTTGACTACCTAAACACAGACTTGTTACAAAGATGAAGGTGGATTCACCTCCTTTAGAACTGTTTTCCTAATGAGTTATAGATCTTGTGTTTTAAAGTAAG
Source organism: Musca autumnalis (assembly GCF_047663935.1). Lineage (NCBI taxonomy): Eukaryota > Metazoa > Arthropoda > Insecta > Diptera > Muscidae > Musca > Musca autumnalis. The sequence goes on along the minus strand of NW_027412088.1, from coordinate 13,268,381 downwards.
TCCTGTAGCTAAGAACATTTTCTGCCGCTAACCATGCTCAGAAATGCATGATCACTGAGTGTGGCGGGCCCTAATGATTAGCTTTACTTTCATTTTCATTTTCGTTTTTTTTTTTTTGGATTTGGGCATCTAGCATTTGTCCCAGATGCTGATTCGATGATTTGCAGATAATTCCCGTGATGTCTGCTGCCACGTTGACCACTTCGTCTTTAATTGACCTCATTAAAATGTTTGATGTTTTTTCTACACAGAAAAAACATCAATTCGTAGATTTTAGATTAGATGCTAAACGTCGGCTGTAGTTTTAGTTTCGGTACACCTTTAATGTCTCGAATGGTTGGTGGTGTGTTCGTGTTTGTTATCCAAGTATCGAATTACTTTAAAAGCAAATTATAAACGATTATGACTTGGCCATTTTTTGGGATTTAACTAAATTTATCGGCTTTTAAAGGCTAATTTGATGTTAACAAGGATTCCGGCCATGTTTGAAAATACGATTGCTCAGAGAAACTCATTTAAAGTCGTATTTAAGTGGTTGTAATATTTACTCTGATTATGGATAATACGTTCGTTTAGTTTGTACCACCGGGGATTTGGGGGACGAATAAATTGATTTTGGAAAGGAGATTAAACGTCATTTGCCAATAGACCGGTAGGCAAGATGGCTTGATTTGCATGGGCTAATCAACTCAAAGTTTTACATTATGGGTCCACAAATTAATATCTTTATACGAACGAACCAACAAATTGCTTATGGCCTGTTTCTCTAAGACGATTCAAATTCAAATTCGTTCGAATTACTACCAAACTCCTGTTGTTGTATGAAATGTGTTTTGATTGAAAATTAAAACAACTCAAATATTTTTCAAACAACAGAAGTTTGGTAATAGTTCGAACGAATTTTTATGCGAATCGTCTTAGTGAAACAGGCCATTAATCAGCATTCATATTGGTAGAATATTAAAATAAATACAATGTACAATGCACCAGTCCCTGATTAAAATATCCATCTAAAAGAAGTCTTAAATCCCACTACATATTCTTCTAAAAATTGCCTCCACTACCTCCTCTTTTAAACTAACTAGAAGGTGATGGTCTATTTCAAATCTTGCTAAACTGTACAAACCCCTGGCTAGAATTTCAGATCAGTAGGTCAGAATTCAGCTTTACAGAGATTGCTAATGTCAACTGGAGCTTATAAGGTTTAAAACAATTTGACATACTTTAAATACGACGCTCTAAGTTTTTGCCTTAGGGATACATGTAGGTAAGCATTAGTCTATGCACTTTTGTAGAAGAGCCTGCTTTAATTCAAGTTCAAGAATGGTTATATTCTAAAACGACGATTTATCTTTTAGGGACAGGTAAACACGATAAGAAAAATATTTTAATCATTGATTAATATTAATCTTATGTTTTCTTTTGAGCCACATTCGTTACATCCCCGTTACATTAATGAAAATCCGTTACGAAATTTTGAAGACAATGTGTGAGTATTGGCATTATCGTACGAATATAGCTTGAAATTCTCTAGAAGAGACAGATATTCAACAATATTAATCGATAGATCAATATTTGTAATAATAGATTACAAAATGTGAAGTAAGGTACTGTGTGCATCATGTTTGCTAAGTTATTTTAAACCTTAAGAATTGTGGTAGAGTGATGGATATAATATTATCTTCGGGTTTTTTACTTAGTCATCGGAATTGAACAAGGCGGTTAACCATGAGGAAGGGCAAGATTTGAACTTCAAAGCTTCAGATCCGTCAAGATTTATAAAAGAGCGATATGGACTGAATCTTTCAGATTTTATATAAACAACAAATAGATATTGTGAAGAATCTAGGCATTTCTTAAGTTCTGGGATAACATTAAGTTCAGACGAACCGAAACATGGTATTAAATGTGTGCAAAAGAGTATGGAACTTCTGGCTTCCTAAACACTTGTACAAAAAACAAGTGAGCAAAGGCTATAGTCGGGATGGGGCCGACCATGTGATACCCTACACCACTACCCCTCTGCATAAGCTTTTCACTGCTAAACATTTCTTTTAGGGAATATAATCCGACTACCACCAAAAATAATATACCTCTTTCTCTCTGGGACCCACATAAGCAACCAAAATTTCGTGACTATCCGATCAAAATTACGACCTGTAGCTTGATTGCAAAAATGGAAGAATTCGATGCGTTACCGACTACTTTGGTATCTCCCTTGTTTGACCACCTTCGCCAACCTGCTTTACACCAATGTAAAGCTAATATTTTCTTCTTCCATTTACAGGCTTTGCCGTTGGAATACCACTACTATAAGCCGATATATTCACAAAGAATAAAACTTTGAATTTGTCTCCAAATGAGTTTTTCCCCATTCCGACCCCTAAATATTATCCGACTATCACCAAAATCAATAGGCTTCTTCCACTGTGGGGCCCCATCTACCAAAATTCCGTCACCATCCGATCAAAATTGCAACTTGTAGCGGTTTGCTCACTTACGCCAACATACTTTGCATCAATATAAACGAGATCTTTTCTTCTTCCATTGACGGGTATTCCTTTTGGAATGCTCCAACCAGAAGCGGAGATATTCGCATAAGAAAAACAAGTGAGAAAAGGCTATAGTCAGTACGGGGCCGACTATGTGATACCCTACACCACTACCCCTGTGCATAATTTTTTCACCCGAAAACATTTCTTTTACGGAGATACCTACCTGGCTTTTATACCAAGTGACTTAAGGCGAACTGAACCAAAATAATTAATATTTAGTTAGACATCACCAACATCAATAGACTTCTATCTCTGTGAGAAAATTTCGAGATGATCCGATCAAAATTCCGACCTGTAGTGTGATTGCAGAAAAAGTGAAAAATGGGATGCATTACCGACTATTGCGATATCGCTATACGCCACCTACGCCAACCTAATTTGCATAATTTTAAAAATGGGATTTTCTACTTTCGTTGTCAGGCTTTGCTTTTAGAAGGTCCGTCATTATTTATAAAATCGCACAAATGTTAAATCGTTTCAAAGTTGATATTTTCTATTTTCATTGCCAAGTTTTGATTTTTATATACTTCTTATAGACGCTGAGATATTTGCTTTGAAATAAAATGTAGACTTTTTCTCCAAATAACTTTTTTGATCATTCCGACCCCTAATTATTATCCGACCATCACCAAAATCTATAGGCTTCATCCCCTCCGGGACCCCCATCAACACCCAAAATTTCGTGACGATCCGATCAAAATTGCGACCTGTAGCGTGATTTCCAAAAAAATGGAAAAATGGGATGTATTACCAACTATTGCGATATCTCCGTTAGTTGGTCACCTACGCCGACCTTGTTTGCATCATTGTAAAGATGGGATCTTCTACTTTCATATTCATTATTTGCTTTTGAAAAGTCCCCAACCAAAGCTGTGATATTCCTCATTATAATTAAAATAGCATGAATGAAAATTTGGGTTTTATTTGCGACTATTGTAATATCTTCGTTGTTTGATCACCTACGAGAACTTAGTTTACATCATTAGAAAGGCGACATTTTCTACTTTTAACAGTCAGGTCTTGCTTTTGGTATACCCCATATAGAAGCTGAGATATTCGCTTTGGAAAAAACGTTGTCTTTTTATCCACATAAGTTTTTTGCCCATTACGACTCCTGAATATTATCCTACCATCACCAAAATCAATAGGCTTCTTCCCCTCCGGGACCCTCATCAACACCCAAACTTTCGTGACGATCCGATCAAAATTGCGACCTGTAGCGTGATTTCTTTAAAAGTGGAAAAATGGGATGTATTACTGACTATTGTGATATCTCCGTTATTTAGCCACCTACGCTAACCTACTTTGCATCATTGTAAAGACAGGATTTTCTACTTTCATAGCCAGTTCTTGTTTTTGGAAAGTATCCAACAAAAGCTGTGTTATTCGTCATTAAAATTAAAATCGAATAAATGAAAAGTTGGGTTCTATAAGCGACTATTGCGATATCTTTGTTGTTTGATCACCTACGAGCACCTACCTTACATCATTAGAAAGGTGATATTTTCTACTTTAATTGTCAGGTTTTGCTTTTGGCATACCCCATATATAAGCTGAGATATTCGGTTTGGAAAAAAACGTTGTCTTTTTATCCACCTAAGTTATTTGCCCTTTCCGACCCCTAAATATTATCCGACCATCACCAAAATCAATAGGCTTCTTCCCCTCCGGGACCCCCATCAACATGCAAAATTTCGTGACGATTCGATCAAAATTGCGACCTGTAGCGTGATTACAAGGTTTAGATGGACAGACGGACAGACGGACGGACGGACGGACTGACGGACGGACACACATAGCCAGATAGACTCAGCTCGTCGAGACATTCATTTTGGTATATATAAGTATGGGTCTACGACCATTATTTCGATACGTTACAAACTTTTTGGCCAAAACCAACTTATAATACCCTTCCCACATAGTGGTGTAGGATATAAAAACGTTGACTTTCCTCCACATAAGCTTTCGCTTATTCCGACTCCTGAATAGTATCCGACCATCACCAAACTAAATAGGCTTCTTCCTCTGTGGGACCCGCATCCACCCCAAAAAATTCGTGACGATCCGATCAAAATTGCGACCTGTAGCGTGATTACAAGCAAATCAGAAAATGGGATGCATTACCGACTATTGCGATATCTCTGTTGTTTGAGCAGCTACGACAACCTACTTTACATCGTTGTAAAGGTGATATTTTCTAATTTCCTTGCCAGGTTTTGTTTTAGATATACCTCTTAAAGAAACAGAGTTATTGGCTTTGAAATAAAACGTTGACCTTTCTCCAAATAAGTGTTTGCCCATTCCGACCCCTGAATATTATCCGACCATCATCAAAATCAATAGGCTTCTTTCTCTTTGGGACCCCCATTAACCCCCAAAATTTCGTGACGATCCAATCAAAATTGCGACCTGTAGCGTGATTACAAAAAAAATCGGAAAATGGGATGCATTATCGACTATTGCCATATCTCTGCTATTTGACACCTACGACAACCTGCTTTACACCGTTGTAAAGGTGATATTTTCTACTTCCCTTTCCAGGTTTTGCTTTTGATATACCTCTTGAAGGAACAGAGATATTGGCTTTGAAATAAAATGTTGACTTTTCTCCAAATAAGTGTTTGCCCATTCCGACCCCTGAATATTATCCGACCATCATCAAAATCAATAGGCTTCTTCATCTGTGAGACCCCCATTAACCCTGAAATTTTCGTGACGATCCGATCAATATTGCGACCTGTAGCGTGATTTCCAAAAAAATAGAAAAACGGGATATCTCCGTTATTTGGTTATCTACGCTGAGTTTGCATCACTGTAATGACGGGATCTTCTACTTTCATAGTCATGTTTTGCTTTTGGAAAATTTTCAACCAAAGCTGTGATATTTGTCAATATAATTAAAATCGCAAAAATGAAAATTGGGGTTTTATTTGCTACTATTGCGATATATTCGTTGTTTGATCACCTACGAGCACCGACTTTACATCATTAGAAAGATGATATTTTCTGCTTTCATTGTCATGTTTTGCTTTTGGTATACCCCATACAGAAGCTGAGATATTGGCTTTGGAAAAAAACGTTGTATTTTTATCCACCTAAGTTTTTTGCCCTTTCCGACCCCTAAATATTATCCGACCATCACCAAAATCAATAGGCTTCTTCCCCTCCGGGACCCCCATCAACATGCAAAATTTCCTGACGATCCGATCAAAATTGCGACCTGTAGCGTGATTACAAGGTTTAGATGGACAGACGGACAGACACACATAGCCAGATCGACTCAGCTCGTCGAGACATTCATTTTGGTATATATAAGTATGGGTCTACGACCATTATTTTGATGCGTTACAAACTTTTGGCCAAAACCAACTTATAATACCCTCCCCACATAGTGGTGTAGGGTATAATTATCAGAATAAGTCAAAATTTTAATTTAACTCCATACTACCTCACCTTCCTGTTCAATGTATTTTTTACGGTGAAAATTCTTTGGACACTTATTATAGTATGAGTCAGCTTTGCTGGCAAAGACATACTCTAAACCTGTGATTGTAAAAAAGTTTTGTTTTCTTTTACTATTGGGTGCATTTTAAAACGCAAAATAAGCTAAGTTGGAGGTATTAAAAATATATTTTTTTACATTAAAATTTAATGCCAAGAGTGTCCTCTATGAAATTTACTAGAACCACTAGAACAAATATGACATTTTTAAAGAAGAATGTTAAAAATTGAATAAAATATTTTTATTCCGGGGGTGGGGGCGCCACCCCCTCCTTCCCTCCTACGTACGTCCCTGCTATACACATTCCCACACGTCATGACCCCTCTAATTCTAATTCTATCTAATCTAATTTTTGGAGTCATTACTTTTGACAGTTATAGTGCCAAACTGTCATTTTACTTGGTAACTTTAGTTTTTTTGAGCTGCGGGTCTTTGTTAGGAAAGTTATGAAGTTTTTTGAGGGTGGTACCCGAAGAAGTTGTACATAAATCGGACAATACCATATCATCTTGAAACTTGATATATGCATATTTGAGAGAAATATTACGATGTGAAAAGCTTTGGTCAGTGTCTATGGTAATCATAGGATTTTTAGAGAATGTGGAAGTATGGACTTGCGAAACTTATTATGTATCTGTAAATAGAACCACAAGGAGTACCTTTGGTAAAACAATCCTCGAACAACTCTTAAACTGCACCGAAGGGTACATTTTGAATTTTTTGCGGGAGTTTCCAAATGTGTTGTCAGATATAGACCTTATTGGGACTTGATAAAAATTTGGAGAAATTTGTCTAATATTTTACTGAATTCGTATGCAATCGTGCTCATTAGTCACTTTTGCGTTTTTGGCCATTATTTGAGAAGGTCGCAAAAGGGGGCGCGAGGAAAACTTGTTGCAAAAAAATTCAAACGATCCGAGATCAGTTTTTAAACTGTACTTTTGCGAACAGAACATATTATTATTACCAATGCCAAATTTCTCATCATTTTAGCAAAATGTTAAACTTTTGTTGGAGAGGTATCGGAAGGAGTGGGCCGATATGGCCTATCCCTTGATCTAAGTTTGGACAAAATATTACGAGTACCAAATTTTGGACCATATAGGTTGATTGGTTCGGGAGTTATCGGCACTCCAGCAACCTGGACTGACAGAAATACGGACGGTCATTGCTATATCGACTTCAAATTGTCTGAACCGAATTTCCTCAAAACAGAGTTGGGGTCTAAAACCAGTATTTGACGATGAGACACATTTTCTTTTAAATTCTCCAATTGTCGATCATTAACACCAATCATTATTTCAATTTTTATATGGATATACTAAATAGGTACGTTCACTATATGTATATATATGCCGAAAAACTTATTAATATTATACTCAGAAATAGGGGTTCATTGTATACAAAGGCTAAACGATAACTATCTGGCCCAACAATGAAAAGGGGAATATTTACCATAAAAAATAGTTTTATTGTTTTCTGAACCAATTGTTGAATCCCTTTTTATACCCTCACCATTTATGCTAACGAGGGTATATACACTTTCATAAGGGCAAAATGTGCCTCATCGAAATAATGGTTTTACACCCCAAGTGTGTTTGGACGAAATGTGTTTCAGACAATTTGGAGTCGATTGAGCAACGTCCGACCGTCTGTCTGTCTGTCTGTCTGCCTGTCTGGCTGGCTGAAGCGCACGATAACTCTCGAACGGATGAGCCGATTTGGTCCAAAATTTGGCTTTCGTAATATTTTGTCCAAACTTAGTTTAAGTTCGAAGATGGGCTATATCGGTCCACTCCTTCCGGTACCTCCCACACAAAAGTTCGAAAATGTTCGGAAAATTTGTGCGCACGATAACTCTTGAAGGGAGTAACCGATTTGGTCCATACTTTGCACATCCTAATATATCTTCCTGATATAGATCAGGTTCAAATATGGACTATATTTGTCTACTCCATCCGGTAACTCCCACACAAAATTTCGGATAAGTTCACTTTAAGACCTGATATCGAATAACTTTTATTTTTGTTGAAGCATCTTGCATTCGCTGCCTCAATTACGATGGCACCATATGTAGTGGCTGGAGATCCACTTCCATAATGGTCAATGTCGACCCATTCCTTTTAGTATCTCCTCCGCAAAACTTTTGATCTTTAATCCCAATCAACATTTTTGTCGGTTTAAACGCCCAAATTTTTTAAAACGCCCTAAATACATACGTTTTTTGGGGAAAAATTGTTTCAATATGCACAGGCTGAGGGGACTGATACTTTCTTACTTGTTTCCACTCCGATTGAGACACCTCCAAAAAATGGTTTTTGAACTCTTTACATCATCGTTGACCACGCCTTTTTTTCTTGATATGTTTGAATAAAATAAAGTCATTGGATCCCCAGTCAGGGCTGTACGGCGGATGACACATCTATTCCACGTTTTGTTCGGTCAAACAGGCGCTAGTTTGAATCAATGTGTCATTATGCAGAATGATTCGTCTCTCTTATTCGTTTTTCGAATTTCTCTGTAGGCTTCAGGCAAACAAATTGTAGTGTACCACTCAGAATTAACCGTCCTATTTCCCAAGCCGTATAATCGCCACTTGGTCAGTTTTTCCGAAGAAACATACGACCATTTGCTTCGAAGTGCTTCTTACATGAAAAACTTTTGTTGGATTTGGCTCGCTTTCGAAGATCCAAGAGGTCGATTCCTGTTTTGTTTGGGGCTCCTAAGCATAGATCCAAGATTCATCGTCTGTGACGATCACATAAATGTCGTTACAAGCACTGCGATTGTTTTTATCCACAATTTCATTGCACCAATCCACAATAGCCTTTTTTGAGCGATTGACCAATTTTCTGGATCTAGCGAGAAAAATAAACAATCAAACTCATGGTCGTATGTCAAACTGTGAGTACGCTTACAAATGTCAAATTACTCCTGGCGACACTGCGTGTAGTGTTTTGTAGTCCCGCTACATGTCGCAATGTTCATCATCGTCACGAATTTTTTTCTGATGGGGGTCCCAGAGAGGAAGAAGGCTATTGATTATGGTAATGGTCAGATAATATTCAAGGGCCGGATGTACAAAAATCTAATGTGGAGAACAACATTTTGTTCTTATGCAAATATATCTGCTTCTTGTAGGGCTATTTCAAAAATAAATTCTGTCAATGGATGAAGAAATGTTCAGCTTTACAAAGATTAGGTCGGCATAGGTGGTCAAACAATGGAGATATCGCAATAGTCGATAATACATCCCTTTTTTACATGGGGTCCCGGAGAGGAAGGAAGCTATTGATGTAGGTGATGGTTGGAGTCAGAATTGGCAAAAAAAAAACGTACATATGTGGAGGAAAATTCAACGTATTATTCTTATGCAAATATCTCCGCTCCAAAGCAAGGTCTATCAATGGAAGAAAAAAAGATCACAATGATGCAAAATAGGTTACATAATGACGAATATCCCAAACTTGGTTGATGACCTATAATAATCAGTACATTCTGAGCTTTAAATTTTTCCCAAAAGTGTTCCAAAAGTGGTCAAATACTAGAGATATAGGAAAATACGCTTAGATATCCCAATTTCCACTTTGTGCAATTTTTGTTCCAATGCGGATATCTCTGCTTCTGATGGACATATTCCAAGGGGAGAGTTTGATAGAGAAATTAGACCATATGGGGGTCTATTTATTAACTTTTTAACAACTTTGTTCATTGTTTATTTTACAACAATTTCATTTGTTTGTTTTGTAGTTGTTACAAAAACAAAAGAAAATTTAACAACTTTTCAATCGATAAAAGTTACAGAATTGCTATACAGTAGGCCTATTCTGTAAATTTTATCGATTCAAAAGTTGTTAAAATTTCTTTTGTTTTTCTAACAACTACAAAACAAGCAAATGGAATTGTTGTAAAAAGACTATGAGTAAAGTTGTTAAAAATTACTGAATAGGGGGGGCTGAGCTTTAATTTAATACCAAATGTGTTGGCATTGATGTTAAAATATCAGAGTTATTGCAAAATGCGTTAAGCTATCCCAATTTTAATATGTTGAAATATTTATTTCAATGACAAATACCTCTGCTTTTGTTCTTCTTCTCTTCTGCAAAGCCTTTAATCAAGTAGTAGATTGTGGAAAGTAGGTAATTATAAAACATTTTTAATTATTTTGGTACAATTAGCCCTGAGTCAATTGGTATAAAAGCTAGCGTGGGTGAAAATTTTGGTATCTCCCTAAAATATTTACAAGTCAACTACTGTTGCACAGGGGTAGTGGTGTAGGATATTATATAGTCGGAGGTCTTCTATCTATAACAAGTATGCGACGATCCTTTCGTTAACTGGTTAGGTTAACATTATCAGGTATTTTAGATATCGTTGCTGAAAATGTTCGTCATTTGGAGCCCATTTTTATACGCACAATATTTGCATTGGTGAATTTTAAATTGAAGCTTTTTTCCTAATGATTTTTTTTCAATATTATATCATATTACAATCGATAGGTTTTTTCCATCGTATTGTAGTAGTATATCTTTCATACCGAAAGATTTAAGTGGATTGTGGTTTAGGACGCTAAGACGTCAGCAATATTTTCTCTTGGTTGATAACGACCCGGGTTAAAATCCCTGCCGTGCTCAGCTTAATTTTCTCTCCTCAGCTCATATAGCTCGATTAATTAAATGTAGAATATAAAAATATCTAAGTGAGTAGTAACTTATTCTTGTAGTATATTGTGAGTCTTTATATACGAATAAAATTATAATTATTTTTATAATTAATTTCTATTTATTAGGAACAATATTTTATCGAGGCTTCTATTCTATAGGAGGTCTTCTATTCTATAGATAAGATAAGACTTCAGCCTCCGTAGGAGGCTTCTATAGAATAGAAGACCTCCGTAGGAGGCTTCTATAGAATAGAAGACCTCCGTAGGAGGCTTCTATAGATTAGAAGACCTCCGTAGGAGGCTTCTATAGAATAGAAGACCTCCGTAGGAGGCTTCTATAGAATAGAAGACCTCCGTAGGAGGCTTCTATAGAATAGAAGACCTCCGTAGGAGGCTTCTATAGAATAGAAGACCTCCGTAGGAGGCTTCTATAGAATAAAAGACCTCCGTAGGAGGCTTCTATAGAATAGAAGACCTCCGTAGGAGGCTTCTATAGAATAGAAGACCTTCGATAGAATAGAAGACCTCCGTAGGAGGCTTCTATAGAATAGAAGACCTCCGTAGGAGGCTTCTATAGAATAGAAGACCTCCGTAGGAGGCTTCTATAGAATAGAAGACCTCCGTAGGAGGCTTCTATAGAATAGAAGACCTCCGTAGGAGGCTTCTATAGAATAGAAGACCTCCGTAGGAGGCTTCTATAGAATAGAAGACCTCCGTAGGAGGCTTCTATAGAATAGAAGACCTCCGTAGGAGGCTTCTATAGAATAGAAGACCTCCGTAGGAGGCTTCTATAGAATAGAAGACCTCCGTAGGAGGCTTCTATAGAATAGAAGACCTCCGTAGGAGGCTTCGATAGAATAGAAGACCTCCGTAGGAGGCTTCTATAGAATAGAAGACCTCCGTAGGAGGATTCTATAGAATAGAGGACCTCCGTAGGAGGATTCTATAGAATAGAGGACCTCATTTGCGATGCAATCTCTATATCTTCACCATAAATGCCTGAAGTCTTATCTCCAAAAACCAAGAGTTTCCGCGGTTTCATTTCATTCCTATAAGATTGAAAATATCCCATATACTCACATTCATAAGATTAATATTCCATAAAACAGTTTTTCATTTTATAAAAGTTATTTTGCTTCTCCTGTAAAATTATTATTTTCTTAGTTACGACTTTTGGCATTTATGATGACGATATGATTTTAATTGATATATGTATATGTAATGATATGGTGATAAAATTGATTCCAAAAAATTTTCAAGAAAGTTCTTAAATAAAAACTTAAAACTTTTTTGTGCGTGAGCTTTTTTCGACCGAATCACCTTATGATTAAATTTTATATATTCTTATGCAAAAGTCCATCAAAATATGATACAGGGATATGAGGTTGTAAAGATATAATTAGTTATGACATAACCATAACGCCATGTCAATAAGCTGATTGAACCAAACCTATGGAAATCAACGTATTCGATTACACTGTGAACACAAATTTTGGGGCAGAGATAATTGCTTTTGGAATGAAAGCCATTGGTGAGTTAATAAAAATCCCAAAGGACAGATCCGCCTTGAGTCAAACTTCCGCGTTATGGCGTGATAAAGTTTTTGCTAGAGACCCTGTAAGGCATAAGGAATTAGCGTTATATCATTGTTCACTGTTGTTTTAGCTTATTTTTGAGATGACATGTCTTCAGTCAAATCGAATGAGGATTATTTTCATTATTTATTATTAAGAACCGCTATTATTTATTTTAAGAACCGCTATAAAATTACCACAAGATGACGTTTTTCAACTTCGAAATGTTCTGCAAAAATGTCGCTCAGAAAATTTTTGGTATGGCTCTCATTGACAACTAATAGATTTTGTCGCGTTTTTATAGTCATTTTTGACATTTACCCCTGTATGCTCAGAAAAATTTGTTCTGTAACGAATATACAAAAAACAAAATATTGTCTTATTCTGAACCAAAACAAGGCAAATGCACAAAACGACCACGAAAACGCGACAAAATCTATTAGTTGTTAATGAGAGCCGTACCTAAAATTTTCTGAGCAACATTTTTGCAGAACATTTCGAAGCTGAAAAACGTCATATTTTAGTATTTTTATAGCGGCTCTTAAAATAAATTAGGAAAAAGATATTGAAGGAAGCCTATTAGAAGGTCGAAGTGCTCTGTGAATATAATCCTCATTCGATTTGACTGAAGACATGTCATCTCAAAAATAAGCTAAGTCAACGGTGAACAAATATATAACGCTAATTCCTGATGGCTTACAGGGTCTCTAGCAAAAACCTCATCACGCCATAACGCGGAAGTTCGACTCACGGCGGATCTGTCCTTCGGGGTTCCTAATATACTCACCAGGGCCTTTCTTCCCCAAGAGGAATTTTCTGTGCCCCAGACCTACACCTTCATTTTGTTGCACAGTGATATTACTATATCAAATGTTTGGACAAAATCGGTTATTAGTTTTAGGCAGGCAGCAACGGATTTGATCTTAAAAAGTCGGGGATTGAAAACCATTATTTCAATTAGGCGCATTTTGAACGATGACAAAAGGGTACATACACTATAGAGGGTTATAGCCATACGATGTCTGATGTATATTTGGTGTGTGTGATATTGACTTCAAAATTAAATACACTTTTCCAAAAAGCTAGATATTGTAAAAGGTAGCGATCAGCTATTTGACGGACTACCCCTCAAAAGAATGCCAAAATGTCTTTGGAAAAAAAGTTGAAGAAGATATTACAAAGCATGACATTAACAATTGGAGAAGTAAAGTAGAAGGTCAGTGCGTTTGGAAAACTATTTTTAGTCAGCGTAATATATAAAACGTTCTATGTAGAATATAAAGATATCCAAGTGAGTAATAATTTATTATTATAGCTTATTGCGAGTTTTTATATGAGAATAAATTAATTTCCTAGTTCTTTGCAATTGATGAGAAAAGTATATTTAAAGTTTACACATTTTGAGTTCTGATTTGTTTTCCTTGTATCTGAAAATATGAATCCGAAGAATGGAATATCACTCCTTACGACGTGGTAAAGAACTTGTATTCAAACCTATTATAAGTATAGTTTTAGAACGAGATCACCACCAATGCCTAATCTTTACTAATAGATTTAATTAGTTCTACTTTCAGATCCAAAAATTAGTTTCAATAGAATCTTATGTTAAGTTTCGATATGTGTCTTGTACAAATCTTTAGTTGAGCTTAAACGTGCAGGTGTACTACATTTGCTTAAAGTACACTTAAATTCCTTCTAACAGGACTAATACGCACTCGGCTCTATAATATCTGCAATGATTTGCCATTAATCAATGAACTTAAACGTAAAATACCAATGAAAATCCCATTTCAAGTAAAAGGATTCATTGAGTAGCTCAAATTGATCAATGGATCATGCGGCAAGCTGAGGCTACCTGAGGTGAACCGGGCGCTGATGCTAGGCTACGGGGGACACTAACGGCATACAAATATTTATGTACGCCATAATTAAAGGTATTGTGTGTGCGTGGCTAAAACAACAACAAGAACAAGAAACGTCATAAAGGTGTAAGGCAAAGAAAAGAAAACCACAGGAAGAACGATGATGACGTTTGGGAACAAAATCATATAAAAATTATGGAAATCATAAAAATTTATGATGGCGTTAAACAGGTAAACAACAAATGAAACCACAAGACATCTTAGGAGAGGTGCTAAAACAAAGAAGGTGTGAAAGAGAAAGGATGTATGGGAAGGGAGGGGAAGGAGGAGAGGAAGACAACAACAACAAGGAGCTATGACAGGATCGTTATCACGCTAATGTAAACATGTGTTAAGGATATTAAATTGATGTCAAAAATAATTTTCATATCATTTTTATTTAATTGAGCAGACAAAATATTTGCACAAGAGCAATGGGAAAAGTAGAAATAGAGAGAATAAAAGAGAGTAATTATTGAACAAACTGTTTTATTAATGAGTTTTAACACTAGCCGAACTACAATAGTGTGTGTGTAAGGATATGCCATAGAGAAAAATCATCTATACATACAAGGAGAATGATTGCAACACCCCTTGTTTGGTAATAGACAAATTGGGCAAAGGATATGTGGTGATGATGGATGGATGGGTGCTAAAAAGAGAGTATGGATTTGTGTGTGCGTATTAAACCTACCTGTGCTGTAAGTGCAAAACTCATAAGAACCAACCCTCTTTGACACCAACACAGTGACACTCAGTTCTTCTCTTGTGCCATTGGAGTGAAAGAGAAGTCTCGTTGTGAGCCTGTAAGGGGGTTGTATATCCATCCCTGTACGTGTGTTTGCCGTTTCACTCAGACACTTGGTTGGCCTGAGCCATATAACTGTTATAATTGTATTTAATGCTAATGTTTTAACCATTCATTGCTTAGTCGGTGGTTAATGGTCGTAACGAACATTACATCCTTCGCAAAGGAGAACAAAAAATTATAACAATACAAAAAAAATTATAGAAATTTTGTTAATGAAAAATAAATTGCAATTGAATAAATTCAATTTGAAGAGAAAAAAATAAAAACATAAATACGAAATTTATGTGAAAAAAGTGCAATTATTTCGTAAATAAAAAATAATTAAGTGTTTTGTTTGGAAAAAGAGAGAAATTGATTAAAAACCAAATAAATAAATGTGTGTTTAAATTAAAGTGGAAAAAAATTCAACAAAATATTATTTGAAAAAATATTAAGAAATTGTAAATCAATAAATTTATTTAAATATTAATTATTATGATGACCACAACTGCACCTCATGCTATAATGGCTCCAGTAATACGCCCTCTACAAGAAAGTCCTGTCTCCAGACCACGTGCTGTCTACAGCATTGATCAAATATTGGGAAATCAAACGAAAAGAAGTGGTAAGTTAAAAGAAAAACTTATATGATTTTTGATAGAATCGGTAAGAGAAATACCGTCGGCCTTTTCCGAGGCAATTGGGATTTTGGTATACAAAAAGAAAAAAAATTGGAAATGTTTCTACTTAGGCATAAACATTTTTATGCGCATCGCAAATGGGTATGTGGGACACCTTGAAATCATTTAAGTTCTCAGAATAGTTTCCCGATATGCTTAATGTAGCCTACAACACTAATGGAAAGGTTTCTGCGTGTTAAAATTCACAGAAATTAGAACCCATGACCCAAAGGCCTTCATGTCAGTCAATGCGCTTTGGAGGCTCACAAAGATATCTCAATTAAGCTATAGAATGTCAGATACGGGCGTGGTGCAATGGTTAGCATAATCACCTAGCCCACCATAGGTCATCGCTTCGAGAATCTCATATGAAAAAATCTAATATTTTAGTTTTATTTTGGCTACATTTTCTGATAATTTTAGCCTTGCGAACTTCTGCAAATTATAAAATTTTCAGCGATGGTTAAACCCCTGAACATAAAATTGGCTACATTTCCTTAGTATTTCAGCCATTTACAACTTCCTTAAAAGTGGTATTGTAACATGTTTCACATGCCGGTTGGACCGACGATAAAAATAAGGTCCCAAATTGTTGAGCAAAAAATAGAATCGCCCTACAATTTTTAGATATGAGAGAAGTCGCTATCCTTTTGGAATATTCATGAGAAATATTTATCGGATTGAAAAATCCATATAAAGCTCTTGCTTTTCAATTGAAACAGAAAATAATTATTCATGGGAAAAGTTATCGAAATTGAAAATTTAATATACAAATTTAGCTTTTCCCGACCATTGAATTGGCAAAAGTTTTTGAAAGACCACTGTTTAATTTTTTGATTCAAACAATTATGAAATTAATACTCTACTTAATTTTTAATATAACAATTAATTGGATTCAAAATTTGATTACATACTTTTTTATATTTAAAATTTTGACATTAAAGCGACGGTATTATTCATTTGGTTTCTTTCTGGTTTTGGATGCCGGTGTTGAGTATTTCTATTACGAGTATTGGCCTATTATGCGGGTTTTGATTAAAAATGTATATCTTTTAATTTATTTGAAATGTAGCAACCTGCTGTGGAAGATGAATTAATTAAAAATAGTTATTAAAATGTTTTGCCGTTGGCACATGGTGAAAGTCGGGAAATATATATTACTACACTTTGGACTTTAGCCAGTTTTGAATTTTTCATCCGATTGCAATCATTTCAATAATATTTTTTTCATATTTTTTCAATAATATTTCAATTGCAAAATATCTTCGATCATCTCAAAGGCAAAATCAACATTAAAAACATCTTAAAGTATCACCCATTTCTCAGCAGAATAATTAAATTAATATAAATAATGATTTTTCATATAAAACACCTTTTATAACAGTTAAAAAACTGTTGTACCAACTCAAAATGGGCTTATTTAAAAAAAAACAATCTTTTTCATACAAAATTTACATGTATAACAATTTTGTATAACAGTTACAAACTCTTATACTTGACGAAATATATCCGAAATTGCATATCCCGTTTTTCTATTTGGTTCATAAAATTCTAAAAAATTGAATTCTTTAATGTAACACAATTTCTTTTATATATAGTTTCATTTATACAGTCAAAAAACTGTTATACCAACTCAAAATTGTCCCAAATGTGTACTGAATAAGTTCTTTTAACAAAAAATAATTATTTCATATAAAATTTGCCAGTATAACAGTTTTGTATAACAGTTATAAAACTGTTATATTTGGCCAATTTTAACAGAAATTGCTTATTCCAAACTTCTACATGGGTTACAAATTTTCGAAAATAAAATCACTTTCTTTGAAAACAATTTCTTTTAAATACAACAATTTCCCCGATCCCATAAATTTCTATTCTCATTGCCCACATTAAAATAAAAACCTTTTACAAAGCCAATATCACTTTACCAGCAGCCACTGCTCTATGTGACAAAAAAAATTATAATAAAAAATAATATTATTTAATGTGAGACAATTTCTTTTATATAGTTTCATTTATACCAACAATAACCTGTTATACCAACTCAAAATTGCCCCAAATGTGTACTGAAAAAATTTATTTAACAAAAATCAAAATGTTTACAGTCAATAAACTGTTATACCAATCCAAAATTGTCCCAAATGTATGCTGAATAAGTTTATTTCACAAAAAATAATTATTTCATTAAAAATATGCCAGTATAACAGTTTTGTATAACAGTTACAAAACTGGTATACTTGTCCAATTTTAACAGAAATTGCTTATTCCGAAATTCTATATGGGTTACAAATTTTCCAAAATAAAATCCCTTTCTTTGAACATCATTGCTTTTAAATACAACAATTTCCCCGATCCCATTAATTTCCCTTCTCATTGCCCACATTAAAATAAAAACCTTTTAAAAAGCCAATATCACATTACCAGCACCCGCTACTCCATGTGAGAAGAGAATTTATAATAAAAAAAAATAATTTTTTTTAATGTAAAACAATGTCTTTTATATAGTTTCCTTTATAACGACAAAAAACTGTTATACCAACTCAAAATTGCCCCAAATGTGTACTGAAAAACATTATTTAACAAAAATAAAATTTGAGAGTATAACAGTTACAAAACTGTTATACTTGACAAAATAAAACAGAAATTGCATATCACAAACTTCTATATTGTTTACAATTTTTTTCAAAATAAAATTCCTTTATTTGAAAACCATTTCATTTATATACAACAATTTCCCCGATCCCCTAGATTTCCCTGCTCACTACCCAAATCAAGAAAAAAAAACCTTACTAAAAACCCATATCACATTACCACCACCCGCTGCTGTGTGTGAGAAAAAAAATTATATTTCTCGACATAATTACACAGCCAATAAATATTTTTTTTTTTGCATTGGGTGTTCATGTCAATTGAACGAACGAACACCCAACAAAATATCAATTGCCTTTCTTCTCCTCTCACAATACAGCACACAAATGAAATTGACACCTAAACGGGCACCCATAATTTTTTTGCATGGATTTTTTGTGCTTCTTGCAATTTTCTCTACTTTTTGACCATAAAAGCTCAACAGGATACCAAGAGGTGCCGGGATTTTTCAGCAACATCACATTGATGTCTGTGCAGCAATCAACCACCACCATCACCTTTGCCAATCATGTCGATGATGATGATGGAATAGCTTGAAACGTTTATTAAAATTCAAAAATTGTCCATGTCATTTTTCACCATTGTGTGTGGAGTGAGCGACGGCAGTAGATGGGGGGCCATGGCAAAATTTCATAATTTGCTTATGATTCTAAATGTCACAGCGTTAATGATGACAAGGATAACATGGCTGGTGGTGATAGGTGTATAGATAGTGAAGCCCATAGCTTGCTTTTGGGTAATTTGAGTATGACATTACCCCAGCATGCATGGGTAAACTCCTCTTTTTTTGTTGTTGGTCCTTTGTACGTTTGAAACTTGTCGTCAATTGCTGCTAATGCATAATTTTCCATAAGTTTAGAAAAGAGCGCGCGCGTATTTCTTTTTTTTTTAATTTCGCATATTTTGCCATGTTGATGATGCTGTCGATGAACGTTCCGATGTCCTGCTGGGCCAAACAAGCTTATCCTGTTGTGTGTGTACTGTGTGCCCAGACGTATCGTTCATCGCACTAAATTGTATATGGGGCAAAACAACATTTATTAATTTGAGGCTCATTAAATGTTGATTATGGGTTATGGGCTAAAGGTGTACGTGTATGAATGAATGAATGGAAGAAAGAGTATTAAAGATCTGAACAGGAATAATTCTATTATGGCTAGAAACGTTGTTGCTTTTATGGTAAAGAAAGGATTTTGTTTTATTGTATTCCATGGTTGAAAGGAAACCTGATTTGATTGATTGAGTTTTGTAACAATTTGCTTTTTGTGTATTACATTCATTGCGCGCTCTTTTTTCCTTGGCAATTTAATGCAATGTGTTTGCTTGGTTGGCCCAACCCTGAAATATTATTGTTTTTAAGGATTTTACTTTCACCCCAAACCCCTTGCAAAGAAGTTAATCGAAGCAAAAGCATTTGCCAATTCTAAGAGCCACATTAAAATTCTTCAATTTAAGCTTTTGATTGTGCCAAAGTGTTTGCTTTTATGTGTGTGTTTGTGTGCGTATACTTATTGTTTAACTTCCAAATCAAATTCAATTTCAATTGATATTCATTCATTCATTTATTGACTTACTTGGCTTTTTATTTTGCCTTTGCGAATTTTTTGTCCTTCTTTTGAATTGAATACCCAATACAATGGAATTGAATGGAATGGTTGGTTGGCTGGTTCAGCATCATTTGAAAACGTAGTATAACCCATTGTTTGATTACACTTAACGTTTTGCAAATGTTTACCGAAAATATTGAACTAAAGTTATGGCAAAATATTTTACAAAAAAAAGGGATGAAATGTGTAATTTGGTTGTGGGACAATGGAAAATAAAGAAAAAAAAACCAAAAGGAAGAAATTAAAGAATATTTAAATTTTTGATTTTTGTGAATTTAAAGTAGCCTTCTTTGGTCCTTTGCGCCCATGTGACATCTTCTTTTCTCATCGTCATCATCATCATATCACACAGTCACATGATGTTATGTTTTTGCTAGTCTGCCAGCTAGTGGTTTCTATTACAGCATCATTGTAATTCAATTATTTTGGTATTATCACACAAATACCCTTGACCATATTGTCTGGATTGTTGTTTGGTGTTAACTTGATTTGCATATAAAATGGTTATTAATTTTTGCACTTTGTGCAAAACTAATCGCATGTTATTGGATTTTGGGGGGCAAATATGTGGTTTTAGAAGTGTGAAAAGCGATTGAATGTGGCACAGAGAGATTTGAAAAAATTGGAAATTGTTTCAACATTAAGGAAGATATTTTATTAATATTGATTTGCTGTAAAATTTTAAATTAAAGTATTTTTAAAACTGTTGTAATTGAGTAAAATCAATGGAAGTCAATAAGGAATTATTTCATTTCTATTATACTTGCAGAAAAATAATATATTATATTTTTTTCAGTAAAATATAACAATATAACTGTTTTCATATAACTTCAGTTGATGAAAATTTAAAGAAATCACGTAGGAATAATTTTTGTTTGTTTGTTAGTTAAAGAGAAACATTTTAAAATATAGATTTCTGCAAAATTTGACAGTATAACAGTTTTGTATAACAGTTGTGAAACTGTTATAATTGACGAAAATTACAGGAAATTGTTAATTGTGAACATACATAGTTACATTCACTACTAATATTTCTTTTATATTTAAAAAACACATTTTGTTAAAGTGATTTTCAGTAATATATATTATTATAACAGCTTTAATTGAGGAAACTTCAAAGAAATTAATTCTGAATCATTTTAATTGTACTTAATTCATAGAAATCGATTGGGAATCGTTTTGTCTTTTTAAAATAGCGATTTAAGCAAAATTTTAAAGTATAACAGTTTTGTATAACAGTTATAAAACTGTTATAATTAACGAAAATGACAGGAAATTGTTAATTATAAACTTCTACATAGCTATATTCACTACTAAAATTACCTTTTTTATATTTAAAGAAAAGAAAAAAACATTTTATTATATTGATTTTCATTAAGATTTGTTATAACAGCTTTAATTAAAGAAGCTTCAAAGAAATCAATCCTGAAACATTGTATTTGTACTGTGTTGTAAAGCTGAGCACTCACCTATCAGTCTGCCCGACAGCATTTGTAATAGTATGTGTAAATTTTCGAAAATTTGAGAATGTATGTGTGAGTTTTCCTAGACTGATGAAAATCAAAACTGTTTTGAATTCAAAATGAACCCCCATCAGTCTGGGTGAATTGTGTTTTTTTTTAAATTGTCAATAAACAATTTTGAAATAAAAAAAAATTAAAATAATTTTGGTTTAAGAACACAAAAAGCGTAGAATTCATTCATATTTGGAGGAGAAATTCAAAGTTTTTAGACTTGACTGATGGTTCGTGCTACACACTAGTCAATCACACATACAGAAAGGGTTCATCGGACTGCCCGCACAGACTGATAAATGAGTAGGGGGCTTAAGAAAGACATTTATAATATTGATTTTCAGCAATTTTGGACAGTATAACAGTTTTGTATAACAGTTATAAAACTGTTATAACTGACAAAAATTACAGGAAATTTTTAATTACAAACTTCTTAACAACACAAATTATTTTTTATTTATATTTAAATAAAATTCAAATTCAAAGATATTCAGTAAGTTTTTTTTTGGTATAACAGTTTTTGAACAGCTTAAGTTGATGAAAATTTGAAAAAATAATTGAGAATCATTTTCATTGTACTATATTTATATAAAACCTTTTATGATAAGAATTTTCAATAAAATTTCACAGCATAACACTTTTGTATAACAGTTATCAAATTGTTATAATTGATAAAAATTACATGAATTTGTGAGTTAAATACTTCTACATAGTTACCTGTACTACTAAAATTAGTTTTTATTTATAATAAAAGCAAACATTTTATTATATAGTAGTATAACAGTTTTGCAGCACCTTTAACTTATGAAAATTCAAAAAAATCAATTGGGAATAACTTTGTTTGTACTGCATTACAAGTAAACCTGTTTATAATGTTGACTTTCAGTAAAATTGCACAGTATAACAGTTCTATATATCAGCTACAAAACTGTTATAATCGGCAAAAATTACAGGAAATTGTGTGTTATGAACTCCTACACAGTTACTTTAACGACTAAAAAAACTAAAAATATGTTATAACTGGCTTAACAACAAATTACGACACTTTCAATAAAAAAATATTATATTTTATTAAATAAAATAAAATAAATATTTTTTTTTTAAATTTATTATTAATTAATTATTTATTAAATTAAACACAATCAATAAATTAAACATAATTAATAGATTAAATTAAATAGAATTTCTTTATTAAACATTCCATTAATCAATTATCGTTTTTTCTCTCTCTTTGCAGATTCAACGGAATCCTTAAATCAACAAACAGCTCATCACATTACCAACAATAGTAGCAACAACAACAATGCCAATAGCAATCCAACTAGTCCCATACAAACCTCCTTGTTGCCACACTTACATACCCATTTACATTTGATACCCTCGCATCAATTGGCTTTGCATCATCAGCATTTACAACAGCAACATCAACAACAACAACAGCAGCAACAACAACAACATTTGAACAATAATCACTTACAACAGCAACATCTTATGCAACAGCAGCAGCAACAACAACAACTCTCACAACAACAATCACATGCTGAAAAACGTGAACGTGAAGATTCACCCGACAATTTAGACAATGGCCTGGATGTTGATAATACCGACGATGATCTTTCGAATAGTCTAAATAATGGTCATGATATGGGTGATATGGAAAGGCCACGCAAAGTTAGAAGGTATGCAGCAGGAAAATCCTCTTAAAAAAACAATTTATAACAATTACAATTGCAAATCATATAATGGACTTTGTTTTAATATTTAATCTTCTTTTCTATTTTTTCTCTCTTCTCCTGTTTTGATATCAAAACAAATTTGTTAAAAAAACTAGATCACGCACCACCTTTACAACATTTCAATTACATCAATTGGAGCGGGCATTTGAAAAGACTCAATATCCGGATGTGTTTACAAGGGAAGATTTGGCAATGCGCTTGGATTTAAGTGAAGCACGTGTACAGGTAAATAGAACAAAATTATTTAATTTCTTTATAACAATGACGAAAAGGCAATTAATCAGATAATTTGTTGTCGAGGGGAGACAGTGGGAAGTTTTGAGAAAATGTGGGAAAATCTTTCGAGAATGAGATAACAATTAGTGGCATTTATTTTGATTTTATTGGAACTAGCAGAACTGGTACCCTTTGCACTTCCAAAACTCCATGGTATATTTTGTTTTTTTCACAACAATTTAAATTTTAAGTATCAATACTCATTTCGTTTTTTTGCCCAGTGCTTCAGATGTAGGAAAATTTGTTGAATCATGCAGTATAACTTGGTCTAGTTCTATTAACAGGGTTTTATAACAGTAATTATTTAGTTATTTTTCTTAGTTGTTGCTAAAATTAATGAAAACATGACATTTCAGCACTTTTCTGCAGTATAAAAATTTTCTTAAAAACTGTTATACACTGTGGGAATGTCCAAAAATTATGTAGATCTCATTTATATAGTTAGATTAAGAAAACTTTTAATTTTCCCGTACTTTTTTGTAGTATAACAGTTTACTTCAAAACTGTTATACACTGCAAAATTGTTCCCAAATGATTAAAATTGCATAAATAACACGATTCCTTGTCATTTGAATGATTAACACTATTTAAATTTGTGGAAAATGTCATAAAACTTGTTTTTATAATAAATACAAAATAATACCAACGTTTTTTAAAAAAATATTTACCAACCCAATAAAAAAATTTTACCCTTTACTCCCACCCCTTTTTCCAATAACTACACATCACAATCCTCTTTAAATGGTATAATTCGTTACAAAATTTAATCTCTAACAAAACCGCTCAAAAAAGCGTGACCAGTTTGAAAATTGTTTTCAAAATCGAACCAGCTATGTCTACAAACACACTAACGTATATGGTTGGTACACATATGAGTGTATTGTGCCTAGTTTCATCCGCTTGGTTTTTTTGCGTTCACATGCATCAAATCCGAAAATAATTGCCTTGTTAAGAGTAACAGAAAACAACAACAGAAAGAAAAAACAAAATCGTTTAAAAAATTACGCGGAACCATTTATGATGATAGAAAACAAGCTACAAATTGATACAAAACAATTGACAAGGATTAAATTGGCGCGAGAAACAAGAAATGGGTGAGGGGAACACACAACAGCAACACAGCAAGGATTCTGCATATGCTCATCGAGAAGAGTTGTCCATACAAAAATACTACGGCAGATGACAATAAAACGTGGCAAACAACAACAAAGGCATTAATGTTGTTATACACCATGATGACACGCGATTACCAAATAGTACTCCAGACAACAATCTAACGATTTCATCAATGACCAATTAAATGTTAAATGTTTTTTTTTTTTTTTTGTAAAAAACGGATTTCAGGGAATTGAGTGATTTATATCAAGCATGAACAAAAAACAAATCAAATCATCAGCATCAAGGACATGATAAGCCCTTCACAAAAAACGTACCTACTTTGCTTGTTTTTGTTGCTGTTTGTCTCATTGATAGGTCAAGTACATAAATAGCGATTTATAACAAACAACAAATTGTCATTTTCCCCGTTTAATACCCATTAAATTGTTTGTTTTTGTCACTTGGGTATGGATGATAGCAAACATCATTTGTCGCATCATCCCTAAAAGTTAAAAAGGACATGGGAGCAAAATGGACTACACTAATTATGTGTGAATTTTTACGAGTTCATTGCAACCCCACTCCTGTGAATACAACAATTCACCCCTTGTGTTATATGTGATTCTATTTTAAACACGAAAACAATCTAAGCCATTTTAATCATTTGGAAAATCTCTATTAAATTTCCATCAACGTAATTGTTTTGCTGTTCTAAATGCTTTACAAAAGGAGTGTGTCCTTTTCAACCCCCCGTCCTATGGAATAAATAATACGAAAGTGTTTTAAAACTATTTCCCAAATTACAAATACACAATTTGTTATGGTATATTTCAAGAGAAGGTATCAAAGAGACATTACCATCATCAAATACTTTAATATAAACTGCTTATTTTCTGCCCTTAAGTATTTCTTATGCAAATTATTTATGGTAAAACAAACGACCTTATGTTTGCCTATCAGAAGCTAAGCTTGTATTTTGCTTTTATTGTTACCATGGAATGGTAGGATTTAAGGTAGAAGTTAATTGCACCCGCATAAATGTTTTAAATGAGTTTGTAATAAGCATAATTATGATAAAGTTATGAAAAAATGCAGAGTGTGGAAGTCATTACAGAAGGGTTTGAAGAATTTTAGGAAGTTTCTATCGTCAAAACAAGTTTTAATTGCATTTGTGTAATTTATTTTAATTTTTCTGCAAAATCTTATAAATTTTCGGGAGTATAACAGTTTTCTTTAAAACTGTTATACGTCCCAAAAATATATAAAAACGATTTAAAATCATAACACAATATTTGTAGATACTGTTTTATCATATTCTGCCCCAAAATACAGTTGTATAACAGTTTTTCTTTTCTTGTTCGAGTTTTAATTGCTTTTTATTAATTTGTTTTAATTTTTTAAGAAAAATCCTACAGTTTTCTTTGAAAAATAACAATTTGTCTACTTATTACAAGTTTTAATTGTATTCGAGTAATTTATTGTCATTTTTAAGCCAAATTTTACAAAATTCCGGGGGAATAACACGCACCAAAATATTTAAAACCATTATTAAAGCTCTCAAAGATATTTTTCATCATATAATAGTCCAAAATACAGTTATATAACAGTTTTCCTTCATTGTTTTAAGTTTAAATTGCTTTTGATTAATTTATTTTAATTTTTATGTGGAACTCTACAAATCTCCGGGAGTATAACAGTTTCTTCAAAAAATTTAGAAATCATTTAAAGCAATTATTAACGTTGTTTAAGATTTTTTGCCACATAATACTCCAAAAAACTCTTGTATAACAGTTTTGTATTCTTCTTTTCTATATTTATTGTTTTAACTTTCATGCAAAATTTATAAGTTTCAGAGGTTTCTGCAAAACTACTTAGAAATTACATAAAACAATTTTTAAAGTTGTTATGATATTTATTCATCATGTAATACTCAAAATTGCAGCTGTATAACAGTTTTCCTTCATTCTTTTGAGTTTAAATTGCTTTTGATTCATTTATTTTAATTTTTATGTAGAATCCTACAAATTTTCGGGAGTATAACAGTTTTCTTCCAAACTGTTATACGCTCCAAAAATATTAAGAAATTATTTTGTATCACTACTAAAGCTTTTTAAGATTTTTTTCGTCACATAATACTCCAAAATGCTGTTGTATAACAGTTTTTCTTCCATTTGTACCTTATATACTGTTTTTATGTTTATAAAAAAATTATAAATTTCCCCACAAATATTTAGAAATGATTTAAAACCCTTCTAGAGCTTTTAAAGATATATTTCATCATATAACACTCCAAGTTGCAGCTGTATAACAGTTTTTCTTCTATCGTTTTAATGAAAATTGTACTCCAAAATGCTGTTGTATAACAGTTTTTATTCCTGTTTTACCTTTTTTACCTTATTTATTGTTTTAATTTTTATGAAAAATTTATAAATTTCTCCAAAAATATTTAGAACTGATTTAAAAAACTTCTAGAGCTTTTAAAGATATTTTTCATCATATAACACTCCAAATTGCAGCTGTATAACAGTATTTCTTCTTTCGTTTTAATGAAAATGTTTCATTCAGTTTTTCATTATATGCACTTTTGGAGTACAATAATTTTGTCCTAAACTGTTATACACTTTTAAAAATCGCTTAAATATAATAATAACACATTTGGTATACTTTTTTTATTACTTTGCTTTAATTTTTCTAATATTCTTATAAAATAAGTTATATAAATTACTTTCTTCAAAACTGTTGGTTATTATTGACCCTTTTCGTTATAATTAAATATAGTATATGTCAAAATGTAGCTGTATAACACTTTTTCTACACTAATGTTTTGTGAAAATTTCTTAGAAAAGTTTGAAAACTCTTTTAAAGTCGCTTAAATGCTGAATCTTGTGAATTTTCTTTGTATAACAGTTGCATTCCAAACTGTTATACTCATTTAAAATGCTTTCGAATATCGTAAAATCTTCTCCGTCTTCATGTCTTAATGATAAAGAATTATATTGACCATTTTTGCGAACAATTTCAACAAGATATATGTTAAAATTCAGTTGTATAACAGTTTTTCTTCACTACTATTTTGTCAAAATGGCTCAAAAATGGGTTAATTGTCATTTTTGGAGTTTTGTTTGTATAATAGTTTCATTCCAAACTGTTATACTTATTTAAAAAGAACTGGGATATCATAAAACTTTATCATATGGTATATGTCAAAATGCAGCTGTATAACAGTTTTTCTACGCAAATGTTTTGTGAAAATGTCTTAAAAAACTGTGAAAACTCTTTTAATGTCGCTTAAATGCTGAATTTTATGAATTTTCTTTGTATAACAGTTGCATTCCAAACTGTTATATTCATTTAAAATGATTTGAAATATCGTAGAATCTTCTCCGTATTAATGTCTTAATGATAAAGAATTATATCGACCATTTTTGCAAAGAATTTCAATAAAATATATGTCAAAATTCAGCTGTATAACAGTTTTTCTTCACAAATGTTTTGTCAAGATGTCTTAAAAATTATGTTAACTGTTTCAAAATCGCTTAAATATTTCATTTTGTTAGTTTTGTTTGTATGACAGTTTCATTCCAAACTGTTATACTCATTTAAAAAGATTTTGGGATATCGTAAAACTTATCCGATCTTATGCTTTTATCATATAGAATCATATTGATAGTTTTTGTGGCAAATTTAACTAAAACACATGTCCAAATTCAGCTGTATAACAGTTTTTTTATTAATTCTTTGTTAAGAATATTTGAAAAAGTTATGCATTTTGCTTAAATATTTAATTTTGTGAATTTTCGGTTGTGTTCTTTGTATAACACTTTCATTCCAAACTGTTATACTGTTTCAAAAAGTTGTAGAATAACGTAAAAACATGCCAGAGTTCATATTTAATACATTTTTATTGTTCCCTGCATTATCTGCTTCAATTTCCCCACGTTTTTTTTCTTAGAAAAAGAAGGTGTAAATACATTTTTCCTCTTCTGTTTTGCTCATAGCTTTGACATGCCAGTTGTTAATAATTGCTATCTTCCTACGTTTTGTGCTTCTTGCATACATAACAATTATCATGTTAAATTGTGTATTAATAATTGTCCTTGTAACAATTAAAATTGTCATATCATCAACGTCATCAACATCATCATCGTTTCAACAATTACTCTAAAACATTTTGAAAAAAAATGAGCGGGTGATAATTTCATTCATAGTAAAAATAGTCCTTATTTAACTGTGTATGTATCTGTTTAAGTGGCTTTTGTCTAATTGTTGCCTCATGTCATTGTATTGTAAAGCTTTCGGTGTATGAAAAGCCAGATAGGGTGGTGGGTTGGTTGACAATTTTACTCGTCATACATTGTCCTGGTTATCCTTCAAAATGTAGACAAGTATGTGTATTGTTCAGTTTGAAAATCTTTACCTTCCCGTTTGAGAAGAGATGACAATAAACGACATGTGTGTGTGTGCCTTCTAACAAAAGTATGAGAATAATTTGTAACAATTATTGCCAGGAAATCATTACTAATTTTGCTGTACGCATAGATGTATTACATTGTTGTTCGTTTGGTACATTCGGTTGAAGCTTTCGTTCAGCAAGAATGCTCTTGATGTTGTCATATGATGAATAGATGAGATAATGGGTGTGGGTGGTGTTGTGATAAATGTTGTTTTATGCTGTTACGACTCTGTGTTAACTTGTCATTTTAATGTTAAGGACCCTGTATTTTGTGGGCAATTTCGTTGAAGCGGAAGTATAGACAATTGATTCAATTCGGTTACACTTGTACAACAACGCACAATTGTAAATTGCATTTAATAAGACACAAAGATGTAGTAAGCCCATCATCTCGCCATGGTCACCCACCCACTACCCACTCACAATGAGGAAGCTACCACCGCCAGCCAGCCCAAGGATTCAAATAATTTTGAAAAGTCTAACATCTTTACATTCCATGCGGATAAGTGTTTGAAGGTAGTTTCCCAAGAGTTTTGAAATACGTTGAACACAGGGTCGTCTTCTGTTTTGAGGGTGAGAGACAACCAGATGAGGATGATAAGATGACTAAAGGGAAGAGAGCAAATCACAGAATTTAACTTCCGATTGGATTCTATTGTCTATTGTTGTTGTTGCTGGTCTAGCTGCCAGCGTAGGCTAAGGTGGTGTTGCCAGTAACTGTATTAAACTTGGCTCCAAGTGGAAGGGGTTTGACGGCACACGTCTGCATTGAAATCCTTGTTATGGGAGTGGGTGTACGGTTGGGTGGTTGAATACATGGCATGCTGTAGCAGATTTGATGTGTTGTACAACAATAATTAAAGGGGTTAATTGGGCGTTTATTCATTGAAAATTAGCCAGATATAGGAAAGTGCCAGCCAGTATTTAACATAATTGGTTATGGTAATTATTTTGAAAAAAAAAAACTTTTTTGTTATAAATTTAAAAAAAAAAATAAATTCCTAATAATGGTATCAGCTTTATTAATTTAATTTTTTTTCTTATCATTTTAGGTTTGGTTCCAAAATCGTCGTGCCAAATGGCGTAAACGTGAGAAATTCATGAATCAAGATAAAAACGGTTATTTACTACCCGAACAAGGTAAGTGTTATACAAATTCAATTAAGACTAACAGCTGATTTTCTTTGGGTGTAATTAAATTAGCAATATGTACAAACAAAAGCGTTAGCAAACACAACTTCCGCTAATGGTCACGTAATTGAATAATTTGCCACAATTTATTTCCGCAGTGGCAACAACAGCCCCTAATGGAAATTTAATTAACTCAAAGAAATATGAAAATTATTAGCTACTGAAACCCCTTTCGACTTTTTATTAATAATTTATTTTTTATTATGTTTTACAGGTCTTGCCGACTTTCCCTTGGGCATACCCCTGCCACATGGCATTCCTGGTCATCCCGGCGGATTGCCAGCAGAATTTTGGCCACCTCACTTTGCCTTACACCAGCCTTTCAATCCTGCCCTGCTGCCCCAGGGTTTAATGCCGCACTACAAATTGCCCAATTTCCACACATTACTTTCCCAGTACATGGGCTTGAGTAATCTGAATGGAATCTTTAATGCCAGCGCCTATCCCCAAAACCTCTCACTACACAGTACTGCCCAGGTTAGTCCACCATGCAGTAACAGTAGTCCACGAGAAAGTCCCACAATTGGTGCTGGTCAAACGGGCCAAACAATAGTATCGGGTGGGGTAACGCTCACCTCATCGGCTGCAGCATCACCCAAATCACCCCTGAATACCACAAACACGGGCAGTGTTAGTGGCAACTCCACCCCAGTATCCGTTGTAACCAAATCCGAAGACTGAAACTAAACACGAAATGGAATTCCATCAACATCTCAAGATCGTAAAATAGCCCCAGGCCCAGCTCTGAATTGACATTTAGTTCTCCAAAGAACAGGTTTTGTTTTGTAAATAAAAACTTGTAATTGTTTTCATTTTCTTTTTGATATTTCTCATCTCATGTAAAACAAAAGTGATATAACATAGACCATAATTATTCTCAGTTTTCTTTTTCTAAATATTTCTTATTCAAATAATTTTTTTGTATTAAAATTGTATTATATTTTTTGATTTTTATTCGATTTTTAGTAGAAAATTATATATGTTTTATTTTTTATGAAATTGTAAAAAATTTTAGTATCCAAATATGCCAAACAGTATTGTAAAATAAAAATCATAATTTTAGTTTGCTTTTTAGCTTTACTTAAGATAAAATAATTCTTAGAAGTTTAATAAAAAGTTTTGAAAAAAAAATAAAATGTTGTATTTTTATACCCTCAGCCTTTAGGCTATGAAGGGTACATACACTTTTTTACGGGCAAAGTGTGCCTCATCGAAATAATGGTTTTAGACCCCAAGTATGTTTGGACGAAATGTGTTTCAGACAATTTGAAGTCGATTTAGCAATGTCCGTCCGTCTGTCTGTCTGTCTGGCTGGTTGGTGCGCACAATAACTCTCGAACTGATGAACCGATTCGATTCAAATTTTGCTTTCGTAATATTTTGTCCAAACTTAGTTTAAGTTCGAAGATGAGCTATATAGGTGCACTCCTTCCTTCTAAAAAGTTCGGAAATTTTGTGGGCATGATAACTATTGAAGAGAGCAACCGATTTGGTCCATACTCTGCACATCGTGACACTTCTACCAGACTTAGATGATGTTCCAATATGGATTCAATCGGCCCACTCCTTCAGGTACCTCCCACACACAATTTCAGATAAGTTCAGTTTAGGACCTGCTCTCGAATCGCTTTGATTTTTGTTGCAACAACTTGTATTCACTTCCCCCATACGACGGTACAAGTTTTATCAGGGGCAAGTCCATACTTCTTGAGAAAATGACCGGAAAGTTGCAAAAACCCTTATGACACCTTGTGTAGTGGTTGGAGCGCAAGATAACTCTCGAACGGATCTGTCGATTCGGTCCAAAATTTGACCTTCGTAATATTTTATCAAAAGATAGTTTAAATTCGAAAAGGGGCTATATCGGTCCATTCCTCCTATACCTTCCCCACAAAACTTCAAAAATGTTCGGAAAAATTTTGCGAACCATAACTCTTGAAGGGAGTGACCGATGTAATCTATACTTTGCACATCCTAATATATCTACCAGATATAGATCACGTTCGCATATGGACTATATTTATCTACTCCTTCTGGTACCTCTCACACAAAATTTCGGATAAGTTCACTTTAAGACCTGCTCTCGAATCACTTTGGTTTTTGTTGAAGCTATTTGCATTCGCTACCTCAATTACGACGGTAAAAGTTTTTTCAGGGGCATGTCCATATTTCTTGGGAAAACAGCCCGAAAGGTGTAAAAAACCTCTATGTCACCATATGTGGCGGTCTGAGAGCACGATAACTCTCGAACTGTTCAACTTATTTGCTCCAACATTTGGTCTTGGTCATATTATATCCAAACTTAGTTTCATGGGGCAATACCGTTCCACAACTATCGGTGATTCTCCCCAATATTTAAAAAATTTCACTAAAATGCTAGGACGATATCACTTGAATGGGGCAACCAATTTGGTCCAAACTTTGGATCTCCTAATATTTTATCAAAATTTAGTTTAACTTCTAAAATGGCCCATATCGGTCCTCCCTAAGGGTACCTGCCCTACAAAACTTCAACATTTGTGTCTTAGGGCAGTTAATTCCTAATCCACATTTTTGTCGGCAAGTTCAAATGGCCAAAAAGGGCCACAAAATTCTGAAGAGAACTTAAATACATTCGATCTGTCCGGAGGTAAGAGTTTCGCTTCACATTGGCAAAGCCGACTGACACTTTTTTACTTGTTTTGTTTATGAAAGTACTAAACTCTTACTTTTATTGCAGGAGTTGTACATATATATCAACTGATAATAATCCTTCAAAACAGGACATACGGGCGACATTTTGTTCTTTCCAAAACATGGATCAATATTTATCAATATTTATATTTATTTATTTATTTAATTGGGCAACACCGACTAGACTAAACATGGATATTCTGGATTTGGATAGTTAACGACACCGTTCTATGGAGACTGTATAAAACGTTGACCTGTACCGATAAATTTCTGGAGGAAAGTTTCCTAAATCCAGCGAAGACTAAATAGCAAATTTCAGTTATTCCAGTTGAATAATGTGGCTAAAATTTTCAAAATACCGAAAACTGCGGGGGACCTTTCTATGGTGGCTATATAAAAACATGGAGCAATGGCGGAAAATTTCAGATGGAAAGTTTTATACAACCAACGGAGACTAAATATTAAATTTCATCCGTTTCGATGGCATATTGATGGCACAACCTTCAAAATACCGAAAATCAGGAAGTACGCTTCTATGGTGGTTATTTGAAGAAAAAGGCTTATACTGATAATTCTCTTCTGCAATATTTCATACACCTATGGCGGTTTAAATTTTAAATTTCAGTCATATCGATGGTATAACTTTCAAAATACAGTAAATCGGGGCTATATGTAAACATGGACCTATACCGACAATTTCAGGTGGAAAATTTTACACCCCCAGCTAACACTGAAAACCGAATTTCACAAATTTCGGTGGGATATAGAGGACACGATCTTCAAATAATGAAAATCGGGAGTTACCGTTCTATGGGGCTATATGAAGACATTGACATATACCGACAAATTTCTGGTGGAAACTTTTATACCCTCAACGAAGACTAAGTACCAACTTGCAGTCATTTCGGTGTTATAATAAGGCTAAAAGCTTCAATATACCGGAAATTGGGATGTACCATTCTATAGGGGCCATATAGAAACGTAAATAGCTACCCAGCAAATATTCGATTCCGTTACTCATTATGTAACCCATTACAAAGTACTGTAAACGAAAATAGCTACTTATATTACTCTTTACTATGAGGGAAAATTTTGTAACCCAGAAAAAGACTAAATATCAAATTTCAGCTACTTCGGTGAAATAATGAGGCGACAACCTTCAAAATTCTGATAATCGGGAAGTACCGGTCTATAAAAACGTTGATCTATACCGTCAAATTTCTGAGAGATAGTTTTGTAGCCCACAAAAAGACTAAATACTAAATTTCAGACACTTCGATGAAATAATGAGGCTAAAACCTTAAAAATACCGAAAATCGGGCGGTATCTTTCTATGAGAGCTATATGAAGACGTTGACTTTTACCGACCAATTTCAGGTGGAAAGTTTTATACCCTCAACGAAGACTGTGTACCAACCTTAAGCCATTACGGTGGCATAATGAAGCTAAACCCTTCAAAATACCTCAAAGGAATATTGAGGCCACAACACAGAAAATCGGGAGGTAAGTTCTATGGGGGCTATATAAAGGCGTGGACCTATACCAAAAAATTTCATATTGAACGTTTAATACCCCAAATGAAGACCAAATACCAAATTTTATGGCAAAAATGTTTCTTAGCCTCTGGAAACACAAAATACAAAGTTACAACCAATTCTGTGGTCAAATGGGACTAATACATTCAAAATATCTTAAAATGACGCGTACTTTATATTGGGCGTTATATGGGGGCTATACGAAAACGTGGATCTACATTGCCCGCTTTCAATACCAAAAGTCATGCGTACATATAATAGATTTTACCAAATTTTCATCCACCTAAGTCAAACCGTTCGGACGCTAGAGTGATTTCCACAGACGGACGGACATGGCTAAATCGTTGTAGAATCGCACGCTGATCAAGAATATATAGTGTTTGTGGGGTCTACAATGATTATTTCAAGTAGTTACAAACGGAATGACAAACTTTATATACCCCCCATCCTATGGTGGAGGGTATAAAAACATGTAGGGAAAAATTGAAAACATGTGCATAAAATATGCATCATTATAATTGGTATTGGAAATTACTCTCGGAGTCGACTACGGAGTCGTGAGTAAAACCGACTATTGAGTTGGAAACCCTAGTTGTAGTCCAGGGAAACTCGTTCACAATGGCACTTAAGCCTATTAATATTAATAATTAAAAAATATGATATGTTTCTCTAAGACGATTCGAATTATTTGAAAACTCCTGTTGTTGTATGAAATGTTTGTTTGATTGAAAATAAAAACAGTTCAAATGTTTTTCAAAAGCTAAAATTTGGTAGTAGTTCGAACCAATTTTTATTCGAATGTTAGAAGTCTTAGGGCCTGTTTCACTATGTCGAAAGAAAATGATTGCGAACGAAAAAAAACTAAACATTGGTTTTTCTTTCGTTTTCATTTTCGTTCGACATAGTGAAACAGGCTGTTAGAGAAACGGACCATTAATATGGAAAATTTTAAAAGAAAACACACACTTTACCCATTTAATTTCAATAAATCTAAAAATTAGGAGGTTTGGCGTTTTTTTATTTGGGATGACGATTTCTATTTTGTTTTTCAAAATAGTCACGCTTAATCCCATAAAATCCCATAAATCTAAAAAGTGATAAACGAGAGGACACTCTCATGCATCTTTCTGCGAATGCAAAACAAGGTGCCTAAGCGGGCGTTAAATGTTTTCCTGAGGAAAAAGTAAAGTAGTTACCAAACAAACAAAAAATTAATAAAACAATGAACTTAATATCTGTTATAGCTTCCGAGAAAGGCGTATTTCTATCTTCTGAAATTTGCCAAAATTACGTATTCGCCAATTATCGCTTCTAGGGGTAGATCACACCCGCATCTTCCAATATTTTGATCTATGTTTTTGGTTTCCTTACATTCAATATGTATGTATACTATCGAATGGTGTGTAAAAATTAAAAATCGACGGCGACAATAAATTAGGGGTTTGGTCAGGAAAATCGATTTCTGAACCATTCTTGATAGTCTCAGTTTTGATGTTTCTTGTGTTTAGACAGTGCCGAGGTAGACGTAGTCTTTAACTACCTCTAAACATGTGTCATTTCTCGTATAACCTTTCCAGCAAGATGTTGAATACACCATAAAAAAGGCTATCTCCTTGCCTGAAACATATTATGGTAGCAAAATGTTCGGAGAGGTTCTTTAATATTTTAACTGAGGACAGGGTATCAGTTAATGTCGTCTTACAAAGACGAATGTGGGTTGCTTTATAAACGAAAAAACCTTGTAAGTGTCGGTGTGGACCTCTTGGGCTTTTTCAGGATTTGCGAAAAAGTAAATAAACATATATTCAATCCTGGATTTGTCAGATGTAAAGCCGATGGGTGCCATCGTGGTGCAATGGTATGCACACCCGCCTTGCACACATAAGGTCTTGGGTTCGATTCCCCGGCCAGGCAGCATCAAAACACTTTTCAACGGTACCAAAATACCCATCAGTAATGTTGGCGACATTTTCTGAGTATTTCAGCCATGTAAAACTTCTCTACAAAAGTGGTGTCTAAGACACGCCGTTCGGACTCGGCGATAACCTGTAGGTCCCATATCATTGAGCTAATATGAATCGGGGTGCACTCATTGATATGAGAGAAGTCTCCCTTGTCCCTTATGGGATGTTTGTGGAACAATTATATAAGCCGCACTGATATGACGCAATTATTTCATTGACCACAGGCTTTAGTCGTTTACACAATATTCCAGACACTTATATCTTATATACAATAGTGGACGGGGAAAAATGGTCACGTTCCAATCTTGGTGTGCGCTTTGCTTCTGCCAGATAAATATAACTTTGGTCTACTCGTCCTTGTTATACCCGCAGCATTTATGCTAACGAGGGCATATACACTTTCATACGGGCAAAATGTGCCTCATCGAAATAATGGTTTTAGACCCCAAGTATGTTTGGACAAAATGTGTTTCAGACAATTTGGAGTCGATTGAGCAATGTCCGTCCGTCTGTCTGTCTGGCTGGCTGGTGCGCACGATAACTCTCGAACGAATGAACCGATTCGGTTCAAATTTTGGCTTTCGTAATATTTTGTCCAAACTTAGTTTAAATTCGAAGATGAGCTACATCGGTCCACTTCTTCCGGTACTTCCCCCACAAAAGTTCGAAAATGTTCGGAAAATTTGTGCACACGATAAGTCTTGAAGGGAGTAACCGATTTGGTCCATACTTAGCTAATCGTGAAATGTGTACCAGACTTAGATGAGGTTTCAATATGGACTCAATCGGTTTACTCCTTTGGGAACCTCCCACACAAAATTTCGGAAAAGTTCAGTTTAGGGTCTGCATTCGAATCACTCTGATTTTTGTTTTTGCAACTTGTATTCACAGCCCTCCTTACGACGGTACAAGTTTCATCAGGGGCAAGTCCATTCTTTCTGAGAAATTAACCTGAAAGGTGTAAAAAAACTCCATGACACCGCGTGTAGTGAGTGGTTGGAGCGCAAGATACCTCTCGAACGGATCTGCCGATTCGGTCCAAAACGTGGACCTCGTAATATTTTGTGCAACCTTAGTTTAAGTTCGAAGATAAGCCATATCCGTCCACTCCTTCAGGTACTTCCCCAACAAAAGTTCAAAAATGTTCGGAAAATTTGTGCGCACGATAACTCTTGATGGGAGACACGGATTTGGTCCATACTTTACACATCCTAATATATCTACCAGATATAGGTCAGGTTCGAATATTGACTATATTTGTCCACTCCTTCGGGTACCTCCCACACAAATTTTTGGATTAATTCACTTTAAGCCCTGCTCTCGAATCACTTTGATTTTTGTTGAAGCAACTTGCATTCGCAGCCTCAGTTACGACAGTAACACTCTTTTCAGGGGCAAGTCCATACTTCTTGAGAAAATAGCCCGAAAGTTGTAAAAAGCCCCTATGGCAACATATTTAGTGACTGGAGAGCTCGAACAGAAAACTACGTTCGTCCACACTTTGGGTATCGTAATATTTCTTCGAAAATTAGATGAAAATCGAAGGTGGTGCTTATAGGTGCACTCCTTCCGGTACCTCCCCCACAAAAGTTAGAAAATATTCGCTAAAATGGTACGCGCGGTATCTTATAGACGTAGCAACCGATTTGGTCCAAACTTTGTATCTCTTAATATTGTGGAAACTATGTTTATATTGAAATTTGGGCCTTTCTGTCCGATCCTTGGGGTACCACCCACACAATTGTTCAACATTTTCTTGTGGTTAAGCGTCTGTTTGAGGATCCGTCCTGTTTATAGCGATATTATGTTTTTCGTAGGCTAGTATGGTAAAAAAGCCCTATCTGTCCATATTTTTGTCGTTTCATACGCACAAAATTTTGAAAACCCCCTAAATACATACGTTTTTTTGTGGAAAAAAGTATTTCAATCCACACAGGCTGAGGGTATATCTCTGTCGGCAAAGCCGACTGATACCTTTTTACTTGTTTTCAGTTCATGTTGTTCATTCACCGGGGTGCACTAGAGATCAGAGCTGCAACCAAAATCATGATTTATGTCAAGGAAGCTATAATACAGTGCCTCACCATTAGGTGTTGTTGTGCAGCCTTTCCTAATTCATCGTATTTCCTGTAGTATCAACCTTGTACTTCGCCAGTTCATTACACTGTGCTACATTGTTAAGGTAATCTTGTGCAAACAATTTGAACTAAGAATTTTTTGAAGGTACAGGCCGAAATAACAAGAACCCTAGTTGCGTTCAGTTGTGCCAGATTCAGCATGGATTTTATGGTTCCATCTAAACATGATTAAATGTTGACTTTTCAATGCAATTCGGGGCTATATCTCTGAAACCAATGCGAATGCGTTCATTCCAATTCCTCTTTACCAACAAAATAATTAAAAACTATATTACCTTATCACAAAAAGGGATATGTAATTCTTTATTGTTAATTCGCTTCATTTTATTTCATATTTAATCATAGAGAATGATGCTGCTTATTTTGTGGTTGCAAAGTTCAAACGACTCTCACCCACAATAATATAAAACCACCCATTATTGTTGTGTCAAAAGTCAAACAACAACTTCTCTCTCTACTAACACATAAAACAGTAACACACATTACAACCCTTATCTTTCCATCATTCATTTCATAAATTTAACTAAAACTAAATTCAATTTATTTTCTATGAAACAAAAATTGTTATATCAAACTTCACTCCATAACCCCCACTGAGTTATTAAAAAAACTGCAAATGATGATGACGATGATGAAGAGGAAAAAAATATTTTTGCACAATCTTCTATTCAAAACAGTTTTTGTTGTGAAATCGCAAATAATTACTGGTACTCTAAACTATAATTACAGGATATCAAACTATGTTATTAACACCGCAGGAAGAAAATGTAATTACATTTTCTAACTAAGAGTTGTGTTGTTGGTGTTTGGAACATACCCCTAAAAAAGAAGCACATCGTATGCTGGCATATATGAATGTATGAGTGTGTGTCTGTACTCACATGCCAAGTGGCAAGGAACTTTTCGGCTGGTTTTCAACACATCCTTGAG
Organism: Musca autumnalis; assembly: GCF_047663935.1. Classification (NCBI taxonomy): domain Eukaryota; kingdom Metazoa; phylum Arthropoda; class Insecta; order Diptera; family Muscidae; genus Musca; species Musca autumnalis. The sequence continues at coordinate 13,228,952 of NW_027412088.1, read as the reverse complement.
ATTATTAAAACTCTTAAACAAATGCTACATTTATGACACAAAACATACCGAAATCCCGTTGTTGTTGTTTTTATTGTTGCCAAAGATGATGATGATGGTGACGTTGATTGAATTTTGAAATGTAATGAAAACGCGTTCTCATTCATTATTTCTGTTTTCTGGCAGGATATTTAATGAACAGAATTAAGTACTTCCACTTGAGTCCTGCCAACAATACAGTCAAGGCAAAGCCATTGTAACCCCAAAAGTAACATCTTACACTTCTCCACACAAATACCATTGCAACAGTTAAGGAGACCTTTTGCTAGTCGTCATTATGTATAGCATTATATTGTGCTCTTACTTTGATTGTTGCTGATGAAGATAGCTGCCTTTTGTTATTTGCCAATACATTTTTTATTATTCTAAAGAAGGTATTCATTTGTTGATCTCTCATTCGTTTCTTGCTCTTGATTTAGCGCTTGCCTTCTTTGAATTAAGAAAAGATTTTCCTTTTTATTACTTTTGTTTATTTTTTGATTCGGTTGCATGTCGTTATTGATTTTTCATTTGTTAATAATTTTCGGATTAACGTTGTTACAAATCTATTATTGTCGTTGTTGCGCGAGGGTTGTTTCCCTTTACATTGTTCTCCGGGAGATTTTATTGAGAGTTATATGGCATATCACTAACGTTAAAGTTCAAGTGGCATTTAATATGAAGCTAAGAAATACGCTGGATTTTCGGTCAGGTAGCCGACAAATAGACTGGCCTTGAAATTCAAATAATGTAGAGGACCAGTATTTTAAGATTTATCTATAATCTATTCAGGTTACTTATTTAGCTGGTCCATTACAGAACATTTGTTCCATAGACCGAACTAAGAAAAGATCTCCAATTCTCTCTGTTTTGTGCTTCGCTTTTTGGAATACCGCGCCTTGTCATCTCTTCATCCACTTGTTTGCGCCATCTACTCTTTGGCCTGCCAATTCTGCGTGCACCGCTATGTGGCTCGAATTTATACGCCTTTTTAGCGGGTTCATCATCGCTCATTCTTATTACATGGCCTAGCCAACACAATCGCTGCATCTCGATACGTTTAGCTATATTGATGTCGTTGTATAGCAGATACAGCTAGTGGTTAATACGACGTCGATATTCACCGTCAATGCAGATCGTTCCATAGATCTTTCGAAGAATTTTTTTCTCGAACACGCCAAGCACTGACTTATCTGCTTGCGCAAGTACCGATGCTTCGGAACCATACATCAGCACGGGTAGTATCAGTGTTTTACAAAGCGTTATTTTTGTTTGACGAGTTGTGGCTTTGTTTTTAAACTGCTTACTTAAACCAAAGTAGCATCTGTTGGCCAATACAATTCTTCTTTTTATTTCACAACTGATGACGTTTGTTGTGTTTACAGAGGTGCCGAGGTATACGAAGTCTTTTACTACCTCAAAATTATAGGAACCAACTTCCACAGTTGGTCCGATCTCAATGGACGCATTACGCGTCGACACCATCAGCTTGGTCTTCTCGCCGTTTACCGCCAGACCCACTTTAGCCACTTCTTTTGACGTTTGACTCTCGTATAACCTTTGCATCTGCATCTTTTGGGTCTTCTCCAGGATTTGCGCAGGGTAAATATCTGATCAATGGTGGACTTGCCAGGTCTAAAGCCGCATTGGTCTGGTCCAATTATTTCGTTCGCACAATATCCCTGACACTATTTTGTAGGCGATAGGGAGAAGACTTATGCCCCTATAGTTGGAGCATAAAGTCTTATCTCCTTTCTTATGGACGGGACACAGGATGCTCAGGTTCCAATCGTCGGGTACGCGTTCTTCCTGCCAGATGGGGCTAACTAGCTGATGCATACACCTTATCAGCATGTCGCCTCCGGTTTTAAACAGCTCGGCTGGTAGGCCATCAGCTCCTGCTGGCTTATTATTCTTCAGCCAGTTTATTGCTGTCTTTATCTCATCTTGACCGGGTGGTTTACATTCAATACCATCTTCTGGGATTGGTTCTGTGGTATCTTCGTCGACTTCGCTACTAATGGATACCAAAAGTTTGGAAAAATGCTCTTTCCATATCCTTAGCACACTATCTGTATAAGTTCCAAAGCCATCAGTTTGATGTTCACTCTTGGGTAGAATTTTCGCACTTCATTCTGTCTCCTGTACATCTCCCTTTGTTCACACTCCCGCTTTTCCATCTCTCTCTTTTTCCTGCGGAAAAGACGTTTCTCCTCTCTCCTTTTCTCCCGATATCTCTCTCGTGCGCTACGCGTTGCTACTGATTGTAAAGTAGCCCTATATGCCGCCTTTTTCTCTTCGGTAGCAGCACGACACTCCTGGTCATACCATGGATTCCTTGGTGGAGGTCTCTAGTATCCAAGTACTGATTTTGCGGATGTTTGCATGGAGTGGGAAATGTTTTGCCATTGTCCTGATATGTTATCGGGACGAGGAGTGCTTAGATTAAGCAGTTGGGTCAGTTGAGTGGAATATGCTGTGGCTATCTGCTGTGATTGCAGCTTACCGATGTCCAACTTCCGTGTTGTGTCTGTTCGCACTTTGTTTGTTACGTTTAATCTGGTACGTACCTTTGCTGCAACAAGGTAGTGGTCCGATTTTATGTTTGCACCTCGGAACGATCGTACATCCAACACGCTTGATGCATGTCTTCCATCTATCACAACGTGATCAATTTGATTTCTTGTTCTTTAATCTGGCGACAGCCAGGTAATATAATAATTGTTCCACAAACATCCCAGATGGGACAAGGGAGACTTCTCTCATATCAATGAGTGCACGCCGACTCATATTGGCTCAATGATATGGGACCTACTTTTTATTGCCGAGTCCGAACGGCGTGTCTTACGACACCACTTGTAAAGAAGTTTTCCATGGCTTAAATACTCAGGAAATGTCGCCAGTATTACTGAGGGGGAATTTTGCCACCGTTGAAAATTTGATGTTGCTTGGCCTGGGATTCGAACCGCGGTGGCCCCCGGCGACAGCCAGGTGCCCTTATGAATATCGAGATGCTTAACTCTGGTACTGCTAACTACCAAGTTTCTTGCAGCTGCAAAGTCTATCAGCCTCATACCATTGTCAGATGTTTCACCGTGGAGACTGAATTTCCCGACTGTTCAGGTTACGCACACAATATTTTCTTACTTACTTACTCAGCTGCCCCCTACAGAACATTTCGCTCCAGTATCGAGAAAAACGCGTCTTCGTGGTTGAAATTTGAGTTCTCAAATTAAAAATATTATTACACAAAAAGTAAAATATATACATGGACTATGTTTTGCAAAGGGCTAGCTAGATCAGTACTAAATTCCTGCGCAGGATTAAGCATGATTTGAGGTGTTTTAGTGCTTCATAAACTTAAAAAAATTGTATTGTTGATTTATGTCAAACTCCTAACAACAAGCTGTAACCTTCTGAGTTTTAAAGATATCAACATGAAAATGTGACACAAGATGAAATATATGTCGTAGATAAAATAGAAATTGGTAACTCAGAAAGTTTTTGGGTTATGCCAATCTATGAGTAAATGAGCTATTTGTCCTATAGGACGAACTAAGAAAAGATTTCCTCCATTCATCTCTGCTTGTTGCCTTTAGTTCTCAATTTGGAATATCGTGTTTTTATACCCTACACCACACTGTGGTAAGGGGTATAATGTGTTAGTGCATTTGTATGTAACATGCATAAGGAACAGAGATAGACCCATAGTTCCTTCTAGGGATATGTATAGAAACACTTTCTGAGTCGATTTATGCATGTCCGTCCGTCCTTCTGTTCGCAATGTACAGGTAGCATTTATTGTCGGAATCAGCTGAAAAGTGGGGAATATAATTTTCTTAGCAATAGGAAGAACGCTATTGCTTTTGGTGAAAATCGGATCATATTTGGATATAGCCCCCATATATATTTTCGGCCGATTTTACGTATTTGCTGCACCAAACACGCTATATACATCCGATTTCGATGAAAATTGGAATTCGTGACTGAATTTAGTCTAGAAATAGATGTGCCAAATTTGATCGAAATCTATAAAGATTTAGATATAGCTCCCATATATATTTTCGTCCGATTTCACGTATTTGCTGCTCCAAACACGCTATATGTGTCCGATTTCGATGAAACTTGGAATGTGTGACTGAATGCGGTCTAAAAATATATGTGCCGAATTTGATCGAAATCGGTTCAGATTTGGATATAGCTCCCATATATATTTTCGGCCGATTTCACGTATTTAATTCACCAAACACCCCATATCTGTCCAATTTTGATGAATTTTTGAATGTGTGACGGAGTTCGTGTAGATATACATATGTAAGTGTGCTCCCATATATATTTTACATATTCACAGTGGTGTAGGGTATCAAATAGTCGGCCCGCCCGACTTTGATCCTTTCATATTATATTCAAACTTAGTTTCATGGGGCAATACGGGTCTACAATTTCCGGAACTTCTCCCCAATATTTAAACCAGTAAGGAAAGGATCAAAGTCGGGCGGGGCCGACTATACGATACCCTACACCACTGTGAATAAGTAAATATAAATCGGAGCTATATCCAAATCCTTACCGATTTCGATAAATTTGGCACATTTATTTCCAGACCGAATTCCGTCACACACTCAAAATTTCATCAAAATTGGACTTATATAGCGTGTTTGGTGCAGCAAATACGTGAAATCGGGCGAAAATATATATGGGAGCTATATCCAAATCTGAACCGATTTTCACTAAAAGCAATAGCGTTCTTCCTATGTCAAAATAATTGTAGTCCCCAATTTTCAGCTGAATCGAACAAAAAATGCGACCTGTACGTTGCGAACAAAAATACATGGACAGACGGACGGACATGCATAAATCGACTTAGAAAGTGATTAGATGTATATACCCAAAAGGAACTGTAGGTCTATTTCGTTTCCTTTTGTATGTTACATACAAATTGCACAAAGACATAACACCCCTTACCACAGTGTGATGTAGGGTATAAAAATGTCACTAAAATGTTAGGACGATATCACTTGAATGGGGCAACCAATTTGGTCCAAACTTTGGATCTCCTAATATTTTATCAAAATTTAGTTTAACTTCTAAAATGGCCCATGTCTGTCCTCCATAAGGGTACCTCCCCTACAAAGGTTCAACATTTGTGTCTTAGTGCAGTCAAGTTCTAATGTCCAAAAAGGGCCACAAAATTCTAAAGAGACCTTAAATACATTCGATCTGTCCATAGGTGAAAGTTTCACTTCACATTGGCTGAGGGTATATATCTATATGACTGACACTTTTTTACTTGTTCTCTAGTATATTTCCACGTATGTACTTACTAATTTGTTGAAGGGGTTACAGCCACTAGCAAAAATGTTTTATGACAAATACAAATTGTTTATTTACTCATTTTAAAGTAGAAAAAATTTCGAGTCAACCCACTGTGGTTTAGCTTGTATGGGAGAGAGCGAAAAAATATTTCTAATCAAGATCTGAAAATTTTACCGTAAACTAGTAGTGACTAGAAGATAATTTGCCCCAAACATCCGTTTTTCCTCCCGTTTTTTTATAATTTCACGACTTTGGCCATATTTTCCAACTGAATGTGCTGCAATTTGACATTTCGAGTTTATAATCTGTATCAAACATTCTTGCAAAAATTCATCAATATATGTCCACATTTTGGTATAGTCCTATATCATGTCATATTAACTCATAAAATTTTATGAATTTTATTCTTGACAAGGATTAACTGGTAACAAGTATCAACCATATCGGGCACAGAATATTCTTACTAGGAGGGTTAACATATGGGCCAAAGGTGTACAAGATTATATTAGATGTAAACAATATCCTATAAGTCTCAAACAGGGAATATCTGGAAACTAAGATGTTTAGTTCGCGAGGATGGGTTGGCATCTATTACAATAAATACTAGCTACAGAATATCTCAATTAGGAGAGTTCCCACATCGACTAAAAATGTACCAGGATATGTAAACAGTAAACAAGACAGAAGTGATCCTGCTTGTCAATTTAAGCATTCTACGTTGTTAAGTTTTCTGTGTAGAGCTTAAATCTACGGCAGGCCTTCCGCGTTTTTACTTTCAACGGCACATAATTCTTGAAGTGGCATGTTGCATGATGTTTATACAATTTTTTTCTCTTGTTCTGTATCCAGTTTATTGAAATTCCTTTGCAGAGATAGTGTATACGATTTGACAACTTAGAGAAATCATATACCACATCATCCACCTGAAGGTTTGCTATAATTTCTTCGAATACCGTCCGTCCCATGCTGGCATTGAAAAGGTTTTTTGAACGCCATATTTCAAAAAACATACAAATGTGAAAACACACATTCATACTGTAATCCTAAAAACATATTTTTTTTATAAAATAAGATCGAAACAAAATGCAAAACGACAACACCGATTGCTTGAAAACACCCAAAAAACCCTACACTAAACATTCACAAAACTTCGAGTATACTCAGTATAATGAAAACTGAATACCGCTCGGCAACTTTCGGCAGACGATATATTTTTTTTCTAATTTTGGACACTTCCGCGAACATTTAAATAAAAGTAACGTGAGGATCCACGAGGATCCAAGATACTAAAAGTCTATTTCTTTTTACAATATCAAATAAAAAACACTCACAAAAATACATTTAAAAAGATATCAATTTTACTACAAAATAAAGATACAAATTTATGATGTTATCAATTAAAAACAATAACAATACCATTAACTTTAACTTTCATTTCTTACTTTAGTAATTGTACGCATTACTTTTTTGTGATATCACTTGTAACTTGTCACTTTGTTAATGGAAATTTCAATGTCTCAATTTCTTCAAATGGAAATGCTCACTTTTTTTGGCTCCGTTAGAAATTGTAAAAAGACAGCCGGAATACTAAAATTTGATGTGTCTACGATAGATTTGAATAGTTACAATCATAATTTTTAGACATCGATTTTTGTATTTTTGTCGCGGGCTGGGACCACAGTGCGACCGTACAAAAATTGGCTGAGATATGAGCATTAGAAAGGAAAAATTCATTGTGATTTGTATGTAGGAAGCCGAAGTTTTAAACGCGGTTTTCTCGAAATGGAATTTTGAAAGAGGTACCCACGGTTGCTCGAAAACGGATTATCCGATCTTCATATAATTTGTCCTTAAGTGAGAGACTTTTTTAAATTTTGTTGACGGATTTATGGCGAAAAAGCTATCAATTTTTATACCCTCAGCCTTTAGGCTATGAAGGGTATATACACTTTCATACGGGCAAAATGTGCCTCATCGAAATAATGGTTTTAGACCCCAAGTATGTTTGGACGAAATGTGTTTCAGACAATTTGGAGTCGATTGAGCAATGTCCGTCCGTCTGTCTGTCTGTCTGGCTGGCTGGAGCGCACGATAACTCTCGAACGGATGAACCGATTCGGTTCAAATTCTGGCTTTCGTAATATTTTGCCCAAACTTAGTTTAAGTTCGAAGATGGGCTATATCGGTCCACTCCTTCCGGTACCTCCCCCACAAAAGTTCGAAAAAGATCGGAAAATTTGTGCGCACGATAACTCTTGAAGGGAGTAACCGATTTGGTCCATACTTAAAATCGTAAAATGTGTACCAGATCGTAAAATGTGTACCAGACTTAAATAATATTTCAATATGGACTCAATCGGTCTACTCCATCGGGTACCTCCCACACAAAATATCGGAAATGTTCAGTTTAGGACCATCTCTCGAATCGCTTTGATTTTTGTTTTAGCAACTTTTATTCACTGCCCCCCATACGACTGTACAAGTTTCATCAGGGGCAAGTCCGTACTTCCTGAGAAAATAACCTAAAAGTTACAAAAAACCCTATGACACCGTGTGTAGTGGTTGGAGCGCAAGATAACTCTCGAACGGATCTGCCGATTCGGTACAAAATTTGGCCTTAGTAATATTTTGTCCAAACATAGTTTATGTTCGAAGATAAGCCATATCGGTCCACTCCTTCAGGTACCTCCCCCACAAAAGTTCAAAAATGTTCGGAAAATTTGTTCGTATGGTAACTCTTGAAGGGAGTGGCCGAATTGGTCCATACTTTACACATCCTAATATATTTACTAGGTATAGATCAGGTGCAAATATGGACTATATTTGTCCACTCCATCCGCTACCTCCCACACAAAATTTCGGATAAGTTCACTTTAAGACCTGATATCGAATCACTTTTTGTTGAAGCAACTTGCATTTGCTACCTCAATTACGATAGTTTTTTCAGGGGCAAATCCATACTTCTTGAGCAAACAGCCCGAAGGGTGGAAAACCCCTATGGCACCATATGTAGTGGCTGGAGATTCATTCCATAACGGTCAATGTAGATCCATTCCTTTTAGTATCTCCTCCGCAAAACTTTAGATCTTTAATCCTAAGCAACATTTTTGTCGGTTCAAACGCCCAAAATTTTTAAAAACCCCTTAAATACATACGTTTTTTGAGAAAACATTGTTTCAATATACACAGGCTGAGGGTATATCTCTGTCGGCAAAGCCGACTGATACCGTTTTACTTGTTTTATTTAAAATTGAAATTTTGACTTTGGCAGTTCACCATTTTTTAAGGAATGTTTTTTAATTCCGTTTTACTTAAGGAGAAGTTAATACGGTTCTTAATGATATAAACTAACACAGCCTGTATATATGCTGATCGGTTTATTCGTTTTCGAGCTACAGTGGGCACCGCAATCTGCTTTAGTAAAAACATTGTTTCGTAGGGGGTCATTTGTCAGAACACTGTGCAATATTATTTCAACAAAAAAGTTCGAAAGTAGCTCATGATGTGACCCTTCATATGAAAACAAAATCTTCTAAAAAATGTGGTAGATTTCTTGTAAAAAATTCATGAAAAAAATACTTTTTTCGTGCTCAAAACTTGGGCATAAGCCCTTAAGTTCAGATCGACCTATGTGGAACTTTTATGATCAAAAATTCAATCAAATTTTTTATTTGAATCGAGACATATATATTTCTGCATTTACATTTTTCATTTCATCAAATATTTTTTTTTTCATTTTCGCGAATATAGTAATGGCAACATCATTATCTTCTTCAATTATTTCATAACATATTAAACTACCAGCAGAATACGACCATGATGATGACAACTGTTTTATTTTTTAACCACCCCTTTCAATCAAATAAATATTAAGGATATACCTATCCACTTGATAAATTTCATATATTTATAGCCCACAGAGATCTCAAATAAAGCAAAGAATAATAACGCCATAAAAAACGTTACAAGGTTTTCCTTTGACAACAGTGAAAGAAAAAAAAAACGAAGTGAGTAAAGGGTCCTGGTTGACTTTATCAAGAGGAAAAATTGCAATAAGATTTTGGAAGTTCCTATTTTAGCTAGCGAGCAATACAGGACATGACTACTTTTTTTTGGAAAAAGTGAACATTTATCCAAATAAAGATGCACAGAAGATACACACATACACACTATTTCTATATATGTATGTGTGTATATAAATAAATGTAATCGTAATACTTGAACTTATTGAATTTTCGCCAATAACATCAAGGAACGCCATACCATTCGTGCTCATCCCTAAGTGCCACCGAAAGATACCCACCCAACCAGCAACAGGAGCAAGAAATATCAACATACAAACGAACACAGCCTGTATATGGCAGATGTGCATTTCATTCAATATAGACAAATATTTATGTATGTACGAAAAAAAGAAGGACTATGGTAAGAAGAAACATCGTTTGCATACACACAAGTAAACGCAAAAAAGGATATTTAAATCTGAATACATAAATAACACGACAAATGAAGGAAAGTACTTGTCATTGTGTGTATACCTATGATGTCTGTGTGTGTGTATTTGATTATTTGTTGCTTGCTGACTTGTCCTTACACCATTACTCAAAGCCTTGTGAAAAGATCAAATCCTTTAAGTCGCGTTTATTTTCACCATCCTTTTGTGTATGCTTCCTGATGGCTGGCAGTCAGGGTGTAGTAAATGTTCAAGTAGCTGCCGGGACAGTCAGCAGCTACTATTCCCCCTTCCCAGCTACCAACATTATATTGTTGAATGGATGTTGCCAATGATTATTATATTTATTATTTGCTGATGGAATTTAATTTTGTCATTTCTATGCTCTTACTTGTCCTCACACAGATACACACACCTACATACATAATCATCTACCAAATAGTATTCATGACATGATGACTGGAAACGGCCGGTGAGTGGATAAGCATGCAAAAAAATGTCATTGCATAGAGAAATTTCATAAATTTATACAAGTGTGCTGTATATAATGATGTTGAGAATACAACAACAACAACATCAATGACGATAATGATGATTTTTATTGACAAAAAGTATTTGTCCTGATTCAGACATTCATTCAGCTCAGCTGTGTTCTGTCAATTCGTTACCGCTTTAAGCCACTCATACTCATACAATAAATTGCATTTGAACTGAGACGATGCTTTTTTTGTGAATGAACGAACGAAAACAGCCACATTTTCATTGATTTTCTGTTTTGTGGCAGCAGCAGAAGCAGCTACAACTACCAAACGAACATCATCTCGCTGAGTTATGAAAAGTAAATAAAATTCAAATTAAAAGGGAATTAAGTCATAAATGTGGATGACACTTGAGCATCGTATAAAATGATCAACGAAATGAACAAACGAAGTGCTTGACATGACAACAAAAAATTGCATCATTATGGTTAACGGTTAATTTTGCGGTGATTGAAAAATGAATTTGCAATTGGTATTTGAAGTGGCGTTAGTCGTTAGTCAGATATGAATCCCAGTTATATCAGCATAGTAGCCCCAGATTCAAAAATCAACAATTTACGATTCAGAAAAATATTTTGTAAAAAATCCAAAATTCACTAAAAATATTTTGTAAAAAATCCACACTTCAGAAAAACATTTTGTAAAAAATCAGAGCTTCAGAAAAATATTTTGTAAAATTACACGCTTCAGAAAAATATTTTGTAAGAAATCCACACTTCAGAAAGATATTTTGTAAAAAATCTAAATCTAAAATATTTTCAAAAAAATCCACACTTCACTAAAAAAAATATTTTATAAAAAATCCAACCTTCCTAAAAATATTCACATCCACGCTTTAGAAAAAAATATTTTGTAAAAAATCCACCCTTCCGCAAAATATTCACATCCACGCTTTAGAAAAAATATTTTGTAAAAAAATCCATCCTTCCGAAAAATATTCACAACCACGCTTTAGAAAAAAATATTTTGTAAAAAATCCACCCTTCCGCAAAATATTCACATCCACGCTTTAGAATAAATATTTTGTAAAAAAATCCATCCTCCCGAAAAATATTCACATCCACGCTTTAGAAAAAAATATTTTGTAAAAAATCCACCCTTCCGCAAAATATTCACATCCACGCTTTAGAAAAAATATTTTGTAAAAAATCCACGCTTCCGAAAAATATTCATATCCACGCTTTAGAAAAAATATTTTGTAAAAAATCCAACCTTCCGAAAAATATTCACATCCACGCTTTAGAAAAAATATTTTGTAAAAAATCCATCCTTCTGAAAAATATTCACATCCACGCTTTAGAAAAAATATTTTGTAAAAAAATCCATCCTTCCGAAAAATATTCACATCCACGCTTTAGAAATTTTTTTTTTTAAAAAATCCACGCTTTAGAAAATTATTTTGTAAAAAATCCACGCTTCAGAAAAATATTTTGTAAAAAAACCACGCTTCAGTAAAAAATATTTCGTAAAAATCGAGAAAATATTCTCAAAAAAATCCACACTTCACTAAAAAATATTTTGTAAAAAAACCATGCTTCAGTAAAAAAATATTTCGTAAAAAATCCAGAAAAATATTTTCAAAAAAAATCCACACTTCACTAAAAAAATATTTTGTAAAAATCCACGCTTCAGAAAAATATTTTGTAAAAATCCACGCTTCAGAAAAATATTTTGTAAAAATCCACGCTTCAGAAAAATATTTTGTAAAAATCCACGCTTCAGAAAAATATTTTGTAAAAATCCACGCTTCACTAAAAAATATTTTGTAAAAAATCTACAATTCACTTAAAAATATTTTGTAAAAAATCCACACTTCATAAAAACATTTTGTAACAAACCCGTGCTTCAGAAAAATATTTTGCCAAAAATATGTTGTAAAAAATCCACCCTTCAGAAAAATATTTTGTAAAAAATCCACGCTGGGTGATGTAGGGGATGGAAGATACCAAGCAACGGTCCTGACCGGTTTTAACATGGCAGAGCCCAGGATTTATCTTCATCTCAAGTGGACACTGACCTCCCCGTGGTGTCACCTGGGGAACTGCCTTTAACACCCGTTAAAGATAGTGAGCTAACATGTGCCGCGCGTTCTCCCATAAGAACGTTAAAAACTTGGGTTTGGGCGTCGGGTTAGTAACCCTCCCCTAGAAAAAACAGCATACTATGAAAAAACGAAAGAAAGGAAAAACAACCCTCTCTAATGTTGACGAACCCACCAAACGTTTTAAGGACCATGATCTGCGAATCTGCACCTGGAATGTTCGCACTCTTTATAGAGAAGGTGCAGTCTTCGCATTGGCAGACGTACTTGAAAAGTACAAGGCCGATATTACTGCCATACAGGAAATACGATGGATTGGGAAAGGCGTCACAACAACACCTAAAGGTGACGCACGGTATTTTAGCTGCCATGACACAAAGTTGCGGATTTGTAGTTAGTCGGAGACTAAAACATCTGGTATACAGCTTCACCCCAGTGAATGAAAGACTCTCTGCAATTCGAATAAATGCTAAATTCTTCAACATCAGCATTATTTGCGCTCATGCTCCCACTGAAGAAAAGGACGAACAGACCAAAAAACATGGTAGTTAGCAGTAACAAATTTAATCATCTCGATATTCATGAGGGCACCTGGCGGTCTTCAGATCAGAAAACAAGAAATCAAATTGATCATGTTGTGATAGATGGAAAACATTCATCGAGCGTGTTGGATGTACGATCGTTCCGAGGCGCAAACATTGATTCGGAACACTACCTTGTTGCAGCAAAGGTACGCACCCGCTTAAACGTAGCAAACAAAGTACGAACAGACACAACACGAAAGTTAGACATCGGTAAGCTGCAATCACAACAGATAGCCACAGCATATTCCACTCAACTAGCCCAATTGCTTAATCAAAGCACTCCTCATCCCGATAACATATCAGCGCAATGGCAAAGCATTGCCCACTTCATGCAAACAGCCGCAAAATCTATACTTGGATATCAGAGGCCTTCACCAAGGAATCCATGGTATGATCAGGAGTGTCGTGCTGCCACCGAAGAGAAAAATGCGGCATATAGGGCTACTTTACAATCCGTAGCAACGCGTAGCGCACGAGAGAGATACAGGGAGAAAAGGCGAGAGGAGAAACGTCTTTTCCGCAGGAAAAAGAAAGAGATGGAAAAGCGGAAGTGTGAAAAAATCGAGATGTACAGGAGCCAGAATGAAGTCCGAAAATTCTACCAAAGAGTCAAGCATCAAACTGATGGCTTTGGTACAGGCACATCCTCCTGTAGAGACCAGCAAGGTAATTTGGTAACTGATACAGATAGTGAACTCAGGATATGGAAAGAACTTTTTTCAAAACTGTTGGTATCCAATAGCAGCGAAGAAGACGAAGATACCACAGTCCCAATACCAGAAGATGGCATTGAATGTATACCGCCCAGCCAAAATGAGGTAAAGACAGCAATAAATCGGCTGAAGAATAATAAGGCAGCAGGAGCCGATGGCTTACCAGCCGAGCTGTTCAAAACCGGAGTCGCCACGCTGATAAGGTGTATTCATCAGCTAGTTAGCACCATCTGGCAGGAAGAACGAGTACCCGACGATTGAAACCTGAGTATCCTGTGCCCCGTCCACAAGAAGGGAGATAAGACTATATGCTCTAACTATAGGGGCATAAGTCTACTCCGTATTGACTACAAGATCGTGTCAGGGATATTGTGCGAACGACTAAAGCCTGTGGTCAACGAGATAATTGGACCATACCAATGCGGCTTTTGACCTGACAAGTCCACCATTGACCAGATATTTACCCTGCGGTAAATCCTGGATAAGACCCAAGAGATGCAGATCGACACCGACCACCTTTTAGTCGATTATAAAGCAGCCTTCGACAGCCCGCTGCGTCCAAAGGTATTCCAAGCCATGTCTGAATTTGGTATCCCCGCAAAGCTCATCCGGCTTTGTAAAATGACTTTAACTGACACTAAGTCCTCAGTTAAAATAGGAAAGAACCTCTCCGAAGTGTTTGGTACCAAAAGAGGTTTCAGACAAGGAGACAGCCTTTCGTGTGATCTCTTCAACATCCTGCTGGAAAAGGTTATACGAGAGGCAAACGTCAAAAGAAGTGGCCCAATCTACACCAATAGCCACATGTTACTTGCTTATGCTGATGATATAGACATCATGGGACGATCAGTAAAGGAAGTAACTGATACCTTTATGAAGGTCGAAGGAGAATCAGCTAAAGTGGGTCTGGCGGTAAACGGCGAGAAGACCAAGTTGATGGTGTCGACGCGTAATGCGTCCATTGAGATCGGACCAACGGTTGAAGTTGGTTCCTATAATTTTAAGGTAGTAAAAGACTTCGTATTCCTCGGCACCACCGTAAACACAATAAACGACATCGGTTGTGAAATAAAAAGAAGAATTGTATTGGCCAACAGATGCTACTTTGGCTTAAGTAAGCAATTTAAAAACAAAGCCACATCTCGTTAAACAAAAATAACGCTCTACAAAACACTGACACTACCCGTGCTGATGTATGGCTCCGAAGCCTGGGTACTTGCGCAAGTAGACATGGCAGTGCTTGGTGTGTTTGAGAGTAAAATTCTTCGAAAGATCTGCGTTGACGGTGAATATCGACGTCGCATGAACCACGAGCTTTATCTGCTGTACAACGACATCAATATTGTTAAACGTATCGAGATGCAGCGATTGCGTTGGCTAGGCCATATAATAAGAATGAGCGAAGATGATCCCGCTAAAAAGGCGTATAAATTCGAGCCACATGGCGGTGCACGCAGAATGGACAGGCCAGGGAATAGATGGCGCAAACAAGTGGATGAAGAGATGAAAAGGCGCGGTATTCCAGAAAGCGAAGCAACAAATAGAGAGAATTGGAGATCTTTTTTTAGTTCGGCCTATAGAACAAATGTTCTGTAATGGGCCAGCTAAGTAAGTAAGTAAGTAAGTAAAAAATCCACGCTACAGAAAAATATTTTGTAAAAAATCCACGATTCACTAAAAAATATTTTGTAAAAAATCCACACTTCGCTTAAAATGTTTTGTAAAAAATCCACACTTCAGAAAAACATTTTTTAAAAAATCCGAGCTTCCGATAAATATTTTGTCAAAAATATTTTGAAAAAAATCCACGCTTCAGAAAAATATTTTGTAAAAAATCCACGCTTCGGAAAAATATTTTGTAAGAAGTCCACCCTTCAGAAAAATATTTTGTAAAAAATCCAAGTTTCATAAAAATATTTTGTAAAAAATCCAGGCCTCAGAAAAATATTTTGTAGAAAATCTAATCTTCAAAAAAATATTTTGTAAAAAATCTACGCTTCAGAAAAATATTTTGTAAATAATCCATGTTTCGGAAAAATAATTTATAAAAAAATCCATGCTTCAGAAAAATATTTTGTAAGAAACACAAGCTTCTAACAAATATTTTTCTAAAAAATCCTAGCTTCAGAAAAATATTTTTATAAAAAAACCAAACTTCAGAAAAATATTTAGTAAAAAATCCACGCTTAAGAAAAATATTTTGCAAATAATGTACGCTTTAGAAAAATATTTTCTAAAAATCCACGCTTCAGAAAAATATTTAGTAAAAAATCCACGCTTCAGAAAAATATTTTGTAAAAAATTCACGCTTTAGAAAAATATTTTGTAAAAAATCCATGCTTCAGAAAAATATTTTGTAAAAAAGCTACGCTTCGAAAAAATATTTTGTAAAAAATCCATGCTTCAGAAAAATGTTTTGTAAAAAATACACGCTTCAAAAAAAAATGTTTTGTTAAAATCCACGCTTCAGAAAATATTTTGTGAAAAATCCAAACTTCAAAAAAAATTATAAAAAATCCAAGCTTTAGAAAAATATTTTTTAAAAACTCGACGCTTCAGAAAAATATTTTGTAAAAAATTCATGTTTGTGAAAAACATACATATTACTTAAAAATCCACGTTTGCGGGAAAAAATATTTAAAAAATTCGGGCTTCAGCAATTTTTTTTTTTTTTTTGAAAAATCCACGTTTTAGGAACATTTTCCTAAAAAAACCACGCTTCAGAAAAAACTTCTTAAATGGTCCACGTCCGTTGTCGGAAGCATATATGGATTTTAACTTCATTATTTTGTGCATGAAATTAAAAGTTTTTATTCAACAGTTTGAAAGTCACGAATGAATTAAAAAAAGTATTTCTTAGGTAATGTGTTTGTAAAAGCAGTTAATTCATATACCTCACATATCTGGGATTAGGTAAACCAAGAGGAAGGAAATATTCACTTACATATGTAGGTATTACAAAAAATTCATTTCCAATTATAAAATTCTCAATCTTCAATATCACAATAATTTCCTTACAACATCGAATAAAAGAATCGTAACAAACGCCCCTGATATCAATGACAACCTTAACTACCGCTTATCAGACCAGCCTAACAATTACAGGATAAAAAGGATATGATTACAACCAAAACAATTGCTGTCTATGACGACAACAGCAAATACATTGAAATTATGATTATTAGTTGTTAAATGATATCCTTGAAACCCCCGAAAAGAAAAGCCGCGTCCTACTTGACGAAAAAAAAAAACAACAAGAAACATTTTGGGTATAAAAATTAAAAATAAATTGTGAACAGACCGCAAAACTAAATTGTTACAAATGTGACGACAACACGGATGACAACAATACAAACAGAGTAAAAAAGAGAAAATACTGACATACACAAACGCACTCCCAAATACCCAAAATGCGGAAAACAGAAGAAAAAAAAAACAATTTCCGCCAGGATATAATCTCAGCTTAAAGAAACTGCAACATTGATTGCATGGCATGATCAGAGGAGAAGAGAAGAAATCTAAGAACTTACGTGGAGAGTTGTTGGGTAATGCGATACTTTTTCTGTGTGACAAATCAAAAGGCACCGATATTCCATTTTTCTGTTTTCTTTTTGTTTGTTTCGTCTTGAGGACTTTTTAAATACCCTTAAAGAGGGGATAGTTTTATTTTTGCCAATTGTCAATTGAAAAGTGATGGAAATGTGTAGCAGTCTTAAGTGGAGGGAAATATTGGGTGATGTTATTCATGTTGTTGTTGGTCCACTTTAAATTGTCAATGTTATAATGTGACTTATAATGGCTGGCTGGCTGACTGCCTGCCTGACTAGATGAATGATAGTTTTGTAACATGTTTTGTCTTAAATCTTTTATCAACTGCAGCTGATTGATAATGCCAATGGTCATTAACCAAGGGGCGACAATAATGGACTTTTAAAAATTAGGACTTGTTGTCATTAAAATATGAACAATCATTTTTTTGCAAAAAATGAAAAAGGCAGCCGGGGTTAATCTTTTATTTGGGAGTCTTAGCTAAGAAATCAATAGTTAAGAATCAATTGGCACGCCAGGTAGTTTATGAGGCCACAAAGGATACAAAGTTTTATTTGTTGAATATGAAAAACTGTACAGTTTCAAGTACTGACCTCAGAAAATTGCATCCGTGCTTCACCGTAAAATTGAGGTGCCCAAACGATTTTCGGAGTTATGTCCGTTTTTTAAATTTAAGTGATTTTTATTTAAATACAATTTTTATTTCAAATGTCTAAGAAAATTAAAAAATAACTAAGTTTATAATTGATTTAAAATGTTTAAGAAAATTAAATACAAAATAAGTAGTAGCCAATGCAAATCGAACTATATTCAAAATTTGTAAGAATATTCGACTATTTTCTGAAAAACGAAAAGCGCGGCGGCAGTTGAAAATATTTTGGAAAAAATTTTCCAACACATTTTTCTTTTCATAATATACTTTATAATTGGTTTAAAATTTTTAAGAAAATTAAGTTCAAACCTATTTAAAATTCAATGAAAAATTCTGCTTGCAGGAAAATAAAAAGTTTTTGTTAAAATTTGCAAATACTTTGTGAAAAATTAAGAGCGCCGCAGGCTCAAATATTTTTTAAAAAAATTAAGCAATTTTTACAAAAATATTTTCACTATTTAAAAAAATTTTTGTTAACATTTTCAAAAACTTTCTGAAAAACAAAAAGCGCCGCAGGCGAAAATATCTTTGAAGAAGTAAGAACGGCGTTAAGTTCGGCCTGGCAGAACTTGTTATACCCTCCACCATGAGTTGTATTGAAGTAAAATGGGACAATTAATTTCCTTTCGTTTATGAACAAGACTTACTACCAAATTTCAGCAAGTTCGGTAAAACAATGTGGCTAACCTTTAAAATAACGAAATTCGGGAGGTACCGTTCCATGAGGGCTACGCTTCTATGGCGTATTTAGGACCCCGCGACCTGTACTGATAATTCTCTTTTGGAATATTTTATAACCCCATGGAAGACTTAAAAACAAATTTCAGTTTTTCGGTGGGATATTGACTCACAATCTTCAGAATTACGAAAATCGGGAGGTGCCATTCTATGGGGGCTATATCGAGAAGTGGACCTACACCGACGAATTTCAGTCAGACAGGCTTTTGCGTCCAACGAAGACTAAGAACCAAATCTCAGCCATTTCGGTGTGGCTAAAACCTTCAAAATACCGAAAATCGGGTCCAATGGGGGCTATATGAAGGGTTGAACCTATACGGACAAATGAGGACCAAATACCAAATGTCAATCATTTCGGTGGAATATTGTGGCCACAAACTTCAAAACACCGGAAATAGGGAGGTACCGTTCTATGGGGGCTATACTAAGGCGTATACCTATACCGAAGAAGTCTAAATACCAAATTTCAGCCCTTTCGGTGGAATATTGAGGCCACAACCTTCAAAATACCGGAAATATTGAGGTACCGTTCTATGGGGGCTATACTAAGGCGTGGACCTATACCGACAAATTTCTGGGGGAAAGTTGTATACCCAACGAAAACTAAAAACCAAATTTAAGTCATTTCGGTGGAATATTGAGATCATAACCTTCAAAATACTGGAAATAGGGAGGCACCATTCTATGGGGCTACATTATGGCGTTGGCCTGTACCGACAAGAAACCCCAGAAACTTGTCGGTACATGAAGACGAAATACCAAATTTCAACCATGTCGGTGAAATATTGAGGCCACAACCTTCAAAATACCGGAAATAGGGAGGTACCGTTCTAAGGCGTGGACCTATACCGATAATTTCAGATGGAACTTTTAACACCCCAAATAAAGACCAAATACCAAATTACAGCCATTTCGGTGGATTATTGTGGCCACAACCTTCAAAATACCGAAAATCGGGAGGTATCGTTCTATGGTGGCTATATGAAGGTGGACCTATATCGACAAATTTCTGGGGAAGAGTTTGATACCTCCAACGAAGACTATGTACCAAATTTCAACCATTTCGGTGTGAAATGGGACCAAAAAATTCAAAATACCGAAAATCGGGCGGTAACGTTCTATGGGGGCTATATCAAAACGTGGACCGATATAGCCCATTTGCAATACAAATCATCCTAGAAGTAATAGAAACTTTTCCAAAGCTCTACCTTAAAAATTGCGATTTGTATCTTGATTTCAACAGACGGTAGGACGGACGGACAGACGGACATGGTTATATCGACTTAGAATTTTACCATGATCAAGAATATACTTTATAGGGTCTCCGATGAATATTTAGATGTGTTACGAACGGAATGACAAATTTAATTATACCCTCCATATTATGGTGGAGGGTATAAAAATCGCGCGATTTTTTACAAAAAATTTTTACAATTTAAGAAGATAAAAAATGTTTCTAAAAATATTCAAATATTTTCTAAAAAAAGAAAAGCACCTCAGGCGAAAATATTTTTGAAAAAATCGCGAAATTTTTACAATTCAAGAAGGTAAAAAGTTTTTGTAAAAATATCAACTATTTTCTAAAAACTGAATAGCGCGGCAGACGAAAATATTTTAGAAAAAAACGCGAGAGTTTTTAAAGCAATGTTTTCACAAGAAAATAAAAAGTTTTTGTGAAAATGAGGAAATACTTTCTGAAAAGCGAATAGCGCTGCATCAAAAGTATTACTTATTTACTTAGCTGGCCCATTACAGAACATTTGTTCCATAGGCCGAACTAAGAAAAGATCTCCATTTCTCTCTATTTGTTGCTTCGCACTCTGGAATACCGCGCCTTGTCATCTCTTCATCCACTTGTTTGCGCCATCTATTCCTTGGCCTGCCAATTCTGCGTGCACAGCCAAGCGGTCCGTATTTATACGCCTTTTTAGCGGGTTCATCATCGCTCATTCTTATTACATGGCCTAGCCAACGCAATCGCTGCATCTCGATACGTTTAACAATATTGATGTCGTTGTATAGCAGATATAGCTCGTGGTTCATGTGACGTCGATATTCACCGTCAACGCAGATTGGTCCGTAGATTTTTCGAGGAATTTTTCTCTCAAACACAGCAAGCACTGCCTTATCTGCTTGCGCAAGTACCCAGGCTTCGTAGCCATACATCAACACGGGTAGTATCAGTGTTTTGTAGAACGTTATTTTTGTTTGACGAGATGTGGCTTTGTTTTTTAACTGCTTACTTAAACCAAAGTAGCATCTGTTGGCCAATACAATTCTTCTTTTTATTACACAACTGATGTCGTTTGTTGTGTTTACGGAGGTGCCGAGGTGTACGAACCAAAATTATAGGGACCAACTTCCACAGTTGGTCCGAGCTCAATTGACGCAACTTGGTCTTCTCACCATTTACCGCCAGACCCACTTTAGCAGATTCTCCTTCGACCTTCATAATGGTATCAGTTACTTCCTTTACTGATCGTCCCATGATTCCTATATCATCAGCATAAGCAAGTAACATGTGGCTATTGGTGTAGATTGTGCCACTTCTTTTGACGTTTGCATCTCGTATAATCTTTTCCAGCAGGATGTTGAAGAGATCACACGAAAGGCTGTCTCCTTGTCTGAAATCTCTTTTGCTACAAAACTCTTCGGAAATGTTCTTTCCTATTTTAACTGAGGATCTCGTGTCAGTTAAAGTCATTTTATAAAGCCGGATGAGCTTTGCCGGGATACCAAATTCAGACTTTAGTCGTTGGCACAATATCCCTGACACGATCTTGTAGGCAATAGGAAGAAGACTTATCCCCCTATAGTTAGAGCATACAGTCTTATCTCCTTTCTTGTGGACAGGGCACATGATGCTCAGGTTCCAATCTACGGGTACTCGTTCTTCCTGCCAGATGGTGCTAACTAGCTGATGAATACACCTTATCAGCGTGTCGCCTCCGGTTTTGAACAGCTTGGCTGGTAAGCCATTGGCCCCTGCTGCCTTATTATTCTTTAGCCGATTTATTGCTGTCTTTACCTCATCTTGGCTGGGCGGTATACATTCAATACCATCTTCTGGGATTGGATCTGTGGTGTCTTCGTCGACTTCGCTACTATTGGATACCAACAGTTTGGAAAAAGGCCCTTTCCATATCCTTAGCACGCTATCTGTATCTGTTACCAGATTACCTTGCTGGTCTCTACAGGAGGATGTGCCTGTACCAAAGCCATCTGTTTGATGTTTCACTCTTTGGTAGAATTTTCGGACTTCATTCTGGCTCCTGTACATCTCGATTTTTTCACACTCCCGTCTTTCCATTTCTCTCTTTTTCCAGCGGAAAATACGTTTCTCCTCTCTCCATTTATACCGATACCTCTCTCGTGTGCTACGCGTTGCTACTGATTGTAAAGTAGCCCTATATGCCGCATTTTGCTTTTCGGTAGCAGCACGACACTCCTGGTCATACCATTGTTTCCTTGGTGGAGGTCTCTTGTATCCAAGTACTGATTTTGCGGCTGTTTGCATGGAGTGTTGTGTCTGCTTGTACTTTGCTTCCTATGTTTAACGCGGGCGTACCTTTGCTGCAACAAGGTAGTGGTCTTAGTCTATGTGCGCTCCTCGGAACGAACGCACATCTAACAAGCTCGATGAATGGCTTTCATCTATCACAACGTGATCAATTTCATTTCTTGTTTTCTGATCTGGAGACAGCCAGGTGCCCTTATGGATGTCGAGATGTTGAAATCTGGTGCTGCTGTTTTTTATAGACCAAATACATCCTATATGAAAATAGTTAGATCTAAGCTCAATAAATACATGTTCCATATCATCACTTACATCTCTATCTATACTAGTCAATTGCCTCGTCATAGAGGATACATTCTGTATAGATAGCACCAGCAGCGTATTCATCGAGATAATTAGTTTGGCTCTGAACACTAACACGCTGTGACAACACTTTTTTTCTTGTGTGTTTTCAAGGACGTAGCTTCAAACCCCAGCCTGGCTCAGCTGATTTTATTTATTTGAAAATGTTGCCTTTTTAGGCGAAGATCATTTTTAGTATTATTTTTTTGAATATTTTGATTTTTGGTGAATATTCACCATAATTTCCCCTTTGAAACTATTCAAAAAAGTTTCCGTATTTTTTTCATATACATACAGTCGAAATTCTCCATAACCAATCGTTTTGTAAAGGAACGTTTTCTTAAACATACTCCAACACAAAAGTTTTTATTTAAAATGAAGTTTCTCTATACTGTAGTAATTCTTTGACCATATTTCCTGGTTCTGGTATTAATTCCATTACTATGGCCGGCCATATGATAACATATTTTATATGCTCCTTCTAATCTAACTGATTTAATAATATTAACACTATTAGAAAAAAATGACTGACAATACACAAAAATCTATTTATTATCTTGCCATTATTATCATCTATACAGAAAAGGGATTAACAACATTATTCATAAAGCTGAATTCCGTAAACTATTAAATTTAATTAATAAAACAAGAGCAACAAAACCTGTGAAATCCAACAGCTGTAAACACTTCACATACGTGGAGTTGTGTTAAAGGTCAACAAACAACACGATTCCTGTTATTCCTGTTAACACTATAACTACCACCTACTAAAACAAGAACAACAACAAAAAACGTTTACAGTTATCTGAGAAAGCATACAAACTCAGGTGATACACCTTTGCTTTGTCTATGTAAACAGGTCCTGATAGTTATGTCAGACAGCCACATGACAATTGTGATTGCGGGTGAGGGTGTGTGATGATTTGTTTATTTTAGCTTTGACTGTTGACATCGCCAAGGGGGCGAAGTTAACGAAGTATTGTATAATTCAAATTAAATTAATCTTTGTTTTATTATATTTATATAAGAGTTATGTATGCCGGGTGGTATTAACGAGGCTTGGAAATAAAAGGTAACAGATTTTACTTGGATCTGGATAGTAGTGGAAATTAGATGAATTACACAGGTCAATACGACTTTAGTTTTCGTGTTTCTAACTCAGATTGGCGAGTTATTTTCAAAACAGGAAGCTGGTTTTCTCCATCAGCTCTTGTTTTCGAGCTATAGCTCAGGGTCCTATTTTACGACTTTTATCCAGATTTTTGTTACCCTTGCGACCAAAAATATGTTTTTTCGGAGTTTTTATACCATACACCACATTGTATAGTGTCCAATTTTCCTAAATACCAAAGATTGTAAAAAATTGAGAAACATTTTTTATCAATTTACACTAAATAGGGTCAAATATTTTTTATAGAATCCCACTGCTTGTAGTTATCAAAAAAATATATACGTTTCTTGTTTAGTAAGTGGGTAAAGAAGCAGGTAGAAGTGACCCTATTTGGATTTTTTTAACTTAACTTGTTCACAAAAATATTAGAATAACCAAAATAAACAACGGTTTTACAGTATTTTATTTAACTTGTTTTGGTGTCCGTTTAGTTCAAATCTAGTAACTCATTTTTAACACAGTTGCAGTTGACCAATCGAACTAAAACTTTGCACACTTTTCAGATTTGGATGGCAATACATGAATATGAAACCACAAAGCATATGGGTTCATTTTTTCTTATAGCCCCCATATAACGGTACCGCACGATTTTGAGCAATTTAAAGCTTTTATCTACATTTTTGGCCTAAATTGACTGTAATTTGGTTATGGTCAAAAATGACCAGTGGTCAAAAAATTTATTTACTAAAAAGTTAAAAATAAAAAATAATTTAAAAAAAAAATAAGTTACAGTGTTTTATTTATAAATGCACTTAAAACTAGAAAATAATTTTTCGTAATGGAATCTCTCAAATAAAACGCTTGCCGTTTCACATTGTCATAATTTTTAATTCAAATGCAAGCGTTTTATTTGAGAGATTCCATCATGAAAAATCATTTTCTAGTTTTAAGTGCATTTATAAATGAAACACTCTAACTTAATGTTTTTTTTATTAAATATATTTTTGTAATTGTAATGAAAGGTATCTGAAATGTATTTCAAATGTTCAGTGTCGCTGATTTGTTGAGTGTTGATTTTTTCAAGGTCAATTTTCACAATACGTGAGTAAGATCGAGTTGGGCTTGTTCCTTATCATTTCACAAAAATGGGAAGATTTTTTTACCAATATCCATCAAAACATCCTGCATATATTTACACTTTTCGTGTTTATGTGATATTTTGTCTTGCAGATATATACAGATTTTCAGGGACATCCACATGTCAAACGTTGTGAATCAGAGTTACGTACGGCTCAGGCCGTCATTACAAAGGAATTGCGAGAATAAGGAATTGGTAAGTTTTTTTTTCAAGAAGTTATGGCATTGACCTTGAGAAGACATTAATTTGGCCGCCGTGCCTGTAACTAAAATTCCATGTGGGGTGACAACCTCCTTAGAGGATACTGAAGTTAGACGAGAAGCACAACGTCGCTCTTCGGATGGAAGTTGGAGGATTGTTAATTCGAAGAATGGCGGGATTGTCATTAAGCTATTCACCGATAGTACGGAAAAGACTAACTTAAATGTCGAGGGGAGAGCTTAACTTCGGATTGGGAAGGTGCAGATGGAGGAAGGATGTAGCAGACCCCCAATTTTACCCTCCCCCATAATATGGAGGGAATAATTAAATTTGTCATTCCGTTTGTAACACATCGAAATATTCTTCGGATACCCTACAAAGTAGATATATATTTTTGATCAGAGTAAAATTCTAAGTCGATATCAAAATGTCCGTCTGTTGAAATCAAGATATAGCTTTGTAATTTGGTACACAAGCTTTTATTACTTCTAGGATGTTTGGTATTTCAAATGGTAGAATGGTACCTCCCGATTTTCGGTATTTCGAAGGTTGTGGCCACAGCAACCCACCAAAATGCCTGAAATTTGGTATTTAGTCTTTTTTTTTTGGAGGTAAAAGCATTTCTGACCAAAATTTTCGGTATAGGTCCACGTTTCGATATAGCCCCATAAAACGGTACCTCCCGATTTTCGTAATTCTGAAGGTTATGACGTCAATATCCCAACAAAAGACTGACATTTTTTATTTAGTCTTCCACGTGGTTATAAAATATTGCAGAAGAGAATCATTAGTATAGGACCGCGGGTTCCCAAATTCCCACTTAGAAGCGTATCTCTTGATTTTCGGTATTTTGAAGGTTTTACTGAAATATCGGAAATTTGGTATTAATCTTCTTTGATTGTAAACAATTTCCGCCAGAAATAGTATAGATCGACGTTGTGATATAGTCCCCATGTAACAGTGCCTCTCGAATTTCGATATTTTGAAGGTTAGCCACATTGTTTTACCGAAATTGCTGAAATTTGGTATTTAGCCTTCTTCATAAACGAAAGGAAACTAATTGTTCCATTTTACTTAAATACAACTCGTGGTGGAGGAAATAACAAGTTCGTTCTGGCCGAACTTAACGCTTGTCATCGATTTACAAAGTCAGACAGGAACAGCAGGACGTGCTGGGGAGCATAGGTCTGATGTTGTTGTAACAGTGTTTTTTATCATCTGTTCAATCTGGCTCTGGGTCCATCTCCAGTTCCAGAAAAATGGCTGCTTCGATGGGATGTAGCCACAGATCCACTGGAGTTAGATGGGTAGGTTTGGCGGGGCAGTTGAAAAGGTGTTCTGTGTCGTGCGGGCCCATGCCGCATACTGGGCAGATGTCTTGCACGGCGCGATCGATTTCTGCCCTATAAGAACTTAGGCGACTGCAATATCCCGAGCGTAGTTGAGCCAAAACTATTCTGGTTTGTCGTGGCAGGTGACGATCCTCAGCTGCGATAGATGGGGGATGTACTCCGAGTACTTTATTCACACTATAATTGCTTAAGGCCTTGGCAAATGCGTCCGTGTGAATGCTATTCAAACCTGCTTGATATGCTTGTCGATCTAGTGGTTCTCTCCTGTATCGTTGGACCTCTCCCTCTAGAGCATGGATATCCATCCTGATCTGCCAGAGTGTGTCGGACCTACCCACAAGATGGTAATTAGGATGGCTCACATGGTAACATCCAAGCAGGTACTGCAACGAAAGCATCTCATTGTGTTGCTTTACTGGAAGAATCTTTGCCTCCTCATGTAGATGGTCCACTGAAGATTTGAGGAAGCACCCTGTTGCTGTTCTCAGGGCGGCATTCTGGCAAGTTTGAATCTTTTTCCAATTCGTATCACATAATCTCGGGGACCAGACTGGAGCCGCATAGCTTACCACAGATAGACCTATCGCGTTATATGTGGTCAACAAGGTTTCTTTATCCGCACCCCAAGTGCTGCCGGCTAGGGACTTGAGGACCTTGTTCCTACTTTTCAGCTTGTCGCAGATAGCTGTGGCGTGTGCGCACGACGTGAATGTAGTGTCGAATGTGACCCCTAAAATTTTAGGGCAGTTTGTGGCCATCACTGTTCTATCGCACGGTCGTCTGGTTTTCCAGATTTGGGGAACAACGAGGGTGGCTAACGACAAGTTGAGAACTTTAGTGAGATAATCCAATCCCGGCTCATCCAGCTGCATCAGCATTACCATGGGGATTCCATAGGGCACAACGCTTTGGATGATTTAGCGTTTCTGATGGCATTGGCAACATGATCCATTGTAAATTGTGGTGGTTCATCCTCGGCAGGAAGAGATTTGAAGCGACGTAATACTCTTCTCTTCGCCCTGTCACTCTCGGGGTGCTCGACAAACTACCTCTTCGGGTCAGTCAACGTAACGTCGCCAAACGTGACTGAGGTCCTATCTTCCTTTCTTCCAGGGTTCGAGAGTGACTTAACCGTTCCCCACAATTCACCTATACCGGCTCCAATGTTGCACCTCTTCTGATGATTTAACCATTTGTTCCGCTTATGCTCGCCGACCAGCCTGTTAACTTCCAGTGTCAGCTCCCTAACTCTGGGGTCATTGGGGTCGGCACGACGAAGCTCATCACGCTCATTTGCTAATCCCGTCGCCTCTACTAGAAAGTTTTGTCTTACTTCGGGTATTCGACCAGCAGGGATATGGCGAGCGGATGCAGCAGTGTTATGTCTGGCGAACTGTGACACTCTCCTCTAATTCTGGTAGGGGCGTCCTCATTGACCGTGCAAAACGTAGAGCTATCAATCTGCTCAGCCATCGCTGTACTCTCTGGTCGTTTCCGAGGGCCGAATGCCACATCTCATGATGCGCATTAAAGTCCCCCAGGACCAGACGATTATGACCTTCCAAGAGCGGGCTAACGTTAGGCCTATAATCTGAGATACAGCTATTTCTCGGCGGGATGTATACGATCAGCAACTCTATCTCGGCAGTTTCACACCTGACTGCTACCCCCATACATTCCAAGTACGGGTCATTAGAGACAGCCTCAAGCGAGATAGGTCTATATTGGACAGACTGGTGCAATAGGAAAGCTAATCCCCCACCTGCACTTCTGGTGCGATCTTTCCTTAGCACATTGTAACCATCACAATGCTCTATGCTGTGGTTGTCGTTCAGCTTGGTTTATTGCACCACCGCGACCTTGATGTTCTTCCGACTCATGAAATCTACTATTTCCTCGATCTGACCTCGGAGTCCATTGCAATTAAATTCCAAAAAGGATGCATTATCTGGGATTGGGACAACAACGGCTGGTGTTAAAGGCTGCGCGTACGGTTGTTGTCGAGGGGACCGCAGGGGAGTTTCGTAGTCAGACGACGAGGGAGTTTCGTAATTCATAGGTCTGATAATCATTGGATGCGACATGAATGCTCGGCTTTCACTGGGGTGACACAAATGCCAGAGTTCAAACCATCTATCTAAAACAGAGTAATATTCAGGAAGCTTCTTCATCTTTATCCTCAATTCAACAAGGAATATTCTCATTAAATATCCTCAAATATATGCAGGACGAACCATAGGTCTCCGAGCAGTCTGATTCTCACGACCATATTCAAATATTTTTTCTCTGAGTGTATAAATATATATTTTTCAGGAATGTTCCCGAAGGGACAAAAAAACATATTTTATCATATTGCTAAATGCACCCATGTAGATTCGTGTTAGTCCAATGATATGAAATTTCAATTTAATGATCCGGATCTATGAAATTTATCAGATATTACTTCAAATCCGGGAAAACTCAAAGGGAAGTAAATATAATACTAATTATGTACTATATTCTCATAGCCGAACTGTTGTTAAAATTTAATATGACCGCAAAGCTAATACGGCTCATACGCTTTCAGAGAAGGAGAGAGTTATCGTGAAATCTTTTCAACATGCTGCTAGGAAGGTTATGTGAACTCCTTTATGCCGACGGCATGGATGGAACTTTACTGCCCGAAACATAAACTTTTGAAAAAATGGAGGCATCCGTGAATCAGGCTCGGCAGTATAAAGTGTTAGAGAGATTTGTTTTCGGAGAAGTTGATGGAACACTCTGAGAAGACGGGAAATATGCGGTGCGTACGATCTGGGTGTTTCTGTCCAGTTCAGTTTCATGGAAAAATTCCTATTTCGACATTTATGCCGAAATAGTTCTGGGATATTTCATACGTAAACGATATTTTGACATACTTTTTGCGCCTATGAAGGGTTTGTAATCACTCACCATCTTAACCAACTACTAGTACATGCATATATAACATCTTACAAAAAATTCAAGTTTTTTTTTAATTAAAAGAAAAATCGGGCAGATTATGAAAGAGGTCTAAAAATGGAAGATACGCGTACCAGCGTTTGAATGTTTACATACGGAGGTAACTTATATAAGCTATCTAATATTCCCTCTTTTGTACTATTTTAGAAATATTCGGCGTATGACCCCGGTAACGCTTTTTTCGTCCTCTTTAATAACACTGTGCTACAGTGAAAATTTGCAGGGGTTCTGATGCATAAATTCGGTATTGTGGGAGTCCATGGAAGACGAAAATACCTTTGGTTTCTTTGGGTCACTTCGTTTTTTGATTTCGAAAAAGCCATAATTTTAAAAATCGGGTAACAAATCGGGTAACATTTTTCAACCGATTTCATTGATTTTCCCCATTTTGTAAAGCTAACCAAATTTTCTCCTTGATAAAAGTAAATAATTATGCTGTTTGGTGTCTTCTACGCAGCCTAGAGCACCAGGAAAAGCATTTTCCTGTTTTTTAATGCGTTTTTGTCACACTTAAATCGCTATAACTCAACCATTTGTTACCCGATTTTTAAAAATTATGGCTTGTTTGAAAGACATGATTCTCACCTTTTATATAAAAGATAAGTTGTAAATGTCCGTTGTGGAAAAAATAAGTTATGTCCGTTTTAAGTTGAAAATCCAAGAAACCCCGTTTTTCACTACATTTTCCGTTATAAAATCAAAAAACAGCTCGGCCATTAAGCCCCAATTGAGTCTATTTCATGATATCCATAAAACGAAATTACGTATGTATGTGTAACAAATATGTTGTTTCATTTTCGAATGTGATGAAATTTCACTTTGTAATCATTATCCTAAATGCAATTTTTACCACTCATTGTGAATACGCACGTTGATAAGCTATGCGACGATATCCCTTATCATACAAAGCAGTGAAGTAAAAGCCAGACAACAAACGGCAGCAGTCAGTCAGCCAGCCAGCAGTAGTTGTGGCAGTAGTTTTGAAGTCATATTAACAGCCTGAATTCATATGCTAATTATTTCCGTTGCTGGAGCGTAAAATCAACCACAATTAGAACAACGACAACAACAACGAGCACAACAACAACATCGATGATATAAGGAAAGGAAAGAAAACGAAATCTAAACGCAAAGCGTTTTTAATGCGCTAAATTGCCGCTGGTAGTAGCAGGACCCAGTTGTATGACAATTATGTTTCATTTATAGATGAATTTATGTTGTATTTACAATTGTTGTGGAGTGATGGGGTGTGTGTGTGTGCGTAAGAGAGATAGCAGGGCGTCACGAGAAGAGGGTTGATTAATGATGATACCTAAAGGATTTATAAGGATAATGGCTGACAAATTATGACAGTTTGTGGTATTTATGATTCTTCAAACATCAGTCAGTAAAAGAGAATCACGTTGATTGCTGCTATTTTCGAAACAATTATAGGAATTTTTGTATTCTCCTCGCCGATTTGCATAATAAAGAGTTTAAGTAATTTAATATTTATTTTCTGTATATGAGATAAGATTATCATTTTCTTACAAATTTGGTATGGTGATAACTACAAAAAAAGATGTTTTTTTCTTTAAAATTTAAGGTTGTTGTGAGAGTTATACAAATTCAGTTCATGATTGTGACTTTTTGTATCTGTGGTGCTTTTATGAATTTATTAGACGAATATAAGGGAGAAGCATCTTTATTGATAAATAATATGCCAGGAGGAATAGCTAGTATTGGTCTTATTAATTACACTGATGTGTTTTCGGTGGAGTGGATTTATCAATCAGTTACTGCATTCCATCTCCTTTCGGCTCTGCTTCAGAAATAAGGTCACATAAATATGATTTGTACCCAGCAAAAAGTTTGCCTCCAAAGAGGCAGTTAAATGATATGTACAAGTGATCTGGAAGTGCATCAAATTATGCATTTTCACTCATGATTTTTACAAGAGCGTGACTACGGAAAGAGGCACTCCATTGCACTGCATTTTAACTGACCCTTTGGCACTGCATTTTAACTGACCCTCTGGGGTACAATAGGAGGCATTCCAAAGCACGTGTTTTGATACAGGCATTCTGCGGAAATTGTGCAAGCCATTACAAAATATGTCAGAACAAATAAAATGCATTATTTGTGTAAAACAAAAATATTAAGAACTTTATTACATTAACACAAATTATGAAAATTCTCCATTGAATTCAATCGCAAACATGCGTGTTTCCTCCGCTCTCCATTTGTTCCAAGCTGAACAGTTTTTGTTTCATTTGCTAAATGGGTTGTCTTCCCATCACCAGTTAAGATTTCGACATGTACTCCAACAGCACTCCATTCGGAAATTTTCTTCTCTTGAGTTACCGGAAAAATGTTCACAAATGAAATATTATTCAGTTTGTATTAACAAATGTTTGAAAATATTAACACGCTTATCTCTTATTGGAAAATTTATGTCGCTGCCTGTAGAGATGTACAAACTGATTTATGTACATGTAGGGATCTCTAACAACTGCTAATAATATGTAGCGAACGGAGTGCCTTTTTCACGACTCCATTTGGACTGCACCCGGATGCTGTTAAATTGTGAGGAATTGGAGTGCCTTTTTCACGACTCCGCTGAACTGCATCCGGATGTTGTTAAAATGTGACAAGTGGATGTGATTCTTTGGATTGCATCCAAATGCAGTTAAAATGTGAGGACTGGAGTGCCTTTTTCACGACTCCGTTTGAACTGCATCAAAACATGCCGTGACAGAACTCGACCACATTGCACTGCTTCCAATTTATTTTGCTGGGTATATAATGAAGCAGGAGGTTTGGCTGGGCAATTGAACAAGTGCAGCGCATAATGAGGACTATTATTACATCCTGGGCTAATGTTCTGCATTACGCCATCAATCCTGGCTGGATTTTAGTTGCGCTAAAAAACTCTAGTGTGTCGAGATCTCCGAGGACGGTATTCATTCCGCGACTTCGTCTCTATGAGTTCACTACATTCTAGAGCAGTGGAACGCAATTTCTCTCGCAACACGCAAAATTTTTTTGGAAAGTTTGACTGCTTTTAGCCTAAGCGTACTTAGGACAGTTTGACATACGACCATGTCTTGGGTTGCTTGCAGTGGCTTTATTGAGACACCTCCAAAACATGGTTTTTGAACGCTTGTACAACATCTACTGGCGACGAAAATCGTTGATCACATCTTTTCATACCCTCCACCATATGGAGGATATAATTAAATTTGTAATTCCGTTTGTAACACATCGAAATATTCGTCGGAGACCCTATAAAGTATATATATTATTGATCAGCAGCCGTCCGTCTGTCTGTCTGTTGAAATCAAGATACAGCTCGCAATTTTAAAGATAGTGAGTCAACGTTTTGATATACCCCCATAGAACGGTACCTCCCGATTTTCGGTATTTTTAAGGTTTTAGCTTCATTATCCTACCAAAATGGCTGAAATTTGGTACGTAGTCTTCTTTAGGGGTATAAAACATTGCCCCAGAATTTTGGCGGTATCGGTCCACACCTTCATATAGCCCCCATAGAACGGTACCTCTCGATTTTCGATATTTTGATATTTCATTTTCACACCGAAATGGCTAAAATTTGGTACTTAGTCTACGTTGGTGGTATAAAACTCTTCCCCAGAACTTTGTCGGTATCGGTCCATGCCTTCATATAGCCCCCATAGAGCGGTACCTCCCGATTTTCGATATTTTAAAGGTTTTAGCTTCATTATCACACCGAAATGGCTGAAATTTGGTACTTAGTCTACGTTGGTGGTATAAAACTCTTCCCCAGAACTTTGTCGGTGCCTCCCGATTTTCGGTATTTTGAAAGTTGTGGCTGGCCTCAATATTCCATCGAAATGGCTGAAATTTGGTATTTAGACTTCGTTGGGGGTACTCAAACTTCCCCTTTAAATTTTTCGGTATAGGTCCACGCCTTCATATAGCCCCCTTAGAACGGTACCTCCCGATTTTCGTAATACTGAAGATTGTGACGTAAATATCCCACCGAAATGGCTGAAATTCGTTATTTAATCTTCCAAGAGTTATAAAATATTCCAGAAGAGTATTTATTATCAGTATAGGTCCACGTCTTGCTGTAGCCCTATAAAAGCGTACTTCTTGATTTTCGGTAGTTTTTAAGTTTTAGTCACATTCTCTTACCGAAATGTAGGAAATTTGGTATTTAGTCTTCTTTGAGTGTAAAAACTTTCCGTCAGAAATTTGTCGGTATAGATCGACGTTTTGAAATAGCCCCATATAACGGTGCCTCACATTGTTATACCGAAATTGCTGAAATTCAGTATTAAGTCTTCTTCATACACGAAAGGAAACTAATTATTCCATTTTACTTCAATACAACTTGTGGTGGAGGGTATAACAAGTTCGGCCCGGCCGAACTTAACGCCGTTCTTACTTGTTTCTTGATGTGCTGGAATCAAATGAAGTCATTGGGTCCCCAGTCAGTGCTGAACGGCGCATGACCCATGAGTTCCACGTTTTGTCCGGGCAAACAGGCGCTGGTTTGAATCGATGTGTGAGAGCTCGCATTGTCATGATGCACAATGATTCGTGTTCTCTTGTGCGTTTTTCGTATTTCTCAGGAGAGCTCAGCCAAACAAATTGTAGTGTAACACAGGATTAACCGCCCTATATTTCTCAAGCCGTATAGTCGCCACACGGTCAGTTTTTGAGAAGAAACAGGCGACCATTTGCTTCGATGGTCTTCTTCCATGAACATCTTTCGGGGGATTGGACTCGCTTTTTAAGACCCAAGCGGTCGATTCCTGTTTTGTTTCGGGCTCCTAAGAATAGATCCAAGATTCGTCGTCTGTGACGAACTTATAAATGTCGTTTGAAGGACCGCGATTGTTTTTATACCCTCAGCATTTATGCTAACGAGGGTATATAGACTTTCATACGGCCAAAATGTGCCTCATCGAAATAATGATTTTAGACCCCAAGTATGTTTGGACGAAATGTGTTTCAGACAATTTGGAGTTGATTTAGCCATGTTCGTCCGTCTGTCTGGCTGGTGCGCACGATTACTCTCGAACGGAGCAACCGATTCGGTTTAAAATTTGGCTTTCGTAATATTTTGCCCAAACTTAGTTTAAGTTCGAAGATGGGTTATATCGGTCCACTACTTCCGGTACCTCCCCCACAAAATTTCGAAAATGTTCGGAAAATTTGTGCGCACGAAAACTCTTGAAGGGAGTAACCGATTTGGCCCACACTTTGCACATCGTGAAAGTTCTACCAGACTTAGATGAAGTTTAAATATGAACTCAGTCGGTCCACTCCTTCGGGTACCTCCCTCACAAAATTTCGGAAAAGTTCAGTTTAGGACCTGCTCTCGAATCGTTTTGATTTTTGTTGTAACAACTTGTATTCGCTGTCCCCCATACGATGGTACAAGTTTCATAAGGGGCAAGTCCATACTTCATAGAAAATAGCCTAAAAGTTGCAAAGTGGGTAGTGGTTGGAGCGCAAGATAAATCTCGAACGGATCTGGCAATTCGGTCCAAAATTTGGCCTTCGTAATATTTTGTCCAAACATAGTTTTATTTCGAAGATAAACCATTTCGGTCCACTCCTTCAGGTACCTCCCTCACAAAAATTCAAAAATCTTCGGAAAAAATATGCGCACGATAACTCTTGAAAGGAGTGACTAATGTAATCCATACTCTGCACATCCTAATATATCTACCAGATATAGATCAGGTTCGAATATGGACTATATTTGTCCACTCCTTTGGGTACCTCCCACACAAAATTTCGGATAAGTTCACTTTAAGACCTGCTCTCGAATCACTTTGATTTTTGTTGAAGCGATTTGCATTCGCTACCTCCATTACGACGGTAAAAGTTTTTTCAGGAGCAGGTCCGGTACTTCCCCCCAATATTTAAAATATGTCACTAAAATGCTAGGACTATATCACTTGAATGTGCCAACCAATTTGGTCCAAACTGTGGATCTCTTAATATTTTGTCAAAATTTAGTTTAACTTCTAAAATGGTCCATATCGGTCCTCCCTAAGGGTACCTCCCCCACAAAAGTTCAACATTTGTGTTGATTCCTAATCCACATTTTTGTCGGCAAGTTCAAATTTTGAAAAAGGGCCACAAAACTCTGAAGAGACGCTAAATACATTCTATCTGTAGATGAAAGTTTCAATTCACATTGGCTGAAGGTATACCTCTGTCGGCAAAGCCGACTGACACTTTTTTACTTGTTATTCACAATTTCTGTGCAACAAACAACAAGAATTTTTTTTGAGCGATTGACCAATTTTGCTGGATATAGCGAGAAAAATATATTTTTGCGGCCAGGTGTGCATGCAATATCAAATCATAGTTGGTTGAAGAAATGACCAAGAATGCCCCTATCTCACAGTATATGACATGGCAATCTTGAATTATCCGTTCAGGCACGGCTTTATTTTTTTTGCACAACATCCGATTTTGAACGACCCTCACGTCCTTCGTTTTTGGCGAGTGTCGGCCACGATTGAATTCATTAAACCATACATAGACATACAAAGATTTAATTCGATCAATGCACTCTTGCCGTGATTATCCACTTCGAAAATTTTTAAAAAATATCTGACGAAAATACTCAAAAGTAAATTACATTGATTTGCAAAGTGATTTTTTCAAGTCACTGTAAACAACCCAACAAATGTTCGGATGTCAAAGTGTCCGAAGTACGCTTAGGCTAAAAACTGTCAAACTTTCCAAAAAATGTAAAATGAAGCCTGGCGAAACTGCGTATTGCCTAGACCAGATAGTTTTCTAGTGCCCCTCGTATTGACAGCATTGTGTTGTGACGTCGTACGGTCAATACTATAGCCTCCTTATGTAAGCGGTCCACCCAAAACATAAGGAGACACTCTCTTGCAGTTCTCGAGCTGCATTTTGGATGTTGTTCTTACTTTTTATTGGTCTAAAGATATGGGACCTACTTTTATTGCCGCATCCGAACATCGTGTCTTACAGCACCACTTAGGGAAGCTTTTCGTTGCTGAAATACTCAGAAAATGCAAGCCACCGCCGAAAATGTTGATGTTCTGGTCACGTATTAAACCGCATACCATCTGAATGCAAGTCACACGTGCTTAACACACCACACAACATCCTCCCTATTCCTTTGCTGGAAGTGATCGCAAACGACCGAAAACACTTATTTCGCCCGGTCGCTATCGGTGTGCTAAATAAATTGTCGGCTAAAATAACTAGTGCAAGTCTTCGGATCTCTCACAACCACACAGTTAAACATGCAGATGTCCGATTATCATTTTTCAGCGTTCGATACCGCCTTAACCGTTGTCCGCAGATTACTACTACTGGTTCCAAGGTTATAGCAATTCACTTGGCCTAGCCACGTTTTTCCGGGTTCGTACGGTATAGCTGCACATGTACATTCGCATATCCCGTCGCCTCTGCTGGGAAATTTGATCTTATTTCCGATATCCGACCAACAGGAATATGGTTAGTGGCTGCAGCAGTGATGATGTTTCGGAAATTCTTCTATGCTACCCGAAAATTAGATTGATTGGGCAGTTGTTTTAAACTTTGGTTGGTGAATTCTCAGAATCGTAGTCAAGTGTTTTTCTATGGTTAATGAAAGTACGACGTTCAGAGGTGATGAATTTGGATGGTCTATTAATTGAGATGAGGATAGGGATATGGATATGGAGGGACCTAAGGAAAATAACGGGTTGCGTAGTCAATCCATTCCACATGACGATGCATAGGTCAGGCGAAATATAGCAGTCTACTCTGATCTTGTGTCCTCGTTTACGGTGCAAAATGTGGAGCTTGATGTCTACTCGGGGAGCGCTGTGGTTTTCT
Organism: Musca autumnalis; assembly: GCF_047663935.1. Taxonomy (NCBI): domain Eukaryota; kingdom Metazoa; phylum Arthropoda; class Insecta; order Diptera; family Muscidae; genus Musca; species Musca autumnalis. The sequence goes on along the minus strand of NW_027412088.1, from coordinate 13,191,861 downwards.
AGTCATTTCCGAGGATTGAAGCCATAGCCCAAGATGATTATTAAAATATCCTAGGACCAGACGATCCAACAGTGGTCTTATGTAAGGCTAATAACGCAGCAAACATTTGTTAAACGTCGGGATATACACATTCAGCGGTTCTATTTCGGCGCTCCATCCTTGACTGATATTCCCATACACTCCAAGTATGGGTCACTAGAATCAAGCTCAAATGAGCTATGTCTGTATAGAACTATATGGTACATGTTCATTACTCGAATATCTTCCAATTATTTGGTTCCGATTCCTTTGTGTCCAGGTACAAAAATTCTGCAACCTGAACTGGCTGCGTACATAAAGAATTAGGATATATGTAAATGGGTTAAGCGTGGCAAAAATACAGTGGCAACACCCAGGACATATGTTGCTACAAATTCGGCTTCAATAAAAATTTAACCGACTGTATCGGCCGAATCTTAGTTGTTTTCGCAGCTAGCGTTCATTTGCTGCGTATATCGGAAGTGGTCTATCATCCCAGCTAACATTTTTTTCCGAATTCGTATCGAAATCGGACAGAATTTCTGAAAAAATATCCGATTCTGATGCCGAATTCGTACCGAATTCGGTACGAAAGTTGTATGGACGTGGTCACCGAATTCGGAAAGAATTTTCTAAAGAAATTCTTAAAAAATATTAGAGTTTCGCGACGAATTCGGTCCGTATGCGGAAGTAAATTCTTGGAAAGTTCGGAGAAAAATTTAGATTTTCTGACGGAATTCGGTCCGAATTCGGAAGAAAATTCTGGAAAATTCGATGAAAAATTTAGATTTTCTTAAGAAAATCCGTTCGAATTCGGAAGGAAATTCTGGAAAAATTCGGAGAAAAGTTCAGATTTTCTGAAAAAAATCGGAAACAATTCTGATGCTGACGCCTTTGATATTGACACAAGAAGTGTACTGTACTGAACAACCCCCACTCACAGACAATTTTCTTTTAATGTACTATTTATGGAAGATTATAATTTCAAACTTTCTAATGATTTTGCCTGTTGTTATCATTTTATGATTAACAGTAGAACAATGTGCAGAAGTATGTCGAAGCTATCAACACTAGCTTGAATTATTATATGTTGCATTTATATTATAAAAATTGTAAATTTGTATATACGAATTTTATGACCATTAATAATGTTCTTCGACATCAACCGAAAAAAAAATTCCCTTAGAAAATCCATTAGAAATCGGAACGAATTCGGAACGACGATTCTTAAGATTCTTTAGAAAATGTGCAGAGATTCTTAAAATAAACTTATAGATAATCGGTCCAATTTCTAGGAAAATATTAGAGAAATCGGCCACATTTCTAAAAAAAATCAGAAAATCTCAGAAAAAATCTGATATCAGAACCCTCGGAAAAAATTGTTAGCTGGGTTTGTACTGCCTGCCCAGCTGCATCAGTGTGAATGCTATGCAGCCTGCCTACAGGCTCGTTGAGATTCTCGTTTGTACCTTTGGATCATGAAGATCACTCCTGTCGTGCCTGGGTGTGGAAATCTGTCTACCATATTTTGGGAGGGCAATAACACCCAAGCAGGTACTGACTGTATCGACAACATCTCCGTAGTGCTGTTACACCGCCTCTCGCATTTTTATGAATATGGTCTACTGATGTCTTGAGAAGGGACAATGTTGCAGTTTTCAAGGCGGCATTCCGGCAGGTCGGAATACTTTTCCACTGCATAGCTTACCATAGACTTTCATACATCAGTAATTTTATTTGGTATCTTTAAAGTTTTATTTTAAGTTTTGGGGCGTTATCTGAAGATGTATGGATTTGCCCAAGGAAAACATGATATGCCTGTGACTAGGAACACTAGGACTACCTTCGGTCAAAATTCCAAACGGTTTTCGAACAATGATTGAACTAAACAAATTCTTTTTTTAATTTTGTTGAGTAAGCCAATATCTTCAATATTGTAATAGTTTTGGAAAAAATACGACGTATAAAGTTTGGACTAAATCGGTAAATCCCTTGCAGATTAATTATGTTAACCAACCAGCCAGACAGCTGACATTACTGCCATACAGGAAATACGATGGAAGGGGAAAGGCGTCACAACCACACCTAAAGGTGACGCACTGTATTAAAGCTGCCATGACACAAAGCATGAGTATGGTTGCGGATTTGTAGTTGGTCGGAGGTTAAAAGATCTGGTCTCCACCTTCACACCAGTGAATGAAAGACTCGCTGCAATTCGATTAAAAGCAAAATTCTTCAACACCAGCTTTATTTGCGCTTATGCTCCTACTGAAGACAAGGACGAACAGACCAAGGATATATTTATGAGCGGTTAGAAGAAACTTATGACCTTTGCCCTGCCCATGGCATTAAAAGTATACTTGGCGACTTTAATGCCAAAATTGGAAAGAAGAATATCTTTGGCCCAACAGTCGTGAAATTCAGTCTCCACAGTGAAACATCTGACAATGGTATGAGGCTGATAGACTTTGCAGCTGCAAGAAAGATGGTAGTTAGCAGTACCAGATTTAAGCATTTCGATATTCATAAGGGCACCTGGTTGTCACCAGATCAAAGAACAAGTAATCAAATTGATCACGTTGTGATAGATGGAAGACATGCATCAAGCGTGTTGGATGTACGATCGTTTCGAGGTGCAAACATAGACTCGGACCACTACCTTGTTGCAGCAAAAGTACGTACCAGATTAAACGTAGCAAACAAAGTGCGAACAGGCACAACACGGAAGTTGGACATCGGTAAGCTGCAATCACAACAGATAGCCATAGAATATTCCACTCAACTTGCCCAACTGCTTAATCAAAGCACTCCTCGTCCCGATAACATATCAGGACTATGGCAAAACATTGCCCACTCCATGCAACAGCCGCAAAATCAGTACAAGGAATCCATGGTATGACCGGGAGTGACGTGCTGCTACCGAAGAGAAAAATGCGACATATAGGGCTACTTTACAATCAGTAGCAACGCGTAGCGCACGAGAGAGGTATCGGGAGAAAAGGAGAGAGGAGAATCGTCTTTTCCGCAGGAAAGAGAGAGAGATGGCAAAGCGGGAGTGTGAACAAATCGAGATGTCCAGGAGACAGAATGAAGTCCTAAAATTCGACCAAAGAGTGAAACATCAACTGATCAAGGTTATCTGGTAACTGATACAGATAGTGTGCTAAGGATATGGAAAGAGCATTTTTCCAAACTGTTGGTATCCAATAGTAGCGAAGTCGACGAAGATACCACAGATTCAATCCAAGAAAATGGTATTGAATATATACCACCAGGACAAGATGCGGTAAAGACAGCACCGGCTGAAGAATAATAAGGCAGCAGGAGCTGATGGCCTACCGGCCGAGCTGTTTAAAACCGGAGGCGATACGCTGATAAGGTGTATGCATCAGCTAGTTAGCTCCATCTGGCAGGAAGAACGCGTACCCGACGATTGGAACCTGAGTATCCTGTGCCCCGTCCACAAGAAGGGAGATAAGACTGAATGCTCTAACTATAGGGCATAAGTCTACTCCCTATTGCATACAAGATAGTGTCAGGGATATTGTGCGAACGACTAAAGCCCATGGTCAACGAAATAATTGGACCATACCAATGCGGCTTTAGACCTGGCAAGTCCACCATTGACCAGATATTTACCCTGCGCCAACTCCTGGAGAAGACCCAAGATATGCAGATCGACACCTACCACCTTTTTGTCGATTATAAAGCAGCCTTCGACAGACCGCTACGTTCAAAGGTATTCCAAGCCATGTCTGAATTTGGTATCCCCGCAAAGCTCATTTGGCTTTGTAAAATGATTCTAACTGACACAAGATCTTCAGTTAAAATAGGAAAGAGCCTCTCCGAAGAGTTTTGTACCAAAAGAGGTTTCAGGCAAGGAGACAGCCTTTCGTGTGATCTCTTCAACATCCTGCTAGGAAAGGTTATACGAGAGGCAAACGTCAAAAGAAGTGGCACAATCTACACCAATAGCCACATGTTACTTGCTTGTGCTGATGATATAGACATCATGGGACGATCAGTAAAAGAAATAACCGATACCTTTATGAAGGTCGAAGGAGAATCTGCTAAAGTGGGTCTGGCGGTAAACGGCGAGAAGACCAAGTTGATGGTGTCGACGCGCAATACGTCCATTGAGATCGGACCAATTGTTGAAGTTGGTTCCTATAATTTTGCGGTATTAAAAGACTTCGTATACCTCGGCACCGCCGTAAACACAACAGTTGTGAAATAAAAAGAAGAATTGTATTGGCCAACAGATGCTACTTTGGATTAAGTAAGCACTTCAAAAACAAAGCCACAACTCGTCAAACAAAATTAACACTTTACAAAACACTGATACTACCCGTGGTGATGTATGGATCCGAAGCCTGGGTACTTGCGCAAGCAGATAAGGCAGTGCTTGACATGTTTGAGAGAGAAATTCTTCGAAAGATCTACGGACCAATCTGCGTTGACGTTGAATATCGACGTTGTATGAACCACGAGCTGTATCTGCTATACAACGACATCAATATAGTGAAACGTATCGAGATGCAGCGATTGCGTTGGCTAGGCCATATAATAAGAATCAGCGATGATGAACCCGCTAAAAAGGCATATAACTTCGAGCGACATGGCGGTGCACGCAGAATTGGCAGGCCAACCAAAAGATGGCGCAAACAATTGGATGAAGAGATGACAAGGCGTGATATTCCAGAAAGCGAAGCACTAAACAGAGAGAATTGTAGATATTTTCTTAGTTCGGTATATGGAACAAATGTTCTGTAATAGGCCAGATAAGTAAGTAACCAGCCAGACAGACAGTTGAACCTGTCCAAATTGTTGGAAACGGATTTGGTCTTAACATACCATATATGGGGTCTAAAATCTTTGTTCCAATGAGTCACATTTCTCCTCATGTAGTGTAACTATAACGCTGAGAGTATACCACTGCTTATGGGTATATGTATAAGGAACTGAAAAACTTAATATAAATAATTCCCAATTGTGTTCCATCAAAACATAAGCCCAAATAAAATCCCACTATATAATTGGTGACAATTTGTTGTAATAGAAAGAAAATTATATTCTCCACTTTTTCTCAAACATTTCAATTTTCCTAGAGTTTCCTGTTTCCGTTTTTAGGCAAACGTTCCATTATTTCTATTAACAATACAAAGCAAGAAAACACGATCTCCCAGCGGGGGATACTTGGATGAGGCAGTAGCTAGCAGCAGCCGTCTTCACGTTGATACTTCATTGCTTTGTATCAATGTGACAGAAAAATAGAAAGGCAAAGACACAGAACAGTCCCAAGCGGATGTGTGACAGTTGCCAATTTGTTCGTATTCGTTATAGTGGTAGTAGCAGCCAGAGTTTGGTAAATTCAAGTAGCAGAAATCTTAAAAAATAAAAAAACAGAAGGGAAGAAAAAGTTTGTTAAATACAATACCGAAACAAGGCATAATGATAATAAACTGAAGAAATGTAGATAGACAGAAGTGATGCTTGAGAATCCTATAAAATAGAATTGGCAAAAGAAATTCCGTGTAATTTGAGTGCGACAACGGACAAACGATTAGCAGCAGCCACTTATTCGATGGTTTCCCATCACCATTGAATTGATGCCAAAACAAAGGACAATTCAATTTAACAAATCAAGCGGAATAATTGCCCATAATGGTTAACAATAAGATGCCTAACAAGAAGTGGAAGTGAGACTAAATTGATTTTGTTAATAGAAGCAGAAGCAGCAAAGATACAATAGAAACGAATAGTGGCGAAGGGAATATCAAGGACGAATTCAAATCTGTGAGCGAGAAAAGGAATGGATGTTGGAAACATATAACAATTTGTTGATGATGTAAAGTAGGGATATTTGAAAGTTAATTGTGCAGACAAGGACATCATTTTGAAAGAAAAACATAATTGATTTTTTAATATCGTTATTGTGTTTTAGGTATAGGTTTTATAGCCCTAATTGTGATTATTGTATCTATTAACATATCGCCATCAGTAATTTTTAGAAAAGCCAACATATATTTTTGGTCTTTAAAGCTATAGTTTTAGAGCAAATGTTAAATCAAATGTTGCTTCTCAGTCGAATTTTTACAAATAACCACATTCTTCTGATTATTTGCTGTTGTCCTTGACAACAACAATGTGTTTTTGTTTCTGTTTAACCGTAATTCATTCGATTAAACTCCACCATGTTTTGCCACCACCTGCTTTTAATTGAATCAATGATTTTATTTTTACAACATGCCACACATTTCTTTCACAGGGTGGTAGGTCAAACTATCACCGAATTCGACTTGGCACGCTAATGTTCGTCGTTCATGGTCTGGTCTCTCATTTAAAAAGCAATGAAACTAAAACAAATTCACTTCCATTTAAATTAAAACGAAGGAAATTTAATTAGAGTTGAATAGTTTTATGGGCCTTAGTAGATGCCTGCCTGACAGCCAAAGTGGCATTGTAGTGAATAACAATTTGTCAAAATAATTTATGAAGGTGACGGAAGTAAGTTAACGTGGAAAACGGAAGTTGTAAACATTAAATGAAAGGTCATAAATATATTTTCTTAAAGGATAATTTTGAGAGAGAATCAGTTGTAGTAAATTTGAATTAAATAACAAATTAGGTGGTTGTGAGTTTAAAAATTCACTTTTCAGTGATTTCTGATCATATCTTGCATAACCAACGTAAATGTTATAACTATTTTATATATCACATGTGAATGAAGAATTGAAGATGAAGAAGGGATATTGAAATATAATAAAAAAAGATTGTTAGGTGTGTTTGCCAAGCCACAATAGGTTTATGGCAAATTTGACAAGTAAAAAAGTATCAGTCGGCTTTGCCGACAGAGATATACCCTCAGCCTGTATATAGAAACAATTTTTTTTTCCCAAACGACAAAAATGTTCATTAGGATTAGAGATAAAAATTTTTGCGGAGGAGATACTAAAACCATTATGGAAGTGGATCTCCAGCCACTACATATGGTGCCATAGGGGGTTTTTACACCCTTAGGGATGTTTTCTCAAGAAGTATGGACTTGCCCCTGAAAAAACGTTTACCATCGTAATTGAGGCAGCGAATGCACGTAGCTTCAACAAAAACCAAAGTGGTTCGATAGCAGGTCTTAAAGTGAACATATCCGAAATTTTGTGTGAGAGGTACCGGATGGAGTGGACAAAAATAGTCCATATTTGAACCTCATCTATATCTAGTAGATATATTAGGATGTGTAAAGTATGGACCAATTCGGCCACTCCCTTCAAGAGTTACCGTATGAACAAATTTTCCGAACATTTTTGTACTTTTGTGGGGGAGGTACCTGAAGGAGTGGACCGATATGGCTTATCTTCAAACTTAAACTATGTTTGGACAAAATATTACTAAGGCCAAATTTTGGACCGAATCGGCAGATCCGTTCTAGAGTTATCTTGCGCTCCATCCACCTCACACGGTGTCATAGGGGTTTTTTGCAATTTTCAGTCTATTTTCTCAGGAAGTATGGACTTGCCCCTAATGAAACTTGTACCGTTGTATGGAGGGCAGTGAATACAAGTTGCTAAAACAAAAATCAAAGCGATTCGAGAGATGGCCCTAAACTGAACTTTTCCGAAATTTTGTGTGGGAGGTACCCGAAGGAGTGTGCCGATTGAGTCTATATTGAAACATTATGTAAGTCTGGTACACATTTTACAATGGGAAAAGTATGGACCAAGTCGGTTACTCCATTCAAGAGTGCGCACAAATTTTCCGAACATTTTCGAACTTTTGTGGGGGAGGTACCGGAAGGAGTGGACCGATATAGCCCATCTTCGACTTAAACTAAGTTTGGGCAAAATCTTACGAAAGCCAAAATTTGAACCGAATCGGTTCATCCGTTCGAGAGTTATCGTGCGCTCCAGCCAGCCAGACAGACAGACGGACGGACATTGTTCAATCGACTCCAAATTGTCTAAAACACATTTCGTCCAAACATACTTGGGGTCTAAAACCACTATTTCGATGAGGCACATTTTGCCCGTATGAAAATGTATATACCCTCGTTAGCATAATTGCTGAGGGTATAAAAATGGTAACTGTATCTATGTCTGAAATGAAGGTGGCAGTACTTATCTTTCATATCTATCTAGTAATCGTCGTCTCCTTGTGAGCAGCATGGAAGGGGTGCAGAGTAGATGCTCTAAAGGTAAAAAGAGAATCAATCGTGGATTGCTTGCGACGAAACTCAGTACGCTCATTTTCTAGTCCCGTCGCCTCTGGTGGGAAATTTGGTATGATTTTGGGCATTTGTCTAGCAGGTATGTAGCGAGCGGCAGCAGCCGAACATTCTCTCAGCTACCCGTGGATCTGAGGGAATAGTTAGCTCTCTGAAGCCGTGATTCATAGGCTGGGTACCAAAATGGTGACGTCTGGATAGGTGCGGCTATATCCTCTTACCCTTATAGGAGCGTGTTCGTTCACCGCGCAAGCTATAAATCCCTCTCGTCATTACCTAGGACGAAATCCAAGGACTCATAGTGAACATTGAAGTCCCCAGGCACTATAGGGTTATTGCCCTGCGAAAGCGAATAACTGTCGGGTATATTACGCAAAGTACAGCTATTCATCGGAGGTATGTACACAGTAAGCAACTCCCCTTCAGCAGTTCCCCATACATTTTATAGGTTAGTATGGACAGACTGGTGTATAAGGAAGGCAAGTTCTTCTTCTCCTCCGCCTCTTATACGATCGTTTCGTAAAATGTTGTATCCATAGCAACGTTGCAAGCTACAGGTAACGTGAACTTTGTTTCCGACTCTGATGTTCCTCCGACTCATAAAGTCCATGATTTCCCTGACTTTGTTGCTGAAACAGTTATAATTGAATTGCAGGAATGAAGAATTTTCGGGGCGCTAAACAATAACATGTAGCGTTAGAAGTTGCGTTTGTTCTTGTGGAGGAGACGGCGGTGATGTCTCGTATTCAAAGTTACGAACTACGAAGTTAGGGACACGCTGGGATATGATCTGGCGCTGTAAGCAGGAACATAACTCATACGACAGTAGTCCTAAAGGCGAATAAGACCAGAACAGCCTCGGAAGTGCACCCATTCCATACATCCATTATTTGTGACCCGGGCTTCCTCTCTATCCCGACACGGAACAACACGCAAATAAGAGATACTGCAGGAAGAATCATATTCTAAGAACAAAATAGTATATTTTAAAAATCTGAAAATATATATTGTTGGTGGAACAATAAAATATATGCTTGAAACAACAATATATATTTTCAGATTTTTAAAATATACTATTTTGCTCTTAGAATATAATTGCCCCTACAATATCTCTTCTCTGCATGATAAGAGCTAGAAGCAGGCATTCCGGGATATATTGCCGCTCACAAGGTGATAAACTAAAACACATAATTGCTGATGTGACGGCCCCTTGTTGAAGAGTCCTCCGAGTCACCGTGGGATTGATCACATTCATAGTAGTTTGTGTTGATTAAATCATGGTATAAGTTAGATTAGTTGGCCTCGAACTTCCCTAGCCCAGTCGATTACGGATGCCGATTAACAGTTAGGCCTTCACCTCTGCAAGTTCCCTCAGCGGAGACCGCAGGAAGTCTGGAATTCCACCATAGGTGGAATACAAAAAGTGTATGACTTGTAGTCTGAGTCCCACAATGTTGCCTACGGACTTCTTGCAGGAGTAGAGTGCAATAAGAGCTTTATTTGTCCGCTTCCGGGCAAAATTTGTCTCATCGAAATAATGGTTTTGGACCCCAAGAATGTTTGGACGAAATCCGTTTCAGAAAATTTGGAGTTGATTTAGCCATGTCCGCCCGTTGCTCTGTCTGTCCGTTTGTCTGGTTGGAGCGTACGATAACTCTCGAACGGATCAACCGATTCGGTCCAAAATTTGGCTTTTATAATATTTTGTACAAACTTCGTTTAAGTTCGAAGAATGGGATCACCCCTTAAAATAAAATTCAGCGCTCACATTTTGAACTTTGGCGTGGAGTGGATAATTTCAGTGAAATATTTGAGATATATTGTGTACACCACTCAGCACGTAGGCAGATGGATGTTTTCTGGAACTGAAAAATTAGCAGGCGATGAGATCTCGTGCCTGAAAATATTCTACAAAAATGTTGCTAGGAAAATTTTATGTAGGGTCGGTCCACTAGGACAAGAAATCGATATTGTCATGTTTTCATTGTCCTTTATCACTTTTACCCGATCCTTTCTCATGAAAACTCTCTGATTATGTATTTAATTGAATTTCGTATATGCAATTGATTGTGTAGAAAACTCGGATACACATGAAGTATATCTGTTACTGGCTGACATATCCGTTTATTAGAATGTCTACATCTAAAGCCCTCATTGAGTATATAATGAATCCTAGAAGAAAGTTTCGCCGTTTGTCAGACTTCTGAGTTATGGCGGGATGGATCTGTCGTTGACCAACAACGAATTTATGTTGCCCTAATTCAGAAGCGTAACAATATCTCCAAACAGAGATATAAAGCTATTTTCTCAATGATTGATGGGGGTCAATCAAAAAATTCATTATGTCATAACTCAGAAATTTCAGCTATGGGATCCTTAGGGTTTTCAATTGGGGCTTTCATTCCGAAAAGGAATTTTTCCTCCCCCAGGTAAGATTTCCTATAGAGACCACAATCTCTTTAATAGAAAACAAGAATGACTTCTCATAAAAACAAGATAAGAATACCAATAGACCTTTGTGAGAAGACCAGTAAGACTTCTGACGAAAGAGGTTAAAGGTCCAATCTTAATTCGATTGTCATATAACATTACTTTTGTTTGCAAAAATTTAAAGAATCAATTGGATCAACAAAATATGGATGAATACACTTCAGAGGATAGTAAATATCTTGTGAATTGTCATTTAACTTAGTATAATATACCGTTATCATATGTGTTTTCTTATACCTTTCTTTTAAAATAAATAATGATTTTTTAAAAAATGTTCTTGTTGTATTTCTATAACGTGGAAAGAATTTCGTCGGAGTCGAGTTATTTTTTTCGACTCAGACTCCGACGCCGAGTCCAGCAAAATTGCTCGACTCCGACTCGTAGACTTCGACTCCGAAACCCTGGTCGAAGCGCAAGATAACTCTCGAACGGATCTGCCGATTCGTTCTAAAATTAAGCCTTTATAATACTTTGTCTAAACATAGTTTAATTTCGAAGATAAACCACATGGGCCCATTCCTTCAGGTACCTCCCCCACAAAAGTTCAAAAATGTTCGGAAAAATTGTGCGCACGATAACTCTTGAAGGGAATGACAGATTCGGTCCATTCTTTAAACATCCTAATATATCTACCAGATATACTCCTTCGGGTATCTAACACACAAAATTTCGGATAAGTTTACATTAAGACCTGCTCTCGAATCACTTTGATTTTTGTTGAAGCTACTTACATTCGCTGTCTCAATTACGACGGTAAAAGTTTTTTTAGGGGCAAGTCCATACTTCTTGTAAAAACAGCCCGAAAGTTGTAAAACCCCTATGGCACCATATGTAGTGGCTGTAGAGCTCGAACCGAATACTGTGTTCATCCACACTTTGGATATTGTAATATTTCTTCGAATATTAGATGAAATGAACGAATGAAGGATGAAATGGTGGTGCATTCTTTAAACATCCTAATATATCTACCAGATATACTCCTTCCGGCACCTCCCCCACAAAAGTTCGAAAATATTCGCTAAAATGGTACGCGCGATTTCTCATAGACGTAGCAACCGATTTGGTCCAATGTTTGGATCTCTAAATATTGTCGAAACTTAGTTTATGTTCAAATTTGGGTCCTATATGCCAATTCTTGTGGTACCACCCACACAAATATTCAACATTTTTGTATGGTTAAGGGTCAGTTCGAGGATCTTTTGGACATTTTTAAAGAAGGTTTTCCTAGTGGTCTTGCTTGCAGCGATATTATGTTTTTCGTAGTCTAGTGTGATAAAAAAGCTCTATCTAGCGATATCCCCGCAAATTTTTGAGCTTTAATCCTATCCATACTTTTGTCGGTTCATACGCCCAAAATTTTGAAAACCCCCCCTAAATAAGGAAAAAGTATTTCAATGCACACAGGCTGAGGGTATATCCCTTTCGGCAAAGCCGACTGATACTTTTTACTTGTTTTAATGGAACTAACTACGAAATCTTTCTCATTTCCTTTGTAGATGAATCCTAATTTGCATGAATCCTAATTTTATAATTTCAAGTGTATATACTAGGGTATACCCTAGGGCTTATAAAGGGTGTTTTTTAAGCTAGATAGAACTTTAAATTGTAAAAAGTAACACAAAAAATTAAATTTTGATCAAACTTTTTTTTTATTTGTTTCAGTATACTCTGACAAATCATCATGAATAGACTCACGCTTGAACAACGCTACGAAATTATCCAAATTTACTTTGAAAATCAGTCGTCGATTCGCGCAACAGCAGTTGGCAAATGACCCGTTGTTTTATCGCAAAATTGTGTTCAGCGATGAGGCGCATTTTTGGCTTAACGGGATTGTTAATAAGCAAAATTGCCGCATATGGAGTGAGACCAATCCACAAGAGACCCTACAGACTCCATTACATCCAGAAAAATGCACCGTATTGTGCGGTTTTCACGCTGGTGGCATCATCGGACCTTATTTCTTCAAAAATGAGGTCGGAGCTCGCGTTACGGGCAATGGAGATCGTTACCGCACCATGATCAATGATTTTTTGTTTGAAGATATGGATGACATTGATCCGGAGGAGATGTGGTTTCAACAGGATGGTGCTACGTGCCATACGGCGAACGCAACCATCGACTTATTGAAATCAAAATTTGGCCATAAGTTGATTTCGAGAAGTGGACTTGTCAATTGGCCTCCAAGGTCGTGCGATTTGACACTTCTCGATTATTTCCTGTGGGGCTACGTGAAGTCACTGGTTTATGCTGATAAACCAGCAACAATTGATGCCTTGGAGGCCAGCATTGTTCGTGTTATTCGTGACATACCGCCAGCAGTGCTCGAAAAAGTGGCCAAAAATTGGACGTCCAGAATGCACTTCGTCAAGAACAGCCGCGGTGCCCATATGCCCAAAATCATTTTCAAGTGTTAATGTCACGTATTGATCTTTCGAATAAAAAAAATTTTTGATTACAATTTAATTTTTTGTGTTATTTTTTACAATTTCAAGTTCTATCGGGCTTAAAAAACACCTTTTATTATGATCAGAGAATTATTTATTTTTACACACTTGGCGCCAATATATACGTAGTCACGTTTGTACTGAGAAATCTTTCTCGATTCTTTAGTGTCCTTAACATCTGCGTTGAGATCTTCAGTAATTGCACCAACAATTTTAGAAAAGATCAACTTATAACTACCAACTTAGGAAAATTGTTCGCTTCGACACGTCAATTCCTTGTTTGATTTTTGGAACGTTAAACCTTAAAAACCTCATTCGGATATTGCGGGGATATCCTTCATTTATTCTTATAGTAGAGTATTTTTCTATAGATGGTTACTAACCCATTTTTGTTTTATTCCCAGTGGGTTAATCCAACCAATTTCCTTGCTAATTTGTGGTAACAGATTGTTAACAGCATCTCTGTGGTTTGCATTCCCTCATTTGCAAGTTGTCACTTGAATCTGTGCCCACATAATTAACGTCGATGATATTTAAAATATTTTTGGCTTACAGCCATAATTTACACATAAAATACGAAAAAAACCACAATCGCTTAAAATTTATAGACTTTTTTGGCTGGCAAATGATAAATAAAATTTCATTCATTTTCATGATTAATTAAATCTCTTGATATGAAACGGATTTCAAGCGTGTAATAGAAATGCAAAAAAATGAGAATGTATTTGCAAATAAATTTTGGGAATATGACAACAAGCAGACATTTTCTGTTGCTTACACATTTCTTTGATCTAAAGAAAATGAATACGATTTGTTATGTGAAAGGTTAGAAAAAAAACAACATTGAAAACCTCAAAGTGTGTGTGTCGGTATTTGATCAAAATGGCTTTTAAGGTCTTCACCTGGTTGTTGAGGACAACAATCAAGCGGCATTATATTTTATTCTTAGGTGTTTAAAGCCACTTTGTATATTCAGAACTCTGAACACATGTTCATTCATTTATTTATTGGGTTGGTACTTTCATTGATTCGTTCATTCAGACCTTAAAATATCGGTTTTATTTAAAGTGAAGAAATACCTGAAGTACCTTCCAGCCACTAACAATGGGAAAATTCAAGTGCAAAGCACTTGAAATACAAAAAAAAAAAAACAATTCTAAATTGAAAAGAAAATTCCCAACAAAAAGGACCTTGTAGTATTTATTGTGGAAAGCGGTGTTTGAATACGACAAAAAGGATAACAAACATTGCCACACAAAAGGCTGCAGAGCTATGGAGAAAATGTAAAAATATTTTTCGCCACAAATTAGTAACCATTTATGGTTAAATCAGGCACGTAATTAGGTATTTAACAACACAATTATAGGTACTTAACACACATGCGGACGTTAGGCACATAGGCATACCCATTTGCCAAGGATATTCCTTTTTATTCCAATGAATAAAGGATAAGTCGCTTGAGTGAATGAATCAATGAATAAAAGAGAGAAGAGAGGGAGAGTGTGTGTGTGCATGTGGGAAGCTGTTGTTGACAGCAGTGAGTGTTACTTTTATCACTTTCAAGTGACACCTTGCCAACAAAACCCTGCCAGCCAGTCAGCCTGCCAACCATCCAATCAATTGTGTGATTAAGTGAACGAATGAACGTTGGCCAAGCTGTTCTCAACAACCTCTTTTGTTTGGCCATAAGGACTTCTTAACAGTTTTAAATAGCTTCTAAATGAAGGTATTATTCTGCTAATTTGTAGGCTTTCAAATGTTGTTAAGACTAAATTAGTGGCATATCTTTCTAAATTGTCTACTAAATACTCAAAGTAAGGACGAGAAACAGATACTTGCTTTACAAATTTTAATCTCCCAACAACACTAACGTCTAGATACCTATAAAACCAGGCAAATGAGAAAAAAGTCTTTTGCCTTTTCCTCTAACAGTCTTAATTGCTGTGGATTTTTGTTTTGCAATCTACAATCAAATTTGCATCAATTGTTTAAAGTGCAATTTATTTGGCCCCCTCCCCCCACAATTCGCTGTGATTGCCATGCCCTCGTCAAAATCTCATACCTTGTGTTTTCACAAATTACATTTATTCACCCACAAAATATGGCCAAATGCAATTCCAGCAGTTATGTTGTGTGATATACCCACCGTCGTCGTCGTCGCTATGTTCGGCATGAACGCCGTTCTCCAAACCCCTTGGTTTTGGCTTGCATTTTATTAACCCTATTCGTTTTAATGTGGCTTTTAAAAGTAACCCCTTTTCTGTGTGTGCGTCATTGATTGAGTGAGTGTGGGTGAAAAGGCTACATTTACAGCCTGTTCATGTATGTCGATAAGAAAATGAATGCGCAAGAAAAACTACCAAATTTGAGTGTGTTTTTCAAATTTGTTTTTTTTTTTTTTTTTTTTTGAAGTAAAAGCAAAGGCGAAAATATTTCAAAAACTAAAGTTTGGGTGTGTTTCATGCGCACACATTTTCGTTTCGAAATACATAAACTGGGGGTAAATGAACACAAAACGAAAAAAAAATATTTCGAGGTTTATTTAGCGTAGCAAATATTTGAAATCACGCTTGATTTATTTTGTCAAAAAGAATTTTTGAAATCAATCAAATTAATCGACAATAATTGGGGTGGATTTGTTTTAATTGCATGTGTGTGTGTTTTAGGATAATAAATATAATAAATAATAACGGTATTTAAAGCGAATTATAAAATAAGATTTTAAAAATATTGAAAAAAAAAAAATGATAATACCAGTCTACATGCAGTAGGCGAAATCGGTAAGGGTTAATGAATTGTTGTAATTTAGAACAAAATAGTAAACTATCAGTGAGTTATCCCAATTTGAACTTCAATATCTCAAAAATGGTAAAACGTACAAAAATACCATTAATGTCTATCTTATAGAGAATTTTCACTGCTACCACATTTTCTTTAGTCCCATTTCTATAGGACTTGCAGTTTCCAAGCAAAATAGTGAAAACCTAAAAAAGCCTTAAAAATGTGAACTTTGACCGCGATTTATTTGAAAATCCCTCCGGCGATTTTTTTAGTTTTTTTTTGATTTTTCTTATCTACAAAATTTTAGTTTCAGACCATAATATGGAGGGTATAATTAAAATTGTCATTCCGTTTGTAACACATTAAAATATTCATCGGAGACCCTAAAGTATATATTTTTTTATGGAAAACTAAAACATTTTGTCTTTTCTTCATATATTCTTGATCAGTGTAAAATTATAAGCCGATATAAACATGTCCGTCTGTCAGTCTGTTGTAATCAAGATACAGTTCGCAATTTTTAATATAAAGCTTTGTAATTTGGTATAGAAGTTTCTATTACTCCTAGGATGTTTGGTATTGCAAATGGGATATAAGGTTTTAGCCTCATTATCACACCGAAATGGCTGAAATTCGGTACTTAGTCTTCGTCGGGTGTATAAAACTTTCCCCCAGAAATTTGTCGGTATAGGTCCACGTCTTCATATAGCTCCGATAGAACGGTACCTCCCGATTTTCGGTATTTTG
Source organism: Musca autumnalis (assembly GCF_047663935.1). Lineage (NCBI taxonomy): Eukaryota > Metazoa > Arthropoda > Insecta > Diptera > Muscidae > Musca > Musca autumnalis. Next base: position 13,175,157 of record NW_027412088.1, on the reverse strand, counting down.
AAGGTTGTGGCCACAATAATCCACCGAAATGACTGAAATTTGGTACTTAGTCTTCGCCGGGGGTATAAAACTTTTCCCACGAAATTTTTCGGTATAGGTTCATGCCTTCATATAGTCATCATAGAACGTACCTCCCGATTTTCGGTGTTTTGAAGGTTGTGGTCTCATTATTCCTCAGAAATGGCTGAAATTTGGCATTTAGTCTTCGTTGGGAGTATAAAACTTTGCCCCAGAAATTTTTCGGTATAGGTCTACGCCTTAGTACAGCTCCCATAGAACGGTACCTACCTATTTCCGGTATTTTGAAGGTTTTGGGCTCAATAATCCACCGAAATGGCTCAATTTTGGTATTTGGTCTTCATTTAGAGCATTAAACGTTCCGTACGAAATTTGTCGGTATAGTATGGCCCCCATTGAACGGTATCTCCCTATCTCCGGTATTTTGAAGGTTATGGCCTCAATAATCCACCGAAATGGCGGAAATTTGGTATTTGGTCTTCACTTAGGGTATTAAACGATCCGTACGAAATTTTTCGGTATAGTTTCACGCCTTCATATAGCCCCCATATAACGTACCTCCCGATTTTCGGTGTTTTGAAGGTTGTGGCCTCAATATTCCTCAGAAATTGCTGAAATTCGGTATATAGTCTTTGTTGGAGGTAAAAGTCCTTCTGACTGAAATTCGTCGGTATAGGTCCACGTTTCAATATAGTCCCCATAGAACCGTAACTCCCTATTTTCGTAATTCTGAAGGTTGTGACGTCAATATTCCACCGAAAGACTGAAATTGGCTGTTCAGTCTTCCATGAGGTTATCAAATATTCCAGAAGATAATTATCAGTATAGGTCCGCGGGTTCATATATCCCCCATAGAAGCTTACCTCTTGATTTTCGGTATGTTGAAGGATTTACCGGAATGTCAGAAATTTGGTATTTAGTCTGCTTTGAGTCTAAAAACTTCCCGCCAGAAATTTGTAGGTACATTGTTTTACCGAACTTGCTGAAATGTGGTTTTTAGTCTTCTTCATAAACGAAAGGAAACTAATAGTTCCATTTTAATTCAATACATCTCGTGGTGGAGGGTATAATCAAGTTAGGCCTGGCCGTACTTTACGCCGTTCTTACTTGTTTAGTTTTTACCTATATTTTCGGGCAAGATTGGATGTCTATCAAAATTGTGAATATTGGCCCACGTGTGGTATAGCCCCCATATAATGGTACCGCCCGATTTTAACTGACCGAATTAGCTAAAATTAGTCATTTGGGGTTCCCAGTACTCAAAAAATCTCCACATAATTAATTATTTCAAAAATCTTCGGAATATTTCATGGTGGAATGTATTTTGCCATTTTGGATTTTCAGTTTGTTTTTTGACAAAAACAAGTAAAAAAGTGTCAGTCGGTTTTGCCGACAGATATATACCCTCACCCAATGTGAAGTAAACTTTCACCTACGGACAGATCGAATTTATTTAAGGCCCTTCAGCATTTTGGGGCCCTCTTTGGACATTTGAACTTGCCGACAAAAATGTAGATTCGGAATTAACTGCACTAAGACACAAATGTTGAACTTTTGTAGGGGAGGTACCCTTAGGGAGGACCGATATGGACCATTTTAGAAGTTAAACTAAGTTTTGACAAAATATTAGGAAATCCAAAGTTTGGACCAAATTGGTTGCCCCATTCAAGTGATATCGCCCTAGCATTTTAGTGATATTTTTTAAATATTGGGGAGAAGTACCGAAAGTTGTGGACCGGTATTGCCCCATGAAACTAAGTTTGGATATAATATGATAAAGACCAAATGTTGGACCAAAACGGTTGAACAGTTCGAGAGTTAGCGTGCTCTCCCACCGCCACATATGGTGCCATAGGGTTTTTTTACACCTTTCGGGCTTTTTTCCCCAGAAATATGGACTTGCCCCTGAAAAAAACTTTTACCGTCGTAATGGAGCTAGCAAATGCAAATCGCTTCAACAAAAATCAAAGTGATTCTAGAGTAGGTCTTAAAGTGAACTTACCCGAAAATTTGTGTGAGAGGTACCAGAAGGAGTAGACAAATATAGTCCATATTCGAACCTGATGTATATCTGATAAATATATTAGGATGTGTAAAGTATGGACCAAGTCGGCACTCCCATCCAGAGTTATCGTGCGCACAATTTTTCCGAACATTTTTGAACTTTGTTGGGGGAGGTACCAGAAGGAGTGGACCGATATGGCTTATCTTTGAACTTAAACTAAGTTTGAACAAAATATTACTAAGGCCACTTTTTGGACCGAATCGGTAGATCCGTTCGAGAGTTATCTTGCGCTCCAACCACTACACACGGTGTCATAGGGGTTTTTTGCATCTTTAAGGCTATTTTCTCAGGAAGTATGGACTTGCCCCTGATGAAACTTGTTCCGTCGAATGGGGGCAGTGAATACAAGTAGCTACAACAAAAACCAAAGCGATTCGAGAGCAGGTCCTAAACTGAACTTTTCCGAAATTTTGTGTGGGAGGTACCCGTATGAGTGAACCGATTGAGTCAATACATGGCTAAATCAACTCCAAATTGTCTGAAACACATTTCGTCCAAACGTAGATATCCTCGTTAGCAGGGACGTACGCAGGATTTCATTTCGGGGGGGGCCCAACTTGACCAAAAGTCATGAAAATTAAAAATGTTGTGTATCGTTACGTAAAGCTATTTTAAAGGGGTTTTAATTGATTTTATGTATATTCAATATTGCCACAAAGTATATACATTCAAAAGAGAGAGATCACAATATTTTAGATACAAGATTGAAATTTGGAACTGATTATAATATATTAGTCCTTGGATGAACCATATCAGACCACGTTCGGCATAGTCTCCCATATAGATGTACGTTTTGGTGTATCCCAGAATTTTCAACCACATTAGCTCTTATTTGGCATTTTGGGTTCTAAATCCCGCAGCGAATAGCTTTCGAAACATGTTCTATATTCGAGGCTATTAGCATAGTTTTTAAAAATATCGTCAGTAATATGATTTTGGAAATCATTTTGTTGGGAGAACTTCCATGCAAAAAGTGGTGAAAATAGATCCACGTTCGAACGCAGGGATTGCATTCGCGAATATTTCGAATAGATATATACATTGTTTGGAGGATATAAACAGTTCGATCTGAACATAACGCCGTTTCTTCTTTATCACACACTAAGTTCAGTGCCATTAAAAAAGTTTTGTATTATTGTAAGAAAATAATATTCTTTAGTGCATAAAAACGACAAAACTTTACTATTTTACCAGAAGTGATAGTCCGTAAAAGCCAACTAATAATTCAGAAAATTACATTAAAAAAAGAAGAAAAAATATCAGGAGCCGGGCGATGCAATCTACGACTCATAGACTCCGAATCCAACTCGCAGTACTGTTTGAGACTACGCTAACACATGGTCGAAAAATATCTCTAAAAACGCTCGGCAACATTTTAGCTAAATCCTGAAAAAATAGTTTAAGACAAAAAACTCCATCTGATACATCAATGGTTGTTGTTCCCGCTTATTTCTATCTTAATTGTACGACTAGATGTTTATGGACTCGATGACCTTAAAAACTTTCCAACGACCAATCACTCCTGTCGGCACAGCGGAGACAAACTTATGAAAATGCATAACTTTTGTTTTCTGGAAAACAAGTAAAAAGTTACAGCCTGCGTGAGTTGAGACTTTTATATATAAACAGATCGAATACGGGCTACATAGCCAATTTTTTTCTATAAATTGTAAAGCCAAGAAGTTTCGGAATTTGATATGTACGTAATTTTAGGATGTTTCCGTCAAATGGGGTAATTGAAATTTTGTGTTGAAGGTATTTGAAGGATTGAATCGATATAATCCATATTCGAACCTACTCTAGGTCTCGAAAAAATCGGATTGGACTTTGCTCAAGATTTGCCCCATACGACGGTACAAGTTTCATCAGGAGCATTCATACTTCTTGAGAAAATAGCCTGAAAGGTGAAAAAAAAAACACCTATGACACCGTGTGTAGTGGTTGGAGCGCAAGATCACTCTCGAACTGATCTGCCGATTTGGTCAAAAATTTGGCATTCGTCATATTTTGTCCAAGCTTAGTTTCAGTTCGAAGATGGGCAATACCGGTCCACAACTTCCGGTACTTCCCCCCAATATTTATGGAATGTCACTAAAATGGTATGCACGATATCCTTTTAACGGGGCCATAAAATTCAGAAAACAGCTTAAATACATTCCAGCTGTCAGTAGATGAAATTTTCAATTCACATAGGCTGAGGGTATATCTCTGTCGGCCAAGCCGACTGATACTTTTTTTGTTAGGTTTTCACGATTTGCTTCAAAACAGTAAGTCTTGTCGAAATGGGACTACAGAAAATCATGTAGCTGTGAAAAATCTTTACAAGATTGGGATTCGTAATTTTTTTACTCGGTTGTACCATTTTTGAGATAAATAAGTTAAAGTTGGGAAATTGTAGTCCTGACATTGTTTTATAAGGCGACGATACAGTCAGTGAGTTGTCCAAATTTGAACTTCTATATCTCAGAAATGGTAAAAACTACGAAAATATCATATAAGAACAATATTGTAGATAATTTTCACTGCTACAACATTTTCTTTAGTTCCATTTTGATGGGGCTTGTGGTTTCCCAGCAAAACCGTCAAAAACTAAAAAACCCTAAAAATCCAATTTTTTGTTTTTCGATTTTCTCATCTAAGCTTCTTTCATTTAAAGCTGGTTCAAGAGCACCGTAATATACAATACAAATAACAGCAGATTTTAATACAATACCATATAAGGAAAGTTTGAGCATTAATTTCGTTTACGGTTGTTTTCAGCTACAAATTTGTTACTGACAGGAAAAAATTCAGATGGGCACGCAATTTATAGCAGATATTTTCACTTTATAATGCACAACAATACATTTTTCTGCATTATTTCATCCCACTGTTTAGCAACAAGTTAATATAAACTAGGAATACAAAATTTTGATTAAGGCAGTAAAACAATTTGCTAACTGCTTTTTGAGATATACTCCACGGAAAACCCTTGATATGTCGTACATATTGTCCAATAGACATTTCATTTTATGTACTTCTAATCCGCACAATACTGAATATGTAAATGTTTTGAATGCAAAATGAGTTTAAAGCCTCAAGACCTTTATATTCATTACAGAATTCCAAAACACTGGCATGGCATAAGGAAGGAATTCAGTTTTACTGGAAGTTTCTCTAAAAAGAGTATTCAAACAAAAAAAATTTAAATATTTCTTAGACAACTTGATGACAAAGTACATTTTCAGTACAGAACCTTCAGAACAATATCAGTTTTCATTTGAAATTTTAAAAACAAAAATTATTTTAGAGAAAAAATCATAATAATTTGTTAAAGTAGCTCAAAAAATTGTAGTCGACCAAACCATTTCGGGGGGGGCACGGGCCCCCAGTGCCCCCCCCCTGCGTACGTCCCTGCTCGTTAGCATAAATGCTGAGGGTATAAAAAGGTTAGTCGTATTTTGGTGTCCTCTTCAATTTTTTTTCCCAAAATTGTAAAATTTTTAGCAAAAAAATCATTGACAACGAACCTCCAGATTACTTCAAGAAGGTCATAGCTGGTGACGACTCATGGGTGTGTGACTATGACATTGAAACCAAAGCCCAATCATCCCAATGGAAACGTTCAGAAGAGCCAAGACCGAAAAACACTTCAAAAGCTGTCAAGTGGGAAGGCATGATGAATTCTTGCTTTAAAGTCGGTCAATAAAGAATACTACCTTGAAGTTATGCGTCGTTAGCGCGAAGCAATTCGCCAGGAACTCAAAGAATTGTGAGAAAACCTTTCATGGATTTTGCACCACTATAAGGCACCACCTAACACATCGATGCATTATGCGTGATTTTTTTAGCCAGAAACAATACCGTTATCATGCCTCAGCTACCGTATTCATCGGACTTGGTTCGCGCTGATTTCTTCCTCTTCTAAAAACTGAAGACAGCGATGAAAGGAAAGCGTTTTTGTACGATTGAAGAGATAAAAGAAAAAAGAAGAAAAAATAAGCTGAAGGTTTTTTCTTTTATCTCTTCAATCGTACAAAACGCTTTCCTTTGATCGCTGTCTTCAGTTTTTGGAAGAGGAAAAAATCAGCGGGAACCAAGTCCGAGGATTGAAAAAAAAAACGCTGGCTGGTATCTGATGTAACCGCCTCAGATGTAATACACTTATGCCAGCGTTTTTTGAGGGACCAAAATATTTAGTAATGATTAAATAAATACTATTACTTTTGATAAAGTTAAAACTGTTATTTTTATCACACCTCGTATATATTTATTTCGCAGGGTATCAGGGAAAATTTCTCTCATCTCTGTGTGACATATAGTCGCCGGTATTTTGCATGTTTTGAGTGACTTTATTGTCGTCTCCAGAGTTAGTTTAAGCCTACACACTGTCAAATTGTTTAATAGCCATATCGGTCGATTCATTCGGGAACCGACAAAATTCAAAAATATTTGCAAAAGTGTAAGGGAGTAAGGTCAAGTCCATGCATCTTGACATAATGAACCGAAAGCTCTAAAAAATCCTACCACGACTGAATGACGGAAGAGACTGACATTCGTCGAAAATGTTCATATCGTAATATTTCACTCAAACTGAGATCAAGTTCGAGGATGGATTACAACGGTATTTTCAATATTTTCGCTTATGTGCAATTTTACAGCTGTTAAATAGACATTTTGAAATTTTCACTGGTCCTTGCTCTCGTGATTGCAACGATATAACTTTTCTTTTTCCGTCTATATTCCCGAGATTTGGACTGAGAAATATTCAAAACCTTTAGGAGCAACATACCAAAACTGTGCCTAAAAAAGTAAGGAAATTGGACTTTATTTCCTAGCGGATTTTCACATGTCTGCCTCCCCCCATACAAGTATTAAATTGCTACCATAACAATGAGGAGCAAGGTTTTTGCGCGGTGGAAAATTAATAGGTCCAATCTAGAGTTTTGGCGTGATGAATTTGTTGATTGTCCCCCTATTATGCCTGAGAAAATAGCTTCGTTTTGAGTTTACACGACTTAAGTCTAATAAACGTAATTCAGGTGAACGAAAAAAGCAGCTACAATAACTCCAAACAGAGATATAAAGTTTTTTCTCAAGCATAAAAATGCATAACTTTACCTATGGCGAAAATTTCCATTGGTTTCTTAATATGTTCATTAGGATTTTCCACCAGTGCAGTCAGGTATTTACTTCCTACCCTGTGGATCGAAACTTGCCTTTAGAGTGCAAGGCGTGCGCGGTAACATTTGCATAACGTGCCAGCCCATTACACCCACCATGATGTTCTTGTAATACAGCAAAAACCATTTTCTGACACCGCAACGCGATAGAATACCATTATGGACTCCCAAATATTTGGAGCTTAATCCATCTACGTATATTCCATCCCGTATAATATTGATGTTTTATTGCTACACTAAGCCAAATGCGCTCCTTGGCCGATACATGGAAATTATACGAAACGACATTCAATCCTCAGATTAATCGAACGCCTAACACACTTGCCGTTGTCGTGATCCATTTGTTTTATACTTGGTTGATCTGACGACCTCCAGACTTGTCTATGACCTCTTTAAGTTTAGAAGAAACACTTAAAACATCTTGTTCTCATATTGATATATGTAATGCATACATTAGTCAACAAACACACATTAAATCACCCCCAAAGTATATCCTAAAAACCCATTTCAGTTATTGATTTAAATCCTAAATTACCACAAATTGCTCTCAGAGGGATATTGTGGATGAGTTATATATTTCTATTCTATTGTCTCATCTTTGAATTCAATTTTTACCAAATTAAACACGTTCCTCTTGACAGCAACAACATTGCGCAGTAATTTACAAATATTTTCAAATACTTATTTTTAATTCAAAAGGCATTTAAGCAAATTGTGATCACAAATTAACCACGTACCAGATACCGAGGCATTTCAATGGACACAATACGCATATGCAAATGTATTTATGTGCATGCATTCATGTGCTTACATACCCCTTTTGTAACTCATCCTTCGATTTTAAAAAACTTTATTGGTGGGATGGTAGAAATAATGCAAAATTTGTTTAACCACTTTTCGATATTTGCTCGATATGAAAAAAGGGTGTCCTGTTTTTTGTGCATTGCCCAGGCAATCATTGTCGTCATTGTCAAAGCTTCAATATTTCGAATTTATAAGGTATTGATGCGAAAACAATAAAACGTCTATTGCATTTGACGTCGTACACCCCTCAAAAATATTAATAATAAAAATGAAAAAAAATAACACACACAAAAAATCAGTCGCCTGGCCATACCACTCGAACCAATTTCGTGCATTTAAACAATTCATAAATAATTTTGAAATTCCTTCAAGTGCCAAGGACACGTATGATTTATGCTACAGACATATTAAGATGGTTCGATTACAATCTCACAACTTCAGAACTGTAGTGCGATTCTCTAACTCATTTTTTAAGTTACCAAAAAACAGGTGAAATTAAAAATTTTGAATGAAAATTTCAAAAAAAAGTTGACAACACTTTTGTTATCGGTAGAGCTTTGCGGCTACATTGCTAGTCGCTAACTTACCAAAAAATACCGTTATTACCGAAATTATAATCATTTTATATTTACGGGTTTTTGGCAATAACTCAAAAATGAGTTAGAAAATCGCACTTCAGGGACTTTAAAATCTTTGGGGACACAGGGTAGAAGGGATACTTTGTTCGTATCAATGAGTAAATCCCGAATCATAAAAAATTCTGTGATATGGGACCTACTGTTTAAGTCCGACTTCGAACGGGGTTTCTTAAAACCTTAAATGGCTGGAATACTCAGGAAATGTCATCAACATTACGCTGAGGGGTATTTTTGCCATCGCAAAAAATTAGGTTGTCTGGCATGGCGGTCAAACCCGACATTCAGTGTGCAAGGTGTGCGACTTACCATTACAACACGGCGGCACCCATGATGTTCGAAAAATATACTGGTTTACTTAACATAAGATACATTTTTAACTGGAGTTTAGCTTAGCTATACAGAATAATTTCTTCTGCAACCGAATTCAGGGCAGATTGGACATTGCCTTGCTAATAAAACTCTTCGACACTCATAACGTTGCGTCCCAATTTTTCTGTGCAAAATGTTCACCCCTGTCTAGTGTTTACATCAATAATTTCAAGTACAACATTGTTGGATGGTGTTGCCATGCGTTCGTTCTACTCTGACGCGTCCGGAAGGATTCGCATTTGTGGAACGATTTTCATGGTGCAGTTTATTCAGTACATGTGTGTGTGTGCGCGTTTTTTCTTTTGTTGGAGGAAAACTAAAGACTTGAGAAACCCTAATTGACCATATGCCGTGTGAATTCAACAAGGAGGACAAGGGCGGACCAATGTCAATACAATTGATATTTATGCATAACGGCGTCAACAACAACAGCAACAACAACTAAATTCAAATACCAACAAAACAAACACAGAAAACTTGGAAACCTCCAGAGAATAAATCATTAAACCTACCAGATTTTATAATCAAATTGATTTGTGATTTTTTTCTGAATTCATGACTTCATTTGTTGTTGTTTTTGTTTGTAGCAAACAAATTGTATAAAAGTCAAAAAATGTCTTTGTTGGTTTTTTAATGATTTTTTTCTGCAATTTAAATTTCCATTGTGTTTTTGGTTTTTGCTTGTAAGAAATATTCCAATCTATTGTTTTCTATTTAGCAGCACATTAAAGTTGGGCGGGACCCAAGGGTACGCAAAAAAAACTGAAATAAAACCCAATCTTCAGAAACTCATGATTCTCTGCCAAAGAAAGGCAGTTATTTGAGAAGAAAAGATTTTTTAGTTTTAATTGCAATTTTATTTGGTTTAACCCTTTGTTTGAAAATAAAAATATATACATACATATTTTTTCAGAAAAATGAAGGTAGTTCCCCAACATTTCAGTGTAAATACAACACAATATGTCTGGACCACTTGCTTTGGTTTTTTTATTTTAAATAAAGAAATCAAATTTCGAATCATTGGTTAGTTTTATTTTCACACTTTAAATTGCTGAATATATTCAAATGCGTTACAAAAAATATACGAGGTCCGTTGTAAAAGTATACACATATCATTGTGTAAATGAATGAAAAAGTGTCATAACTAAAAAATGCATTTTTCAAAGAAAAAACTAAAAGCATTTACAAAAATTACAACAATAAATGTGTATATCCGTGTATACCCGTAATCCGTTCCTGACAATTTGTAATTAATTTAGCCGGAATAGACTCGGCCCAAATTTTGTTGCGTCCAATATTTCTTCCAATGCTATTTTAAGTTCAAATATAGACCATATCGGTCCACGTTTTGGTATAGCTCCCTAGAAAACATTGTAAAGGAAATCTGACCTTGACAATTTTGAACTTGAAGATGAGGTTTGGTGGATTTTATGTGTTCAGAATTAGTTTTTTTTAAGACAAGAGCTACAACTTTCCTTCAGAGAGCAAATACAAATTTGTAGCCTTTTAGAAGATACGAGCCTGACAAAATGATCCCTTTTGACAAGATGGCTTCAAACCTTTGGGGGCCCATATGCAAAATTTATGCATTTTACATATTTACTTATGCAACAAATATTTCAATAATAGCTACAAAATGGTTTGTATGTACAATTTTTCTCTTTAAAATTCTTTTCAGACAAATCAATAAAATAGAGAAATGTATAACCACAGCCTCAACCTTCAAAATACCGAAAATCGGGAGGTATAGTTCTGTGGGGGCTATAAGAAGGCCTGAACCTAAACCGACAAAAGTTTAGGTGGGAAGTTGTTTCCCCCCACGGAAGACTTAATACCAAATTTCAGCCATTTTGGCGGGATATTGAGGCCATAACCTTCAAAATACCGGAAATCGGAAGGTACCGTACTATGGGGGCTATATGAAGACGTGGACCTATACCGACAAATTTCATGTGGAAAGTTTTATACCCCCAAGGAAGACTTAATACCAAAGTTCACCCATTCCGGAAGGATATTGAGGCTAAAACCTTCTAAATACCAGAAATCCGGAGTTACCGTTCTATGGGGGCTATATGAAGACGTGGCACAGTGGAAAAAAATACCGATCTAGCGCGCCAAAAGTCAAAAAAATCACATACGCCAATTTAAAAATGATTGTTGCAGTATTAATCTAAGGTGTCCACAGAATGCAACGGCATTTAAAATAATTTGTTTTGCATCAGTCTAAGCGGAATGACGGTCCGTTTTTGGACGACATTTTTATACCCTCAGCCTTTAGGCTAAAGAGGGTATTTACACTTTGATACGACCAAAAATGTGCCTCATCGAAATAACGGTTTTAGACCCCAAGTATGTTTGTACGATATCCGTTTCAGACAATTTTGAGTAGATCTAGCAATGTCCGTCCGTCTGTCTGTCTGTCTGTCCGTCTGTCTGGCTGGCTGGTGCGCACGATAACTCTCGAACGGTTAAATCGATTCGGTTCAAATTTTGGGTATCGAAATATTTTGTCCAGATTCGATTTAAGTTCGAAGATGGGCCATATAGATCCACTCCTTCAGGTACATCCCCCACAAATGTTCAAAAATTGTAGCAAAATTTGTGCGCACGATAACTCTTGTAGGGAATAACCGATTTGGTCCATACTTTTCACATCGTGTAATTTCTACCAAACTTAGATGAGGTTCCAATATGGACTCAATCGGTCCACTCCTTCGGGTACCTCCCACACAAAATTTCGGAAAAGTTCAGTTTAGGACCTGGTCTCGAATCGCTTTGATTTTTGTTTACGCAAGTTGTATTCGCTGTCCTCTATACAACGCTGTAAGTTTCATTAGGGGCAAGTCCATACTTCCTGAGAAAATAGCCTGAAAGTTACAAAAAAACCCTATGACACCGTGTGTAGTGGTTGGAGCGCAAGATAACTCTCGAACGGATCTGCCGATTCGGTCCAAAATTTGGCTTTCGTAATATTTTGCTCAAACTTAGTTTAAGTTCGAAGATGGGTTATATCGCTCCACTCCTTCCGGTACCTCCCACACAAAAGTTCGAAAATGTTCGGAAAATTTGAACGTACGATAACTCATGAAGGAAGCAACCGATTTGGTCCATACTATGCACATCCTGAAATGGCTACCAGACTTAGATGATGTTCCAATATGGACTCAATCGGTTCACTCCTTTCGGGGTACCTCCCACACAAAATTTCGGATTAGTTCAGTTTAGGACCTGCTCTCAAATCGCTTTGATTTTGGTTTAAGCAAATTGTATTCACTGCCTCCCATACGACAGTACAAGTTCCATCAGGCGCAAGTCCATACATCCTGAGAAAATAGCCTGAAAGTTGCACAAAACCCCTATGACACCGTGTAAGATGGTTGGAGCGCAACATATCTCACGAACGGATCTGCCGATTGTTTAAGTTCGAAGATAAGCCATATCGGTCCACTCCTTAAGGTACCTCCCTCACAAAAGTTTAAAAATGTTCGGAAAAATTGTTCGTACGTTAACTCTTGAAGGGAGTGGCCGAATTGGTCCACACTTTACACATCCTAATATATCTACCAAATATAGATCAGTTTCAAATACGAACTATATTTGTCCACTCCATCCGGTACCTCCCACACAAAATTTCGGATAAGTTCACTTTAAGACCTGCTATCGAATCGAAAACCCCCTATGGCACCATATGTAGTGGCTGGAGATCCACTTCCAGAATGGTCAATGTCGATCCATTCCTTTAAGTATCTCCTCCGCAAAACTTTTGCTCTTTAATCCTAATCAACATTTTTGTCGGTTTATACACCGAAAATTTTTAAAACCCCCTATATACATACGTTTTTTGGGAAAAAATTGTTTCAATATACACAGGCTGAGGGTATATCTCTGTCGGCCAAGCCGACTGATTCTTTTTTACTTGTTTCTTTAAACTTATAGTTTTTCCGGAATCGGGTGTCCGTTAAAACGGACAGTGGTAAAATGCACTACCGTAAATTTGTATGGGAAATTGATGTTTTTTACAAATATGTAAATTTTAATTTTGGAAATATTATTTCCTTTGCTTTTGCTTCAAAACAAAAAACAAATTTTAAAAACACACTGAAGTTTGGTATTGTTTCTTATTCATTTTCTTATCGACATACATACATAAACAAATATGGTTACTTCGTTAGAGAATTGACGTGTTCTACACCCATCCACACAAACAGGTCGGACGCACTTTGCACTTTGGTCTTAAAATATGTGGGGTCTAAAAACCTTGTTTAGACAAAGCACATGTTTATACCCTCACCCTGGGGCTATATTAGGGCAACAATTTTTTTTTTGAAAGTCCTGTCCAGGGATACGCAGGTCGATTTTGGAGGAATCGATTCCTCGATTTTTTGATTTGAAGAATCTAAAAATCGAAATGGTGTTTTGACTTCATAGAGAATCGAAAGATCGATTTTCTATTATGATTCTTCGATTCTTGCAGTGGGAATCGAAAGATCAATTCTGTTTTGACTTTTTGATGTACTACGAAAATGAAATATACAGATTACATTGGTAAGAGCAAGACAACAATATTATATTATTTGTTGTACTGATGAACAAAGTTAATCTAACGGTACTGCAGTGTTAAACCCGAAGCATTGTGCACTAAAACGTTCACATTTTCAGCTAAGGAGTCATCTTGATCGAACGGATCTTAGTATGAATCAAAGGATCGAAAGATCGATTTTTGAGTCCTATGTACACGGTGTGCCTTAACCAAATTTAAATGGAAGGTGCTTACACCTGGGAAGTTTTTGCAGATTCTGAAACTTTGTAGAGAAGTTTAACATGGCTGAAATACTCAGGAAATGTCGCCAACATTACTGAGGGGTATTTTGCCACCGCTGAATAATGTTTGATCCCAGCAAACCAATCGTACCGACATCGTAACGAAATCGGAACAGAATTCGGACGATACGTCCGATATCTGATACGAAATCGTAACGATATCTTAACGAAAGTTGTATAAAGTGGTTGATATAATTTCGGAACGAAATGTCGGAGCGACATCGGAACGATTTCGGTCCGATTTCGTAACGAAATCTGAAGAAAATCCTTGAGAAATTCGGAAAGGAATTTTCTTTCCGACATTCGTTCCGAAATCGGAATGAAATCGGTACAAAATCTGAACTATTTCCTCTCCGAAATATCGTTTAGAAATCGGAACGAAATCTGAACGACTTTGCTTAAGAAATTGTTCAGACGTGTCGGACATAAGACATTTGGTTTGCAGGGATGTTGCCTGGTTGGGGAATCGAACCCACGACCTTCAGCATACAAGGCGGGCGTGCATATCATTGCACCACGGTAGCCCCGAATATTACAACAGTATAATTTGTACAGGAAGTAAGTTCATTCTGGCTGAAAATTACCCTAAAACTGTACAAAACATTCTGTTCACCACCTATGGGTCCTCGATTTGGTCTAATCTTTGAACATTGTAATCGTTTTTCCAAACTTATATCAAATTCAATGGTGAACTGTCCACTTGTTCCAATACCTCCCTCACAAAAGTTCAAACATTAAGGCTTAAGAACAGGTTGAGGCCTGTTCGCTGATAAATTTTAAAATTTACATCAATAATATTTTGGAAAACAACCAATACTGGGTCTGCTTCTTTCTTTATGTCACAGACTGAGGGTGTATATCTCTGTCGACAATGCGGCTGTTCTTGTTGATCTTATCATTAGCCATAAGACCGAGGATATAGTTAGACCGATATCTATAACACTTTCGAGACTATATCTTATTCCGAATAACTATGAATTTTACCGAAAAATTTTCAAAAATTGGGGTATTTCCAACAACATATCCTGGTGTCGATAGACGCACCGTTAGTAATCGGCGACAAATAGTAGGTATCATTGAGCTAAATATAATCGTGATGCACTCATTGGTATGAAAGAAGTCTCCCGTTTTCCTTGAAGTATGTTTATCAACATTTTTATCTATCATAGATATTGTATTATATTAGTACTCGTACTGAATTACATACATATTTTTGAAGTCAGTTATGAGTCATCACTGTTGACAATGTGGGGGTTTTTTGTCAGTAAAATAAAGTTAACATAGCGAATTAATATTCGGTCTGTGAATTCTGTGACTACAAAATATGAATAACGTTGAAATAGCTTACAACGACATCGATTATGGTGACGAAAATAAAAATTCCGAATTTCGCCCAAATAAATGAATGTCGTCTGGCAATTAGCAACATCGACTGTCAGCTTCTCGTATTTCGAAATTTACAAATTGATGCTCATACAAATGTACGAATGTACATATATGTATATGTGGATTAACACTAAAATTCCAAGATCCTATAGGTGTCTTGAGATTAAAAAATAGGGTGTAATCTCTCAATCAAAAATTGACGAATTTTCTCTGCCATTTCTAACTCGTGTTTTGTGTAAAATGTTGTTGTTAGCTAAAAATTAATTTTATGTTGTCTCTAAATATTGAAACTATCTCGTGTGTTTCAGGGTACTTGTCTTCTGATGTAGTACCGGAGTAAAATACCGTAACCGCAAATCAAAGCCTTATAACATTGAACGAAAATTGTGAAAATTCAGCATCGACTTTTCAAAACAAAGATAACAACGCTCAAATTGACACTTAATATTAGAATTGTTAAGCTATTTCTGAACAACGTTGGTTGACTAAAATTTGTAGACTGATTTTGAATATATTTCATATTCATATTACTGCCACATTCACTGTGGGAATGGATGGATAAACAAAACAAAATCATTGCAAAAGATCACGACCAAAAAAAGTAAGACTCTGCACAATATAAGACAAAATATGTCTACTCCAAGACGTCATATGAAAATTCTTGTTCTCCTAGCCATTAAAAAAATATACAGACAAAAATGTTCAAAATTACATACAAACATTTGTCTATTCTTTGATGATTTTACTGATGTGAGCAGAGCGATTGCTATAAAAAGATCACTGATTCTTCTTTGGTGTATTTTGTGCAGCAATGTTTCCAACATCGCTTTTTGTAGGCTCGTTGGATCTCGTTGTTTGGGGTGGGAGCTGAAAGGAAACGTGCTTTCTTTCTTGTTCTTTATGAATCACTCAACAATAACGTATTTCTGTTTTTTATTTATTATTTTGTATAAATAACCTAGGCATGATTCGATGATGTGTGGTGCCTCATTCTTCTTCTCTAAAACAAAGCCTTATAAGGCGAAAACATTTTCCTGTGAATAATTAAAGCAGAACAAAATTAAAAGTGAAGGTGGTGCTGGCTGACTGGCTAGCACATATTGACTGAAATTCTTTATAGCAAAAACAATTTACTACGCTACCATAGCATTAAAATGTTTATTGTGTTTGCTCATGAGCGGATTTTGACTTGGATTTACGAAGGAAGGGAAATTAAAAAATTAATTAAAATGCGGCATGGGCAAATTTGTAGGTGACTAAGAATACATCCCTGTTAGAGTTGTTTTCTATCCACTATGATCCTAAGCTAGCAAAATTACACATAGATATTCAAAATGTGATTGCAAACATTTGCAGCAAGGGATACCCACTCATGACTCGAAAAGATCAAATACAGCGAATTCATTTGAAGTCTGTTTCTGACTTCGTAAAAGTTTATGAAGTCAGGAGGGACATGTTCTTTTTTTGTCCCGAAGTCATAAATGTTTATTTTTGAAGAGCAGTATTTAAACCATGCCCGTAAAATATAAAATAAGAATTATAAAATTTAATGTTTGAAATATAAAATATAAATTAAAAAATATATAACTAGACAGCGGTATACTATGCAAATGCATATATGACTAGGATGGTCGTATAGAAAATGTGATTAGACAGAAACTCGTTTTATTACAAAATAAAACGAATTAGGCCCGGAAATTTTTCTATATTTTGCATATCGTGCATATTTTGACATATTTGCAAAAAAAATATACAAGGATTTGTGGTCTAAAAATCCCACCGAAATGGCTGAAATGTGGTATTAAGTCTTCGTTAGGGGTATGAAACTTTACACCTGAAATTTGTCAGCATGGGTCCACGTCTTCATATAGCCCCATAGAACTGTACCTCCCGATTTCTGGTTTTTTGAAGGTTGTGCCTTAACATCGCACTTAAATGGCTGACATTTTGTATTAAGTCTTCGTTGGGAGTATAAAACTTTCCACCTAAAATTTCTCAGTTTAGGTCCACATCTTCATATAGCCCCCATAGAACGGTACATCCCGATTTTCGGTATTTTGAAAGTTGTAGCCTCAATATCAAACCGAAATTACTGAAATTTGGTATTTAGTCTTCGTTGGGGGTATAAAACATTCCACCTGAGATTTCTCGGTATAGGTTCACTTCTTCATATAGCCCCCATAGAACGGTACCTCCGGATTTCTGGTATTTGGAAGGTTGTGGCCTCAATATCCCTCCGAATGGCTGAAATTTGGTATTAAATCTTCCTTGGGGTAAACAACTTTCCATCTAAAATTTGTCGGTTTAGGTTCAGGCCTTCATATAGCCCCCATAGAACGATACCTCCCGATTTTCGGTATTTTGAAGGTTGAGACTGTGGGTATATTTTTCTCTATTTTATTGACTTGTCTGAAAAGAATTTTAAACAGAAAAATTGTACATAGAAACATTTGTGTACCTATTATTTAAATATTTGTTGCATAAGAAAATATGTAAAATCAGCGTTCGAAAACATACATTAAGGTACCGTATAATAACGTTTTGTACCGTACCTAGCATGAAAAGTTGCACTACGATAAGGTACCGTACATGTGCACAAACTTTAAAAAATGTTTTAGTGTTTATGTACATGTACCCAACGAAAATCGTAGCGTACATATTTGGTACGCAACCACCATTGTAAGGTAACAACCACGTATAAAGGTTGCGTGTACATTAAAAAAACAACGTAGCGTACATCATTATGAACTCTAAAAACAAATAGAGGTTGTGTACACATGAGCGGTGTTTATAAAGAAATATTAAATATGAATGGTATGAGGAAAAATACAACCATAAAAATAAGAGTGGATATCGTATAAATAAAATACAAAAGTAGCTACATTTATATTTAACCAGTAAATATAAAAACATTTATTTTTTTATAAAAACTTAACGAACATATAAAAGTTGCACATGTGAAAACATATCGCTCAATTTCTCAAAAAGTGAGACATCTCAAAAAATCCAGTTTCGAGAAAAACGCGTTTAATGTTGGCGATTGAAATTTGACTTCCCAACTTAAAAGGATTATTTCACAAAAACTAAAAGATCTGCTTGGACCGTATATTGCAAACATGTAGCCAGATATCAGCGCTAAATTTCTGTGCGAGATCAAGCATGATTTGTGGGGATTTAGTGCTTCATAAACTCAAAAAACTTTTGTGTTGAATTATGTCAAGCTCGTAGTAAATGAGCTGTAGCTCGATGAGTTTTAGAGATATTAGCATGCAAATTTGACACAAGATAAAGTAGAAGTCGTTTTTGGAGTTATGTCACTCTTTGAGTAAATGAGCGATATGTAACAGATTATATAAAATACTAAAGAATTTAGAATTTGACAGGATTTCTCCTCAACTCAACTTTCTCATAATTGAAATCCCTATTGACTTTTACCATTAATATATGTTCAAGATTTATTGCTGACATGCGGATGCGCTGATCAGATAAAATGTACTTCATAGCCGAAAATAAACGTTCCACGCTTACTTGGGTTGACAGTATTGCCTGTACAATATTAGCAATCTCGCTGATGATGGTTTTCCTAGAGTTCCAAAAGGATTTGGTTGCATGTGGTCTGCTTGTTGATGGGATTTCCTCTTATGATTTCAGATAAAAACGATCAGGTACTTTATAGTCTTAGTGGGAATTGTTACTTATACAAATACCTCCACCCAAGGCACATTTATATATTGTTGATGTATGAATTACAACGACTAGCAACATTATTGTTATTGAAAATTAAATGTAAAAGAAAATATTGAATAATAGGACGGAAAGAAGTATTTTATGGTAGCAAATTTCTAAGTTTCAAATTCCATGAATATACCCTATTAAATTTTGAAAACCAAATTTACAAAAAAAAAGTAAAAATGCAGCTGATTTACACTTCTACCTTCTGTAAATGTGCCTTGCTTCTACCTACCTTTCGATGATTTTCTGATTTTCAAACTATACCTATACAATCAACTGAATTCATCGCTAGGTATCAGTCCTTGAGTACATCAACGGCAATTCATAATTTGGAAAAACACAACAAAGTAATTCTTATAGTGGTTTGGAATTTATTATACCCTCAGCATTTATGCTAACGAGGGTATATACACTTTCATACGGGAAAAATGTGCCTCATCGAAATAATGGTTTTAGACCCCAAGTATGTTTGGACGAAATGTGTTTCAGACAATTTGGAGTGGATTTAGCAATGTCCGTCTGTCTGTCTGTCTGGCTGGCTGGTACGCACGATAACTCTCGAACGGATAAACCGATTCGGTCCAAAATTTGGCTTTCGTAATATTTTGTCCAAACTTAGTTTAAGAGCATTAACAAGCCATGATATTAACATTGCAACAAAGACAAGGTTCATAAAGGCCTACATATGGCCAGTTTTGTTATATTCTGTGGAAGTATGGTCTTTAAAAGCAATAGATGTCAAGCGCTTAGAAGCCTTCGAAATGTGGATATATCGAAGAATTCTTAAAATACCGTAGATAGCTCACGCATCAAATGACGAAATTCTACGAAGATTAAACAAAACAAGATAACTCTTCGATCACATAAAAAGGAGAAAAATTTCATATCTCGGACACATAATGCGAAACCCAAAATACCGCATCACAAGCCAAAATAGAAGGTGAACGTAGCAGAGGAAGACAAGAGATGTTCTGGCTTCAAAATATTCAACAATGGACGGAATTTCGAAATGCAGAAAATTTAATAAGTGTCGCAAGAAACAGAGATTTATATTCATATTTTGTCAATAATATATAAAGAAAATTATACATGAAATGTAATATGGTCGCTAACATTCGAATATCGAATATGCAATAAAGAAGAAGAAGTTTAAGTTCGAGATGGGTTATATCGGTCCACTCCTTCGGGTAACTCTCCCACAAAAGTTCGGAAACGTTCGGAAAATTTGTGCTCACGATAACTCTTAACTCTTAGTAACCGATTTGGTCCATAATTTGCACATCGTGAAATTTCTACCGGACTTAGATGAGGTTCCAATATGGACTCAATCGGTCCACTCCTTCGGGTACCTCCCACACAAAATTTCGGAAAAGTTCAGTTTAGGACGTGCTCTCGAATCGCTTTGATTTTTGTTGCAGCAAAGTGTTTTTAATGCCCCCCATACGACGCTATAAGTTTCATCAGGGGCAAGTCCATACTTCCTGAAAACATAGCCTGAAATGTACAAAAACCCCTCTGACACCGTGTGTAGTGGTTAGAGCGCAAGTTAACTCTCGAACGGATCTGCCGATTTGGTCCAAAATGCGGCCTTCCTAATATTTTGTCAAAACTAAGTTTAAGTTCGAAGATAATCCATATCGGTCCACTCCTTCAGGGACCTATACACAAAAGTTCACACTTTTTCGGAAAAATTGTGCGCACGATAAATCTTGAAGGGATTGACCGGTTTGGTCCATACTTTACACGTCCTAATATATATACCAGATATAGATCAGGTTCGAATATGGACTATATTTGTCCTTACCTTTTGGTACCTCCCACACAAATTTTCGGATAAGTTCACTTTAAGACCTGCTCTCGAATCATTTTGATTTTTGTTGAAGCATCTTGCATTCACTGCCTCAATTACGACAGTAAAAGTTTTTTCAGGGGCAAGTCCATACTTCATGAGAAAACAGCCCGAAGGTTGTGAAGGGGTTGGCACCATATGTAGTGAGTGGAGAGCTCGAACCGAATACTGCGTTCGTCCACACTTTGGATATTATAATATTTCTTCGAATATTAGACATAGCAACCGATTTGGTCCAAACTTTGTATCTTTAAATATTGTCGAAACTTAGTTTATGTTCAAATTTCGGCACTATCTGTCCAATCTTTATGGTACCACCCACACAAATTTTCAACATTTTTGTGTGGTTAAGGGTATGTTCGAGGAGCCTTTGGACATTTTTACCGATGGTTTTCCTAGTAGCCCTGTTTACAGCAATATTATGTTTTTCGTAGGCTAGTGTGATAAAAAAACCTATCTATCTTTATCCCCGCAGATTTTTGAGCTTTAATCCTATCCATACTTTTGTCGGCTCATACGCCCAATATTTTGAAAATACGTAAGTTATTTTTGGGAAAAAATATTTCAATCCACACAGGCTGAGGGTATATCTCTGTCGGCAAAGCCGACTGATACTTTTTTACTTGTTATACCCTCAGCCTTTAGGCTATGAAGGGTATATACACTTTCATACGGGCAAAATGTGCCTCATCGAAATAATGGTTTTAGACCCCAAGTATGTTTGGACGAAATGTGTTTCAGACAATTTGGAGTCGATTGAGCAATGTCCGTCCGTCTGTCTGTCTGTCTGGCTGGCTGGAGCGCACGATAACTCTCGAAGGGATGAACCGATTCGGTTCAAATTTTGGCTTTCGTAATATTTTGTCCAAACTTAGTTTAAGTTCGAAGATGAGCTATATCGGTCCACTCCTTCCGGTACCTCCCCCACAAAAGTTCGAAAATGTTCGGAAAATTTGTACGCACGATAACTCTTGAAGGGTGTAACCGATTTGGTCCATACTTTGCCCATCGTGGAGCGTGTACCAGACTTAGATCAGGTTTTAATATGGACTCAATCGGTCCACTCCGTCGGGTACCTCCCACACAAAATTTTGGAAAAGTTCAGTTTAGGAACATCTCTCGAATCGCTTTGATTTTTGCTTTAGCAACTTGTATTCACTGCCCTCCATACGACGGTATAAGTTTCATCAGGGGCAAGTCCATACTTCCTGAGAAAATAGCCTGAAAGTTGCAAAAAAACCCTATGACACCGTGTGAGGAGGTTGGAGGGCAAAATAACTCTCGAACAGGTCTGCCGATTCGGTCCAAAGTTTGGCCTAAGTAATATTTTGTCCAAACATAGTTTAAGTTCGAAGATAAGCCTTATCGGTTCACTCCTTCAGGTACCTCCCCCACAAAAGTTCAAAAATGTTCGGAAAAATTGTGCGTACGATAACTCTTGAAGAGAGTGGCCGAATTGGTCCATACTTTACGCATCCTAATATATCTACCAGATATAGATCAGGTTCAAATATGGACTATATTTGTCCACTCCATCCGGTACCTCCCACTCAAAATTTCGGATACATGTTCACTTTAAGACCTGCTTTCGAATTGCGATGGTAAAAGTTGTTTCAGGGGCCAGTTCATACTTCTTGAGCAAACATCGCTGAAGTTCTAAAAAACCCCTATGGTACCATATGTAGTGGCTGGAGATCCATTCTTTTTAGTATCTCCTCCGCAAAACTTTTGATATTAAATCCTAATCAACATTTTTGTAAGTTCAAACGCCCAAAATTTTTAAAACTCCCTAAATACATGCGTTTTTTGGAAAAAAAATTGTTTCAATATACACAGGCTGAGGGTATATCTCTGTCGGCAAAGCCGACTGATACTTTTTTACTTGTTTTTATTCTGAAATCATAAAGCGACAAGATATTTTAATATAATAGTGTATTAGTATCAAACTCAAAATAAATTATTTCCAAATGTTCTTCTTACTTACTTACTTACTTAGCTGGCCTTTTACAGAACATTTGTTCCATAAGCCGAACTAAGAAAAAATCTCCAATCCTCTCTGTTTGCTGCTGTATTTTCCCAATCTGGGATATGTAACTTTCTGATATCTCGTTTCACTTGTTCGCTCCAACGAAGCTTTGGCCTTCCAGATCTGCGAGAACCTCCATGCGGCCCGTATTTATACGCCTTTTTTGCGGGTTCATCATCACTCATTCTTATAACATGGCCTAGCCATCGCAATCGTTGTATCTCGATTCGTTCAACTACATTGATGTCATTGTATAGCTGATACAGCTCGTTGTTCATACGACGCCGATATTCGCCGTCAACACAGATTGGCCCGTAGATCTTTCGAAGAATTTTTCTCTCGAACACACCAAGCACTGCCTTATCTGCTTGAGCAAGTACCCATGCTTCGGAACCATACATTAGCACGGGTAGTATCAGTGTTTTGTAAAGTGTTACTTTTGTTTGACGAGAGGTGGCTTTATTCCTAAACTGCTTACTCAGCCCAAAGTAGCATCTGTTAGCCAACACTATTCTTCTTCGTATTTCACAACTGATGTTATTTGTTGTGTTTATGGCGGTGCCGAGGTAGACGAAGTCCTTTACTACCTCAAAATTGTAGGTACCAACATTCACAGATGGTGCGGGGTTTGTGGACATATTACGCGTTGATACCATCAACTTGGTTTTTTCGCCGTTTACTGCCAGACCAACTTTAGCAGATTCTCTTTCGACTTTTGCAAAGGTGTCAGTTACTTCCTTTTCCGATCGACCCATGATGTCAATGTCGTCGGCATAAGCCAGTAACATATGGCTGTTCGTGTATATCGTTCCATTTCTTTTGACCTTCGCGTCTCGTATGACCTTTTCCAGCAGGATGTTGAATAGATCACACGACAGGCCGTCTCCTTGTCTGAAACCTCTTTTGGTAATAAACTCTTCGGAGAGGTTCTTTCCTATTTTAACTGAGGATCTCGTCTCAGTTAATGTCATTCTACAAAGCCGAATGAGCTTTGCAGGAATACCAAAATCAGACATGGCTTGGAACACCTTTGAACGTATAGGGCTGTCGAATGCTGCTTTATAATCGACGAAAAGGTGGAAGGTGTCGATCTGCATTTCTTGGGTCTTTTCCAGGATTTGTCTCAAAGTAAATATCTGGTCAATGGTGGATTTGCCAGGTCTAAAGCCGCACTGGTAGGGTCCAATAATTTCATTGACCATAGGCTTTAGTCTCTCACACAATATGCCAGATATTATCTTATATGCAATAGGGAGCAGACTTATGCCCCTGTAATTGGAGCACACAGTCTTATCACCCTTCTTGTGGACTGGACATAGGATGCTCACGTTCCAATCGTCGGGTACGCGTTCTTCCTGCCAGATGGTGCTAACTAGCTGATGCATACACCTTATCAGCGTGTCGCCTCCGGTTTTGAACAGCTCGGCTGGTAGGCCATCTGCTCCTGCCGCCTTATTATTCTTCAGCCGGTTTATTGCTGTCCTTACCTCATCTTGGCTGGGCGGTATACATTCAATACCATCTTCTGGGATTGGGTCTGTGGTATCTTCGCCGTCTTCACTGCTATCGGATACCAACAGTTTGGAAAAGTGTTCTTTCCATATCCTGAGCACACTATCTGTATCAGTTACCAAATTTCCTTGTTGGTCTCTACAGGAGGACATGCCTGTACCAAAGCCATCAGTTTGATGCTTCACTCTTTGGTAGAATTTTCGAACTTCGTTCTGTCTCCTGTACATCTCTATTTGTTCACACTCCCTCTTCTCCATCTCTCTCTTTTTCCTGCGGAAAAGACGTTTCTCCTGTTTCCTTTTCTCCCGATACCTCTCTCGTGCGCTACGCGTTGCTACTGATTGTAAAGTAGCCCTATATGCCGCATTTTTTTCTTCGGTAGCAGCACGGCACTCCTGGTCATACCATGGATTCTTTGGTGGAGGTCTCTGGTATCCAAGTACTGATTTTGCGGCTGTTTGCATGGAGTGGGCAATGTTTTGCCATTGTGCTGATATGTTATCGGGACGAGAAGCGCTTTCATTAAGCAATTGGGTCAGTTGAGTGGAATATGCTGTGGCTATCTGTTGTGTTTGCAGCTTAGCGATGTCCAACTTTCGTGTTGTGTCCGTCCGTGCTTTATTTGCAACGTTTAGACGGGTACGTACCTTTGCTGCAACGAGGTAATGGTCCGAATCTATGTTTGCTCCTCGGAACGATCGTACATCCAACACGCTCGATGAATGTCTTCCATCTATCACAACATGATCAATTTGATTTATTGTTCTTTGGTCTGGAGACAGCCAAGTGCCCTTATGAATATCGAGATGCTTAAATCTGGTACTGCTAACTACCATGTTTTTTGCCGCTGCGAAGTCTATCAGCCTCATTCCATTGTCTGATGTTTCACTATGTAGACTGAATTTCCCGACTGTTTGTCCAAAGATATTCTCCTTTCCAATTTTGGCATTAAAATCGCCTAGAACAATTTTAATGTCATGGGCAGGACAACGGTCATATGTTTCTTCTAAGCGCTCGTAGAATATATCTTTGGTCTGTTCGTCCTTATCTTCGGTTGGAGCATGAGCGCAGATTAAGCTGATGTTGAAGAATTTTGCTTTTAATCGAATTGTAGCAAGTCTTTCATTCACTGGAGTGAAGCTGGATACCAGATGTTTTAGTCTCCGACTAACTACAAATCCGCAACCAAACTCATGCTTTGTGTCATGGCAGCTATAATACAGTGCGTCACCTTTAGGTGTTGTTGTGACATCTTTGCCAGTCCATCGTATTTCCTGTATGGCAGTAATGTCGGCCTTGTACTTTTCAAGTACATCTGCCAGCGCGTAAACTGCACCTTCTCTATAAAGAGTGCGAACATTCCAGGTGCAGATTCGCAGATCATGGTCCTTAAAACGTTTGCGGGGTTCGTCAACTTTAGAGGGGTTTGTTTTTCTTTTCTTTCGTTTTTTCATAGTAGACTGTTTTTTCTAGGGATGGGTTACTAACCCGACGCCCAAACCCAAGTTTTTAACGTTCTTATGGGAGAACGCGCGGCACATGTTAGCTCACTACCTTTAACGGGTGTTAAAGGCAGTTCCCCAGGTGACACCACGGGGAGGTCAGTGTCCACTTGAGATGAAAGAGGGACCAAGATAAATCCTGGGCTTTGCCATGTTAAAACCGGTCAGGACCGTTCCTTGGTATCTTCCATCCCCTACGTCACCCAAATGTTCTTCTTGACGTTGCTAAAAAAATATTAAAAATAACTCTAAATACCACTTGAAATACATATGTATAAAAATATTTTGTATTTATGGTTCCACTTGTTTTCACAATACAAATGGAACAATTTTAATACTCTTCGTACCCATAAAGTTCAAATCGTCAAAAATATACCTCTCTCACCCATAGCAACCCCTTTACAAATTGTGAAGATTTTAAAAATTAGATAGGAGCGTTTTGCTTAGTCATTACTCAATTCTTGCATATGTATTTATGACATTTAAATAATGTCATTATAGCCCTAATAAATAGAAGATAAATACTCATTTATATTTAACTAGCAAAGTGCCCGCTACTTCGTATGCGTTAAATATACAAAACAAATAAACTATATATAATATAGAATGGTGGAAACATTTTGTGTACTAATACGTACCACTTTAGTCCAACTCTATCCGTTCGCTCAAATCCAAATTGTACCAAATTTAGTACTACTTAGTACTTTTCCTACCCACAACTAAAAATTTCCAAAATTTTATCAATCCTACAATTCAACAGGTACTTTAATTCCAAACTTGAGTATGGCAGCTACATCAGATCACCGAAATCCAAATTGTACCAAATTTAGTACCATTTAGTACTTTTCGCATCCATAAGTACAAATTTTCAAAACTACCTCAGTGCTATGTTCAAACAATAAGCTTAATTCCGTATTTCAGGATTCTAGATATATCCGATAACTCAAATCCAAATTTGGTACCATTTAGTACTATTCGTATCCATAGTACGAATTTCTAAACCTACATCTATCAACACTCCAACATCAACATCACATAAATTAAAATAAAATATCCGTTCACCCAAATGCAAACTGTATCAAATTTGGTACCATTTAGTACTTTTGTACCCATGAGTACGAATTTCTACAACTACCTCAATCCTACACGCCAACAGTAATCTTAATTCCAAATTTCAGGATTACAGCTGCATCCGATCACCGTAATCCAAATTGTACCAAATTTGATACCATTTAGTACTTTTCGTATCCAAAGTACGAATTTCCAAACCTTCCTCTTTCAACACTCCAACAATAATTCCGAATTTCAGGATTCCAAATGTGTCCGATCACATAAATTAAAATTTGGTACCATTTAGTACTTTTCGTACCCATAACTAAAAATTTCAAATCCAAATTGTACTAGATTTGGTACCATTTAGTACTTTTCGTACACATAAGTACAAATTTTCCAAACTACCTCAGTGCTTTGTTCAAACAATAAGCTTAATTCCGAATTTCAGAATTCCAGATACAAACGATAACTCAAATCCAAATTTGGTACCATTTAGTACTATTCGTATCCAAAGTACGAATTTCCACACCTAACTCTATCAACACTCCAACAGTAATTTTAATCCCGAATTTCTCGATTCCAAATGTATCCCATCATTGAAATCTAAATTGTACCAAATTTAGTACTATTTAGTACTTTTCCTACCCATAACAAAAATTTTCCAAAACTTTATCAATCCTACACTCCAATAGTACTCCTTATTCCAAATCTCAAAATTTCAGCTATATCCGTTCACCCAAATCCAAATTGTACCAAATTTGGTACTATTTAGTACTATTCGTACCCAAGAGTACGAATATCCACAACTACCTCAATCCTACACGCCAACAGTAATCTTAATTCCAAATTTCAGAATTACAGCTGCATCAGATTACCGTAATCCAAATTGTACCAAATTTAGTACCATTTATTACTTTTTGTTCCATAGGTCCGAATTTCCAAACCTACCTCTATCCAGCACTCCAAAAGTAATCTTAATTTCGAATTTCAGGATTCCAAATGTATCTGATCACCCAAATCCAAATTGTACCAAATTTGGTACCACTTAGTACTTTTCGTTGCCATAAGTACGAATTTCCAAAAGTATCCCAATCCCACACTCCAATAGTAATCTTAATTCCAAATTTCACTATTCCAGCTCTATCCGATCACTTAAATTCATATTGTACCAAATTTGGTACCATTTAGTACTTTTCGTACCCAAAGTACGAATTTCCAAAATACCTCTATCCTACACCCCGACTGTAATCCTAATTCTAAATTTCAGGATTCCAGCTCCATCCGTTCCCCCAAATCCAAATTGTACCTTATTTGGTACTATTTAGTACCTTTCGTACCCATATGTACGAATTTCGAAAACTACCTCCATATCTCAAACCTACGCTCCAACAGTAATAGTAATTTCAAATTTCAGAATTCCAACTTTATCGGTTCGCCCAAATTCAAATTGTACCAAATTTAGTACCATTTAGTACTATTCGTACATATGAGTACACATTTTCAAAACCACCTCCTTATATCAACTCATCTTCTAAACCTTGATTTTCATTCAAAATTTCAAGATTTTAGCTCTATCCGTTCACGTAATACCAAATAGTACTAAATTTAGTAACTTTTAGTACTTTTCGTACACTTATAGTTCGAATTTCCAAAAACCATTTGGTACACCTTTCTAACTCTCCATCAGTGAACCTCATTCTAAATTTCAGAATTCTAGCTCTTCGCGTTTGCCTAATACAAAGGGTACCATATTTAGTACCTTTTAGTACAGTTCTAGTTCGAATTTCCAAAAATCCAGCCTTATCTGACACCTTCGGACCAAGAGTGACCCTCACCCCAAAATTTCAAGATTCTAGCTTTAGCCGTTTAGTCTGGGCGTTGATTATCAGTCAGTCAGTCAGTGAGTCATCATTACTGAACTCTTTTATAAGTATCTATATATATAAAAATGGTGCAAAAAATGTATAGTAATTCATAAAATGAGAACGGCTAGGCCGATTTCTGTAAAATTTTTTGTCAGTTATTCGTATTTTCGAGGAGAAGGTCTTTACGGAAGAAAATTTTGGAAAATCTCTCTGGAGAAGTCGGAAAATTGGAAAAATCGAAAATTGAGTTTTTGTATGAAATTTTATTCCTTAATAGCGAGACGAAGTTCGCCGGGTCCGCTAGTAGATTATATTTTATTTGTATTTATTCCACAAAAAAATAAACTTATTATAGGGGTTGCATAATATAAAAAAATATATAATAAAAAATATAAAATGTAATGTATAAAATACAAAATACAAAATATAAGATATAAAATATATATAAAAAAATATAATTATAAAATATTAAAAATAAAAAAATAAAAAATAACATATGTAATATAAAATAAAAATATTAAATAAAAAATATAAATAATAAAATATAAATTACAAAATGCAAAAAATAAAATACAACATATTAAATATAAAATATAACAAATAAAATATAAAATACGAAATATAAAATAAAAAATAAAAAATATAAAACGTAAAATATAAAATAAAAAATATAAATTATAAAATATTAAATAAAAAATATAAAATATAAAAAAATATATAAAATATACAATGTACCCAAACTATTGATTTTTTAATAACAATTATAATTTTAATCTGTAAATGGATGTAATTTTTTTATGTTGCCGAACCGACTAATACTTCCTTACTTGTTATCAAATGGAAAGTTTAAATTTGCTGGCGATTATTTTAAAGGCCCTACATATTAATCAAAGCTCTTGTGTCTTTATTGCGGACATGTAGACAATTTACGTCACAACAATTGTTGTTAGATAGGGAAGAATACAGATGCTTTCGTTCATTGTAAAACTAAAAAATTTTGTTTTGCCAAAGTATTTGTTGGAATACTACGTATGAACAAAAAAAGCTATTAAACATTTTATAGGACCCCAAGTAACAGTATTTTTTCACAAGTGGTGACGCTGTTTTTAATGTTGACGATGTTGTGACGACATAAGTCCACCAGCTGGTCACAATGATGGGTTTTAAGAGTTTTTGCAAAATTTCATTATTTTCTGGTGGAATGACAAATACTTAAAAGAATGCTTTACAAATTTCAAAGAAATCATATGCACCAAGTGCAGGCTTCTCTAATAAGAACAGTCATCCATTAGGTTTTGTAAACTTAAACCAAGGGGAGCAACAAAAGTTGGTGACATTTAGTGAATATTTAAATTCCAAAACATTTTATGGCTTTTCTCATGGTTTTCTTTTAGAAGCAGCTTCTATGTTAGGGGCCAAAAGATCACTCACTTGCTCCCACACTGACTGTATTTTAATATATATACAAAAAAAAAATAAGAAGAACAAGAACATGAAAATTATAAATATATCCCATTTACGTTTATATTCATACAAATGTATCGAAATCATCTACAATTTCGTGTGTGGAAAAATATCGACGTTGAGATGAATGCCAGAACATACACACATAACTGTAACACATTCACACACATTGTTTTGGCTTCTCGATATGTATACCCACCCAGTGCCTCCTCATCCTCGTTGTACACCGACCGGGCACCTCCCGACCCCACCTAAGTATTCAGACATTCAAAAAATATCCATCTATACGTATGAAGAATATTAATAGTATTCTAATTCACAAACACACTGAGAATTTTTCGAAACGATCGCATACAAAGCGGCATGGCATGGCATGTTGTTGCTATTATCTCACACACATTTCATAATACTCTTCGTTTTGCTGGTTCGCCTTCATTCGTAAACAATTTTCGTATTCTTTTCTGAAATTTTGGCGCATATTTTTAAAAGAAAGTGAAACGTTGTGTGTGTTCGGCAAATGTGTGTTTGTTCGAAAATTTTTGTTACCATAAATGTCCGGTTGTTCTTTTAGGAGATTTTTCAATATTGAATAGAATGAATATATATCAGAAATTCTGTAGATATGTATATATATTTAACATTCATACAGATTTATACCCACACAAATAGCTATAAGTTGTTTTCTATATTTGTGTTTTTTTGTTGTTATTTTAATTCCTTATATGAATATTATTCATAGGTGTATGTTGATGATTGTTGAAACGGTATAATCAGTGTGTGCATATAATTTGAACCTATTGGGTCCATTTTAAATGTCCAACTAGAGTCACGCAGAAATTAAAAAAATCAAAATCTCTTAATAGCAGTTAAGGCCTGCTTCCTGAGGAAAAGGACCTATAGCCACCAACTATAATGGTTGATGAAAAGCTCCAAACATTGCACACCAATTCAATACATTTTAAGGACCGTTTTCATATCAGTTAAATTTTTTGCGTAGGTAATTTTTGCGGTCCGGATTACAACGACAAATTTTTATGTTTAGGTTCAATTTTAATGGTTTCTTCTGAACAAACTACCAACATTTTGCGGTTAAATCTTTTTATCTTTGGAATTTTTATCACATGTTCTTTGGTTCTATTAGAAGTCTAATTTTTTAAGGAATGTTTATACTTCTCGAGATATATAGACACGCAAGTGCCGATACTCTCGGCACCGTATGTGCAGCATACTGTCGGGCCCACTTTAAATTTTAAAAGGAACACAAAGTTCGTTTTTATTTATCTGACACTTATTATTAAGCAAACTTTTAAGAATAAAAAACGGGTTATGTGCCCGATATCGGGCCATAGTGTTTTATCTTCTAAAATCACTTTCAATACATACACATATTCAATCTAAGGTATAATTTTTAATTAATTTCTTGTTAGAGTCGAGCCTAAGGGGTTACCTCTGCTTGTCAAAAATCGAAAAAAATGTTATTGGCTTATTATACCCTCAGCATTTATGCTAACGAGGGTATATACACTTTCATAGGGCACACTGTGCCTCATCGAAATAATGGTTTTAGACCTCAAGTATGTTTGGACGAAATGTGTTTCAGACAATTTAGAGTCGATTTAGCAATATCCGTCCGCCTGTCTGTCTATCTGTCTGGCTGGCTGGTGCGCACGATAAATCTCGAACGGATGAGCCGATTGGGTCCAAAATTTGGCTTTCGTAATATTTTGTCCAAAATTTGTGCGCACGATAACTCTTGAAGGGAGTAACCGATGTGGTCCATACTTTGCACATCGTGATATTTCTACCAGACTTAGTTGAGGTTCCAATAAGGACTCAATCGTTCCACTTCTTCGGGTAGCTCCCACACAACACTAAGTTCAGTTTGGGACCAGCTCTCGAATCGCGTCGGTTTTTGTTATAACATCTTTTATTCACCGCCCCCCATAGGACGGTACAAGTTTTATCTGGGGCATACTTCCTGAGAAAATAGCCTGAAAGATGCAAAAAGCCCCTATGACACCGTGTGTAGTGGTTTGAGCGCGAGATAACTCCCGAAAACATCTGCCGATTCGGTCCAAAATTTGGCCTTCGCAATATTTTGTCCAAACATAGTTTAAATTCGACGATAAGCCATATCGGTTCACTCCTTCAGGTACCTCCCCCACAAAAGTTCAAAAATGTTAGGAAAATTTGTGCGCACGATAACTCTTGAGGGAAGTAACCGATTTGGTCCATACTTTGAACATCGTGAAAATTTGTACCAGACTTAGATAAGGTTTCAATATGGACTCAATCGGTCCACGCCTTCGGGTACCTCCCACACAAAATTTCGGAAAAGTTCATTTTAGGACCATCTCTCGAATCGCTTTGATTTTTGTTTTATCAACTTTTTCACTGCCCCACATACGACGGTACAGGTTTCATTAGCGGCAAGTCCATACTTCCCGAGAAAATAACATGAAAGTTGCAAAAAACCCCTATGACGCCGTGTGAGGTGGTTGGAGCGCAAGATAACTGTAGAACGGATCTGCCGATTTGGTCCAAAATTTGGCCTTAGTAATATTTTGTCCAAACATAGTTTATGTTCGAAGATAAGCCATATCGGTCCACTCCTTCAGGAACCTCCTCCACAAAAGTTCAAAATGTTCGCAAAAATTGTTCGTACGGTAACTCTTGAAGGGAGTGGCCGAATTGGTACATACTTTACACATCCTATTATATCTACCAGATATACATCAGGTTCAAATATGGACTATATTTGTCCACTCCATCCGGTACCTCCCACACAAAATTTCGGATAAGTTCACTTTAGGAACTGATATCGAATCACTTTGATTTGTGTTGAAGCAACTTGCATTCGCTGCCTCAATTACGATGGTAAAAGTTTTTTTCAGGGGCAAGTCCATACTTCTTGAGCAAGCAGCCCGAAGGGTGTAAAAACCCCCTATGGCATCATATGTAGCGGCTGGAGATCAAATTCCATAAACGTCAATGTTCCTTTTAGTATCTCCTCCGCAAAACTTTTGATCTTTAATCCTAATCAACATTTTTGTCTGTTCAAACGCCCAAATTTTTTAAAACCCCCTAAATACATACGTTTTTTGGGATAAAATTGTTTCAATATACACAGGCTGAGGGTGTATCTCTGTCGGCAAAGCCGACTGATACTTTTTTACTTGTTTTTTTCCAAAAGTAGGTAGCACAAAAACTTAGGTTCTAACGATTTGTATAAAGAGAGAGGTTGGAAGTTGGATTTTAAGTTTCGTCTCCGTACTTTGTCTGAATATGCCGCTTGAATTGCATAGATAAAAAACAGTAAGGAAAGGATCAAAGTCGGGCGGGGCCGACTATATGATACCCTACACCACTTTGAATTTGTAATATATATATGGGAGATATATATAAATCTGAACTGATTTGGATATAATATTGTACACTTATTACTAGACCAAATTCCGCCACACATTCCTAAATTCATCGAAATCAGACATATATAGCGTGTTTGGTGCAGCAAATACGTGAAATCGGCCGAAAATATATCGTCTGCTACGTACGAAAAGGTCGTAAGTCCACTTTTTTTGGAAATCGCGTTTTTGTTACAAAATGATAGCACAAGTCAAACCACGTCGTATGATATAAAAAAATGGTATTATATCGTGTTTTTCTATATGTTGTACCCCTATCGCGATGTTACATGAATATTGGGCAAAAGAAACCTTTTCATATTATTGAGTAAAGTATAAATAAATTATTTTAAACAAGTAAGAAAGTATCAGTCAGCTGAGCCGACAGAGATATACCCTCAGCCGTGCAAATTGAAACACTTTTTTCACAAAAAAACTTATGTATTTAGGGGGTTTCAAAATTTTGGTCGTATGAACCGACAAAAATGTTGATTAGGATTAAAGTTCAAAAATTTTGAGGAAAATGTACTTAACGGAATGGACCGACATAGACCATGGGGGTGTCATAGGGGGTTTTTACACCCTACGGGCTGTTTTCTCAAAAAGTATGGACTTGCCCCTGAAACAACTTTTACCATCGTGATTGAGGCAGCGAATGTAAGTTGCTTCAACAAAAATCAAAGTGATTCAATAGCAGGACTTAAAGTGCACTTATCAAAAATCGTGTGTGGGAGGTACGGGATGGAGTGGACAAATATAGTCCATATTCGAACCTGATCTATATCTGGTAGACATTATGCGAATATGTAAAGTATGGACCAAATCGGTCACTCCCATCAAGACCTATCGTGCGCACAATTTTTCCGAATATTTTTGAACGATTCGAGAGCAGGTCCTAAACTGAACTTTTCCGAAATTTTATGTGGGTGATACTCGAAGGAGTTTACCGATTGAGTCCATATTGGAACCTCATCTAAGTCTGGTAGAAATTTCATAATGTGCAAAGTATGGACCAAATCGGTTACTCCCTTCAAGAGTTATCGTACGCACAAATTTTCCGAACATTTTCGAACTTTTGTGGGGGAGGTACCGGAAGGAGTGGACCGATATAATCCATCTTTGAACTTAAACTAAGTTTGGACAAAATATTACGAAAGCCAAATTTTGGACCGAATCGGCAGATCCGTTCGAGAGTTATCTTGCGCTCCAACCACTACACACGGTGTCATAGGGTTTTCTGTAACTTTCAGGCTAATTTCTCAGGAAGTATGGACTTGCCCCTAATGAAACTTATAGCGTCGTATAGAGGACAGCGAATACAACTTGCGTAAACAAAAATCAAAGCGATTCGAGACTAGGTTCTAAACTCAACTTTTCCGAAATTTTGTGTGGGAGGTACCCGAAGGAGTGGACCGATTGAGTCCATATTGGAACCTCATCTAAGTTTAGTAGAAATTACACGATGTGCCAAGTATGGACCAAATCGGTTATTCCCTGCAAGAGTTATCGTGCGCACAAGTTTTGCGACAATTTTTGAACATTTGTGGGGGAGGTACCTGAAGGAGTGGACCTATATGGCCCATCTTCGAACCTAAATCGAATATGGACAAAATATTTCGATACCCAAAATTTGAACCGAATCGATTGATCCGTTCGAGAGTTATCGTGCGCACCAGCCAGCCAGACAGACGGACAGACAGACAGACAGACAGACAGACAGACAGACGGACGGACATTGCTAGAACTACTCAAAATTGTCTGAAACGGATATCGTACAAACATACTTGGGGTCTAAAACCATTATTTCGATGAGGCACATTTTTGGTCGTATCAAAGTGTAAATACCCTCTTTAGCCTAAAGGCTGAGGGTATAAAAATTCATAAGTTGAAGGAAAATGTCGTAAGTCCCAACAAAAATTCAAAACTTTACGAGGGAAAGGTCGTAAGTCCAAAGATATCAAATTATCTCCCAAACGCGATGGAATTTGATCAAACAAAATACAGGCAATGAAGCGGAAAAATAAACGAAACCGGTAAAATGGTTTATCTTTCTCATAAAAAATTTCTAAAAGTGGACTTACGACCTTTTGGTCCGTAGCAGACGGACAATATATGGGAGCTATATAGAAATCCGAACCGATTTCGGTATAATTTGGTACATTTATTTTTAGATTGAATTCAGTTACACATTCCAAATGTCATTGAAATTGGGCATTTATAGTGTATTTGGTGCAGCAAATTCTTGAAATCGGCCGGAAACATATATGGGAGCTATATCCAAATGTGGACCGATTTCGATATAATTGGGCACATTTATTTCTGGACCGAATTTAGTCACACATTCCAAATTTCATCGATATCGGACTTATATAACGTCTTTGATGCAGCAAATATGTGAAATCGGCCGAAAATATATATAGGA
The DNA here is from genome assembly GCF_047663935.1 of Musca autumnalis. Lineage (NCBI taxonomy): Eukaryota > Metazoa > Arthropoda > Insecta > Diptera > Muscidae > Musca > Musca autumnalis. The sequence continues at coordinate 13,139,065 of NW_027412088.1, read as the reverse complement.
GCTATATCCAAATCTGAAGCGATTTTCACCAAAAGCAATAGCGTTCTTCCTATGGCAAAAATAAATAATATTCGCCAATTTTCATCTGAATCAGACAATAAATGCGACCTGTACTTTGTGAACTGACGGACAGTGAATCGACTCAGAAATGTATGTGCCTAGGAGGAACTATGGATCTATCTCGTTTCCTTTTGTATGTTACATACAAATGCATAAAGACATAATACCATATACCACAATGTGGTATAGGGTATAAAAAGGTGTTAAACGGACGGAACGGGATGAGTACAGAGGAATATATGGACTGAAAGAGGACACTCTCGGGCGAATTTCTGCCAATACAAAACAATTTGCCTATAGTGGTGATTTATTTTATTTAGGGTATGGATTTTTTTACAAAATTACAGAGTTAATTTTGATATTATGTATCTACAGGTTCAATGTGTTTAGCCAGGATATTACGTCTGTTGTAAGGGACTGTACTTCCTCAATATTTCCTGGAAAAGATAGCATCGGGCAATTGTAAATTATGTGGTCGATGTACTAGGTTTAGGGTTCTAGACCACTATGTTGAAATGTCCCAAAAATGAAATAGGTAAGTGTGTGTAAACGCTGCTGTAGTTTATTAAGGACAACAACTACGTATCTACCTAACAACAACAAATTTACCCAATATCTGTAAGACACGATAGTATGTTAAAGTGGATCAGGTTAAACCTGGCCCATTTAAAAGTCTCCTTAATGGCAATTTGAAGTAGTTTATAAATATTATATTACAGTATATATAAATAAAATTTCAGTATATATAAATAATATTTCAGTGTATACAACAAAATATGGACTCAAGCTGAAATAAACACAAAGATGTAAAATTCTGCAGTCCAACAATAAAAAACGCCAACAACAATAATAGGCATCAGCACGGCCTTGTTGACCAATGCGTAATGCAAAAACAACTTTCTTGTTGTGTTTACCCCCGCTTATTGAAGCAACATTCCTATGTTCGTATTCTTTGCGAACCAAAGACGACATAAAAACAGTGGTGGATATGAAATTCTTTAGTTCGACTCAAATTGTAGGGTAAACAGCTTTAGGGCCATACAGCAAATTTCTCATTTTATTTAATTTGCTATATGGCTTTATAGACCTGTTTATCGATACAGAGTCGGCGAAAAAAGGGAACTGATGAAGTTGTTTGGTGACAACTGAAACTATAGTATTCCCTACCCTTCGCCCGCAACTAATCAATTTCATATCCACTTTAAAATATTTTGTTGTTATTCAAACAATTGAATTACAACAAAATATGGACTCAAACTGAAATAAACACAAAGATGTATAATAAAATATATAAAATATTTATTTTATTTTATACCAATTATCTTAATACAGAATATTGAATTCCAAATTGAACACTTGTTTCTTCACATTGTACAAATTTGTTTGTTTTACCCAGAAAAGTTTTACCTTGAAAAATTAACTAATCGCGCATATGTGTATACATAAAAACATTTTTCAATTTTCTTTTTTATATATACATACATATGTACAGACATACACATTCAATAACTCATGTATAAATGCGTAGGTGTTTTTCTTTCAATTTGTTGTTTTTATGTGGAGAAATGTTAACAAGCAGCACGTGAATGTATTAATATTTTTTTCAATTTTATTCAAAATCGAATTTTGCGCCAAAGATCTTATTTCGATGATCACTTTAATTAGAGAACGGATTTGTGCATATCTTTTATAATACTTAGTTATAAATATTTAATATTTAATTATAATCCCATTGTTAAATATTGAAAATAGGAAGGAATATAGAAAACAAAATGACAAAACGGTTTTCACATTGACACTAATGTTTGTCTATTCAAAATTTTCTATTTTTATTTATCCCTAGTAATAAAGTTAAAAAGGTCTGAATCTGTCAATAGTTACTTTTAATTAATACTATTGTAGTACAATTTTGCATCCATATATCAAATAGTGTTGTTTTAATGTGTGTTATGAATAATGCTTTTGTATTTTTTTCTGTTTTGCTTAGAAAAATACCACAATTAATATTTTTAATTTATTAATTATATTTCCATATAAATAGGTATTTCAAATGTCTTTGATTTCATTCTTCAAATCAACACAAAAAATCCATTTGGACACTAACCCCCATTTAATTGACTCACAAATACAATTCAATTCCAAAATCATACAACATGGAAATGGAATCTCACACTGCTTAAGAAAGACTAACATTTTTAAGACCAATAAACACCCACAAAAATAGCAACAAACATTTTCAGTCACCCATGTCAATTGACTCCCCTGCGCCCTGTTACATTTCACGAATTTTATGAACTCAAAGGAAGCCGTAATCAAAGCCAAAAAATTGCAGCTTAATAAAACTCATTGAGGGCTAAATGTATGGATGTGTGTGGAGTGTATACGAATAACGACAGGAAAAACTGACGGATGATGGATAAACGATTGTGAATGGATGGCTGGCTGCCACAGTTGGTACCAGTGAAAGCCTCTCACTCTCAAAGAGTAAACGTAAACATGGTAACGCATTTGCACAAACATGCCAAACGAGGGTGGTAAATTTAATCCAAAAATAAAGGATCAATTTCCCAAACCTCAGCTACAAACAAACAACGACAACAACAATAAAAAAGACCAACAAAAATTTAATATGAAAATTTGTCAAGCATTTCATTGACATCGGAGAAAGAAAGAAACTAAAATGAGCAGCAAATTGCGGCAATGTTTATTTAAAGACGTGTGCCCCTGTTATGATGTCCTTTGATTAAATCCTTAATATAAATACAGGGCTATTTGTTAGTAGACTAGCTGAGAGTGTTTCGTTCCCAAGCTAGTTGTTGCGACAAGTCGAAGGTCTTAAAGCCAAAAATCTTGCACGTGTTTTTGCTGTGACTACATTCTTTGGACATCTCAACTGTAGCAATATTTGACATTATTTTTTGTTGTGTTTTTGAAACAGGATATATTAAATTTTTTCGTTGTGTACCCGGCTGGTTCTTAATTATGTCTGCTGTCACTTTTGGTCGCGTGCCGCCTATGCTAATGTTTTGAATGACTGCATCCATTCACTTCACTTTCTCGTTGTAATTAATTAAATTTGCACTATTTGGCTATGCAAAACGCATGTTTTTCTGTTTTCTTTTCTTTCTTTGCTAGTTGGGTTTGTCTTCACTTGACATGACGCCTTTTTGGCAAGTGTCTAAACTAAAAAGTGCAAGTACTTTTAATTACCATATGGCTAATAATGTAAATCTAACAAGTAAGAAAAGCGTTAAGTTCGGTCGTGCCGAACTTTTTATACCCTCCACCACAAATTTCAGCCATTTCGGTGGATAATTGAGGCCACAACCTTTAAAATACCGAAATGCGGAAGGAACCGTTCTATGGGGGCTATACGATGCCGTGGACCTATACCTAAAAATTTCTGGGGGAAAGTTTTATACGCCTAAAGAAGACTAAATATCAAATTTCAGCCATTTTGGTGTGATAATGAGGCTAAAACGTTCAAAATATCGAAAATCGGGGGATATTGTATTATGGGGGGCTATATCAACACGTGGACCTATATATATACATACATTTTATGGTAGAAATGTTTCTTAGCCTCTGGAAACACAAAATACAAAGTTACAACCGATTCTTCGGTCAAATGGGTCTAATACATTCAAAATATATTCAAATGACGCGTACTTTATAAGGGGCCTTATGTGGGGGCTATACCAAAACGTGGACCTATATAACCCAACTTTGGTAGGAATGTTTTTTGGCCTCTGAAGACACAAAATACCAAATTACAACCAATTCTGTGGTCAAATGGGTCTAATACATTCAAAATATATTAAAATGACGCGTACTTTATATGGGGCCTTATATGGGGGCTATACCAAAACGTGGACCTATATAACCCAACTTTGGTAGGAATATTTTTTGGCCTCTGGAGACACAAAGTACCAAATTACAATCAATTCGGTGGTAAAATGGGCCAAATATCTTAAAAATTCCTTAAAACGACGACGCGTCACGCGTCATTTTGTATGGGGGCTATACGAAAGCGTGGACCTACATAGCCCGCTTTCAATACCAAAAGTCCTACGTAAAAATAACATATTTTCCCAAAATTTCATCAACCTACGTCAATCCGTTCGGACGCTAGAGTGATTTCCACAGACGGACAGACGGACGGACATGGCTATATCGATGTAGAATTGCACGCTGATCAAGAATATATATACTTTGTGGGGTCTACAATGATTATTTCGAGTAGTTACAAACGTAGTGACAAACTTAATATACCCCCATCCTATGGTGGAGGGTATAAAAAGCAAGTGGAAACAAATATTACACATATCGGAAATCGGACGCAAATCAACTTCTGATCAAACATATTATTTGTTTGCTTCATTTTTTTCTCCATGTAGATTCTCATAAATATCATAGATCAGGATCAGTATCTGTAAGTGTAGTTTTATGTCGTTACTCCCTCCAACATATGTTCCAAATACTTAACATCTATAGTCTTTCGTCTGACTATAAGTGCATACTCCTCTATCTCCACCACCTTTATATTGACTCTGGGTAATATATTAATATTCGCTTGTAATATTACTATCCTCTTAAAGTTTATGCCGCACAATGGTTAAGGAATCGATTTTCCTGGCCAAAACCCCCATTTTTTGTCGTCATCGATTGTTAATTTCTATATGGGACTCGATAGTAAACATATTGAAACTAAGGAAACCAAAAAATTAGGTCAACATATTATAAGTAGACAGCGGAATTTTATGCAACCCCTATTTTTGGTCCGATTCATGTCAAATTTTGGCATTGGGCATATTTTTGGATTCTGATTAAATTGCAATCGAAACATATGACATATGCAAAATGCATAAATTTTTGAATATGCAAAATTTATACATTTTACATATTTTCTTATGCAACAAATATTTCAATAATAGGTACAAAAATGTTTGTATGTACAATTTTTCTGTTTAAAATTCTTTTCAGGCAAGGCAATAAAATAGAGAAATGTATAACCACAGCCTCAACCTTCAAAATACCGAATATCGGGAGGTATCGTTCTATGGGGACTATATGAAGGCCTGAACCTAAACCGACAAATTTTAGGTGGAAAGTTTTATACCCCCAACGAAGACTAAATACCAAATTTCAGCCATTTTGGAGGGATATTGAGGCCACAACCTTCAAAATACCAGAAATCCGGAGGTACTGTTCTTTGGGAGCTATATGAAGACGTGGAATATTCGCTGCCCCTATTACGACGATACAAGTTTTTATACCCTCAGCATCTATGCAAATGAGGGTATATACACTTTCATACGGCAAAATGTGGCTCATCGAAACAATGGTTTTAGACCCCAAGTATGTTTGGACGAAATGTGTTTCCGACAATTTGGAGTCGATTTAGCAATGTCCGTCCGTCTGTCTGGCTGGCTGGTGCGCACGATAACTCTCGAACGGGTGAACCGATTTGGTCCAAAATTTGGCCTTCGTAATATTTTGTCCAAACTTAGTTTAAGTTCGAAGATGGGCCATATCGGTCCACTCCTACAGGCTCCTCCCCCACAAAAGTTCGAAAATGTTCGGGAAATTTGTGCGCACGATAACTCTTGAAGGGAGTAACCGATTTGGTCCAAAGTTTGCATATCGTGAAATTTCTACCAAACTTAGATGAGGTTCCAATATGGACTCAATCGGTCCACGCCTTCGGATACCTTCCACACAAAATTTCGGATAAGTTCAGTTTAGGACCTGCTCTCGAATCGCTTTGATTTTTGTTGCAACAACTTGAATTCACGGCCCCCATACGGCGGTACAAGTTTCATCAGGGGCAAAACCCTACTTCCTGAGAAAATAGCCTGAAAGGTTCAACAAACCCCTATGACACCGTATGTAGTGGTTGGAGCGCAAGATAACTATCGAACGGATCTGCCGAGTCGGTCGAAAATTTGGCATTCGTAATATTTTGTCCAAACGTAGTTTAAATTCGAAGATAAGCCATATCGGTCCACTCCTTCAGGTACCTCCCCGACAAAAGTTCAAAAATGTTCAGAGAAATTGTGCGCACGATAACTCTAGAAGTGAAGGACCGATTTGGTCCATACTTTACGCATCCTAATATATCAGGTTTGAATATGGACTATATTTGTCCATTCCTTCGGGTATCTTCCACACAAAATTTCGGATAAGCTCACTTTAAGACCTGCTCTTGACTAACTTTGATTTTTGTTGAAGCAACTTGTAATCGCTGTCTCAATTACGATGGTAAAAGTTTTTTCAGTGGCAAGTCCATACTTTTTGGGAAACAGCCCGAAAGTTGTAAAAATACCCCTATGAAACCATATGTAGTAGCTGAAGAACACAATAACTCTCGAACTGAGAAACCGATTTAGACCAAAATTTGGTTTTTGACTAGTTGGCGCGATATCTATCGAAAAGATATGACTCTCAAAATAAGATCCACTTCCGTAATGCACTATATAGGTCCATTTCCTCCTCCGCTAAACTTTTGAACTTTAATCGTAATCCACATTTTTGTCGGCAAGTTCAAATGTCCAAAAAGCGCCACAAAATTCTGAAAAGATGAATGTTCCAATTCACATAGGCTGAGGGTATATCTCTGTCGGTAAAGCCGACTGATACTTTTTTACTTGTTTTATAGTTTATTTATTGGGGTTTAATTTTTTAATGGATTGGAATATATAATATACTAGCTGAACCCGGTGCGCTTTGCTGCCCCGACTACGATAAAATATAATGGAATGCCATAATTATTTTAACGTTTTTAATATTTTAACGAATAAATATAGGAGATATGAAGGCGTTATATACCTATTCAGGGTTGTTATGGAGCTACTATGGTATTTTTGTATGTTTCAGGAGGTAACACTCGGTCTATAAGTATTCCTAATATATATCATAATAAAACATAAATTTTAAGAAGTCTCTCAAAGACATGATACTTTATAGCTGTAGCCTTGGTCAATTCCTTCCCGACTATATATACTTCTGTAAATAATGATGACTTTTACTGACTGCTAAGTCTTCAAAATTTCATTGAAATTGAACATACGTAACAAAAACATGAAATCGACCGAAAATATATATGGGTAGCTATATTCCTATAAGAACCGCACTCGATATAATTCGTCAAATTTATTTTTAGACCAAATCCCGTCTCACATTTATATTTTGTGCATAAAGTACAGAAAATCAGCCGAAAATATATATGGGAGCTATATCCAAATCTGAACCGATTTCGATATAATTCGGCACATTTATGTCTAGACCAAATTCCGTTACACATTCCAAATTTTAGCGAAAGTGGACATATATACAGTGTTTGGTGCATCAAATGCGGAAAATCGGCCGAAAATATATATGGGAGCTATATCCAAATCTGAACCGATTTCGATATAATTTGGCACATTTATTTATAGACCAAGTTTGGTAACTCATTGCAAATTTCAGCGAAATTGGACATATATAGCGTGCATGGTGCATAAAATACAGGAAATCGGTCGAAAATATATATGAGAGCTATATTCAAATCTGAACCGATCTCTATATAATTTAGCACATCTATTTCTAGAACAAATTCCGTCAAACTCTCCAAATTTCAGCGAAATTGGACATATATAGCGTGTTTGGTGCATAAAATTAGGAAATCGGCCGAAAATATATGTGTATGGGAGCTATATCCAAATCTGAACCAATCTCAATATAATTTGGCACATTTATTTCTAGAACAAATTCCATGAGAAATTCAAAATTTCAGCGAAATTGGACATATATAGCGTGTTTGGTGCATAAAATAAGGAAGTCGGCCGAAAATATATATGTATGGGAGCTATATCCAAATCTGAACCGATTTTGATATAATTTGGCACGTTTATTTCCAGACCAAGTTCCGTCACACATTCCAAATTTCATTGAAATTGGACATAAATAGCATGTTTGGTACATAAAATAAGGAAATCGGCCGAAAATATATGTGTATGGGAGCTATATTCAAATCTAAACCGATTTGAATATAATGTAGTAAATTTATTTCTACGTCAAATTCCGTCACACATACAAAATTTGGAGATTGTATCTGCAATAGTTCTAAAGATATTTGCATACAAATCTAAATTTTTTGGAGGTACCTCTGGTTTTGATGCTATATCTCCAGATCAACGCAAAATTTCAAAACATGATATAGCCTATTTTCATTCCAGGCCATGTAGCAATGTACCCTAAACATTTCAGTAAGATCTTTTCAGCGGTTTTCGAGTCTATAAGGCACAAACAAACAAACAATCAAACAAACAAACAGACAAACAAATTTCAATTTTATATATATAGATAGATGGGGATTTCGGAGTAAAATCGGACACTTTTTCAAAGTTAGGTTTTTGATTTCCTTTATTTTTTGCTGTGGTGATGCTGTTTATCAACAAAACATTTTAGTACATTTTCAGATTTTTTTGGACTAACTGTTTAAGAGATATCGCGCCTTGAAAAAGTCAGATTCTGAAAATCTATATGCAAAGAAATGCTCATAACTTCTTTAATATCGGTCCAATTTGAAAAAATCTTTTTTTATATTTTTTGTTGTTTAATCGGCTTTTTAATTAATAATAGGAAAAAAATTGCACAGTGCGTTTGTATGGAATTTTTGCGATTTAAAATTTAAAATCAATTTTTAAAAATGATTGACACCTTCGATTATCTTGAATTTTTTTTTTTTTGAATTTTGTATTAAACTACGATCAATTACAAAAATGTTAAGCCCTATTTGGAAATGGGATTCGAATGGTTACTATTTTTTTTCTTAATTTTTTAAAATTTGTCAATACAATTTTTTAGCATTTATTTTGTTGTTTTATTTAGGAATTTATCTTAAACATATCAAAAACTGCGTCAATTTTTCGATTTTGAAAATGGATTAGCAATTATTGGCCAGCCTGACAATAAACTAAACTGATGATCACATAACTACAGCTTGGGAATTATATGACTGAACATCCTAGCCAAATAATCTACCAAATATTAAAAGAATATTTTCTTCAGAATATGATTATTTAAATACGAAAGTGGATTTGAATATGAAGTATTTAATGTTTAAACATATCGCGGGCACAAAAAACGTCATTCAGTAATACCCACTAATGCATGCTGGTACACCAATTTCTAAACCATTCTTAAAATCGCAAAATAAAGAAATTTTTAAGATTTTTTAAATAAAACAACACAACAAATGTTAATAAATGCAAAGTACTATGTTTTGGTAAAATAGCATATTTTGCACAATGGAATATACGAAAAACTTTATTGACAAATTAAAAAAACAAAATAGTAACCATTCGAATCCCTCTACCAAAGAGGACTTACAATTTTTGCAATTGACCGTAGTTTAATACAAAAATTTCAAGAAAATCGAAGGGTTCAATAATAATTTATTTTAAATATTAAATCGCGAAAATTGCATCCAAGCCCACTGTGCAATTTTTTCTCTATTTCTTATTAAATATCTGACAAAACAACAAACCATACGAAAAAAGATTTTTTTTCAAATTGGACCAATATTTAAGAAGTTGTGAGTATTTCTTTGCATATAGTTTTTACGGAATTCAATATTTCAAGGCGCGATATCTCTGGAACCGTTAGTCAAAAAAATCTGAAAATATACTAAAATGTTTTGCTCATTAACAGCATCACCATAGCAAAAAATAAAGAAAATCAAAAACCACATTTTGAAAAACCGTCCGATTTCACTCAGAAATCCCCATATATTTTGATGTAAAATATGAAATAAACTAAAAATTTTATTTTTGTCCTTGAATTCCACTGCTACTACTACTCCGAAGTTGATTCGCAGGAAAGCTGAATGTGTTATCTGCCGAACAAAAAAAAATCACAGCGATCATGAATATTTCCCTCGAAATTTTCAGCACGGAGAATAATTTAAAAATCGAAATTATTTAAAAATCAATGTTTTAAAACGTTGAAAACTACTAGAATCACTTAATTGTTGAATATTCTCGCCGAATCGACAAAAATATACACTTTTTTAAACATAAATATGGAAATAAAACTTTGTGAAATTTGGGAAAGGGAAAAATTCCGCACGAAGATTGCCCTGAATCTCTATATGTTCAAAATGTACAGAGTTTTGATCAGGAAAAACAAATCTGAACCAATAAGCGTCGTTCGGAAAGATTATTACGACTGATGGTCTGTTTCCGTAAGACGATTCGAATTTTATTTCGTTAGATTTACTACTAAACTCATGAAAGTGTAGAAAATGTTTGGTTGATTTAAAACAAAATCGAATCAAATATTTTTCAAAAAACAGAAGTTTGGTAGTAGGCAGAAAGAATTTTTATTTGAATCGTCTTAATGAAATAGGAAATGATTTTCGATATGCTATTTGTCAATGAATTATTAGTCTTGCAGCAAGTTTGTTGAGTGTACAGTAAGTTTTATGATACATATAAACGAACAAATAAAAAAATGCATTAGTCACTCCCACTCTTTGAAGGACCCCTTTGGTCATGGACGACAAAACTATTCAGTCAATATTAATATTCCTCTTAATTCGCTCGCTTCGAATGCTGACTAAGTAAATTAATTTTAGATTTATCACAAATGTTCTCACACTTTCCACTTATTTTCCTTGTGATAACTACCGCCGCATTTGCCTGACATCAACCACCCCAAACATTGTCAACGATTGACTGCACTTTGTAACACAAACATCACATCGCATACCCTCCCTCCACTCTTTCCCAGCGACTAATCCAAAGCATGTTGACGACAATGAGTAACAAGTCCAAAAATAGAGGCAACATTTTACGAAACACTGTTTCTTTTTTTTTTCATTGGACTGGCGTTGGGGGAATTCCGTTTATATGCCTTGTTGTGGTTGTTGATGCTGTTGTTATTGGATTTTCCTTTTTGTGCAAAAATGTTAGCAGAGAAAATAGCCAAAGGATATTTGTTTTATGGTCTAAAGAAGAAAAATCATTTTTGTGTTATATTTGAGAGTGGCAGATAAACGAAGGATGGATGGAGGGGGCCTTGATAGGCCTTAGTATTCGTGTGTGTATGTGAGGGATAAAACGCGTGTGAATTGCATACAAAAACGTACGAAAATTCAATTAAATTCCCCGCAAATTCACAGGACAGTCGTATCGTCAATCTCTGCATATCTCTGTGTTGTCTTTCCAAAATAAATATTTATTTGAGGCAATTTGTTCTGTGCCATGACCATGTTTAGCATCCCAACCCCAAATCATGTCCTTGTCCGTAGTCATTATCATTGCTCCCTATGGCTGGCCGCTGAAGCATCGATAATGAGAATTTTATTGAGCAGTAAAGAGTCGTTTGTTTTGAAGAGGGTTGCTTGATTGGGTTGGGATACTTTCCGAAAAGGGTTTCCTAAATGGAAATTGTGTGTAACGAGGCAAACACCTAATAAAGCTAATTATTGGAACAATTAGCCCAAAACAGGATTTGATGCTTAGCGAGCAGATCCATAGATTGTGTTTTGGAGTGGTCAAAGGATTAATGACAAAAATGGTCCAATAACTGACCAGTGGTGATTATTTGGGACAGCTGCAACTCAATGAATTTGGAATTATCCCTTTTTTGAATGCGTTTTAATGAAGTGTTTAAATTGGCTCTTCTTCTTATTTTGTATTTGTTACAGCTGACAATGTTGGTGCTGCCCTCTTAGAAACGTTTTACGCTACTAAGTGTTTATGTTCGGCATACACTTAGCAGGCCATTTCGGAGTGCCCCATCTATAATTAGCACTACCCAATATAAAATTTACATATACTGGACTATGTATGTACATATATACATATGATCGTGTATGTATGTCTATATTTACAATGCAGTTTTGTTCTTTTGAAGACTTTTTTCTTCGTCTATAAATAAATTTAAAAATTCTATTTTCCAATAGTTTGTTGTAACAAAGTTTGAAAGAATTTGTTCTTCTTTTAACCACACGCACACACACAGCCGTACATGTTAGGTGTGACTTTGTTTTATGGCCTCAATTGTGCAACAAACACTTTGTAGGAAGCATTCATTTTCCAGGCCCTCTTTGGACACTGTGGGGGTTTTTATGTGCCACCAAATTGATGTTTCGTTATTTTTTTTTTTTTTTTGTATAGAATAGATGTTTGTGTGGGTGTGCAATCGAATTTTGTTTATTTTTAGTTACAAAATTATATTGGAATGTTTAGTTTTTAAAATTGGAACAGGTCATTATCTAAATAAAATAATTATAATTCCCTTTCAATGATCAATGTTGAAAGTACGTGATCAGATGTTTGTTTCGCCGTTTTTATGTTGAAAAAGAGTAGAGAGATTTTTGAACAAAGATGTTTGAAATATGTATGTTGTTTTTGGTTAACAATTTGGTCAAGGACATACATGAAAGAATGAATGGAATTTGATTATTTGAAAATTTACGAAGAAAATAATACTGGAAAATACATATATAATCAGATGTATTATAGTAATATATAGTACTCAAATTAAACAGAGAAATTTTGAGAACCCCGAATAAGATATGAATTGTTTTTAATGTGGGCAATAAAAACTTGTTTGCACACCCGATTTCTTCTTTTTTTAATTATGAAATTTTAATTATTATTATCATAATTATTTTATTATTATTATAATTAACTTCAACGAAATTTAATACGGGCGATAAAATTTGGGTATCTTTAAGTGAAAGTATTGTTTGAATTTAAATAGAAGAGTGAAATTTCGCATACATTTTGTCAAGTAATTGTTTTCGAAACAGAAAAACGAAAATTTTTAGTATGAATTTATGAAAAACTACATATAGTTGTGACAAGACTGTCGGTTTACAAAAAATAGTTGGTTGTTGATTCGTTGTTTCTTATACCCTGAATAGGCCGGGTCGATTTGAAAACCTTAATGGGCCCTTCGAGTTTCTGATTCCTGGGATTGAACTGAGCAAAAAAGTCTACTGGACCATATGTCTACGATGAAAGTCGAGCCTCCCGATTTTGACTTTAAGTTCTTTATCTACGTTTTTTTTTTACATCTTGGCATATATCAGCCAAACCATTGAGATTTTCGGGACAACACGAAGACAAAAATTGTAGCCAATTAAGAACTCTCTAATACATCGCAAAAGCATTGTAACGCTTTTTCAGACAGTTTTGGTCTTGAGAAGGTGCAAACTTTTCGGAAAATGTCGATAAATGGCACTGTGCTACAAAAGCTGACCCGAAAAATATTCAAGCGTTTTGATGCAAAATTCCATCGTTTTGGGATCCATGAAGATCGAAAATGCCTTTAGTTCGTTTGGGTCACTTCGTTTTATTTCTTTATAATGGTAAAAGTAGTGAACATCTGGGCTTCTAATATTTTCAAATTTAAACGGGCATATCTTATTTTTTCCACAGCGAATTTCTTTTAATCCTTCTTCCGTTTAAAGGGGTGAATAATATCTGTATTAGAGAGTTCTTAATTACTGCCTTGGCTACAATTTTTGTCTTTGTGTTGGCTCGAAAATCTAAATGGTTTGGCTGTTATATGCCAAGATGTTAAACAAAACGTAGATAAAAAACTTAAAGTCAAAATCGGGAGGGCCGATTTTCATCGAAAACATATGGTCCAGTAGACTTTTTTGTTCAGTTCAATCCCAGGAATCAGAAACGAAAAGGGCATATTAAGGTTTTTTCCTTCCACACAAATCGCCCCGGCCTAACCCTGAACCATGAAATATTCTGAACTAATTAGCCCAGTTAAAATAGACATTGAAATAGCAAAAATTCCCACAAAGCTGAATTTTGGGTTTGCCATTAGAAGCAATGTCCTAAAAGTCCCCACCGATCTCAGGTGGACAAAAAAAAGAAAGTTATTTGGGGTCAAAGGTCACAATTTAAGGGTTTTTTAGGTTTTAGAATTTTTTTTTTAATTTTTTTACCGATATATGGAGGGGCTACACAAAAACAAACACGCAAACAAAATATGCTACAGTGATTACCACAGATGAAGGGACTGATATAAAACCAAAAAGTTATAATACAAAAAAAAAAAAAAATAAATAATAATAATAAGTTATAATAAAAAAATCATAACTAATCTTTTTTCAACCGATTTAATTGCTTTTTTTCTATTTTAAAAACTAACTGATTTTCCTTTGTTGTAGAGCAGGAGGAAAAACATTTGTCTGCGGCCTAATTACGTGATTCGATTCGATCAAGTATCTGCTCGTGAAAAAGATTTCGACACGATAAAAAATCGGCATGACGAGATTCGATCGAAGTCGTTGATCGAGTGTAACCGATAATCGAACAGTTGACGAGAAGACTGAACAGAAAAGTCAAATAATCAGAATCATGAAAACGAGAAAAAAACAAGCAAAAAAGAGTCAGTCGACGACAGATATACATATACCCTCTAGTAATAACCTGCACTAAGACACAAATGTTGGAACTTTGTGGGGGAGGAACCTTTAGGGAGGACCGATATGGGCCATTTTAGAAGTTAAACTAAATTTTGACAAAATATTCAAGTGATATCGTTCTAGCATTTTAGTGGCATTTTTTTAATATTGGGGAGAAGTACCGGAAGTTGTGGACCGGAATTGCTCCATGAAACTAAGTTTGGATATAATATGACGAAGACCAAATGTTGAACCAAATCGGTTGAACAGTTCGAGAGTTATCGTGCTCTCCGAAAGCCAAATATGATGACATAGGAATTTTTTACACCTTTCGGGCTGTTTTCCTATGAAATATGGACTTGCCCCTGAACTTGTCCGATTGAGTTCATTTTGGAAACTCATCTAAGTTTAGTAGAAATTTCACGATGTGCAAAGTATAGGCCAAATCGGTTACTTCCTTCAAGAGTTATCGTGCGCACAAATTTTCCGAACATTTTCGAACTTTTGTGGGGAAGGAAGGACCGATATAGCACATCTGCGAACTTAAACTAAGTTTGGCAAAATATTACGAAAGCCAATGTTTGGATCGAATCGGTTGATCCGTTCGAGAGTAATCGTGCGCACCAGCCAGCCAGACAGACAGACGGACATTGCTCAATCGACTCCAAATTGTCTGAAACACATTTCGTCCAAACATACTTGGGATCTAAAACCATTATTTCGATGAGGCACATTTTGACCGTATGAAAGTGTATATACCCTCGTTAGCATAAATGCTGAGGGTAGCATAAATGCTGAGGGTATATGCCCATCAACGTTGAACGTCTAAACATCGACTTAGCAAAAATTTTCGTTCATTCCTACAGATGCAAATATCTCCTAAAACAACCTTATTGGAAAACGTGCGGCAATTCCCTAATTCAAAATCGTGTAGTTGTACGATTTTTCTACTGCTCTTTGTGATTTATGTAGAGAGTTTACATTACAATGTATTTAATTTAGAAATAGTGGCACACGGTATGAAAAAGCGGCACAAAATTTGAAAAAGTTTCACATTTGGTATCAAAATAAAAAAGTGTCACAGATGTAGATATGGTAAAAACCAAACATGTTTTACAATCGATGAATCCGAGTTTCACACATTCAGAATTCGCGAACTGTTAACATATTCTATATAATAATAATGTCGACCATTAAAATTAACTTACGTGGAAGCTGTGTTGGCATCAATGTAGAAAAATGGGTAAAAATGGGTTTAAGCCAACACGTTTTTTTTATGTTCCCTTTCGATCTCTGGCTTAACCTTACATTTAAAAAAGTTATTTATTAAAAAATGCTTAAAAAGTCTAAAAAATATAATTTTCATAGACAATTCTAAGTTTTCTCGCAAAAAAAATCTCGGCGCTAAGTGGGTTAAGCATGTATCGTTCTATGGTGGCTATTTGAAGGCGTGGACCTATACCGACAAATTAAGAGGAGAAAGTTGAATATCCCCAACGAAGACTAAATACCAAATTTTAGACATTTCCATGGATTATTGTCGCCACAACCTTCGAAATACTGAAAATCGGGAGGTTATACATATATAGACATGGACCAGTATCGACAAATTTCTGGGGGAAAGTTTTATATTTCTAACGTAGACTAAATACCAAATTTCAGCCATTTCGGAAGAATATTGAGGCCACAACCTTCAAAATACCGAAAATTGGGAGGTACCGTCCTATGGGGGCCATATGAAGGGGTGGACCTATACCAACAAGTTTCTGGGGGGAAGGTTGTGTACCCCCAATGAAGACTTAGTACCAAATTTCAGCAATTTCGGTGTGATAATGGGGCTAAAACCCACAAAATACTGAAAATCTGGTAGTATCGGTATATGGGGGCTTTATCAAAACGTGGACCGATATAGCCCATTTGCAAAACAAACATCCTAGGAGTAATAGAAACTTCTATACCAAATTACAAAGCTCTATCTTAAAAATTGCAAGCTGTATCTTGATTTCAACAGACGGACATGGTTATATCGGCTTAGAATTTTACCCTGATCAAGAAAATGTATACGATGAATATTTCAAATCTTAATAGAAACAAACACAAATGCGAATACAGATTTCATTCCTTTGGTGATTTATAGTGAAAATTAGTGAAGAATATTTTTACTATCATTTGTCCCAAGTATTGTTTTTGTGCGGCCTACATTCCTCAAGGAGTTAAGCGGAAAATAAGAAGATTGTTTTGTGGGACAATGTTGCAAAAACTCAAATGAAATACGACTTTAACCATAAAATGTGTTTTTACAGATTTCTGGAGTTTAGATAAGATATAGAGTTTTGATGTATGGTAACATGGGGCGCCTTCGCCACTGGGGCGGCTACGCCAGCGCCGATTTTCTCGCAAAATACAAGTGCTAGAAAAAATCCGTTTAAGGCAAAATTGTGAGTTTAATGAAGATCTATCATCTCCCAAAAGTTGGCAGTTGTGTCATAGGTATGATAGCGGACGCACGCGGTTTTGTGTTTTCAGGGTATTGGGAAAAATAGTTACGGTAGGTATTTTTTGTGATATCTTCTTTACCTTTTGTGATATCAAAAACATATTTTATACCGCTAGAAGACAACTACCGAAGAATATAAATCCCAATAATTCGCATGAAAAAAGCAGTTGCAAATGTCAATATATTAATATTATGAAATATGTAAGGGGTGGGGCGCCAACGCCAAGATAGGGGCGTGGTGGGTTAATGCTAGAAATTTGTCATGTTTAACTTAAATTCTTTATACCATAGATATACCACACTATAATGTGAAGTTAAAACCAAATATTATCCTAAAAGTATCTTGTTTTAGTTATATTATGATTTTTGTACCTAAATTCAGGGAACCTATTTAAATTAACAGCTGGAATCGGTTACTTTTTGTGAATTTTAAAATCATTTTTGATTATCCAATAGAAAACATGTTCCTTTTATGCATAATGTTGATATTTAAGGAAGAAGTATGGTAAATTTCAGTTTTAGAGTCCGTTGGAGAAAGTTTAATTTCGATGGCGAAGCTACCCCATGGGTGGGGAGGCTTCGCCACTTTTTATCCATTTTGTAAATTTTCAAAAATAATATTTTAAAAACAAAATTATGACTATTTATTTATCAAAACTTATAGTCAAGATACGCAAATATTTGTACCAAAAATAATTTTTGAAAAAACTTTAACGGTGTCGGTATGAGAACATTTTGAACAAAAACGTGGCGAAGGCGCCCCATGTTACCATACACTGAAAGAAAATTTCATTGTATCAATGAAATTTGTCATTGAGTTTGAACCAACGTAAGACTTCATTGTATTAATGAAAAAGTTTCATAAAATAACTTTCATTATTGTTTCATAGTATTAATGTGAAAGTTTCATAGCAATAATAGAATTGTAATTTCTAACTATTTTATTGAATTAATAAAGAAGTATCATTGCATTATTGAGGAAATTTCATTGAAATAATGAAGAAACTCATTATTGTTATTAAAGGAAACTTTTCATTAATTCAATGAAACTCTATGTTGCACGGTGGTCGAAAGCACTGATCTAGCGGCGCGAAATTAATAACTTGCAAACGAATTGAGATGCGTCACTGAAATTTTGCACAAACTCAGCTTGTACCTGTGGGTAATAATGGGCCAAATATGACCAATATCGGCTAATGTTTGGGTATAGCCCCCATATTACGGTACCTTCCGATTTTCGGTATTTTGAGGATTTAAGCCACAATTTCGTAGCAAATTAGCTGTAATTTTGTGCTTAGGGTTCCTAGTAGTCACAAAATATTTCCACCAAAAATTATGGACATAGGTGCACGTTTTGATATAGCCCCCATGTAACCGTACCTCCCAATTTAAGGTAGTTTGAATTTTGCATTCAGTGTTCTCACTGCGTATAAAATCTTCTTACAAAACATTTTCAATACGGATTTATGTTTCGATGTAGCCCCTTTTATGTTACCTGCGATTCGTTGAATTTTTACTTGTTATCCCATATATAATAACATATTTAGCTATAATATGGTATTATAGTGTCTCCGGGGGTAGAACTCCTCCTTGCAAATATTTTTCAAGATAGGTCAATATTTTGATTTAGCTTCAATACAAATGCACACCTAAATTTGTGTGAATTTCATGCAAAATCCCTTATTATAAAAGTGCAGTCATCAAAAGATTTGCAAATATTTCCAGCCCTAATGTGGTTATTCCGTATCCAGAGAGTCCAATTTCATTCCGCAAAAAATATTGGAACCAAAGTTCGGCCAAGTTTACAAGATGCCCTCTGTGGAACAAGCGCGTACAACCCATAAAAACACTAAATAATTTATTTTTTTTAAAACTTATTGCTATATAACTAAGTACCTCCAGACCCCAAACTAATTTTTATAATTTAACTCATACCCTCTGCTATTAATAAAAAATAAATATTGTCCAGTTTTATTACGAATTTATTTAAAATTTAAACAAATATGAAGTTAATTTTTTTTGCTACAATTTTTTTAAAATCTGATGCAACAAAAACTCTTGTATTTGGTAGTGAATAACTGAGTGAATATTTAAAACAACAAAAATGAAAAAACAAAATCTTTGCCTGCAAAGTGTCTGTTATCGATACAATGGAAAGTATTTCGCAATTTTATAGTTCGATTTTTTGACTATCGCGCCGCTAGATCAGTGGTTTCGACCAGTGTGTGTTGGTTCAAAATCAATGAAACATTTTTTTCTGTGTAGTCTAGAGTAAAAAAATTTAAGGTAAACAAAATTTTAAAAATACTTTGATCTGATACGATCAGATTTTTATACAAAAAAGGACCAAAACGGCCCTTTAATGAGCCACCTGAGGATTAAATAATATGAGCAATCAGTGATCCAAAAACATAGGTACCCAAGGTTAGATCAATTTCTGGATTTTTAGCCAGGTTTTTCGGAAAATTGGCCACTGTGCTTCCCACGGATGTTTGAAGAAATTTCTTAATTTTAGGAAACTACATTTTTAATATTTCTTGTCCTAAAAGTAACTATTGAAACATTCGACTTTAGGAACATATTCCCTGTATAGTAATGTAAAAGGGTGGTATAAAGTTTGAAAAAATTTGGACCCAACCTATTAAAATAAAATTTTATTATTTTATTTTCGTACACTGAAGGTTTAATAAGATCAATATCTTTCGATTGCCTTAAATTAAAATAAATTCTAAACAAAATTAAAAAATGAGTACATGGCCTACTTAGCTTTTTTGTTACATACATAAATACATTGTTCCAAAAAATTAGGCTTCGATAATAATGAAAAGAAAGCACCCAAAAAGAACAAATGTAAAGATACCCTGCAAAGAATAAAAGTGCATTGTTGAGAAGTAAAACATTACATAGCACTTCATTATAATATTACAACAACAACAAAGTCCCACGAAACCATGAAAGGGTAAATGAGAAGTGAAGAGGTATCGACGAAAATGTCTAAACAATAAGGAAAATGGAAAGAAATCACAGCGGGGAGGTAAAATATACAAAAACAATTCAAATTTACTAAGGAAATTATATTTGGATGATGATAATGAAGTTTGAGTTGGGGGACATTTTGGGATTTTATGCAATTATGCTTTAATTAGATTCAAAACTATGGGAATAGTATATTTTGTATATACAAATACTGAAGTTTCCATTACACAAACAGATTGTTTTACAAATTCTGGGTTTCCTTTTTTAAATTCAGTCATATTGAAGATTACGATCGATGACCAAGAATGCATGTGTCTTTTCACAACAATAAATATCGTAATTAATATTGAAAAAAATAACCTTGACATTTAAATGCACATATTCTTTAAGCAATGAAAGATAATGATTCTAATTAGCAGAAAAAGTTACTTTGGAAAAATATATTTCGGCTTGTTGAAATTAAACTAGAATCGTTTTTAAATGATTCCTCCTATTTTGGCTTCAAAAATGTTGTTGCTATTTGCGTCATTGTTGTCGCTATTTGTTGATCTCTAAAAAATGGCGCAATCTTCTGAATATTTTTTCTAACACTGAAACTATTACGAAATATTTTCAGAAACGATGTGAAAGAAAAATCATTAATGAAATAATTGTGTTGTTGTTGTCATTTTTTTTTTCGATGAAGAAATATTGAATAGAAAAACTAGAACGACCTAATTTTATAGAAATTTTCTCATTGAACATTTATTGATCTCTTAGTTTGATAAAACAAGAGAACAAAGAGAGTAAAAATTCTTTAAAAAAAAAATAAAATGTTTCTTTAATTTTTTGTGAAAATTTTTTCTCACGCCCAAAATGCAACCGTTGCCATATACGGTACTTTTATACAATGCCTTATGATTAGTCAGTCTAGCCAAATACAAGGCCAGAGGGGGGAGGGATAGACGTTGTGGGAGAGCCACTACTTTCATCATGTCCAACTAAAAAAGTTCAACCAAACTTATTGTTTTGCAACCTGGTGACCGATCTCTCAATTTGTTTTTTCTCCATGTCACTTGTTTCATTTTCTCTCTCTCCATGTTTTCCATTGAAAAGAATGAGTTTTCTTTAAGAAAACTAATTTTTCATTATTTCTCTCCTTGCTCGTTTTGTTGTTTTCTTCCACCCACTTTGTCTATCCATTATGTGTTTTCTCTACCATCTCCTGGCCCCTCTTAAGAAAAATGCCCCAAGGAGCCAACCTCACCATCCATCCATGTACAACCTGAGCAAATGTTGGACGATTTGGTTTATTTTTAGTTAACGATGATCATAGCGACGAAACACTGAGAGTGTATTTGTGTTGACAACAATTGGGGTACTGGTGGATGCTGCTGTTCGCCGCTGTGTTGAAATGTTTAACGGAATTTTTGGATTTTCTTTGCTTTTGCTATGCACAAACACACAAATGACAAAACATTCACACTCACACCAACGCACACAGCCTCCCTCCCACTTGGATTGTTGGGGACTGCACACAAGTGATCGTTCCGATCATTTGTGGGTGTATGAGTGCTGTCTATAGGATTTTTCACGTTTTATTTTTATCTTTCCGTGCTGTGGCCGTTCTATTCTCCCCATGTATTTTCTGCCGCGATTTCCGTGATTTGTTTTATCACTTTTTTCTTGGTATAAAATCTGGTACCGGGTGCTCCGAATCTTCAGTCAGTCATTTGTGTTCCAAAGCGTACACACCGTATTCTTCTTTCTTCTCCGTTAGTTAAAACTAAAACAAAACCGCAAACATGTGTGACGATGAGGTTGCTGCTTTGGTCGTTGATAATGGTGCGTTTGGATCAAAAAATACAACTCCAGTGGATTAAACGGATATAACAACCGCCCAACTCCACCCTGCAAATACTGCAAGCAAATGGATTTAAAGTGTTTTGTGGATAATTTTCATAAAAAAGGATCATAATATCCTTTCTGTGATACAAAAGTGGTGCTAATTTGAAAAAATTAAAAAAATATTTTTTGAAAATGTGTTGAAAAAATATTGTGGAAAATGACGTGAATTAAAAAAAAAAACTTCAAATTAAATTTTCCAAAAAAAAAAAGAAAAAAATATAAAAACATGCAAAAAAAAACTCCTTGATTAAAAAAATCATTTAAACATTTAAAAAATTTACGTCACTTTTTACCAACATTTTCAAAAATATTTCAACATTTTTCAAAAGCACATTGGCAATGGTGGCTTTCCTGTTCAATGGATCAACATCCGCCCAATAGCGACACAACAACAAACATTCAAGGCGAATTCATTCAAAAATATTTCCAAATTGAATTCAACAATTTGTCATGAATTTGACGACAAAAATTCCCAAAATATTTGTTCATTGCAATTTTGTATAATTCTTGAGCAAAATGTCAAAACGCCACTATATTACGTGATATCTGCTTTCGTAATTCAATACGAAATAATATTGCATAACTGCCGCCAGAATTATTAAAATGTCTGAAATCTACCTTAACGGTTATAAATCTTCAAAATATTTGGCTAACGGCCAAACGAATGCCACAATCTCTTACGCCTCAAAATTGGTGATTTTTGTTTCCAAGAATCCCACAACATTTTCTGAGAAATTATTCTCCCCACACCTCACTCCCTAACGGAACAATTTCATACCTTCCAGAAATTATGCCGTATTCTGAGAGTATTTCATGTCGTGCTCTCTCTGCAATACCATTTGCAGTTTTCGGGAAACTCTTTCTCGCTGACGCCTGAATTTTTACTCTTCAATAATCCGCAACACTTTAAATTTGTTATTTGCCTGCAACGACATTTTACCGTTATGCTGCCACGACGACGACACCTTATTAACGGTAAAATTTCTTTATATTTTAGGCTCCGGCATGTGCAAGGCTGGTTTCGCCGGTGATGATGCTCCCCGTGCCGTCTTCCCCTCAATTGTAGGTCGTCCCCGCCATCAAGGTGTTATGGTTGGTATGGGCCAAAAGGACTCCTATGTCGGTGATGAAGCCCAATCCAAGAGAGGTATCTTGACCCTCAAGTACCCCATTGAACACGGTATCATCACCAACTGGGATGATATGGAAAAGATCTGGCATCACACTTTCTACAATGAATTGCGTGTTGCCCCCGAAGAACACCCCGTCTTGTTGACTGAAGCCCCCTTGAACCCCAAGGCTAACCGTGAGAAGATGACCCAAATCATGTTCGAAACCTTCAACTCCCCCGCTATGTATGTTGCCATCCAAGCCGTACTCTCCTTGTACGCTTCCGGCCGTACCACCGGTATTGTTTTGGATTCTGGTGATGGTGTCTCCCACACCGTCCCCATCTATGAAGGTTATGCCTTGCCCCATGCCATCCTCCGTTTGGATTTGGCTGGTCGCGATTTGACCGACTACTTGATGAAGATCTTGACTGAACGTGGCTACTCCTTCACCACCACCGCTGAACGTGAAATCGTTCGTGACATCAAGGAAAAATTGTGCTATGTCGCTTTGGACTTCGAACAAGAAATGGCTACTGCTGCTGCCTCCACCTCCTTGGAAAAATCCTATGAACTTCCCGACGGTCAAGTCATCACCATCGGTAATGAACGTTTCCGTTGCCCAGAATCCCTCTTCCAACCCTCATTCTTGGGTATGGAATCTTGCGGTATCCACGAAACCGTCTACAACTCCATCATGAAGTGCGACGTAGATATCCGTAAGGACTTGTACGCCAACATTGTCATGTCTGGTGGTACCACCATGTACCCCGGTATTGCCGATCGTATGCAAAAGGAAATCACCGCCTTGGCCCCATCCACCATCAAGATCAAGATCATCGCTCCCCCAGAACGCAAATACTCCGTCTGGATCGGTGGTTCCATCTTGGCTTCCCTCTCCACTTTCCAACAAATGTGGATCTCCAAGGAAGAATACGACGAATCCGGCCCCGGCATTGTCCACCGCAAGTGCTTCTAAATTGTTGGCTTCCAACATCCCATCCCCCAACAAACCAACCAACAACAACACCAACTACACTTACCAACAACACTTGCTACGTATGCACTCACTTGTCTGCTGTCTTTGTGTTTGCTTGGCTATTATCAGTCATGCTTTCACTCAGGCGGTATTCAATTGTTGCTACTTGCTGGGCACAGGCAGTGTAACCAACATCCCAACACTCCACTGTGCCTAGTGTAGAGAGATGCCCGCCCATCGTATTTGGTTCCAGATTATTTTTTTAAATGTATGACTGAATTTCTTACACTAATCCCCCCAAAAACCCAACGAACATCCTCGACCTGATGCTAGGCACATCAGGACAGCACAGCCCAACAATAACATCACCCCCCCTAGATGATAATTTTCGTGTGTCCCTAATGTTCTTTGTGTCATTTTGTGTCTTAACAAAAATTATTGTCCAATCTGTCTGTCTTTGTGTATAGCGCAATTAAAATAAAAAATTTTATTAATTTTTTATATAAGGGGTTTATTGCCACATGTAAAATAATCTAATGTTTTCTTATGTAATTTTTTTAATCTAATGAAAAAAAAAAAACACCAAAAAATACCAAAAAAAAAACAACAACATTTTTTTGATTTTTTATACATAGAATAATTTTGCTTATGCAAAAATCACACTCACTCACCACACACTACCACATACAACAAACAATACAATAATTAATTTAATTTTTTTAAATAAAATAATAGTTACAATTTAGTTTTTTTCTAAATAATCACAGTGATTATTTTGATTCTTAATGATAATTAAGATGATGATTATGTGAGACAATTAGGAAGGGAAAAGATATAGAAGCAACGGCAAAATGATGGGTGGGAGAATTAAAGTGACATGGTGACAAGGCCAAAAATTCAATACAATACAAATTCCATCCACTGGGGATTACATAAAACTATATAATCACATCAACATTAGAAACGGTAGTTGATCTACGGAGAAAAGCATTTAGAAAAATATTGAAAAATATTTCCAGTTGATTTTGGTACACACACATTTTGACTGAAACATCTTAATTTCAATCAAACATAAGAATGTATTGCATTTACTTTGATGCTCCCTCATTTGTATTTCGATGAAAGAAAACATTTCATCTACTGCAGATCTGTGCGTGTGAGTTCTCTCTATGGATTACTACCTCACATACAAATGTACTTAGTCGTACGTAATAGCATGGGTATGTTGCTATAAATATTCCGACTGTCTATGAAATCATCATTGTGGGAGATTTCATAATTTTCATGGTCTCCTGCCGTATATGGTCATGTGTGATGTTGCTTCACTGTATTCTCTTTTCTTCACATATAATTAAAATATTTTTTTTATTTACTTGAGAGATAGAGTTCTATGGGAGAGCATACTTGTTGATCGACATGTACTAAATTGGATAATACACATTAGCTGTTGTATTCCGAATAGGATATTATGAAAAATTTCCAGTAATTTCTTCAAATATTGCTTTAGACCCTGGCCCGCATCAGCTCACGTTTTGGTGTAGTACTACCCAATTTTGGGGTATTTTGAAGTTTTCAACTAAATTTCGTGAATAATTAGCGAAATTTTGCCTTTGAGGACCAGAACAAATTTTCACCAAAAATGTTGAAGATAAGTTCACGTTTCGGCGTAGACTTCATATAACGGTACCTTCTGACTTAAGGCATTTTGAAAGATTTAATTACATTTTCCGACAGATCAGTTTGGGTTTCCATGGGTGAAACAATTATCCACCAGTCCCACATATAACATTTTCCGTTGAGATTTAAGCTGTGTACCGCTGTACCGCGCATTTCGTACTTGGTATCCGATTATTCGAACAGTAAAATAAAAAAAAGATATTTAAGTCTGATCTGTCAACAACTAAAAAAATCTTCCTTGATAACCTCCTCCCCCAACATTTTTGAAATCTATATTTTTGGATACTTTTTGAATTAATTTTAAAAATTATAAAAAATGAAATTAAGAAATTAATCATGGGGAATTATTGTCAATATATGTAAGCGTTTCACAAAATTTAAAGAACATGATTTACATGCGTAAGCGCGAAAATTGACTGCTCGAAATTTCGAACACTGTATATGTCGGTGGCTATATCAAAACGTGCAAATATACTGACAAATTGTGGGGAAAAGTTATTATAGACCCATAGAAGACTAAATACTAATTTCAGCCATTTCTGTAGGATAGTGCGGCTAAAATCCTGAAAACCCTAAAATAAGAAGGTACTGTTCTACGGAGGCAGGGACGTAAGCAGGGGGGCCTCGGGCGCCCTGGACCCCCCTCCCCCCGTTCGGGTCGTGCGTGTGTGAATTGCCGAAAAACTTCGTAACTTCAACAATACCGAAGAACGGCATTGATTTAGACCCGTTCGTCCGTCTGTCTAGCTCGAGCGCATTATAACTATCGAAGAGATCAAGCTATTTGATCCAAATTTTGGATCTCGCAATATTTTGTAAACTTTAAGTCATATTGGTCCACTCCTTTGCGCACTTCCCCCACAAGACTTCAAAATGTTTCCCTAAAATCATGCGCACAATATCTTTCGAAACTCCAAATCAATTTTTCGAGACATAGATTAGGCTCGAATATGGATTATATCGAATATGGATTATTTCAATTACCTGATTTGACCGGAACTTTGAATATCCTAAAATTACTTCCAGACGTTCATATATCAAGTACCAAGAGGATTTATTTGGGACAACATCTTCGGATACATCCCTCACAAACTGTTCCAGGAACCATTGCACATTTTGACCAAGGGTACTCCTTGCAGTCTTGTTTACAGCGATATTATATTTCTCGTGTGTAAGTTCACGGTTATGTCAGGAATGGTCCAAAAACTCTAAATCTTACGGTGACCGACTAAAATTATGCCTTGTCACCATTACTATAATAAGTAATGTCTTCAAAAATGGACTATATCGGTCGCTTTTTTCTGGTATCTTCTGTACAATAGCGCAAAACGCTTGCGCTTTTATCGACGTCAAATTTATGAGCACAACATAAGCATATTCGCAACGCCCACAATCGTGAAGTTGTTGTGTACCTTAAACGATTCAATATTTTGGTCGGAAAGTATATACGCCCAAAAAGCACAACGCAATTCTGAAACTCCCTGAGTACACAATTTTTAGGAAAAAGATTTTTTTATGTGCCCCGTATTCGTCGTATCAGCGTCGGCAATCTCGGCAGATACTTTTTTTAATTATTTTCCAGAAAACTGAAGTGCTTGATCTTTGGGCATGGTCTTTGGAAAATTTTTAATGTCATCGAGTAAATTTATATCTACTCGTACAATTAAGATAGAAATAAGCGGGAACAACAGTTTTTTTCGACTTAACCTATTTTTTTCAGGACTCAGCTAAAATATTGCCGAGCTTTTTTAGAGATATTTTTCGACCATTTCATTTTTAATGAGTCGTAGTTTCTTTTTTTTTCGTAATGTAATTTTCTGTATTTTAAGTAGGTTTTCACGGACTCTCACTTCTGGTAAAATAGAAAAGTTTAGGTGTTGTTAAGACATTAAAGTATATTATTTTCTTACAATAATACAAAACTTTTTTAATGAGAATGAATTTAGTGTGTGATATCTGGATATGCACTTTAAAGAAGTAAAGGATTTAAGTTCGGGCTGAACTGTTTATATCCTCCGAATATCTCTATTCGATGAATTCGCGAATGCAAACCCTGTATTCAAACGAAGATCTATTTTCACCACTTTTGCACGGAAGTTCTCCCACCAATCCATATTATAGACGATATTAGAGATTTAGAACAGAAAATGCCAAATATGAGCTAATGTGGTTGAAAATTCTAGGATATACCAAAAGGTAAACCTATATGGGTAATATTCACTTGAAAGATTTTTTAGTTATTGTTTCAATTCTGTTGGAGAATTTGGTTAACAACTTTTGTATGGGGACTATATCGAACGTGGTCTGATATGGTTCATTTTCAATTCTAAACATTTAACTCTGTTCCAAATTTCAATCTTGTATCAATATTGCATATACACACAAATCAACTAAAAAACCTTTAAAATAGCTTTACGTAACGCTACACAAGATTTTTAACTTTCATGATTTCTTGTTAAGTTGGGCCCCCCCGAAATGAAATCCTGCGTACGTCCCTGTACGGTGGCTATATAAAACCTGGACCTGTACTGACAAATTTCTGGAAGAAATTATTCACCTTGGCCCGACACAAATTACAATGGAAATTTTGAGGCCCCAGAGGTAGGTGTTAACATTTTCTGATTGTGCTCAAACTTTGGCAATCTTAAAATCTAACAAAACTAAACACTTTAGGAAGTGCCGCATAAAAAATCCCTTTGAGTTAAATCCAGTCCAATGTTCATACTGAAGTGGGTGTTACTTTATATTTCGTATTCCCAACGGATAAAAGGGTTCACACTGGAATTTTGGATTTTGTATTATCACTGGGCAGATAGCAGCAATATAAACCTTTAGGTGAGACAATGAGACCATTCAAAAGAAAATGAGAACAAAGTTGAGAGCATTTACCAAACAAGAGAGGAAATATGAGAGCAAATAGCGGAATATAGGGAAAATAGAAAAGTGATTTTACATCTAATGAAAATCTTACATATTTTTGAAAAAATAGTGGCTTTCGGATGGAAATAAGAAACTACACATGTATCTTATGTGAGATACCTGTACAGTATGAAAATACTACATCACGAACGAAAATATGTAAAAATTCTTGAAATAGTTTTTTCTGTGTAACTGATTAGTAAATATTTAACATATATATTGTGGTGGAATTTATTTAAGGAGTCGACTCCGGAGTTGTAGATGTAGTTTGAGTCGGAGTCGAGAAAAAATTGGACTGAGGTCGGAGTATGGCCAAAAATGGCTCGACTTCGAAACCCTGGCTAAATCCATGAAATACCCCGAAACCCGTTCTATGGGGAGTAATCAAAAACGTAGACCAGTACTGACACATTTCGGGGAAAAGTTTTGTAGTCCAAAAAAACGACTCAGTACCAATCTTCAACCATTTTTTCATACAAAAATGATAAAATCAATAAAACAGAAAATAAATAATTTATTTTTTTTTTTTTTTTTATTTCTATACATATACATAGGATAACACTGTGTGTAATTTTTTGTGTCATGGAAAATTAACCACATTCTGACACCGCAGCGTGATAGAAGACGAAAAATAAGAAGACACGTGTCTCGGCGTTTTTCCCTGTTACTTCGAATTTCGCGGTTATGGGCCCCCAAAGACCTGAGGCCTTGATGTTAAAAAGGACCATTTTTTCAGGCTCATATCTTCTAAACCGCTAAGAATTTTGGTTTACTCGTATAGGCAAAGTTGTAGCTCTCATCTTAAAGAATAATAATTGTGACCTTTAAGAACCATTTCTACAGGGTTCGTATGTTCTAGAAAGTTGTTTATTGAGATCTAAGGTACATTTATGTAGTTGGTTGTTTGATTCAATTTTGATCGGTTTGATATCTGTAGGCCAAAATCTGAGAAAAAATTATAACGGAAACTTGACCTTAACGATTTTTACCTTGAAGATAAGGTTGAATGGATTTTATGTCTTTACAATTATTATTCTTTAAGATGAGAGCTACAACTTTGCCTCCACGAGAAAACCAAAATTCTTAGCCGTTTAGAAGATATGAGCCTGACAAAATGGTCCTTTTTGACATCAAGGCCTCAGGTCTTTGGGGGCCCATAACCGCGAAATTCGAAGTAACAGGGAAAAACGCCGAGACACGTGTCTTCTTATTTTTCGTCTTCTATCACGCTGCGGTGTCAGAGTGTGGTTAATTTTTTTCGATTTTCATATATTTTGGTGAACTTATTAATAATAATAATTGTCCCACAAACATCCCATACGGGACAAGAGAGACTTTTTTCATATTAATAAGTGCACCCCGATTCTTAATACCTCAATGATATGGGACCTACTGTTTATTGCCGAGTCAAAACAACGTGTCTTAAGGCATCACTTGTAGAGGAGTTTCACAAGACTGAAATACTCAGGAAATGTCGCCAACATTACTGAAGGGTATTTTGCCACCGTTGAAATTTTTGATGTTGCCTGGCCGGGGAATCTTACCAACGACCTTCAGCGTGCAAGGCGGGTGTGCATACCATTGTACCACGGTGGCAAATTAAATACATAAAAATATTGTATATAAGCGAAACAGATTTAAAAATCAAAATTATGTCCGATTATTTTTAAATTGACAGTTTTTTTTCGTTGAAAT
The DNA here is from genome assembly GCF_047663935.1 of Musca autumnalis. NCBI lineage: Eukaryota > Metazoa > Arthropoda > Insecta > Diptera > Muscidae > Musca > Musca autumnalis. Next base: position 13,108,847 of record NW_027412088.1, on the reverse strand, counting down.
CGAAATTTTTATTTTGACAGATCAAAAATTTTTTAAGTAGTTTTTTTATATTCTGTTTCTCTTAAAGACAAAAATATTAGTTTTGGAGCGTTGGCACCGCAAAACGCAGACAGCCATTTACCACAAAACTAAGCAATAATTTTCAACAACAAATAGATCTACTTAAAAATACTGGTCGTTTCTTTGAAAAAATTTATGAAAAATTAGTTTTTTTTGGTCTTGGGGATAATGGGATAACCCCTTAAAAAATCAACGGCAACCACTTTCCAATCCACTTAAACCTCACATATGATGTCCGTTTGATGACTTCGCAAGTAAAAAGTGCTTGCAAAAAAAAACTTTTTCTCTCAACTCGCTCTCTTGTTATCAAATTTGTTATCGAACAGCATTTTGTAAAAAATTGTACACATTTTTGATTTATCGTACAGATCAAAGATTAGCCAAAATACATTTGTTGTCGATTTAGTCGTTTCCGGCCACATTTTGCATCCGAATTAGCATTATTTCTTCAAACCAATTCAAATTATAAATTGATATTTTTACCTATTTGATTTTTAACTTTTTTTTGTCGAGTTCATTCATTGTTTTCCTATATTTGTTTTCGTTTATAAAATGTTCACATTTACAAGATTTTATTACAGTTATATACATATTTGTTAACCGATGTAATAACATACCAAAAGAATTTTGTGTATTTTTGGTTTGATATAATCTCTTAATTTTTCGTCCTCACTGTGAAACATGCGGCCACGAGCTGAACTAACCAGTAGTTCAGCTATTATCCACTAGAGTTTTCATTAATGCATTCTAGACACAAACCCAAATTCACCACATGCGCAGGGAGAATATGTGGAATTATTAAAAGTTGCTTCTCTTTAAAAATTGTTTCAAAATTTAAGAGAATCGACAAAATAACAACAAAGTAAGGGATGTGGGAAATAAACTACACTTCCGTTCAACAGAAAACTGTGTCTGAACATAAAAGTGGTGGATTGACGAAACCTTTCCATTTTGTGTTGCGAAAATATAAGGAGTACACAGGAGGGACTCCCATTGTTATGAGATATCGAATGAAGAGATTTTGCACAGTACAAATGAGACAGGGATGATTAACCCACTCGATGATGCCTTTGTGATTTCAATAAAATTAAACTTTAGGTAAAAGGCATATTTGTTGTCTATAATTTTCTCAGTTGGTGGTTGGCTGTTGTCAACATCCAAACACACATTTCACCTTTCAAAATCACACTTTGCCGGCATAAGGAAGAAAGAAACAACAAGGAATAAATTGAAATGTATCACAACCTAATCAACTCAGTACGTCATCATTCATACATACACACATGTACAACAACGGTTTAATAGGACGAACAAAAGGAATTTTATGTTTCTCACAGTAAGAGCTGATGTTGTACACGAGATAAGAGATAATTGCTCTTAAATAATTATACGCAAGGATATTATACGAAATTTGTCAAAAAATAGTTGGGAACAAGACTCGTGAAAACATTGATAAATGAATTTGAATGTTCAACATTGGACATTCCCTCAAGTGTATTAGATATGTACGTTTGAAGGCATGATTTTCAAGGAGCATTAGAGGGAAGTTTTCAATTTGTTACTTGTTAAGTGTGATTGGTGACAATGGTTATAATTACCACATTTGCATAGACTTTTTATAATTTTTTTAGTCTTAAATACATATGTATGTACTTGTTGTGTACGAACTCTACAAGCACTAATGTATCCTGCAACTGTTTTTTATCTTATCTTAGCTTTACATCTTCTTCATTAATTTATTACAATTTAATTATTGTTTATTGTTTAATAGTGGGACTGTGATATGTGATTTTGTATCATGTAGACTGTATTCCAAATTCAAATTAATAAAACAGTATTAAGTGCACAATGGTCAGCACCACCACCAGCACCATGACTGGACTGTTTTATTTCCAGTCCATTTAATTGTTGTTTGGCGATAATATTGATAATAATAATTGCTTTTAATTAGATGTTGTTGTCAACAGTTTCCTTTCTACTTTTGAATAGGAAAGGGTGAAAGAAACAAAAAATAACCCAACCCTTTCTCTTTAAAACGATTGTCTCCAATGGCCATTCCTTTATGGACGCATTGATCGACATGTAGCTTCTTAGTTGGTGTAATCAGATGTTTGATGTAATAATATTTATTGCTAAACAATATTCAAACTATAACTTCATGCATTTAATGAGTTGAGTTGTAGTAGCGTTAAAAGTTATACTGTCGTAATATGAGCCTCGAAGTCTGCCTGCTGTAAAAATGTCAAAACAATCCTAGACATGTTCCTAAGCCGCACATTTGGGGAAAATTTTAAATTTTGTGTAGGAGGTACCTGAAGGCGTGAACTGTTATAGTTCCTTAGTTATCGTGTCCATCAGATACTGTAGTTGCTCACCGCATATTTTTTAGATCTTTCGATTATGATTATGGCCGGAACCATGGACTTGTCTGTGAAAACCATTATATAGCTGTTATCAGGACCCCAAGAAGTACAAATTTACAAACGGTCCTTGAACTGCACTTAAACAAAAATGGTGAACTTTTATGAGGGAGGTACCCGAAGATGTTTTCTTGGAACTTGGTGTGTGTTATGAAGAAATTTTACGATAGGCAAAGTTTCGGCCAAATTGGATACTTAGTTCGTAAGTTTTCGTGCTCATCAGTCATTTATGTTGGTGTCGGGAGGGTTATTTAGAGTTTTTTGGTACATTATCTCACGAAATATAAACTTGCCCCGAAAAAATTGTACCGTCGTAAAAGTAGCCACCAGCACAACCTAATGCAAAAAATTTCATGATGATCCCAGAAGTGTTTCTAAACTGCACTTGTGCCAACATTTTTAATCTCTGTAGATCGAAGCTTATCTATATTTGAAATCGGGATATCACTTCGAGAGTTATAGTGTGCACTATTCTAACAAACATTTTTAATTTTTAATCTATTCTAACAAAAATGTTTAACCTTCCCTTAGGTATCCGAAGAAGTGGACCGATATGGCCCATCTTCGAACTTGATCTACGTTTGCAAAAAAAATCTGAGAACCAAATTTTAGACCGAATCGGTTGATTCGTTCGAGAGTTTACGCTCCGACCAGGCAGACAGACAGATAACACTGTGACACAAAATGAAACTCGAAGTCTGGGGGCGGAAAATTTCTTTTGGAGATGAAAGCCCTTGATGAGTATACTATGAACCCAAAAGGAAATTTTCGCCATAGATCAAGTTTCTGAGATATCGCACGATGAAGTTTTTAATTTTTTCCTATAATACTTGGGGAAAATAGCTCCATATCTCCGTTTGGCGTTGTTGTAGCTTCATTTTGAGGTGACTTAACTTTTTTCTGTTTATACCGCGCTTTTTGTGCTAGGCTAAGAAGTTTCCGAACTGCCCTCGTAAACTATGTTTTGTTTTTCTGTATATTCGTTATTGTTTATGTATAGGTATGTAGACATAACAATTGGTTATTGCTTATGTAGACATCTGGGGTGCTTCTGAAATATTTACCACAAATAGCTCTTGTAATGATAAACACGTTAATAACAAATTTCTTGAAGGATAGATCCGGTTATTTCAGTTTTTGAACCGGATATTCCGACATTAAAACCGATATTTGAACCGGTTTTAAGTAACCGATTCAACTTATATGTATACCATTAACCGGGTTCATCATATTATCTTCATCGACATTTATCGCCAAAAAGAATTTTTCACCCCCAGCCTTTGATCTCCATATTTGTCCGTACTGATATTTTTCCTTATAAACGGTTTAAGAAAACGGGTTTTTTGTTCTAGGACTGCAACTAGCAAAGTTTTCATAAGCGAATTAATTTAGTTTGATTGACAACTCTATAAGCTTTTTAATGGTATACATATATTGTAATCGGTTACTTAAAACCGGTTCAAAAATCAGTTTTAATGTCGGAATATCCTGTTCAAAAAATTCCCTTTTGATTTCTTAGTAAACTCATCAAGGGCTTTCATCTCCAAATGAAATTTTCTACCCACAAAAAATGCTGCTGCGCAGTATAATCGGACGAACATGGCTAAATCGGCTGCAAATTGACTGAAACGAATTTCGTCCGAACGTACATGGGTATGGTATCAAATAGCAAAAGAGCTGAGGGTATAACAAAACTACTACTTCGTCAAACAAAAGTTACTGATATTACCCCTATGTATGTTTTATGGCTCGTAGGAAAGCCTACCAGACAGTACATGTAGCGTTTGAATGAGAAAATAAGTAAAAAAAGTATCAGTCGGCTTTGCCGACAGAGATATACCCTCAGCCTATGTGAATTGGAACTTTCATCTACGGACAGATCGAATGTATTTAGGGTCTTTTCAGAATTTTGTGTCACTTTTTGGACATTTGAAATTGCCGACAAAAATGTGGATTAAGATTAAAGTTCAAAACTTTTGCGAATTAGGGAATGGACTGACATAGTGCATTACGCAAGTGGATCTTATTTTGAGAGTCATATCTTTTCGATAGATGACTAGTTCATTTCAGTGGGTTATTGTACACCTGTTGGACCAGTATGCCAAGAAGCATGGACTTGTTCACGGAAAACATGTATAGCTGTAAACAGGACCACAAAAACATCATCGGTATAAATTTCCAAAGGATCTCCGAACAGACCCTAAACTGCACTTGGACACAAATGTTGAACTTTTGTTGGGGACGTATCATATGGAGAGTACCGATATGGGTCATTTTAGAAGTTAAACTAAGTTTGGACAAAGTATGACGAAGGCCAAATTTTGGACAAAATCGGTTTATCAATTCGAGAGTTATTGTGCTTTCCAGCTACTACACATGGTTTCATAGGGGTTTTTACAACATTCGGGCTGTTTTCCCAAGAAGTATGGACTTGCCACTAAAAAACTTTTACCGTTGTAATTGAGACAGCGATTGCAAGTTGCTTGCAAGTTAGTCAAGAGCAGGTCTTAAAGTTAACTTATCCGAAATTTTGTGTGGGAGGTACCCGAAGGAATGGGCGAATATAATACATATTCAAACCTGATCTATATCTGGTATATGTATTAGGATGCGTAAAGTATGGACCAAATAGGTCCTTCCCTTCAAGAGTTATCGTGCGCACAATTTTTCCGAACATTTTTAACTTTTGTGGGGGAGGATACCTGAAGGAGTGAACTGATATGGCTTATCTTCGAACTTAAACTAAGTTTGGACAAAGTATTGTGAAGGCCAAATTTTTGGATCAAATCGGCAGATCCGTTCGAGAGTTATATTGCGCTCCAACCACTACACACGGTGTCATAGGGGTTTTTTTCATCTCAGCTCAGGAAGTGTGGACTTGCCCCTGTTGAAACTTGTACTGTCGTATAGAGGACAGTACAACTTGCTAAAACAAATTCAAAGCGATTCGAGACCAGGTCCTAAACTGAACTTTCCCGAAATTTTGTGTGGGAGGTACCCGAAGGAATAGACCGATTGAGTCCATATTGAAAGCTCATCTAAGTTTGGTAGAAATTTCACGATGTGCAAAGTATGGACCAAATCGGTAATTCCCTTCAAGAGTTATCGTGCGCACAAATTATGCGAATATTTTCGAATTTTTGTGGGGGGTACCGGAAGGAGTGGATCGATATAACCCATCTTCGAACTTAAACTAAGTTTGGACAAAATATTACGAAAGCCAAATTTTGGACCAAATCGTTCGAGAGTTATCATGCGCACTAGCCAGCCAGACAGACAGAGAGACGGACGGACATTGTTAAATCGCCTCCAAATTGTCTGAAACACATTTCGTTCAAACATACTTGGGGTCTAAAACCATTATTTCGATGAGGCACATTTTCAGAGAGCTTAAGCGAAGGACAACATTCCTAAACATGAGGTCAATTGGAGTAGCGAAGATAGCCGAGACACATCGCTGTGGGTGAAATCAAATTATTCCGTGGAAAATTGTACGTAGATTACACTGTGAACCGAAATTTTGGGTGGTGGAAAATTCCTCTTTTAGTTGAAAGCCCTTGATGAGTATATGCAGAACCCCAAAGGGCAGATCTGCCGTGAATCGAATTTTTGAGTTATGAAGTGATGAATTTTTTGCTGGAGACCCTATAAGCCATCAGAAATTAGCGTCATATATTTGTTCGCTGTTGTTTTAGGTTATTTTGTAGATAACATGTCTTTATTATTTTTTATTGCTTTTACGCCAAATCGTGGGCGCATAGTGCCAACGTGTCTTTAGTCAAATCAAATGAGCATTATTTTGGTAAAATTTCGATCTTATAACTTAACATGGACATGGAAGGACTATGTCCATTTCGTACTTTATTTCAAGAACCGTAATAAAAGTACCAGAAGATGACATTTTTCAACTTCGTAATCTTCTGCAAAGCTTCCAAACGTTCATCAAGTTCCAAGAAGGTTTATACATCTTAAGGAACCCCTCTAAAAATTTTTAAATCGTTTCGCTTAATTGCAGTTTAAGGACTGTTTGAGGATAGTTTTAACATTTTTACCAAATGTGCTCTCTCTTGTCCTGTTTTTAACTATCGAAAGGAATGACTCTCAAAAATATGCACTTCCAACATGGACTATTTCGAAATAATGGTTTAAGACAATCAAGACCAGACAATTAAGACCAAATCCGTTTCAGACAATTTGGAGTCAATGTAGCAATGTTGGTCCATCCGCCTAATTAACACGATCACTATAAAATTAACCAGTAAAAAGCGTTAAGTTTGGCCGGGCCGAACTTTTTGTACCCTCCACAATAAAATATTCTGAACTAAAAGGGAATTATTATTTTCTATCCTGTCCACAATTTGAGGCGGAGATATTCTGTGACCACTGATACCTAAATAAGGTAAAAACTGTATATAGAAATGTCTTCAATCGGCTGACAACCCTATATGGGTATAAATCAAGGTGTGGACCTATGTTGATAATTGTTGGTGGAGAAGTTTTGTGACCACTGGGAACCTTAAATGTCGAATTACAAATAGTTCGGTTAAACATTGTTGTTTAAATCATCAAAACATCGAAAATCGGGAGGTACCGTTATTTGGGGGCTATAGCAAAACGTGGACCTATTTTGACAGTTTTCGTTGGAGATGCTTTTTGACCATCGGGAACCTCAAACGTCAAATTACATGTAGTTTGGTAACAAATTGTAGCTAAAATCCCCAAAATAACGAGAACTCGGGAGATACCGTGGGGGCTGTACCAAAACGTGGACATATGTTGACAGTTTTCGGTGGAGATGTTTGTGCCCACTGGAAACCTCAAACATCAAATTGCAGGTAGTTCGGTTAAAAATTGTAGTTAAATCCTCAAAATACCGAAAATCGGGAGGTACCGTTATTCGGGGGCTATAGCAAAACATGGACCTATGTTGACAGTTTTTGGTGGAGATATTTAGCGACCACTGGGAACGTCAAACGTCAAATTACAAGTAGTTCGATTAAAAATTGTAGCTAAAATCCGAAAATCGGGAGGTAGCGTTATATGGGGGCTATACCAAAAAATTGACCTACGTTGACGGTTTTGTGGTGGAGATTTTTTGTGTCCACTGGGAACCCCATGCGTGAAATTACAAGTAGTTTGGTCAAAAATGTAGCTAAAAATTCCAAAATACCGAAAATCGGGAGGTACCGTAATATGCGGTCTATACCAAAACGTGGACCGATATAGCCCATCTTCGAACTTGACCCGCCTATGGAAAAATGACACTCGGGTCAAAAATATAGGGCTCTAGCTCAATTATTGCGAATGCTAGAGTGATTGCAACAGATGGGCATCGCTAGATCGTCTTAGAATTTCATACTGATCAAGAATATATACTTTATATGGTCGCAAATGATTAGTTCGATGTGTTAGAAACAGAAAACAAACTTAATACACCCTCCATACTATGGTGAAGGGTATAAAAACTGTTTTATGGAATACTAGCAAAGTGCCCGCTACTTCGTATGCGTTAAATATGCAAAACAAATAAACAATATATAATATAGAATGGTGGAAACATTTTGTCACGCCTACACAAGAGCAATCCACATTTTTTGAGATATTTTAAATTGTACCAAATTTAGTACTATTTAGTACTTTTCCTACCCATAACTAAAAATTTCCAACATTTTATCAATCCTACAATTCAACAGGTATTTTAATTCCAAACTTGAGGATGGCAGCTACATCAGATCACCGAAATCCAAATTGTACCAAATTTAGTACCATTTAGTACTTTTCGTACCCATAAGTACAAATTTTCAAACAATAAGCTTAATTCCGAATTTCAGGATTCCAGATATATCCGATAACTCAAATCCAAATTTGGAACCATTTAGAATTTCTAAACCTACCTCTATCAACACTCCACACATCAATTTTAATTCCGAATTTCACGATTCCAAATGTATCCCATCACTGAAATCCAAATTGTACCAAATTTAGTACTTTTACTACCCATAAGTACAAATTTCCAAAACTTTATCAATCTTACACTCCAACAGTACTCCTTATTCCAAATCTCGGGTTTCCAGCTATATCGATATATCCAATTGCAAACTGTACCAAATTTGGTAACATTTAGTACTTTCGTACCCATGAGTACGAATTTCTACAACTACCTCAATCTTACACGCCAACAGTAATCTTAATTCCAAATTTCAGAATTACAGCTGCATCAGATCACCGTAATCCAAATTTTACCAAATTTAGTACCATTTAGTACTTTTTGTTCCCATAGGTCCGAATTTCCATACCTACCTCTATCCAACACTCCAAAACTAATCTTAATTTCGAATTTCAGGATTCCAAATGTATCTGATCACCCAAATCCAAATTGTACCAAATTTGGTACCATTTAGTACTCTTCGTTGCCATAAGTACGAATTTCCAAAAGTATCCCAATCCCAAACTCCAATAGTAATCTTAATTCCAAATTTCACTATTCCAGCTCTATCCGATCACTTAAATTCATATTGTACCAAATTTGGTACCATTTAGTACTTTTCGTACCCAAAAGTACGAATTTCCAAAAACCGAGCCTTATCTCACGCCAACATACCAACACCAACCTACACTCAAAATTTCAAGCTTATAGCTTCATCCGTTTCGTCTGGGCATTGATTATAAGGCGGTCAGCCACACAAATGAGACAATTTTTAGTACATTTTAGCGCTTTTCGCATCCTTCTAGGACGAATTTCCAAAAACCCAGCCTTATCGAGCACCTTCGCCTCCAGATTAAACCTCACACAAAATTTCAAGATTCTAGTTTCAGCCGTTTCGTCTGAGCGTTGATTATTAATCAGTCAGCCATACAAAAAGCACCATTCTTAGTACATTTTAGTACTTTTAGCACCCTTCTAGGACAAATTTCCAAAAATCCAGCCTTATCGGGCACCTTCGCCACAAGTCTAACCCTCACCCAAATTTTCAAGATTCTAGCTTCAGCCGTTTCGTCTGAGCGTTGATTATTAATCAGTCAGCCACACAAATGTTACCATTTTTAGTACATTTTATTGCTTTTCGCACCCTTGTAGGACAAATTTCCAAAAACCCAGCCTTATCGAGCACCTTCGCCCCAAGATTAACACTCACACAAAATTTCAGGTTTCTAGCTTCAGCCGTTTCATCTGGGCGTTGATTATTAGGCGGTCAGACACACAAATTTGACAATTTTTAGTACATTTTAGTGCTTTTCGCACCCTTGCAGGACGAATTTCCAAAAACCCAGCCTTATCGAACACCTTCGCCCCAAAACTAACCCTCACACAAAATTTCAGGTTTCCAGCTTCAGCCGTTTCGTCTGGGCGTTGATTCTTAGTCGGCCCCCCACACAAATTTGACCTTTTTTAGTACATTTTAGTGCTTTTCGCACCCTTGTAGGACAAGTTTCCAAAAATCCAGCCTTATCGAGCACCTTCGCCCCAAGACTAATCCTCACCCGAAATTTGGGAATTCTAGCTTCAGCCGTTTCGTCTGGGCGTTGATTCTTAGTCGCCCCCACACAAATTTGACCATTTTTAGTACATTTTAGTTCTTTTCGCACCCTTGTAGGACAAATTTCCAAAAACCCAGCCTTATCGAGCACCTTCGCTCCAAGACTAATCCTCACCCGAAATTTGGGAATTCTAGCTTCAGCCGTTTCGTCTGGGCGTTGATTCTTAGTCGCCCCCACACAAATTTGACCATTTTTAGTACATTTTAGTGCTTTTCGCACCCTTGCAGGACGAATTTCCAAAAACGCAGCCTTATCGAGCACCTTCGCCCCAAGACTAATCCTCACCCAAAATTTGGGAATTCTAGCTTCAGCCGTTTCGTCTGGGCGTTGATTCCTAGTCGGCCCCCCACACAAATTTGACCATTTTTAGTACATTTTAGTGCTTTTCGCACCCTTGTAGGACGAATTTCCAAAAACCCAGCCTTATCGAGCACATTCGCCCCAAGACTAATCCTCACCCAAAATTTGGGAATTCTAGCTTCAGCCGTTTCGCCTGGGCGTTGATTCTTAGTCGGCCCCCACACAAATTTGACAAATTTTAGTACATTTGAGTGCTTTTCGCAGCCTTGTAGGACGAATTTCCAAAAACCCAGCCTTATCGAGCACCTTCGCCCCAAGACTAATCCTCACCCAAAATTTGGGAATTCTAGCTTCAGCCGTTTCGTCTGGGCGTTGATTCCTAGTCGGCCCCCACACAAATTTGACCATTTTTAGTACATTTTAGTGCTTTTCGCACCCTTGTAGGACGAATTTCCAAAAACCCAGCCTTATCGAGCACCTTCGCCCCAAGACTAATCCTCACCCAAAATTTGGGAATTCTAGCATAAGCAGTTTCGTCTGGGCGTTGATTCTTAGTCGGCCCCCCACACAAATTTGACCATTTTTAGTACATTTTAGTGCTTTTCGCACCCTTGTAGGACGAATTTCCAAAAACCCAGCCTTTTCGAGCACCTTTGCCCCAAGTTTAATCCTCACACAAAATTTGGAGATTCTAGCTTCAGCCGTTTCGTCAGGGCGTTGTAGATCACATCATCACTTTACTCTTTTATATATATAGATTAATCTTATGAAGGCGAGTATATGCGAGTAAGTAATGAAACCAAAACCGCGGAAAATATTTTACGAATTGAGTATTCGAATCAACCGATATTTTTCCAAACCTAGTATTTCTTCCAAACATACAAGTTCCAAGAATATGGCCGAGGATAATTTTTGAAATTTTCACAGAAGGTAGTCTTTGTTGTCTTTATTAATATGGTTTTCCTTTTTTCGCAGGTAACTCCTTGCTTCCTGACAAAATTGCTCGAAAACTCTAAAAACCCCACGGTGACCAACTAAAGTTGAAAGCACATACAACGTTTGAGTAAAGTTTTGCGTCGGGCGTTGACAAAAAAACAACAACAACAGGGCGACGCACAGTGTTGCCGCTTCCTTGTAAACGTGGACAAAAATAGAAGGAGTTGACCTAGGTCGATGAATTTTTATACAAGTACTTATGCGGGCATAGGAATGAAAAATTCCCATTTTGGTCCATATCGGTTCAGATTTGGATATATCTCCCATATATATATTTCTCCGATTCTGCTATAACTCAGCCAATTTTAATTGAACCCCCTTCAAATTTAATATGCGATATTTGCTTGGGCCTCTGATCAGTTTTACCTATTTTATTAAATAAATCGGATCAGATTTCGATATAGCCCCCACATATATATATTTCCCCGATTTTGCTATAACTCAGTATATTTTAATTGAACCGCCTTCAAATTTAATATGTTATGAATCGGATCAGATTTCTATATAGCCCCCATATAATATTCCCCCGATTTTGCTATAACTCAGTCAATTTTAATAGAACAAAAATAAAACGAAGCAGTCAAATAAAGTGAATTTATCCACTGAGGCAAAACAAGGATTCTTGCTCCTTTCGTACAAATTGTAAATGATGATATGGTTGTGGCTCCGAGAATCGGATTTTATAGGATGTAAACTTTGCATTTTTTAATTCGAAAGGGATTTCTGTTTCATGTACCAAATGGTCGAAACTGCAATTTGCTGCAATTTTTAGATACACTCCATGAAAGAAGCGAAATTCATGAGTTTTGTATAACACGTTACTGTTTCAATCAACATAACGGTACTTTATGTATACACATTATATGTAAACTTTTTTTTCATAAATTGCAAGACTATCGACCACTCTTTAATTCCCTATTCAAAAGTTGTGGAATATGTCAATAACTTCTTTAAAAAAAATTCCATGAACATGGGTTTCTTTTTTAAATACATTTTAGTAAATGTCACATACGAAAAATGTTCTGTGTTTGACGAGCTATAACTTTATAGTAACACCAAATATCGACAACATCTTTGAGGTTTGTCCTATTTGAAGTGTTCTCAATAAAATAAAACCATAAAATTATAAAAAAGTCAAGAACACATTTTTCGATTTTTGGCCACTGAGGCAACACTGTGCGACGCCGACATCAAAGTCCGGCGTTGATGTGTTTGCCGGCATATATTTCAAATGAATTTGAATTTTTCGGCATCATGCCCAACAGTGTAAAAACGGCCAAAACGACACAAAATTTAACTCAAACGTTGTATGTGTTTTCAGCTTTAGATGGCTGATAAGATAAGTGACTGGCAAAGGTCCAAACTTTGCTTCTTTAAAACGCAAATCAAGTTGGAAATGGTCTATATTGGACAATCTTCCCTGCACAAGTTAAAAATGTTCGCCTAAGCGATTTTTACAGGTTGTTCGAATATCGTTTTGAATTTTTTGTTGTGTGCAAATCCATACTTCCTAACATCGCGGCTGGAAGCTATTGAAATTTCTACTGTTAGATCAAGATCAAAGATGAACTATGTCGGCCCATCGTATAAATATTAAAAATTACTTTTTGCGTTTAATACAGTTCAGTTTTATTGTGATCATTAACAACATAATTGTTTCTAAAGGGAGCAAGTATTTCTGTAGTGCGATTCTCTAACTCATTTTTCGAGTTACCGACAAAAATCGGTAATATTAAAACGCAAAATTATGAATGAAAAGTTCAAATAAAAGTTGACAACACTGTTGCTAACTTACCGAAAAACATCGTTAAATACCGATATTATAAGTATTTTAATTTTACCGACATTTGTCGGTAATTAAAAAAGTGAGTTAGAGGATCGCAATACTGATATATGGGTCCGAAGTGTTCCAGTATTTAGGGCCAATTTTACATACATCTACCGCACAAAACGCAGTTGAATCCAGGTATTTTATTGCAGGGCTTCTATGCTTATAACACTATAATTTTATACTCCATCTCCACAAAGCCACAGCTCGCACTTTACAAAAAACTGATAATGCCCGTGCTAAGGTATTGTTAAGATAGTACTTCTGCGTTGACGGTGTATATCGAAGTCGAGCATTGCGAGCTTTACCGGCTATACAAAAATATCGGCATTGCCATAAGAATGAGCGATGATGGATGGGCCCACTAAAAAGATTATAAATACGGGACACATGCCGGTACATGCAGAACGGGAAGGCCAAGGCTCCGATAGAGTAAAAAGTGGAAGATCAGATCAAACATCATGATGTTTGTATGTTTAAGGCGAGGATGATCTATATGATTACTATCACCACGATTTCAATATAATTTGGGAAAAAAAATTTTCTAGACCAAATTGAGTGGCATTTTCCAAATGTTATCAAAATTTCTTTCTAATATATGTATGTATATGGGAGCTATATTCAAATCTGAACCGATTTAAATATAATTTTGAAGACCAAATTCCGTCACCCATTTAAATGTTCACATTTCAGAATTGCGTTGTTGGTGCACCAAATACCTCAAATCGGGGGAACATATATGTGAGCTCTATCCAAAGCTGAACTTTAATATTTTTGCAAACTTTTTTCTAGTCGGAATTCCTTCACATATTCAAAGTCACATGTAATTGTACTAGTTGTGGAAGATGTTTATTTTTAAAGCAACAAATAGAGAGGAATGGAAATCTATTATCGGTTCCGCAAGTTACTCTGTTATGTTATTTTTTACAGTCATAGGCTGAGGGTATTTAGTTGTCGACAGTATCGACAGATTCTTAATCTTAACTAGCTGATCAGTTTCAATGATTAAATTCCAATTAACAGGTCATGGGTCCATCAACTGAAGCCTGAAATTAAAATAACCTTTATATTTGCCAGGAATAAATAGACTGCGGAATCCTATGCAAATGCATATATGGTTAGGATGGTCGTAGAGAAAATCTGATTAGACAGAAACTCGTTTTATTACAAAATAAAACGAATTAGGCCCAGAAATTTTTGCATATTCTGCATATCGTGCATATTTTGACATATTTGTACATATCTGCATAAAAAGAGCATATGCAAAACCATATGCAAAAATATATTCAAGGATTTGTGGTCTAAATATCCTACCAAAATGGCTGAAATTTGGTATTAAGTCTTCGTTAGGGGTATGCAACTTTACAACAGAAATCTGTCCGCATAGGTCCACGTCTTCATATAGCCCCCATAGAATGGGACCTCCAGATTTTCGGTATTTTGAAGGTTGTGGCCTCAATATCCCACCGAAATGACTAAAATTTGGTATTTGGGTTTCGTTGGGGGTATAAAATTTCCCACCAGAAATTTCTCGGTATAGGTCCACGTCTTCATATAGCCCCCATAGAACGGTACCTACCGATATTCGGTATTTTGAAAATTGTAGCCTTAATATCCCACCGAAATGACTGAAAATTGGTATTTAGTCTTCGCAGGGGGTATAAAATATTCCACCTGAAATTTGTCGGCATAGGTCCACGTCTTCATATAGCCCCCATAGAATGGTACCTCCCAATTTCTGGTATTTTGAAGGATGTGCCCTCAATATCCCTCCAAAATGGCTGAAATTCGGTATTAAGTCTTCTTTGGGGGTATAAAACTTTCCACCTGAAATTTGTCGGTATAGGTCCACGTCTTCATATAGCCCCCATAGAACGGTACCTACCGATATTCGGCATTTTGAAGG
Organism: Musca autumnalis; assembly: GCF_047663935.1. Lineage (NCBI taxonomy): Eukaryota > Metazoa > Arthropoda > Insecta > Diptera > Muscidae > Musca > Musca autumnalis. Next base: position 13,093,798 of record NW_027412088.1, on the reverse strand, counting down.
TTGTGGCCTTAATATTACACCGAAATGGCTGAAATTCAGTACTTAGTCTTCATTTGCAGTATTAAACTTTCTCCCAGATTTTTTTCGGTATAGGCCTACGTCTTCATATAGCCATAGAACGGTACCTCAGGATTTCTGGTATTTTGAAGGATGTGCCCCCAATATCCACCCGAAATGGCTGAAATTCGGTATTAAGTCTTCGTTGGGGGTATAAAACTTTCCAATTGAAATGTATCGGTATTGGTCCACGTCTTCATATAGCCCCCATAGAACGGTACCTCCCGATTTCTGGTATTTTGAAGGATGTGCCCTCAATATCCCTCCAAAATGGCTGAAATTCGGTATTAAGTCTTCGTTGGGGGTATAAAACTTTCCACCTGAAATTTGTCGGCTTAGGTTCAGGCCTTCATATAGCCCCCATAGAACGATACCTCCCAATTTTCAGTATTTTGAAGGTTGTGGCTGTGGTTATACATTTCTCTATTTTATTGACTTGTCTGAAAAGAAGTTTAAACAGAAAAATTTTACACATAGACATTTTTGTACCTATTATTGAAATATTTGTTGCATAAGAAAATATGTAAAATGCATAAATTTTGCATATGCAAAAATTTATGCATTTTGCATATGTCATATGTTTCGATTGCAATGTAATCAGAAGCCAAAACTATGCCCAGTCCCAAAATTTGACATGAATCGGACCAAAAATAGGGATTGCATAAAATTCCGCTGTCTAGTAATAAATAAAATGTCAGAGAAGCCTTCCTGTTACAAATATTTTGAGCATTGCTATCTTCATTATACCATAATAGTATCTACTAATTATAAAGAATGAAATGATTTAATAACATTATTATATGAGTTTTGTCATTGTAAAAGTAATTCAATGAATTGAGTTTTATCGAAAAGGGTTAGCAGTGGGAAATTTTCTGAAAAAGCAATATGCTCATTATGAATTTTCATAATAAACCGGTCTGTTATCAGGTATAATTCTCAATATATATTTGTTATTGTCTAATGAATGACAGGGGAAAATAAACTCCTTTAACTGGCGGTAGTTGAAATAATTATATGTTGAGTGAAGTTTAGCATTGACATGTTTATTACCATCGGGAAGACTTCCATCTGTCTGTTAATTTTTATGAGTTTCATTATATACCCAAATATATGTATATTAAATTTTGTGTAAAGCTCAAAAATATATCGCACCCTGCTTTGGCCATCTTAGACGTATAAATTCTGGGTAAGAAAGACCCGACCGAGCGATATATGTATGTTAAAAACAATCAATCAAATTAATTTTAAAAGTGAATTTTTATTGGTGTCTAATTAATTGATATTATCTTAAAACTATATATATTTATTTATACATTAAAAACTACAAATTATTATTAGAATATAATATCGGATTATAGCTACACATCAAATAAATATAAAATTGCAAAACAGGAGCCATGGAATCCAAAAAGTAAAATGTGTGTGAAAGATTCCGTTTAATGTGGAAAGTTAAATCTGCTGCATTTTGTTGGGTGGTGACTTGATATGTGATATTACCTATAAACTTTTTTTGTTATGACTGGGATTTTTATTAAAAACTTAAAATCAAATAAATTCTAGATATGTTTGATTATGCTGTTGTTCATCATTTTAAACTCTGTTCATACAAAAAACATTCGTTACATTTATTCAAACTATTTATAGTTAAGAAACTACAACTAATTGCTAATTAACTAAACGGTATTTATATAGCGGCTAAAATATCTTATAACTAGTTTAAGGGTTTCTTTTCTATCTTATATTAACATTTGATTGAAAAGAACTGCAACCTAGGAATGAGTTTATTTTAATAGTTTTTCGTTTGGAATGCTGCTGAATTCTAGACCATGGTTAGGCTTTTATTTATATTCTCCAGATGTTCCTTGGCCTTGATTCTTAATGTGGCTATGGAATTCGAACGTATATCTGTGGTTGGTGGTGCTGATTGTGTTTGTTGACTGGCGGCTGACGATGAGGGTGAAATTGTTGCAGAGGCTGAGGTTGTAGAGGAGTTGGAGTTTGTATTGCTGGCTGTGCTGGGTCCATTGCTGTTCGTCATTGGTGGTATGGGACTTTCACGACCCACATCGACAACCTCAATGTTAATGACAGATGAAGAACATTTGGTGGCTGTGTCATTGTCACCGCCATTAGTACTGAGATTTTGTGGTGACAATGCAGATTGGTTGGCGGTATTTGCACTTAGCGAAGATGATGACGACGTTGTACCTGATGGTGGTGGTGGAGGCAATGCCGTTAGTGGGGAGTTTGTGGCCGAGGCATTTGATGATGAGGTGGATGTTGAGGACATGGAATTGGCCACAGTTATTTGTGGCTGCATTGAGGCCATTGTTTGTGGCGACATACGTGACAAATGTGGAGATAAGTGTGCCAAAGACATGTGCGGATGACCGCCATGACCATTACCCGCAGAGCCCATTGGAGGCAAACCATGCGCTTGATGACCAGAGGGTGGCGGTGGTGGACCATGCATACTGGGACCATGATGACCCATGGCTGCTAAATTGCTCATGGCCAAATTGGAGGGTGCCAAACTGAGGGGTGGTGTTAAATAACTGGGATAGACATTTTGAGGATGTGATAGGAATCCTGTTAAAAAAGAGCATTTTAATAACTTATTTTCCAGAAAACATTAGATTTATTCTTACCTGGTAAAGCTGATAGGAGAGGCGGTGAAAGCCATGGATCCATTGGCAAGCCGGAGGGACCACAACCCAAACGATGCGGCAGTTGTGTGAAATGCGTCAAACCCAGGCGTAAACTTTCAGATTTCTCTTGCCGACGCCATTTTGCACGACGATTTTGAAACCAGACCTGTAATGAAAGGAAAGTACATTTTGAAAAGTTAATTAAAAGTGTTTATTATGACTAACTTAAGGACAAAATATGAGAGGAAAATACTGTTGACCTAACAACGGGAAAATTTAGCATTTATAATAAAAAAACTATGCATAGTGCCTAAATGTCGATTTTGCTGACCAAACGGTTTTTAGCGAACTGGTAGATATATGACGTATGGGGATGAGAGATACCAAGGAATGGTCCTGACCGGTTTCAATATGGCAAAGCCCAGGATTTATATTGGTCCCTCTTTCATCTCGAGTGGACACTGACCTCCCCGTGGTGTCACCTGGGGAACTGCCTTTAACAGCCGTTAAAGGTAGTGAGCTAACATGTGCCGCGCGTTCACCCATAAGAACGTTAAAAACTTGGGTTTGGGCGTCGGGTTAGAAACCCTCCCCTAGAAAAAACAGCCTACTATGAAAAAAACGAAAGAAAAGAAAAACAAACCCCTCTAAAGTTGACGAACCACGCAAACGTTTTAAGGACCATGATCTACGAATCTGCACCTGGAATGTTCGCACTCTTTATAGAGAAGGTGCAGTTTACGCATTGGCAGATGTACTTGAAAAGTGCAAGGACGATATTACTGCCGTACAGGAAGTACGATGGACTGGGAAAAGCGTCACAACAACACCTAAAGGTGACGCACTGTATTATAGCTGCCATGACGTAAAGCATGAGTTTGCTTGAGGATTCGTAGTTTGTCTAAACATCTAGTATACAGCTTCACCCCAGTGAATGAAAGACTTGCTGCAATTCGAATAAAAGCTAAATTCTTCAACATCAGCTTTATTTGCGCTCATGCTCCCACTAAAGAAAAGGACGAATAGATCAAAGATATATTTTACGAGCGCTTAGAAAAAAACATATGACCGTTGCCCTGTCCATGACATTAAAATCATTCTAGCCGATTTTAATGCCAAAATTGGAAAGGAGAATATCTTTGGCCTAACAGTCGGAAATTTCAGCCTCCACAGTGAAACATCTGACAATGGTTTGAGGCTGATAGACTTTGCAGCTGCAAAAAACATGGAAGTTAGCAGTACCAGATTTAATCATCTCGATATTCATAAGGGCACCTGGCTGTTTTCAGATCAGAAAACAAGAAACCAAATTGATCATGTAGATGTAAGACATTCATCGAGCGTGTTGGATGTACGATCGTTCCGAGGCGCAAACATTGATTCGGACCACTACTTTGTTGCAGCAAAGGTACGCACCCGGTTAAACGCAGCAAACAAAGTACGAAAAGACACAACACGAAAGTTAGACATCGGTAAGCTGCAATAAACACAACATATAGCCACAGCATATTCCACTCAACTAGCCCAATTGCTTAATCAAAGCACTCCTCATCCCGATAACATATTAGCGCAATGGCTAAGCATTGCCCACTCCATGCAAACAGCCGCAAAATCCATACTTGGATACCAAAGACCTCAACCATGGAATCCATGGTATGATCAGGAGTGTCGTGTTGCTACCGAAGAGAAAAATGCGGCATATAGAGCTACTTTACAATCCGTAGCATCGCGTAGCGCGCGAGAAAGGTATCGGGAGAAAAGGAGAGAGGAGAAACGTCTTTTCCGCAGGAAAAAGAGAGAGATGGAAAAGCGGGAGTGTGAAAAAATCGAGATGTACAGGAGCCAGAATGAAGTCCGAAAAATCTACCAAAGAGTCAAGCATCAAACTGATGGCTTTGGTACAGGCACATCCTCCTGTAGGGACCAGCAAGGTAATTTGGTAACTGATACAGATAGTGTACTCAGGATATGGAAAGAAAATTTTTCAAAACTGTTGGTATCCAATAGCAGCGAAGACGACGAAGATGCCACAGTCCCAATCCCAGAAGATGGTACTGAATGTATACCGCCCAGCCAAGATGAGGTAAAGACAGCAATAAATCGGCTGCATAATAAGGCAGCAGGAGCCGATGGCTTACCAGTCGAGCTGTTCAAAACCGGAGTCGACACGCTGATAAGGTGTTTTCATCAGCTAGTCAGCACCATCTGGCAGGAAGAACGAGTACCCGCCGATTGGAACCTGAGTATCCTGTGCCCCGTCCACAAGAAGGGAGATAAGACTGTATGCTCTAACTAGAGAGGCATAAGTCCACTCCCGATTGCCTACAAGATCGTGTCAGGGATATTGTGCGAACGAACTATGGTCAACGTGATAATTGGACCATACCAATGTGGCTTTAGACCTGGCAAGTCCACCATTGACCAGATATTCACCCTGCAGCAAATCCTGGAGAAGACCCAAGAGATGCAGATCAACACCTACCACCTTTTTGTCGATTATAAAGTTCAAAGGTAGTCCAAGCAATGTCTGAATTTGGTATACCCGCAAAGCTCATTCGGCTTTGTAAAATGACTCTAACTGGCACAAGATCTTCAGTTAAAATAGGAAAGAACCTCTCCAAAGAGTTTGGTACCAAAAGAGGTTTCAGGCAAGGAGACAGCCTTTCGTGTGACCTTTTCAACATCCTGCTAGAAAAGGTTATACGAGGGGCAAACGTCAAAAGAAGTGGCACAATCTACACCAATAGCCACATGTTACTTGCTTATGCTGATGATATGACATCATGGGACGATCAGTAAAAAAAGTAACCGATACCTTTATGAAGGTCGAAGGAGAATCTGCTAAAGTGGGTCTGCGTAAGAAGACCAAGTTAATGGTGTCGACGAGCAATGCGTCCATTGAGCTCGGACCAACTGTGGAAGTTGGTTCATATAATTTTGAGGTAGTAAAAGACTTCGTCGGCACCGCCGTAAACACAACAAACGACATCAGTTGTGAAATAAAAAGAAAAATTGTATTGACAATAGATGCTACTTTGGTTTAAGTAAGCACTTCAAAAACAAAGCCACATCTCGTCAAACAAAAATAACGCGCTACAAAACACTGATACTACCCGTGCTGATGTATGGCTCCGAAGCCTGGGTACTTGCACAAGCAGACATGTCAGTGCTTGGTGTGTTTGAGAGAAAAATTCTTCGAAATATCTACGGACCAATCTGCGTTGACGGTGAATATCGACGCGCATGAACCACGAGCTGTATCTGCCATACAACGACATCAATATTGTTAAACGTATCGAGATGCAGCGATTGCGTTGGCTAGGCCATATCATCAGAATGAACGATGATGAACCCGCTAAAAAGGTGTATAAATACGGACCGCTTGGCGGTGCACGCAGAATTGGCAGGCCAAGGTATAGATGGCGCAAACAAGTGGATGATGAGATGAAAAGGCGCGGTATTCCATAGCAACAAATAGAGAGAAATGGAGATCTTTTCTTAGTTCGGCCTATGGTACAAATGTTCTGTGATGGACCAGCTAAGTAAGTAAGTAAGTTTTTGATAAAATATTATATGTTTTATTTTTAGTATTTTTTAACGTTCTTCATATTTTATATTATTTATTTTTAATTTATTTTTTATATTTTATAATTCATATTTTATATTATTTTTGTATTTTACATTTTATATTTTATATCTTATATTTTGTATTTTATATTTTATATGTTATATTTTATATTTTATTTATTTATATTTATATCTTACAATTTAAATAAAGAAAACCTATAATATTCATTTTAATTGGTAATATAATTTATTGCAATTGTAAACATACAATTGCTGCTTCTACACTCCCTACCTATTCGTAGACTTATTAATCAAAAAAAACCCACACTGTTTTTTGAGTATCAATTTCTTCTATTAGCGCAGCCGATTTTATTTTCATAATCATTTTTAATTAATTTATACAAATTGTGTTTAATTACTTTTGAACCAGACTGACAGTTATAAGCCAAAGACACACGCACACAAACCAGACTACTAAAAGGACATAATTTTCATATACTACACATTATGAAGCAACAACAACACAGATGTATAAACACCACAAATGAAAAACATTTTGCATAATTTCGAATATTTGCATGTGGTTTTCTTGTGTATATGTAAACCTAACAGAGTTTCTGTGTGTTTGTGCACATTTCCGTTGTATTTATCTCAATTAGTAACTCATTTAGTCTGACTGTCTTTCCAGCACATTTCTTCTCTCGCTTCTTTGTGCTTTATTAAGTTTAATCACAACGAATAATTGTTGTGCTCCTTTTTGTAGGGAGACATTTATCATACCGTTCCTTTCTTTTTCGGTCTCTCTTTCACTATATTGCCCTCAATGTCTACGCTTTTAGAAAAACTTTTATCCCATCCTTTTGTTTGTTAAGATAATTCTAATTATTGCCTGTTTGACTTAATTGAATTTTATCTCTTTGCTTGTTATGGGCCAACCATCACAGTAGACCCATACTCTCAGCTGTCACAGCCCGTCTTCCCATCTACTTCATGGATATAAAAGTTGTCTTTAACACGTTCGCATCTTCCTTGCTGTTGTTGTTGTTGTGCTTTTAATTTCTTTCAATTTGTGTTAGTGTTGTTTATTGTTGTTGTTGTTGTTTTGTACATCACTGGAAAAATGCCTGTAATTTTCTGTTTCATGTTTGCATTGTGGGTTATTTATGTGTGTGTGCGTGAGTTTGTATCAACGCCATCTTGTTTCAAAATGCCTTCTTCCATCTCCTCCCTACCCCCACCCATCCCAAATGAATTTAGTGTGATAATTAAGCTCATTCATTTGCAATTATATTTTATGGTTTTCCGAACATTGAAGGAGAAAGTTTCTTAACTGAAGGATGTTGGTGGAAAAAAGCTTTGAAAGTTGTCTTATCATGATGTTGATTATTGAGTTTGTTCTTGTCAAGTTAATGACATTTAACGTGTTTATTGCTATTCTCATTGTGTGTGTGAGTGCGGAGGAGTGACGTATTGGATTTGTCAAAAGTTGCTAAGAAGTTTATGTCTGTGTAGGTGTGTGTGTGTGTGTGCGGTTTAATGTCTGCGGATATGCCTGCCAATGCTGGCTGCTGCTGCTGCCGTCGTCCTCGTCTCCGTTTTGTTACTCTTGTTGCAAGTTTAATTAATTTTTTCGTTCGTTAAACTAATTGCTGCCTAAGGCGATAATCAGCAAGAGACCAAGTATGTTAAGCGAACGTACTAACGAACGAACAAACGAACGCTAAACTAGGTTCCCCGTAATTAGTTTAATGCCAATTCCCTGTTATTTAATTTTCGTTTTAGTTCAATTTACAGATTATCTTAATGAATGCTCTATGGCATGATTGTGGAAAAGGATTTAGGGAATTAATTTTTGATGATTACCAAGAAGATAGAGAGGTAATATTTTTTTTTGTTCCAAGGATGACAAGAGAATTGTCAGTAGATATGATTATGACAATTAAAGAGGAAGCTTAAAATGAGTTATTTTGTCAGTCAGTTACATAAATTGGGAAGAAGACCAAAAATTGGGAAAAAGACCAAAGAGAGTTTCTGGGAATTGGTTACCTTCAAACTTTGTACCTATTAGATTGCCTCCGCTCCTAAAGCAGTTGATCGCGGTAAACCATTGATATTTGATTTGAGCTTAAAGGTGATGTATCATGTTCGGGTTGTGAAGAACATGCTACAACAGAATTTTGAATTACATTCTCATTTGTTCATCTTCTGACAACTCATGTTGTTATTCTCTTCGGAAGCTTGACGATACCATGGCCACAGAGATAGGGCACTCTGGCACCCGAACACGAATTTTACGTTCTCATTTATAAAGTGAGAAATTTTGCTCTTTTTCCTTCAAACACTTACTATAAGAAATCCACGTTTACAGCTTTGATAGCCCCTCAAAAATATTTTTTAAAAAATCCACTTTACATCTCTGAAAGTCCCTCAGAAATATTTTTTAAAAATCCAGGTTTACATGTCTGATAGTCCCTCAGAAATATTTTTTAAAAAAAATCCAGGTTTACATGTCTGATAGTCCCTCAGAATTATTTTTTAAGAAATCCACTTTCACAGCTGTAATAGTTCCTCAAAAATATTCTTTAAGAAATCCACGTTTAATGCTGTGATAAAAAATATTTTAAAAAATCCAGGTTTATAGCTTTGATAGTCCCTCAAAAAAATATTTTGAAAAATTCACGTCTATTGCTTTGATAGTCCCTCTAGAAATATTTAAAAAAATCCAAGTTTATAGCTTTGATAGTCCCTCAACAAAATATTTTAAAAAATTATTTTTTAACTTTTGATAGTCCCTCAAAAAATATTTTAAAAAATCCACATTTATAGCTGTCATAATCCATCAAAAAATATTTAAAAAAATCCACATTTATAACTGTCATAGTCCCTCAAAAAATATTTTAAAAAATCCACTTTTATAGCTTCGGTAGTCCCTCAAAAATATTTTAAAAAAATCCACGTTTTTGGTAGTCTCTCAAAAAATATTTTAAAAAAATCCACGTTTTTGGTAGTCTATCAAAAAATATTTTAAAAAAATCCACGTTTTTGGTAGTCCCTCAAAAAATATTTAAAAAAATCCACGTTTTTAATAGTCCCTCAAAAAATATTTTAAAAAAATCCACGTTTTTTGGTAGTCCCTCAAAAAATATTTTAAAAAAATCCACGTTTTTGGCAGTCCCTATTTTTTTTTAAAATCCACGTTTTTGGTAGTCTCTCAAAAATTTTTTTTAAAAAATCCACTTTTTTTGTAGTTCCTCAAAAAATATTTTAATAAAATCCACGTTTTTGGTAGTCCCTCAAAAAATATTTAAAAAAATCCGCGTTTTTGGTAGTCCCTCAAAAAATATTTAAAAAAAATCCACGTTTTTGGTAATCCCTCAAAAAATATTTTAAAAAATCAACGTTTTTGGTAGTCCCTCAAAAAATATTTTAAAAAATCAACGTTTTTGGTAGTCCCTCAAAAAATATTTTAAAAAAATCCGCGTTTTTGGTAGTCTCTCAAAAAATATTTTAAAAAAATCCACGTTTTTGGCAGTCCCTCAAAAAATATTTTAAAAAATCCACGTTTTTGGTAGTCACTCAAAAAATATTTTAAAAAATCCACGTTTATAGCTTCGATATTTCCTCACAAAAATATTTTAAAAAATCCACGTTTATAGCTTCGATATTTCCTCACAAAAATATTTTAAAAAATCCACGTTTATAGCTTCGATAGTTCCTCACAAAAATATTTAAAAAATCCACGTTTATAGCTACGATAGTTCCTCACAAAAATATTTTAAAAAATCCACGTTTATAGCTTCGATAGTTCCTCACAAAAATATTTTAAAAAATCCACGTTTATAGCTTCGATAGTCGCTCACAAAAATATTTTAAAAAATCCACGTTTATAGCTTCGATAGTCCCTCACAAAAACTATTTTAAAAAATCCACGTTTATAGCTTCGATAGTCCCCCACACAAAAACTATTTTAAAAAATCCACGTTTATAGCTTCGATAGTCCCTCACAAAAATATTTTAAAAAATCCACGTTTATAGCTTCGATAGTCCCTCACAAAAATATTTTAAAAAATCCACGTTTATAGCTTCGATAGTCCCCCACAAAAATATTCTAAACAAGTAGGCAAAGACTATAGTCGGGACGGGGCCGACGATGTGATACCCTACACCACTACCCCTGTGCATAAGCTTTTCACTGGTAAACATTTCTTTTAGGGAATATAATCAGACTACCACCAACAATAACTTGCCTCTTTCTCTCTGGGACCCCCATAAGCAACCAAAATTTCGTGACCATCCGATCAAAATTGCGACCTGTTGCTTGATTGCAAAAAATGGAAGAATTGGATGCAGTCGGTAATGCGTGGTATCTCCCTTGTTTGATCACCTTCGCCAACCTGCTTTATACCAATGTAAAGGTAATATTTTCTTCTTCCATTGACAGGCTTTGCCGTTGGAATACCCGTACTAGAAGCCGATATATTCACAAAGAATAAAACTCAGCTCGTCGAGACATTGATTTTAGTATATATAAGTATGGGTCTACGACCATTATTTCGATGCTTTACAAACTTTTTGGCGAAAACCAACTTATAATACCCTCCCCACATAGTGGTGTAGGGTATAAAAATCCACGTTTATAGCTTCGATAGTCCCTCACAAAAATATTTTAAAAAATCCACGTTTATAGCTTCGATAGTCCCTCACAAAAATATTTTAAAAATCCGCGTTTATAGCTTTTATAGTCCTTCAAACAATATTTTACAAAAATCCACGTAATAGCTTTGATAGTCCCTCAAACATAGATCCATATTTAAAGCTTTGATAGTCCCTCAAACATAGATCCATATTTAAAGCTTTGATAGTCCCTCCAAAAAAATATTTTAAGAAATCCACATTTAAAGCTTTGATAGTCCCGTAAAAATATTCCTTAAAAAATCCACGTTTATAGCTTTGATAGGATATAGGCTTCAAAAATATTCTTTAAAAAATCCACGTTTATAGCTGTGATAGTCCCTTAAAAAATACTCTCTAAAAATCCATGCCATTTTTGATTCTACTGATAGAAGCCTAAAAAATCCCTTTTAATTAAATAATTACTTTGCCACAAAACTTTAATATGACCTTCTCAGTTTTGGCTAATTGACACTGTTAATTAAACTGACTTTCGTCATTAGTGATGCAAACTCTGTAAAATAAACAGCAACAACCACAATTATACTTTTTTATGATGACGATGACAACGATGATGATGATGGTTTTAATTAAATATTCTACAACTTTGTGTTTAAATGTCTGAGCTTGACATTGTATTTACTGGCTGATGTTAGTGGTGGTACACAAAAGAGCGGAAGGAGGATGTGGAGGAGGCTGCTTCTTCATTTTAATTAAATCATCAAAAATCAATTTTGTAATTTCCATTCATGGCGCGCCATAATGAAAATAAACATCAACAACAGTAAATACAAAGTCACACATACACAGATATATTTGTGTTTGCTTAAGCCTCCATGTTAAATACTACACACACATAATGGTGGTAAGGATGAGGAAAATAATGAAAATTGTGTTCTTTGATGCCTTGGCCTCCCTTCAACGCCCACCAATTGCAAAACTCATGCAGGCTGTAAAGCTTTTTGGAATAAAGCTTTCATGGCATATTTTCCCAGACTCTCCATTGTCTCTCTCTTTTAGCACACGAAATGAAAAACAAAAATAAATTATATTTATTCATGTTGTGACCCCCTGCTCCCCCCAACTCCCCTCAGTACAAAAGTTACCCACCATTTTGTGCAACCATCTATCATCCCCATTATGCCTCAGAATATCCCCTCTCCAGCCACGCACAAACATTTTGTGTACACAAAGAAAGTTTATATTCGTTAGTACCATCAACCACTTTTCATGTTTAATCTCTTTGATAAACTTTTACCACCCACACCCAATGTTCCCAATGTTGGTCTCTGACTCTCACTCAACCAACTGCTGGTGGGCTCTTCGTTAGCCCAGCATCACTAAATGAAACATTGACTGGTGAGTAAATATTGTTATATTAACTGTACTCCATACAATTTGCAACTTTGTCTAAGGGATGCTGGCAGGTGGGTGGTATATTGAAGCGTTTGTGGGTGTGTGCGTGAATGTGTACGTGTGGTGGTCAAATAACAAAGGTAATATTGGAGTAAGACCCACATCAGTTGTTGGGGGGTTTGGTAAATTGGACTCAAGTTGCAAAAACATCATGATGCCAATTTTATTGGAAAACTTTGTTGTCTTAAACATCTTCAGCTGGTAGCTGGTGGAGACGCAAACATACAGAGCCCATGAAAAACAAACATTCACATGTATACACAAGACTCGTTTTTGCTCTCTCCTTGCTTTCTCCAATTGTGGAGATATATTGTTAATTTGGCTCCAAACACTCCAGGGCAGTAAAACCATTTTGTAATTTTCCCTCTCTTTTTGCAACATGTCATTCCTTAAACTCCCGCTTACAAACACTGGGATATTTTGTAATGTTGTTCTTGCGTATGATTACTGGCAAAACGCTGCAGAGTAACAGCAGTGAAAAGAGAGCAAGAGGTTGGACCAGGAAAAAATAACACAAGGCACCAAATTACTTTTGAGTATGTTTCTGACAGTTTGCAAATTGGAAAATTGACTTTTAACTGAGGAGCACTAGTTCACATACACAGACATACGTACATAACTATGTGTGGACGTTGGTAAATAACCAATAAAAAATATTGTTTTTTTGGGATTGTTTTAAGTTAGACTTTTTTCGTAATCACCCCCCTAATTTTTTCATTTCTTTGATGTTTTGACAATTTTAGCAGAAAATTTCGATGGAATCCGAAACCGAATGACATAAGATATAAGGAAGAAAGAACTAATAAAGGACAAGTAAAAAGTCGTTAGTGTCCTTTCACAATTTTTGGTGGAAAAAATTTTCGACCATGAATAGATACACCAATTGTCTTAATTATCAAATCAAATCTAAAAAATGTGTTCAGCCAGGTGAGAGGTACCACCTACGGGACTATATCAAAGTGTCAACCTATCTACAATTTTTGTTTGAAAAGTTTTGTATATGCAGAGAACCTCAAAAGTCAAATTAAATTGAGGGTATTTCCATCAAACAATGTAGACCCTCAAAATGCCGAAAATCGGGAGCTACCGTTATATGGGAGCTATACGAAAAGATGGACCTACGTTGACGAATTTTAGTGAAGAAGTTTCGTGATCACAGAAAATTCAAATGTCAAATTATAGCTAGTTCGATTAAAAATTGTTGCTAAAATTCTCAAAATACCGAAAATCGGGAGGTATCGTTATATGGTGGCTTTACCAAACCATGCACCTAGGTTGACGATGTTTGGTGGAGAAATTTGATGACCACTGAGGACCTCAAATGTCAATTTACAGATAGTTCGGTTGAAAATTGTAGCTAAACTTCTCAAAATACCGAAAATCGGGAGGTATCGTTATATGGGGGCTATACGAAACCATGGACCTATGTTGGCGATGTTCGGTGGAAAAGTTTGATGACTACTGAGAACCTCAAATGTCAATTTACAGCTAGTTCGGGTGAAAATTGTAGCTACAATTCTCAAAATACCGAAAATAGGGAGGTACCTTTATATGGGGGTTATACCAAAACATGGACCTATGTTGACGATGTTTGGTTGAGAAGTTTGATGACCACTGAGAACCTTAAATGTCAATTTACAGCTAGTTCGGGTGAAAATTGTAGCTAAGCTTCTCAAAATACCGAAAATCGGGAGGTACCGTTATATGGGGGCTATACCAAACCATGGACCTATGTTGGCGATGTTCGGTGGAGAAGTTTGATGGCCACTGAGAACCTGAAATGTCAATTTACAGCTAGTTCGGGTGAAAATTGTAGCTAAAATTCTCAAAATACCGAAAATCGGGAGGTACCGTTATATGGGGGCTATACCAAACCATGGACCTATGTTGGCGATGTTCGGTGGAAAAGTTTGATGACCACTGAGAACCTCAAATGTCAATTTACAGCTAGTTCGGGTGAAAATTGTAGCTAAAATTCTCAACATACCGAAAATCAGGACGTACCGTTATATGGGGGCTATACCAAACCATTGACCTATGTTGGCGATGTTCGGTGGAGAAGTTTGATGACCACTGAGAACCTCAAATGTCAATTTACAGCTAGTTCGGGTGAAAATTGTAGCTAAAATTCTCAAAATACCGAAAATCGGGAGGTACCGTTATATGGGGGATATACCAAACTATGGACCTATGTTGGCGATGTTCCGTGCAGACGTTTGATGACCACTGAGAACCTTAAATGTCAATTTACAGCTAGTTCGGGTGAAAATTGTAGCTAAAATTCTCAAAATACCGAAAATCGGGAGGTACCGTTATATGGGGGCTATACCAAATCATGGACCTATGCCCATATCCTTTGGAATATAAGTTTGTTGATCACTAAGAACCCTAAATGTCAAATTATAACTAATTCGTTTTGAAAATGTGACTAAAAACTTCAAAATACCTCAAATCAGGAGGTACCGTTATATGGGGGCTATACCAAAACGTGGACCGATATAGCCCATCATCGAACTTGACCTGTCTGCAAACAAAAGACGCATCTTTCCAAAATTTCAGCGTCCTATATTCATTTTTGTGGATGCTAGAGTGATTACCACAGACGGACGGACGGACATGCACAGATCGACTCAGAATTTTACGCTGGTCAAGAATATATATACTTTATAGGGTCGCAAATGATTATTTCAATGCGTTACAAATGAAAAAACAAACTTAATATACCCTCCATACTATGGTGGAGGATATAATAAGGAAGAAAGAACTGACGATAATTGGTTAAAATTTTAAAAAATTTCCACTTGTTTTGTGACGATTTCCGAACTAACTATAAGACGTAGGCCCATACCAACGACATAGCAAACAGGGCGATCTGGGTCCCTTCAACACAAATTATAAGCTGAACAATGCCTTTGTTTCCAATTTTTCATTACTTGAGTAAATCTCAAGAGGAAAGTTATCAGTACTTCGCTTTTTAGTTCACCAGTTTGTGATTCCAGTAAAGTTCAATCGCTCATTTTCCCCCTTTAGTTCAGAACCTTTTTTCGTTCAAACCTCTACAATACTAACAACCGTCGTTGCGGTTTTTGATTCAATGCATTGCCCTTTTAGTAAGGCTTAGTCGTAAATCAATCAGCAGTTCCTTCATTCGCACTTTGTTCAACTCAAAGGAAAGACTTTGAACAAACTAGTTCTTAAAGAGCGTTCATTGTATGGTTAAACAAAATAGTTCGTACGCCAACTTTCAAAATTTATTGTGTTAATACCTATTGTCAATTTTAATTCATTCCCAACAAAAACTTCCTTAAATTCGTTTACAACAATTAGCCTTTGGCAATTGATCATTATTCACCTCATACAAATTCATCCTTTTGCATTTAGCCGCAAATCCTTTGTGCGGTATTTTCCACTTGATGTTCGACTTTTTTGCTTCACGTTCAAAAATCTGTTGTCATTTCTTCTCATATACATTCATTGTGATTTCCTAGTAAAGTGTCTTAATTAATTAAGAACACAATAAAAGAAGGAGTAGAAGAGCTGAAAATAAATGTTTTTTTGTCCTTACAATTATTGCTAATTTCTTAAAAGCTTTTTGCCGCAACATCATCTTCACATCACATCACACAATTGATATTGTACTCCTCCACTCTGAGATTGGCGGTTTTATCTGACAATTATTTTTGTCGGTTTTATTTAGAAGTCGGTCGTCCGTCATTCGGCATTTTCTAAAGGACAATGGCATCCGATTACGTTTGTTTTTTATTCTGCTTTCCCATATTATTGAGAGGGTGCTTTTACTTTGCATAGCATTCAGAGAGATGATCCTTCAAAAAAAAAAAAAAAAAAACGCTCACACACACACCAAGTAATCTGAGTTTAAAAACGTGTTCGCATGCGGCTTTAATCTTCATTACGAAAAGCGTTTCAACAAAGTCGTTGCTCTTTTGTTCGTTTTGCCGCCGTTACGGCCTACCGTTGCTACCATTGACTGGCTGACTGACAACATTCAGGACGATTGTGATGAAGATACACAATTTTAATGAAGTTAAGTGGAATTGAGTCATGACACGTGATAAGCATTAACTTGAGATGTTTGATTTGACAAATTGACAATAGAATTATTTAGATGTGTGACGTTTTGGAATATCTTTTATGGTGATGTGTACTCAATTTTTTCAGAAAGGTGTATATTTAATATGACTATGGGTGACGTAGGGGATGGAAGATACCAAGCAACGGTCCTGACCGGTTTTAACATGGCAAAGCCCAGGATTTATCTTGGTCCTTCTTTCATCCCAAGTGGACACGGACCTCCCCGTGATGTCACCTGGGGAACTGACTAACATTTGCCGCCCGTTCACCCATAAAAACGTTAATAACTTGGGTTTGGGCGTCGGGTTAGTAACCCTCCCCTAGAAAAAACAGCCTACTATGAAAAAACGAAAGAAAAGAAAAACGAACCCCTCTATAGTTGACGAACCCCGCAAACGTTTTAAGGACCATGATCTGCGAATCTGCACCTGGAATGTTCGCACTCTTTAAAGAGAAGGTGCAGTCTTCGCATTGGCAGACGTACTTGAAAAGTACAAGGCCGATATTACTGCCATACAGGAAGTACGATGGATTGGGAAAAACGTCACAACAACACCAAAAGGTGACGCACTGTATTATAGCTGCCATGACGTAAAACATGAGTTTGGTTGCGGATTTGTAGTTAGTCGGAGACTAAAACATCTGGTAACCAGATTCACCCCAGTTAATGAAAGACTTGCTGCAATTCGAATAAAAGCTAAATTCTTCAACATCAGCTTTATTTGCGCTCATGCTCCCACTGAAGAAAAGGACGAACAGACCAAAGATATATTTTACGAGCGCTTAGAAGAAACATATGACCGTTGCCCTGCCCATGACCTTAAAATCATTCTAGGCGATTTTAATGCCAAAATTGGAAAGGAGAATATCTTTGGCCCAACAGTCGGGAAATTCAGTCTCCACAGTGAAACATCTGACAATGGTATGAGGCTGATAGACTTTGCAGTACCAGATTTAATCATCTCGATATTCATAAGGGCACCTGGCTGTCTCCAGATCAAAGAACAAGTAATCAAATTGATCATGTTGTAATAGATGGAAGACATTCATCCAGCGTGTTGGATGTACGATCGTTCCGAGGCGCAAACATTGATTCGGACCACTACCTTGTTGCGGCAAAGGTACGTACCCGTCTAAACGTTGCAAATAAAGCACGAACAGACACAACGCGGAAGTTGGACATCGGTAAGCTGCAATCACAACAGATAGCCACAGCATATTCCACTCAGCAGCATATTCCACTCAACTAGCCCAATTGCTTAATCAAAGCACTCCCCATCCCGATAACATATCAGCGCAATGGCAAAATATTGCCCACTCCATGCAAACAGCCGCAAAATCCTTACTAGGATACCAGAGACCTCCACAAAGGAATTCATGGTATGACCAGGAGTGTTGTGCTGCTACCGAAGAGCTACTTTACAATCAGTAGCAACGCGTAGCGCACGAGGGAGATATCGGGAGAAAAGGATAGAAGAGAAACGTCTTTTCCGCAAAAAAAAGAGACAAATGGAAAAGCGGGAGTGTGAAAAAATCGAGATGTACAGGAGCCAGAATGAAGTCCGAAAATTCTACCAAAGAGTGAAACATCAAACAGATGGCTTTGGTACAGGCACATCCTCCTGTAGAGACCAGCAAGGTAATCTGGTAACTGATACAGATAGCGTGGTCAGGATATGGAAGGAACATTTCTCCAATCTGCTGGTATCCAATAGTAGCGAAGAAGATGATACCACAGATCTGGTAAAAATAGCAATCAACCGGCTGAAGAATAATAAAGCAGCAGGAGCCGATGGCTTACCGGCCGAGCTGTTTAAAACCGGAGGCGACGCGCTGATAAGGTGTATGCATCAGCTACTTAGCTCCATCTGGCAGGAAGAACGCGTACCCGACGATTGGAACCTGAGCATCCTGTGTCCCGTCCACAAGAAAGGAGATAAGACGGTATGCTCCAACTATAGGGGCGTAAGTCTTCTCCCTATTGCCTATAAAATAGTGTCAGGGATATTGTGCGAACGACTAAAGCCAATGGTCAACGAAATAATTGGACCATACCAATGTGGCTTTAGACCTGGTAAGTCCACCATTGGCCAGATATTTACCCTGCGCCAAATCCTGGAGAAGACCCAAGAGATGCAGATCGACACCTACCACCTTTTTGTCGATTATAAAGCAGCCTTCGACAGCCCGCTACGTTCAAAGGTATTCCAAGAAATGTTTGAATTTGGTATCCCCGCAAAGCTCATTCTGCTTTGTAAAATGACTCTAACTGGCACAAGATCTTCAGTTAAAATAGGAAAGAACCTCTCCGAAGAATTTTGTACCAAAAGAGGTTTCAGGCAAGGAGACAGCCTTTCGTGTGACCTTTTCAACATCCTGCTAGAAAAGGTTATACGAGAGGCAAACGTCAAAAGAAGTGGCACAATCTACACCAATAGCCACATGTTACTTGCTTATGCTGATGATATAGACACCATGGGACGATCAGTAAAAGAAGTAACCGATACCTTTATGAAGGTCGAAGTAGAATCTGCTAAAGTAGGTCTGGCGGTAAACGGCGAGAAGACCAAGCTGATGGTGTCGACGCGCAATGCGTCTATTGAGATCGGACCAACTGTTGAAATTGGTTCCTATAATTTTGAGGTAGTAAAAGACTTCGCATGCCTCGGCACCGCCGTAAACACAACAAACGACATCAGTTGTGAAATAAAAAGAAGAATTGTATTGGTTTAAGTAAGCAATTTAAAAACAAAGCCACATCTCGTCAAACAAAAATAACACTACACAAAACGCTGATACTACCCGTGCTAATGTATGGCTCCGAAGCATGGGTAATTGCCCAAGCAGATAAGGCAGTGCTTGGTGTGTTTGAGAGGAAAATTCTTCGAAAGATCTACGGGCCGATTTGCGTTGACGGTGAATATCGACGTCGTATGAACCACGAGCTGTATCTGCAATACAACGAAATCAATATAGTTAAACGTATCGAGATGCAGCGATTGCGTTGGCTAGGCCATATAATAAGAATGAGCGTTGATGAACCCGTTAAAAAGGCGTATAAATTCGGGCCGCATGGCGGTGTACGCAGAATTGGCAGGCCAAAGAATAAATGGCGCAAACAAGTGGATGGAGAGATTACAAAGCACGGTATTCCAGAAAGCGAAGCACTAAACAGAGAGAATTGGAGATCTTTTCTTAGTTCGGTCTATGGAACAAATGTTCTGTAATGGGCCAGCCATATAAGTAAGTATTTAATATTTTATGTGTTATATTTTATATTTTAAATTTTATTCTTTTTTATTGGGATAGCGTTTGCAATTTTGTTTTTTTTTTTCAAAATAGTCTGGCTTAACCCCATTGTTGTTGTTTTAATATTTAAAATTTTTGAAAAAACAAAATTTAAATTTTATGTTTTATATTTCAATTTTTTTTTTACATTTTATTTTTATTTTTTTTTATTTTTTATATTTTATTTTTTATATTTCATATTTGATCTTAAAAATTTTAGTTAGTATTTTATTTTAAAATTCTTAAGTTTATATTTTAAATTTTTTTATTGCACATGAGGGGATCTGTGCGGTTCATTATATTATTTTCCGTTGGAAATTCATCATACATATAAAAATCGATTTGAATGTTATTACTTTTTTTGGATTAGTTATAATGACAATTCATTTGCAATAAACACATTTCAATGAAACGAATTGTTATTAATTGTTTGTGTTTACGCTGGATTATAATAATAATGATGGGCATGAAAAAGTGTGACATCCCAACTCAAGAACTTCCCAGCATAGAGAATGCAGAAAAACACCCCTATTTAGTCTTCAAGAGACGTACAATTCTTGCAAATTACAATTGGAATTCAAATCAAAAGTCATTTGTTATCACAAGACCTTTGAACGCAACAAACACAAAAACAAAAAACGGATCAGATAAATATTAGGAACAGAAGCTGTAGTTATCCCAAAGAATCTTGTGAGAAGTCAGCCATGCAGGGTAGAAATATTCTAAGTGCCATTATTAAATGTTGACACTAAAACTAATCACATGCCAGACTCACCGTGTAACTATAAACACGTGTTTCATTCACATACATACAAATTGACATCATCCTTGTGCCACTGTGTGACATAATAACGGTTTTTATTTCACATGGAAATCATAATGTAATGCAATACCAAACATGTGCCAGCCCGGTCAAAGGTTTATGTTTTGTATCAAAACCTAAAAATATTTCGGAAAATAATAAAATTTCAAATTTCAACTGACATACCAGCTTGTTTGTCAAATGTCACATTAGACGACATTGGTCGTCTGTTGAAAGAAAGACGAAATCTGCATTGTGTGTGTATGTTTACCTTTTAAGTCACGTGTCTGTGACTTTCAGAACATTTAATTAGTCTGCTTAACCATTTGAAATACTGTTTTGGTTTACGAGGATGTATTCCCTGTTCCCTTTTGCAAGGAGGTGGGTTACTGGGGCGTTTTGCTTTAGCTGGTTGTTGCCTTGTATTGACAGTTACATTCTTGCTATTTGTTATTGTTGGTGTTGTTTGTTTGCTCAAAAACTTGTTTATGCGTATTTATAAGCTGTTAAAATGTAATTTTGTTCTTTCTCTCTGTTCGTCGTTCGCATCACCCACCAGTCCGCCAGGCAATTGTGTGGAATTGTGCGTTTTATTGCCTGCGGCCAGAATAAAATGGAAATCTTTAGCTCAGCTCTTTGTCACAAATAAGCCAAAATATAAATATTGCCCTCAAGGGGGGTCTTAATAAACGAATCAACCGACAATGGATGGAATAAGGGGACGATACTGAGTTTTTTGTTTCTGCGGAAGAAGAAGAAAGTGGGAGAGATGAATGTTTCCCAGGACTTTTTAAAGGTGCGAATAAATTGTTTGAAGAAAAGCTTTTTGCTTCCCAGGCAATTTGAATGCTTCAAGAGGGTTGGCAGGTGTTGTTGTCAGGGTATTAAAAAGTGTCCCAAGTTTGAATGTAGCGCCATGTTGGTCTCAAATGCTTTAAAATAAATCGATTGTTACAATTCTGATATAAGTAATCGTTTTTATGGAGGGTATATTAAGTTTATTTTCCGTTTGTAACATCTCTCTGTCTGTTGTGTTCGAAGCTGGGTTAAATCGGCTTACGTCTTGGTATAGCCCCCATATTACGGTACCTCCCGATTTTCGGTCTTTTGGGGATTTTAGCTACATTTTTTGATCGAACTACCTTTAAATTTAAGAAAAGGACGAACAAACCGAAGTTATATTTTACGAGCGCTTAGAAGAAACATATGAACGTTGCCCTGCCCATGACATTAAAATCATTCTAAGCGATTTGAATGCCAAAATTGGAAAGGAGAATATCTTTGGCCCAACAGCCGGGAAATTCAGTCTCCACAATGAAACATCTGACATCTGATAATAGCGCAAACATTGATTCGGACCACTACCTTGTTGCAGCAAAGGTAAGTACCCGTTTAAACGTTGCAATAAAGCACGAACAAACACAACGCGGAAGTTGGACATCGATAGGCTGCAAACACAACAGATAGCCACAGCATATTCCACTTAACTAACCCAATTGCTTAATGCGAGCACTCCTTGTCCCGATAACATAACAACACAATGGCAAAATATTGCCAACTCCATGCAAACAGCCGCAAAAGCCATACTTGAATTCCAGAGACCTCCACAAGAGAATTCATAGTATGACCAGGAGTGTCGTGCTGCTACCGAAGAGAAGAATGCGGCATATAGAGCTACTTTACAATCAGTAGCAACGCGTAGCGCACGGGAGAGATATGGAGAAAAGGAGAGAAGAGAAACGTCTTTTCCGCAAGAAAAAGGGAGAAATGGAAAAGCGGGAGTGTGAAAAATCGAGATGTACAAGAATGAAGTCCGAAAATTATACTGAAGAGTGAAACATCAAACAGATGGCTTTGGTACAGGCACATCCTCCTGTAGAGACCAGCAAGGTAATCTGGTAACAGATACAGGAACATATGGAAGGAACATTTGTCCAATCTGCTGGTATCCAATATTAGCGAAGACGATGATACCACAGATCCAATCCCAGAAATGGTATAGAATGTATAACGCCCGGCTAAGATGATGTAAAAACAGCAATCAACCGGCTGAAGAATAATGAAGCAGCAGGAGCAGATGGCTTACCAGCCGTGCTGTTTAAACCCGGAGGGGACGCGTTGATAAGGTGTATGCATCAGCTAGTTAGCACCATCTGGCAGGAAGAAAGCGTACCCGACGATTGGAACCTGAGCATCCTGTGTCCCGTCCACAAGAAGGAGATAAGACTTTATGCTCCAACTATAGGGACAAAAGTCTTCTCCCTATTGTCAGGGATATTGTGCTAACGACTAAAGCCAATGGTCAACGAAATAATTGGACCATACCAATGTGGCATTAAACCTGGCAAGTCCACCATTGACCAGGTATTTACCCTGCGGCAAATCCTTTAGAAGACTCAAAAGATGCAGATCGACACACAACACCTTTTTGTCGATTATAAAGTAGCCTTCGACAGCCAGCTACGTTCAAAAGTATTCCAAGCAATGTCTGAATTTGGTATCCCAGCAAAACTCATCCGGCTTTGTAAGACGACTTTAACTGATACTAGGCCCTCATTTAAAATTGGAAAGAACCTCTCCGAACAGTTCAGTACCAAGAGAGGTTTCAGACAAGGAGACAGCCTGTCGTGTGACCTATACAACATTTTGCTGGAAAAGGTAATACGAGATGCAAATGTCAAAAGAAATGGCACAATTTACACCAATAGCCACATGTTACCTGCTTATGCTGATGATATAGACATCATAGGCCGATCAGTAATAGAAGTAACTGATACCTTTAGGAAGGTGGAAGCAGAATCTGCGAAAGTGGGTCTGGCGGTAAACGGCGAAAAGACCAAATTGATGGTGTCGACGCGCAAAGCGTCCATAGAGCTCGGACCAACTGTGGAAGTTGGTACCTATAATTTTGAGGTAGTTAAAAACAACAAACAACATCAGTTGTGAAATACGAAGAAGAATTGTATTGGCCAACAGATGCTACTATGGTTTAAGTAAGCAAATTAAAAACAAAACTAACACTATACAAAACGCTGATACTACCCGTGCTAATGTATGGCTCCGAAGCATGGGTACTTGCGCAAGCAGATAAGGCAGTGCTTGGTGTGTTTGAGTGGAAAATTCTTCGCAAGATCTACGGGCCGATTTGCGTTGACGGTGAATATCGATGTCGTATGAACCACGAGCTATATCAGCTATAAAATGACGTGAATCTAGTTAAACGTATCGTGATACAACGATTGCGTTGGCTAGGCCATATCATAAGAATGAGCGATGATGAACCCGCTAAAAAGGCGTATGAAACATGCCACATGGCGGTGCACGCATAATCGGCAGGCCTAAGCTTCGATGGAGCATACAAGTGGATGAAGAAATGAAAAGGCGCGGTATTCCAAAAAGCGAAGAAAAAAACAGAGGGGAATGGAGATCTTTTCTTAGCTTGGTCTATGGAACAAATGTTCTGTAAAAAAACTACTCCACCAAAAATTGTCATCGTACCTCACGATTTTCGGTATTTTGAGGATTTTAGCTACATTTTTTGACGAAACTACATGTAATTTTACATTTGTGGTCACAAAAAATCTCCACCAAAACTGTCAACAGGGGTCTACCGCTTTGCACAGCACCCATATAACGGTACGTCCCGATTTTCGGCATTTTGAGGATTTTATCAAAATTTTTTGACCGAGCTATCCGTAATTTAACGTTTGAGGTTCCCTGTGATCACAAAACATCTCCACCAAAAACTGTCAACGTAGGTCCTTGTTTTGGTATAGCCCCCATATAACGGTACCTCCCTATGTTCCGTATTTTGAGGATTTTAGCTACAAATTTTTACCGAACTACCTGTAATTTGGCAGTTGAGGTTCCTAGGGGTCACAAAATATTTCCATCAAAAAACTGTCAACATAGGCCCATGTTTTGATATATTCCCAAATATAACGGTACCTCCAAATTTTTGGTATTTTGAGGATTTTAGCTACACATTTTTAACCGAACTACCTGTAATTTGACGGTTGAGGCTTCAAGTGGTTGAAAAACATCTCCACCAAAAACTGTCAATATATAACGGTATCTCCCGATGTTCGGTAGTTTGAGGATTTTATCTACATTTGATTACCGAACTATCTGTAGTTTGCCGTTTGAAGTTCCCAGTAGTCACAAAACTTCTCTACGAATAATTGTTAACATAGAACCACACTTTGGTATAGCTCCATATAATGATGCGGACCGATTGAAGACATTTGTATTATTTGATTTTACCTTATTTAGGTATCGGTGGTCATAAAATATCTCCGCTTAAAAATGTGGACAGGAAAAAAATAATTATTCCGTTTTAGTTCACAATATTTTATTTTTTACTTGTTTCCTTTAGAACGAACAAAGTTTCGTTTAGTTCTCACTTGTCTTGCGAAGTAATGTAAGCCATCTACCTCCTGCATTACCCGTTAGTTAGTAAATAACATAATATGAACCTCTGAATGGGTTAATTTTTACATTATTCAAATAACCATAATTAGTTTAAGTGAAATTACAAACCCTACATTAACGACGCCACAGGTGGTGAGTATACCAAAGAGTTCACACTCCACAAGGATTCTGTGATTTGCATTAATTTTGAAAAGAAGTACAAAATTGAAATTGATATGCGGCGCCTAAAAATAATGCATAATACACTCTCCTCTAAATAAAATACAGAAGAAATGCAACAGCAAAATTGCATATGGTTTGCTTTTTGCAAAGCGGGACAGGAACTTAACTTCCGAGGATGTCCATGGAAGGAGTAACTCCACTGCAAATTCCCGCTGTGATAATTAAATGTATACCACGAATCAAATAATAACCCTACATGGAGGAGGTTCATTGATTGGAATAACAAATAATTCGTCCTTGACGGTAGGTAGGTTCAATGGGTAGCTGTTAAAGGTAATTGATACCAATGATGTCCCTAGCACGGTTTTAACACAGAAACTCTGCTGGAATTTTATTACATCACCATCAAGTGTAGAGTGTAGCTGTTACCTTTAATATTACGTTTTTAATTCGTGTTTTCTTCTTCTTCTTTTTGAGGCTGAAGAACAAAGGACATTTCATAACATATTTTTTTTGAAAGATTATGACATGTTTTGTTAAATTAAGGTATGGTTTGATTTGAAGGTTAATTTTTTCAGTTCCGCCTTTTGTTTTTTTTTACTTTTTTGGTTCACATACAAACGCTTTACGACATAAACCTTTGCTCAAACATGAATCATTTATGAATGATTTGATTTCTGTATGGTTTTTAGCATCCTGTTTTAATTTTGTTTGTACTCATTGTCGGCTTGGTATTTCAGTCAGACAATGGCTACGAAATCACAAAAGAGGAAATTTTTTAATTAGTTTAAATGCCGACAAGGATATCGATTTTCATGAATGTTTTAAAATATTTCACAAGGAGAGAATAAAAAATTAAGCTTTCATATATGTTGGTAATGATTTAATTTATTACGTGTTTATTGAAATTGTATGTCTACCAATGATTATTCACAATAAGCAGTGCTTAAAGCCTATGTGGCCATTATTTTGTTTTATAAACTTAGTAATCCATTGATGCTACCAAAACACAAACCAACGTTTACTTTTAATTTTAAAAATCACTATCCAATTCTACTGGTGTAGCAAAGTATGCATGTACACCCCTTTGTGATTAACTCCTCACAACAGCGCCTCTTTATTATCCCTTTTGCCAACAGAAAACTAATTTCGAATACTCCCCCTAACCACACATTTACAACAAATCGCCCTCCGCTTAGTGTTGAGAGGGTGTAGAACAATTAACACATTATTAGCCTTCTTATTTTATAAACAATATTTACCGAATCGTTCAACGAGGACCTTTGTAGAAAAATCCCTAACGAAAGTCAAGGCACTTGAAAACAAAAACAAAGGAACGGCGAGAGAACGCCAAGTGATTAAAGTCAGGGGCTTGTTTGTTCATTGGACATACAAACGTGCTTACACACATGACCAACAATTTTTGTTGAAAGGTTGTCAGGGTAATTGTGCAATAATTTATGTGTGGTTTTATACTAAAACGAAAAAATAAAATAAGGAGTCCAGTATACATCTAGTACCATAGAACGTAAAACCAAAAATAATGAAAATTAATTCAAACCTTTAAAAAGCATATTATGCTGTACATTTAGGTCTGAGTGTTGACTAGAGGGTGTAAGCATATAACACAA
The DNA here is from genome assembly GCF_047663935.1 of Musca autumnalis. Classification (NCBI taxonomy): domain Eukaryota; kingdom Metazoa; phylum Arthropoda; class Insecta; order Diptera; family Muscidae; genus Musca; species Musca autumnalis. The sequence goes on along the minus strand of NW_027412088.1, from coordinate 13,067,033 downwards.
TACTTTTTTTCCAAGTTCATGTCTATAACAAACATCTGCTCATAAACGATATTTGGGTTATTTGTATACCCCTCTCATAAATCCTTATTGTGCTGTTGTGCGCTTTGATATGGTTAATAAATGTCAGAGTTGAAGACAAGTAAAATATGAAAGAGCAAACAAAAGGATAATATAAACAAATAACTCAAATTCATTTAAATAGGTATGTGTGTATGTTTGAAGTTTGATGAGTGATTTGTCACTTTTAGTGAGAAGGTAGTTTCAAACAACTGTTCTATTTGGCTTTCTAAGCAATGGAAGTAGTCTCAAAAACGATAGAAGAAGCTTTCAAGGCTTCATGAGGAAGCGTTTGCTTCTATATAAGTTCTATATTAACAAAAATCAAAAATTTCAAAAAGCTTCGCAAAATGCAGCTTAAGAACATATCTCAAATCGTGTTAAATTTGTTGTTCTCATCCTGCTGTCACCAACTTACTGATGAGCGGTGAGTAGCTATGTCCTGTGTTACATACCTGATATTTGTTCGTTTTTGGAAGGCAATAACCGTCTGGTGTAGGGATAGCTAATGGAAAGCAATAAACGATTTTTCGACTTTTCCATTTTGGTCAAAAACTAAAAATGCGATTTTTCAGTCTGGCGATTATATTAGTTGTCTTTAAACTAGACTTTTGACTTTTTCATAACCGCAGAAAATCGATTATAATCGACTATTCGTCGAATTTCGAGTTTCCTTTTGAAATTGTGAAACCGCAAAAACCGCCAAGTCAACAATTTATGAGCTAACTCGAAAATCGATCAAATGATAACCGACTATGCGATTTTCCCTCCAGACAAAAGTGGACGTGTAATCGATTAATCGAAAGTCGATTTACTTATCCCTGGTCTGGTGCGCTTTGGTATTGTGTCCTGGGCAATAACCAGAGGGGGGTAGACGACTCTCGCCAGACTTCAACATTGTGGGATCTGATAAATGCCTCAGACTACCTTCCTATCATTGTCTCCGTTAACAAACTACCCGACTTCATAACCTCTGACCTCCGTACTGAACTAATTGGCAAGAGTTCAGAGATTTTACTAATCACCGCTTCAGAGACATGCCTATTCCCTCAGATCCTCGGGTAGATGAGATTATTTTTAAAGCCATAATCATAGCAGCAGTCGCTAGCTATCGGCAACTGGTCTAGCAAATGAGCGCTTTTGATGTAGCAGCACAGGTTTGGTGCTGGCTTTGCAGCCGCTGGCAGAAACGCTTTTATGTTTGTAAATGAGCTAATGTACGTGATGAGCTTCGCCGTACGAACCAAGGATTAGGGAAATTACTCTTGGAGTCAACATATTAGTAGGCGAGCATAAACGGGAAAAATGGCTAGACCACCTGAAGCAATGCAACATTGGCACACTATTAAATTGCTGACAACGGTTAAATCACTCTCTAATCCGGTGTGACAGTGACGTATACGAAGAGGCGTGGGTGAAATTTTAACCGGCAGTTTATAGAGCACCCAGAAAGTGATAGGGCGAAGAAGAGTGTTCTACGCCATATGAGAACCGCCTCAGTCGAGGAGGTATAACCACAATTTACACTGAGCGATGCTGCAGATGCCATCCGAAACGCGAAATCGTCCAAGGCATTGACCCAAAACGGAATCTAAATGATAATGCTTAGCAACTGGATGAAACCTGAGTTGAGCATTTGACAAGTGTCCTTAATTTGTCGCTACTGAAGCCAGTCAAGAATGCCAACAGAAGCGAATCGTACAGGTCGATTCCATTCTGTGACAAGTAGCGAAGATTATAGAGGCACTACTTCTCCCCATGATGAGAAACTATTTCAAATATGTCCAACATCAGCATGGATTCCGGAATATGAACAGTACCAAAACAGCATTATACGTCATATCCACACATGTCAGTCGAGGACTGAAGCAGAACCGGCCGTGCGACCGAACAGTAATTGTGACTTTTGACCAATCGAAGGTTTTCGATATCGTCAACCATGTCAGGCTATTTGAGGACGTAGAGAAGAATTCCTCCATACACACAAAATCACCGAAGGGAAGAATGAGACTTCTCTCATATCAATGAGTGCACCCCGATTCATATTAGCTCAATGATATTGGGCCTACTGTTTATCGCTAAGTCCGAACGCCGCGTCTTAAGACAGCACTTGAAAAAAAGTTTCACATGACTAAAATACTACTATTATTAACCTCTACCTTCCAAAAATTCCACGCTATCGAGATGACAGAGAGGTGATAATGTATGCGGATTATCGTACGATATTGGCATCGGGTCCTATCGTCGGCGACACATGTCATAGGAGCAGTTCTTCCTTCTGAGTAATACGAAAATATGCGCCGCTTAATTTACTGCTGATATGAGTCTGCCCAGAAGACATTGGTTGATGGCGTCCTGATTCCGACAACTAACTACCCCAAAGAAATTGGGTGTAACGTTCGATAATATGTTTAAGGTGTCCGCGTTAGCCACAGCTATTTGCGACAAGATCAGAAGTAGCAACAAGGTTCCCGAGTTGCTGGCCGGAAGCATTGGGGTGCTGAAAAAGAAAACTTGTTGACCTCATATTAAGCTATAGTCAGGTCTGAGGTAAGCTATGAGGCGCCAGTGTGGTGTGCAAATGTTAACGCTAAGCAGTGGAAAAATATTCAAACCTGCCTAAATGCCGACCTGAGGAATGCAATGGGGAGACGAAGATTTTGCCGGTGCATAAACACAACAAAAACAAGCAGTACCTGCTTGGGTGTTACCGTCGTAAGCATCCCTGTCACGATCGAGTGGACAAGCTTCCGTCACCTGGGCACATCAGATATAAACGAGAACCATTAGATCAGGCAACCTCGAATAGCATTCATATTGATGCAGTTGAGCAGGCAGTACAAAGGTACAGTGTGAATACCGTACTCGCAGACAATCCCCTATGCATCGCAGAAGAAGAACGACAGCTAACAAGGCAAACACGTGTGATTTTAGCCCAATCAAGATCCGGACGATGCAGCTGCCTCAATTCGGATTGGGCATGAATTGAATGCACGTTACCCAACACATTCCCTTAATGCGAATTAGGACCGCACGATATGCTGCATTTGTTTAACTGCGCAGCAAAATCCATGGATGTGACTTCTGATTCTTTATGGACGCAGCCAGTCAAGGTTACAGATTTTTTTTAATCTGAAATCAGAGGATCCAGTTCACTGAAAAGATATACCAACGAAAATATTTGCGTTGCAACAACAATTGATGGCACGACACCACACCTATTTTTTTTTTTGTATAGTTATAGGCTGAGTATATTTAACTGTCGTCGATGCTTCAATAATCCATTTATTATAAAAGCATACTTCGGATTTATTTTCTCTAACATTTAGGCCATTACATACGGAAAAAAAATTCATACCGTTTTAATAGGAACAGCAAGGACTACAAAATTTTGAAATTATCTGAGACCTATTCCTATGCTATATGTAAGTTTAAAATTTTTAGTGCAGAACGTTTCAGAAGGGGTGACCCTAAATATTCAAAACTACTCTTTCTATTGATGAGCCCAATTTTTTAGGAGATATATTACGATATACAGAATATGGATCACGTCGGTTAGTCCTTTCAAAAGTTAGTGTGCATCAGGACTTTTCAATGGTGACCTAGGGTCTTTTAGAGCTTTAGAGACAGGAAGTTCCTCCTTCTTCATATATACAATCGCCTACAAAGCTTACCTTTTGAAAAAAAATTAAAACGAAAGAAAACGGCACTTAAACTGCACAACGATTTTTAAACTTTTGTGGGGGAGTGTATCAGAAGGGCTTATCCAATATAAAGATATTTTAAAAGTAGGAATACCTGTTCGATATTCATAGTCTTGGCTTGCCTGAAGTACAGGTAAGGTGATTCTTGCCTATAGGAAAAAAATCTCCTTCCTCAGTTGAAACTATCATTGACCACACTGAAAATCTAAACAACACCAACAAAGAGTTTTTACTCTTAACTGCCCTTAACTTCCAATCAAAAGTCAAGTGCATTCCACTTCATCTCTTTTCAAAGAACACATGAAAAGAGAAAAATTAACCTCTTGATGTTTCAATTATTAACAAATTTGGCATAGAAAATAATAAACATCTAACAAAGGAACCATATGAAAATTTATATTTTACACAGGGTTGATTTCGAGCACACATTGTGACAATTTAGTCCTTCGTTCCATACGAAACCCGACACATTATCTCAATAATATTATTACAGTAATAATGATTTTTTATTATGTTTATGAAATTTTCTTTTCTATGCGAGACTGATTCAATTTTGAACGCTTAAATGCTTTTTAATGAGTTGCACATCTGTTCAACAACACACAAAAAATATATCGAACATTTTTCATGGCTCGACAAAGTCCTAACTAACCGAACGAATACAACCACCAAACATGTGCAATATTACCACACCAAATGTGTTGAATGCTTCTCGATGATTATTCACTCACTTACACTATAAGTGTCATTCAGCCCACCCGCCCTTTCTGTCGTCCTTTTCATCACATCCTTCCCGAAAAAAAGTAAATATTATGAAGTGTGCCATAAGTCAAAAAAATGTTTTGTTTGGTAACAAATAAAACATAATTTTGTACGTTTGGTTTTTCTTCTTTCTTTGCCTTTCAACGTAAATTTCATTATTCTAATAGTGCATGATTTGTTTTTGTTGGTGTTGTTGCGTAGTTTTGACTGCTCCTTGTTGTTATGTGGGCCTTCCTGTTACTGTATGAAGAGCTTTTATTCAACAAAGAAGAGAGCAAAGCCGAATAACAAAAAAAAAACTTTTATGTCAGATGTCAAGTGGTTTCTGGGTGAGCTGTCGTAAAACGTTCTAGTCAATTTGAGAACACCACGCCATAGAGGAGGGTGGTTAAATTCCAAAGGATGTGTTTATCCCACTACACTACCTACTACCTCTCCATAGTAGAATAAGTTAAGTGTGGATTGTTGTTGTTCTTTGGGGGAGTTTGCAAGGGACCTAATCTCATTTCATGTTTAAATGAGTATGAAATTGTTGCCGTTTAAAGTTGTAGAATATTGAAAAAGGTTTTTATATAATACAATTATGTAATTTGAAACAAATTTCAGATTACAACAACTTGTTTCATTCTATTGTTGTTGATGCTGTTGTTGCTTTTATTATGGCATGTTGTTGCTCTTTGCAAACATTATTCCATTATTGTTAAATCACTTCGTAATGGGATAACTCAATTTGTAGCTTGTTGTGTTCTTTTTTATCTGAGGCAATGCATTTTCTTTACTTCCAAGGCGATGGGGAGAAATTGTTGTTTTTTTTTCTAAAACATTATTTTTGTAGAATAAATCTCATACTGTTTAAAAAAGGAAATTTCTATGAAGTTGTTTTCATGATTTAATCTCATAGATGTTATGGTAAGTTTCTGTCGGATAAATTGACTCAAAATTGTACAGTTTTATTATGGCCAAAGTAATTGAAACCTTAACAAGTAAAAAAGTATCAGTTGGAGTTCTGCCCTCAGCCTGTGTGAATTGAACTATCATCTACGGACAGATCGAATACCGGCCACAAAACTAAAATCGTTTCCCCCAATAATTATGTATGAAGGGGCGTTTCAGAATTTGGTGGTCCTTTTTAGGCATTACATCTTGCCGACAAAAATGTGGATTACGATTAATACTCAAAAGTGTTGCGCAGGAGATACATGGAGGAATTGATCGATATAGTCTATTTTGGAAGTGGATCTTACTTTGAGAATCATTTCTATTCGATATGTGTTTATCGCGCCCACTAGTCATTATAGTTGGACACCGTATAATTTAGAGCGTTTGGACCATTATGTCAGGAAGCACGGACATGCCCACGAAAAACGTAATAACGCTGTAAACAGGACCACAACGAGTAACATCGGTATAAATTTCCAAAGGATATTGGAACACTTCAAGCACTTAAACAAACATTTTGAACTTTTGTGGGAAAGGTACGTACCCTAAGGAGGAGGCCGATATTTGCCATTTACGAATATGGACAAAATATTAGGAGATCCTAAGTGTGGACCAAATCGGTTGTTCCCTTCAACAGATACAGCGTGTACCATTTTAGTGACATTTTTTAATTTTTGGGAGGGAGGTATCGGTAGTTGTGGACCGATATGGTCCATCTTGTAGACAATTGTGGAGAAAATAATACGAAGGCCAAATTTTCGATCAAATTAGTTGAACAGTTCGAGAGTTATTGTGCGCTCCGCGAAATTTACGATGTGAAAAGAGTTATCTTGCCGCATGTTTTAAACTTTTGTGAGGCAGGTACCTGAAAAAGTAGAACGATATGTGTCATCTTCAAACTACAACTAAGTTTGAACTCAATCAGCTGATCCGTTTGAGTGGGATCGTGAGCTCCAGCCAATACACATGGTACCATATGGCTTGTTTACAGCTTTCCGTCTATTTTCTCAGGAAGTATGGGCTTGTCCTTTAAAAATTGGTATTGTCGTAGTGGGGGCAGCGAATAAAAGTGGCTGCAACAATATAAAAGTTATCCGAGAGCAGGTCTTAAACTGAACTTATCCGATATTCTATAAGAGTTATCGTGCGCACAATATTTGAACTTTTGTGGGGGAGGTACCTGAAGGAGTGGATCGATATGGCTCAAATATGACTTAAACTAAGTTTGGACAAAATGTTACGAAGGACAAATTTTGGATTTTTTAGGTTTTGCCGATTTTGTTTAAAAACGGCAAGACCTATCGAAATGGGGCTAAAGAAAATGTTGTAGCTGTGAAAATTTTGTAGAAGATTGGCCTACATGATTTGTTCCTAGGTTTTACAATTTTTGAGATATGGAAGTTGTAAAGTGACCGTTTTATATACTCCTACACGCGTTCATTTCCATCAACTATAACTACACAGTTAGCATAGTGGACAAATTTAACTTCAATGTAATTAACTACAATCACTGCTACACAACAATTCTCATTCACTCCGTATAACTACCCGAATATGTATTCTGGTTTTATTCACCAAGATGGTCCATCACCAGCCGCACAAAGTACGAATAGACGTGTGGCTCGTCCGCAGTCTACCATACTAGTTAGATTCGCTCCCAGCTCCTAGCTCATAGCAAGCTCTCAGCGCTTAGCACGTACCCAGCTCTTAGCAAGCTCACGGCTCTTAGAAGGCTCCCAGCTCATAGCAAGCTCCCAGCTCATAGCAAGCTCTCAGCTCTTAGCAAGCTCCCAGCTCACCATTAGCTCAAGCTCATTGCCAGCCCCATGCTCTTAGCCAGCTCCCATTAACCGATCTCTTCCCCCACAGCAACCCGAGCCGAGTCACACACCCGACGACTGCCGACAACAACCGGAATACGACAGAGCCGAGCCACATACCTGACCATTGCCAACGAGCCGACAGCAACACGAAAACCACAGGGCCGAGCCACATACCCAACGAGCCAACAGCAATCCGAATGCCACAGAGCCGAGTCACATACCCGACGATTGTCAACGAGCCGACAGCAACCCGAATACTACAGAGCCGAGACACACACGACGACTGTAGACGAACCGACAGCAATCCGAACACCACAGAGCCGAGCCACACACCCGACGACTGCCGAGTTGACAGTCACCCGAATAGCCGACAACATCCGAATACATCAGAACCGACGCAAGCATACACGATTGCCATCGAGTCGACAACAACAACCCGGCTACCATTGAGCCCACATTCAAAACCCGATCACCATAGAACCGATTACAATAACCATATTGTCATCTATCCGTTGGTTATCTAAGACACATCTCATCCATGTTCCTCGCACATATTTTCCGTCTATCAAACACAAAGAATTTTATAATAAACATTGAAATTGTAAACACTCGTGTTTTACTTAAGGTTTGTGGGTCCTTAGGTCAACCCTGGCAGCGACTGAGCTAACTCAGCCCTAGAGAAAACTACTCTTTATAAAGTTCAGGTCACATTTTTAGGTTTTCACGATTTTGCTTGAAAACGGCAAGTCTTATAGGAATGAGACTAAAGAAAATCTTATAGCTGTGAAAAGTTTCTTCAAGATTGGCTTTTGTAATTTTTTTCCTAGATTGTAAAATTTTTGAGATATATAAGTTTAAATTGGGACATTGCAGTCATGAGATTGTTAGGAGTTAGTGAAATGTCCCAATTTAAATTTCTATATCTCACAAATGGTAAAACCTAGGAAAGAATCATAAGGGTCAATCTTGTGGAGAATTTTCTCAGCTTGCCGTTTTCAATCAAAATCCTGAAAACTTAAAAAAAACCCTAAAAATGTGAACTTTGATTTCTGATTTTTCTCATCTATGAACATTGTAGTTTCAGAATCCGGAAAACTCCCCGGGTGTAAGCACTTTTATTTGAAAATGTTGCCTATTAGGGCGAAGATCATTTTAATATTAATTAATTTCTCGTTGGAGTCAAGCTTAATGACTAGACATCGGATTTTGCATATTTGCATATTTTTTATTAATAAAGATATGAAAATTCTGATTGGACCAAAATTCGTTTTGAAGAAAACTGAATGCAATGACAGGCTCATATTTTTTATTTTTTTGCATATTTGCATATTTTGCATATGCACAAAATATGCAAAAAATATGCAAAATATGCAAAAAATATGCAAAATATGCAAAAAATATGCAAAATATGCAAGTAATTTTTTTGACAAAAATCATCAAATTAAATTTGGAAACTCATCAAAAAGTGTTCTAAATTAAGTTTATTGCCGTTAAACGTCGATTTCTTAGCAGATTATCATCTTATTAATTATTATTCCGCCACAGCAATAAATCTGGACTAAAAGACTTAGAAAATTTCCTATAACACAGCCTTCTTATTACAACATAAGTTGCTTTCTAATACAAATTTGTTCAAAAATCAATCAGAAATGTCAAAATGTTCGTATCCAAATATGTTGATAGTTTCTGCTCGGCCAAAATTGTCTGACAGAATAACAAATTAGCTAGAAATTAAAACTAAGAAAATATTGAATATTACATAAAATCTTTCATACTTTATTAAAAACATATAAAAAATATATACAGTGCCATCATGAGTATTTCCCTCTGAATTTTCCACACGGAAATAATTTTAAAAAGTGAAATTCGTTTAAAATCAATGTTTATTAAAAGTTGAAAACTAATAGATTCGCTTCATTATGGCGTATTCTAGTCGAATCGACAAAAATATTCCCTTTTTATACCCTCAGTCTTTAGGCTAAGGAGGGTATATACACTTTGATACGATGAAAATGTGCCTCATCGAAATAATGGTTTTAGACTCCAAGTATGTTTGGACGAAATGTGTTTCAGACAATTTGGAGTCGATCTAGCCATGTCCGTCCGTCTGTCTGTCGGTCTGTCTGTCTGTCCTGCTGGCTGGAGCGCACGATAACTCTCGAACGGATAAACCGATTCGGTTCAAATTTTGGCTTTCGTAATATTTTGCCCAAACTTAGTTTAAGTTCGAAGATGAGCTACATCGGTCCACTCCTCCCGGTACCTCCCCCACAAAAGTTCGAAAATGTTCGGAAAGTTTGTGCGCACGATAACTGTTGAAGGGAGTGGCCGATTTGGTCCATACTTTGTATAGCGTAAACTTTCTACCAGAGGAATATGAGGTTTTAATATGGTCTCAATAGGTCAACTCCTTCGGGTACCTCCCACACAAAATTTTGGAAAAGTTCAGTTTAGGGCCATCTTTCGAATAGCTTTGATTTTTGTTTTAGCAACTTGTATTCACTGCCCTCCATACAACGGTACAAGTTTCATCAGGGGCAAGTCCATACTTCCTGAGAAAATAGCATGAAAGTTACAAAAACCCCTATGACACCGTGTGAGGTGGTTGGAGCGCAAGATAACTCTCGAACGGATCTGCCGATTCGGTCCAAAATATGGCCTTAGTAATATTTTGTCCAAACATAGTTTAAGTTTGAAGATAAGCCATATCGGTCCACTCCTTCAGGTACCTCCCCCACAAAAGTTCAAACATTTTCGGAAAAATTGTTCATACGGTAACTCTTGAAGGGAGTGGCCGAATTGGTCTATACTTTACACATCCTAATATATCTACCAGATATAGATCAGGTTCAAATATGGACTATACTTGTCCACCCCATCCGGTACTCCCCACACAAAATTTCGGATAAGTTCACTTTAAGACCTGATATCGAATCACTTTGTTTTTTGTTGAAGCAAGTTGTATTCGCTGCCTCATTTACGATGGTAAAAGATTTTTTAGGGGCAAGTACATACTTCTTGAGCAAACAGCCCGAAGAGTGTAAAAACCCCATATGGCACCATATGTTGTTGCTGGAGATCCACTTCCATAACGGTCAATGTCGATCCATTCCTTTAGTATCTCCTCCGCAAAACTTTTCATCTTTAATCCTAATCAAAATTGTTGCCTCTTCAAACGCCCAACATTTTTAAAACCCCCTAAATACAAACGTATTTCGGAAAAAAATTGTTTCAATATACACAGGCTGAGGGTATATCTCCGTCGGCAAAGCCGACTGATACTTTTTTACTTGTTGGGCATAAATACGGAAATAAAAAATTGTGAAATTGGGGAAAGGAAACAAATTATACACGGAATTTTTATTCATGATTGCACTGATAACTATATTTTAATACCCTAAGGTTATTATGTCTTAGTTAATGAATTTGCAACATGCAAAATGAAACGAAATAGACCCACAGTTCCTTTTGATGATCTGCATAGATTCGCACTAACCATCTCGCCATGTCTTTTTGAAAACAAAGCACAGGTCACATTTATAGACCAATTCGCATAAAAATTGGGGATTTTTTTGGCTCTAGGGCGATCCTTATTTTGGTAAGAATCGATTCAGATTTGGATATTGCTCCCATATATACAGTACATTCGCGATAATCCCTACACCACAGGTTTCGGCGGTGTCCGAATTATCAAATTGTTCGGATTAACGAATTGTAAGGAAAATAAATTATTTTATATGATTAAATTACTCGTGGAAGTTATATAATATACTTAAATGAAAGTGATCTACGTGTAAAAAATAGTGAGATTTTTCTACTCGACAATCCGGACATTTTTATTGGCATTGCCCGTATTTGTTCCAGAAAAACCCAATCAGATTGTGAAAGTAGTGCTAGAAAAATGGCGTTTTTAAAGTTTACATCAGGATGTAAGCAAACCTAGATACAGATGTGGAATTTCATCGTTTTGTAAATTAATATTCCTTGAAATCTTTGCCTTTTAGGTGTATAGTGCATTTCTCAACTTTAATGACAATATTGCGGCAAATATTTTTCTTAATATATTTATTTATATCCTATACAACAAGACTAATGTGTCATAAAAGGTTTGTCCTTGTACTCGATAATTTTTACTAAATGTTGGTGAAACAATTTTTTCACCAACTTCTCCATTCAACAACTGTCAAAATTCGAAGCATTGGTAATAATTAGTACAAATTATCGAGTATACAAAAGGGTTATGACTTTTCGACTGTGTTATCAAAATTGTTTTCCTGTAGCAGGAATGAATAAACTATATTTTTTAGCATTCCAAATACTTTTCTAGCAGAAATATGTGAGTGGCTTTGCCATTTTAAAGACATTTCCAAGGTTTTTGACTTATTTTACCACTACCACTCTACTGTGTGGGTTTTCTATGTGATGTTATTTTGCACTAATCATTGGGCGTTCTTCATTTCGCTTATTATTCATCGTGGATGGGTATAACAATATTGCATTACTTTTCGCCGAGGAGTGAACATTTTCCAATTCTGCATTAAGCGGTTGTATGCGTACAATATAGATCGATATTATAAAATTATGTATTTTTAGTGCATTAAACTAAAATCATGTCATCATGCGCTAAAAAAACGAAACCTTTTTCCAAAAACTAGAAAAATTTGCGTTTTTATCTAAACATAAATAGCGATGACTAACTCTAGCTCCTTTGTTTTTCTGCTAGACAATTTTGGCCGATTAGAAACTATCACCATATTTGGACCGTTTATTTGACATTTCTGATTGAGTTTTTTGAAATTTTTCCATTATCTATCTATAATAGGAATGCTGGGTTATTTGACATTTTCTCACCTTGTGAAAACTGATTTAAGTCTTGTTAGTCTAGATTTATTGCTGTGGCGGAATATCTGGGGAGTCTCAATAACATAATAACCTGCAAAAAACTATGTTAAACGGCAAAAAACTTAATTTAGAATGCTTTTTTGATGATTTTCCAAATTTAATTGACGATTTTTGTCAAAAAAACACTTGCATATTTAGCATATTTTTTGCATATATTTTGCATATTTTTTGCATATTTTTTGCATATTTTTGATATGACCCAAAATATCGAATAATTGACCCTCAAAACGTCTAGATCCAAAATTTGAGTCCAATCGGATAAGAAATAAAAAACATGCTAAAATCCGATGTCTATTAATGACCTATGATTTTTTGCAAGTGAAAAAGGAAAGCCGATGATTCGAACCCACACAACCACTATTATGTGACCGCTCTCGCCGTTGGTAGCGGCTCATCAGACATATCGGCTGTGAAGTGGCTTCTCTGTCATCGAACCTTTTCTCTTTCAAATGTAATTTGCTTTTACAGTGGTGGATATTTGTCGGCTCAGTCTGTATGGGTTCCATGACAAACGCTTAGCGCAGGCTTTGGAAGTTATGAATTTTTGATCTGAACGTTAACACGCCGTGATAACATTTTTTTCATGTGTTTTTCAAGGACGTGGGGTCAAACTACAGCCTGGATCAACTTGATTTTTTTTTTTGAAAATTTTTCCTATTAGAGCAAATTTTGTTGTTGGAGTCGAGCTTAATGACCTATGACTTTTTGCAAGTGAAAAAGGAAAGCTGATTATTGGAATCCACACAACCACCATTATGTGACCGCTTTCGCCGTTGGTAGCGGCTCATCAGACATATCGGCTGTGAAGTGGCTTCTCTGTCATCGAACTTTTTTCTTTTGTTCATATGTTTTTCAAGGACGTGGGTTCAAACCACAGCCTGGATCAAGCTCTTTTATATTTTTTTTTTGATTATTTTAATTTTGAATCATTTTTTGTTGGAGTCGAGCTTAATGACCCATGATTTTTTGCAGTTGAAAAAGGAAAGCCGATGATTCGAAACCATGTGAAGTGGCTTGTCTTTCATTTAACGTTAGTTCAGGCGCACCGTGATATGCAATACATTAAAACGTAAATGTTTCGTAAAAATCCCCAAGTAATTATTCAGATTGAACCTATCTACACATTTGTATTACAATCAATCATAATTCATTCAAAAGTAAGTATGAAAATAGGCTGGTAACAACTAAATGTATTTCTAATATATCAACATTATCTAATCCCAAATGATTTTGAAATTCCTACAGCATATAATTGTGGCCGAGAATTTTCAATTAAATGCAAAATGTTTTTAAACCAGGTGAAATTAAAATGGAATTTTCAATTTGCATTTATGGGCCTAAGCAATTAGCATATGAAAAATGGGTTTTAATAATGCCGGGGCGACAACAATGACAACAGCAACAACAATTTTATGCAAATTTATAGGATAAGCACTTTGTGAAATGAAATTTGATTTAGTTATTGAAATACATCAGCAAATCCCCAGAGAAGCGGCAATGGCAGGTGGAAGAGAACAGTATGGAAGAGAGATGTAATATATTCAAAAGAGAGGTTGATAACACAACTCCATGTTGTATTTCAAATACAATTTACCACAAATTGACCAAAAATGGCCATTGAAATTGGGACCTTATTTTATTGCGGCCAATGACGAAGTTACCTGATATTAGCAGTTGTTGTCAAATTAATCCCCAGAGATGTCATTTCTTGTGACAATAACAGCAACAACATTATTAGTTTTATTTATTGTTAGCATTAATAATATAACAACACAAGAACATAAACATATGTATTGTTAACAATCTTGTTGGGCTAAACCAACCCGGGTTATTCGCTCGCTCCCATACCCCTGATTCATTCATTTACTCAGTCATTGAGCTGAGAAATCATTCGCCTAATGCCTCAATGATGATTTATATTCTGTTGTTATATCAAATTGGTCACTTAGGTAATTTCGTTTATTGTAAACAATTCTATTAGACTGATGAAATTCTAAGAGGATATGGGGAAAATCGAAAAGGAAGTAAGGGGAGGGGAAATACATAAGAGGATGTCATTTATATTGGAAATGAATAGATAATAAGATTTGTTTAGGAGGCCCAGTACAAAAGCTACCACAAAATGGGAATTTTCTTTAAGAATTGTGGTTGTTGGGAGTTATGACATGTGAGTAAAATGGGGGATGAGTGGGGAGGGGGAGGAAAATAGGATATTAACTAAAGCCCATACATATGTGAGGCACGTGTTGGATGTGAAGTTCACATGTCTTTGGACTAAATACATCTGGAAAGAATATTGTTTATCAATTTGTTTATGGTCTAAAATATTTTTTTGTTCAATTTGTTGGTGATAGGGACTCACTTTTAAATGCCAAAAAATAAGGAAAAAATTATTTTTTATATATGAAATGTAGTGCGTGCGCTTTACACGTGGGCGGAAAGAAAGATTTTTTCATATTAAATCTTAAAGGATTTTTTAAAATCAATTCCCAGTCAATTTAAAAGTTAAAATGAAAAAGGGACTTAATTCAATGAGACATGAAGAGTGATTCAGCTGTCATTTTGAAGTGAGCAATATTTAAGATAAGTTTGTATACATTCCCTGGCAATCACATTTGATATACACAATTAATTGCTTGCTCAAGCATTTTGAGTGAAATCAAATATGAACGTCTCAAATTTGTACATACATTTATGAATCTCATATAAGCAGCTTATTTGTGATTTTTTTTCGGCTTACACTTGTCAAATCATGAATGAAAGAGAAATGTGGATTTTATTTATTCAATTTGCTGCAATAATTTTTTGGTGTTTTATTTTTATGGCAACACAAATTAATTTTGATTAAGTGCTAATTAATCACTTCCCCACACCTCACGCCATACAATAATGAGCATTTATGTTAATAAGCTTGTCGCAGTCATAATTCATTTATATTCAGGTAATTAGTTGTGGCTTGCTATGCATAATTACTTGTGGGACAATTGTTTATAGCAAAAAAAAAAGAACAACAGAAATTATTCAATTCTTGTCTTCTGCTTATTAGCCCCATTCCTTCCTCTTTCACATAAAGTTTCGGGCAATTTCTCAGTTGTTTTTTGGAGCTTTTCCTAATGGAACACGCAAATCCCAATTAAGTTATCAAACGAAAAATGTCAAAATCAAAAATAACAACAAATTAATTACAACACACAAGAACCCTTTCCTGTTTTTGATTTAAGCCAAATTAAGGGTAGTAGCTATTTTAGTTAATACAGTGAATATGTATAAAGCATTAGACCAAGAAAAATGTATGGAGAAAATATGTAAATTTTTCTTTAATTTATATACAAGAAATTATGCTCATAAATTTGGGGAGCAAAGGCGGCAAAGGCTCTGTAACAACTTATTTTTTTAAATGGCGGTGTGGTGTTTTTATTTGAAAGATCAGAAGGAACTGCTACCATAAAATGGACAATCCCATTTAGAACTACGATCTTCAATATTGGCTTTAGACAAGGGCGAGCAGATGATATTGTAATAGCGTCATCTATATTTCAACAGTTTTATAGGATGAGTTGTAAGAAGAAAATAAATTGATAAGCATACCTGTGGGCGCAAACAGTAAATATCCCTAGTTGTTCAGGGCAAAAAACTGATTTTTCGAAAAAACACCATATTTTTTAGTAGATCTTTTTTCATTTGATTGATCACATCTTAAACTACTTCTGTAATTTTAATTGTTGAAAAATATTGCATAGTTTTGTGGTAAATGCCTATCTGCGAAACCTTTTTTTGTAAAAGCGTTTTGCTGTGCCAACGATAGCTTGAAAACGAATGGGCCGATCTTCATATATCTTTTTGTGACCGTTTAAAGAACCCAATAATCTTGTGTTTAAAAGGAACAGAATTTTAAAATAACTATTTAGAAAAAAATTTTGCACAGTCAAATTCAAAATTTCGATTTTAACGAAAAAATGGCGTTCCATTTTTTTATTTTCTAAAAAATCGGCCAATTTTTTTTTAATTTTACTTTTTCCCCCCAATGCACATATCTCAGCCAATTTTTGTACCCTCAGCATTTATGCTAACGAGGGTATATACACTTTCATACGGGCAAAATGTGCCTCATCGAAATAATGGTTTTAGACCCCAAGTATGTTTGGACGAAATGTGTTTCAGACAATTTCGAGTCGATTGAGCAATGTCCGTCCGTCTGTCTGTCTGTCTGTCTGGCTGGCTGGAGCGCACGATAACTCTCGAACGGATGAACCGATTCGGTTCAAATTTTGGCTTTCGTAATATTTTGCCCAAACTTAGTTTAAGTTCGAAGATGAGCTATATCGGTCCACTCCTTCCGGTACCTCCCCCACAAAAGTTCGAAAATGTTCGGAAAATTTGTGCGCACGATAACTCTCGAAGGGAGTAACCGATTTGGTCCATACTTTGCTCATCGTGGAGCGTGTACCAGACTTAGATCAGGTTTTAATATGGACTCAATCGGTCCACTCCGTCGGGTACCTCCCACACAAAAATTTGGAAAAGTTCAGTTTAGGACCATCTCTCGAATCGCTTTAATTTTTGCTTTAGCAACTTGTATTCACTGCCCTCCATACGCCGGTATAAGTTTCATCAGGGGCAAGTCCATACATCCTGAGAAAATAGAATGAAAGTTGCAAAAAAGCCTTATGACACCGTGTGAGGAGGTTGGAAGGCAAAATAACTCTCGAACAGGTCTGCCGATTCGGTCCAAAGTTTGGCCTTAGTAATATTTTGTCCAAACATAGTTTAAGTTCGAAGATAAGCCATATCGGTCCACTCCTTCAGGTACCTCCCCCACAAAAGTTCAAAAATGTTCGGAAAAATTGTGCGTACGATAACTCTTGAAGAGAGTGGCCGAATTGGACCATACTTTACACATCCTAATATATCTACCAGATATAGATCAGGTTCAAATATGTACTATATTTGTCCACTCCAACCGGTACCTCCCACACAAGATTTCGGATACATGTTCATTTTAAAACCTGCTTTCGAATCGCTTTGATTTTTGTTGAAGCAACTTGCATTCGCTGCCTCAATTGCGATGGTAAAAGTTGTTTCAGGGGCAAGTCCATACTTCTTGAGCAAACATCCCTGAAGTTGTAAAAAACCCCTATGGTACCATATGTAGTGGCTGGAGATCAATTCTTTTTAGTATCTCCTCCGCAAAACTTTTGATCTCTAATCCTAATCAAAATTTTGTCAGTTCAAACGCCCAACATTTTTATTTTGGGAAAAAATTGTTTTAATATACATAGGCTGAGGGTATATCTCTGTCGGCAAAGCCGACTGATACTTTTTTACTTGTTCTCCAATCGGCTTGAATTGTTACGGCATGCTCTATACTATCTATGCTTCAAAATAAGCCAACATTTTTTCGATTTTTTGAAAGTGATAAGTAGGGGTACCCCTTTATAAAATTTTCAGTCAAACTTAATCTCTAGTAATCTATCCTTTTTTGATCTTAAAATGAAAGTAGGACCATAGATCTGGATTTGTTGCTGTGTAGAAAGTATATTCCCAGGTTTGCGTTCAATATTTGGAAACTTATTATGCAAAGCGAGAAGTTATCAATTCCTATCGGCCTAAAAACAAGTAAAAAACGTAATCATTCTTATATTGATTCCAAAAATTCCAATCTAACGGGGTTTTGAAACATTCTGGCTATAATCAAGATAAGTATGGAACATTAAACTTAAAAAAAAAACTATTAAGAACTTTAACGGGAGAGGTGTACGTAAAAGCCCAGAATCTTAGTTTCCCCTAGTAAAAGCAAATTCATGGACTTGCCCACGAAAAAATATATTTGTAATTTGAATCAAGGCGGCTAACTTTGATGAAAATTTCAAAATAATTCTTGAAAAAATCTTAAACTACATCTACTTTTGGACTTTTGTGAGGGAGATACTGAAAGGAGCTATCCGATGCAGACCATATTCGAACTTAATTGTGCACGAATAATGTGCAAAGATTGGACCACTGTGAGTCGTGGCCTTTAGCACAGTAGCAGTTAGAGCTCTGGGTCATTAAATTGGGAAGCATAAACCTACCCAGAAAAACATTATTTTTCTATAAGCAGGAACACAAAGTAAATATTTCAAATCGGTTCACGAAGAGCGCTTAAGCGAAAATTTGAAAACTTTATGAGCAAGTTACTCGAAGTAGTTTACCGATAAAGACCTTTTCGGCCATAAATAATTCGTAAGTTATCGTGCTCCTCAGTCATTTTAGTTGTTGCCGGCAGGATTTAGAGCTTTTGAGCCACTATCTCTGGAAGTATTTACATGCCTACCATAGTAATAGGGACCTCGAAAACTATCTGCTTCAAAAATGTTTCAAATAGATTCGAGACATTTCCTAATACTCTACTTTCGAAAGCGGTTCACCGATATAGTCCATATTCCAACCAGATTTATGCCTGAAAGAAAAATCACTCCCTTTACAGCCCCTCTTTGCAGTCCGGGGTAATACGAAACGCCAAGGGAAAAGAGGGGTGATGAAACTTATTTTCAGAAGAAAACATAAAGAGTAGAAAAACGGAAGAGCGATAATCTCGAGATGTTTAGAAGTCAGAATGGAAGGTTATGGCGCAGGTACATTCTCCTGCAAAGATGATTTGGTAACCAAAACAGGTAGCGTGCTGAGGATATGGAAAGAGCATTTTATCAAGGGTTTGGCGTCGAACATTTGTGGCGTTGAAGATACTCCAGAACCAATCCCGAACGACGCTTTTGAATGTTCACCGCCTAGTCAAAGTGCGGTAATGGCATTTATTAATTGGCTGAAGAACAATCAGCAGTAGAGTAGCTGAACAGTTCAAGACCGGTGGTTAGAGTTGGGTAATCTAGTTCCTAGCTCACTGTACTAGTTCCAAAACGTATGAGTAGCTTCATAAACTGATATTACGCATACACAGCTTGTCCACACAAATGATGGAAGTGCGTAGTGAAGTAGATATTTTTATATAGTTCATTTAGCTCAACTCTAACTGTAGAGTAGATGGCTCTTAGGGTCGTCTATTGTAGAACCAATGGGTACGGTCATCGGATGTAGAGTAGATGACTCTTATGATCGTCTACTGTAGAGTACATAGGCTTTAAGTATATGAGTTTAGGGTGGTCTACATTAGAGTAAATGGTCTTTATGATCGTCTGCTTAAGAATAGATATCGCTTATAGTCATCTACTTTAGAGTAGATAGCCTTGAGTATTGTCTTATTTAGATAGGACTGCCCTTGAAATAGTCTATTGTAGAATATATCGCTCATTTACTCAAAGAGTGGCATAACTCAAAAAATTCGATTTCTGAGATAGAAATGTGTCAAATTGTGTAAAATTTTAATGGTGATATCTCTAAAACTCAACGAGTTACAGCTCATTTACTACGATTCAACCCAACAGTTTTTTGAGTTTATGAAGCACTAAAACAATTCAAATCATGTTTGATCTTGCACAGAAATTTAGCACTGATATCTGGCTAGCTGTTTGCAAAATATGGTCCAAGTAGTTATTTTAGTTTTTGTGTAATAATCTTTTTAATTTGGGAAGTCAAATTGCAATCACGAACTTAAAACGCGTTTTTCTCGAATCTGGATTTTTTTTAAATGTGTTACTCTTTGAGTAAATGAGTGATATGACTCTTGAGGGTGGTCTATTGTACATTAAATCACACTTAGCGTCATTTACTGTAAGAATATAACATCAAAATTTAAGGCCTAAGACTCCTACCCATTGCATACGCAGTGCTGTCGAGCGTCTTGTGTGAACGACTGGAACCTATGATTAATGGAATAATGCGGTCATATTATTGCGGTTTTCAACCGGACACATCTAAAATAAACCACATGTGCATCTTAAAAAAAGACCAATGAAAAACAGAACGAACGTCGACTATAAGGACGCCTTTGACAGCCCATTAAGGTCAAAGGCAGAGCTCCGAATACTCGCTCGAATTCGCTCGAATTCCACTCGCGAGTGAAACTCTTTTCGAATTAGAGCACATTGAGGGGGTTACTTGCCCTCTCCCCACCTCACGCCAAAATTTCACTCGGGAGTACATCGGAGCTCTGGTCAAAGGTGTATCAAGCCATGTCTGAGTTTGGCAGTTTAAAAGCAAAATCACCTCTGCTCAAACAAAAATCACAATCTACCAGGCTCTGATACTACACGTACTAATGTGTGGATCTTAGCAGGGGTATATACGAAAGCAGATAAGACAGAACTTGGTTTGAGAGAAAAATTCTTCCAAAGATTTATGGACCATTGACGGAAAGACAAAGTTGAAGATGGTTTCACCAAACCTGACATTCTGTAACTCATTTTTCGAGTTAACGACAAAAATCGGTAAAATTAGAATGCTTATAATTTCGATAATTAACGACATTTTGCTGTAAGTTAACAACCAAAATAAATTCAAGTCCTACTGATAGCAACAGATCTGTCAACGTATCAAGTATCAATAACTTTTCATTCAACATTTTGCGTTATAATTTTACAGATTTTTGTCGGTAACTCAAAAAATGGGTTACAGAATTACACTACTGATTTGGAAAACTAATGTAGAAGATCGGCACTTTCGGAAATCTATCTTTAGTTCAAAACGTTTTGTTTAGAACATAAAGTCATCCAAGTAAGTAAGTAAAATGAGGACCAAATCGGTTACTCCCATCGTAGTTATCGTGCGCACCAGTCAGACAGACAAAAGGACGGATCTCATCAACTCCAAACTATGTGAAACGGATTTTATCCAAACATACTTGGTGTTTTTTTATTTGATATTTTGCCTGTTAGGGCGGAGATAATTTTAATGTTAATTTTTATTGATTTCCTTATTGGAGTTGAGCTTAATGACCGAAGATTTTTTTGGTGTTTGATCGCATAGAAGGCTGAGAATATAGAAAAGTAGAAAATAGATTGTGAGTTGTTGGGGGAGCAGCCACACCATTCGGCTAAATATTTCCGGTGACTTCGGAAAATGTTTCATTCCTTAAATTAATACAAAATATAGAACTTATAGGTCCTTACCAGAATATGTGGTCTGAAATATCTTTAAAATTGATCTAAGCTTGTAAATTTGGAGTTTATAGTATCTGGGGGGGATTATCGAGGGCATTTTTGGTTACCGACAAAAATCGGTCAAATAAAAACGCAAAATTATGAATGAAAAGTTTAAATGAAAGTTGACATCACTTTATTTTGGTCGCTAACTTACCGAATGATATCGTTACTTACCGAAATTATTCGCATTTTGATTTTATCGAGTTTTGGCGATAACCAAAAAATGCGTTAGAGAATCCCGCTACTGATAATCCATTCTAGAGTTATCCTGTGTAGAGTTGTATAGTCCACGAACGAACTAGTTCAATTTTAAATAATTTGTATTTATTTGTGTTTTACAAATTCAAACACAGTCGCTTTTTAATCACACCGTAAGTATCATGGCAGGAAAAATTAATGAATTCCTTCTTCTGGAGTATTTTCTTTTACTGTTTCTTCCTTTTCGGTGTATGTATACATACGTGTCTTTTCATGCAAATGAACAAATTGGCAAGCGAACGATTTGAATTCACTGAACAATAGAATGAAAAGAGTGCTAACCGGCAAGTTTATTGGCGAACAATTGAACTACTTAACTAAATGAACGACCTAGTTCACTTAAAAGAGCTGAACTAAAAGGAGCGTTTAGCTAAATGAACAAGAAAATTCAACTAAAATCCTGTGTACCAGAATGATATGGCTAAATTGATTCCATGTTGTCTGAAATTAGATCGGAGACCGAAAATTTTCTCTGGAATTTTGGTGGAAAATTATGTTTTATGTGAGAAAACCCCTTGCAGAATAGTTTGAACGCAGCTTCCTATTCTCTCGTAGTATATAACCATCTCGATCTGGTCGTTTTTTACTTTTCCTCTTCTTTTTATATCATCCACAAAAGAACATTTTCCACTAATTCAATTATTTTTCATGCCATGTTACTGTCAACCCGTTTCATGCCATCTATAAAGCTGAACGAACGAACAGCTATCACAATCATGTAAAACATTAATTTTGAAATTATGCGGTAGATTATCGTAATACTCTTCTCTCTTAGAACAATTTGACACTTGGCAAATTACTTGGTGTACCAAATAACACGATATTGTTCTACTGCAAAAAGAACAAGAGAGGAACACAAGCAAAGAATAAAACAAATATTCCTTCCAACTTTAATTTGGTTGCAGCAGACACCGAATTTTTATTGTGGGAAATAAAACATATGCTAGTAAATGTTGTCAAACTGTTTTCTTACCATCCCCTCTGGGTTGTTCATATAGCAGAAGAGTAGCAGTAATGATGTTGATGATGGTCTGCCTGCCAAGCATGTTTGGTTACATTGTGGTAATAAATGACAATTATTTTATTGAGATTAAATGACAAAAAACGTAAACCCCTTCAAAAAAAGAACAGAGACAAGCATACATAACGAAAAAAAACAGTCATGTTCAAAGGACACAACCGCACACCCACATGAGTAGACCTAGACAAAGAATAAGGGTTAAAAGAGCAAGTGACCAAGTCCTCAAGTACTTCGAAAAGGAACAATGTAAAATGCTGGCCTTTCATAGTAGAGATGATGAAAACCCTCTTTTAAGAAATGTTAAAAATGTATGTAAAATTTTACATTTTTGACATTTCCTAGATGAGTGATATAATTAAAAAATATTGAATAAATAAAAATAATAAAAAATATGTTTTAAATTTTTTCCTAATATAGCAAAAGTATGAAGATGATATTCTGTTAACTGATTTATAATCCTTATGTTAAGTTAAAAACCAGAAATTAATTTTCTGTGGCACCGATTTCTTGTATAAATGGGTGATTTATCAAAAAGCATTCTAAAATAGGATTCTTTTTTAATTTAATTGAAAAGGTTCGTATAGCATATTTACATTAGAGGTTTTGTCATGTTTACCTCCATTATGACTACTACAATATGAACGCTGTTTAATTTATCTTATCCCGGTTTTTTGTCATTTACACTTATTCCGGCCGTCGCAAACTCCCCATACATGCCATCTCCGTTTCTCATGACTGTCAAAGCAAATATGTTCAACACTGGGAGTTTTATTCATGCCAACACAAAGAACACACATTGGCCACAAAAAGAATTCACTTGGCGAGAGGGGATATGGAATACAAAGGCAAAAGAGTGGAAGCAAACCACTGCAGAATCCATCCTTGTAAAGTGTTGGAAAACACCTAATCATATGGTGGATTAAGCACAATCATTGAAGAAAATTGCAATTATAGAAGAGAAACAAGAAAAGGAACTACGGAGAAAAACCAACACCATAGATCAAACTGCTGTAGCAGCTAGCTGGCCTTTGATGATGGAACCAAGGAACCATTACATTGGTTCTAGAGATAATAGTAGGAGAGAAAGGAAGTAAATGAATACAATGATGATGATGAAGATGTTGTGGATGAGAACGTTTGTATTGGGGTTTTATGTCTGGCTAAAGGTTTTTATATGCTTGTTATAAATAATCGCTGGGCTTGAATGCGAAAGTGTGTGTCTGTGTCGACACGACCATGGATGTTGCTGATGGTTTGTTTATAGTAAAAAGGGTTAATTAAAATGTAATTTAGTGTAAAAGCAAAGTAAATTGTAGAAAAACAACTACAAAAACAACATTTAATGATAGCATCAGAATTGCCAACGGTGTTACAAGAAGCTGTCTAATAAAAATTGATTAAGTTTAACGAATTTTTGATTGATTTGTGTGTATGCTTGTCGTCGTTGTCGCCCAGCCATGTTAGCAATATAAAAGGAAATCTAAAGGATAGCTTCAATAGAGAAATGAAAAGGAAGAAAGAGTTAAATTAAATTTATTTGCCAGGAAGAAGAAAGGGTAATTGCAATGAAGCACTTTGTTGTAGTTGGGTTAAATGATTTTATGCGGTTATTAAGAAATTAATTTACCCAAAAAGGAAGAGGAAGGGGAAAGGAAGAGTTTATTCGGAAGTGAAGTGGCATAAATAATTATTTTCAAGTGAGAAAACACTTACAACATTAGATTTTTTATGAAAATATCATGTCAAGGAAAAAAATCGTATTTGCAATTATTGTGGAATGGACTCCAGAGAGGTACAACAGTGTAATCAAATATCTGTATTAGACTGGCCCAAAAACGTGATTTTTTTATTGAAACAAATTTAGGAGGTAAGCGTTTTAATAAAAAAAAAAAATCGTTTTTTGGGCCGCCCTACTGCATATGGCCGATTACTTCAAGCCTTTCCATGCCTCTAAATTCGACTTTTTACCGTATTCATCAGATTTTTGGCTAATGAGGGTATGCATACTTCAATAAGATAAAGAAGTGTCTCAACGAAATAATCATTTTTGACGTCTTATATGTTAACACCAAATCCGCTGCAAATCTAAATTGTCCGTCCACTTGTCTGACTGCATTATCCACGATAACTCCCGAAGTGAGTAAACATTCCTAACTTTGTACGTATTAATATTTCTTCCAATCTTAAATCAAGCTCGAAGATGGACTATTTTGGTGCACTCTTTCTCGTACCTCCACCAAAAAAGATTAACAATTTTAATTAAGAGCAGTTTAAGGTCTGTTGGAGTATAGTATTCAAATTGTTACCTCTGGTAATCCTTTTAGCGCTGATTACAATTATATAAGTCCTCATTTGCTGAGATATTGCTCTACTTGATCTAGAAAAACGTGCAACCAACAACTAAAATGAATCTCGGATTCTCGATCCAACTTTGCACTTCGTAAAAAAATTCCCAAACATACTACAAGTTTGAAGATTGTCATGGGTACTCACATGGGTACTTATCCCAAAAACATTTAGACATTTTGAGATAATTTTTTCCTTAAGAAAATCCATACTTTGATATGAAAAATTTTCAACAACGTCAGACAGAGTAAAACTGGTGTCTTACGCGGATTATTGCATTGTAATTGCAACAGGTGTTATGTGAAAGCGATCAGAGGAGACCTATCAGCTATATGGCCACATTCCACACCTTTCTGCAGAAATACAAGATAACGATCACGCTTCTTCAATAGGCAAACAAACCCCTTTTGGGGTCATCTATAGAAAAGAAAAGTTCTCTTGAGGTCTTCTATAGACAACTGAGGTCTTCAATTGAACACAGAAGACCTCTTCGTCTTCAATTGACCCAATTGACGACCCTGAAGACATCTACATACAATATAAGACCTCTTGAGGTCTTCTATAGACAACAAAAGACCTCTGAGGTCCTACATATACAACAGAAGACCTCTTGAGGTCCTCTATAGACAACAGATGAGGTCTTTATAGGCAACATAAGACTTATTGTGGCCTTTTATAGACAAAAGAAGACCTGAGGCTTCCGTAACAACAGAGGAACTCTTGAGGTTTTCTATAGACAACAGAATATCTCTTGAAGTCTTCTTTAGACAACAGAAGACTTCTTGATGTCTTCAATAGACAAGAGAACACCTCTTGAGGTCTTCTATAGACAACAGAAGACCCCTTGAGGTCTTCTATAGACAACAGAAGACTTCTTGAGGTCTTCCACAGACAACAGAAGACCACGTGAGGTCTTCTTTTGACAACAGTAGACCTCTTGAGGTCCTCTATAGACAACAAAAGGCCACTTAGTGTCTTCTATAAACAACAGAAGACCTCTTGAGGTCTTCTATAGACAAGAGAAGACCTCTTGAGGTCTTCTATAGACAACAAAAGACCTCTTGGGGTTTTCTATAGACAACAGAAGACTTCTTTAGACTTTCTATTGAGAACAACGGACTTCTTAAGGTCTTCTAAAACAATGGAATACCTCTTGAGATATTCTATAGACAACAGAATACCTCTCCAGGTCTTCTATTGACAATAAAAGACCTCTGAAGGTCTTCTATAGACAACAGAAGACATCTTGAGGTCTTCTAAAGACAACAGAAGACCCCTTGAGGTTTTCAAAAACAACAGAAGATTTCTTGAGGCCTTCTTTAAACATCAAAAGACCTCTTATGGCCTTCTATAGACAACAGAAGACCTCCGGAGGACTTCCACAGACAACAGAAGACCACGTGAGGTCTTCTATAGACAAGGGAAAACATCTTGTGGTATTCTATAGAAAGGAGAAGACCTCTTGAGGTCTTACACAGATAACAGAAAACCTCTTGAATTCTTCTATAGACAAGAGAAGACCTCTTGAGGTCTTCTTTTGACAACAGTAGACCTCTTGAGGTCCTCTATAGACAACAAAAGGCCACGTACTGTCTTCTATAAATAACAGAAGACCTCTTGAGGTCTTCTATGGGCAAGAAATGACCTCTTGAGGTCTTCCATGGACAAGAAAAGACCTCTTGAGGTCTTCTATAGACAAGAGAAGACCTCTTGAGGTCTTCTATAGAAAATAGAACACCTCTTGAGGTCTTCTATTGACAACAGAAGACCTCTTGAGGTCTTCTATAGACAACAAAAGACCTCTGAGGTCCTACATATACAACAGAAGACCTCTTGAGGTCCTCTATAGACAACAGATGAGGTCTCTATAGGCAACATAAGACTTCTTGTGGCCTTTTATAGACAAAAGAAGACCTGAGGCTTCCGTAACAACAGAGGAACTCTTGAGGTTTTCTATAGACAACAGAACATCCCTTGAAGTCTTCTTTAGACAACAGAAGACTTCTTGATGTCTTCAATAGACAAGAGAACACCTCTTGAGGTCTTCTATAGACAACAGAAGACCCCTTGAGGTCTTCTATAGACAACAGAAGACTTCTTGAGGTCTTCCACAGACAACAGAAGACCACGTGAGGTCTTCTTTTGACAACCGTAGACCTCTTGAGGTCCTCTATAGACAACAAAAGGCCACTTAGTGTCTTCTATAAACAACAGAAGACCTCTTGAGGTCTTCTTTGGACAAGAAAAGACCTCTTGAGGTCTTCTATAGACAAGAGAAGACCTCTTGAGGTCTTCTATAGACAAGAGAAGACCTTTTGAGGTCTTCTATAGACAATAGAAGACCTCTTGAGGTCTTCTATAGAGAACAAAAGACCTCTTGGGGTCTTCTATAGACAACAGAAGACTTCTTTAGACTTTCTATTGAGAACAACGGACTTCTTAATTTCTTCTAAAACAATGGAATACCTCTTGAGATATTCTATAGACAACAGAATACCTCTCCAGGTCTTCTATTGACAATAAAAGACCTCTGAAGGTCTTCTATAGACAACATAAGACATCTTGAGGTCTTCTAAAGACAACAGAAAACCCCTTGAGGTTTTTAAAAACAACAGAAGATTTCTTGAGGTCTTCTTTAAACATCAAAAGACCTCTTACGGCCTTCTATAGACAACAGAAGACCTCCGGAGGACTTCCACAGACAACAGAAGACCACGTGAGGTCTTCTATAGACAAGGGAAAACATCTTGTGGTATTCTATAGAAAGGAGAAGACCTCTTGAGGTCTTACACAGATAACAGAAAACCTCTTGAATTCTTCTATAGACAAGAGAAGACCTCTTGAGGTCCTCTATAGACAACAAAAGGCCACGTACTGTCTTCTATAAATAACAGAAGACCTCTTGAGGTCTTCAATGGACTAGAAATGACCCCTTGAGGTCTTCTATGGACAAGAAAAGACCTCTTGAGGTCTTCTATAGACAAGAGAAGACCTCTTGAGGTCTTCTATAGAAAATAGAACACCTCTTGAGGTCTTCTATTGACAACAGAAGACCTCTTGAGGTCTTCTATAGACAACAAAAGACAACTTATGGTCTTCTGTAAACAACAGAAGACCTCTTGAGGTCTTCTATAGACAAGAGAAGACCTCAGAAGTTCTGCTATGGACAAAAGAAGAACTTGAGGTGTTCTCTAAGCAACAGAAGACCTTGTATTGGCAAGAGAACACCTCTTTAGGTCTTCTATAGACAACAAAAGACCTCTTGAGGTCTACTTTAGACAACAGAAGACCTCTTGAGACTTTCTATTGAGAACAAAATACGGCTTAAGGTATTCTAAAACAATAGAATACCTCTTGAGATATTCTATAGACAACAGAATACCTCTCCAGGTCTTATATTGACAACAAAAGACCTCTGAAAGTCTTCTATAGACAACAGAAGACATCTGAGGCCTTATACAGACAAAAGAAAACCTCTTGTGGTCTTCTATAGACAACTGGACGTCTCTTAAGATCTTCTTTGGAAAACAGAAAAACTCTTTAGATCTTCTATAGGCAAAGGGAGCGGTAGGCAGTGGAGGAGTTTACAAACGTTACAAAATAATGTGTCACGCATTGGTACCGTATGTTCAGAGGTAACGAAAGTAGACCATCTACTTGCGGATACCAGGTTACGGTAAGTGAGGTAAAGCATTCTCCTGGTACAGTATCAGCTTGGCCATCCAATCACCATATAGTGTTGCAGGATCCACCGCCCAGGCACATCCGAAAGGAATACAGACGCTACTGCCCGGGCATCCAAGTTGGCATACGATCGGACATCAACCGACGTTCTATATGGGGGAAACCGTCCATTAAGCCACCACAGACTATAGCGTAAACATAATGCAACATGCACCAATGATAACAGAAATCGGAAAAACACTACCGATACAGGAGCAAGAGCTTATGGAGGTTACAATCTGAAGCGTCAAAAACTTCTAAATACCACATTTAACATCTATGTTCATCAGTCCCTTACAATTCTGTTTGGAGTACCTTCCCACGAATAGTTCGGTAATCACCGTGATGCAGTAAGTATGCTCGACCTACACTTAAAGGGCTGATGTTTAATACCTGATCAGAACATCACAATTTTTTAACAAAATGCTAGCCATATTTTCCGAATATTTCGTCTATAAAAATGGTGTACGGATATAACTCTTACGGCCATGTATAACTGTCAGAATAATTTTTGGACTTACGTCATAAAACTCAATATTCTCTATAAGCTTCGTCGTTATATTTTGACACCCCGTTTTGGATTCGCAGATAAAAAGAGAAGTCCCATATCAATGAGAATCAAATCTGGATTCATTGATATGAGACAAAATGTTTTATGTATGTATGCCAAATGATAAATACAATTCAGAATACATAAAATACTTTGTTCAAATCCTTATGGAATGGAACCACTAATGTCTATTGTGTTGTTGTATTTATTATTAGCTGATCTACTTTTAATTTGTGTATACCAAGGATATTAAATTACCCAAAGAAAACTAAAACAATTGCCGTTTATCGTTTGGCATAATCATATCATGGCAATCTTGACATAAAAAAAACTAACATAAATCGAATTTGTATTGGATTTCAATAAAACCGAAAAAATACAAGTATCAGATACTTCATGCCTCCATGTCCATCCTTCCGCCACAACGCCCCAAATGCAGGCAGACACAGATAAATATTCTAAGACGAAATAAATTCGATTGAAAATAACGACCAAAAACCAATCAAAGTAATAAAATAAAAAAGAAAACTAAATGGAAACAAATAAAAAGGAACAATTCAAATGAGCAGGTGGATGGATGGATGGATGTTAAGGAAGGAAACACCACACAAAGGCTGACGACGACAACAACGGATAACGAGCAGCAGCAGTTTGGGTATGAATGATTGGATGGATGTCTTTGACAAAAACAAACATCGTTGCATTTGGAATACGAATAAAAAGCTAGAATTAAGGTGTTTTTGACACGACAACCGCCGGCAGGCAGACGGGCAGGACTTTGCTATGGTTTCTACTACACACACACACGTAAATGCTTTTCAACACATATAAACTTAAGTCATAGAAATGCTTGCATGAGAGCTGGTATCTGTTTGAGACATGTGTGCTTATTTTAGATCGTCTGAGGGGAAATGAATTGGTAGTAAAATCAAAAGGAAAACAAATAAAAATACCAATTCGAATGTCTATTGCCTACTAATAAAAATCTATTTTATTTGTTAATCTAATGTTAGTTTTAGTTTCGATTGTTTCCCACCACCCGGTTTATTTGTTTTAGTTCAATATACTAAAACAAGGATTTCTTGATATGTTACATACAAACACACACTCACTCCCTCCATATGAGACAAAAAAGGAGGGCCACTACTAGGCAATATCTTTGCATTCAGCCGTAGTCCTGTTTTATTTTTTGTCATGGCATGGAATAAAACCATCAACTAATTTCCATTTGGATTGGTTTTCAGTTTCCTTTTTTTGTTCGTCGTTGTTGTTCTTATTGCACGTAACACATTGATTATTTTTGTTATCGTAAATTATTGTTTGACAGTTTAACTTTATTTAATCAGTACTTTTAATTTGAATTGCTGCAGTGTTTTCGTTGTTGTTTTTATTTTCCAGGGGGAAGGAGGGAAATAAATATTCATTGTTCTGTTCGTTGGAAATAATAAATATATTATTTATGTATGTATGTTAATATACATATCTATTATGTGTTCATATGTATATATAATTTTATGTGCAATATGTATTCTAATATTAGCATTTTAATGTAGACACATGGGTTTCTGTTCTGTTCGTTTGTTTCGTACCATTCTTTTTGTTGATTTTAATCCATTAATTTGTAATAACGAAAACAAATAAATAATTGTTTATTGAGCAAATAAATGAATTACAGGTCATATTAAAATATAAAAAAGGCAGCTAAATAAAAATAAATAAATGTAATTTATTACTCATGTATATATTATGAATCAATGACATCCTTTAATATTCATATATACAGAATTCATTACAATACAGAAGGACTGCCTTCAAAGTGGATGAAAGGCAGCATTGTAAAATTACCAAAGCAATGCGACTTGGAAAATTTAACACCTGGAGAGGGAAAATCCTGTCCAACGTTGTAGGATTTGACCTGATGACGATCGTGGGCCATATACACGGAGAGACGAGGTTAGTCTATCAGTGAAGCAACATTACATTTGCTTACGCAACAGTAGCTCCTGACATGCCATCAGTCTGGTTATCCAAATCACCGTATAATGATTCTGGATCCACCCCCAGGGCACGTCCGGAAGGACTACAGATGCTACTGCCCGAAAACTGCGAGATGTCATATCACCGGACATCAAGCGCCTGTTTCTTCGTCAAAACTGACCATGTGGTGACTATACAGCTTGAGCAACGTAGGGCGGTTAATTCTGAGTGATTCATACACGCAATATATTTGCCTGAAGAAATTAAAAAAAAAATGAAAAACTTTAATTCTTCTTGTGGATTATTTTAATTTGGTCTTTTAATTTTTTTACATCAAGTCGAGAATATGATATCAGATAAATGGCCGCCGCCACAGTTTATTGTCATTTGAGCCCTTTTTATGGCACTTTCCATCACTTTGGCCAAAACTTCCGGCGATAGGTCCTCACATTCTTGACGGATATTGTATTTAAGAGCTGAAAGAGTCTGAGGCTTGTTGACATAAACCCGCGACTTCAAAAAGCCCCACAAAAAGAAGTCTGGAGCGGTCAAATCAGGCGATCTGCGACGATCTGAAACGAACAAAGTCACCGACCGATTATTGGTCAAATAAATAGTCACCAATATTCCGCGTTCCACGTGTATTTCGCATGTGTTACTACACAAATGTCAAAACAGAACTGACATTAGGGGCCAATCGAAAAATGTATAGCATTTTCTGATAGGAGGGTTACTTTTGCGCCACCTTGTATAAATCATGCGGGAAACTACTTAAGAAAACAATAAAACTATAGTTGATGGTAAATATTCGCGTTTTCATTGTTAGACCAGAAAGTTATTCTGCAGCCCTCGTATTAACATTTCAACATTAAATGAGAACTGAATTTCAGCGCAAAAGTGTTGAACTTGGAATGGGATCTAATTTTGGGAGCCATGCCATGATTGGCATAACCAGTCATTTTAGGTGGAGCTTTTGGATCATCATCATGTCGGGAAGCATGGACTTGCCCACGAAAACATACACATACATATGGAACAGCCCTAAAACTGCACATAAACGAAGATTTTGAATATTTGTGAGGGAGGTACCCGCAGAAGTTGTCCGATGTACACGCAGAGAAAAAAATATGTTTGATCCAACAATATTCCCAGAGCAAAATATGTATTGTTAACATATTGTTGGATTCCTTATGTAGTATTGTGAATCCAACAATCGTTTTTGTTAAATCCAAAAATAGTTTGTGTCAACTGAACAATATTTCTCTCTTTTCTTCGAAAATTTTTTCTCTTCTCTCGCTATTCTATGCCGTGTTGAAAAAACAATTTTGGTGAGTTGTGGTGTTTGTTTGACATGCTGCCTTTATCTTTGCTTTTGTGTGTATGTATACCAACAATGAGACTCTTGTTTTATTTGTTTCTGTTTTGTTTCATTCTTCTTCTTTATTTTATTCTTCTTTCCTTTCCTTTCATGTTTGTTATGGTGTTTAACTATTCCTTATGTTGTGGTGGCTGCTTGTGGCTTTTTGTTTGTCTTTGTTGTCAGCTAAAGTAGCAAACCATGTATTGCGTTCATCAATGCTCGTAATATTATAAGCGATATTTATATAAAAGTTGTGTCGAAAGTGTATATGAGAAGTATATACACTCAAATCAAAAAATTTAGCATCTGGTTTTCAGGGCTGACAATATGTTTTTTAAAAAAATTAGATTATGATTGTTCCTACAATCGGTATTGTCAACGATTTTTACAATATTGCGGAAATTCGAAAGTTGTTTTTGTTTTCTATGTTCGGAACAAAAGATGGTATTTTTGGATTTGAATTACAATGTTTGTACAAAACAAACACATTTTTGGAAACAAAATAGATATTTTTGTTCCAACAAAACCGAAAAATATTTTTTCTCTGCGTGTAGTGCGTCTTCGAACTTTATTATAGTTTGAGAGAAATATTAGGATGCGTAATGTTGGAGCAAATCGGTTACTGTCCTTGAGGGTTATCGTGCACACCATTTTAGACAAAATTTATGATTTTTTTTCGGAAGGGGTGCCAACAGGAATGGATCTATCTTCGAACGCAATCAATCAAAGTTTGAACAAAATATGACAAGGCCAGTCAGCCAGACGGACAGGGCTAATTTGACTCCAATGTGTCTGAAACGGATTTTGTTCAAATATGCTCTATGTCAAACATCGTCCTACAAAGCCTTTCGCTTAAATATGTTGTATTTTCTGCTTGGGTTCGATCATAGACTATTGAATGTATAGACAAAGACATCCTCTCAGTCAATTGAGTGAGAATCGAGTCATTTGACTAGGTACTCAATTTTTAAAATGGCAATAACAATGCATTTTTAAACTATTTATGATGGTAACAGACAATATGTTAGTAATATTGGCCGGATCTACATCCTCAAATAAAAAAATCAACAAAAGCTTTGTTCCAGAACTAAAAAGTTTTTACAATTTTTACCACTTTTAAACATTTTAGCCGAAAAAGCGTTCCCGTATACAAACAAGTTGTAAAATGTTCACTTCTCTTTAAACAAAAATGGCGCT
The DNA here is from genome assembly GCF_047663935.1 of Musca autumnalis. Classification (NCBI taxonomy): domain Eukaryota; kingdom Metazoa; phylum Arthropoda; class Insecta; order Diptera; family Muscidae; genus Musca; species Musca autumnalis. The sequence continues at coordinate 13,033,337 of NW_027412088.1, read as the reverse complement.
GAATGATGCTCTCTTTAAAAACTTTTTACTCGAAGAAGTGTGAAAAGCGTGTAAAAAATAGTAAAGTGGTTGCCGGCGTCTGATTGGCTTATACGCTGACTTTGACATTTGTTCCAGTTTTTTTATACGTATTTTCCATTTTTCCGTTCACGAACTATTTTAAAAAAACTTTTATGTGAGAATAATTTTTTTACAGTTCTTCCTTTTACGAGATTTACTATTAAAAAGTACGGGAACGAAGCTAAAATCTTGCAATTTACCCCAAACAAAATGCAATTGAGTGAACACAGAGCATATTGAGTGTAAGTGCGATTTGGGAAGTCAAATTGCAATCGACAACTTAAAACGCGTTTTTCTTGAAACTGGATTTTTTGAGATATGTCACTCTTTGAGTAAATGAGCGATATGAGAAAGGTCTGTTATCCTCCGTGTACGAGAATCCATAACTTGTCATAAATACTGAATATCAATTCATAAACATTATAATATTCGGTAATAAATTGCAATTTTTGCTCTATGCCAGAATAAATAAAAACCAAAAAATTACTTTCATTCTTAAATCAATTGCAAAATATACAATTATTGTTATTTTCTTTACCAAAAAAAAAAAATCCCGTTGTAAAATTAACAAAGCCTTTATTTACCACAACAATAAAAAATGTATTACCAAAAAATGAAGATATAAATTTTATTGACATTTTTCTTTTAGAAATTCTATTAAAATGTAATTTAGTTTTTTTTTTGGTCTCTCTTTCGTTTCTCATAAAATGACAGAATGGCCTAACAAAAAACTATATTTTCTTTATTGTTGCAGCACAGAATAGTCAACTAAAACCAATCAAAACTTTTTAAACAAACATTTAACAAATCTATTTTTTGAAAGAAAAAAAACTATACAAAAACCCAACAGAGCAATCGTTATTGATGAAAACAAATAAAAAAAATTGGAAAACAACAACAAATCTAAAACTCTGCCACAAAACTGAGTAAAAAAAAAACAAATCAAGCCAGTTATGATGAACGAGTAACACAATTGATGTTATTCGAACAAAAAAGGAAATGAAATAAATTTGCTATAAATACAGCCAAACTATTTGAAAGTCATAATAAAGTTTAGAACAAGTTTTTCGGGTTGGGTTGGTAAATAAAGAGAGGATGAGGGAAATCCCCCAAAATGGGAATATTGGTGCCATTAGGCTTTTGCACCTTTGCAAAAAATTTGCCCACATACACACTCACTTATTTTTACCACCCACAATTTGGCATAATTTGAATTTAGCGTCAATTTGACAAAGTGACATTTAAGGGCTGTACCCTTGTTATAACCAACAACAACAGCAACAAAGGACCAAGAAAACAATAAAATCATAAAATCTTTGATAAGCAAATTGTGTGCAAATAAAAATCACAACTACTAACACAACAAAATATCTGCATACATACATACATTTTATGTATGTAAAATTCCAGTAAACGAAATCAAAATCAAATTCATATTTTGTTATATGAAAATATTTGCATGTGTTTTAATTTATGTTGGGGTGTAAAGAAAAAGGGAAAACTTAATTGAAGTGGAAAATATTTAAAAACCTTTTTTTATCTCGCTTCAGTTCTAACCATCATTGGAAAATCCAATTTTGAATGATATAATTTTTTGTGGGCAAGTTCGTACTTCCTGAGATCACGATCCATGATGGTACAAACGCTCTTAAATCCCTGCCGATACCTGATATAAAAGTTCGACATTTTCTTGTAAGTGCAGGATCGTTTTAAAACCGAAGGTAGTTCTTGTGGTCATGTCTATATGTATTCGACGTACTTTCAACCTAATACACGAAAATCCGTTTGCTCAGATTTGTGTATAAGGGTTGGTCTTTGTTATAACAGTTTTTCGTTCCATCGTCAACAAACATACAGTGTATTGTGGCATTTCTCCCCCTTCATCAAAATCTAACAGATTTTATAACCACATTCTACATTCCTCAGACCGTTGTTCCGTTCTTAGTGTGTTGGAAGAAATTTTGTGTTCGTCGAAAACTTTGTTTCGTTATGAATTGTTGCGTTTTTTGCTTGTTATGTTCGCTCCCCCACTTTCGCTCTCCCCCTTTGTGCTATTACTCTGCAGGCATGATAATGTTTAGTCAATAAAAATGATTTGTCAAATCACGAAATTTGATACAACAAAAACCGCGAAAACAAATTACACCCAACCAACAAAACGAAGAAAAGAAATTATGAAGAAGAGTGTGTAACAACAACTCTTTTTGGTTGACTACCAAAAAAAGTGGCAAATTGGAGTTGAAGTGAAGTTAAATGTGAATTCGAAATCGTCACTTTCAGACATACATTTAGGATTTTATATATCCGTACAGTAAGGAAACGATTAAAGTCGGTCGGGACCAGTAAGGAAACGATTAAAGTCCGTCAGGGCCGACTATATAATTCCCTACACCACGGTGAATATGTAAAAAATATATTGGGAGCTATATCGAAATCTGAACCGATTCCTATATAATACGGCACACTTATTTCTAGACCAAATTCCGTCACACATTCAAAATTTGATCAAAATTGGACAGATGTAGTGTGTTCGGTTCATCAAATACCTCAAATCGTCCGAAAATATATATGGAAGCTACGTCCAAATCTGAACCGATATCGATATAATTTGGTACATTTATTCCATGACCGAAATCAGTCACACATTCCAAATTTCGTAGAAATCGATCATATATAACGTGTTTGGTGCAGCAAATACGTAAAATCGAGCGAAAAAATATATGCGAGCTATACCCACATCTGAACCAATTTCAATATAATTTGGCACATTTATTTCTAGACCAAATTCAGATGACCGGACCCTGATGGCTACCGGCAATATTTGTTTTAGTGTCCAATCGCATTTCTGTGACAAATATCAAAAATATAAAGTCCTAAGGCATTATAAACCCTAAACTTTGAGTATTTGTATAATTACCCAAAAAGGTTTTTTTTTGTTCGGAGTTCTAACTGACAACCTTTTGTTTTGAAGTCAAGAATAATGCGCTCTGTGATGCTTACAAATTTAATTTTATAATAGGATACCACCAAGAATTCGAAATTAGAATATGTTCACAGTATTTATAGAAGTTGCGTATAAAATATTTTGTAAAAACCATTACGTACGACAGATAAATATAACGTGTTTTGAAGAGTTTCCACAATGTCTTCGTTTGTACTATTCCCCCCATATCTGCATGTCAAAAATAAAAGTAAATTTGATCAACAAAAAAATTCCTTAAGAATTTATGATGTTTTGTTTTGCTACGTAAATTTACCATACCTTACAACGCAACAGAGGTATTTATTCATTTTACCCAATAAAGTATGTTGTAGCTTGAAGGGTAAGTTTAAGTTTATTTGCGTAAACTCCTTATACAAGTTTTTGTTTTGTTGTTAATGCTCTGGAGCTTTACAAAATTGAGACATAAATTGCAATATGAATTTTCAGGGAAGTTAATTTTGAGAAGGTAGAATTTTGTTGACAAAATATTTCATAAATCACAAAATATTCCTCAAAAATAAAAAAAACATTATTGTGAGAAAGAAATGCAATGTTTAGGGCTGGAAGTAAGTGGTTGTGCACTAGGGATATAACTTTTTGCACTTTTTTGCAGATATCGAAAATACCACAACATAGCCGTGTAGAGCATGAAAAACTATTATGAAATAAGGTGTAATTTTTTCTCTATCGCGAAAAAAGTTTCCGCACCAAATGCATTGAAGTTCAGTAATGCATTTTTGAATTTTATCTGTGATAACAACATATTTGCTTTTCATTAAAATTTTTATTTTTTTTTTTTGTAATCTAATTTAAAATCATTATCAAAGCGTTCTGGACCAATTTGATCTCAAATCGCGCCATTTCGGAGCATATTAGGAATTTTTGACACTATTGCAATTTTTGGTTTTTCTTTATAAACTCGTGAATTTTATGTTTATATTTTTTGTACCTATCGGTCAAGAGAATATGGTGTCATTTGCAACAAATTCGCGAAAGTTACATACCGTTTTTAATGAGTTTGCCTGTGAGATATATATTTTTGTCTATAAATATTTATTCAAACAAAGCAAATTTAAAATTATAAATAGAAAAAATACCAAAAGGGTTTTAGTAATTGCGGTCGGTGCTGAAACTTTTTTCATCGAATCGATCTTAGAAACGCGTTTTCATTATTAGGACAAAATTCCCCACATGGTACTGGTGTTGTATTTTTGTAGAAAACAAATACAATTCTCACAGGCAAGGTCAACAAAAACAGCCTGTAACTTTCGCGAATTCGTTGCAAATGACCCCAAATTCTCTTGCCCGATAGGTACAAAAAATATAAACATAAAATTCACGAGTTTATAAAGAAATACCAAAAATTGCAATAGTGTCAAAAATTCTTAATATGCTCCGAAATGGCGCGATTTGAGATCAAATTGGTCCAGAACGCTTTGATAATGATTTTAAATTAGATTACAAAAAAATAAAAATTTTAATGAAAAGCAAACATGTTGTTATAACAGATAAAATTAAAAAATGCATTACTGAACTTCAATGCATTTGGTGCGGAAACTTTTTTCGCGATAGAGAAAAATTGACACCGTATTTCATAACAGTTTTCCATGCTCTACACGGCTATGTGGTGGTATTTTTTTGGTTATAGCCCTACTGTGCACTGTGGTTCAAAAACGTTGATTACGACACAATATAGAATTAAAATTATTAAGAGTTCTAATCACATGTTAACGCCTAAAAAAGCATTGGCTTTCGCCTGTGGAAGTTAGTGGCGGTGCACTATGATTCAAAAACGTTGAACGGACATGATTCCGACATAATATACAATTTAAATGATTAAAAAAGAGTTCTAAACACATTTTAACGTCTAAAAACGCATTGGCTTTCGCCTTTGGATATAAAATATACAATATGATATATAAAATACAGAATATAAAATGCAAAATATAATATATAAAATATAAATATAAAGTACTAGCAAAGTGCCCGCTACTTCGTATGCGGAAAGGATATAAAAACAAATAAACAATATATAATATGGAAAGTTGGTATTTCCAATACCATTTTCAGCCATCAGCGCATACCAAATTTCAAAAAAACGTATATTATCGTCAATGCAACAGAATGGTACCAAATTTAGTACTTTTCGTACACCGGGATATAACCTTAAAAACTACCTTTTTATATTACTCATTTATACCAACCGCGAATCTCATTTCCAACTCTACCAGTTCCAAAACCTCCTCCTACAATTTCAAAAATTCCTGCTAACCCCTTTACACAATAAAAAACAAGTAAAAAAGTATCAGTCGGCTTTGCCGACAGAGATATACCCTCAGCCTGTGCAAATTGAAACACTTTTTTCACAAAAAACTTATGCCCAGCAAAAATACTCATTACAAATTGGCCTACTTTCTCATTATTTTAACACGGGCATGTCATAGGGAGTAAGTACTTATTTTTTGGCACTTAAAAGTAAATAAATAAGTACTTAAATAACTAGTTACGACTTAAAGTAACCAGGGAGTAACTACTTATGTATCTACTTTTTAGTGCCCAAAAAATAAGTACTTACTCCCTATGACATGCCCGTGTTAAAATAATGAGAAAGTAGGCCAATTTGTAATGAGTATTTTTGCTGGGTGTATTTAGGGGGTTTCAAAATTTTGGTCGTATGAACCGACAAAAATGTTGATTAGGAATAAAGTTCAAAAATTTTGCGGAAAAGGTACTTAAACGAATGGACCGACATAGACGATGGGGGTGCCATAGGGGGTTTTTACACCCTTCGGGCTGTTTTCTCAGAAGTATGGACTTGCCCCTGAAACAACTTTTACCATCGTAATTGAGGCAGCGAATGTAAGTTGCTTCAACAAAAATCAAAGTGATTCAATAGCAGGTCTTAAAGTGAACTTATCCAAAATTTTGTGTGGGAGGTACGGGATGGAGTGAACAAATATAGTCCATATTATGAGAATGTGTAAAGTATGGACCAAATCGGTTAATCCCTTCAAGAGTTATCGTACGCACAAATTTTCCGAAAATTTTCGAACTTTTGTGGGGGAGGTACCGGAAGGAGTGGACCGATATAATCCATCTTTGAACTTGAACTAAGTTTGAACAAAATATCACGAAAGCCAAATTTTGAACCGAATCGGCAGATCCGTTCGAGAGTTATCTTGCGCTCCAACCACTACACACGGTGTCAGAGGGTTTTTTGTAACTTTCAGGCTATTTTCTCAGGAAGTATGGACTTGCCCCTAATGAAACTTACAGCGTCGTATAGGGGACAGCGAATAAACAAAAATCAAAGCGATTCGAGACCAGGTCCTAAACTGAACTTTTCCGAAATTTTGTGTGGGAGGTACCCGAAGGAGTGGACCGATTAAGTCCATATTGGAGCCTCATATAAGTTTCGTAGAAATTACACGATGTGCAAAGTATGGACCAAATCGGTTGTTCCCTTCGAGAGTTATCGTGCGCACAAGTTTTGCGACAATTTTTGAACATTTGTGGGGGAGGTACCTGAAGGAGTAGACCTATAGGGCCCATCTTCGAACTTAAATCGAATCTGGACAAAATATTTCGATACCCAAAATTTGAACCGAATCGATTGATTCGTTCGAGAGTTATCGTGCGCACCAGCCTGCCAGACTGACAGACGGACGGACATTGCTAGATCTACTCAAAATTGTCTGAAACGGATATCGTACAAACATACTTGGGGTCTAAAATCATTATTTCGATGAAGCACATTTTTGGTCGTATCAAAGTGTAAATACCCTCTTTAGCCTAAAAGCTGAGGGTATAATTATATCACATTCTGAACCATTTAGTACTTTTCATAATATGCATTTCCAAAACACTCTCCATATCTTACCCCTCATACCAACAGTGACTCTAAAAATTTTAGAATTCCAGCTCTTTTCCTACACCCGATACAGCATTTAGACCGCTTAGGTACTTTTCGCCAATTTATGGTACGTAAATATTTCTTAAAGCACCCTAATACTCACCCTAACTTCAAAAAATAAAGATTTCAGCCCTGTTCCTACACCCAACAGCAAATTGAGTACCATTTAGTAATTTTCGTATACTTATGGTACGTAAGCCGACAACCACATATCTCAACCCTACACTGGCATTAATACAAAATAATAACAGTAATCTTAATCCAAATCTCAGGATTTCAGTTGTATGAGTTCATCCAATACCAAATTTTACGAAACTTAGGACCATATAGTACTCTTCGTAACCATAAGTGCGATTTTCCAAAACTACCGCAATCCTTAATTTTAACAATAATCTTAATTCCAAATTTCAGAATTCCAGCTCTATCAGTTCACCCAACTACAACTTGTACTAAATTTAGTACCATTTAGCACTTTTCGTGCACATAAGTACGAATTTCCGGATTGAGCTAATTCGTTCGCTCAGATTCAAATTTTACCAAATTTAGTACTTTCCGTATCCATAAGTACGAATTTCCCAACTACCTCAATCCTACACTCCAACGGTAGTCTTTTCAACCAAATCCAAATTTTACCATTTTTAGTACAATTTACTACTTTTCGTACCCATATGTACGAATTTTCAAAACTCTATCAGTGCTACACTCCAAAAGTAATCTTAATTCCAAATTTCAAGATTCCAGCTCCATCCGTTCACATTAATTTAAATGTACCAAATTTTAGTACAATTTAGTAATTTTTGTACCCATAATCACGAATTTTCCAAGAGTAATCGTGATTCCAAATTTCAGGTTTCCAGCTCTATCCGTTCACTCAAATCCAACCTGTACTAAATTAAGTACCATTTAGTACCTTTTGTACACATTAGTACGAATTTTCAAAACTTCCTCTATCCTATACTCAAAAAGTAATGTCAAATATCAAGATTCCAGCTCTATCAGTTCACCCAACTCCAACTTGTACTAAATTTAGAACCATTTAGTACTTTTCTTACACATAAACCAAAACCATTTCTAGCTATATCTGTTAAAAATACACAATTGATACAAAATTTTGTAACGTTAATACTTTTCGTACACTTGCAGTTCGAATTTCCAAACCCCCTTTTGTACATCTTTCTAACTCTCCGTTAGTGACAGAATTCTAGCTCTTCCGGTTTGCCTAATACCAAGGGTACCATATGTAGTACTTTTCGTACCCTTCCAGTTCGAATTTCCAAAAACCCAGCCTTATCTCACCACTAAACACCAACAGCAATCAACCCTCAAAATGTCAAGCTTCTACCTTCAACCGTTTCGTATGGGCGATCAACTGTCACTCACTTATCACTAAGATCTTTTATATAATAAGATAAAATATAAAAAATAAAATATAATATATAAAAATTTTCACAACTATGCTTTCTTTAGTTTTGGAAATATTGGAAAATATGAAGAGGGAAAGTTCCCTAACCTTCTGAAATTTCATAAATCGTATAACGTGTTTATACTAAGGACAATCTTTTATAGGCATATCGCTCTTTTACTCAAAAAGTGGCACATCTCAAAAAATTAGTTTCGAGTAAAACGCGTTTTAAGTTGGCGATGAAATTTACCTTCCCAACATAAAAAGATTATTACCCAAATAACAGGGCCATCATCAATAAAAATTCTATGCGGAAATTGTTCCCTTTCTGAATTTCACAAATTTTTATTTCGTATTCCAAAAATTTGTCGATTAGCCAAGAATATTCCATAATTAGGCGATTTTAATGGTTTTCCACGTTTTAAAATATTGATTTTAAAAGAATTTAAACTTTTTAAATTATTTTCCATGCGGAAAAATTCTGAGAGGAATATTCATGATTGCCTTGAAAAAAAGTCGTAGAAAAACAGAAATTGCAAACTCAAAAAACTCCACATTTTTATGTTACGCCACTCTTTGAGTAAATTAGCGATATATATCCAAAATGCCTTCTTCTTAAACCACAGCACCGACGTAGCAAGGGGGGGGCCCGGGGGGCCCGGGCCCCCCCCGAAATGATTTTAGTTCCTATAGGATATTAGCTTATGTTAAAAATTTTTTAATTTTTGAGTAAAATTTTAAGCTGTTTTAAATTGTTCAAGAAATATGTAAAGTAGTTGGAAGCATTGCAGAGAATTATTTAACTACATTGGTATACTTATTGTTCAACATATTTGAAAATATAAAAATAATGAACAAGTTAGGCTTTTTGAGCAATTTTATGCATAGTTCTTGTTAAGTTTTAAGGTGTTGTTTAAGCGTTTAATCGGAATTTTAGGTTGACGGTGTTACTGAGTTCAGAACAATACGTTTATTTGTATTTATTGAACGTTTGTTTGTAGGTCGAATACTTTGGCTTGACAACATCCAGAAAAAAAATTTTTGCGACATTTTGTTTTTGAAATTTTTTATAAGAGCAATTCAACAATAAAATGTAAAACTGTTGCTTAATCTTTGTGGTTTTAATTGTTTGTATATTTTCTCTAACACGTTTTTATAATGAACTATTTTGAAATTCATAACAATTACAAATTCTTTATTATGTTTGAAATTTGCAATAAAAAAAACTATGTATATCAACCATTTTTTATGATATAATTTCTGTTCCACCGCAGTGTCGTAAATGTCTATTGGACAAAAGGATTTTTTGTCGAATTTTTATGTTTTGTTCGACCTTTCGAATGTTAATAAAATCAAGATTATTGAGCTTGAGGTCAATGTTTATATTTTATTAGCTGACCCTGGTGCGCTTCGCTACCCCGAATAAGGTAAAATATATTTTGACAAATTTATTTGTAGGCCAATTTTCGTCACTCATTGCAACTTTCATTAAAATCGGGTATATAAAGCGTGTTTGGTGCATCAAATACATTAATCGGAGGAAAATATATATGGGAGCTATATCCAAATCTGAACCGATTTCAATATAATTTGAAAATTTTACTTCTAGACCCAATTCCGTCACACATTCCAAATTTCATTGATATTGGACATACATAGCGTGTTTAATGCATAAAATACATGAAATCGGCCGAAAATATATATAGGCACTATATCCAAATCTGAACCGATTTCAATTCTAGACCATTTTAGACCGATTTATTTCTAGACCAAATTCCTGCACACATCCAAAATTGGGAGACATTATCTGTTACCGTTCTATAGATATTTGCATAAAAAATCTAATTTTTTTGGAGGTACCTCCGATTCTGATGCTATATCTCCGGATCAACGCTGAATTTCAGAAATTTTTATAGCCTATGTTACTTTCAGGCCATGTAGTGATATACGAGTACTCTGAAAATTTCAGGAAGATCAGTTCAGCGGTTTTTGAGTCCATAAACTTCAAACAAACAAACGTACAAACATTTTTCTACTTTATATATATTGATTTATTACATATTATTTCCAATATTTCAAAATTACAATGAATTTCATCTTCAGAGATTTTTCTGTCGATTACTCTTTGAATAAAACCAGAAGAAAACGTCATAGAAACCCACAGCAATTGTATTTTGGGAAGTACTTTCAATGGATGCACGTTTCTAGAAATGTTAATTTTTCCTGCTTCGGTAATAGACCTTGTGACGACAAACGAAATCTAAAAACTGATCGGAAACAGGTTCTTCTTCGTCAAAATCTCAACAAGTACCACTCGACTTTGCGGACAGGAATATACCTTGAGCCTGTGTGAATTCAAACTTTCATCTATAGACAGATCGAATAGCGACTACACAGCCAAAATCCTTGAACCCAAAAACTATGCATTAGGAGCTTTTCAGAAATTTGTAGCCATTTCGGACGTATGAACTTGCAAACAAAATAGGGATTTGTATCATTGATCACAAGTGTTGCGGAGGAGGTATGGAGAAATGGACCGGACTGACATAGTTCATTTTTGGAGTAGATCTTATTTTGGGAGTCATTCCTTTTAAAAGATATAGCGCCCACCAGTCATTTCAGTTCGCCACAGTATAATTTTCAACTTTTGACTCTTATGTCAGGAAATATGGACTTGCCCACGAAAAACTTAATACCGCTCTAAACTGCACTTAAACAACTATTTTGAAGGTTTGTGAGGGAGGTACCATGGCCCATTTTCGAGCAAAAACTAAGTTTGGAAAAAATATTACTAAATCCAAAGTTTGGACCAAATCTGTTGCTCCGTTCAAGAAAACTCGCGCATACCACTTTAGCTAAAATTCTTGAAATTTGGGGGGAAAATACCAGAAGAAGTTGACCGAAAAGCACCATCTTCGAATTTTGTATATATGTATAAGGCTTGCTGAAATATTGAGATAAACAAAGTTTGGACCAACGCAGTATCCGGTTCGAAAGTTGTCTTGTGCACTAGCCACTACACATGATTACCTTAGGTGTTCTTTACAGCTTTCGGGCCATTTCCCCTGGAAGTATAGACTTGCCTCTGAAAAACTTGTACGGTAGTAATAGGAGCCCCGAGAACACTTGTTGCCCTAAATCCACATCCGATGAGGCACATTTTGGCTAAAGGCTGAGAGTATAAAAAATGTAGATTGGGAAAAATTGTGTTTATGGATTTTTGCTAAAAGAATGTATACATGTATAGACCTTGGATTGGGCGACATAATTTCATTTTAAACGAAGTTAAGACTGAATTCCAGAGATTCCCTTGTTCCTGATAAATTTATGAGAAGATCCAAAATTTCTATAAGTGAAGTCCGACGATTGGACGCCAAAATTAGTCTATTGACAGATGTACGATTTGGCGACATAATTTGTCATTTACATAACCGCTATTAGGTGCTAGAATTTCTTGATAGATAGATTAACTATTGCTCAGCATTAGTTCTCGGCCTTCAGAAATTCTTTGCGATATGTAGACATCGGAATTTTGCATATTTTTGAAAATTGTAATTGTAATATTTGAAATTTAAATGTTATGATATTTCTAAGGTTTTCCATTGTATTCGCTTTCTTTTGGCCTTACCGAAGTGATATCACTGAATTTCATAACATTCACTGTAGCTGTGAATTATTTGATAAAAGATCCGCCGAAAAATATATGGGATTATTAATATATTCATTGTTTTGACCATATATTAACTGTGACATATTGTCAAAAAAGTTCTAAAAGATAAAATTGGCCAAGAAGTCTTGCGCCATATGAACTGAAAAATAGTATTGACAATTATTTCATCAGTAGAATAAGTCTAAAATAAGGTTGCATCTTTGCTAAATATGACATTTTCGCTAACATGAACTTTCAAAATTTTGCTCAGGTGGGCCCCCCCCCGAAATGAAATCCTGGCTACGTCCCTGAACCACAGTAACGTATTTCAGTGTGTGTCTATAGCTAAGTATATTTTCCCCAAAAAGTAGCTTAAATACTAGCGGAATTCAAATGTAAATTTTCAAGTTATGTTAACTTCATTTGCATTTCCTTTAACACGACTTCTAAAATGTTTCCTTGCAAATAACCAACAAAAAGCGACGAACATAAATCTTTGTCAAAACAAAGAAAAGGGCCACTGATTGGGTTATTCACATTGATGGTAAAAGTTTGGTTGGCTGGCAGGCTACTTCCCTTTCCCGCCTAACCATTACCATTATTAGAAATTTATTCAACACCTAATTTAAACTGATTGAACTTAATTCTTGATGTGATAATAAATTGTAAAAGGAAATTGTTTAATTTCCGGTATTATTTAGTTTGTAATGTTTTTTCTTTGAAGCTTGTTTTTTAACTTGGCAAGCCAATATTTATGTTGTTGTTATTTCTTTTTTGTAAAATCTTAAAAATTTGCTTCTGTGTGCAACACTTACCTGTACACGAACTTCTGGCAAATTGACTTTCATGGCTAATTCTTCTCGGGAATAAACGTCTGGATAGTGGGATTTCTCAAAGGCTCTTTCCAATTCATGCAGCTGATAGGTGGTAAATGTGGTGCGATTGCGACGATGTTTTTTCTTGGAACAATTATCGTCTTGACCTTGCGATAAACGAAGAAATTGAAGAAAAAAAATCGGAATAGTGTACAAAAAAAAAAAAAAAACAAAATATAAATATATATGAAAAAAAGGATATTAAGAATTAGAATGGAAATATTGGCTACATGTCATAACACACAAGCACAAGGCTTAAAATCAGGCTACAGAAATTTTTATTGATTATTGCCCAAACACCGGGTCATATACCTCTTATGAAAAACGGGTTTAAACTTTCTAAAACTCCAATATATTTAAACTGAAACTTCACTCACCTTCATCATCACTTCCCGAGGTGATTTTTTCACCCTGTTCACTGGAGTTTGTTTGATTGAGATCTTCACTGGAGGCACAGCTGCCATTCATTAGGCTATCATTGTCATTCAGTCGATCAGACTGATCACCTCCACTTGAACCATTAACACCGCTATTTGGACCATTACCCCCTGGACCACTGGAATTCATTGCAGCCATACGACCATATTCATCCAAATGTTTTTGTTGTGAATGGCCACCAGACAAATGACTCGTGCCCGATGAATTGTGTTCTCCAAAATTACCATTAAGTGGAAAATTTTGATTTTGCATATCCTCCAATGAGCGGGGCCTAACCGAATAACCACCACCATCATTTGCGTTACCATTCATAAGTGCCTTGGAAAAGTTCTCCACATCATTTGTATTGTTGTTGTTGTTATTATTGTTAAGAGAATTCATATCATCACAGTAATTGGAAACCGACGAAGAGTTTGATTTTCTTTTCAGACCCGAACCATTGCCAAAATTATGCAACGACGCCATTTGAGGTGATTGCGGTGACGATGAGGTAACATCAATGTTGTGGCTATCATCACGATGATCACGTGGCTCCTCATCGTCGGTAATATCGGCATCAATTTCTCCACCATTCGACAGAGAAGACATTGAACGTTCATCGTAATCGTGCAGATTGGAGACGCCACCACCACTGCCGCCGCCATTTGCACTGTAAAAAGAGGAAGCCGCCGCTGCTGACATTTGATTAGCCATTGTGGAGGCTACCATTACAGCTGCAGCCGCTGTTGCTGAACTTACAGCCGTGACCGAGGATGATGACGTTGATGAGGCGACAGATGACTTGGCAAATTTGTGATCATGTTGGGCCTGGGCATGTGCCGCCAAAGCGGCCAAATGCTGTTGATGACTATGATAGACACTGGCCGACGATGGCGGCGTTGGTGGTGTTGTCTGAGGCGTCATTGTGTGCGAATTCAGATCGCTGTTCGGCTGGTGCAATAAATTATTAGCTTCGACCATTTGATGCATTGAATTCAAATAATCATTGCTTGTGGCCATGGCTGAGGGGCTGCTGAGGCGACCATTAAAATCATCTCTATTATCGACGGGTGAGTTACTGCTATATGAAGATAGACTTGTATGATGACCGAGATGAGCATTGTGATGATTTGTAGTTGTTGAGAAGTGTGTTTGATGCGTATGTTGTTGTTGTTGCTGTTGAAAATTCATTAGACTATTGTGATAGCCAAGATGGGAATGAGGCTGTTGTTGGGAATGATGAATATGTGAAGGTGGTGGAGCTAAATGCATGGCAGCGGCAGAGAGTGAACTTTGATGTACTCCACCACTACCACCAGTACCACCGGTTGGTGAGGACAGGGGAAAACTGACATTGTTATTACGCTGATGCATTAGTGTGGCCATGTGATTATCCATGCTGCGTAGTTGGGCCAATGTTTTGTTGGCACAACGAAGATCGGTGGCGTCATCGCAATCATCTGAAATAAAGAAAATAGCAGAGAGGGTAAAATATGAAGATTATTGAATGTGAAAATTAATAGCGAGAGTTTTGTGTTCAAAAATTACACCATAAAGATAGGGGAAGTGGTAGTGTTAGACCTTTTAAGGGTCTCTATAGACAGAAGACCTTTTAAAGTTTGTCTATAGATCCTTTAAAGGCCTTCTATATACCGAAGACCCTTTAAAGATCTTTTATAGACCTTTTAAAGGTCTTTTATACACAGAAGACCTTTTAAAGGTCTTCTGTAGACAGAGGACTTTTTAAGGGTCTTCTATAGACAGAAGACCTTTTAAAGGTTTCTATAGACCGAGGACCTTTAACCTGTACTCTATAGACAGACGACCTAATAAAGGTCTTCTATAGACAGAGGACCTCTTAAAGGTCTTCTATAGACAGAAGACATTTTAAAGGTCTTTTTTAAGGCAGAGGTCCTTTTAAAGGTCTTCTATATACAGATGACTTATTAAAAGTCTTCTATAGACAGAAGATCTTTTAAAGTCTTCTATAGACAGAGGACCAATTAAAGGTCCTCTATAAATAGAGGACCTTGTACATGTATTCTATAGACAGAAGACCCTTTAAAGGTCATATTTAAACAGAGGACCTTTTATCTGTCTTCTATAGACAGAAGACCCTTTAAAGGTATTCCCTAGGCAGAGGACCTTTTAAAGGTCTTCTATATACAGAGGACTTATTAAAAGTCTTCTATAGACATAAGACCTTTTAAAGGTCTTTTATAGACAAAGGACCATTTAAAGGTCTTCTATAGACAGAGAACCTTTTAAAGGTCTTCTATAGACAGAGGAACTTTTAAAGGTATTCTGTAGACTGATGACCTTTTAAGGTCTTCTATAGACAGAGGACCCCGTAAGGGACTTCTATAGACAGAAAGCATTTTAAAGGTATTCAGTAGACTGATGACCTTTTACGGTATTCTACAGACAGATGACCTCTTAGAGGTCTTCTATAGACAGAAGGTCTTTTATAGACAGAAGACCTTTTAAAGGTCTTCTATAGACAGAATACCCTTTAAAGGTCCTCTATAGACAGACGACCCTTTAAAGGTCTTCTATAGACAGAAGACCCTTTAAAGGTCTTCTATAGACAGAACACCTTTTAAAGGTCTTTTATAGACAGAAGCCTTTTTAAAGATCTAATAAAGACAGAAGACCCTTTATAGGTCTTCTATAAACTGAAGACGCTTTAAACGTCTTTTATAGACAGAATACCCTTTAAAGGTCTTCTATAGATAGAGACAGAGGACCCTTTAAAGGTCTTCTATAAACAGAGGACCTTTTAAAGGTCTTCTATAGACAGAGGACATTTTAAAAGTCTTTTTAGGGCAGAGGACCCTTTAATGGTCTTCTATAGACAGAAGACCCTTTAAAGGTCTTCTCTAGGCAGAGGACCTTTTAAAGGTCTTCTAGATACAGATGACTTATTAAAAGTCTTCTATTGACAGAAGATCTTTTAAAGGTCTTCTATAGACAGAGGACCATTTAAAGGTCCTCTATAAACAGAGGACCTTGTACATGTATTCTATAGGCAGAAGACCTTTTAAAGGTCATCTTTAAACAGAGGACCTTTTATCTGTCTTCTATAGACAGAAGACCCTTTAATGGTCTTCCCTAGGCAGAGGACCTTTTTAAAGGTATTCTATAAACAGAGGACCTTTTAAAGGTCTTCTATAGACAGAGGATATTTTAAAGGTCTTCTATAGACAGATAACCCTTTAAAGGTCTTCTATAGACAGACGATATTTTAAAAGTCTTCTATAGACAGAGGACCCTTTAAAGGTCTTCTATAAACAGAGGACCTTTTAAAGGTCTTCTATAGACAGAGGATATTTTAAAGGTCTTCTATAGACAGATAACCCTTTAAAGGTCTTCTATAAACAGAGGACCTTTTAAAGGTCTTCTATAGACAGAGGGTATTTTAAAGGTCTTCTATAGACAGATAACCCTTTAAAGGTCTTCTATAAACAGAGGACCTTTTAAAGGTCTTCGATAGACAGAGGATATTTTAATGGTCTTCTATAGACAGATAACCCTTTAAAGGTCTTCTACAAAGAGAGGACCTTTTAAAGGTCTTCTATAGACAGAGGATATTTTAAAGGTCTTCTATAGAATGATAACCCTTTAAAGGACTTCTGTAAACAGAGCACCTTTTAAAGGTCTTCTATAGACAGAGGATATTTTAAAGGTCTTCTATAGATAGATAACCCTCTAAAGGTTTTCTATAAACAGAGGACCTTTTAAAGGTCTTCTATAGACAGAGGATATTTTAAAGGTCTTCTATAGACCGATAACCCTTTAAAGGACTTCTGTAGACAGAGCACCTTTTAAAGGTCTTCTATAGACAGAGGATATTTTAAAGGTCTTCTATAGACAGATAACCCTTTAAAGCTCTTCTATAAACAGAGGACCTTTAAAAGGTCTTCTATAGACAGAGGATATTTTAAAGGTCTTCTATAGACTGATAACCCTTTAAAGGACTTCTGTAAACAGAGCACCTTTTAAAGGCCTTCGATAGACAGAGGATATTTTAAAGGTCTTCTATAGACAGATAATCCTTTAAAGGTCTTCTATAAACAGAGGACTTTTTAAAAGTCTTCTATAGACAGATAACCCTTTAAAGGTCTTCTACAAAGAGAGGACCTTTTAAAGGTCTTCTATAGACAGAGGATATTTTCAAGGTCTTCTATAGACAGATAACCCTTTAAAGGTCTTCTATAAACAGAGGACCTTTTAAAGGTCTTCTATAGACAGATAACCCTTTAAAGGTTCTCTATAAACAGAGGACCTTTTAAAGGTCTTCTATAGACAGAGGATATTTTCAAGGTCTTCTATAGACAGATAACCCTTTAAAGGTTTTCTATAAACAGAGGACCTTTTAAAGGTCTTCTATAGACAGAGGATATTTTAAAGGTTTTCTATAGAGAGATAACCCTTTAAAGGTCTTCTATAAACAGAGGACATTTTAAAGGTCTTCTATAGACAGAGGATATGTTAAATGTCTTCTATAGAGAGATAATCCTTTAAAGGTTTTCTATAAACAGAGGACATTTTAAAGGTCTTCTATAGACAGAGGATATTTTAAAGGTCTTCTATAGACTGATAACCATTTAAAGGTCTTCTGTAAACAAAGCACCTTTTAACGGTCTTCTATAGACAGAGGATATTTTAAAGGTCTTCTATAGACAGGTAACCCTTTAAAGGTCTTCTATAAACAGAGGACCTTTTAAAGGTCTTCTATAGACTGAAGACCCTTTAAAGGTCACCTATAGACAGAAGACCTTTCAAAGATCTTCTATAGACAGAAGACCTTTTAAAGGTCGTCTATAGACAGAAGACCTTTTAAAGGTCGTCTATAGACAGAAGACCTTCTAAAGGTCTTTTATAGACAGAAGACCTTTTAAAGGTCTTCTTTAGACAGAAGACCATTTAAAGGTCTTTTATAGACAGAAGACCTTTTAAAGGTCTTCTTTAGGCAGAAGACCTTTTAAAGGTCTTCTATAGACAGAAGACTTTTTAAAGGTCTTCTATAGACAGAGGACCTTTCAAAGATCTTCTATAGACAGAAGACCTTTTAAAGGTCTTCTATAGACAGAAGACCTTTTAAAGGTCTTCTATAGAGAGAAGGCCTTTTAAAGGTCGTCTATAGACAGAAGACCTTTTAAAGGTCTTCTATAGACAGAAGACCTTTTAAAGGTCTTCTATAGACAGAAGACCATTTAAAGGTCTTTTATAGACAGAAGACCTTTTAAAGGTCTTCTTTAGGCAGAAGACCTTTTAAAGGTCTTCTATAGACAGAAGACTTTTTAAAGGTCTTCTATAGACAGAAGACCTTTTAAAGGTCATCTATAGACAGAAGACCTTTTCAAGGTCTTCAATAGAGAGAAGGGCTTTTAAAGGTCTTCTATAGACAGAAGACCTTTTAAAGGTCTTCTATAGACAGAGGACCTTTCAAAGATCTTCTATAGACAGAAGACCTTTTAAAGGTCGTCTATAGACAGAAGACCTTTTAAAGGTCTTCTATAGACAGAAGACCTTCTAAAGGTCTTTTATAGACAGAAGACCTTTTAAAGGTCTTCTTTAGGCAGAAGACCATTTAAAGGTCTTTTATAGACAGAAGACCTTTTAAAGGTCTTCTTTAGGCAGAAGACCTTTTAAAGGTCTTCTATAGACAGAAGACTTTTTAAAGGTCTTCTATAGACTGAAGACCCTTTAAAGGTCACCTATAGACAGAAGACCTTTCAAAGATCTTCTATAGACAGAAGACCTTTTAAAGGTCGTCTATAGACAGAAGACCTTTTAAAGGTGTTCTATAGACAGAAGACCTTCTAAAGGTCTTTTATAGACAGAAGACCTTTTAAAGGTCTTCTTTAGACAGAAGACTATTTAAAGGTCTTTTATAGACAGAAGACCTTTTAAAGGTCTTCTTTAGGCAGAAGACCTTTTAAAGGTCTTCTATAGACAGAAGACTTTTTAAAGGTCTTCTATAGACAGAGGACCTTTCAAAGATCTTCTATAGACAGAAGACCTTTTAAAGGTCGTCTATAGACAGAAGACCTTTTAAAGGTCTTCTATAGAGAGAAGGCCTTTTAAAGGTCGTCTATAGACAGAAGACCTTTTAAAGGTCTTCTATAGACAGAAGACCTTTTAAAGGTCTTCTATAGACAGAAGACCATTTAAAGGTCTTTTATAGACAGAAGACCTTTTAAAGGTCTTCTATAGACAGAAGACCTTTTAAAGGTCTTCTATAGACAGAGGACCTTTCAAAGATCTTCTATAGACAGAAGACCTTTTAAAGGTCGTCTATAGACAGAAGACCTTTTAAAGGTCTTCTATAGACAGAAGACCTTCTAAAGGTCTTTTATAGACAGAAGACCTTTTAAAGGTCTTCTTTAGGCAGAAGACCATTTAAAGGTCTTTTATAGACAGAAGACCTTTTAAAGGTCTTCTTTAGGCAGAAGACCTTTTAAAGGTCTTCTATAGACAGAAGACCTTTTAAAGGTCTTCTATAGAGAGAAGGCCTTTTAAAGGTCTTCTATAGACAGAGGACCTTTCAGAGATCTTCTATAGACAGAAGACCTTTTAAAGGTCTTCTATAGACAGAAGACCTTTTAAAGGTCGTCTATAGACAGAAGACCTTTTAAAGGTCGTCTATAGGCAGAAGACCTATCAAAGGTCTGCTATAGGCAGAAGACCTTTTAAAGGACGTTTATAGACAGAAGACCTTTTAAAGGACTTCTATAGGCAGAAGACCGTTTAAAGGTCTTTTATAGGCAGAAGACCTTTTAAGGGTCTTCTATAGGCAGAGGACGTTTTAAAGGTCGTCTATAGACAGAAGACAGGAGACCATTTAAAGGTCTTCTATAGACAAAGGATCTTTTAAGGGTCTTCCATAGACAGAGTACCTTTTAAATGTCTTCTATAGACAGAGGACCTTTTATAGGTCTTCTATAGGCAGATGACCTTTTAAAGGTCTTCTATAGACAGATGATCTTTTAAAGGTCTTCTATAGACAGAAGACACTTTAAAGGTCTTCAACTTTGTATATACCAACAATATTTAAATCAGATTCTAGGCCGTTATTTGTTTTAATGCCTCTCTTAAGTTTGCCTTGCCTCAGAAAAATGTACGTATTCTACATTTTACCCTTCTCAGAATAAAAAAATTAATCGAAATTGAAAACATTAGCCTTAGTACACTATAATTTAAAATCAATAACATATCAATTAAAATGCCACTATCAGACACCATATTATGGCTTACATAATACACTAAACACGAAAGGCTGGTTGAAACTTCAAAGCAACGCCACAACTACCAAGGCTACTTAGTAAACAAATTACGAACGAGTAGTCAACTAACCACCCAACCAACCCAGCCACCCATCCTCCCACATACATACCTACATATCATCAAAATGCAATTACTCAACACAACATAATTATATATTTTTGTCGAAAACTATTAATTGGATTCGAAGTTAAACAATGTAATTGCATACGTGGCTTAAATGGATTGATATAGAACTCCAATGAAAAAAATTTCTAGCCAGGCTAATGGCTGGCAGCAGTGGCACAGACACTCTCTCACACATACACCAAAATTGATTATAACTGGAAAAAGTCAATTTGTTAGTTGGCCTTAAAACACTGCAAGGCTGGTTGCCACTGCCTTTGTTGGGTGGCAGTGGTGTCAATGTTGTTGGGACAAACACCTTCTTGTTTTTCAGAAAACAAATTGAAGAAATTATTTTTTCCTAGACGATTAACAACCTAACCATAACTAACCACCCACCCGCCGACGACCACTTTGCTCCTTTATAATTTGTAGTTCAGTTATACTCGGCTCTATAGCCAAGTCTAATGACTTCCTTGCATGTCACATGATACTGCCGGCTAACACCGCCACCGACCGCCTGCCTGCCTTGGCACCATGGTTAACCATAAAACAAGTTACTTGCCAAAGCAAATAACAAACAATAGCCCACTCAATAAACTATATTAAGGTATTTGTGATTCCTTTTTTGTTTTATTTTATTTTGGTTCTTTGCTTATGTTGTAGTTGTGGTTATTGTTGTTTTTGGTCCCCCAAGTTAATTTGTTATTTGGAGTAGAGTTTAAATTTTATTGAGTCAGGCGTTTGAAAATTTTTATTATGCCACATTGTAAATATAAAACGGCGTCTAATTGAATGTCATTTAGTTGTTAACTAAAGCAGGTATCATTACAGAGGTAATACATTCCAAATACACTGAGAAAGAGTTTGGAAAAGATAAAAATTAAAATATAGAAACAATGGCATACTATGGCAAGAAGGCCATACAAGAAAGATTCAAGAGCACAGGCATCTTAAAATATGAAGTTGGTAGCTGCATATCACTGCCAAAAAATAAAATTAAGCTTTATATGAATATATTCATTGATATGAGAGAAGGTTTCCTACCGGAGTTTTCTTGGAAATTGTTCAATTACCCATACCTACATACATAATACCCACATTTTAACAATATCCCACGGATAAAAACAAAAGAAATCTTTATTGAAAACAGCTTCTGCAGTGAATTTTAAAGCCATGTTATATTTTCCGCTTCTATTTAGCTACAATTTCGTTTCATTTGAACATCATGTTAGTTGTGTTGTTGGTTGATTGGTGAAACTATTTCTCATTTTGCTTCGATATAATAAATTATAGCACTCAGCAGGTTATGGCTTAACAAATTAAACGCTTTAATAATATAATTAACTGAAAATTATGATGAGAATTAATTGTATATAACTACAACTCCTCATTCAACCGGCACAACAGACAAAACAAAAATGAACCGAGCATAGCCCACAACAAACCTCTTTAACAGATAAAACAAATTAAGTAGCTCACCTGGAAGCTTTAACCTCCCCAAAAAAGTGGTAGGCATGACGAATTATCCTCTTTACCATTTCATACATGAAAAAGTAAAACAAAAGCTAAACAAAAAGACCACACATGGGTTCTAGTTATTTTGATTATTTTGAGGAAGCAACAAAAAAAACCTTAGTAGTTTGCTGGGCATGTAAATTTAAATGTGTTTTACGGTGTTCGTTTTGAGTGTTACCAATTAATTCATAAAAAATTAACAATCTAAAGAGATTTAATTTCAAATGCTTGTAAATATGTCTTATATTGGATAGTGGAAAGTAACAGCGAAAAGTTTTCATTTATAAGGAAAACATTAAAAGATGGCAACACTTTTGGATTCTTGCAGATTCTTGTACATTACTAGAGAAATACTACAAAAATATTTACCTATACTTTTTTACTTCTCTACTACAAATGTTAGGTCAACAAAGCAGTCTTTAATAAATACATATACAAAGTCTCAAGCCCCATTGTACAGTGGTCGCACTATTATGGGAAAGTGCGACAAAATATATTTATAATCGTCGGTAAAAATAAGTAAAAAATACTTTAGCCAACAAATCTTCAATATGGGTCCACTTTTTCCTATAGCCCCCATGTAGCGGTACACCCGATTTCAGGTATTTTGAAGCTTTTATCTACATTTTCGGCCCTAATTGGCTGTACATTGGTATTTGGGGTTCGCAATGGTTAAAACCCTTCTGCGGCAAAAATTGTGGTCTTAGGTCTAGGTTTATGTATAGCCCTCATATTATGGTACCTCCCTATTTTAGTTATATTGAGGTTTTTATCTACATTTTCGGTTCGAATTGGTTGTAATTTGCTATTTGGAGCTCTTAGTGGTCAAAAACGTCTCCGACTGGTATCGTGGAGGGAAAGGAAACAAATTATTCCATTCGAGGTCAGAATATTTCATGGTAGGGGATATAATAAAGTTCGGTCCGCCCGAACTTTACACTATTTCGAACATTCTTCAAAAAATTTGGAGAGTGGTGAAGGATGGCAAAGTTAATGAAACTCAACTTCAATTTATAGGAAAACAAATCCACAAAAAAGTATTATAAAAAATGTGATTTCCAGCACATTTTATGCAAATAATGTGTACAAATTTGTATGTAAAAGTAATTAAAAAACCTTGCACTAAAACTTCCATAGCGAAAACAATAATTTTATCCTTTCAATTTTGAGTTACCTGCCTTGTAAGTAGTCACAACCTTAATGATGTTTTTAAAGTTTTTAAGAGATCATACGTAAATGTCCACTTCTTCTGTTTTGTTTTGTTAAATACCGTTATAAATTACAAAAACAATGCTGATATCGATTTTTCCATTTTTGTCGCAGGTTGGGACCAGTGTGCTTTGTTAGATTTTTTTTACTCTGAGGGAATTAATTTTTCTTAAATAAAATGCTAAATTATTTAAAATCTCAACATATTTTTCTATAAAGTTTATGGAAACAAACAGCGAGGGTTTCTGTTGTTTTATTTGGGATGACGACTTTTTTCAAAAGCTTCTGTGTTGGACAAAATACCGAAGTCTCTGTTCGGGCCAGCAAACACATGTCTCTGTGTCATTAACAGAACTTTTCACACAAGATTAACTTTGCGAATGGAAAGCCACCTGCATTAGTAAGCTGATTTCAATGGCTGTAAATGAAATACTAAATATGACATGAGGCGTATGAGAATTATTTACGTTAGAGTCATTGAGCGACAACTTATGACTCGAATTTCAGATCAAATGTGCATCAAATGTCTAGTAGGTTTATATCGAACAACTCTTTTGGGTAATTTTTTTCTCCGCACTTTTCTCTCTTTAAGAATTGTTTTGGAATTTTTGCAGAAGGAAATATCGTCTGCTACGCACGAAAAATGCCGTAAGTTCATTTATTGAAAATGTTCAGGAGGAAGAACTAACATTCTACCGCTTTCTGTAATAAAAATGTTACTATGGTGGTTAAAACAGTATTCTTCGTTTATTTTTTTCGCTTCAATACCTGTATTGTGTTTGATCAAATTCCATCACGTTAGGGAGATAATTGGATTTCTTTGGACTTACGACCCACAATGTCGCGAGTTCATATTAACTGTGGCCAAAAATAGAAGGAAGCCACACGTACCTATTATTGACTTACAATCTTCAGAACAAAAAATTGGGTTGGTCGGTCCACGTTTTGATATAGCCCCCATAGAACCGTACCTCCAGATTTTCGGTATTTTGATTTTTTTAGACACAATAACCAACCAAAAGTATTCAAATTTTGTGGTTAGTCTTCGACAGAGGTATCAAACATTCCAACAGAGAATTGTGGGCTTAGGTCCACGTTTTGATATAGCCCCCATACAACGGTACCTCCCTATTATCGGTATTTTGAAGATTTTAGCCTCATTATTACACCGAAATTGCTGAAATTTGGTATTTAGTCTTCGTAGGGGGCATTATACCTTTACCTTGAAATTTGTCTACATAGGTCCATGCCTTCATATAGCCCCCATAGGACGGTACCTCCCGATTTTCGGTATTTTGGACGTTTTAGCCTGATTATCACACCGAAATGGCTGAAAATTGGTATTAAGTCTCCGCTAGGGGACTTATAACTTTCCACCAGAAATATGTCGGTATAGGTCCTCGTCTTCCAATAGCCCCCATAGAACCGTGCCTCCTCATTTTCGGTATTTTGAGTGTTGTGTCCTCAATATCCACCCGATATTACTGAAATTTGGTGTTTAGTCTTCATATTTTTTGTGAGCATATTGAATATATCAAACTCTCGTCTTTATATATGAGACATTTCCTTTAAATTTTTTTTTGACAGATTAGTGGTCAAGAAACGATAAATTTTTTGTAAAAAATCGAATTTTGATTTTCGCTGTCCACATTTTTTTTAAAAATTGATATTTTTAAAATTCTCTCGTTTTAAGGCAAGATTATTAGGTACTTAATAAGCCCACAAAAATATATGATGATCGGTTCATTCGTTTTCACGCTATAGCCAACACCGCAAAACGATTTGTTAAAAAAGGGGGTAACCTCTCAGTGAGGTGGTCGCTGAAAAAGAGAAATGACACATTCGTCTGCAAACCTCTGCAGCTGGGACCTTTATATATTTGAAGTACCCACTTTTTACGACTCATAAAGGAAGAAATATCGATATACACTTTTATACCATTTTTCCCCACTCCACTCAATTTAAAATATGCTTCAGAAAATTAATAAACTTAAGCTTTGTTCCAGAACTAAAAAGTTTTTAAAATTTTTACCACTTTTACACATTTTGCGTCCCGTACACAAAATTTATATGGAAATCGTTTACGACTTTTACAACTTTTACGACTTTTACCACTTTATAAAGTACGGGAACAGGCTATTAGTAATACATGTTTGGGTAAATGTATACACCATATGATTACTATTTACATGCAAACAAAAGTGTAGCCAAGTTTATTACTTGTAGATTTTATTTGTTACTTGTAAATTTTAAATATTAACGCATAATACAATTTATTAATTTTAGAAAAAAAACACAAAAATACTTATTAACTAAAATTGTCGGATTTAAATCCTCATATACCAAAAACTACTTCACGTATCAGTACCAAAATTCAGATTCTTCTTAATTAATATGTTTTCTATCACTCCCCATCAATAAATTTGTTCAACGAAGTATTTAGTTTTTACCATTTTTGGCCACGGTCGGGACACTGTGCGACCTTTTCCTTGTACAGTTTTGCTTTTTAGCTGGGATATACGAACTTTTTACTGTGTTTTATTTTTTTCAATTTACCGATTTTGTCAAATAAAATATTTATATTTTTTTTTTTACAAAATTGTTCGTCGGAAATCGACCTTAATGATCAATAATGCATCTGAAAAAGGAAAGCCGACGACTCGAACCCACACACCCACCACTATGTGACATGACATGTTTCGCCTTTGATAAAGAAGGCTCCTTAGACATATCGAATGTGGGACGGCTTCGCTATCATCTAACTTTTTACTCTTTCAAATGTAATTTGTTTTTTTACAATGCTGTATGTTTTTTCAGTCATTGTGTGATAAACGCTTAGCGTAGTCTTTGAAAGATATTAGTTTGGCTCTGAACACTAACACGCCGTGACAACACTTTTTTTCTTTTTCTTTCAAGGACGTGGGTTCAAACCCCAGCCTGGCTCAGCTGATTTTATTTATTTGAAAATTACTCAACAATGCGGAAAGGGCGCAGATCCCCCTTGCCATTATTCATATCTCGACGAGATAAAACGATCGTACTATGTGTGTCCGTCCGTCCATTAAACATTGTAATAAAACTCCAGGCCTATATTATGGGGCGATCGTCACGAAATTTTGTAGATAGGTGAAGTCCCGACCAGCAGAGACACCATTATTTGTTGGTGATAATCGTAAGTGAAATGGACCAAAAGCAAATGTTTTATCTAATTTTGAAGACACGTTCCACCCATGTAAGTTATATTTGAAAAATAAATTCTTGGTTTTTCCGTTGATGCCAAATATATTGATGTACATGGTCAGATAACAAAGCTTCGACCAAATATATATCGGGTAAATCTTCCTTTTCGACCTTTTCGTACTCAATAATTTTTTGGACCTACGACCTTTTCCGACCTTTACCACTTTCTTTATTTTGACTTGTACTATCATTCTGTATCAAAAACGTGATTTCCAAAATAGGGGACTTACGACCTTTTCGTGCGTAGCAGACGGTATGTACATCATACTTCCTGAGATTAAATAATTTCCCCAATAAACATTGAAGAAAAATGCAGTAAGGTTTCATATTAAAATGATTCAAAAATTTATAAATGATCACAATTTTGTACCTGTTTGTATCCCAATTACATCAATGACAGAAAAATATCAAACAAATTAACGCCCACGCACTCAATCACTCAGCTTGTTGCTACATTTCACTCTAAGTGAATAAAGTATTTTCTTCCATAGAAATCGTTAAAAACAATCACCATTCAGACAATAAACAAATAAGGCTAAATACTTTAATTAGAAATACATTTCGTTTGCCATCATCTTTGAAAGGGGGGAAATGAAGGTGAGTTTTGCCATCCATCCAATCAATCCGGAATAATAGGCGTCTTCTACTCACTCAAATAGTTGCAGCTGTCAAAATGTTGTTATTGCTTGGTAGGCCAAACATATGTTTTGAATGGTTGAGTTAGTTGGTCGGACGGTCGAAATGATTATATGGTCCATTAATAAAAAACATGAGTTAACACTTTTTTTCAGTTCAGCTCTTTCATTCATTTCAAGAGTTGCAATACAACAACAACAAGAGAGTTAAGGCAAAGAACGAGCATCATGTCTGGTGTGCGCCACTCATTTGTAGTTGGCCTTTTATTTTCCTTTTGATTGTTGTGGGTTTTATAAAGTATTAGCAACTAATAACATTTCAATTAAGTGTGCCGCCGACGACGCCGTTGCTGATGTCTTCTTCTACGACTTTTTCTGCTTTATTGCCTTTCAAACACTTTGTGTTTTTTTCTTTTCAAATGCAATCGTGGGTCTTATGTATTTTCCGACACCAGCAATGTGACGTTTCTTGCTTTTTCGGCTAATGATAATGCAACCAACAGACCGATATCAGGCTTACTGTCACTTTTCAACAATGACGGAAACAAAGGCAATAAACTTGTTTTTTTTTTTTTTTGGTATTTCCCCCCTTTAATGGTAAGAGCGAAAGGGACACGGTGTGAGAAGACTGAAAAAACATCTTAAGGAAAAATGTTAAGATTATGTCAAATCATCATTTTGACACGATTAATGTCAAATTAAAAGGCGTTTGAGAAAACAATGTTGTTAACATTACAAAATGTAACCCTAAACCATCAACTGACCCTCAGAAGAAAATTGTAACAGCAGAACGAAAAAAAAGACATGAAACAATTGTTAAAAAAATTGATATGAAAATTATAGATCAATGTCAAGATCAGAATCATGGTAAAGATGATGTCGGAAAATATGAAAGGTTGAAAAGAAAATTGAATGAAATTGAAATTTGAATTGAAACATATTTTTGATTCACAAGAAAATTGGAACACTTGGTGTGCCGATGATCAATGAATGGAAGGTAATGAATTGTTGGAAAATTAGAACTTTAAAAGAGAACAAAGATATCTTTAACTTCGGCATCATTAGCAAACGAATTTGACATAATGTCAAAATTTGTTTTTATAAAACTATGCTCCCACGCAATGTGTTTGTTAGGGTGATAACTCTTCGTCTTTTTTCTGGAATTTTTGTTTCTTTGCAGGAATGAATTAACTTTTGCCTATTAATGACTAAAATAACGTTTAAATTAAATTTTTGTGGAAAAAAATGAAATGTTTTCTTTTTTATAAATTATATAAATAGGTTTGTCCTTGTACTTTCTCAGTAAATATTACTCAGTAACTTCTTTTTAGGGAGTAAAGCATTTTATACTCTTTCAAAGGAAAAAATTAAAAAAGTAAAAAGACAACATTCAGTAAAAATTTTCAATTTGAATAATATTTACGATTATGATATTTGAATATTTTAAACTTTTGACAACTGGCTATAGCTACAAAATGTTACTGAACAAAATGCTTTCAGTAAACATTATAAGTTCTCAGTAATAAATTTTTCAAAACAAGTCTATCAATTCATACTCTTTTACTGAACATTTGTGTAAAAAAATAACATTCAGTAATAATTTGTAATAATTATTACAAATTATCGAGTACGCAGACACACTTATTATAAAATGGAAGAAAGTGCCATGTTTTATAGCTTTCACGAAAAGTCACATCACCTATAAAGAAAATCAGATATTGATCAGAGAAATTTATGAACATTGCCTAGGTAAAATGTGAATGGATGTACAAAGAGGAAAAGAACCTACACAAACAGTAATTTGAAAGCGAAGGCTGCATTGGTTAGTAAAGCCCCAAACTTGCTGGAGCCAATACCATCCAACCAATTCAAGTGAAAGAGGATAACGGAAGCGACTGCGTCCACGCTTACCATCTGAGAACATATAGTCCTTAGGCATTGCAAGGCGCTTTGTTATAAGCAGAAAGCTGTCGTTCCATAAGGCAATAGCATGTGAATTTAGCAACAGAATCCACAAGACTATCTACAAGACAGTTAATCGGGTAAAGTAGTATATGGTAAGCTCGTTTTATCTGGAGAAGTGTAGCATGCACTCATTTCGACGGGATATTGAGCAGCAACCTTGACAATACCGAAAATCGGGAGGTACTGTTCTATGGAGGCTATTTAAAGACATGATTCTATACCGAAAATATCAGGTGGAATGTTTTATACCCTCAAGGAAGACTAAGTACCAACTTGCAGCTATTTCTTATTATAATGGGCCTAAAACCTTCAATATACCAAAAATTCGAATATACCGTTCTATGGGGGGGTACATCAAAAAGTGGACGTATACCGACAAATTTCTGAGGGAAATTTTTGTAGCCCAGAAAAAGACTAAATACCAAATTTCAGCAACTTCGGTGGAATAATGAGGCTAAAACCTTAAAAATACCGAAAAGCGGGCGGTACCGTTCTATGGGAGCTATGTGAAGACGTTGATCTATACCGAAAGATTTCCGGTGAAAAGTTTTATACCCTCAACGAAGACTATATACCAAATTTTAGCCATTTCGGTGTTATAATGGTGCTAAACCCTTCAAAATAAAGAAAATTGGGACGTACCTTTCCATGGGTGTACATCAAAACGTGGACCGATACTGATAAAATTCTGGAAGAAAGTTTTGCATCCCAAAGGAGGACGAAATATCAAATTTCAGCCATTTTTACACCCTCAGCATTTATGCTAACGAGGGTATATACACTTTCATCCGGGAAAAATGTGCCTCATCGAAATAATGGTTTTAGACCCCAAGTATGTTTCGGCGAAATGTGTTTCAGACAATTTGGAGTCGATTTGGCAATGTCCGTCCGTCTGTCTGGCTGGTTGGTGCACACGATAACTTCGAACGAATGAACCGATATATTCCAAAATATGGCTTTCGCAATATATTGTCCAAACTTAGTTTCAGTTCGAAGATGGGTTATAGCGGTCCACTCCTTCCGGTACCTCCCCCACAAACGTTCGAAAATGTTCGGAAAATTTGTGCGCACAATAACTCTTGCAGAGAGTAACCGATTTGGTACATACTTTGCCCATCGTGAAATGTGTACCAGATTTAAATAAGGTTTCCATCGTGAAATGTGTACCAGATTTAAATAAGGTTTCCATATGGACTCAATCGGTCCACTCCTTCGGGTACCTCCCACACAAAA
The DNA here is from genome assembly GCF_047663935.1 of Musca autumnalis. Classification (NCBI taxonomy): domain Eukaryota; kingdom Metazoa; phylum Arthropoda; class Insecta; order Diptera; family Muscidae; genus Musca; species Musca autumnalis. Next base: position 13,002,846 of record NW_027412088.1, on the reverse strand, counting down.
TTTCGGAAAAGTTCAGTTTAGGGCCCCATCTTAAATCGCTTTGATTTTTGTTGCAGCAACTTGTATTCACTGCCCTTCATTCGACGGTACAAGTTTCATTAGGGACAAGTCCATACCTCCTGAGAAAATGGCCCGAGAGGTGCAAAAAGGCTCATGACACCGAGTGTAGTGGTTGGAGCGCAAGATAACACTCGATCTGCTGATTCGGTCCATAATGTGGCATTCACAATATTTTGTGCAAGCTTAGTTTAAGTTAAAATATAAGCCATATCTGTCCACTCTTTCAGGTACCTCCCCCACAAAAGTTCAAAAAAGTTCGGAAAAATTGTGCGCACGATAACTCTTGATGGGAATGCCCGATTTGGTCCACACTTTACACATCCTAATATATCTACCAGATATAGATCAGGTTAGAATATGGACTATATTTGTCCACTGCTTCGGGTACCTCCCACACAGAATTTTTGATAAATTCACTTTAAGACCTGCCCTCGAATCATTTTGATTTTTGTTGAAGCAACTTGCATTCGCTGCCTCAATTGCGATAGTAAAAGTTTTTTCAGGTGCAAGTCCATACTTCTTGAGAAAACAGCCCAAAAGTTTTAAAGAAAACCCGCAATGGCACCATATGTAGTGGCTGGAGAGCTCGAACCGAATACTGTGTTCGTCCACACTTTGGATGTCGTAATATATCTTCTAATATTAGATGAAATTCGAAGGTGGTGCTTATAGGTCCATTCCTTCCAGTACCTCCCCACAAATGTCGAAAATATTCGTTAAAATGATACGCGCTATATCTCATAGACGTAGCAACCGATTTGGTCCAAACTTTGGATCTCTAAATATTGTCGAAACTTACTTTCTGTTCCAATTTGGGCCCTATCTGTCCAATTCTTGGGATACCACCCACACAAATATTCGACATTTTTGTGTTGTTAAGGGTCTGTTCGAGGATCCTTTGGACATTTTTTCCGAAGGTTTTCCTAGTGGTTCTGTTTACAGCGATATTATATTTTTCGTACACTGGTATGGTAAAAAATCCCTATCTATCGATATCCCCGCAAATGTTTCAGCTTGTTCCTATCCATATTTTTGTCGGTTCATACGCCCAAAATTTTGAAAACCAGGTACATGCATAAGTTTTTGTTTTAAGTATTTCAATTCACACAGGCTGAGGGTATATCTCTGTCAGTAAAGCCGACTGATACTTTTTTACTTGTTAATTAGTAAGAGATGACGTGTACTTACCTCCCGCTTATAAAATCTAAATTAAAATTCCATATTGTATTGAATAACACTAGGTAATACTATCTTCTAACATAGTGCAATATGCATTTTTTTTTTTTGGAATTTATTTCAAAAGGTTTCAGTTAAATCATGTGCATGGAGGTTAGGCCGTTTTGGCGCTGAGCGCCTCATATGTACATATAATTTATACATTTAGTTCTATTCAATAAACCCTTGACATGAATTATGCGAATCTAAATATTTATATTCGCTTTTTTAATGAATTTACAATTCTCAATTCAATATGTATTACTACGCCTCTGGTCACTACTCAATTAATCGGCATTAATAACCACTTAAAACTTATTAAGTGCTTACAAATGTATATTTAATAATATCCGAAAGTCAAACAAGCCTTATTAAACTGTCAATCAAAATACTCGAATGCAAACACACACACACACAAAAGAAAAGCATACTTTTATGGTACCCCTCAATATCCTCCTTCAGACTTGTAGCTCAACAACAATCAACGAGACGAAACGAATTGAAATCATTCAATGAATCAGTTTCAATAAATTCAAAAATCAGATGAACAGAATAAACGTAAATAAGGAAAGCAACAACCACAATAAATAAAAGAACGACACGATAAAACGTAAGTGTGTGGCGTATTGAAACCAATTAGTAGCGCTCGATTGTGTTGGTGTTTGATATAAAAGACAGCTCCAAAACACTACCAACAAATTCTAGTAAAAAATGCATTTATCATGATGTTAACAATGGTAAGAGCGGTTGGCAAGAGCGGTTTTTTTTACCAAAAAAGGAAGTTCTATGCGGCCAAGACGCTTAAGATGTGCATGAAGATGCATTTTTAGAAACATCTTTTCTTATTTTTCTTTACAAAAGATTCTAACAAAGATTAGGTTTTATTGTTAAGAATATCCACTACTAATGGACTCGTGGCCTGCCAACCTTAAGCTGTCAATTTTTTTCTGTCGATACAAAAACAAATTGACAGCTAATAAAGCTCAAAAAATATTGTTGGAGATGATGATGAGTGTGTTGTATACCACCTCTTTTGATGACCGTAGATTGATAATGCGTCTGGCGTTGTTTAATAACTTTTAATGAATTGCCAACATTTAAAGTACATTTTATAAAATTACAATTAAATTAAATTGTGTATGAATAAATTGTTTACTTCATGCTTTAAACTGTTTGACAGCCAAAGAAGAATACCTCAGATTGGAGAATGATTCTGTTTTGAATTGATTTAGCTGTCAAACTAGGCAAAAAATGTTATGCTATTTTGTAGTTGGAGGTTTTCGGAAATTTGGGCTTATCAACTTGCCTACAAAAATATGAATTTGGATTAAAGCTCATTCTGGAAGTTGGTCTTACTTTGGGAGGCATTCGTCTCGATAGATATCGCACCCACCCATTATGTTATTTCCTGACATAATGGGTGGGTGCGATATCTATCGAGACGAATGCCTCCCAAAATAAGACCAACTTTCAGAATGGACAACGTCGGTCCATTCCTTACGGTACCCCCCTCGCAAAACTTTTGAGCTTGAATCCAAATCCACATTTCTTGGTATTGCCCACGAAAAATATATTATCGCTGTAAACAGGGCCACTAGGAGTAACTTCATTCAAACTTGTCAATGGATCCTCGAACAGATTCTTAATCTCACTTAAACAAAAATGTTGAATATTTGTGTTGGTGGTACACCAAGGAGTGGATCGATACTGCCCACTTTTGAACATAAACTAAGTTTGGACAAAATATTTCGAGATCCAAAGTTTGGACCAAAGCGGTTGCTCCGTTTATGAGACATCGCGCGAACGATTTTAGCGAATATTTTTTACCTTTCGGGGAGAGGTACCGAACGAAGTGGAGCCATAAGCGCCACCTTCAAATTTCATCTAATATTCGAAGAAATATTATTATGCTGGCTGTAGGGGTTTTTTACAGCTTTCGGGTCATTTTCTCAAGAAGTATGGAATTGCCCCTAAAATATGTAAAAAAAAGTATCAGTAGGCTTTGTCGACAGAGATATACCCTCAGCCTATGTGAGGGTACCCTAAAGAGAAGACCGATATGGACCATTTTCAAAGTTAAACTACATTTGGACAAAATATTACGAGATCTATGGGTCCCTTTGGACCAAATCGACATGTTCTGTGGGGAAGGAGTGGACCGCTATGGAACACCTTCGAACTTAAACCAAGTTTGGACAAAATATTACGAAAGCCAAATTTTGGACCGAATCGGCTGATCTGTTCGAAATTTTACCATGGGCTCCAGCTTCTGATGTCGTAGAGGTTTTTACAGCTTTCGGGTAATTTTCTCAGGAACTATAGACTTGCCCCTGAAAAAATTTGTGCCGTCATAATGGGGACAACGAATACAAACTGCTATAACAGAAATCAAAAGGATTCGAGAACCGCTCTTAAACTGGACTTTTCGGAAATTTTGTGTGGGAGGTACCCGAAGGAGTTGACATACAGACTGTGCGATCTATGATTCGTAGAAATTTTACGATATACAAAGTTTGGACCAAGCCGGTTACTATCGGTTTATCCGTCCGAGTCCATATTCGAACTTAATCTATGTCTCTTAGAAACTCGGTTATTACCTTAGAACTTTTCTGAGGGAGGTTCCAGAAAGTTTGGACCAATTTTCTCAGAAAGTATGGATTTGCCCCAGATGAAACATGTACCGCCGTATAGGGGACAGTGAATACAAGTTGTTACAACAAAAATCAAAGCAATTCGAGAGCAGGCCCTAAACTGAACTTTTCCGAAATTTTATGTGGGAGGTACCTGAGTGGGCCGATATAACCCATCTTCGAACTTAAACTAAGTTTGGATAAAATATTATTAAAGCCAAATTTTGGACCGAATCGGAAGATTCGTTGGAGAGTGTTCGTGTGCTCCAGCCAGCCAGACAGACGGACGGACCTGGCAAAATCGACTCCAAATTGCCTGAAACACATTTCGTCCAAACATACTTGGGGTCTAAAACCATTATTTCGATGAGGCACATTTTGCCAGTATGAAAGTGTATATTCCCTCCTTATTATAAATGCTGAGGGTATAAAAACGTGTATCATAGTAATAGGTGAGTGCAACCTGTTGCTTGCAAAAAAAAATCAAAATAATTCGAGAGAAGGTCCTAAACTGCACGTTTCCAAAATTTTGTGTGGGAGGTATCTGAAGGAGTTGATATTTATGGTCCATATTCTAATCGAATCTATGATTCGTAGAAATATTACGATGTATAAAGTTTGAACCAAGTCGGTTACTGCCTTCGAGAGTTGTCGTGCGCACCAATATAGCGAAGGTAACGAAAGGAGTGGACCCATATGGCCCATTTTAGAACTTGATTAAAGTTTGCGCAAAATATTGCTACTACCTTGCGCAAAATATTGCTACTACCAAATTTTGGACCAATCGGTTTATCCGTCCGAGTGTTATCGTGCGCTCCATCCACAACACATGGTGCCATAGCGGGTTTTTACAGTTTTCGGGTCATTTTCTCAGGAAGTATAAATTAGCCCCTGAAAAATAATTGTACCGTCTGAAGACAGCAAATACAAGTTGTTACAACAAAAATCAAATCAAATCTTAAACTGAACTTTTCCGAAATGTTGTGTGGGGGGTACCAGAAGGTTAGGAATTTTACGATGTGCAAAGTATGGAGCAAACCGATTAGAGTTATCGTACGCATAATTTTTGTCGAAAAACTTCAATTTTTGCTGGGGAGGTACCCGAGAGAGTGCACCGATATGGCTCATCCTCGAACTTAAACTAAGTTTGGACAAAATATCACTAAGGCCAAATTTTGGACTAAATCGGTTTATCCGTTCGAGAGTTATCGTGCGCTCCAGCCAGAAAGATAGACGGAAGGACTCAAATTGCCTGAAACGGATTTCGTCCGAACATGCTTGGGGTCTAAAATAATTATTTCGTTGGAGCACATTTTCCGGTATGAAAGTGTATATACCTTCGTTAGCATAAATGCTGAGGTATAACAAAGTATTCTTTTTAAACAATTCTTTATCAGTTGACCTTTAGTTGGTCATCGCAGGATTTTTAGAAATATTGGGCAGTTGCCCAGCCCAATATCAAGAATCATGGACTTGTCCACGAAAACCATTATATCGCTATAAATGGAACCACAAGTAGTATAAAATGCTTCTCACATATATTTACAAAACATAGAGGCTCTCGAATAATAAATTTTTAACAAGGCACAAATAAATTACAGACGTGTTTGCAAAAGTTCCAAATAAATTACATACTTGTTTGCGAAGAAGAAGTATGAATTTCCTCAGAAATCCCATTTTTATTCCCATTTTACCAAGCGAAAAAATCCATATCTTGATTTCATTGCTAAATAGAGCAGCAGTGGCAGCGGTGACGACTCACACACCTGTGATTTAATCATTTTGTAACCTTTCATTAGAAATCATTATTTTGGCATTACACCATAAATTCAACGTTGACAAATGCTTGGCAAACAACAACAAATTGGCTAAAAAAACTTATTTCAAATGGGAAAGTGGCCTCCGTCAATTCATAAATTTCCTCCTAACGTGCTAAACTGCCTGACAGTTGTAAATTGAAGGGGAGAGAAACTGCTGCAGAACTGCAAAATCAAACGAAATCGTAAATGTCACGTAATCATAATCACATAAGGTTCATGTCTTGCACAACAACAAACACAATGATTACAAATTCGATAAGGAAAAATACAATTTAAATATTCACCACAAAGCGAGCAAAGGAGTGGGGACAGGACAACAAGAAAAACGTAGAAATAACAAGTTAGCGCCACAAAATTTTGAAATTCACAATTTTGTGCGGTTCCTATGAATTTGAGGAAATAAAGGACGTGCAAATTATGAATATTGCAGAAGAACACGTTAAAAGGTGCAATGAAAAAAATTAATGTTTTCTTCTTCCTTTAAGTGGGTGTAGTTTTGTAAAACTTTATTTTCCTCAATTTTGAGATGCAACTAACAAAGATAAGATTAACACCACCAAGCATGTGATGGTTTTGGCCAAATAAGGTAAATTTTCAAATGGATTAGGTTAATCCGTTTTCCGTTCGAAGCAAACAAAAAATTGATTGCATTTTTGCTGCTATTTGCCCCCCAAAACGAAGAAAGTGTTTCAAATGGGCGTTTTTATGGGTTTCTTGCAATTTAAGTTTTTTTATTTTTTGTGAGTATAAGGTCGATAAAATAAAAATGATTGTTTAACCGAATTATACATAAATTGTATGTCTTGTTTAGGAGGAGTATAGAAGTACGTACGTATGTATGTCTGTATCTCTGTTTGGTGCCAGATGGCGATGTCACGCCGTGGTCTACCTTAAAGCCTATTCCCACAAATGTATTTGTTTGTCAAATAAGTTAGAAGGAGAACTAACATTTATGTCGTTGGTTGCGGCATTGGCAAGAATTGTGCAAAGTTTTATTTGATTTTAGGCAATGATTATATTTTCGAAACGCCTCTTACCAATTTTGTTAATAACAATAAAGGAAGGTGTTGTCGAAAAGTGGTTTATGGTTTTTGACGCGTCTAAAATTAATTTGATTTGAAGCGATTTAATTTTAATATTTTGGGGAAATGGAAAAACGGCCAGTTATATATGGCAATAGGATTAAGATCGGCGCTGTTATATCAGGCACAAATATACAGCTAAATAATCCAAATTGTGTTTGTATGTATAAAATGCAAACATATCTCTTAAAGAACTGCAATTTTTGATTTGTAATAATCCATGATACGCTTAAAAAGTTTAATATCAGAGTGTTATATGTACATTATGGTGTCCCAAAATAGCAGATTTAACTAACAGACAGTGCCATATATTTATAAAGGCTGGGCTTTAGGCTAATGAGGTTCACTTTGATGCGATTAAAATTATGTATAATCAAAATAATTGGGGTAAAAATAGGATTAGATGAACTTAGTTTCAAATAATTTGGAGTTGTTTAAGGCATGTCCGTCTGGGGTGCACGATAACTCTCGAACTCATCAAACGATTCGGTCCAAACTTGGTACGTCATAATATTTTGTTCAAACTTAGATCAAGTTCGAAAATGGACCATTTTGGTTCACTCCTTCGGATACATGTTCCATTTGTATCTATAATGGTATACACCATAACTCTTCAAGGGATTTGGAGCGATTTGGTCCAAACTTTGTATTTCGTGAGTTTCGAATATCGACTATATCGGTACACACCTACAAGTCACCCCCACACAAAATTTCATTTAGTTTTAGTCTAATAATCCTTCTACATTGTGACGTCATTCAATGTACCCAGTTTACTCTCTATTATTTATTACCTCCGCCCCATTTCTTGTTTAGATTCATCCGCCTGTTTGTATGTGTGTACTTGCATTTACGAATCTACTAGCATGTCGCGTGATCGTTGTGGAACATTCTACATGAAGGATGCTAGAACAGTCTATGCATTAGCGAGCTAGTATAAATACGGGAAAGTAGCATATGGGCAAGTTGAGTTGTAATTCAGACCACGAATTAAAACCGTCGGCTAAGAGTAAGATGTGTGTAGAATCGTAATCTAAACTAGGGTTCGTTTTATTTGGTACAAATCGCTTGCACGGAGTTAGGTTAAGCCTAATTCCATAATAACACAATACATCGAGTTCTAAGAAGGTGTTATCGGACAACACCTTCGGGTACCTCTATCACAAAAGTTAAAAATTTTCGATTAAATTAAGGTCTGTAATGGTCATACCGGCATAATTTTGAATTTTTGACCGAACGTGCTCGTTGTGATCCTATTTACTGCGAAATTTTGAAATTTTTTGCAAATTTGTGTTTTGTTCACTCAGAATGCAAAATTACAGACAAATCAGTTGGTTCTAACGTAACAATACCGAAAATCGGACGGTACTATTACACTGTGCAACATTTTTAAGGTGATCTTGTGCAAAGAAGTCGAACTGATGATTTTTTGAAAGTACGGACCCAAACGACAAAAAACCCTAGTTGGGTTTTCTTGTGTCAGATCCAGCTCGGATTCTATGGCCCCATCGAAACACGGTTAAATATTGAGTTTTTATAGAAATTTGGGTCTATATCTTTTAAACCAATGCGAATCTTCTTCAGACCACTGAAGCAAATTTGTAGATAAGGACAAGAATAAAATATTTGGAGAAATAATGTACTCGAAAAACTACATTTATTGCCTCAAATTTCCAAATATATGCAAAAATTCCACAATTTTTATACATTTCATTGTCATTGTTGTAAAATGCCTCTATGCCGTTGTTTTCAGTACATTTTTCAACGACGATTTAATAAAAATGTCAATAATGTAGTGAAATCCGAAATGCGAGAATAAACCGTTGGTGTGAACTGTGTTTGAAATACGTGTTGTAAAAGATATGATGTAAAATACCGCTGAAACAACATGAAGTAAGCATTTTAGAGTTTCAGAATGTTCTGAAGAATTGTTAAGAACTTTATTTGGAAGATTTTTGCTAAGCGTTACTTGGTTCAACTCCCAATAGTTTAGCCGAGACGGACCAGAATTTCAGCAATTATGTAAAATTTTCTATATATTATAGATTTTGATGCCCTTGGTGGAGTTTCTCTTATGTGGTTTTTTCAAATGATAAGTTCTACTAGTTTAGGGCTACAATATTGCTAAAGACAGCAAGGCCAAATTCCTATTCGTTTCTGAGATAAAGGCCTGATAAATGCAAAAAAGTGTAGATTTAGCCCGGTTTAGATGAGGCCATAAAATCCGAACTGGATCTGAGAGGACAAAACCCTTCTAGGGTTTTAATAGTCTAAATATGTACTTTCAAAAAATGCGTACTAGAAGTTGTTTGCATTTTCAGTGTTGCATAGCGTTATATTAGGGCTATACCCAAATGTGCACCTACATCCACTAATTTTTTTTCTATATTTTTGGCTCGTTATAAAACTATGTTTTAAATTTCGAGGAGGTTGCTCGATTTGAAATATTTTTGACAATCCTTTCAATATAAATGCCACCACTGTAGGTTCGCACGATAACAATCGAAAGGAATGTGTTCCAAAATAAGGTGAACTCGTTGCAAGATGAACTATTTCGGTCCAATTCTTCACGTAACTCACCCTAAAATGTTCAACACTTTTGCGCTTTATATTAGTTAAAGGTCTCAGGTCGTGGTGAAATGTAATTTAGCGGAAAATTATTGTGACCATGAACACAACATTATATATGTATTTTTCAGCTTGAGAAATGCCATACTTTGCCGAAACACTTTTTCCACTCCGATTGAGACATCTCCAAAACATGTTTATTGAACGCTTCAACAGCATCCTCTGGCGACTAAAATCGTTGACCACTCATTTATTTCTTGATGTACAGGAATAAAAAGAAGTCATTGGCTGCTAAGTCAGGGCTGTTCGGCGGATAACCCAACAATTTCTCACATTGTCATGGTGCACAATGATACGTCTTTTTTGTTCGTTTTACGAATTACTCGGAAGGCTTTAGGAAACAAGTAAAAAAGTATCAGTCGGCTTTGCCGACAGAGATATACCCTCAGCCTGTGTATATTGAAACAATTTTTTCCCGAAAAACGCATGTATTTAGGGAGTTTTAAACATTTTGGGCGTTTGAACTGACAAAAATGTTGATTAGGATTAGAGATCAAAAGTTTTGCGGAGGAGATACTAAAAAGAATGGATCTCCAGCCACTACATATGTTTGCTCAAGAAGTATGGACTTGCCCCTGAAACAACTTTTACCATCGCAATTGAGGCAGCGAATGCAAGTTGCTTCAACAAAAATCAAAGCGATTCGAAAGCAGGTCTTAAAGTGAACATGTATCCGAAATTTTGTGTGGGAGGTACCGGATGGAGTGTACAAATATAGTCCATATTTGAACCTGATCTATATCTGGTAGATATATTAGGATGTGTAAAGTATGGTCCAATTCGGCCACTCTCTTCAATAGTTATCGTACGTACAATTTTTCCGAACATTTTTGAACTTTTGTGGGGGAGGTACCTGAGGGAGTGGACCGATATGGCTTCTCTTCGAACTTAAACTATGTTTGGACAAAATATTACTAAGGCCAAACTTTGGACCGAATCGGCAGACCTGTTCGAGAGTTATTTTGCCCTCCAACCTCCTCACACGGTATCATAGGGGTTTTTTGCAACTTTCAGGCTATTTTCTCAGGAAGTATGGACTTGCCCCTGATGAAACTTATACCGGCGAATGGAGGGCAGTGAATACAAGTTGCTAAAGCAAAAATCAAAGAGATTGGAGAGATGGTCCTAAACTGAACTTTTCCAAATTTTTGTGTGGGAGGTACCCGACGGAGTGGACCGATTGAGTCCAAAAATTGGCATTTCTATCAAATATATGATTGCTGATGCACGCGGTTTCATGTTTTTGGGGTATTGCGAAAAATATTTATGGTAGGTATATTTTGTGATATCTTGTATACCTTTTGTCATATCAAAATTATATTTTATACCGTTAATAGACAACTACTGAAGAATATAAATCCAAATAATTTGCATGATAAAAGTAATTATAAATGTCAATATATTCATATTATGAACTATGTAGGGGGTGGGGCGGCTACGCCATGATAGGGGTGTTGTGGGTTAATGTGAGAAATATGTCAGGTTTAACTTAAATTGTTTATGCTATTGATATACCACGCTATAATGTGAAGTTGAAATCAAATATTGTGCTAAACCTATCTAATTTGGCAAAATTTTCATTTTTATGCCTAAATTCAAGGTACCTACTTCAACTAACGGCTAGAATATCTTTCTTTTTGTAAATTTTAGAATCATTTTTGATTATTAAATAGAAAACATGTTCCTTCTATGCATAATGTTGATATTTGGGGAGGAAGTATGGTAAATGCCAGTTTTAGAGTCCGTTGATATATGTCCTATGTCGATGGCGAAGCTACCCCATGGGTGGGGAGGCTTCGCCACTTTTTAGACATTTTGTAAATGCTCAAAAATAATATTTTAAAAACAAAATTATAGTCATTTATATATCAAAACTTATAGTCAAGACATGCTAATATTCTTACCAAAAATAATATTTGGAAAAACTTTAATGATGTCGATATGAGAACATTTTGAAAAAAAAAACGTGGCGAAGGCGCCCCATGTTACCATATATACCCTCGTTAGCATAAATGCTGAGGGTATAAAAAAATTCAGATTGATTGTTCTACGTTCCTCAAGCGGAACAGTCGCCACATAACCTGTTTGCCGACGAAACAGACGGCCGTTTGCTTTGAAGTGATTCTTCCACAGACAACTTTCACTAGATTTGGCTCTTATTCAAAGACCCACACGTTTGATTGCTGTTTTGTTTCGGGCTCATACGCATAGATCCATAAATCGCCACCTGTTACGATCTTATACACGTCCGCTACCCTATTTTTATATCCTCCATCATAGTATAGAGGGTATATAGAGTTTGTTTTTCTGTCTGTAACACATCGAACTAATCATTTGCGACCATATAAAGTATATATGTATATTCTTGATTAGGATAAAATTCTAAGACGATCTAGCCCTGCCTGTATGTCCGTACGTTTGTCAGTCTGTTGTGATCACTCTATCGTTCTCAATAATTGAGATAGGACACTAAAATGTTGTACACAAGTGTCTTTTTTCCATAGGCGGCAGGTCAACTTCGAAGATGGGCTTTTGAAGATTTTAGCTACATTTTTTGAATGAAATAGCTAAAAAATTTGACATTTGAGGTCTACATGGCCAAGAAATGTCTCTACTAAAAATGATCAAGATGGGTCCACGTTTTAGTATAGCCCCTATATACCTCCCGATTTAAGGTGTTTTGAGGATTTTAGCTACACTTTCCGCCCAAATTGGTTCCAATTTATCACTTGGAGTTTCCAGAGGTCAAGAAAATTCTGCACCAAAACTGGTAAAGATAGGTCCACGTTTTTGTATAGGCCCCATATAACGGTACCTCCCGATTTAAGGTATTAGCTACATTTTCTGACCGAATTAGCTGAAATTTGACATTTAAGGTTCCCAAATGACCAAAAAAACTTCTGCAGTAAAAATTTTCAATATAGGTCCACGATTGGTATAGTCCCCATATAAGGATACCCCCCCGATTTATGATGATATTTGGGAATTTCGTCAACAAAAATCGTCAATATAGGTCAATGTTTTGGAATAGCCCCATATAACCGTACCCCCGATTTTCGATATTTTGAGGATTTTAGGTACAATTCTTAAACGAACTTGTTGTAATTTGACACGGTAGTGGACAATCACGAACCTTCTTCACCAAAAATCGTTAACATTGGCATAGCCTCTACACACAGAGAAGAGATATTGTAGGAGCAATCATATTTTAAGAACCAAATAGTGTATTTTGAAAATATATATTGTTGTTTCAACAATATATTTTGTGTCAGGAACCATAATGACACAAAATTTTTAAATACACTATTTTGTTCTTAGAATATGATTACTCCTACAATATCTCTTCTCTGCGCGTATATAACGTACCCCACGATTTTCAATATTTTGAGGATTTTATCTACAAGTTTTGGCCGAACTAACTGAAATTTGAAAGGTACCAACAACTGAAGACATTTTTAGATAAATTTGTTACTTAATTTATTATTAATTAATTACTTGCGCCTAAGAGAAAACTAATACTTCCATTCTAGTTCAGAATATTTTTTGGTGGAGAGTAAAAAAAGTTCGGCCAGGCCGAAGTTAATATTTATACACATTAGACATTACCACACTGTGGTAAGGGGTATTATGTCTTTGTGCATTTGTATGTAACATGCATAAAGAAACGAAATAGACCCATAGTTCCTTTTGGGGATATACATATAAGACTATGTTTACATTTACGAAATCCACTCGTTTTCTTCTGTCAATTCCTTTGTGTATACGTCAAATGAAAACTCATCCGAAATCGATTGGATTTCATTTGACGTTTGAGCAACGGAATTGACAGTTGAAATCGAATGGATTTCGTAAATGTAAACATAGTATAATCACTTTCTGATTCGATTTATGCATGTCTGTGCATGTATTGTTGTTCGCAACGTACAGGCATTTATTGTCCGATTCAGCTGAAAATTGGGGAATATCATTTTTTTAGCCATAGGAAGAACGCTATTGCTTTTGGTGTAAATCGGTTCAATTTGGATATAGCTCCTATATATATTTTCGTCCGATTTCCCGAATTTACTGCACCAAACACGCTATATAAGTCCGGTTTCGATGGAATTTGGAATGTGTGACTGAATTCGGTCCCGAAATAAATGTGCCAAAGTATATTGAAATCGGTTAAGATTTGGATATAGCACCCATATATATTTTCGCCCGATTTTACGTATTTGCTGCACAAAACACGTTATATATGAGCGATTTCTATCAAATTTGGAATGTGTCACTGAATTCGGTCAAGAAATAAATGTGCCAAAATATATCGAAATCAGTTCAGATTTGGATATAGCTCTCATATATATATTTTTGGCCGATTTGAAGTATTTGATGGACCAAGCACCTTATATCTGTTCAAATTTAATTAAATTTGGAATTTGTGACGGAATTTGGTCTAGAAATAAGTGTGCTAAATAATATCGGAATCGGTTCAGATTTCCATAAAGATCCCATATATATTTTACATATTCACAGTGGTGTAGGGTATCATATAATCGGCACCGACCGACTTTCTTTGCTTTCTTTACTCGATCGAGGCTTTTTTTGAGCGATTGTCAAATTGTACGGGATCCAATAAGTATAAAGCTTTTTTTAGGGAAGAAATGTCCAAAGATGCCTCTATCTCACGGTATTATCAATGTTCTCTGGCACTAGGGCCATTTTGGGACGAGCGTTGTCCTGTCATTTTATGAATGAATATGAATCTTGGTCAAACGCCATTATAACGTTTAGGTTCCTCTTTTACCACGTACTCGAACCAAGGATGGCGGTTTACCCTATACCTGAACTACGTTATCTATAGAATTATTTCAAAATACACGTTTTGCTGTGTAATTACGACATTTTCGTACTGAAATTGAACCTACGACATTTTCTGACAATTGCGAAATAGAGAGCAAAACACCACTTGGACAGGAGATACACAATGCAAGTTCGATTGTTATATAAATCTTCTTTGTGCTAGAATTCTCATATTTCTATTATAAAAAAAATTTATACTATGGCTGACTTCCGAAAAGTCAGTTGCTTTGTAGGCGTTCATAAAACTAGGGGTTCTTAGATCGAGTTCCATACTAGGGTAATTTTATGAAATTGCAGTAGTGGGGAACTCGATGACTACAAAACAACTGACGTTTCGGAAGTCAGCCTATTTTCTCCAATTTATTTGTTTACAAAGCTTTGAATCTGTACTTACTTTCACTGATATGTTGACGATTCTTTAAACCCAATATGGCATCGATGGTATGGCGTGGAGTTAAAGTTTGATTAGTATTGCCATACTTGCGTACGCTTTCCTTGTGGGACAATTCATCATCTGTTAAAAAAGAGAAGACAAATTATAAAAATTTACTTTATTTTCAAATTTCATGGTAAAAACATATGTGGGTCATATTATAAATGACCTCCTTTTATCCGAACTAAAAATTAAGAACACATGTCAATAAAAATTAAATATTAAACAATAACAACCAAATAAAAAAACATAGAATTTCTAAAAATGATAAGGCGACACGTCAAAATCATGTTAGTTTTGTAAGCAATTCAGAGTGCATTAAATTTTGGTTAAATTGTTCAAAATGAAAGTAGTGGTCTGCATGCAATGCCTTGTTGCAATCCACCACCCAATTTACAATAATGTTAATAAACAAAGCAGTTATAACAAAAGAACAAACAACAAACCATAATTTTATAAAATGGCTAAATTTGTTAAAAAATTAAAAAAAAAAGTTTTACCTAAAATGAAACGACGACCTGGAAATGCTATTGAAAATGAACGGTAGTGGACAAATTTAGTCCTAATGTGGCTTTAATGTCATACACTGCATGTTGGTATTTTAACAAATATTTCTTGTGGTATAATACCCTATTTCAAAAAGCTAGTAAAATAAAATTTTCATGTGGCCATGTAATAAAATCTATTTTCTTTTCAGTTTGAAATAAAATACAGTGAATTTCGCTCTTACATATTTTTAATGTCTCTTCCGTCTAAATAGTGGCAGTTATCCTTTATATCTGCCACAAAAGTAGCAATTAAGCGCAATAATGAAACTTTTTCAAGATTTCTTTAATGCATTTATTGTTCTTTTGAGAGTGTGACACAAGAGAAGATTCTTACAAAAGCTTTACAAACAGTAAATTCGCAAAGAAGCTTTACTTTCCCATGGTACAAAAAAGTTAATTTTCTGTCGTTGGTAAATACTAAATATTTATGTGAAAATTGGTATTTTTTACAAAATTTTTTGGTTGTTAAAAACAACTCGAACTTAAATGATTCGAAGAAAATAAAAACAAAAACTTTTTCCAAATTATTGATACCTTTCAAAACATCACCTATAGTATGCCCTGAAATTCGTTGCGAACCAGCAAAACTCCATTTAGCAACTTTAATTACAATGCTCCACGCGTGCATGTATGCTATGAATATCCTTTTTTTGTTCTATGTGGTGCATTGAAAATTACTCTATAATTAGTTTTAATTTTCAAATGATTTCATTGTAAAAAAATTTCGTTTTGCTAATTGCTCTTATTAAAATAACAGTGAACACAGGGGGAGGAGGTGGAGAGAAAACAACCTGTCGTAGTACGTTTTTTTGCAATTGTGTTTTATTATTAAACAAAGTTGACAACATGTAAATGTATACACGTGTTGCCAGCAAAGAGACTGTTGCACGGGCTAAAAGGAAACATGGAAAAAAAAGGAAAGAAAACCAGGCAACTCTTTACAATGCGTGCCTGAATGCAATTTCTGTTAATTAAATCACTTTTGAAATGTCCTGTCATTTAATGAATATGAATCTTGGCCAACTGTATGCACATGCTAGCCATGTGTTTTAGTCCGACCGAATACCCCCTCTTTTTTCGAGGGTGATTAGCGTCTAAATGTATGGCTATGTAAATATAAGGACTAATTGTTGCCAATATTGTCGTGCGATTATGCCATTCTATAAACAAATTAAATGTTTTTGCCGTTGTTCGTTTTTTTTTTTTTTTTTTTGGAAAATGCATTTTTTGTTGTTGCCAGTTAGCCACTCGGCTTCGCTTGCATGTATGCCTACCGATTTCCATTTCGTTAGAGCTTTTTTCTAATCTGATAACAAATATCGGTCGTGTTTGCGATAATTATAAAACCATTTTATAATGTTGATTTAAAATAGATAATTGTAGGCCATTTAAATGTTTAATGTTTAATTAATGAAATTAGAGAATGACATTAAGCTCTATTATGGTTTTGTGGGATATTGAGGACATTGAGGACATTGAGGGGTAGTTAATTAATGTATGTGAGGAGTATTATGATTGAAATATCTTAAATTAATTTGTGGGCAACAAGGAGATTACTATAACCACTTAGTTCCTTATTAGAGTTGAACAATCTAGTTCATTTGAAAGATCTAGTTCAATAGCTCAGTTCTTTTTACTGAACTAGTTCAGTAATCTAGTTCATAGTTCACTATACAGTTCAATCATTCGGATCAGAAAAGTACAGTACACATTTGCCCTGTTCCTTTACTTTTGAAAATGGTAAAACCGGCAAAAGTAGTAAAAGTTGTAAACTGCTCCCATATGAATTGTATGGTGTCTGAAGTAAAGGAACGCTTTTCGAGTAAAAAGTTGTAAAACTTTAAGATTCTTGCACGTAAAGGAACAGAGCTATTGTCAGTTTAGAATGACGATTTTTTGCAATTATCGATAACTGTCCAACCGTCCAGCAACCACAAAATATTTTGTGGTTGCATGATGAATAGACTGCGGAATCCTATGCAAATGCATATATGGTTAGGATGGTCGTAGAGAAAATCTGATTAGACAGAAACTCGTTTTATTACAAAATAAAACGAATTAGGCCCAGAAATTTTTGCATATTTTGCATATTCTGCATATCGTGCATATTTTGACATATTTGTACATATCTGCATAAAAAGAGCATATGAAAAACCATATGCAAAAATATATTCAAGGATTTGTGGTCTAAATATCCTACCAAAATGGCTGAAATTTGGTATTAAGTCTTCGTTAGGGGTATGCAACTTTACAACTGAAATCTGTCCGCATAGGTCCACGTCTTCATATAGGCCCCATAGAACGGTAACTACCGATATACGGTATTTTGAAGGTTGTGGCCTCAATATGCCACCGAAATGAGTGAAAATTGGTATTTAGTCTTCGTTGTGGGTATAAAACACTCCACCTGAAATTTGTCGGCATAGGTCCACGTCTTCATATAGCCCCCATAGAATGGGACCTCCCGATTTTCGGTATTTTGAAGGTTGTGGCCTCAATATCCCACCGAAATGACTAAAATTTGGTATTTGGGTTTCGTTGGGGGTATAAAACTTTTCACCTGAAATTTGTCGCTATAGGTACACGTCTTCATATAGCCCCCATAGAACGGTACCTCCCGATTTTCGGCATTTTGAAGGTTGTGGCCTTAATATTACACAGAAATGGCTGAAATTTAGTACTTAGTCTTCATTTGCAGTATTAAACTTTCTCTTAGAATTTTTTTCGGTATAGGTCCATGTCTTCATATGGCCCCCATAGAAGGGCACCTCAGGATTTCTGGTATTTTGAAGGATGTGCCCTCAATATCCACCCGAAATGGCTGAAATTCGGTATTAAGTCTTCGTTGGGGGTATAAAACTTTCCAACTGAAATTTATCGGTATTGGTCCACGTCTTCATATAGCCCCCATAGAATGGTACCGCCCGATTTTCCGTATTTTGAAGGTTGTGGCCTCAATATCCCACCGAAATTGCTAACATTTGTCATTTTGTCTTCGTTGTGGGTATAAAACTTTTCACCTGAAATTTGTTGGTATAGGTCCACGTCTTCATATAGCCCCCATAGAACGGTACCTCCCGATTTCTGGTATTTTGAAGGATGTGCCCTCAAAATCCCTCCAAAATGGCTGAAATTCGGTATTAAGACTTCGTTGGGGGTATAAAACTTTCTACCTAAAATTTGTAGGCTTAGGTACTGGCCTTCATATAGCCCCGATAGAACGATACCTCCCGATTTTCGGTATTTTGAAGGTTGTGGCTGTGGTTATACATTTTTCTATTTTATTGACTTGTCTGAAGAGAATTTTAAACAGAAAAATTTTACACATAGGCATTTTTTGTACCTATAATTGAAATATTTGTTGCATAAGAAAATATGTAAAATGCATAAATTTTGCATATGCAAAAATTTATGCATTTTGCATAATTTTGCATATGTCATATGTTTCGATTGCAATGTAATCAGAAGCCAAAAATATGCCCAGTCCCAAAATTTGACATGAATCGGACCGAAAATAGGGGTTGCATAAAATTCCGCTGTCTAATGATGAATGACAAAAATGAACGGCCACACTAGCAATCACCAACAAAGCTGTCATTAAAAACTGACAATGTGTACCCAGCTAAACGTTCACGGGCTCTTAATCAATTGTTCGCTTAATGAAAACACATATGTATATACACCAAATAGGAAAAAACAAATAGTATAATTAAACTACAAAAATATTGTATTTAGATAAAGAAAGGTTAAGTTTGCATTAAGATTACAAAAGATTTAAGATTTCTGTCCAAAACAAGGCATATTGAATAGGTAATAGCTTCGATATATTAGGATATGTCATGTAAAAATGTTCTTTCTTTAGAAATTAATTTTATTACAATGGGGGTTGACACTTCACATTGATCTAAAAAAATAAACAAAACTCATTACATTACGAAGGCATCACTTAGCATAGAAGACGGCGTCACTTTATTCATATGTGAATGACTTGTGAACTAGATTGTGAATCGTTCGTTCGTTGATCGTTCTTCGTGGATCTTTCGGTCGGCGCTCAGTGAGCTATTAAACTATAATGAACTATATCGACTGATCTAGTTCATACGCTCTTTTCAATGAATCGTTCAATTGAACTAGTTCGTTCTTGAACTATACAACTCTATTCCTTATAGTACATGTATGTATGTCTTTACTGAACCTTATATTAAAAAGGATTTAAAAATGACATATTGATATACACAAAGTCAGGTTATTAAATATTGAGAGAATCTGAGAGATCAATATGAAGTCTGGATAAATATCAGTGTTATATCTCCAGTCAAACACAGAAACATATTAATAGAGTAAGAAATCTTCCATGGCACAATAATAAAAGTAGGCCTATAATACTACGTTAAATATTATTGAAAATTTGCCTGTTAAAAATACGCCAATAATAATTTTGTTTGGTTTAAGGGGTTATAGCCACTCATTGAGCATCAAAAACAGTTTTCATAATTTTTTACAAGATATTTAGCAAACTTCTTTTTTTTTTTTTGAAAAATATTATATAGTCTTCTGACAAATGCCCGCCCACGAAACACTGTATTTACTAAAACAGTTTGCGGTGTCCACTATAGCTCGAAAACGAATAAACCGATCAACATATATTTTTGTGGAATTATTAAGCATCTAATAATCTTGTCCTTAAGCGAACAAATATCCATTTAAAAATGGTGAACTGAGTGCAGCAAAGGCGTGTTACCAGTTTTCCGCTATGGGCATTGAAATTCCAACTATCCCAGGTCTATTTGCAAGAAAACTGATCGGGTGAAGGAGAACTTGGTAAGCATACTTCATTTGGGGAAATGAAATATGTACTGAGACGGCAAAAACCTGGAGAGCTTTGAATATCAGTCAGTGGCCTCAAGAATAAATCTAAAGTTCACAGAGAAAGGTCACCTCACACCCACATTTATCAGTGCCATCACCATGTTTTGAATGTATCGCGTTGTCATGGACGATGAGCTCAATGGGTGGAATAAATCCCCAAATGTCGATTACTCCTTCGTGCAGGAATTGATGATCAATTATGCTCAATTAAAAGCATCAATTCACTGAGAAGAGTGAGATCGCTTTTGCGACGTTTAAACAGATCCAAAACATCTGCATGGCACATTGGAATCCTCATCCCATTTTAACCCTTCTTGTGTTTATCC
Organism: Musca autumnalis; assembly: GCF_047663935.1. Classification (NCBI taxonomy): domain Eukaryota; kingdom Metazoa; phylum Arthropoda; class Insecta; order Diptera; family Muscidae; genus Musca; species Musca autumnalis. The sequence goes on along the minus strand of NW_027412088.1, from coordinate 12,982,396 downwards.
TGATGCCAGCAACCCGGAACAGGTTCGTAAAATATGTTCATTCATTTCTTACCCATATGCTGATCATTGTTTAATTGTTAATTGTTTCGCAGTGAATTTTTTGCAGAACTATCTGTAGCTCTTTGTCTCTAACCAAAAGATATCAATTGTTTGAAGACCCACTGGAAAAAATATGAATCTCAAATCAGCATTGCCGGAAGCAACTGGAACCGAAATAATGGATAGACCCTTCAGTATTTTTACGACCAAATGCGTTTCAAACAATTTGGAGTCGATTTAGCCCTGTCCGTCCTTCTGTCGGTTTGGCACACTATAACTCTCAAAACGAATCAACCGATTTGGTCCAAACTTTTCATCTCGTAGTATTTAAGTTCAAAGATGGGCCATATCGTGTACAGTACACTAGAGTTGAGTAGTTCCGGAACGAACTAGCTCCAAGGAACCATTCCGGACAAGGAACTATATCCAGCTCTTTCATTTGTATAGTTCCTTTAGTTCATATAGTTCCAGCCGTGCATATAACTCCATGCATTTGTATAATTCATTTTCTTTATTTAATTGCACACGCACTTCGATCTTTCTTCAATAAACGTAGATCACATCCTCGTTACATCGCTGCAATTTATTAACTTTTATGTCAATTTATCTACCAAAAGATGAAAACAAAAAGAAAGCGAAAGATTCGTTAAACTAATTCACTCTCGGAACTATTTGGAACGAAGGAAATAAAAAGAACGACAAAAGAGAAAGATTCTCGGAACTATTTGCAACGAAGGAAATAGAAAGAACGATGAAAGAGAAAGATTCACTGAACTAAATCGCTCTCGGAACTATTTGGAACTATAGAACTATATTGAGGACTAGTTCCTTTTGGCAAAAGGAACTAGAAAGATCGATCCGCTCTAGGAACTAGATTGCCCAACTTTACAGTACACGATAGTTCTCAAAGGGAGTAACCGGTTCTTTCAGTCATAGATCAGAATATAGTCTATATGTCAGTCTTTCCCCTGGATAACTACCACACAAAATTTTTCGCAAAAGTGCAGTTTATGTATCTTTTTGAATTTTTTCACCGCGTCTCCTTTTTCGAAGGTATATTTTTTCGGGGACAACTACACACTTCCTGGGGTAATAGCCCAGTCTTAATGATAATGGCTGATTGGCATGATTACTAACGAAAGGAATGAGTCCCATCATTAGATCCCGTTCCAAGAAGGACTGTTTCGGTCCAATCCCTTAGGTACCTCTTCCGCGAAGTTCAACACTTCTGCAGTTTAATCCCATATAAGGTAATTTCTCGGATCTTGTTAAAATTTTAATAGGTGGCAGTCGTTATCATTTTTACTATATAATTACCCAGCAAAATATGAAGGAAGGGGTTCCATGAGATTACGTGGTTTCCTGTCATCTTTTGTATTGGTTCAAACGAAGTCGTGAAAGATACGATTTTTTCATTAGCATTTGAACCAATGCAAAGGAAGTCGTGAAAGATCCGATCTTTTCATCAGTATTTGAACCCATTCCATAGATCCAATAGAGATGAATTTTGTGTTTTTATTTATACACATTTTTCTAAATATATAAGATTAATTATTTACAAGAGGCTTGATGTTGTCGGAGACTCGAAATCACAACCAACGTTGTTAAAACTCTCGTCGTATTGATAATGCCATTGCAAAGGGTTGTTGAAAATGACATGCCAATGCATTGGTGGAAATGGCATATCAAAGCATTGGTGTAAATGATCCAAAAATGGATAGCAGCTTTTGGGGTCAACGCTCATTCATCGATGAAGATGCTAAAAAGATGACATGCCAGATCACTTGCACCCATGATTGAATGACATCTTTGGCATCGAACATTTTGCTGGGGGTCGATTACTCCAACAGAACCCATGGTGTTGCAATACAGGAATGGTTGGAGTTTTTTGTGTAGACTGTGTGGATTGAGTCTGTCTGACTTCTTTTGTCACCTACGAAAATACTATTCACGTTTAAAAATTAGGGATCTATTCACAGTAGATTTTGGTCCACTATTCTTATTCGTCGTCAAAGACAAGAGATTCTTTTTTATTAGCTGAGATAAAATCACCAGTCGGAAAAATTGTGAAACATACTCAGCAAAACTCTGCTTACAAAGCCATTATTTTAACAAAGGCGTGACGCCAGAAATATATATTTATTTTTTGGCCACTAAAAGTCGATGGATAAGTACCCAGCAAAATGTTTGCCTCCAAAGATGCAGTTAAATGATATGTACAAGTGATCTGGATGTGCATCAAATTATGCATTTTCTCTGATGATTTTTACAAGAGCGTGACTACTGAAAGATGCACTCCAAAGCACTGCATTTTAACTAACCCTTTGGCACTGCATTTTAACTAACCCTTTGGCATCGCATTTTAACTAACCCTTTTGCACTGCATTTTAACTGATCCTCTGGCACTGCATTTTAACTGACCCTTTGGCATTGCATTTTAACTAACCCTTTGGGGTAGAATAGGAAGCAGTCCAAAGCACGTGTTTGGTACAGGCATTCTGCGGAAATTGTGCAAGCCATTACAAAATATGCCAGAACAAATAAAATGCATTTATTATTTGTGCAAAACAAAAATATTAACAACTTTATTACATTAACACAAATTATGAAAATTCTCCATTGAATTCAATCGCAAACATGCGTGTTTCCTCCGCTTGCATTTATTCCAAGCTGAACTGTTTTTGCTTCATTTGCTAAATGGGTTGTCTTCCCATCACCAGTTAAGATTTCGACACGTACTCCAACAGCACTCCATTCGGAAATTTTCTTCTGGTGAGTTGCCGGAAAAATGTTCACAAATTAAATATTATTTAAATATTATTTAGTTTGTATTAACAAATGTTTGGACATGTTAACACGCTTATCTCTTTTTGGAAAATGAAAGCCGCTGCCTGTAGAGATGTACAATCTGATTTATGTACATATAGGGATCTCTAACAACTGCTAATAAAATGTAGCGAACGGAGTGCCTTTTTCACGACTCCGTTTGGACTGCATCCGGATGCTGTTAAATTGTGAGGAATTGGAGTGCCTTTTTCACGACTCCGTTGAACTGCATCCGGATGTTGTTAAAATGTGACAAGTGGATGTGATTCTTTGGATTGCATCCAAATGCGGTTAAAATGTGAGGACTGGAGTGCCTTTTTCACGACTCCAGTTGAACTGCATCAAAACATGCCGTGACAGAACTAGTCCACATTGCACTACTTCCAATTTATTTTGCTGGGTAGTTAAATACGTAGTTACGACCTTTAGTAGCCATAGGTTAACTACATATTATATATATAAATTTAAGTGAACGAAATATAACCAGTTATTTCTGATGACATGTATATCCACAACATATTAAGTTGTTACCGATTTTGCCAACTCCGGTATCACTATTGGCCAAACATAATATATCCTACAAAACAATCTCTACACGCAGAGAAAAAATAGGATTGATCTAAAAATATTCGAGGAGCAAAATATGTATTGTGAAGACATTGTTAGATTCCGTATGTAATATTGTGACTCCAACAATCGTTTTTATCAATTTCCACAATTGTTTTTGTTATATCCAACAATAGTTTTTGTTATCTTTACAATATTATTCTCTTTTCTTCGAAAATTTTTTATCCATCTCTCGGTATTCGATGCCGTGGTGAAAAAAACAATTTTGGTGAGTTTTATTTGTATGATAGGATGATTTTATCTTTGTTTTTTTTTTTTGTACATGTACATCAACCATGTGATTCTTGTTTTTATTTGTTTCTTCTTTCTCATTTTTCTTTTGATTTTGATGGTTAGGTTATACCGGCAAAATCTGAGAAGTGTTTTTGAGAGGAAACTTGTCTGGTCGTAATTTGTGTTTTCTCTTCACTTTGTTGCCAGTTAAAGCAGCAAAACTTGACCATTTATTGTGTTCATCAGTACTCGTAATATTATACGTTACATTTATATCAAAGTTATGTGGAAAACGTGGTTTGCTTGACTGCCAACATTTTATGGTTGGAGCAAATGGTGGTCTTTTTGGATTTGCAATTTCAATGCTTGAACAAAACAAAAAAAATGTTGGAACAAATATATATACATTAGGCCGGGGCGATTTGTATGGAAGGAAAAAACCCTTAATGGGCCCATCGTTTTTCTGATTCCTGGGATTTAACTGAGCAAAAAAGTCCACTAGAGCATAGGTCTACGATGAAAATCGAGCCTCCCGATTTTGACTTTAAGTTTTTTATCCACGTTTTTTAGAGATTTTGGCATATAACAGCCAAACCTTAGAGATTTTCTATCGAACGAATGGACAACAACTGTAGCCAAGACAGTATTTAAGAACTCTCTAGTACATCGCAAATGCATTGAAACGCTCCTTCAGGCAGTTTGGCCTTGAGAACGTGCAAACATTTCGAAAAATTTCGATAAATGGCACTGTGCTACAAAAGTTGACTAGACAAATATTCAAGCGTTCTGATGCAAAATTATATCGTGTTGGGATCCATGGACAACGACAATGCCTTTATTTCGTTTGGGTCACTTCGGTTTATTTTTTATAACGGTAAAAATAGTGAAAATATGGGTTTCTTACATTTTCAAATTTAAACAGACATACCATCTTTTTTCGATTTTCACTACATTTACCGTTATAAAATTCGTTTCGAAGTCGGACAGAATATCTAAAACAAATCCGATTCTGATGTCGAATTCTGTACGAATGTTGTGTATGGACGTGGTCACCGAATTCGGAAAGAATTTTCTAATGAAATTCTAAACAAATATTAGAGTTTCCAAACGAATTGGTTCCGAATTGGAAAATTCTGAGAGAAATTTAGATTTTCTGACGAATTTGGAAAAAAAAATCTGGAAAATTCGGTGAAATTGTACATTTTGTGAAGAAAATCGGTCAGAATTCGGAAAAAATTCGAAATCAGAGACTTCAAAAAGAATTGTGGACCAATCTACGTAGGCGGATAAGGTATTAAACACATAAAATTACAACAAGATACAGATGTGAATACATCTTGAGATAGATATTTAGGCTATCAACAATTCGACGGTAAGCTTAATCGAGAACTCGATATTTCTATTACCTAAAATTGTTGTAATATTTAATATTTTATTGTAACTTGAGTAAGTCAGTCAGTAGCGGACTGGCAAATCAGGTTGGGTATAATATTTTTAAAACTTTCTATTCCAAATTGGGCGACATTTTAGCAGAATTCGATCCATAAACTTTTGAAGCGGATTGATCCGACCACCGACGAAGTCAGAGGGGCGGGGTCTGTGGCCCTTATATTGGTAATTTTTTAGAAGATTTTTCTCGAGATGCATTTTTGGCATTTCCCTAACCCCAACATATGACCAAAGTACACAAACTTGGTCGAAGCGCTTACGACTCTCCGTCGGTTCTATTTAACTACACACACAAAATTCCAACATTTTTATCTCCTGAAGCTGAAGTTTTAACAATAAGACATAATTTTTTTTTGTGGAACTCCAATCTTTATAAAAGTTTTCCCATATTTATATAAGTTTAGTTGGCGTTAAGCGTTTATAACCATTTCAAAATCCTTATTATTAAAAAAACATTGTTCCACAACATCCCATACGGGACAAGGGAGACTTCTCTCATATCAATGAGTGCACCCCGATTCATATTTAGCTCAATGATATGGACCTACTGGTTATCGCCGAGTCCGAACGGCGTGTCTTAAGACACCACTTGTTCACAAGTTTTTTCCTTATTATAACACTATATAATTTTTTTTCCCATATTTTTTACATCTAACCTTGAACAAATTCCGACGGTTTTGTACAATTATTTAAGATGGAATCCGCATTACCTTCACTCATTACAGGAGGATTTTTATTTCCATTTTGAACGAAGTGTCCGTCGATATGTTCCAGATTTTTAAATTTCTCAACAATCATTTGAATATTTTTCGGATCGCGTACATTTTCCAACAGATTGCGAAAATATTCATATTGTTTGGGTGGCACTTTGGCTGAACCACCGCTATTTGCAACTAATTTTTCGAAAATATGCTGAAAAGTTTGTTTTTGGACATCGGTCAAACCGGTGATTGATGATCCAGCGACGGCTGAAGCCATGGGTGATGGTGGTGTTGTCGGTGGAGATGTAACAACGGAGGAAACCGGATTCGATGTTGCCGTCGTTGCAGATTGATTTGGTGGCGGTGTGGTTTTAATGTCCATTTTGTTTTCAAGCTTAGGAAACAATTTATTTAGTTATTATTTTTCACTTCTTCAGTAATTTTCTTGTCAAAATTTGTATTGTTGTTAAACTGACTTCATAATATTTTTTTAGAATTTTTTTAAAACACTTTTTTCTTAGTAAATTTTTGTTATATTTTTTTTTCTTTTGATTTTTCAATTTGAGCTGGAAAGCTTTTAAGCTCTTGTTTAGTTGTGTTTAATAGAATGTAATCCACTTGCCGTCATAACGAGTTCAGTTATTTTAATAAATTAATCCAAGCAATGAACTAGTAGTTGTTGTTGGCCAACAACATCTACTACCGTTCGTTTGGCGCTGCGTTGCCTTACAAATTGGCGTTTAATTATTTGATTGCACAGACACCCACACACTCATTCGCACGCTAAACGTACAACCAACCAACACACTCACGAACAAAACTTTGCAAAAAGTTTAAACGCGTCGTTAAAGTCGTTTAACATCAAGCGGAGCGCCAAAAACACGTAACGTTCTGTCTTAGAGCAAAGGTAGCAATAAACAAGAAACCCCATAAATTCTGGCACAGAAGCAATATTTCTTCGTTCACCATGAAATCAGACAGACATTCAGTGGAACTGTTGTTGTTGCCGTTCGAAACATTTATTCATTCATTCTTCACACAGCCCAGACAGGGGAAATAAAATTCAAATTGGAAACAAGTTTTAGTTGGTGGTTGTTCTGGTAACTCTCAAAAGGAGGCGGAGTCTTAACTGGTATCTCAAAGTACACATCTACGCGCTGCTATACGCTAGGTGAGCTGGGATTTGTGTGGATAAATAAACAAAATATCCTTTTGTTTTGAAATCCTGGCAAAGAGAGTATCTAGTAGAGAGATAGAGAGTGAGAGAGGTCCTTTTGTTTATGTGTTTGTCCTTCAGCAACAAATCCCATTGCTGTTATCATCGTTCGTTCTACAGCCGCCCTTGTTGTTTCGAGGTGGTGTTGCAGCGCGTGCTACCTTTGCTTTGTTCTATCCTTGCTAAGCTGTTTTTGTTTTCATCCTACCGAAAATTTGCCAAAAAAAAAAACAAAATAGTGTGAAAACTTGGTACTGTGGTTTAATTCCTTTATGTTTATTTGTGTGTGTGTGTGCGTGCGTAATTGTTGTGTTATCTGCCTCATTTTGCTCCGCTTGCAGAGAGTGGTTGGTGTATGGCATTAATTCTACTTGACTTGAAGCCATTGTATAATGGCAACGGTAATAGACAAATAGATTACGGAGATTTAGATTGTGTTAACACATTTTACATTTGCAGTTTTTGAGTAGCAGCAGACCAGGAGAGAAGATACAACAGCATTAGTGGTTAATTAGGTTTTTATTTGAAGATATTCTAAAAATGCCGACTTTGGATAATCAGATGTGAGAGTGTGTGTGTCAATATATAAACACGTATAATCAGTCTATATGTATGTATCATAGGTTAATTACAAATTCTGCTGATAATTGAACTTACCAAAATGGGTTGATAAATTTCATGCTTGACATAGCATTTCTTCCAAAGTGTCGGCTGTAAAATAATAATGTTAAAAAAATTACTCATTAATAAAGCACGGTGACATTTGAATAGCTTTTGAAGACTAAAATAATTGAGGGAAATTTATTAAAGGGATAGCATACAGAAAACATTTTGGATTCACGAAGATTTGAAATAGGAACATATTTGCTTTAGATAATAGCGCGCAGTTCCCAATCACAATCATCAAACAATCAACAATTATCTTTCTTGGTCTTTTGACTTTTGCTGAAATAAAGAATTTCACCAATTTCGTATTTCCATCTTCTTTGAATAGAATCAATAAACAATAAACAATATTTATAATATTGATATATTCGTCTACAAAATGCACAAAAAATAATTAATCTAGAGAAAACATGGATTTTTAAATATACAAAGAAATATTGGCTTATCTTTGCGTGAGTTAAAATCGTTTTTTCCTGGTCAAAACCAGGGCTGTGGAGTCAAGCCATTTGTCCTTCGACTCCGACTCCAGAACAGTTTTTTTCACGACTCCGAGAGTAGTTTCCTATACCACTGTAAATGAATATAATATTCACCATTTTTCAACTTTTCTAATACTCGGACCATATGTGTTTATATGTATGTTGTTTTCCTTAAGGTATTTTGTAATGTAATATGATGTAAAATTCATGTTCCATTCAGAATCTGCTGTATCTTACATCGAAAAGTAGCAACAAAATCAAGTTAGAAAGTTTCAGACTATTTTGCAGGAATATATCGACGCCTCCAAATAATAGTATGCTAAGTCGACTTAGCATATTTTTATATTTAACGTCCTTTAACTTAAATTCTGTCAAATTTTGGTAATGATCGGACAATCCGAACAGAAGTTATTAACAAATATTTACTTAGCATACTACTGAAGGTCAAAGAAATTTCCAAACTTTTAGAGCTTGTCCTGAAAAACTCGCATTTCAGAATTAGCAAACTATTATTTGGAGGTGTCGAACGTCCTTTAACTTAAATTCTGTCTAATTTTGGTAATGATCGGTCAATCCGAACAGAAGTTATAAACAAATATTGACTTAGCATAGTACTGAAGTTCAAAAAATTTTCCAAACTTTGAGAGCTTCTCCTGCAAAACTCACTTTTTAGACTTAGCATACTATTATTTGGAGGTGTCGATATGTGCAAGCATGTCACGGTGTGCCTTAAACAAATTTAAATGGAAGGTGCTTACACCAGGGAAGTTTTTGCAAATTCTGAAACTACAATGCTCATAGATGAGAAATATCAAGAAACAAAAAATCGCCATAGGGATTTAAAAATAAGTAGCGATTTAATTTCAAGTTTTTAGGGGTTCTTTAGGTTTTCACTATTTTGCTTGGAAACCGCGAGCCCTTTGTAAATGGGCCAAAAGAAAATGTTGTAGCTGTGAACATTTTTCACAAGATTGACCTTTTTGATATTTTCGTAGGTTCTACCGTTTTTGAGATATAGTAGTTTAAATTGAGACAGTGCACTGACTGTATCGCCTCCTTATAAAACAATATCATGCTCAGTGCGCCTTAACTAACTTTTGGATTCTGAAACAGCAATGTTCATAGATAAGAAAAATAAAAAAAACAGAAAAATCGCCGGAGGGATTTTTTAAATAAGTCGCGATCAAAATTTTAGGGTTTTTTAGGCAGGTTTGCTTGGAAACCGCAAGTCGTATCGAAATGAGTCTAAAAAATGCTGTAGCTGTGAACATTCTCTACAAGATTGACCTTTAGGTTTTTTTAGTAGGTTTTACCATTTTTGAGATATAGAAGTTCAGTTCAAATTTTTAGGGTTTTATCTTAAGTCTTCAAGATTTTGCTTGGAAACCGCAAGTCATATCAATATGGGACTAAAGAAATTGTTGAAGCTGTGAAAATTCTCTACAAGATTGGATAATTTATTTTTTCCTAGTTTGTAATATTTTCAAGATATATAAGTTTAATTTGGGAAATTGCAGTAATGAAATTGTTTTATAAGGAGGCGATACAGTCAGTGCATTGTCTCAATTTGAACTTCTATATCTCAAAAACGGTAACACCTATGAAAATATCATAAAGGTCAATCTTGTGGAGAATTTTCACAGCTACAACATTTTCTTTTGGCCCATTTACAAAGGGATCGCGGTTTTCAAGCAAAATCGTGAAAACCTAAATAACCCCTAAGAATGTGAACTTAAATCGCGATTTATTTGGAAATCCCTCTGGCGATTTTTTTGTTTCTTGATATTTCTCATCTATGAGCATTGTAGTTTCAGAATCTGCAAAAACTTCCCAGGTGTAAGCACCTTCCATTTAAAATTAGTTAAGGCGCAACGTGATGTATATATCCTTAGATTTCATTTTAAAATGAAAACAACTACAATCGACGTTAATTTTGACTGGATGAACTTCCTTATGAGAAAATCAATAATTCAATAATAATAATTCAAATTTGGACCTATGTTAGCAATTTCCGCAAGAAGGTTCTCTGTCTATCAGGAAACCATATTAAAACCAATGCGGTTGGATAAAAATTCTATGTCAAATTTAAAATAACCTACTTGTAGCTCTGTAATTATTTCACAGACAGAGGGGCAAGACATTGAAATTAATATAGCATCCTGGTCATGGTGGATGGTGAATGAAGGCAATAACGATAATTAACATGCAAGAAGAGATCACCATGTTGTCCTCTGCATATTGCAAATGTTAACCCCTCTATTAGAGGCTCTGAAGTAGGCTTCGTTCGGGAATAGGAGACATGAGAACCAAATCTTCTTTGGATTGTTTAACGCATTTTTCAAATAACAAAACTTGTACATTTATATAAGTGTATTCCGCATCATAAATACTACATGCGGTAAGCAATTCAAGACCAGGTCTTAAACTCGATCCAAAGCAAAAGTCTGTAGTACTTAAATTAAACGCACATGTTTTGAACTTTTGTAGAATTGTAACCTGAAGAGTGGAATGGAATATTTTAACAAAATATCTGATATTTATCATGAACACCAACCACCGCTCAGACAGACGAATGTAAAAGGCCAGTAGCTCTTTTCATAGAAATTGTTCTAATCTCTTCATTGAAGTCAAGTACGTTTCCTCGTAGATCTTAGAACTTGGATGACATGTTGGTCTTCATGTTGATCGTCAGTAACATTTCTCATATTAGACCACAAGGTCTTTCATAGCAGTCCAATAGGTCCTCTCATAGAATGATGAAAATAACAGTAGGTGTTCTAGCAGAATAATTTAAGTACTTTTATTAAAAATACAAAAAAGTCAAAGCAAGTGAGAGCAATAGTAGGAAGGTGCCGATCATGCAATTCCCTGCACCACTACTCCTGGACACTAGCTTTCCACGAAATTTCTTTTCCACGATTGCGGTAAGATACCAGAGATTGGACAATTATTGCGACAAACACAACAACATCGGATAAAATTATGTTTTTTGTGCTTTTCACCCCATAAATACTTTCCGATTAACATTACACTGAACAACATTGACTCACACCGAAAGAGAACCACCTTCATGTCCAAAAATGTTTTGCAATTATATTAAAAAAGTATTTTTTAAATTTGATCGGTAAGGACTACACTGTGCTCCTAATATATTGTCCATATTATGTAATTCTTATATAGGAAAATATATAACGAAATCTAATAAAGGACACATTTCAGATGTCAAAGTCAAAGGCAACCACTTTAATAAAACCTCAAATTTGATACTATTGAGTACTATTGGCATCGATCTGTTGCATATTAGATCGGACTGTACGCCAATCTCCCTGCTATACATGTTGAAGGTCCTTATTGTAAGGAAAATATATTATCGGCTTAATTTTTGGAACTTTGTTGCAGTAAGGTGCCCCAAAACTTTACGTAATATATAATATTAACCAGTTGACTGTCCGAGCATTCCTGACAGGTAAAGTCAACTATATACGAAGGATTGGGTCGTAATCTTTTATATACCGTCGCGATCCATATCCTGGCCGCAGAAAAACATGTAATTTTCCTTTCATTTAACATATTTTTTCTGTTAACGATGATAACTAAATTTTTAGACGTCATTCCAGGAACGGAGTACGAATTTTCTGCTTACTTTCCATCCCTAAAGCCACAGGAGGTACAGAGGTATTTCATACTGAACCTGAGGCCTTAAAGTTTGTTCTATAAGTTTTTCAGTTTCCTTAAAACGCAATAAAATTTTTGTCAATATGATTTAAATTCCTGATTAAAAATCAATACCACATAAAATGTAAAATATGAAATAAATATTACGGCAATGACTAGATCGCCATCTACGGGTTCTTGGAAAGAAACTGTGGGTCAAGTTTGTATTACACTCTTGGAATAATGACTGAATATTAAAGTTATGATAATCTACTGGAAAAAAGGATCATATGAAGAGAAATTGAACTTGAACACTTACGCAAAGGGGTCAATTATAATTCTATTGTCATGGAACTTCACTAATTATAATAAAGGCTTTGCTTACTTGTTTTCTCATAGATTTCTTTTATAATGAATAAACGATCTCTCAAATTACAAAAGCTTTCTATGATACAAAAATAACATAAAAATTTGTTTGATAAATGTAGAAAAAAAGAATTTTGCTCGGAGTTGGAGTCGATCTTACAATCTTTATTAATAAAAATCAAATGTCGTTCGTTGTTAATGGCATCAGTTGAGAACCGACTTTATAGGATATCCGAGGAATATTTCGATGTGTTACAAACGGAATGACAAATTTAATTATAACCTCGACATAATGGTGCAAGATATAAAAAGCACGTATTCTCCGAAATAAAAACAAGTATGAGTCGGCTTCGCCGACAGAGATGTACATACCTTCTGCCTGTGACATAACGAAGAGACGCAAACCCAGTAAAGGTTGCTTTTCCAAAATATGGACCATTTTTGAAATTAAATTAATTTGGACAAATCCAAAGATCCAAAGTTTAATCCGTTCAATATAATCGTGGTTACCATTTTATTGATTTTTTTGTCCTTTTGAGGGGTAGGTTCCGAAAGAAGTGGACCGATATGGCCCTTATTCAAATTTAAACTAAGATTGAACAAAATATTACGAAGGCCAAATTTTGAACCAAATCGGCAGGTTCAAAGTTATTGTGCGCTCCAAACACTTCAGATGGTGGCGTAAGACTTTTAAAGCTTTCGGGTTATTTTCTCAGAAAGTTTGCCGCTGTTGAAATTGGGATCTAGTTTAGTAGAAATATTACGTGGTGCCATGTATGGATCAAATCGGTTACTGCCTTCGAGAGTTATCATGCGCAACATTTTAGCGCAAAGTTTTGAACATTTGTGGGGGAGGTACCTGAAGGAGTGGGCATATATGGCCCATCTTCGAACTTAAACTAAGTATGGATAGACTATAACGAAGACCAAATTTTAGACCGAATCTGACCGGTTCGAGATTTATCATGCGCTCCAGTCACTACACATGGTGCCATAAGGGGTTTTTAAAACTTTCGGGCCATTTCCTCAGGAAGTATGGACTTACCTCGAAAAAACTTGTACCTTCGTAGTGAATGCAGCGAATACAAGTTATTGCAAAAAGAATCAAAGCGATTTGAGAACATGTCTTCAACTGCATTTTTCCGAAATTATGTGTGGTAGGTACCCGAGGAGTGGATCAATGTAGTCCACATTCGAACATGTGCTATGTCTGACAGAAATTTTACGATGTGCAAAGTATGGATTAAATCGTTAAGTCCCTTCAAGGGCTATCGTGGGCACCACTTTTTCCATAATTGTTGAATTTTGTGGGGGAGTTACACGATATGACCCATCTCCGAACTTAAACCAAGTTTGCACAAATTATTACGAAAGATAATTTTTGGACCCAATCGGTTGATCCATTAGAGAGTTAGCGTGCGCTCCAGCCAGAGAGACATAAGGACGGACGGTCATGCCTAAATTGACTTCCAATTGTCTGAAACAAATTTCGTCCAAAACTATTATTTCGATGAGGCACATTATTGGTAGTATCAAAGTGTAGCCTAATGGCAGAGGGTATAAAAAGTACGCACATATTTTCCAAAATAACAAGTATAAAAGTATCAGTCGGCTTTGCCGACAGAGATATACCCTAAGCCTATATAAATTAAAACACTTTTTTTCCCAAAAAACGTATGTCAAAATGTTGGACGTATGAGCCGACAAAAATGTTGATTAGGATTAAAGTTCAAAAGTTTCGCGGAGGAGGTACTAGAAGCAATGGGCCGACATTGACCATGAGGGTGCCATAGGGGGTTTTTACACCCTTTGGGCTGTTTTCTCAAGAAGTATGGACTTGTTATGGACGGTTACTCCCTTCAAGAGTTATGGTACGCACAAATTTTCCGAACATTTTCGAACTGTTGTGGGGGAGGTACCGGAAGGAGTGGACCGATATAGCCCATCTTCGAACTTAAACTAAGTTTGGGCAAAATATTACGAAAGCCAAAATTTGAACCGAATTGGTTCAGCCGTTCGAGAGTTATCGTGCGCTCCAGTCAGCCAGACAGATAGACAGACGGACATTGCTCAATCGACTCCAAATTGTCTGAAACACATTTCGTCCAAACATACTTGGGGTCTAAAACCATTATTTCGATGAGGCACATTTTGCCCGTATTAAAGTGTATATACCCTCGTTAGCATAAATGCTGAGGGTATAAAAATCAGTAAGGAAAGAATCAATGTCGGGCATGGCCGACTATGTGATGCCCTACACCATTTTCAATATATAAAATATATGTATATGACATCTATTTCCAAATCTGAACCGATTTCGATATAATTTGGCACATTTATTTCTAGACTAAACCCTATCACACGCTCCTAATTTAATTGAAATCGGACATATATCGGCCAAATCTGAACCGATTTCGATATAATTTGGCACATTTATGTCTAAACCAAATTCCGTCACATTTTTCAAATGTCATTGAAATCGGATATATAGCGTGTTTGGTGCATAAAATACATGAAATCAGCAGCAAATATGTACAGGGAAAGTCAAGACTGGACCTCAATGCAAGCCACAATTGGAGAACAAATATTGGAAGGTCCGTTTAGGTCCCAATTCGGCATGCAAACATTTTGAATACCTTCCAGATTTTTTTTTGTGAAAACTAAAACGTTCTTGTGTCAGCTGACTGAATTGTTGGATACCAAACAGAGGACCGTATATTTTTACAACTGCAACAAAATACCAAACTAATCGTATGTTTTCCCTGTGACATTTTGAAATAACTGACATAATTAATGTGGTTTCCTTTTATTTCAAGCACTATAAATCCTTTCAAAGTACGGAAATTTAATAATTTGCGGAGATTTCAAATTGAGAATAAATAAATGTTCTCTTTTGTGTAGAGAGTATAAATCTCATGGCGCAATCTATCTATAATGTTTGTATGTATGTGTAACTCGCCCGTGTTACATGAATGAAGGTATGTATAAGGATAGTAAGGCTGGATGGGGATGGCAAAGGAAAAAGAAGGCATTTTAAGGTATATAAGAAAGAGAGAATTGAGTGAACGACTGTTGATGCTGTGTGAAGATATTTTCAAAAGGCACTTAATTTTGTTATTGTGCAATAGAGTCCAGGAAAAAATACGCAGACTGGAACCCTACCAACTAACAACCGTTCATATACACACAGCCGTGCATACACACATACAAACTTGTATGTAAATAAAAATGAATAAATAGCCGCAAGGAAGTGCAGTTCATATATGCATCCTGGTATCTGACAGTGTCTGTGTGTGTTAGCTAGCCAGCAGTATGCACACAACAACTCAAAATATACTAAAAGGATAATTGAGATATTTGCACACCGTTTAGATGTCCTCACAAAAAGAAAAACTAACCATACATTTGTATTAAATGTAACCGTGTTACTTCTTTTTTTTCTCATTAAAAATTTGTTTTCCTAATGGATCTTCATTTAAAACAAAACAAAAATGACATTTCGCATTGTGGAAAGAGTGTGATAACAACCCATCATCCCCGGGTGAACAAGATTATCTATGCCGAATGTCCTTGTTAAAAAAGGGAGCGTTTTAATCAACTCTTGTGTGATGATGCTCTCATAAAAAGGGGTTGTTGATTTTTAATTTCTGCTGATTTTTGTTTTTGTTGTGATCTGACATTGTGTTGTCTCTGTGTATCTGCGTCTGTTACTGTTGCGGTCTGCTGTTTTATTATTTGATTGAAAAATTAAAACGCAATATAAAAAATCTTGTGTCTTTTCTTTTGCTTTTGGAAGCAGTTGTTTATTTTTTAGCTTGAATGGTCGTGTGAGTGTTTGTGTGTATGTGTAGAATGGTTTCCTTTTGATAAGCAGCCATATTGGGGTTTCCGGTATAAACATTAAAAAAGTATGAATGTGTGTTTGTCAGTGTTTGTCAGTGTTTGTCTTAAAGAAAGTAAAAAACGAATAAGAGTTCTCTCTTTTCTTGAAATAAATAAAACGGAAATATCTTTGAATTTGAGATTTTGACGGAAAAGGATATTATTTAATAATAACAATTTTTTTTTTAAATTTATTGATTTTTTATATCCTTTACGAGTATCTATGTATGTGTGGAAAGTTAACTTTAGATGTCTAGTACGCAGATTGGTTTAGGAGTTAAATTCATGTTCTTATAATGAGATAAAATCAAGACTTCTGCGAAAAGAGACAACGGACTCGAGGATGACTTTCTTGACTACAGTGACGAACTCCTACCGTGCAAAACACCTTACTAAAGCATTATTTTAACGCATTTTGACAACTAAAATAAGTAGTTGCTAAAAGACGTACTACTTATTAAACTACTTATTTTAGTGGTAAAAAACAACCAATCATTTCGAGCGGCATTCCCTTATTAAAATAATAGGTTAGTAAGGGGTTTTGTATGCGGTATTTTTGCTGGGTAGAAAAAGACTGTACCTTTTGTGTGTTAAAACCATCAAATTAATATTTTTATTTTAAAATTCTCGATTACCGTATACATCTTTTTCCAAAAAGTTATTTTTGTTTTAGTGTGCCCCTTCCGAAGTTAATTTCTCTGTACGTTGTTGTTTTGACCCATGACGTCTCTATATTTACATAATAACCATTTACTTGTTAAAGTTAATCAACTCCAACAACAACAACAACAACAGCTCATAATGAGTTCTTAATGCCTTTTAACAACATAAATTGTAATTTAATTCCTTGTATTTCTTTTGTTATGTCGGCCACATAATTAAAAGTTGTTGGCCATATTAAGCGAATGCCTTGAAATGTGCTGCTTAAGTCCAACAAAAATAAAGTGCTTCGATGCAAAAAGGTATAGGAAAAAACAACTGAGAGTTTCATCTTCATTATTGAAGAAAAAACATATTAATTGGTTTTGTAACAAGGCATAGCAGGATGCATAGTGTATGTATATACATATGTAAGAGGAAAAAGCGAAACAATATTACGAGTATTTACACCGCAAATAATTATTATAGGGTTTGCTGTATGCAGAATACTTTGTGAATATCTTCGAAAATGATCACTAAAGGATTGGAGTCTTGCCCTTTCACTTTGGGGATACAGTCAAGACTCCCACGTTTAAGGCATTCCTAGTAGGAGAATCATTATTCATTTTTATGAAATGACTATATTAATGTTGGTATAAAGCTGGTAGTGCTACTGGTTAAAAAGAGGCACAGTGATTCAGAATCGTTTTTCCCCAGCCAAAATTCCGCAATTTTTGAACATCGTAAGCTTTCCATCAATAGAAATTGGTCCAGTCATTCCTAAACTGATGAATGTAGAGTGAAACTCGAAATATTGAATTTTATTGCACTGTAATGTAGCTTTAATTTAAATTTTATGTATTCAGTTTTTCTTTTATTCTATTTTTATAAGAAAATATTCAAAATCTGTTTAAATTTCTTTCATTGTATATTTTTGTATATTACCAATTACCGATTTCGGGTGGCACTGTTATATGTTATACAGAAGAAAATTTGCAGGGTTGGTACAAACAACCTAAGTAAATGTAGAGTTTATTTTATACTGAATTTGGTTAATTTAGCAAAAATTATCGGTCATTAACCTCATTAAAATTAATATTAAAAATGATATTCGACCTAAAAGGCAAAAATTTCAAAGAAATAAAGGTCAACTAAAGCCCATGTCCTTGAAAAACACATGAAAAAGGTGTTGTCAAGGCGTGTTCGCGTTCAGAGCCAAACTCATAACTTCCAAAGGCTACGCTAAGCGTCATGGAAGCCATACAATGAATGCACAAATATCCATCTGTATAAAAACAAATTGCATTAGAAAGACAGCGAAGTCATTCCACAGCCTATATGTCTGATATGCCTCTACCAAAGGTGAAACATGTCACACAATGGTGGTTGTGGGGGTTTGGGGTTTGGACAAAATATTATTATTGCCTATCTTCGAACTGAAAGTACGACAAAATTTTGGAGTTATCGTGCTCTCCAGTCACTACATATGGTGCCATAGGGTTTTTTTACACCTTTCGGGCTGTTTTCTCAAAAAGTATGGACTTGTCGTAATTTAGGCAGCGAATGCAAGTTGCTTCAAAAAAATCAAAATGATTGATTAGAGAACAGGTCTTAAAGTGAACTTATCCGTAATTTTGTGTGATAGCTACCCGAAGGAGTGGACAAACATAGTCCACATTCCAACCTGATCTATATCTGGTAGATATATTAGGTTGCGTAAAGTATGGACCAAATCGGTCCTTCCTTTTAAGAGTTATCGTGCGTACCTGAAGGAGTGAACTGATATGGCTTCGAACTTAAACTAAGTTTGGACAAAATATTATGAAGGCCGAATTTTGGATCTAATCGGCAGATCCGTTCGAGAGTTATCTTGCGCTCCAACCACTACACACTGTGTCATAGGGGTTTTTTGCACCTTTCAGGCTATTTTCTCAGGAAGTATGGACTTGACCCTTATGAAACTTGTACAGTCGTATGGGGGACAGTGAATACAAGTTGTTACAACAAAAATCAAAGCGATTCGAAAGCAGGTCCTAAACTGAACTCTTCCGAAATTTTGTGTGGGAGGTACCCGAAGGAGTGGACCGATTGACTCCATATTGGAACCTCATCTAAGTTTCGACAATGGGGCGACCCAAAACAAGTTGAAAGGCATACAACTAAATTTATTTATTCGATTCAAAAACCTTGTATATGAAATTTTGTGGCAATCGGTTAATGTTAACCTGTGCCATCTGTATGGGGCCAAAGGTGAATTTTCACGAAAATGCTCTAAAGATCGCATTTATAGATCAGTCGTTAAAAAACTTTACCAGTTCGAATCCTACAAAAAATCCTATAAAAATTGTATCGTCGTAATGGGTCAGATAACACAATTTGTTGGAAAAAATCAAGGCGATTTGAGAGCAGGTTTTAAACGGGTTTTAAAAGGCCGATGTAGTCCATATTCGAACTATGTCTGGTAGAAATATTACGACGTGCAAAGTATGAATCAAATCGGTTATTGTCTTCGAGAATTATAGTGTGCACCATTTTAGCGAAAAAATTTGAGCTTCTTGATTTATGTTTGAACAAAAGTGGAAAAGTTTGGACCTAATCGAAGCTATTGTGCGCTCTAGCCAGTCAATTAGGCAGACGGACGGACTTGTCTAAATCAATTCCAAATTTTCTGAAACGAATTTCGTTCAAACATACTTGGGGTCTAAAACCATCATTTCGAGTAGGTACATTTTGGTCGTGAGAAAATCTATATACACATCTTAGGCTAAACACTGATCGTATAGTTAAATAGTTCATCTCGTTTAAATGCAACAGTATTTCTTTGCTGGTTGGTTCCTGAAAGCAACAATCCTACATAATAAGCAAGGAAAAATTGACTGTATAACGACAATAGTACATGAGAAATCTATATTTCTTAATCCAGAAATATGAAAAATAGTCGCACTTCAGACCTAAACCTTCGATGTTTATTTATTTATGTTTATAATTCCTTACCTAATCTCGAGTATCAACTGTTGACCAGTATTATTTTTATCCTTATTTCAAAACGGATTTTGCTTCATTCATAACGGTACAGAGATATTTATAATCAACAACAACCCCAAAAATATTGCCTTCAATTCCCACAGTTGATTCGAGTCCACTGGAGGTCTTGCGCTAGTTTAGTCGTTTACTATGAAGCAGGAGATTAGGAGACTATTTTCTACTTTTCATATGGTCTTCGATACTTCTTTTACAGTCCCAACCACGAAGTCAATGTCGTCGTCTTAAGCGATCAATCAACATGTCGCCTTTCTATTTACTTTCGCATTTTGTATAGCAATCTTCAGCAGGTTGTGAAAAATATCACACAAAAGGCTGTATTCTTATTAGACACCACATTTGGTGCTCGGAGACGAACTGTCCTATTTTAACTGAGGACCGAGGATCAGTTTATGCCATCTTACAAATCCGTAACAGCTGAAAAGAGATACCAAATTTCAGCATGGCTGGGAACACCTTTGCTCACGTTCAAAGCAAGATCTGGTCAGTAGTATTTAGTAATTTGACTTATCTGGGCATGGAACGGAATTTTAAGATATATGCTCATCTTGCTAGAAGGGGATAACTAACTGATGCAGGCACTTTATCATGCAGCGCTTTTGGTCTGCAACTGTTGGGCTGGTAGCCTGTAGGATATTATCGCCCTATTTTTCTTCAATTGGCTTACCTCTGGCTTGACCTCATTCTAACTGGGCCATATACATACATACAATATCATGTTTTTGGATCTCTAGAATTTTCGACATCACAATTACTGCATCAACTGTCGGTATAAACGTATCCCTTGCTAGTTTCTACAGGAAAATACCTTCACCAAAGCCATCAAATTGATTTTTAAATTTTTGGTAGGATTTTCAGAATTAATTCCGATTCTTACAAGTATTTATTATATGGTCAACTCCGTCGAGTTAATTACATTTTCACGTCTGTTTAAGAATTGTTTTCAAATTTATAGCGAAGGTAATGCTTGTCGTCTTGCTCACAACCATATGTATTTGGGATTTCTGAGTGAAATGGGACACATTTTCAAAATGAGATTTTTGGTTTCTTTTTTTTTTGCTGTGGTGATGCTGCTCATCACCAACATATTTCAATATATTTTCAGTTCTTTTTTTTTTTTTTTTTTTTTGATCGACGGCTCCAAAACTATTTGCAAAGAAATACTCACAATTTCTTTAATATTGGTCCAATTTGAAAAAAATTTTGTATGTTTTGTCCTTTTATCAGCTATTTAATAAAAAATAGAAACAAAAATTGCATAGTTGGCTTGGATGAAATTTTTGCGATTTAACATTTTCAATCAATTTTTAACAATGATTGACATCTTCGACTTTCTTGAATGTGTTTTTTTTCTGTATTAAACTACTATCAATTATAAAAACTTTAAGTCCTATTTGATAGTGGGATACCAACGATTACTATTTATTTAATTTTTTAAATAAAATTTTTCTTTTATACCATTGTACTATAGGTAATTAGCCCTGTTTTTGAGGCAAAAATTAATAACGGCGGAATTAAAAGTTTGTTTTTTTAATTTTTTAAATGATTTATAAGCAACTACGTATATAACAAACAAAGCTATTTCTTCCATTGTCATTTTTATAAGTTTTCTTATACACAACAAACTGCTAAAACCGATCACGGTAATCTTCTTCTTAGAAGGCTTTTATTTAAACAGAACGTCTTGTTCCATAAGCCGAACTAAGAAAAGATTTCCAAACGCACCGATCGTTTACTTCTCCAATTTGGATACCATGTTTTGTGATATCTTCTTCAACTTGGTCTTTCCATTGAAATTTTTGCCTTCCCTTGGGTCGTATACCGTCGATTGCCTCGAAGAAGAAGAATTTTTCTCTCAAACACGCTTCAGATCCATACATAAGTACGGGTAGTATCAACGTCTGGTAGAGTGGAAATTTGGTCTGACGAGAGGTGGTTTTGCTTTTGAACTGTTTACTTAGACCAAAATAGCATTTGTTGGCCAATATTATTCTTCTCTTGATTTCATAACTGATGTTGTTAGCTTTATTTATGGCGTTGCCAAAATTGTAGTTCTGAACATCAATAGTTGTTCCGAGTCTACTGGACATATTGCGTGTTAATATCATAAATTTGGTCTTATCCCCGTTGCCTGCCAGACTTACTTTGGCAGACTCAATTTTCGCAAAGGTGGCTGTTACGGATCGAGTTGATCGACCTTTTACATCAATATCATCTGCGTAGGCCAGTAACATTATATTCTCATTGTATATGGTGCTATTTTATCTCTATCGGTATATACATTCGCTTCTCGTATGACCTTTTCCAATAGAATGTTAAATAGGTCACACGATAGACTGTCACCTTGTCCGAAACCTCGTTTTGTTTCACAAGGTTCCGAGAGGTTCTATCCTACTTTAACAGCTGATCTTGTATTAGCCAATGTCATCCTGCATAATCGTATAAATTTTGCGATGATATCAAACTCAGACATGGCTTGGAACACCTTTGATCGAATTGGGCTGTCGAAGGCGGTCTTATAGTCGACGAACAGGTGGTATGTGTCGATCTGTCTTTCAAATTCAATTATTGTATTGTATTCAATTATTGTACCAACATTAGTGGCTATTACTGAATAGAGTTTTTTGTGCCGGCGATAGGTTTAGCTACTTCATATCTTAAATTTAACTCATCTTTCGTATTTAAATAATCATCTTCTTGAAAAAATCTCACTTTAATAGCTGGTAGATTATTTGGCTCGGATGCCCATTCATATAATTCCCAACCCGTGGTTATTTGATTTATTTAGTTATTGTCTAATCCATTTTCAAAACCGAAAAAGGACGATAACTTTCGAACGGGGTAACCGATTTGATCCAATCTTTGTTCGGGCTAATATTTCTGTCAAAGTTAGTTTTATTTCGAAGATGGACTATTTCAGTCAACGTTTTTATATAGTTATTTTCATGATGCCTGTCTTTGGACTAATTAGGTCCCATCCTTGTGTTACGGTCTTTGTCTTGTTGTCATTATTTTAGTGGTTTTCCCGCTAGTTGTGGTGAGTTTTAACGTACAAAAAATACTGTTTAAGCAGGAATGTCAACTATTTTGAGGTAAAAATCGCTACAGATCTACGGTGCGTATGAGGCTGTAGCGATTTTTACCTCGGAACAGTTGGCATCCCTGCGAATAAGATGTAATTTGACATGTCGAGTTCTCTATGAATTAGAATTCTGCTTGTTAGTTTGGTATAACCCTCGTAAAACCTTTATCGTATAACTAATGCCTTTTAAAATCAATATATTGTATGTATGTCAGGAGTAAACGATTTGTATTGGGGAAAGGAGGCAAGGGTTCACTGATTTTCTTTATGACACAGGCTAAATTAATATCTCCGTCGGCACAACCGACTAAACCTTTTCTGCTTGTTTTTTTTTTCAACTTTTTTAAATTCATGTTCAAATTAAATCGTTTGTTATTTATGTGTCCTCAATATACGTGAAATACCCTCAAGAGTTTTTCTCAGTGTAATACTTTGTAATTTCACATTTTGGAGGCAATATAATTATGTATAAATTAATTTGTATTTAATTACGTCCATTATGTCCATCATGGCTTTTTGGGAATTTTAATGATTATCGACACAAACGCAGGCCAACAACTTAACTCCAGCAAATGTAATTCCAACTTTAGTCTAACAAATGTCATTAGAAACAATATCAAAGTTGAGTAAACAAATCAAGCAAATAACCAACTGACCGACCAATCAACCAATCTATCCTCCAATCAACCATCACACCAATCTGATGGACAGGAGGCAAACAGACAGACACACACAGACAATATTCGTTCGTTATTTCATTTATTCATTTTATTTATTTGTCTGACATTACGAAAATAATGATATTGATTGATTTTTGATTATCATCGTTTTCCCCGCAGTTACTGGACACACTCAGTCACCACGATAGCAGAGTGGAGTGGAAAGCAGAGTTCCTATTCATTGCGGCTATTTTAAGCGGCAATTTACTATTTACCAACCTAGACTGACATTTGTGGGCGTCAAATGTCGTAGAGAAATTAAAGCAGCAACAGATTGATGGTAACGCATTTGAAGCTCCTACCGCTAAGCTAATGTGACTGACTGTCGTAGTTGCTGCTGTTGTTGTTCTTGTTTCGCTTACTACATAGTAGGTAGTTGATGGCAGTGCATTCGTTGTCTTGTCTGCTGCCATCGAGGCAGTCAGTTAAACGGAAAACGTATAATTGAAATTTAAACTTTGGGGTTAAAGTTATAATGAAATTACCTGCATGTTGTGAACTGAAGTGAATTGTAAAAATTCCCTTTATTTTGTGGTATCTCTGGCAGAAGCGTAAACAAATAATAGCCCAACTACATGAATTTCCCCTCTTTAAAAACACACACACAAGCGTCACAAATGATGGGGAGGAGTTAACAGTTTGCTTTGTGAGTGTATGTGTTTTTGGAGTCCATATTGAAATGCTGGGGGGTTTTGCTGGCCTGAACTTTTATTAATTGCGGAGAGCAGCCAGCCAAGAGTGAGCAAAAGAGATGGCGAGCGATTCTGCGTATTAAAAATGAGCTGACATTTCATAGTACACATTTCAGTGTGTGTCTTCTGTTTGATACGTACATATGCCCTGCCAGCAATTGGAAGTGAGTTTTATCTAATTTTATAAATGAGGATCTTTTTGGTGTCTAATTTTCTGTAAAAATGCGACATTTGTCTAATATACAATAACAATTGCATTGTTATCCCATTTGTATCGTATCCAGTTACCATTTAGAAAAGAATACGATAGACAAATAACAACAATAACATGTGTATCTAAAAATAAATGTAAGCTATCTCATTTATATCCCAATGAAGGATGGAAATTAGATAGACATATCTATTTTCCATCCTTTATTTGGGTACAAATTAGACAGCTTACATTTATTTTTAGAATTGTTGTAAGTTGAACAAATAAGACTTTTGTACACAGATGGTTATATACGCAGGTGGTGCAATGGTAAGCATGCTCGCTTTGCAATCTGAATGTCCGGGGTTCGATTACCAGGTCAGGCGACATCACATTTTTCAAATGACAAAATTAATATAAGCGACAATTCCTGAAATAATTATAAAAATATAATGAATTAAATTAAATAATAAAAAACCAAAAAGTTAAAAATAACCCAAACAAAGGATTAACGACACAACAACAACAATAAAACAAAACATAAAATAAAAAGGAATTAAATTAAGTTAAAAAGAAAATCAAAATAAAATTTTGTTCTTTTTTATTTATTATTTTAATTAAGTTTTTAGATATATTAATTTTTATAGCTAAAAAAAAAGATTTGTCATTAAAAAAATGTCGACTGGCCTGGGAATCGAACCCGGGCATTCAGATTGTAAAGCGAGCATGCTTACCACTGCTCCACCGATATTATCGTTTTAATAACTTTCTGAAGTGTCCAATTAGACACTCAAAAAAGTATCTAATGAGTGGAACAGTTCTTCCCGAGAGCTTTATCTTTTTGGATAAGAATGCGACTATCGCATTCGTTTGTGCAATCTAATTGAAGTGACTCATTGGACAATAAACAGATAGCAAATGTTGGCAGGGTGATTGTATGTATGTGAGGATTTGTATGTGTGACTCTTGTACTGGTCACCACACTTTTTCATTAAAGTTAATGCTCTCTTTACAGCTTTATTGGTTTTTAATGAGTATTTGAGTTGATGAAGAATTTAATTTATGATGTCCCACAGACCCAATCCAATCACATCATGGCAACATGTATTTTAACCTCCTCCCTCTCCCCGCCCTTACTAACATTTACGAGGCTATGGCTGACTGCCAGGATAGCTGGATGTATGTAGTAACAAGTATGTTTTTGGACCTCAGCAAGGAAATGGTTAGTAGACGCCAGCTGACCACGTTAAGGATATGTTCAGCTTTTATTCAATTTTCAGCAGAAGACACAAAAATGTACGTTGTACACTCCGTAATGTATGCTGAACTGTGTACGTGGAGAAAATTGGGAATCGAAGGAATTGAGTGTTTACTAATTTTACAGGGATGGATTGAATTTGCATCAGGTAACTATAGAGAGGTCACCTACCTATCGCATACAAAGTGTTAACAACCAAATATATTGGAGAAAAAGTGGACAAAGGTCTGCTTGTAATTTTCTTGAGTGGTAGAGTCACCTGTGGAACTGCCTTTAACTCCCGCATTCTCCCATAAGAAATATAAAAACTTGGGTTGGTCGTCGGGTCCACCCCTATAGAAAAATATCCTACTATTTAAAAACAAATAAAAAGATAAAGCAAATCCATATAAATTTGTAAGGACCATGATGTGCGATCTGCGCCTGGAATGATCGGAATCTTTATAGAGAAGGTGGTAGGCTTACTTGCAAAGTACAAGGCCGATGTTACTGCCATACAGGAAATACGATGGATTGGGAAATGCGTCACAACAACACCCAACGGAGACGCACTAAAGTGTAACCGCCACAATCTATAAAGCATGAGTTTAGTTGCGGATGTCCAGTTTCTGTGGAAGAAAGACTTGCTACAATTCAAATAAAAGTTAAATTCTTCAAAGCCAGTGTTATTTGTGTTCATTCCTTTAAGGAAAGAACAGACTCTTACGGAAAGAGAAAGATACACATTAGGGTTATGACTTGTTTATAACTCATATCCCTGTACCATATTTTGATCAGTTTTTACCTAAGATTCAATAAAATCTTAAATCTTACATTGTATATATCTGAAAATAAGCTTCGGAGCCAAATAACATAACAAAAATGACTAAGGGGAATACGAAGGGGAAAAATTGTATAAATATTTTTTTTATTTTTGCGAGAAAGATATTTTTTCTTCAATTTCCCCAAGACAGTCGCTGAATAAAGACGGTCCACTCTTTCGGGTATCTTTCACACAAAATTTGAATAAAAGTGAATATAAGAGCTCCTCTCGGATCGTTTTTAATTGTTTCAGCAGGTTCTCATTTGGGCCCCTTTACGATGGTACAATTTTTTGAGGGCAAGTCCATATTTCCTGCAATAATGGCCTTAAAGCTCCAAGACACCTGACGGCACCAACTAAAATGGCAATTCCGCGAGATAACTCTCGTAGGGAGTTTCTGATTGGTCCAAAGTTTGCACATCGTATTATATTATCTAGTCATGCATGAGGTTGAAATATGGTCTATATAGGATCCTTCCTACGCGTACCTCCCACACAACATTTGGAAAAAAATTCAGTTTACCAGATCATATCGGATCGTTTTGATTTTTATACTATAACGTGACAATATGATCACGTACATAACACAACAACTACTACCAAGAAACCCCTTACAGTCATGGGTAAACAGCGCTTTGACAACACTCCACCATACATTGTCTCTACCTGACATTAGTGGTATAACAGGCCAAACACTGGTAAATTTAGCTCCAGTGTATTTTTGCAACCATCGAAGTCAGTGCTCAGAGCGAATAATTCGCATTCACTTCATGCCTCGAGTCACTCATATATTTCAGAGTTGGTTGCTGATGGCGAGCTGGCTACTGCAGGGAGTTAGCTACACGGGTTGGAACTAAAGGTTGTTCTAAATCCGCCAACGTACACCTTGGTGTTACTGAGTTGTGGTGGCTAATAAATTGCACTGGACCCTCGGGTTTTTCAGTTCTACAGGGCCTTCGGGTCATATGTTCCATTCGGCACTGGACCTTCGGGTTTTTCAGTTCTACAGGGCTCTTGAGTCACCTGTTCCATTCGGCACTGGACCTTCGGATTTTTTAGTTCTACAGGGCCTTCGGGTCATCTGTTCCATTCGGCACTGGACCTTCGGGTTTTTCGATTCTACAGGGCCTTCGGGTCATCTGTTCCATTCGGCACTGGACCTTCGGGTTTTTAAGTTCTACAGGGCCTTCGGGTCATCTTTCCATTCGGCACTGGACCTTCGGGTTTTTCAGTTCTACAGGGCCTTCGGGTCATCTGTTCCACTGTTTGGGTAGTAGTAGTACATTGTAGAAACTAGACCGTAGTCTTAGACTAACATACGACGAAGCCATCGTATCCCCGAACATTAACAGCAGAACGCCGAATCCATCGTGTTCCCAAACATCAACAGCCGAACGCCGAATCCATCGTGTTCCCGAACATCAATAGCCGATCGCCGAATCCATAGTGTTCCCGAACATCAACAGCCGAACGTCGAATCCATAGTGCTCCCGAACATCAACAGCCGAAAGCCGAATCCATAGTGCTCCTTAACATCAACAGCCGAACGTTGAATTCATCGACTCACCAAGCATCATCAGCCGAACGCCGATCCCACCGTGTATTCGAACCCTACCTGTTAGCTATAAGCTGCCGTCCGATTACCTGCAACCCGTCGACATCGTAGCAGGTCCCCGATCTCCTACAACCCGACATACCGATTACCTACAATATCCACGAACCACCAGCGAAACTACCGGGTCCCGATACCCAGCGAACCCCTTCAACAACCGCTGATTAAGACGAGCTATCCGAGTAAGGGTAACCATTGTCAAAACGACGCCCACTTGCCACGAAACCCCATCTAACGAGCACCGATCCATTCAGTCAATCTCACGCCAGCGTTCGATCCATACCCATTGAACATATTCTTATCGTATCCAATCCCGAGTAGATTGTAATCTAGTTCTTAAATCAATAAAATCCGTATTAATCCCCTGGAAAGGGAAAATACAAGTCTTCTCATTTCGTAAGGTTTAGTGGGTCCTTATGGAGACCCTGGACGCGACTGAAGTTACCCCAGCCGACGAGAAAACCACTTTACAATACCCTCAGCATTTATGCCTCGTTAGCATATACACTTTCATACGGCAAAAGTATGCCTCATCGAAATAATGGTTTTAGACCCCCAATTATGTTTGGACGAAATGAGTTTCAGACAATTTGGATGTCCGTCCGTCTGTCTGGTGCGCACGATAACTCACGTACGGATGAACCGATTCAGTCCAACATTTGGCCTTCGTAATATTTTGTCCAAACTTAGATTAAGCTCGAAGATGGGCCATATCGGTCAACTCCTTCCAGTACCTCCCCCACAAAAGTTCGAAAATGTTCAGAAAATTTGTACGCACGATAACTCTTGAAGGGAGTAACCGATTTGGTCCATACTTTGCAAATCGTAAAATGTCAACCAGACTTAGATGAGGTTCCAATATGGACTCAATCAGTCCACTCTTACGGGTACCTCCCACACAAAATTTCGGAAAAGTTCAGTCTAACACCTGCTCTCGAAGCACTTTGATTTTTGTTGCAGCAACTTGTATTCACTGCCCCCTATACAAAGGTACAAGTTTCATCAGGGGCAAGTCCATACTTCCTGAGAAAATAGCCTGAAAAGTACAAATAACCTCTATGACACCGGGTGTAGTGGTTGGAGCGCAAGATAACTCTCGAACGGATCTGCAGATTCGTTCCAAAATGTGGCCTTCGTAATATTTTGTGCAAAATTAGCTTAAGTTCGAAGATAAGCCATATCGGTCAACTCCTTCAGGTACCTTCCCCACAAAAGTTCAAAAATGTTCGGAAAAATTGTGCGCACGATAACTCTTGATGAGAGTGACCGATTTGGTCCATAGTTTACACATCCTAATAAATCTATCAGGTATACATCAGTTGCGAATATGGACTACATTTGATCACTCTTTTGGGTACCTTCCACACAAAATTTTGGATAAATTCACTTTATGAACTGCTCTCGAATCACCTTGATTTTTGTTGCAGCATCTTGCATTCGCTGCCTCAATTACGATAGTAAATGTTTTTTTAGGGGCAAGTCCATACTTCTTGAGAAAATAGTCCGAAAGTTGTACAAAACCCCTATGACACCATATGTAGTGGCTGGAGAGCTCGAACCGAATACTGCGTTCGTCCACACTTTGGATATTGTAATATTTCTTTGAATAAAAGATAAAATTCGAAGGTGGTGTTATAGGTCTACTCCTTCCTGTACCTCCCCCACAAAAGTTCGAAAATATTCACTTTGCAACCGATTTGTTCCAAACTTTAAGTCTCTTAATATTGTCAAAGCTTAGTTTACGTTCAAATGTGGGCCCTATCTGTCCAATCCTTGTGGTACCACCCAAACAAATGTTCAAACTTTTTTGTGTGGTTACGGTTCTGTTCGAGGATCCTTTCGATATTTTTACCAAAGGTTATCCTAGTGGCCCTGTCATAAAAATAACCCTATTTATCGATGTCCCCGCAAATGTTTGAGCTTTAATCCTATTTATACTTTTTTCGGTTCATACGCCCAAAAATGTTGAAAACCCCCCTAAATACATAAGTTTTTTTGGGAAAAAGTACTTCAATCAACACCGGCTGAGGGTATATGTCTGTCGGCAAAGCCGACCGATACGTTTTTACTTGTTTTCCAAAAGGTTGCTATATGGGCTATAGGTCCGAGGCTGAAATTATATCTCTGTCGGCACATCTGTTTGATACTCTTCTACACGCAGAGAAAAAAATATGATTGATCCAAAAATATTCGAAGAGCAAAATATGTATTGTAAAGATATTGTTAGATTCCGTACGTAGTATTTTGAACCCAACAATAGGTTTTGTCAATTTCAAAAATTGTTTTTGTTAAATCGAAAAATAGTTTTTGTGAGCTGGACAATATTTTTCTCTTTTCTTCCACAAGTTTTTTCTTTTCTCTCTGTATTCGATGCCGTTGTAAAAAAAAAAAAACAATTTTGGTGAGTTTAGTTTGTATGACAGAATGATATTATCTTTGTTTTTTATGCATGTATACCAACAATGAGATTCTTGCTTTTAGTTGTTTCTGTTTTTTTTTCATTCTTCTTTGGGTTTTTATCTGATAATTGGTTGTAGTTTGTGTTTTTTTTTCATGTTTGTTATTGTTTATAATTATTCGTCTCCTCTGTTTGTCTTTGCTGTCGGTTAAAACAACAAACCATGTACATATTGTGTTCATCAATTCTCGTAATATTTGTTGCCGACAATTCCTGGGTATTTCAGCCATGTAAAACTCCCCTACAAGTGGTGTCTTAAGACACGCCGTTCGGACTCGGCAATAAACAGTAGGTCCCGTATCATTGAGTTAATATGAATCGGAGTGCACTCATTGATATGAGAGAAGTCTCCCTTGTTCCGCATGGGATGTTTATGGAACAATAATAATATATCAAAAAATTCAGTAACAGGTTTTCTGGGCTGACAATAGTTTTTGTTAAAATTCTAAATTATGATAGTTCCAACCACCGGTATTGTTAATGATTTTTACAATATTGAGGAATTTCGCAAGTTGTTTTTGTTTTCTATGTTTGGAGCAAAAGATGGTATTTTTGGATTTGGATTACAATGCTTGAACAAAACAAATACATTTTTGGAACAAAAATAAATATTTTTGTTCCAACAAACGCGAAAAATGTTTTTTCTCTGCGTGTACTTCTTGAATAGTACGTTGGATTGCCCTGGCATGACCCAGGTATCCACATAGATTATACGATATTCTTGAATCCTTTGGACGGATCAGATTTTTCAGAAAATGATCTGTCACACACAGAGAAGAAATATTTTTGAAAAAAACATATTCTGAAACTAAATAAGGCACAAATTATATGGTTGTTCTAACAATATATATTTTATATATTTGCAATGCCATATTTTGCTTTCAATTAGTCAGCATTGTTTAAATGTTCATACCTTTGTTGATGAAACCTGTAAAACGGCCCTGTGTTGCATCACCTCCATTCTGAAAGTGGTTAGTTTGTAGAGATGTTCGTTTCTATTTTAGCGAATACGACAATGTGATCAGAGCTTAATAAATTTGTACATACACCTATTAAGCAATGGGTCAAGCAGGCGAAGAGTATGAACTGTGTTGTTGTTAGTAAATTTAAATTCAAATTGCCTGATAACTGGCAGGGAAATGGGGAGGAGTGATTCATAACCCTCATTCATATTTACTCTAACATTTGAATATCCAAATGTAAATCCCTTAGCTAAATTGTTTAATTATAATTATTCAGACACACCGCCGCCAACCCCCTTGTGAAAGGATTCATTCATCTCACATATATGTCATCTGCCAGTGGACAGACTTTCTTTCAGTCAGTCATTCATTCACCAACTACAGTTGTGTTTTGATGATTTAATTTTCTGGTCTTCTAATTTAATTTTATTATAGAAATACTCTCTATTAAGGATGTATGTGGTGGTGCGGCTGGGTATGGCCTGTACTGTCCTTGTCGGGTTGATAGCACGTCGCAACAGTTATCACAATAATGTACAACAAAATGTATCTCCTCTCATTTTTTGTTGGTCATATTTTCTCTCAGTTTTCAATTTTAACTTCCTGAGTGTGTCTTGTCGTTTGTGTTTTGGTGTAAGCAAAGAAATATAGGATCCCAGTACCCCCTCTCCATGTTATAACCTCCCATCCTTGTTGTTTTATGGCGGAGCACATATGCAAATTCATTTAATGGAAAATGGTGGTATTTAATTGAAAAAGGAAACGTGTTAAGGTGTTTTTATAAATGGAATTGGCGCAGAAGAAGAAAAAAAACCGAAAACCAACAGTATGACACAAGGATGAAAGGACCTCAAAAAAGGACATGATTGTATGTATGTTTGAGTGTGTGATGAATTTTATATTTTGTTTATGAAAGTAAATGCTTGTGTGGCTGCGGATGTGCGCCCGTGACAGTTGATTAAATTTTAAATTGGTGCTGGGGATATGCATGGTTTTCGATGATGGAAAGAGTTATTATTTTTTGTGTGGATTTTTTAATGAATTTCCAAATTGAGGTGACTTTTTTTGCTGACAGATGAGCAATGTAATAATATTAAAAAGAAGTGCATGGAAACAAATTGAGGTTATGGTTATTACTTCTTTTTCAGTTAAAGTGAATTTTGGGGTGGACATGTTCAATATCTCGGCGAAGGTTATATAAAAATTAAAAATATTGTTGTATGTCGAAAAAGTAAGTTTGTGGTGACTAGCTGAAATATCTGGGATGTGAGTTCAGATGAAAATAACAAACAATTGTTGATCAAGATACTAACATTTAAATTACTTTTAAAATCGTTTACAAATCTACTTAAAGATTCACCTCCAGTAGTCCAGCCCAAAAACCAAATTTTTATATCTTTCCAGTATTTTAAACTGGTCGTTTTTAAATCCGCTTCAAACAATTTGGAGTCAATTTAACGATGTACGTTCGTCCGTCTGTCTTGCTGATTAGAGCGCACGATAAGTCTAGAAGGGATTAAAATGGTTGCTCCATTATTTGCGCATCATAATGATTCTACCGAACATCGGTCAAGTTCAAATATGGAGTATATCGATCCACTAATTTACGTACCTCCCACACAAAATTTCGAAATGTTTCATCCAGCCCCTGCTCTCGAATTGTTTTAATTTTTTTTTTTTTTTTTTTTGCAACAAGTTGTTTTGAAGGCGTCTGTTTGAATGGTTTGGTTTTTTGAGACCATTCCTGAGAAAATAGCTCGAAAGCTGCAAAACCATATATATCGGCTGGTGCGATTGACAACTTTTGAACAGCATACTGAGTTGATACAAACTTTGTATATTGTAATATAATAGTGAAGATTCGGAATCAAATTCGTTCGAATTAATACCAAACCTTTTGTTGGTGTTGATATTTTTGTTTAATTAAAAAACGAATCAAATATTTTTCGAAAAACAAATTTGGTTTCAAATCGTCTTAGAGAAAATGGTATGAGTTCTACAATAGGACATTTCTGTTTCCTTAGGATACCTCATCCACAAAAGTTCAACATTGTTTAAGTGCAGTTAAAGGTCAGTTCGAGGATCCTTTGGAAATTTGTACCGAAGGTACTTTTTTGGTCCTGTTTATAACCATATTATGCTTCCATAATGCTCTAAATTATATGGTGACCAATTAAAATGACAAGTGGGCGCGATATTTTTCGAAGTGAAAGGAAGATCCACATTCAAAATTGACTGTATCAGTCCATTTCAATAAGTACCTCCTCCGTAACATTTTTGTCGGTACGTTCATATCTCCAAAAGGGCTCCCTAAACTGCCTAAATACATTATTCGATCTGGCAAAAGATAAAAGTTTCAGCTCACAGGGGCTGCGTGTATATCTCTGTGACAAGTGAGAGCAAACCCTAAAACAACTAAAGGTCCGACTGTCTCAGAGTGCCCTACTGAAATTTCATGCAGCTACTTTTTTTCTTGATATCTAATCATTATTTATTGAATTTACAAATTCATAAGTCCTGCGAAGCTTTAGGCTAGTCTGCGTTATACGCAACACCACATAAATCTGTCCCGGTCAGGCCTCATACATGAAGGCAGAGAATATGAATCTACGCTTCAACCTGTACAGAACTAGCCAACCCGGTCTGCGTTGCTGGCCCTTGAAACAGTTTTATGTAACATTTTCTTAAGTCAATTATATTTTTATACCCTCAGCATTTATGCTAACGGGGGTATATACACTTTCATACGGGCAAAATGAGCCTCATCGAAATAATGGTTGTAGACCCCAAGTATGTTTGGACGAAAAGTTGATTAAGCCATGTCCGTCCGTCTGTCTGGCTGGAGCGCACGATAACTATCGAACGGATCAACCGATTCGGTCCTAAATTTTGGGTTCGTAAAAATTTTGCGCACGATAACTTCTGAAAGGTGTGACCGATTTGGTCCATACTGTACACATCCTAATATATCTACCAGATATAGATCAGGTCCGAATATGGACTATATTTGTCCACTCCTTCGGGTACCTCCCACACAAAGGCCTGCTCTCGAATCACTTTAGTTTTTGTTGCAGCACCTTGTATTCACTGCCTCAATTACGTCAGTAAAAGTTTTTTCAGTGGCAAGTCCATACTTCTTGAGAAAACAGCCCGAAAGTTGTAAAAAACACCTATGTCACCATATTTAGTGGCTGGAGAGTTCGAACCGAATAATGCGTTCGTCCACACTTTGGATATTGTAATTTTTCTTCGAATATTAAATGAAATTCCAAGGTGGTGCTTACAGGTTCACTCCTTCCCATACCCCCCAAAAAAGTTCGAAATATTCGCTAAAATGGTACGCGCGATTTCTCATAGACGTAGCAACCGATTTGGTACAAACTTTGGATCTCTAAATATTGTCGAAACTTGGTTTATGTTTAAATTTGGGCCCTATCTGTACAATCCTTGTGGTATCAACCACACAAATGTTCAACATTTTTGTGTGGTTAAGGGTCTGTTCGAGGATCCTTTGGACATTTTTACCGAAGGTTTTCCTAGTGGCCCTGTTTACAGCGATATTATGTTTTTGGTAGGCTAGTGAGATAAAAAAAGCTCTATCTATCGATACCCCCGCAAATTTTTGAGCTTTAATCTTATCTGTACTTTTGTTGGTCCATACGCCCAAAATTTTGAAGACCCCTCTAAATACATACGTTTTTTGGGGAAAAAGTATTTCAACCAACAAAGGCTGAGGGTATATCTCTGTCGGCAAACCCGACTGATACTTTTTTACTTGTTCTTGTATCGCTTAAAAATCGGGATCTGCATGTGACTATAATAAAAAATCTTCAGAAAGTTGGTGTCGATAAGCAATTTTAACATACCGCCAAAGAACTGATGACTTGAGGCAAGCATTTATTTCATCTGCTGGAATAGTATTGTTACGGAATTAGGCTTAACTAATCTCCGTGTTGACGTTGTTTTATTTACTTTATTACACTTATTCGGAACCGGCTTTAATTACTAAGCACGCAGCTTGTCTCTAGTTAGCACGCAGCTCTTCTTTAACCGATCTGTTCAGTTCAACGCTTAAAACACAACTAACTCGCCGTTGCTGATTCCACCTGTATTTATCCCAAAATCTCCCTGTTCGGAAATTATCCAGAACGTCTGGTAACACCTCGAATCTGTGCAACGACACACAGACGTACATTCGCACTAAGCGAACAACCATACTCACATACATGGGCGAAGATCAATACAAGTGGATAAGCACACTAATGACGTAATTACAACAACAAACAAATGCAAGAAATACAAGAAGTAGCAAACTAAACGGTAATTACGTGATTATGGCAAAGCAAACAAAAGCACATTAATAGGTCTGTACGATAACTTCGCAAGTAAAAAGTACTTGCAAGTACTCAGCAAGTTCTTAGTAACTTCTCTCCACTAATTTTACTCCCTCGAAGCTAAAAATTTGCAGAATGTTATCGAACAACAATTCTCAAAAACTTGCAAGAAGTCAGCTGATTTGACAAACAAGAAGTTTGGCGGATAAGATTAACCCCCTGCTTTTGTAAAAATGTTTATTCTTTTCAGACGAATTGTCAAATTTTTTAAATGAGGAATTCTTAACGATATGTGGAACGGTTATACGAAAAATTAGGTATGTATGTCTTATGGGGGCTGAGCTATGGATGCTTAAATTATTACGAATATAGACGAACGAACAAAAATTAGTTACAAAAACAGGGGGTTAATTTAACAATCGAAGGTTGTTTACGAAAATTGTTTGATTATTCATTGCTACAAAAATAATTCTCTTTCTATATCATAAATTAACGGACGGCCGTCCACATAGTGTTCATCCTACTCCATGGATGCGCCGCTTTTTGCTGGGATTTGATATCTTAGAAATAAAACAATCATCACAAACTACAAAATAAGTTATTTTACCAAATAAGTCGTTTTCCATACTTTATTTAGTTATCTCTTCTCTTTTTTATCTTGTAATTATTTAATTAACCAAATGTTTATGTTTTTTCCAAGAATTGCAATGTCCGCCACAAAACTTGTAAGTTCTCAGTAAAAAAAGTCTCCAAAATTCTCTCCAAATTCGCTCTCTTTTACTTTACAAGTTTGTTATCAAACAGCATTTTGTAAAAGTTTTTACAAATTTGTGCAATCTTTTGGGTTATCGTACAGACCTAATGAAAGGTAAAGTAAGAACTAGAATGATGAAGAGAATTCTACATGGTAGTTTTTGTTGCTTAAATAAAGTAACTGCATAATAAAGCTTTACGTTACAATACAAATTTTTAAATTAACGGAAATTATACTAATTTAACTTAAACCTATCAGTTACATTCGTACTGGGTACTGTACCCAGCAAAATGTTCGATGCCAAAGATGCGATTCAATCATGGGTGCAACTGAGCTGGTATGTCATCTTTTTAGCATCTTCATCGATGAATTTTATATGAGCGTGGACCCCAAAAGATGCTATTCATGTTTGAATCCAAAGAATGTCATTTACACCAATGCTTTGTCATGTCATTTTCACCAACCCTTTGCAATGGCATTATAATTACGACGGGAGTTTTAACAACGTTGCTTGTGATTTCGAGTTTCCGACAACATCAAACCTATTGTAAATAATTAATCTTATATATTTAGAAAAATGTGTATAAATAAAAGCACAAAATTCATCTCTATTGGATCGATGGAATAGGTTCAAATGCTAATGAAAAGATCGGATCATTCACGACTTCCTTTGCATGGGTTCAAATGTCCAGTGGCAACTTAAGGGTCGACTGTGTCGTCTTCTTATTATATAGCTTATATACATGACGAAGCTATAATTATCGACATGCTACCTTATAATCTAAACACTTGCCTTCCTATAAGTACAAGTACAATAAGTACAGCCATTTCGACATTTTTCGAAAAGTTTGCACCTTCTCAAGGCCAAAAATGTATAAGAGAGTTCTTAATTACTGTCTTGGCTACAATTTTTTTGCTTGTGTTCGATCGAAAATCTCAATGGTTTGGTTGTTATATACCAAAATGTCCAAAAAACGTGGATAAAAACTTAAAGTAAAAATCGGGAGGATCGATTTTTACCGTAGACCTATGGTCTAGTGGACTTTTTTGCTAAGTTCAATCCCAGGAATAAGAAACGAGAAGCTCCCATTAGGGGTTTCAAATCACCCCGGCCTAATACACATACAGCGAGCGCCTGTTGTGGCGCTTTTTGACTAAAATCCTCTCCCAACCCATAAAAAATGTTGGTACCCAAATAAATAAAATTGAGATGTGTTACAAAATGTTGCAAATATATATTTGTTTGCATCCAGTCCCAAACATATACATATTTGTTTGGGTCTTTTGTTAATCGGTTTGCCCCCTCACCGACAAATTGACAATTGCAGCAAGGAAAATGACCTAATGTAAATATAGACTTTCATGGCAGAACCTTCTCTATAACTAGTGCCAAAATTCAAGGTATTGAATTTAGTTTGTCGTCAATATTAGAGGGTTAATTTCTCTTTTATATCCTTTTTATAATAGTAGTGTGTTTTTATTAGAGTGGGTTACTAACCCAACGTCTGCACCTATGACGTTTAACACTCTTATACGTGAAAGTGGAGCGCCAAAGACTCTTTTCGTTGGTCCAGGAAATCGAACATTACTCCGAGTTAACTTATGGTTTCGAGAGTTACAATTATTATATACAATTAATTATAAAACTAAATTACATGTAAATGCAAATAACACCATAAAAAAGCAGACATTTCATGAGCAGCCGCTCCTCCTTTGCTGTGTTATCATGGTTTGTGGGTTTTCGTTAATTACTAACATTGTTTTTGTTTTTGTTTCATGTGCTTCATTATGCCACCACGAACACAATGAGTATCTCAACCAGTCATTTTAGCCATTTTAAATTTGTCATAATGAGATAATTAATTTAATGACAAACACTGCTTGCTCAAAAACTCATGCTCAAGCTCATGTCAGTTACACGCGCACAAAAATACAGCACAAAGGACATTTTAATAAATACATCCATAGAAGCATACCACCCACACACATACACAGCATTTGTGTTATATACCCTCACTCATACTTGTACATACACAAATCCATTCACATATATATATACGTATGTATATGTTTATGTATGTTTATAATTATTTTTTAATTAAAAATCATTGTGCATTGTTGGTTGGCCTTTGTTCCAGACTTAATTGAAATATAAGTAAATAATCATTTTGTTTATTAAAAAAACACTCATTTCATTAACCAGTTTTGGGGTTTTCCATATAAATGAATTTTTTGCATTGCATTTGCCATTTATGTATGCATGGCGTCGTTTTTTGTTTAATTTCTTCTTTTGCCATATTAATTGTTTTAATTAGTAGAAATTATTAAATAAAACAAGTTGGAATTTGAATGTGTGTGTGCCAACAGGATGTCAATGTGAATGTGTTGAAGTCTGCAATGACAAATACAGAAATCAATTAAAATTCATTAGGGAGTTTAACTCATTTGCAAAGTTTGAAGTTAGATAAATAGAGAGTGAATATGTTTAGCATAGACACCTTGAAAACAAAATCATTTTTCCATACGCAAGTTTTTGTTTCTTTATTGCAAAATTTTTGCATTTCATAATTTAGAAATGTTTGTCCTATGCAGGAAGTCCGTCCAATTTAAATTTATTGTTTTATATATTAACATTGAAAATACAACACATTCTTGTCCTTATGAAAGCACTGTGCCTCTGTCGGTTGCTCTATAGTTTTCCTGCAACTAAATCAAAATTCAGTATAAAAGACATTCATTTAATTTTATCATTCACTCATTTGCTCAATTATTCAATTGAATTTTCTATTCATGGAAAACAGGATTCACTTACACAAACTAACATGGAAAGTTATTCAATTTCACATACAGACATAGCACAGCTAAGAAAAGCTCACAATCTTTCAATATCTGGTTTGAAGAAGACTACATTGAGGTTGTGATGTTAACCGTTTCGAGGTGATTCCTTCTAAAGGAAATATGAAGAAGTTAGTGTAGATATGGTGGATGTCTACTCTACTTCAATAACTTTGTACCACAACCAGGGATGTCAATTTAATGTTGTATTTGAGGAACAGAAAAAACAAGTTCTTTAATAAAATTAAATTTGAGATTATTTTTAATGAATGATAATATTGTGGAGGGTAAAAAAAGGAATACCAGGAGTAATAGATTATAATGGAATATATTAGAATGTTTCGTAGCGGCAATGCAATGTAATTATTTTAATTATTCCTTTCATACAACCGAAATGTCCTCATTGAAATAATGAGCTTAGACCCCAAGTCCCTCTATTCACCAGTCTCTATTCACCACAATAACTCTCAAACTTTTCAAACTTCATTTACACCTTCGGGAACCTCCCAAAAAACAAAAGTTCAACATTTTTCGCTAAAATTGGGCACACGATAAGGGGAGAACCCGATTGGGTCCATACTTTGCACATCGTAATATTTCTACCAGATATAAAACATGTTCGTTAACTATTATATCGGTCCACTCCTTGGGTAAACGGAGGACAAAAAAACGACTCTCTAACATATGTCCCAAACATATTTTGCAGCAAACATAACATATGTTTGGGTCCTGCAAACAAATATATGTTTGGTAGCAAACAAATATATGTTTGGGTGCAAACAAATTATATTATTGGGCGCAAACAAATTATATGTTTGGGTGCAAACAAATACAAATCCAAAAGCCACAAAAAGCTATAACAAACACATGCACCAGTGGGCGCCTTCTGCGAGCAAGGGAGCGTAAATTTCAATGTGAAACGCATTGAAATGTATGCTCACTTGTTCTCAGTAAGCGCTCACTGCCCACTAAACAATTTTTGCCGAAATCGTACCGTACCGAATCGTACTCTGCACAAGTTTCCATTTCTGATGCCGTCTTCGCATGCAAAACATGTCCGTTTTTGTGTGAAGCGGTTCGCAGAATTCGGAACAATTTGTCGAGGGAAATTCGAAAAGAGCATTCGAGTTTCCACAAAAATTAGTTTCGAATTCTGAAGAAATTTCTTAAAAAAAATCTGAAGTAAATTGTAATTTTCGTATCAATCTCGGACAAAACTCTGAAGAAGTATTCGAAAATGTCCAGAAAATGGAATACATTTCGGAGATGTGTTTCGAGATTCTGGAAAGTATCGGAACTGATTCTAAAAAATTTGCTATGTTCTATCCGAAAGTCGGAAACTATTCTGATGTTTCATTAGATGTTCTAAATATATTCGCCCAAAATTCTTAATCCGTATTGATTCGAATTTCTTGCAATTTAAATAAGAACTTCTTTATTTAAGCTATATATGTACCTATGTTCATAATTACAATGTGGATTTATTATATTATTCACCGCTGCTGCCCGCAAAAATTGAACAATTATAGTCGCAGTCCTTCCTGATAACGTTTTCGAATGCTTTCATTTGATTTTTCTAAAATATAATTAAAACAAGTAAGAACAGACTATAGTCGGACGGGGCCGACCATGTGATACCCTATACCACTATCCCTGTGCACTAGCTTTCCGGGCTAGCTTTTGATAAATGATAACTTTTATTTAAATGTATACACAAAAGTTTTGATCAATTTAACCCGCTAAATATTATCCGATCATACCGTTGACTTGCACGCTACTTCTTCATCTCAAACCAAAACTACGTTTAAAATTTCGCGCCGATCGGACTATTATTGCGACCTACAGAGCGGCTACAAAATCGAGCAAAAATTTTGTTTTTGGTCCATTTCATCCCTTTAACATTTCACGATCATCGCCAAAAACTAATCAGTTCTATTCTGGTCCAAACCCGACCTCCATACTAAATTTCGTGACAATCGGTCCATAATTGCGGCCTCTAGCTTGATTACAATTTTTAATGGACGGACAGACGGACGGACGGACGGACGGACACACATCGCTAAATCGCTTTATCTCGTCGAGATATGAAGTTTGGTATACCACATGAGGGGTCTACGACGAATATTTCGCGGCGTTACATGAATTTTTGGGAAAACAAACTTATTATACCCTTTTCCACATTGTGGTATAGGGTATAAATATTGATTATTCAATTATGTGTTTGCAAACTTACAATTTTAATTTGCGGTTTAAATCACAAAACAGCTTGATCTTTGTCAATTAACAGTTGCTAAATAACTAAAAAAACGAACCACAGCATGCAAACAAAACAAAAACTCTACCTTGTCTTTGTAGTTCTTAAAATAATCTCTCTGGGAATATACTAGCGAGAAAGAGAAACGAATCAAAATTTCCCATCAGAGAATGTGCAGAATATTGGCAGATTTTCGAAAACAAGCACAAGAAAATGTGCAGAGATTCCTTAAAAAAATGGCTGATAATAGGTTCAACTTCTGAAGGAAATTTTGAGAAATCGGAATATTTTCTGATCATACATTGGAAAAACCAAGACTTCGGAGTCGAGCCATTTTTGGGCAGACTCCGACTCCAGTCCAATTTTTTTTTCTCGACTCCGACTCCGGCTCCAACTCCGGAGTCGACTCCGAAAATAGATAAAAAAAAATTCACAAATTACAGCCATTTCAGTTTGAACTTTTAAGATACATTACATTGGGAGGATACCAAAACATAGTTGTTCGTTTTTTTTCGTTGACAATACAGAATACAAAGTAACAAGCACTTCAGTATACTTCACACTTCAGAACATGTAGCAAACCCCATCAAAGCAATCGGACGGTATCGTTACAAGGTTTCTCTACCTAAACACCAAAATACGATTATATTTACAATTTTCCGAATTTGACTTATGTACCCAATGAGACTCGAAATATCAAATTAACATAATTACTGTCCGGTAACACTCTTTGTAATTTTTTGAGTTATGGAAAATTAACGATATTTTAACACCGCGTCGTGATAGAAGACCAAAATAGCCTATTTCCCCTTAACATACACTTTCGTGGTTAAGGTTACTTGAAGTTCACATTTTTATGGTTTTTTATGTTTTCACGATTTTCCTTGAAAACGGTAAGTCATATCGAAATAGGGCTAAAGAAAATATTGATTCTGCAAAAATTCACTAGAGGATTGACCTTTACAATTTCGTAGGTTTTACCATTTTTGAAATATAGAAGTTTAGGTCACATTTTAGGTTTTTATTATTAGGTTTTCACCATTTTGCTTGGGAACGGCAAGTCTTATCGAAATGGGGGTGGAGAAAACTATATAGCTGTGGAAATTCTATACAATACTGACTTTTACAATAATTTCCTAGGTTCTACTATTTTTGAGATATATATGTTTAAGTTGGTAAATTGTAGTCATGACATAGTTTTATAAAGAGCCGATACAGTCAGTGCAGAGAAAATTTTCACTGCTACAACATTTTCTTTACATCATTTCCATAGGACTTGCGGTTTTCATGCAAAATCGTGAAAATTTAAAAAAACCCTATAAGTGTGAAGTTTGACCGCGATTTATTTAAAAAGCCTTCCGGCTATTGCAGTTTCAGAATCCGCGAAAACTTCTCAGGTGTAAGCTCCTTCCATTTAAATTTGGTTAAGGGGCACCGTGGTAAGTCTTTCGTATCATTTCCCTTAAAGTACTACAAGGTCTTTCATAGAAGTCCAACAGTTTCTTTTACAGCAGACATAAATGCCTTCTAATAAAAAACAAGAGAAGTCTTCCTTAAAATGACCTGTAAATCTTCTAAAAGATCTTACCCAAGTATATTTGGAGCATGCAAACATTATTCCAATCAATTGACCCAAAAATGCTTCCGATATGCATTTTGTAGTCAAAATAGATATTAATGTCATGTTCACACCAGCGTTTCAATAACGTTGTTCGCCTGTCGAACGACGTACAAGAATTAACCCGTTTCCACGACACCATTCGAAATTAACAGAAATATAAACAAAATTTCCTTCATTTTTGTTTCCTTGTTTTCACGAAAATTTGAACCGAAAACACATAAAATATACAATAAATGAATAGGAAAAGCAATATACATACATACTTTCCTTCAAACGTATCTTCTGTATTTAATTACACACATTTCATTCATTTTTTCCATAATAAATGAATAATTTTGTATTTTCAATATATTTTTATATGTTTCTATTTTCAAAATTAAAGAGAGAGAGACACGTCAAAACAATGTTTGTGTATACAGACTTTCAGTTTTTTGTTTCTGATTTTTTACACGATTTTGAACTAATGGACAAGAAATGTGTGTGGAAACACAATCATCTTCCTTCTGCATGTTTATAAAATGCTTAGTTCATTAATTAGCATTCATCTTTTTCCTTTTTTCTAAAAATTTTTGTGTTTTCAACAAATTTTTCAATTTTAAATTCAGACATGTCATAATTAATTTTTTCGATAAATTCTCTCATTTGTTAGGGATAGGACATACTTATTCGTCGTTCAGAGAGTATTTCTAATCGAACAACGTAGAAAAATAGTATTTCGTTCATAGAATTTTGTGTGGGGAAATAAGTAATTTATTCGTAGTTATGGGTCGAACAACGAATAGAGAACGAACGACGTACCGTG
This sequence comes from Musca autumnalis, assembly GCF_047663935.1. Classification (NCBI taxonomy): domain Eukaryota; kingdom Metazoa; phylum Arthropoda; class Insecta; order Diptera; family Muscidae; genus Musca; species Musca autumnalis. The sequence continues at coordinate 12,938,222 of NW_027412088.1, read as the reverse complement.
GAAACGGGCTATAAGAGTTTTTTTAAACTATGATCATTTAAATAAATTAAATTGATTTGACAAATTTTAATAAATGTAGAACAGATTGTTGCCCGGAGTCGGAGTCGAGCTTTTTTTCACGACTCCGGCTCCGACTCCAGCTAAATTTGCTAGACTCCGACTCCAACTCCGAAGCCCTGATAAAAACTCTTAAAAAATCTAACATCAGAGCGCTCGGCAACAATTGTTTAGTGGGTGGTTATCTGTAACATATACACACATTTATAAATGGTGGTGGTTTATTGAAAGGCATAGAAATACCAAACAAAAGCAACAAAAGACACATAGATACTTAAAAAAATTCCAAAGAAATACATAACAGATTTTAATAAAAAAAGTAAAAAAGTATCAGTCAGCTTTGCCGACAGATATATACCCTCAGCCAATGTGGAGTGAAACTTTCACCTACGGACAGATCGAATGTATTTGAGGTCTCTTCAGAATTTTGTGACACTTTTTGGACATTTGAAATTGCCGACAAAAATGTGGATTAGGAATTAACTGCACTAAGACACAAATATTGAACCTTTGTGTGGGAGGTACCCTTAGAGAGGACCGATTTGGGCCATTTTAGAAGTTAAACTAAATTTTGACAAAATATTAGGATCCAAAGTTTGGACCAAATTGGTTGCCAAATTCAAGTGATATCGTCCTAGCATTTTAGTGACACTTTTTTAAATATTGGGGAGAAGTACCGGAAGTTGTGGACCGGTATGCCCCATAAAACTAAGTTTTGATATAATATGACGAAGACCCAATGTTGGACCAAATCGGTTGAACAGCTCGAAAGATATCGTGCTTTCCGACCGCAACATATAGTGACATAGGGGTTTTTTACACCTTCGGGCTGTTTTCCCAAGAAATATGGACTGGTCGCTGAAAAAAACTTTTACCGTCGTAATGGAGTTAGCGAATGCAAATCGCTTCAACAAAAATCAAAGTGATTCGAGAGCAGGTCTTAAAGTGAACTTATCCGAAATTTTGTGTGAGAGGTACCAGAAGGAGTAAACAACTATAGTCCATATTCGAACCTGATCTATATCTGGTAGATACATTAGGATGTGCAAAGTATGGATTACATCGGTCACTCCCTTCAAGAGTTATCGTGCGCACAATTTTCCGAACATTTTTGAACTTTTGTGGGGCGGTACCTGAAGGGGTGGATCGATATGGCTTGTCTTCGAATTTAAACTATGTTTGGACAATATATTACGAAGGCAAATTTTTGGACCGAATCGGCAGATCCCTTTGAGAGGTATCTTGCGCTCCAACCACTACACACGGTGCCAGGGACGTACGCAGGGGGGGGCACGGGGGGCCCGGGCCCCCCCCCGAAATGGTTTGGTCGAACAAAATTTTTTAAGCTACTGTAACTAGTTATTATATTTTTTTCTCATAAAAATGTTTGTATATTTGAAGATTTCAAATTAAAACTTATATTTTCTTAAGTTTCTGAACAGAAAATGTACATCATTAACAAGTTTTGTAAGAAAATAGTTTAAAAATTTTTGTTTGTAAGCTGTTTTTGGGAGAAACTTCCAATAAAATCTGAATTACTTCTTCATGTCATATCATACCACTATCAAATGCTAATTCCTTAATGAATATACCCCATGTGTATTATTTATTCGAACTGTATAGAGCTCTCGAGGCTTAAAACTCATCCGGTTATAACAAAAATAACGAGTTCAGTTATAAGGGAATGGAAATATATAAAAAAAATCTATTGAATAAAATGTATGAAGGGTCGGTCCTTCGTGGACTGCATATTGAGAGCCAATTAGAAATTTGTTTTACTGCCATAGCCAAAATTTTGTTATTCTGTTTTAGACAAATTTATTGCTAAACAGTATGAGAAAATAATGAAGACAAATGAATTTTTGTGCGTCACTTGATTTTTACTTATCATTACCGAAGTATAATTGTAACTTCAGACTTTAGATTACGAGATTATATACACTAGGATTGTATCGTATAGATTTCATCAAAATAATGATTTAAGACTTCACATATGTTTGGACGATATTCGTTTCAGCCAAGATGGAAGTACTTACCACCGCCCGTCCGTCTGTATCTCTGTTTGTCTGGCAGGTTGGAATTCATGATAACTCTCGGTCCAAGTTATGGATCTCGTAATGTTTTGTCCAAATTAAATTTAAGTCATATCGGTACCTCCGCCATAAAAGTTCAAAAATGTTCACTAAAATGGTGGAAGGGACTAACCGTTTCGGTCTAAAATCGAAGCTAATATGGTTCGCAAGATTACTTCCAAAAGTACATCAAGGCCCAAGAGAATATGTTTGGACAACATCTTCAGGTCTCTTATACAAGTCTAACATAACTGCAGTTTAAAGACTGGTCGATGATTCTTTGGACATTTTGTAGTCTTGTTTACAGCGATATCCTACTTTTCGTGGACAAGTTTATGCTTCCTGACAAAGCTCTAAATACTACGGTGGCCAACTAAAAAGCTTATGGGCGCGGTAACTATCGAGAGGAGTGTCTCTCAAATAATTATTAGTGAATAATTATGTGGGGTTCAATAAGGATCGATTGTTATTTGTCAAAACTATATAGAACTAAGTCCATCAAAGTGTTTGTCATCGAGTCCAAAAACTTCTAATCGTACAATTAAGAAAACAAATTATAACGCTTCTTTTGTAACATAATATTAAAAGTAAAAATAATCCAGGTATCAGAATCTATCTCTTTCGGTAAATAACACTGTGCAACATTTTTAAGGTAATCTTGTGCAAATAATTTGAAGTGAGGATTTTTTGAATGTACGTCTGTAAAGTACAAAAGCCCTGGTTCCGTTTTGTTGAGTCAGATACAGCTTGGATTTTATGGCCCCATCTAAACATTGTTGAATATCGACTTTTTAAACAACTCGGGGCTATATCTCTGAAACCAATGCAAATCTTCTTCTGTCCTTTGCAGCAAATTTGTAGATAAGGGCCAAAATAAAATATTTGGAGAAATAAAAAAAAAAAAAATAAATGTTATAATATATCTAAAAATTCCATAATTTGTATACATTTCGCTCCATATCTCCAAAACTGTTAAATTTTTCTTAATGTTTTCATTTGGAAGCATATCAACGACAACGGCAGCCGATATTCTTAAAAACAAGTAAAAAAGTATCAGTCGGCTTTGCCGACAGAGATATACCCTCAGCCTGTGTATATTGAAACAATTTTTTCCCAAAATACGTATGTATTTAGGGGGTTTTAAAAATTGTTGGCGTTTGAACCGACAAAAATGTTGATAAGGATTAAAGATCAAAAGTTTTGCGGAGGAGATACTAAAATAAATGGATCGACATTGACCGTTATGGAAGTGGATCTCCAGCCGCAACATATGGTGCCACAGGGGGTTTTTACACTCTTCTGGCTGTTTGCTCAAGAAGTATGGACTTGCCCCTAAAAAACTTTTACCATCGTAAATGAGGTAGCGAATGCAAGTTGCTTTAACAAAAATCAAAGTGATTCGATATCAGGTCTTAAAGTGAACTTATCCGAAATTTTGTGTGGGAGGTACCGGATAGAGTGGACAAATATAGTCGATATTTGAACCTGATCTATATCTGGTAGATATATTAGGATGTGTAAAGTATAGACCAATTCGGCCACTCCCTTCAAGAGTTACCATACGAACAATTTTTCCGAACATTTTTGAACTTTTGTTGAGGAGGTACCAGAAGGAGTGGACCGATATGACTTATCTTCAAACTTAAACTATGTTTGGACAAATATTACTAAGACCATATTTTGGACCGGATCGGCAGATCCGTTCGAGAGTTATCTTGCGCTCCAACCACCTTACACGGTGTCATAGGGGTTTTTTGCTACTTTCATGCTATTTTCTCAGGAAGTATGGACTTGCCCCTGATGAAACTTGTACCGTCGTATGGAGGGCAGTGAATACAAGTTGCTAAAACAAAAATCAAAGCGATTCGAGAGATGGCCCTAAACTGAATTTTTCCGAAATTTTGTGTGGGAGGTACCCGAAGGAGTGGACCTATTGAGACCATATTGGAACCTCATATTACTCTGAAAGTTTACACTATACAAAGTATGGACCAAATCGGTCACTCCCTTCAAGAGTTATCGTGCGCACAAACTTTCCGAACATTTTCGAACTTTTGTGGGGGAGGTACCGGAAGGAGTGGACCGATGTAGCTCATCTTCGAACTTAAACTAAGTTTGGGCAAAATATTACGAAAGCCAAAATTTGAACCGAATCGGTTCATCCGTTCGAGAGTTATCGTGCGCTCCAGCCAGCAGGACAGACAGACAGACGGACGGACATGGCTAGATCGACTCCAAATTGTCTGAAACACATTTCGTCCAAACATACTTATACCATTAGTTCGATGAGCCACATTTTCATCGTATCAAAGTGTATATACCTTCCTTAGCCTAAAGGCTGAGGGTATAATTAGGCTAAGATCATCGAAATAGTGAAAATCTTGCTATAGCAAAGACAACGGCAATCCTTTGCTGTTGTAAAATTCTGCGATAAACCATAACGTGGACCTGTATGATTAAAAACTTCAATATACTTCAATAAATTTTACATGGCGACATTACCGAACGTGGCCCGATTTTGTCTATTTTCAATTCTAAATATCCTACTCTGTAAATATTTAAAATTGTATCCTTAGTCCCAATTTACATTAAACGATTCTGTTTCTGCAAGTTTTGTTTTCAAAACAATGAAAATAATGTCAAAAACGAAAAATATAAAAGGAATTGCCTGAAAATTGCCGGTACGAGCAATTTTTTCCACTTCCATACCCCTTACGTGTCTCTCCTACAAACTGAGACTTGCCGCAAGTAAACTCGCCTAATGTAAATTGGGACTAAATATTATGAATTCTTTCTATTGAATTTATATACGTTGTACCATTATTTCATATAAAATATAGAATAGAACATAGAATAGAATATGTGCCAAAATTTCCAGTCCATCGGACAAAAATTTGGAAGGGAAACATTTATTGTGTTTTGTATATAGCATAGAAACTAAAAACGTATTTTCCTCGAAGTGGCACTTTATATGTTTTTGTGGGACTATTGTACACATAAATCATGTGCTTAACCGAGAGAGTCTTTAAAAAAACTGCTGACGGAGTCAGAAAAAATATCAATTTTGTACGGTGTTTTGTTTTTGTTAAAATCGAAAGTTTGATTTTAACTGTTCAAAATTTTTAAAAATTGATTTTTTTAATTCCTTTTCGATAATGAACAATATTATTAGGTTCGTAATGATCCCACAAAAATATATGCTGATCGGTTTATTATTTTTCAAACTACAGTGGGTACCGCAAACAGCTTTAGTAAAAACAGGACTTTATAAGCGGGCATTTGAATGTAAGATTTTAAAAAAAAAAACAAAAAAAAAATAGAAGGTAACTGAAGGTTTAATGGATTTTTTTATAAAAAATGCATTAAAATGGCTTTTCTCATGCTTATAAGTGGCCATAACCCCTTAAAATAGCTTTACGTTACGCTACACAACATTTGAATTTTTCATTATTTTTGGTCAAGTTGTGCCCCCCCCCCCGAAATGAAATCCTGCGTACGTCCCTGCACGGTGCCATAGGGGATTTTTGCACCTTTCTGGCTATTTTCTCAGGAAGTATGGACTTGCCCCTGATGAAATTTGTACAGTCGTATGGAGGGCAGTAAATACAAGTTGCTGCAACAAAAGTCGAAGCGATTCGAGAGCAGGTCCTAATCTGAACTTATCCGAAATTTTGTGTGGGAGGTACCCGAAGGAGTGGTCCGATTGAGTCCATATTCGAACCTCATCTAAGTGTGGTAGAAATTTCACGATGTGGAAAGTATGGATCAAATCGGTTACTACCTTCAAGAGTTATCACGCGCACACATTTTCCGAACATTTTCGAACTTATGTGGGGGAGGTACCGGAAGGAGTGGACCGATATAGCCCATCTTCGAACTTAAACTATGTTTGGGCAAAATATTACCAAAGCCAAATTTTTGACAGAATCGGTTGATCCATTCGAGAGTTATCGTGCGCACCAGCCAGCCAGACAGACAGACGGACGGACATTGCTAAATCGACTCCAAATTGTCTGAAACGGTTTTCGTCCAAACATACTTGGGGTCTAAAACCATTATTTCGATGAGGCACATTTTGTATATACCATTTCTAGCCTAAAGGCTGAGGGTTAAAAAAGCACACTTTCTTTAAGAAAACAGAAAACACTGATTTATACATTCACTTTACCGTCTTTACTCAACGAGTGTATTTAGAAAACTGAAGAAAAAAGAACAATATAATATCATTTTTCTTTTCCTCTTCGCTTGCTACGTTGGTTAACAACAAAGCACGGAACACACCACCAACTCTTTACTATAAAACAACATTCCGCAGCCGCGGGAGCCCTGTTGTTACTCTCTTTGACAAAAATCCTCTCTCCACCCATAAAAAATATGTTCTAACATAAAAACTATGTTGGTACCCAAACAAATAAAATTGAGATATGTTACAAAATGTTGCCAACATATCTTTGTTTGGACACAAACATATATTTTTCTGCGTGTACCTCCAACAATCCATTTTGGGTTTGTTTCTTTTCATTATGTCACATGCCGACTGATACGTGTTTACGAGGGCTGCACGAAAACGTCCTGGCCTAAGCAATTTCGCGTGTTGCCAGGCGCCATTTGATTTTTTTTACGTACTCAGGACAGTTTGTCATACGACCATGTCTTGTTTTGGTTACAGTGACTTGAAAAAAAACACTTTGCAAAAAATGGAAGTTACTTGTGAACATTTTCGTCCGATCTTTTTTCACAATTTTCGACGTGGATAATCACGGCAAACTTTAAAACTTTGTATATCGATAAAGGCCCATCCGATAACACTATGAAAAACTTATTTAATGAATTCAATCGTGGCCAAAACTCACCAAAAAACGGAGGTCGTGAGGGTCGCCCAAAATAGGCCGTTGTGCCAGAAAAAAATTAAGCCGTGCGTGAACGGATAATACGAGATCGCCATGTTATATAACGTGAGATAGGGGCATTCTTGGACATTCCTTCCACCAACTAACGTTTGATATGAACACATGGCCGCAAAAAAGGGATTTTTCTCGCCAGATCCAGCAAAATTGGACACTCGCTCAAAAAAAGGCTCTTGTGGACTGATTCAAAGAAATTGTGCATAAAATCGATCGGGGTGCTTGAAACGACGTTTACAAGATCGTCACAGTCGACGAATCTAGGATCTATGCTTAGGAACCCGAAATAAATCAGGAATTGGCCTTAAGGGTTTTCGAAAGCGAGCCAAATCCAACGAAAGTTGTTGATGTAAGAAGCACTTCGAAGCAAAAGGTCCCCTGTTTCTTTAGCAAAACTGACCGTGTGGCCACTATACGGCTTGAGAAATATAGGATGGTTAATTTTGAGTGATACACTACAATTTTTTTGCCTGAAGTCTCCTGCGAAATTCGAAAAACGAACAAGAGGCAACGAATCATTGTTTGTATGTGAGGCCTTAAAAACGAAAAATACATCCGCAAAGCATTCGTAGGTTATGAGTAAAATTCTAAAAAATTGGAGAGGTAAATGTGCAATTTTCAAAACGAAACTTATAGGTGATGGCATTGCCTATGTTTTTACGAAAAAAAAACAAATCCATAATTCGATTTCTAACTGCATTAAAAATAAATTCTTAGTAAATGACTTTTTCTGCTATTTTTAATATAATTACTATTAATTTATTTTGAGTTTTGCTAACGTTGTGAGCATTTGTGAGTCTCGAAATTTGTTTGGAATGCAGGGGAAAGTCTCTTGTTTACGATTAAAAAAGTCCAGCTGCCCCCATCTGCCACCCGCTAAGTTATTCCTCTTACAACACGCCCCTAAAATCGTCAAAATTTCGAAAATTGGGAGGTACCTAAACATGAGCTATACCTAAACATGAACCTATACTAAACATTCTTGGCAAGGAGGTATTTTGCTCACTCAGAGCTCAAAATGCAAAATTACAGCCAAATCGGTTGGGAAAATGTGGGTAAAATCGTCAAAATTTCGAAAATCGGGAGGTATGTTTATTTTGGGGTTATACCTAAACGTAGACCGATATTGACCATTTTTGCATGGAGGTATTTGGTTCACTCAGAACTCAAAATGCCAAATTACAGCCAAATCAGTTGGAAAGTTGTCAAAATACCGAAAATATGGCGGCTATACCTAAACATGGACCTATATTGAATATTTTTTGCAAGGAGTTAGTTTATTCACTCAGAACTCATAATGCAAAATAACATCCAAATAGGTTGGTTAATTTGGCCAAAATCGTCAAAATACCACAAATCGGGCGGTACCTTTCTATGGGAGCTATACCCAAATATGGACATACATCCACTAAAAATGGTTTTCTATCTTTTTGGCTCGTTATAAACCTACGTTTAAAATTTGGAGGCGGTAGCTCCATTAGAACTATTTTTGCGCTCTTTTCCATACAAGTGGGACCACTGTGCAATGTGGGCTCTAACACATCGATTCAAACCAGCGCCTTTTTGACCAGACAAAACGTGGAATTGATGGTCATCGCCCAAACAGCCCTGGCTGTGTATCCAATGACTTCGTTTGATTGGTACATAAAGAAAAAAGGCGTGGTCAATTATTTTTGTCGCCTGAAGATGCTGTAAAAGCGTTCAAAAGCCGTGTTTTGAAGGTGTCTCAATCGGAGTGGAAAAAGTGCTTCGCCAATAGGTTTGAGCGCACGATACATCATGCTGGAGACTACTTAAGAAAACAATAAAACCGTTTTTGATGGTAAATATTAGCGTTTTCATTGTTAGGCCAGATAGTTATCGTGCCGCCCTCGTATGGGGGCTATATCCAAATCTGAACCGATATGAACCAAAGTAGAAATTTTTCATTCCTATGTCATAAATAAGTACTCGTGCAAAAATTCATCAACCTAGGTCAAATCCTTCACTTTGCGTCGGTGCCACTAGGCACAATATCTTTGTGTAAAAATGGGTTTGGGTTGTCTTATAGTCGTCAGCATTGTATAGATCCAAAAATATTTCCCTTTCCCGATCCGACATCTCTTTTTCTTTCAACAACACCAGCCTGTTAGCAACACCATCATCCTTTATACTCCCAGCTTCATCATAATGTAACGTAACGAAGACATGTGCAACTGTGTAAGTTGTTGCGGTTAGATTAGTTAATTCGTTTAGCAATTATTTCCTTTTCACAAGACAGTTTGCTGGTTGCTTTATCAACATGAAATGTGTGTGTGTCTGTCTGTTTGTGTGCAGCATGTAAGAAGTTAGTAGCATTTCATTCAGGGCTTAATGCAATTTGCTCCCTGTTTCTTAAGAATAAACAGTATTATGAACGCACACACAAGTTTTATACAAAACGATTATAAAGTTTGCATAAACTAACTTGTAAAGTAATTTAATTAAGCAAATAATAAAGATGATGATAAAATAAAACTTGTTAATTTTTAGAATGGGGTTGGTCAAAGTCCGAGTACATAAATCAAAATTGTCGATAAAAACAAAAAAATTAATAAATTTCTAATATGAATTAAAAAATTGGGGAGGGGTTCTTTGTTTCAATACAAAGAACTAAGAGAACTGATGATTCCAAGTGGCGTTGGACGAAACTAGTATTCTCTGCCATCCCCTAAAGTAATCAATTTTAACTACATCTCACTTTAAACTTGTTGTTTTTAAATTTGAAAACAACAAATATGAGATTAAGCTCGACTTACATACAAATAGTAAATAAATTAAAAATAATATACTTCTGTCGCAAATATAAAACATCTTCGTTGTTAGTGAAATTTTAAAATGAAATGAAATCTTTTTGGGTAATCTGCATCAAATTTATGAATATAGGTTCTGGGCATCTTTTTTTAAACTTAATTAATTATTCTCCTGTGAACAATTTCTAATATGAAAACCAAAAATTATTATTCCACATTATTTATCAATATAATGTCGCCCAACTTTACCCCATTTATTTACATACACCAATTTTAAAACTTCATGTTAGCTTTACAAAACAAACCGCACAGAAAATCGTTGCAAATTACGTTATAATTAAACAATTTGAAAATTAATTAAAAACAAAACCCAACTAAACTCTGTCGCAAACTCACGTGTGAAAGCTCTCACACACACATAATCATTTTATTCCCACTTTAACTGCCACACATACATACATATGTATGCAATGACTCCACATCACAACAAGCAATTGTTAAGAGAATATGCCACAAACACATGGTATGGCATATTGCCATATTTGAGAAATGATTCGGAACATGGTATGCCGAGCTGAGGAGAGGAAGACTTAATTTAAATAAAATTACTAACACTCGCTGAAAATAATGAAAATTCATCTAAATTCACAAAACGTGCACACATACACAACCACACACACCCGCATATCTATAGAAATTTAGGTGTGGACTCGTTACTGTGACAAAAGCGATTAAGTATTAAATAAATGTTTGACACTTAATTTTTCAACAAAGTTGAGCTTAATGATCTGGTATGTACTCGTTGTCTTTACTGGGACAAAAATACAAAAATTACACAGAACAAGTAAAAAAGTATCAGTCAGCTTTGTCGACTGAGATATACCTTCAGCCTGTATGAATTGGAATTTTAATCCATTTACAATATCGAATCGAATACCGGCTACGCAACCAAAATCCTTTTCCTCAATAATTATGTATTAGGGGGTTTTCAGATTTTGTGGCCCCTTTTGAAAGAATGAGCTCACCGACTAAACTATATATATTTGGATTAAAGCTCAAAAGTATTGCGGAGGAGGTACTTGATGGAATGGATAGACATGGTCCATTTTAGAAGAGTATCTTATTTTGGGAGGAATGTCTTTTCGATAGATAGCGCATCCTCCATTCATTTCAGTTGCTCACCGTATTACTTAGTTTTTTTTATCGGTATGTCGGGAAGCATGGAGTTGCCCACGAAAAATATATTATCTCTGTAAACAGGACCACATGGAGAAGCATATGTATAAATTTCCAAAGGATCTTCGAGCAGACCCTAAACAGAACTTAAAAAAATGGGAGGTACCCTAAGGAGAAGACCGATATGGGTCATTTTCGAAGTTAAACTAAATTTGAAGATAATTTCAAGATAGTCGTGCGTACCATTTTTGTGTTTTTTATACCCTCAGCATTTACGAGTATGCTAACGAGGGTATGTACATATATACACTTTCATACGGGCAAAATGTGCCTCATCGAAATAATGGTTTTAGACCCCAAGTATGTTTGGACGAAATGTGTTTTAGACAATTTGGAGTCGATTGAGCAATGTCCGTCCGTCTGTCTGTTTGGCTTTCGTAATATTTTGTCCACAGTAGGTCCCATATCATTGAGCTAATATGAATCGGGGTGCACTCATTGATATGAGAGAAGTCTCCCCTGTCCCGCCTGGGATGTTTGTGGAACAATTATGAATTATAATATTTTGTCAAAACTTAGTTTAAGTTCGAAGATGAGCTATATCGGTCCACTCCTTCCGGTACCTCCCCCACAAAAGTTCGAAAATGTTCGGAAAATTTGTGCGCACGATAACTCTTGAAGGAAGTAACCGATTTGACCCATACTTTGCACATCGTGAAATTTCTACAAACTTAGATGAGCTACCAAAATGGGACTCAACACACCTCCCACACAAAATTTCGGATATGTTCAGATTAAGACCGCTCTCGAATCGCATTGATTTTTGTTGCAACAACTTGTATTTATTGCCCCCTATACGACCGTACAAGTTTCATCAGGGGCAAGTCTATACTTCCCGAGAAAATATCCTGAAAGATGCAAAAAGCCCCTATAACACCGTGTGTAGTGGATGGAGCGCAAGATAACTCTCGAACGGATCCGCCGATTCGTTCCAAAATTTGGCGTTCGCAATATTTTGTCCAAACATAGTTTAAATTCGATGATAAGCCATATCGGTCCACTCCTTCAGGTACCTCCCCCACAAAAGTTTAAAAATGTTCGGAAAAATTGTGCGCACGATAACTCTTGAAGGGAGTGACCGATGTAATTCATACTTTACACATCCTAATATATCTACCAGATATAGATCAGGTTCGAATATGGACTATATTTGTCTACTCTATCTGGTACCTCTCACACACAATTTCGGATAATTTCACTTTAAGTCCTGCTCACGAGTCACTTTGATTTTTGTTGTAGCGATTTGCATTCCCTACCTCCATTACGACGGTAAGTCCATATTTCTTGGGAAAACAGTCCGAAAGGTGTAAAAAGCCCCTACGTCACCATATGTGGCGGTCGGAGAGCACGATAACTCTCGAACTGTTCAACCGATTTGGTCCACCATTTAGTCTTCGTCATATTATATCAATACCGATCCATAACTTCCGGTAATTCTCCCCAATATTTAAAAAATGTGACCAAATTGCTAGGACGATATCACTTGAATGAGGCAACCAATTTGGTCCACAAAAGTTCAACATTTGTGTCTTAGTGCAGTTAATTCCTAATCCACATATTTGTCGGCAAGTTCAAATGTCCAAAAAGGGCCACAAAATTCTGAAGAGACCTTAAATACATTCGATCTGTCCGTAGGTGAAAGTTTCAATATATCTGTCGGCAAAGCCGACTGACACTTTTTTACTTGTTTTTTTTTTTTCTTTTGAGGGGGAGGTGCCAGAATGTGTGGACCGATATAACCCTTGTACAAAATGTTACGGAGGCCAAATTTTGGATCGAATTAGCTGATCCGTTCGAGAGTTATCGTGCGCTCAGGCTACTACACAAGATGCTCTAGAGGTTTTTCAGATTTCGGCCATTTTCTCAGGAAGTATAAACTTGCCCCTAAGAAACTTGTAACGTCGTAATGGGGGCAGCGAATACAAGTTGTTATAACAACAAGTAAGAAAGTGTCAGTCAGCTGTGCTGACGGAGATATACCTCACCCACTGACAAAACAACAAACACATTAATTATGACGTATATATATTTTGTTTTTGCATCACGAGTTTGCTTTAAAATATGTATGTACCGTAACAGGGACGTACGCAGGGGGGGGGGCACTGGGGGCCCGTGCCCCCCCCCCGAAATGGTTTGGTCGACTACAATTTTTTGAGCTACTTATCAAATTATTACCATTTATTCTATAAAATAATTTTTGTTTTTAAAATTTCAAATGATAACTGATATTGTTCTCAACTAAACAGTGGGATAAAATAATGGAGAAAAATGTCTTGTTGTGCATAATAAAGTGATAATATCTGCTATAAATAGTGTGCCCATCTGAATTATTTTCCTATCAGTAACAAATTTGTAGCTAAAAATCAACCGTAAACGAAATTAATGCTCAAACTTTCGTTATATGGTATTGTATTAAAATCCGCTGTTATTTGTATTGTATATTACGGTGCTCTTGAACCAACTTTAAATGAAAGAAGAAAAACAAAATTTGCTGGGAAACCACAAGCCTTATCAAAATGGAACTAAAGAAAATGTTATAGCAGTGCAAATGCTCTACAATATTGTTCTTATATGATATTTTCGTAGGTTTTACCATTTCTGAGATATAGAAGTTCAAATGTAAACAATTCACTGACTGTATCGTCTCCTTATAAAACAATGTCGGGACTACAATTTCCCAACTTAAGCTTATATATCTCAAAAATGGTACAACCGAGTAAAAAAGTTACGAATCCCCATCTTGTAAAAAATTTTCACAGCTATACGATTTTCTGTAGTCCCATTTCGACAAGACTTACTGTTTTGAAGCAAATCGTGAAAACCTAACAAAAAACCCTAAAAATGTGACCTGAACTTCTATATCTCAAAAATGGTGAAACCTAGGAACAAATCAAACAAATTTTCAAAGTTACAACATTTTCTTTAGCCCTATTTCGATAGGAGTTGTGGTTTCCCAGCAAAATCGCGAAAACCTAAAATAAACCTAAAAATGTGAACTTATTTAAAATTCCCTCCAGCGATTTTTTCTTCCACAAAAACTTCCCAGTTGTAAGCTCCATTCATTTAACGTTGGTTCAAGAGCACCGTGATATTGAACCCGCAACCATTAGGGTAACGATAAAAATGTACCTCATCGAAATAATGTTCTTAGACTAATCATATGTCAAACAATTTGGAGTCGATTTATCCCAGTTTGTCCGTCTGTCTGGCTCGTGCCCATTAGAACTCTCGAAGAGATCAACAGATTTGGTCCAAATTTTGGATCTCGCAATATTTTGTCCAAGCTTCCTTTGGACACCAGACTTCAAAATGTTTCCCTAAAATCTTGAGCAAAGTCCAATCCGATTTTTTCGAGACCTAGAGTAGGTTCGAATGTGGATTATATCGATTCACTCCTTCAGATACCTCCAACACAAAATTTCAATTATCCGATTTGACCGAAACATCCTAAAATAACGTACATATTAACCCCCTGTTTTTGTAAAAAAAATATTGTTCTCACACGAAATGTCAAATTTTGTAGATCGATTTACTCGCCTTAGCGCAAATTTGGAATTCTTAACTATATATAGAACGTATCTACGAAGAATTAGGTCTGTATATCATCTAGGGGCCGAGCTATCGATGCCCAAATTATTACGAATATAGACGAACGAACAAAAAATAGTTACAAAAACGGGGGGTAAATTCTGAAACTTCTTCGCTATACAATTCATAGAAAAAAATTGGCTTTCTTGTCCGTATTCGATCTGTCTATTTATAAAAGTCTCAACTCACACAGGCTGAGGGTATATCTCTGTAGGCAAACCCGACTGTTACTTTTTACTTGTTTTCCAGAAAACAAAAGTTATGAATTTTCATAGTTGGCTTTCACGGACTCTATCACTTCTGGTAAAATAGTAAAGTTTTGGTGTTTTTATGCACTTAAAGAATATTATTTTCTTACAATAATGCCAAACTTTTTTAATGGCACTGAAGTTAGTGTGTGATAGAGAAGAAACGGCGTTATGTTCAGATGGAACTGTTTATATCCTCCAAAAAATGTATATATCTATTCGACATATTCGCGATTGCAATCCCTGCGTTCGAACGTGGATCTATTTTCACCACTTTTTGCATGGAAATTCTCCCAACAAAATGATTTCCAAAATCCATATTACTGACGATATTTTTAAAAACTATGCCAATAGCCTCGAATATAGAAAATATTTCGAAAGCTATTCGCTGCGGGATTTAGAACCCAAAATGTCAAATAAGAGCTAATGTGGTTGAAAATTCTGGGATACACCAAAACGTACTTCAGTTCTGTTGGAGAATTTGGTTAAAAACTTTTGTAAGGAAACTATGCCGAACGTGGTCTGATATATATATGACTAATATATTATAATCAGTTCCAAATTTCAATCTAAAATATTGTGATCTCTCTCTTTTGAATGTATATACTTTGTGGCAATATTGAATATACATAAAATCAATTAAAACCCCTTTAAAATAGCTTTACGTAACGACACACAACATTTTTAATTTTCATGATTTTTGGTCAAGTTGGGCCCCCCCCGAAATGAAATCCTGCGTACGTCCCTGTACCGTAATGTGGGGCTGTAACAAATCATTGACATATACCAAACATTTTCAGTAACCAAACTTCTTCACAAGGACTTAAAATATTAAATTAAGTTAAAATAAGTTTGAAAGCCATTTTAGTATGTGCCGCCAGGGCTTCAGAGCTTTTGGGCTATTTATTATCTTAGGAAGCATTGACCTAATCCGCAAAGAATGTACCGTTGTAAATGAGGCCGCTCGAACAACTTTCTGAAAAAGGAATCAAATCGATTCCAGAGGAGCTCTTAAAGCTCACTTTATCCGAATTTTGTGTGGGAGGTACCCGAAAGAGTGGACCGACATAGTCTTTATTCCAACCTGATACATGACTGGATGAAATAATTTGATGTGCAAAGTCTGCACCGATCACAAATCTTACTGCTAGAATTATCTTGCGGATTTGCCATTTTGGCGTGTACCGTCAGGGTTTCTTGGAGCATTTAAGTCAATATCTCAGAAAGTATAGACTTACTAGAACTCACTGAAAAAATTTTTCAAAACGATCCGAGAGGAGCTCTTAAACTTCACTTTATCCAAATTTTGTGTGGGAGCTACCCGAGGGAGTGGACCGATACAATCCATATTCCAACCTGATACATGACTGGATGAAATAGTACGATGTGAAAAGTCTGCACCAATCAGACTTCATGTTATCCGAATTTTGTGTGGGAGGTACCCGAAGGAGTGGACCATATTCCATCTATATCTGGAAGGAATAATACGATGTGCAAAGTTTGGACCAAATCGATTGCTTCCTTCGAGAGTTATCGTTCACACCATTATACACAACAATTTTGAACTTTTGTGGAGGAGGTACCCGAAGGAGTGGACCAATATGGCCAATCTTCGAACTTAAACTAAGTTTGAACAAAATATTACAAAGTTTGGTTCGAATCGGTTGATCCGTTCGAGAGTTATCGTGCGCTGAGCTTATAAAAATCAAAGCGATTCGAAAGCAGGTCTTAAACAGAAATTTTGTGTAAAATACCCGAAGAAGTGGTCGAACTTAAATTAAGTTTCGAAAAAATATTAAGAAGACCGAATCGGCTAATCTGTTCGAGAGTTATAGTGCGCTCCTGCCAATGCCAAATATTACGAAAAATTTTGAACTTTTGTGGGGGAGGTACCCGAAGGAGTGGACCGATATGGCCCATTTTCGAACTTAAACTAATCTTGGACAAAATATTACGAATGCCGAATTTTGGACCCGATCGGTTGCTTCTTTCGAGAGTTATCGTGCGCACCAGCCAGCCAGACAGACAGACGGACGGACATGACTAAATCGACTCCAAACTGTCTGAAACACATTATTTCGATGATGCACATTTTGCCTGTATAAAAATATATATATACGCAGAAAAATTTATGTTAGAAATATGTTTGGATCCAAACAAATATATAATTGGGACCGGTTGCAAACAAATAAATGTTTGGATCCAAACATAATATGTTTGCAACATTTTGTAACATATCTCAATTTGATATGTTTGGGTAAACCATATTTTTTATGTTAGAACATCTTTTTCATGGGTGGAGAGAGGATGTTTGTCAACGAGAGTAATAACAGTGCTCTCGCGGGTGCGGAATCCTGTTTTATAATAAAGATTTATGTGTATTGTATAATAGAAGACGTAGAAGCGAAGAAGGGGGCTTTGGTGATTTGATGGCGTGTATGCGATAACTCGCGTGTTTCTTCTTTTGTTGATGTTAACCAACGTAGCAGGCGAAGAGGATAAGAAGAAATGGTATGAATTATTTTGTTTTTTCTTTCTTCAGAGTTTTAGTTGCCAGCGTAGCGTCAAGACGGTAAAGTGAGTGAATTAATCAGTGCTTTGTGTTTTCTTAAAGAAATTGTGTTTTTAGTAAATTAAATGACCAATAATTCTATACTTGAATCGAAAAGTTGAATGGAATTATTTTATTAGACAAGGAAGAAATCGCATTTAATATGGGTAAATACATATGTACATACATATATGTATATTTGAAATATTGTATATCCATATTTATTTATTACATAACCATTTGATTCCAGATGCCGATTCCCCACTGATGATGTCAACTTTGAGTAAAATTTGTTTTATTTCACAAACAAGGAGAAGAGTTCAACTACGTTTCTATATATTTTTCTTTTTAAAAGTGTGACTATTTACAAATAATTTCAATCAGTTTTTCTTTTATTAAAGTGTGTTATGTACTTCTTTGGAATTTTGTATGTACCCATGTGTCTGTTGTTGTGCCGTTCAATAAACAAAAACACCACCATTTGTGTGTATATTATAGAGATATCAAGTGAGCTCTTGCTGAGAGCAAGAGAGCATACATTTCAAAGTGTTTTACATCGAAATTTACGCTCCCTTGCTCTCAGTAATCGCCCACTGTTGCACGTGTTTTTTTTGTGGCTTTTGGGTTTGTATTTGTTTGCACCCAAACATATACATTTTTGCACCCAAACATATGTTATGTTTGGGACTGTTGCAAACATATATTTGTTTGCTGCAAAAAATGTTTGGGACATACATATGTTAGAGAAGCCGTTTTTTTCTGCGTGTACCCTCGTTAGCATAAATGCTGAGGTTATAAAAATATTTTTGAAACAACTGACAGAAAATGTATTCTCTACATTCCTAGCTAAATATTTTACAAATTCTTTCCATTGAAGAAAGCTCTTCTTTGAAAAGCAATTTCGCATTTAGTACACTTTGCCTTTGCATCGATACAATTTCATATTAAATAAACGAATCCAAATGACTAGAAAATATTCTCTGGAGATACTCAAACAAATATGAAACACATATAGAAAATACATATAAATATGCATGTTTAGCCGGCAGTGTGTGCGGATGCGGTATAAACATGCATCTGCACATCACATATTTGAATAGATGAAATGATTAAAAATGATTTTTATTTAATTAAAAATCCTCTTCTTTTTCTAATTGTCAAAATGGTGACAAAATATTGTCGAAAATTTTCATTTCAAACATTTCATTTGATGAGAACGACAACATCGATTACGGTGTTGATGATGATTTTCAATAAATGTCTCTGACAGGTGAAGTGCGGGCGAACGAGATTTTAAAAATAATAATAATTTGCACATTTAATGAGTTTTGAACAGAAATAACGGTTATAATTTAATTACAAATTGTTGCTTGGGACGAAAATCATTGCGAACTTGTCACCCCCCCCACGTATGAGTTGTTGCTTAAGGGCGATTGAAAGAAAAAATGCATTTAACTTTATCCAAACGAGGGCGTACTCATTTTACTCATAGCGACTATCCAAATTTGTTACTTTGATTTACACCAGACAGAGAGAAAACCTGCTGGCAACATTTGACCTAAGGCCAAAAAAGTTGACACCTTCACAAATATGTTACATTTCTGCGTGCAGAGTCCTTTAAAAGTCATTAAAAATCATAATTCGGTTATGTTATGAACTTCAACCCTCCATGTTTTGCCACAAACACACAGAGTGGCATGTGTGAGCTGTGTTTAATGTACTAAGAGTTTTTTACTTATTGTTTTACGCGAGAGAAACAGAACCCTTAAAAATTTGTAAAGCTAAAATAGGAAATCATCTGAAAAATATTTCAATCAAAAACAAACCCATAATTAAATAAGGAATTTTACATGGTCCATATACAAGTAAATCAAAATATTATGAAAACACAATAATATGGGTGACTCCATTACAGAACTGTCTATTTTATGATTTAGTAATTGAAAAGTCTTCTGTAGATGGAAGACCTCTTTACGGTCTTCTATAGATATAAGTCCTTTTTACGGTGTTCTATAGGTAGATGACCTTTTTACGGTCTTCTACAGATATAAGACCTCAATACGGTCTTCTATAGATAGGTCTTTTTACCTGTCTTCTATAGACAGAAGACATTTTAACGGTCTTCTATAGATAGAAGACCTTTTTACGGTCTTCTATAAATAGAAGACCTTTTATGGTCTTCTATAGATAGAAGACCTTTTTACGGTCTTCTATAAATAGAGACCTTTTTACGGTCTTCTACAGATATAAGACCTCAATACGGTCTTCTATAGATAGGTCTTTTTAGCTGTCTTCTATAGACAGCAGAAATTTTAACGGTCTTCTATAGATAGAAGAACTTTTTAAGGTTTTCTATAGATAGAAGACCTTTTTACGGTCTTCTATAGATAGAAGACCTTTTTATGGTCTTCTATAGATAGAATACCTTTTTATGGTCTTCTATAGATAGAATACCTTTTACGGTCTTCTATAGATAGAAGTCCTTTTTACGGTGTTCTATAGATAGAAGACCTTTTTTACGGTCTTCTATAGATAGAAGACCTTTTTACGGTCTTCTATAGATAGAAGACTTTTTTACGGTCCTCTATAAATAGAAGACCTTTTTACGGTTTTCTATAGATAGAAGAACTTTTTACGGTCGTCTATAGATAGAAGACCTTTATACGGTCTTCTATAGATAGAAGACCTTTATACGGTCTTCTATAGATAGAAGACCTTTTTACGGTCTTCTATAGATAGAAGACCTTTTTTACGGTCTTCTATAGATAGAAGACCTTTTTACGGTCTTCTATAGATAGAAGACCTTTTTACGGTTTTCTATAGATAGAAGAACTTTTTACGGTCTTCTATAGACCTAAAATTATAATGAAATGTAAATATCTTTTTGAAATGAAATAAATAAAAAAAAGACCTTTATACGGTCTTCTATAGATAGAAGACCTTTTTACGGTCTTCTATAGATAGAAGACCTTTTTACGGTCTTCTATAGATAGAAGTCCTTTTTACGGTCTTCTATAGATAGAAGACCTTTTTACGGTCTTCTATAGATAGAAGACCTTTTTACGGTTTTCTATAGATAGAAGACCTTTTTACGGTCTTCTATATATAGAAGACTTTTTATGGTCTTCTATAGATAGAATACCTTTTACGGTCTTCTATAGATAGAAGACCTTTTTACGGTCTTCTATAGATAGAAGACCTTTTTATGGTCTTCTATAGATAGATGACCTTTTTACGGTCTTCTATAGACCTAAAATTATAATGAAATGTAAATATCTTTTTGAAATGAAATAAATAAAAAAAAGACCTTTATACGGTCTTCTTTAGATAGAATAGACCTTTTTACGGTCTTCTATAGATAGAAGACCTTTTTACGGTCTTCTATAGATAGAAGTCCTTTTTACGGTCTTCTATAGATAGAAGACCTTTTTACGGTCTTCTATAGATAGAAGACCTTTTTACGGTCTTCTATAGATAGAAGACCTTTTTACGGTTTTCTATAGATAGAAGACCTTTTTACGGTCTTCTATATATAGAAGACTTTTTATGGTCTTCTATAGATAGAATACCTTTTACGGTCTTCTATAGATAGAAGACCTTTTTACGGTCTTCTATAGATAGAAGACCTTTTTATGGTCTTCTATAGATAGATGACCTTTTTACGGTCTTCTATAGATAGAAATCATTTTTACGGTATTCTATATTTAGAAGACCTTTTTAACCTTTATACCGTCTTCTATAGACAGAAGACCTTTTTAAGGTCTTCTATAGATAGAAGACCTTTTTACGGCCTTCTATAGATAGAAGACCTTTTTACGGTCTTCTATAGATAAAAGACCTTTTTACGGTCTTCTATAGATAGAAGACCTTTTTACGGTCTTCTATAGATAGAAGACCTTTTTACCGTATTCTATAGATAGAAGACCTTTTTACGGTCATCTATAAATATAAGACCTTTTTACTGTCTTCTATAGATAGAAGACCTTTTACGGTCTTCTATAAATAGAAGACATTTTTACGGTCTTCTATAGATTGAAGACATTTTTACGGTCTTCTGTAGGTAGAAGACCTTTTACGGTCGTCTATAGATAGAAGACCTGTTTACGGCCTTCTATAGATAGATGACCTTTTTACGGTCTTCTATAGACAGAAATCATTTTTACGGTATTCTATAGTTAGAAGACCTTTTTAACCTTTATACCGTCTTCTATAGACAGAAGACCTTTTTACGGTCTTCTATAGATAGAAGACATTTTTACGGTCTTCTATAGATAGAATGCCTTTTTACGGTTTTCTATAGATAGAAGACCTTTTTACGGTCTTCTATAGATAGAATACCTTTTTACGGTCTTCTATAGATAGAATACCTTTTTACGGTCTTCTGTAGATAGAAGACCTTTTACGGCCTTCTATAGATAGATGACCTTTTTACGGTCTTCTATAGATAGAAATCAATCTTCTATAGATAGAATACCTTTTTACGGTCTTCTATAGATAGAATACCTTTTTACGGTCTTCTATAGATAGAAGACTTTTTTACGGTCTTCCATAGATAGAAGACCTTTTTACGGTCTTCTATAGATAGAAGACTTTTTTACGGTCTTCTATAGATAGAAGACCTTTTTACGGTCTTCTATAGATAGAAGATCTTTTTACGGTCTTCTATAGATAGAAGACCTTTTTACGGTCTTCTATAAATAGAAGACCTTTTTACTGTCTTCTATAGATAGAAGAACTTTTACGGTATTCTATAGATAGAAGACATTTTTACGGTATTCTATAGATAGAAGACCTTTTTACGGTATTCTATAGATAGAAGCCCTTTTTATGGTCTTCTATAGATTGAAGACCTTTTTACGGTCTTCTATAGATTGAAGACATTTTTACGGTCTTCTGTAGATAGAAGACCTTTTAACGCTCTTCTTTAGATAGAAGACCTTTTTACGGTCTTCTATAGATAGAAGACCTGTTTACGGCCTTCTATAGATAGATGACATTTTTACGGTCTTCTATAAATAGAAATAATTTTTACGGTATTCTATAGTTAGAAGACCTTTTTAACCTTTATAGACATTTTTACGGTCTTCTATAGATAGAAATAATTTTTACGGTCTTCTATAGATAAAAGACCTTTTTACGGTCTTCTATAGATAGAAGACCTTTTTACGGTCTTCTATAGATAGAAGACCTTTTTACCGTATTCTATAGATAGAAGACCTTTTTACGGCCTTCTATAGATAGAAGACCTTTTTACGGTCTTCTATAGATAAAAGACCTTTTTACGGTCTTCTATAGATAGAAGACCTTTTTACGGTCTTCTATAGATAGAAGACCTTTTTACCGTATTCTATAGATAGAAGACCTTTTTACGGTCTTCTATAAATAGAAGACCTTTTTACTGTCTTCTATAGATAGAAGACCTTTTACGTTCTTCTATAAATAGAAGACATTTTTACGGTCTTCTATAGATTGAAGACATTTTTACGGTCTTCTGTAGGTAGAAGACCTTTTACGGTCGTCTATAGATAGAAGACCTGTTTACGGCCTTCTATAGATAGCTGACCTTTTTACGGTCTTCTATAGACAGAAATCATTTTTACGGTATTCTATAGATAGAAGACCTTTTTACGGTATTCTATAGATAGAAGACCTTTTTATGGTCTTCTATAGAATGAAGACCTTTTTGCGGTCTTCTATAGATAGAAATCCTTTCTACGGTCTTCTATAGATAGAAGACCTTTTAACGCTCTTCTTTAGATAGAAGACCTTTTTATGGTCTTCTATAGATAGAATGCCTTTTTACAGTTTTCTATAGATAGAAGACCTTTTTACGGTCTTCTATAGATTGAAGACATTTTTACGGTCTTCTATAGATAGAATAGACCTTTTTACGGTCTTCTATAGATAGAAGACCTTTTTACGGTCTTCTATAGATAGAAGACCATTTTACGGTCTTCTATAGATTGAAGACATTTTTACGGTCTTCTGTAGATAGAAGACCTTTTACGGTCGTCTATAGATAGAAGACCTGTTTACGGCCTTCTATAGATTGAAGACATTTTTACGGTCTTCTGTAGATAGAAGACCTTTTACGGTCGTCTATAGATAGAATACCTTTTTAACCTTTATACCGTCTTCTATAGACAAAAGACCCTTTTACGGTCTTCTATAGATAGAATACCCTTTTACGGTCTTCTATAGATAGAATACCCTTTTGCGGTCTTCTATATATACAAGACCATTTACGGTCTTCTATATATAGAATACCTTTTTATGGTATTCTATAGAGGGAAGACTTTTGTTCGGTCTTCTATAGATAGGAGACCCTCTTACGGTTTTCTAAAGATAAAGGACCCTTTAACGGTCTTCATAGATAGAAAACCTTTTTAAGAGCGATGGAGACCAAATCGTCTTCGAAAACTTTCAACACGAAAGTATATGCAGTCACCCACATATCGTTATGATATTTGACAGATGTCGGTCATGTTTGATAATGTTTCCACTCATCCTGCTGACAGCGGGATAAAAGAGACTTTATCCACAATTACATGGACATTTGTTTGAGAGTTGGTGTGTGTGTGCGCTTGAATATGAACTCAAGTATTTTTCCCGTAAATTATGTCTGTTGCAGTTTCCGTTTCCGCTGTGGAAGTCAAATCATTTAACTGTGCCTTATTTCGCTCTCTACGAAAATTTGAATTGGCTCAGTTGTTTTCCTGCTGTGTTGTGTTTCGTCTGTTGATGATGACGATGGAAAAAGTCAATTTGAAGCTTGTTATATTTTTTGTGAGCTGTCATTGAATTATCAGCTTATTATAACAGTTAAAAGTGAGCCATTGAAGGGGAAGAAAGTGCTCTAAGATTTATTTGCAATTAAAAATAATTACTAATACAAAAAATGGCCAAAAGACGACAGGATATCATTTGAATTTGTAGAAATTTCATTTATTTTTAATTTCCCTAAGAAGATCATTTTGTTTTTATCCAAACTTCTTGTAATGAGTTTTGGCAGAAAATCTTCTTCTTTTGCATTTCCTTATTACGATTATTTCTGGACAAAATGCATTTTAACCCATTCATTTAATTTGCCGTTCACCATTTGTTTGCGTCCTCAAAAAGTAATCATCAACAACCAATTAATTTCCCCCTACCGTCAGAAATGGCAAAAGTTCCTCCATCCACAAAAATTGCTTTCATTAACAACAACGACTTCATCATAAATAATTACTTTTTATATTAACAAATCTTCTTGGGGCCATCATCTTCTCAATTCCGTGTAGCCAGGAATCCAGTTTTCACATTTTTACCAGGAAGCTTAACATTCCAAAGGAAATGCAAAACCCTTTCTTTTCATTGTTGTTGTTTGTTGCTGACTTAATCGACAATTTTTGGCGTTAACGAAGATTTTCCATTGATAATTTGCATAAATGGAAATTTGTTTTTCCCAGCAAAAAGAAAAATTGAACAATTTTTAATATCCTTAAGATATTTTCCTCCATTGTACCTTGCACTGACACACTCACGCACAGAGTTGTAGTTGTTCCTGCTCCACAATAATTGCATTTTGATGACTGATTAAAGGATATGAATTTTCTTTATTGTCGAATTTATTCAATTTCATTATTGTTTATTATTCCGGTGTGTATATGCGTGTGTATAAGTGTGAGGTGAAGTTTGTGTTTTCTTTATCGAGGTGCCAACTTTTTTGGTGTTAAATTGTCCTGTATGTTTTGCATAAGCGAAAGAAAATGGAGGTTATATCTTGAGGGCATCTAAATTCGTGTCTATAATATACATACAGTGGTGTGAAAAATAATAAGGACAGTGACATTCACAACTTTTGGTCACTCCTAAAATGCGATGGAAATTTGTTTTTGAAAATGTACATGTATTGCAATAAGAAATCCCGTTACAATTTTGGTTTCTTTCTGTTTAGTTTTTATACAAAACAAATATTTTTTTTTTAAATTCGTGATTCGTGATTCGTGATCTCTGCTGTGAAAAATTATAAGGACAGTTTTTCGTTTTAGTACAAATAAATTGATATTATTTTTTTGTGATTCTTTCCTATAAGTAAAAGTTTAAAATGAATTAATTTCTATTCATTAAATGTTAAATCTACCGGTATTTTTAGTTTTTCTTTGCAAATATGGGTAAAAATATGGATTGTTATCACGCTACTCGAGAAATCATTAAATGTTTATATAAAGAAGGAAATTCATACAGAAAAATTACAGAAAAAGCTTATAATCTTTAAAAACAATGGTGGAGGATGCAGCTAAGTGAACTTCAAAGATAAAAATCGTAGTAGAAATCCAAAAATTGCACCTGTAATAATAAATGCCTTATTCCTTTTATCCTTTTTCCACATCTTTACAAATAAAAAACTACTTAAATATTAATTTTGACGCATCAACAACTCCTGAAACCCTCTATGGTGGCCACATTAGAGCTCACAGTGTCCGAAAAGTATCATTTTAATCGAAAAATTATACACTTCCAACGTAGTGGTGTAGGGTATAAAAATATTCAGCAAATAATTCAGTTTGCTAGAAATCACATACCTTGGTCTAAGAAAAATTGCGTACCATTCTTTGGTCTGATGAAACCAAATATATTTTTTTTGTTCCGATAGAGGAGTTTATCAGGGTTGGAGACCTAAAAATCAATAATATAACCCAAAATATACGCTGAAGGCGGCTAAATATGGCAGAGGTAACAGCATGGTGTGGGGCTCATTTTCTTACTATGCTGTGGGGTCTCTATGTATACAGTATTCAAAGCACCGACGTAGCCAGGGGGAGGCCCGGGGCTTTGGCTCATAAACAACATCTAGAAAAACATTCTAAACATTCTTGCGATCTTTTGTTTTTAAAATTTTTGATAATATCAATGCAGCAATAAAATATAAAATCGTTGCTTAATCGTTATGATTTTAAATTGTTGTATATAGTCTATAACACGTTTTTGTGATGAACTATTTTGAACACCATAACAATAACAAATTCTCGCAAAAAAAACTATATCAACCATTTTTTATGATACAATTTCAGTTCCACCGCAGTGTCGTCGTTGAGGTTATTTGAAACTGGGGTCTTGCTACAAATTATTAAATTTCTATTGGACAAAAAAGGATTTTCTGTCGTATTTTTATGTTTTGTTCGACCTTTTCGAATGTTAATAAAATCAAGGTTATTGAGCTTGAGGTCAATGTTTACGAGTATATTTTATTTATTGCGTATTATTTCCAATATTTCGAAATTACATCGAATTTCATCTTCAAGGGTTTTTCTGTCGATTACTCTTTGAATTTTATTTTAGGAAGTACTTTCAATGGATGTACATTTCTAAAATGATGACCTTCTCCTTCTCCGGCAAAGGACTTTGTGACGACAAACGAGATCAAAAAACTGATCGGAAACAGATTCTTCTTCGTCAAAATCTCAACAAGTATCAGTCGGCTTTGCGGACAGGAACTGAAACATTCATCTACGGACAGATCGAATAGCGGCTACACAACCAAAATACTTTAACACAAATCTATTTATTAGGAGATTTTCAGAATTGTGTAGCCTTTTTCGGACGTATACAAAATATGGATTTAATCACTGATCAGAATTGTTGCGGAGGAGGTACCTGAAGAAATTTACAGGACCGACATAGTTCATTTTGGAAGTTGATCTTATTTTGGGAGTCATTCCTTTTAAAAGATATTGACCAGTCATTTCAGTTCGTCACAGTATAATTTTCAGTTTTTTTTTTCAGGAAATATGAACTTGCCCACGAAAAACATAATACCGCTCTAAACACAAGGAATACTTTAGTAAAAAGTTCTAAGGATCCTCGAACAGACCTTAAACTGCATTAAACAACTATTTTGAAGGTTTATGAGGGAGGTACCCTAGTATGGTTCATTTTTGAATTAAAACTAAGTTTGGACAAAATATTACTAAATCCAAAGTTTGGACCAAATCTGTTGCTCCGTTCAAGAAAATCGCCCACTAAAATTCTTGAAATTTTGGGGAAAATACTAGAAGGAGTAGACCGAAATGTACCATCTTCGAACATTATATAACGCTGCAGAAATATTGTGATAAACAAAGTTTGGACCAACGCAGTATCCGAAAGTGGTCGTGCCACCAGCCACTACACATGGTAGCCGTAGGTGTTCTTTACAGCTTTCCGCCCATTTTCTCTGGAAGTATGGACTTGCCCCTGAAAAAACTGGTGCTGTAGTAAAAAGGACCCCGAGAACACTTGTTGCAAAAAGCAAAGCGTTTCCAGAGAGGTATTTTTATTTATTAATGTATTTATTTCATATTTTTACTTATAACTAAATTATTAGAATAAAGGAAGTGAAGCCATGACTACTGAGGTCTTAAGCTTACACAGGTATATTTACAAATTATTCAGAGAGGCTTTAAACTACACTTCTCTGAAAATTTTTGAAATACTCTGTGGAAGGTTACCGAAAGAGTGGATCGATATGGTCCATCTTCGAAGTTGATAACAATTTGGACAAAATGTTACGAAGGCCAAATTTTGGACCGAATCGGTTGATCTATTCGAAAATTATCGTGCTCTCCAGGCAGAAACAGATTTCTTCCAAACACACTTTGGCCCTAAAATATTTATTTCGATGAGGCACATTTTGACTAAAAGCTGAGAGTATAAAAAATATAGATTGGGAAAAATTGTGTTTATGGATTTTTGCTAAAATAATGTATGCCTATGAATACCTTGGATTGGACGTCAGAATTTCATTTTAAACAAATTCAAGACTGATTGCGAGAGTTTTCCTTGTTCCTGATCAATTTATGAGAAGATCCACGATAGGAAACCAGAATTTCTATAAGTGAAGTTCGACGATTGGACGCCAAAATTAGTCTATTGACAGATGCACGATTGGGCGACAGAATTTGTCATTTACATACCCGCTAGAATTTCATGATGGATAGACTCACTATTGCTCAGCATTATTTCTCTATCAAGAAAACCACTATCGACCTTCAGCAATTCTTTGTGATAAGATCTACGATTGGGCACTAAAATATATTTAGAGAAATAACTATAAATGGCTTCTTTATGACAATAACAACGATTGGACACCTGAATTTCCGAAATTGAAAAATTGACCATATTCTGACACCGCAGCGTGATAAAAGACCAAAAAAAGAAGACACGTGTTTTGGAGTTTTTTGTTAAGATATTTCTTAGAGTTTCTGATTGTATACTTTTTCTTTGGTCTTACTGAAGTGATATCAATGTGGTTGTGAGTTATTTGATAAATGATACACCCAAAAATATATGCGATTATTAATATATCCATTGTTTTGAACCTATATTAACTCTGATATATTGTCAGAAAGTTCTGAAAACGAGGGGAAATTGGGCAAGAAGTCGGACGTCATTTTAATTAAAGCATACTAATGACAATTATTTCATCAATAATATAAGTCTAAAAGTAAGGTTTACATCACTGCTAATGAAATGAAATCCTGGCTACATCCCTGATTCAAAGTGTTTTTGAAATCAATAGATTACATTGAAATTTTGAAAAATATAATTCTTTCGTATGCTGAAGGGGGTGTGCCTCTCAAATGAGTCTTCAGCAAGGTTAATGACCCAAAAATGACGCCAAAATGAAAAAAGGTGTTCCGGGATAGTTAAGTTGTTAGAATGGTCCATACAATTCTTTGATTTGAACCCGATTGAAAAATGTTGTGGAATGAAGTTAAAAAAATCAAGCAGGGGAAAGTGTCCATCAAATTATGGCGACCTTTGGCAACTTATACAGGTTGCGTAGGACGCGATACCAGTAGAGAAGTGCCAAAATTTGGTCGACTCGATGCCCAGACGATGCGCTTTCGTTTTAGACACTGAAACACTTTATCTACCATTATTTAGTAAAAACCTGAATTAATTTCTTTCAAGTTTGGTCCTTATTAAAGGATGTCATGAAGTGTCCTTATTATTTTTCACACACCAAACTACGACAATTCGCATAAAATATAAAAGATAAATAAAATATGGCTACAAGCAATCAAAATATTTTTATAATACTTTTCCTAACATTTTAAGAAAACAATAAATTTTATAAACTAATGTAATTTTCACTTTTTTAGTCAGTTTTCAATGTAATCTTGGTTATGGATTGAAGTGTCCTTATTATTTTTCACACCACTGTATATACGTACATACAGTCTGTCGCAAAAGTTAGTATACACCGTTGAAACCAAAATGTATTAGGGATAAATATCACTATAACTTATTGAAAACAACAAACAATTAGTTTTATTTGATAGACAAGAAGGTTGTCTTCCGTAATAATAATTAAAAGTGCGCAATATTTGCATACATTAGCAAATGTACGGTTCGAATCCAAAAAAGACCAAAATCTATATCGCAAAAGTTAGAATACAACGGAGAATCCCCGTGGAACTGTTTAAAAAATTCTTGATATTTTTGAACAAAATGAAACTAAATCTGTACTTAAGATCATAAAGAGCATATTAATTGGTTTTAGTGGCAGTTATAGTACTTATAGTGACAAGTCCAACGTACACTGGATCGTAAAATCCACAAAAATTGGTCATCTGCAAATACAACAACTGTAGCGACAAAATTCCGGGTGTTATGTCCTGTTTATGAATTTTAAAGCCATGAAATGCTCAGAAAAGCTCTATAGTTTCAATATGGGGTGATCTTGATCGAGTTTCGACTTGTCCTTTTTGAAAAAAACGGGAATTTCTTGAAGGAAACCCATACTTTTGAGACCGTTGTCCTTTTGAAACATGTAATAATCCTTAATCCTTACACATAAGGACTTTCCTTTTGAGTTAGTTTTCTCACATATTGCCCCTTTTCATATTCTCACCAAAAGTAAATAGTAGGAGAACCTCAAGGTCCGTTGTAAGCCCTACAGTTATACTGTCCTACCGGCCTATTAGCAGTATCGGACATTCTTTTAGTGTCCCTAGTGTCTAATGTACTACTAATGTCTAATGAGCTACTTCTAACTGATCCATTTAGTTGTAGTGTGGTGGAGTATCACTTTAGGGCTTACACCAGAACTTTAGGTTCTTCCACTATTTATTTTTGGTGGGAATGTGAAAAGGGACATAATTTGTAAGAAAATTAACTGAAAAGGAAAGTCCTCATGTGTAAGGATTATTACATGTTTCAAAAGGACAACGGTCTCAAAAGTATGGGTTTCCTTCAAGAAATTCCCGTTTTTTCAAAAAGGACAAGTCGAAACTCGATCAAGATCACCCCATATTGAAACTATAGAGCTTTTCTGAGCATTTCATGGCTTTAAAATTCATAAACAGGACATAACACCCGGAATTTTGTCGCTACAGTTGTTGTATTTGCAGATGACCAATTTTTGTGGATTTTACGATCCAGTGTACGTTGGACTTGTCACTATAAGTACTATAACTGCCACTAAAACCAATTAATATGCTCTTTATGATCTTAAGTACAGATTTAGTTTCATTTTGTTCAAAAATATCAAGAATTTTTTAAACAGTTCCACGGGGATTCTCCGTTGTATACTAACTTTTGCGATATAGATTTTGGTCTTTTTTGGATTCGAACCGTACATTTGCTAATGTATGCAAATATTGCGCACTTTTAATTATTATTACGGAAGACAACCTTCTTGTCTATCAAATAAAACTAATTGTTTGTTGTTTTCAATAAGTTATAGTGATATTTATCCCTAATACCTTTTGGTTTAAACGGTGTATACTAACTTTTGCGACAGACTGTATGTATGTATTGTTTGTTAACGTTGAAACCAATTGAATTCTGACAATAGAAAATCAAGTCTTCGATGACATTTTCGTCGACGATTCGTTGACGAATGTTCCGAAATTGTCATGTACGACAACTTGCATGACCATGTCTTGCATTGTGTCTTGGCAACAAACCGAAAAATGTTCTAAAGTGTGCTTTGAAATAATTGTATA
This sequence comes from Musca autumnalis, assembly GCF_047663935.1. Classification (NCBI taxonomy): domain Eukaryota; kingdom Metazoa; phylum Arthropoda; class Insecta; order Diptera; family Muscidae; genus Musca; species Musca autumnalis. The sequence goes on along the minus strand of NW_027412088.1, from coordinate 12,906,822 downwards.
GATATTTATTCAGATATACAATTTTTGATTTGTAATAAATGTAAAATTATAAAGTCACAAAATTCGGAAACCGCGTTACTGATTAAACAATTTTTATTTATACAACCTGAATTATGTAGAAAACGGTAAGTTAGAATAAAAAGAATTAAATACTTTAAAATTAGTTGTAGTTATTTTTTGAATAGGTGCATTTAGGTTGAAGAACACTGAAAATTCCAGCGATTGTAAAATACAACGCCTGTGGTATATGGTAAGATTTTAGAATATTTAGGAGATATTCACAATATTCATTTAAAATCATTTCTTTTTGCACAATCCAAAAAAAAGGAGGTCGCCTTTCGGTCGGCTGGGGTAAGAAGTGTAAGGCGTGGTAAAGCTGGAAGTAAATGGTGGATTGCAGAACATACGGGAGCTAAGTATTATTAATTGTTTAAATAATTTATTTTGTAAAAATTATATATTCTATAATTAAATAAAAATAAAAATTTGATACACGACAATATAAACGAAATTGTCTTTAATTGAGTCATCGATGACTAGTAGCAAGACAGGGTCAGTGAAACAGTCGTCGACGAAATACGGGGATTTTAGCCATCTAGATCGCCGTCGACGACAACTTCGCTTACCATGTCGCCCAAGTTGTCGTGCATGAATACTGGGACACTTGTATGAAAATGTCGTCAACGATCCCAAAGGGCTGTCTGCAAAGAGTCGTGAACGAATTGGAAATGTCGTGCACGATTCATCAATGTTGTCTTAAAGACACTTTCTACTGGGCGTGTACATTAGACCCAAAAACAATTTTTTCGAACTTCTACCCCCTAAATGTTTTCCATTTGATCCAAAAACCGTAAATATGACATATTATGGCGATCGGTTAACGTTAACCAGTCCCATCCGGGTTATCTTTGGTTCCATAGTAATTTTTATGGTCCAAAGGTTAATTGTCACGAAAATTCTCTAAAAGCTGCATTTATTGTCCAATCGATGAACATTTTTACCACTTCACTGTTGTGGCTAAAAAACGAATCCTGCAAAAAATTGTGAAAATCGGATCAGATTTTGATACAGCTCTGATAGGCCGATTTTAGGTATTTTGGGGTCCCATATAGCTATATTGAAATCTAATCCGATGGCAACAACATCGGCCGGGTGCGCGGGTTAACGTTAACCGATAGCTATACAATTTCATATACAAGGATTTTGGATCAAATAAACAAATAAAAAATATATACCCCCAGCATGTGTAAATTGAAGCACGTTTTTCCCAAAAAAAAAAAAAACGTACATATGTATTTAGGGGGTTTTCAATATTGTGGACCGACATAGTCCATTATGGAAGTGGATCTTATATTGGGAGTCATATCTTTTCGATAGATATCGCGCTCACTAGTGATTTCAGTTTGGGCCAGTATGTCAGGAAGCATGGACTTGTCCACGAAAACATAATATCGCTGTAAAGAGGACCAAAAAGAACAGCATCGATATACGTTTCCAAAAAATCTTCGAACAGACCATAAACTGCGCTTAAACCCAAATGTTGAACTTTTGTGGGGGAAGTACCCTAAAGAGAGGACCGATATGGGCTATTTTAGAAGTTAAACTAAATTTGAACAAAATATTAGGAGATTCAAAGTTTGGTCCAAAATGGTTGGCCCGCTCAAGAGATATCGTGCATTCCATTTTAGTGAAATTTTTTACATATTGGGGGGAAGTACCGGAAGTTGGGAAACGGTATTGCCCATTTTCGAACTGAAACTAAGTTTGGAAAAAAATGGACTTGCCCTGAAAAAAAAACCTATTTGAAGCGGTGAATGCAAGTTGCTTCAACAAAAATCAAAGCGATCCGAGAGCAGGTCTTAAAGAGAACTTATCCATTTTCGAAGGAATGGACCGATATAACCCATCTTCGAACTTAAACTAAGTTTAGACAAAATATTACGAACGCCAAATTTTGAACCAAATGGGCTAATCCGTTCGAGAGTTATCGTGCGCACCAGCCAGACATTCAGACGGACGGACATTGTTAAATGAACTCAAAATTGTCTGAAACGGATTTCGTCCAAACATACTTGGGGTCTAAAACCATTATTTCGATGAGGCACATTTTGCCCGTATGAAAGTGTAAATACCCTCGTTAGCATAAATGCTGAGGGTATAAAAGTATAAGTCGGCTTTCTCGACAGAGATATACACTCAGCCTATGTGAATTGAAACTTTCATCAACGGACAGATCGAATGTATTTAGGGTCTTTTTCAATTTTGTGGCCCTTTTTGGACATCTGAACTTGCCGACAAAAATGTGGATTACGATTAAAAAGTGTTTCGGAGGAGGTACTTGAAGGAATGGACTGACATCGGTCATTATGGAAATGGATCTTATTTTGGGAGTTATACCTCTACGATAGATATCGATCCCACTAGTCATTTCAGTGGGTTCTCGTATAACTTTTGGGCCAGTATGCCAGGAAGCATGGACTTGTCCACGGAAACGTAATATCCCTGTAAAGAGGACCAAAAATAACAGCATCGGTATACGTTTCCAAAGGATCTTCGAGCAGACCATAAACTGCACTTAGACACAAATGTTGAACTGTTGTGGGGGAGGTACCTTAAAGAGAGGGTCGATATGGGCTATTTTAGAAGTTAAACTAAACTTGGACAAAATATTATGAGATCCAAAGTTTGGACCAAATTGGTTGCCCCGTTCAAGAGATATCGTGCATATTATTTAAGTGACATTTTTTAAATATTATGGGCAAGTACCGTAAGTTGTGGGCCGGTATTGCCCATCTTCAAACTGGAACTAAATTTCGACAAAATACTGCGAAGACCAAATTTTGGACCGAATCGGCAGATTCGTTCGAGAGTTATCATGCGCTTCAACCACCACACACGATGTCATAGGGGTTTTTTTTTTCATCTTTCAGCCTATTTTCTCAGGAAGTGTGGACTTGCTCCAGATGAAACTTTTACCGTCGTATGGGGGGCAATGAATACAAGTTGCTACAATAAAAAACAAAGCAAGTCGAGAGGAGTAGTGCGATTATCTAACTCATTTCTTGAATTACCGACAAAAATCGGTAAAATTAAAATTCTTATAATTTCGGTAATTAACGATATTATTCGGTAAGTTAGTGACCAATAAAAAGTAGCCGTAAAGTTCTACCGATAGCAACAGTGTTGTCAACTTTTATTTGCATTTTTCATTAATAATTTTGCATTTTAATGTTACCGATTTTTGTTGGTAACTCAAGAAATGAGTTAGAGAATCCCACAACAGGTCCTAAACTGAACTTTTCTGAAATTTTGTTTGAGAGGTAAACGAAGGAGTTGACCGATTGAGCGTATATTGCAATCTCATCTATGTCTGGTAGAAATTTCACGATGTACAAAGTATGGACCAAATCGGTTACTCTGTTTAAGAGTTATCGTGCGCACTAATTTTCCAAACATTTTCGAACTTTTGTGGGGGAGGTACCAGAAGGAGTGGACCGATATAATCCATCTTCGAACTTAAACTAAGTTTGGACGAAATATTGCGAGAGCCAACCGAATCGGTTGATCCCTTCGAGAGTTATCGTGCGCTCCAACCAGACAGACAGACGGACGGACATGGCCAAATCAACTCCAAATTGTCTGAAACGGATTTCGTCCAAACATACTTGGGGCCCAAACCATTATATTGATGAGTCACATTTTGCCCATATGAAACTGTGTTATATTACCTCGTTAGCATAAATGCTGAGGGTATAACAAAATAGCGTCCGTATAAACGTACCTCTTGATTTTACCTACATATTTCGAGGGCCTTGTCCACATTTTTAATCAATTTGGCTAAACATTTGTATTTTGGTTTCTTTGGGAGTAGAAAACCTAACTGCATATATATTTTGTATATATTTTGTATATATTTTGAAATAACCCCCATATAACGGTAACTCCCAAGTCCAGATACCCATTCGATATTGTCTGGGTGGGGAAAAATTCAATGGGGGTGATTATATTAGTTCAAACCTAAACACACAAAAGTTTTGAATTCTCAGGCCAATTTTTTATTTTACTACAGGACTGGTGACTATACATGTATGTCGATAGTAAAGCGACCCTTAAGGCTCCAAAGTCCTGGACCACATATTCTCGAGCTAACCTTAATGGAAGTAAAGATCTACACGACCTCCCTTCTAACACTCGACAAGTTGGGGAAGAAAATTATTTCGGTCCAATGTAAAGTGAGATCTCTAACTTCAGTATGGGATGACGGTGAAATTTGTTTACTGTAGGTTACATGCTGAAGAAATAGAGACTTTGAAGTTGCCCCTAACGGCAAACTTGTAGACACTGACTGCTAGGCAGATATGAGATAGATACACCTGACATTCCTATCAAACATATAACTCATAATCATATTTAATTTTTCCAAGCAGCTGTCATGACTTGGCATAAATACATAACTACTCAAATTACTTATTTCTATCTATTTCCAGCACAAACTATCGACCAAAAATGCGGCAATACTCCGGAAACTTCTTCTCCATCTTCCATCCAACAAGCAATAACTATAAAAACTCTCAACGTCATCTTCAAACTCATCCAGCAGGAACACAATGGACCAACGGTCTGCAAGTGAAGCAGTCACCTACACTATTAGATGACAGTACATTAGATTGACCCAAAAAAAAATATTGGAACTCCTACTCCCTAAATCTTATTCATTTGACCCAAAAACCTTATATATGAAATTTTATGACGATCGGTTAAGGTTAACCTGTGCCACCCGGGCGATTTTTTTTCCATAGTAATTTGTATGGGGCCAAAGGTGCATTTTCACGAAAATTGTTTACCAATTCATTGTTGTGGCTAATAAACGAATCTTACAAAAAAATGAAAATGGGATCAGATTTCGATATAGCTATATAAGGCCCAAAATACCTAAAATAGGCCTATTGGAGCAATATCAAAAACCGATCCAATTTTCAAAATTTTTTGTAGGATTCCTTTTTTAGACACAACAATGAACTAGCAAACATTTCCATCGATTGGACCATAATGCGGCTTTTAGAGAATTTTCATGAAAATGCACGTTTGGCATCATAAACATTACTATGGGAACAAAGATCGCCTGGGTGGCACGGGTTAACGTAAACCGATCGCCATAAAATTTCATATAACGTTTTTGGATCAAATGGAAAAAAGGGCGTAAGAGTTTCAAAAAAAATTTTGGGTCAGTCTAAAGTACATAAGTTTAAGTCGTAAGAAACCCAATTGTATTATATATAAGGACATACGATCGAAGTTTTCCAATCGGGTGAAATCTAGGTATAGTCTTGAAGAACCTGAAACTAAATCAATCCACGGAGACGGCATTGACTACACACCGCCCGTCCAGAATCAGACCAAGGAGCAGTAAGCCTGCTGGAGATAAGAATCAAACACACAATGAAGTTAAACCCAGCAAAATGTTCGATGCCAAAGATGACATTTAATCATGGGTGCAAGTGATCTAGCATGTCATCTTTTTAGCATCTTCATCGATGAATTTTATATGAGCGTAGACCCCAAAAGATGACGTTCTTTTCTGGATCCTAAGCATGTCATTTTAACCAATGCGTTGACATGTCATTTCCACCAATGCTTTGGCATGTCATTTCCACCAATGATTTGACATGTCATTTTCACCAATGCTTTGACACGTCATTTTCACCCATGCTTTGACATGTCATTTTCACCAACCCCTTGGCATGAAATTTTCATGTCTTGTTTGGAAAATGGAAATGCTGTATTGAAATATGGTTTTCATGAAAAACAAAACTCTTTATTAATTCAAACGAATTCATGAAATAGCTACAATTAATTTATCAGTTTAGTTTTTCAAAAGTTTACATCCAAAATTGCAATGCAATCACCACCGCTGCAACGCAAAAGATTACTTCCTCCGTTCTCCGCAACTGATATTCTTTCATCTTACAAAAGGTTTTTTCAATTATCTTCCCATCACCAGTTCAGATTTCAACATGGACTCCAAATGCACTCCTTTAAGTATTTTTATTTCGTAAATTACTTTTATTTTATAATTTTGTTATTTTATAACAACATTTTGGTAATTTATACTCTTTTGTTTAGTGACGGAAATATGTAGGGATCTACAACCCGGCTTGCTTTAGGGACCTCTAAGAACAAAATGTAACGAACTGGGAGGAGAGACTTTTTATGGAAAATACCATTTATGCTTAATTAATTTATTTTTAATTGTTTCTTTCCAAAAGTAGTTTCTTCTTTATTTTCAGATTCTTGTTCCTTTTCGTTTCGCACTTTTTTTCAAATTCCAAGAAGTGAGATTTGATTGATTTCATTCTATGTCGGATTTAGAACAGACAAGGGAACTTTTAAAATAGCAATGTGTGCAGTCCGATTCTATTTTTAGCTCGATTGTTGGGACTTCATATAATACCAATTGTTTAGAAGTTTTAGTTGTTTGATATGCAGGAAATGTAAGACAACATCACGACGACAGTTCTAACAACTTGGTCTGTTCCAGAAACTGCAAGAATCTACTTATTTTTACTACGATAACAATTTTTCTTTTATGTTATCGGAAAAAATAGTAAAAATTAGTAGATTTTTGCAGTACTGGAACATACCAAAATGAAAATAAACAGGTGTGTAAATAAAAGCGCAAACATCATATCTATTGGATCGGTGGAATGGGTACAAATGCTGATGAACGACTTCCTTTGCATTGGTTCAAATCCTAATGAAAAGATCGGATCTTTCACGACTTCCTTTGAACCAATGCAAAAGATGACATGAAATCACGTCATCGCAAAGAACCCCCTTCCGTCAAATTTTGCTGGGAATATTCACGTTATCATTGGAAAGGATGAGTCTGAGTGGCAGATTGTCTTGGCTGCGGCAGGAGTTGTATAAGTCTGGCATAACTTCGGACAATGCTGATTAGAGATTCATCTTCAAGCATTGGAGTACTTTGATAGTACTTCAAAATCTTCAGCACGAAACAATTAATTCACTAATACCTTCTTACATATGTATGTGCGTTCTACCATTTTTCATTGCCAACTTCCGGATGTTGTGCTCTAATTTCATTACTTTTAGTTAATACCTTCAATTAAATTTCATTTTGGGACACAGCATGATTTCCTGGATTTTCACACGTATTTATAAAATTGGACCGTCGCACTAAATACATACATGTAGACGTACGAATATGTACTCGTACATAGGAAACTTATTGCACTAATTTTATTTTATTGTCATATTAAGAGAATGTGATGAGTGAAAACACATTAGCGGATTATGAAAGGAAACCAGAAGCTATTCGTATGGATCATTTTCAAAAGGAACGCCCGCTGTGCTAACACCCGCTCTCTTAGGGGTTAGTAATCCGCTTAAAAGGTTTGCAAAAATGTAAAATAATTCTAAACTAGTTCACAAATCGGGAAAACAAAGAGCCAGAGACTGTTGTATAAGGTGAGGAAAACAATGGATATTTGCAGTAGTCCTAGAGCTGTGAAAATATGTGAGAGAATGTCAGTGGCTGAAAGCAAGGATTAAATGAACAACAGAGATTTTGAAATATGTAGTTTGGTTTAAAAAAAGGAATGGAAAGCATGAAAGAGAAAACATTATGTGTTAAATATTAGGGCAAAAGAAGAGAGAGAATAATGTGTAACAAAAGATAGTTTGTGGTTGACATATGTATGCATGTAGTATTGCTTGTCATCATTAGATGCATGCGTGTGTGTTTGTGCTCGATTTTAAAGTAGTTTGTTGTAACAAGATCCTTATCACCGCATGTGTCCTTTGTTTTGAAGTGGTTGTTAATGTTTTGAGGTTTTTGTTACACTTTTCCGCTCAACAATGTTTTGTTGTTTTCAGATTCTATGGCCGTGTATGTTGATTATTAGCGGCTTAAAGGCGTTACTTGTTGTTTTTATTTTTGTAGCCCCGGAGTGGTTTGGCTTGCAGCTTGCCTTTGTCTTGTAGTAGGATCTGAAGATATAATACAAGGCCCTTTTTGTATTGTGTTCTATTCTTCTTCCATTGTTTCTTTGCCAAAAGGAAACAAATGTATCACTCGTAAGTAATTGGCGGTTTAAATAAGAAAATAAAACGCCCTCTTTAAGGAAATCCATTTCCAATGGGAGGGTATCATAGCAATTTTAATTTTTTGCGGCATATTTTTATAAAACCTATATGAGACAAACAATTGGAAATACGATATATACGCAGATATAATGTATATATGTATATGATACGATGACTTGGAATTTTGCAGCGTGTTCACAATTATTGTTTTATATGATAAGAGCTGGAACATTACCAAAATCAAATTTCTAAAGGTTTGTAATATATAAGCCCAGAAATGGTCCCACTGACCTCGGCGGCCTTGCAAACCAACGCACCTGGTGGTGCCCTATTATTCACAGCTACTGATATAAGCAAACCGTACTGACCCTTGACTCTTGCTACTAATTCTAAAGCCCTAGGGTCCTGGCACAATTGTATTATTACATTTTTCAATTCCTTTCCTTTATAAAACTCATTTAATTTCATAACTTTTTTCCATATTTACCTAACCTCAAGGTTTCCAATTAGCATAGAAATACAAAAACTCTTTAGAGATACACCCACTTTATACCGACCGCAGCAATCAATTGCCAACAATCAAAATATTTTTTTATAATAAAATTCAGGGGTGACAAATGGCAACATTGATGACTAAATGACGATAATCACCCAAGTCTCTTTGTTACACGAATGAAAAGAATGGAAATTATGACACATTTTGATTGAGAATTGCCTTCTATGGAGATTTGTTTGGCTTACACCCATTGCATGAATGATGTTAAAAATCAAATCAAAGTGGGTGTAAACCATGGACAAATGTTAGAAAACTTACAAATGTTTGCATATTTTTGGTTGACGACACTTTGTGACAATTATGAGTGGTGTATGAATTTAATAATGCGAATAGGGTGAAATATTGCGAATTGCGAATTACCTACTTATTAAGGTTTTTAGAATGAATGATGAAAACTCAAGTGGAAAGTATATTGGTAACAAACGCCTGTATGTTGCAAGATTCTTATATCAATGAACTTATTTATCTGAATATTTCAAATAATGACTGCTACTTGTTATCGTGTTAAATCTGTGGTTTCCGCACAAAAAACTATTAAATTAGCAAAAATACTACTTTTTGATTTTTTTTTTTTTTTGAGTTTTGCCTTTTTAGGGGCGAAGGCATATTAGATGTTGTTGTTGCTAGACAATTTTCGCCATCTGGAGCCCCTATTTATACATCCAAGATTGCAAATTTGTATTTGTGAATTTCAAATTGAGCCTTTTTAATTCCAAAGACGACTCATTTGTCCCCCTTCTATTCCAGAAATCAATTTTTCAATATTAGTCCCAATTTACATTGGGCGAGTTTACTTGCGGCAATTGTCATTTTGTAGGAGAGAGAGGTGAGACATATGGTAACCCTTTGCCTCTCAGCACCCTCTCTCACCTACAAACTGGCAATTGCCGCAAGTAAACTCGCCTAATGTAAATTGGGACTTACATTCATATTACAGTCAATGGCTTTTTTCCATCGTAGACTGTATATGTCTTTCACATCGAAAGATTTTTTTAAGTGGATTGTGGTTCAGAGCTCTGAGACGTCGTTTAGATATTTTTCAAATTATACAAATAACGCTTGGAGAATAAATAATGGAGAAATACAAAGCTGAACAAAAACAAGTAAAATGTATCAGTTAGCTGTACCGACAGAGATATACTCTCATATTTTTTGAGTTTTTGGGGCAATTTCTCAGAAAGTTGGATTTGCCCCGAAAGTAATTGTACCGTTTTCCCAAGTAGTAATGTATAAGTCGGCCTTGCCGACAGAGATAAACCCTCAGTCTATGTGAATTAAACACTTAAAAAACGTACATATGTATTTCGGGGTTTTCAAAATGTTGAACCGACAAAAATATGAATTTGAGATTTCGATTAAAGCTCAAAAGTTTTGCAGGGAAGGTAACTAAAGGGTTGGACCGATATATTTCATTTCCAGTCATTCAAAACTGACTGACCGCATAAAGAGGGCGTGAGTGGGAACTAAAGAAAGCTGGAATCATAATTTTTTAACAACGAGATAGATATATTTCCTATTTCAACTCGAAAACTTTTCAAGGAAGATCCATTAACAATCCTAAACGAAAATTTTCAGCTGATGTAATTTGAAGGTGAGGCAAAAAATATGAAAATACATGTAAGTATGTCTAAATATGTGCCTAAATATAACCAATCCGTCTGGAGTTTAGAACATGATTTTCCTTAAAGTCTTTCATGCATTTTTGGTCAAATATAGTTATCGTCTTTTATTTCGTGCAATATTAGCTTACGAGAAAAATCGTCATTTTGGACCATAAAATCGTCAAATAGTCATTCTTCAATTTTGGGCCAAAAAATCGTCCAAATTACGATAAATCGTAAAATTCGACAACACTGGTGGTACTCCAACATGGACCAAATCGATTGCTCCATTTATGAGATATCGCGCATACCATTTTAGTGAATATTTCCGAACTTATATGGGGGAGGTACCGGAAGGAGTGGACCTTAAGGCATTACCTGCGAATTTCATCCAATATTCGAAGAAATATTTCGATATTCCAAGTGTGTATTCGAGAGTTGTCGTGCGCACCAGCCACTACACATACTGGCCGTAGGGTTTTTTTTACAACTTTTGGGTCATTTTGTCAAGAAGTATAGAATTGCCACTCAAAAAACTTGTTCCATCGCACAGTGGTTGCGCCCAACGAGAAAAATAAAAAATAACAAGTAAAAAAGTATCAGTCGGCTTTGCCGACAGAGATATACCCTCAGCCTGTGTATATTGAAACAATTTTTTCCCAAAATACGTATGTATTTAGGGGGTTTTAAAAATTTTGGGCGTTTGAACCGACAAAAATGTTGATAAGGATTAAATATCAAAAGTTTTGCGGAGGAGATACTAAAAGGAATGGATCGACATTGACCGTTATGGAAGTGGATCTCCAGCCACAAAATATGGTGCCATAGGGGGTTTTTACACTATACGCACTATACGCTCAAGAAGTATGGACTTGCCCCTAAAAAACTTTTACCGTCGTAATTGAGGCAGCGAATGCAAGTTGCTTCAACAAAAATCAAAGTGATTCGTTATTAGGTCATAAAGTGAACTTATCCGAAATTTTGTGTGGGAGGTACCGGATGGAGTGGACAAATATAGTCCATATTTGAACCTGATCTATATCTGGTAGATATATTAGGATGTGTAAGGTATAGACCAATTCGGCCACTCCCTTCAAGAGTTACCGTACGAACAATTTTTCCGAACATTTTTGAACTTATGTGGGGGAGGTAACTGAAGGAGTGGACCGATATGGCTTATATATTACTAAGGCCATATTTTGGGCCGAATCGGCAGATCCGTTCGAGAGTTATCTTGTGCTCCAACCACCTCACACGGTGTCATAGGGGTTTTTTGCAACTTTCATGCTATTTTCTCAGGAAGTATGGACTTGCCCCTGATAAAACTTGTACCGTCGTATGGAAGGCAGTGAATACAAGTTGCTAAAACAAAAATCAAAGCGATTCGAGATATGGCCCTAAACTAAACTTTTCCGAAATTTTGTGTGGGAGCTACCCGATGGAGTGGACCTATTGAGACCATATTGGAACCTCATATTACTCTGGTAGAAAGTTTTCGCTATACAAAGTATGGACCAAATCCGTCACTCCCTTCAAGAGTTATCGTGCGCACAAACTTTCCGAACATTTTCGAACTTTGGTGGGGGAGGTACCAGAAGGAGTGCACCGATGTAGCTCATCTTCGAACTTAAACTAAGTTTGGGCAAAATATTACGAAAGCCAAAATTTGAACCGAATCGGTTCATCCGTTCGAGAGTTATCGTGCGCTCCAGCCGGCAGGACAGACAGACAGACGGACGGACATGGCTAGATCGACTCAAAATTGTCTGAAACACATTTCGTCCAAACATACTTGGGGTCTAAAACCATTATTTCGATGAGGCACATTTTCATCGTATCAAAGTGTATATACCCTCCTTAGCCTAAAGGCTGAGGGTATAAAAATCGTGTCATTATTTTAAAAATTTAAAGATGCAAATCGCTTCTAAATTTTTCGAAACTCCTTTTTCCCATTTTTCGCGGTTCTTAAGGAAAACAAGACTTACAAACAAGACTAATTTGAGGGAAAAACAAGTAAAAAAGTATCCGTCGGCTTTGCCGACAGAGATATACCCACAGCCTGTGTGAATTGAAATACTTTTTTTCCCAAAAATTTGGGGAATATCGATAGATAGGGCTTTTTTACCATGCTACCATGCTTAATATCGCTGTAAACAGGAATGATCCTCGAACAGACCGTTAACCACACAAAAATGTTGAACATTTGTGTGGGCGGTACCCCAATGATCGGACAGATAGGACCCAAACTTGAATATAAACTACATTTCGACAATATTTAGAGATCCAATGTTTGGACCAAATCGTTTGCTACGTCTATGAGATATCGCGCGTACCATTTTAGCGAATATTTTCGAACTTTTGTTGGGGAGGTACAGAAAGAAGTGGTTTTATAAGCACCACCTTCGAATTTCATCTAATATTCGAAGAAATATTACAATATCCAAAGTATGGAAGAACGCAGCGTTCGGTTCGAGCTTTCCAGTCACTTCATATGGTTCCATAGGGGTTTTTTACAACTTTCGGGCGGTTTTCTCAAGAAGTATGAACTTGCCCATGAAAATGCAAGTTGCTTCAACAAAAATCAAAGTGATTCGAGAGCAGGTCTTAAAGTGAATTTATCCAAAAATCTGTGTGGGAGGTACCCGAAGGAGTGGACAAATATAGTCCATATTCAAACCTGATATAGATATGTCAGATGTAGTAGGATGTGTAAGGTGTGAACCAAATCGGTCACTCCCTTTAAGAGTTATCGTGCGCACAATTTTTCCGAACATTTTTGAACTTTTGTGGGGGAGGTACCTGAAGGAGTGGACTGATATGGCTTATATTGGAACTTAAACTAAGGTTGCACAAAATATTACGAAGGCCACATTTTGGACCGAATCGGCAGATCCCTTCGAGAGCTATCTTGCGCTCCAACCACTAAACACGGTGTCATAGGGTTTTTTGTAACTTTCAGACTATTTTCTCAGGAAGTATGGACTTGCCCCTAATAAAAATTACAGCGTCGTATAGAGGACAGCGAATACAACTTGCGTAAACAAAAATTAAAAAAGATTCGAGACCAGGTCCTAAACCAAACTTTTCCGAACTTTTGTGTGGGAGATACCCGAAGGAGTGGACCGATTCAGTCCATATTGGAACCTCATCTAAGTTTGCTAGAAATTACACGATGTGCAAAGTATGGACCAAATCGGTTATTCCCTACAAGAGTTATCGTGCGCACAAGTTTTGCGACAATTTTTGAACATTTGTGGGGGAGGTATCTGAAGGAGGGGACCTATACGGCCCATCTTCGAACTTAAATCGAATCTGGACAAAATATTTCGATACCCAAAATTTGAACCGAATCGATTGATCCGTTCGAGAGTTATCGTGCGCACCAGCCAGCCAGACAGACGGAGAGACAGACGGACGGACATTGCTAGATCTACTCAAAATTGTCTGAAACGGATATCGTACAAACATACTTGTGGTCTAAAACCATTATTTCGATGAGGCACATTTTTGGTCGTATCAAAGTGTGAATACCCTCTTTAGGGTATAATGAGAAAAATTGTTTTATTATAAGTGAATTTCTGAAACAAAGGACTACTATTCACGCCTTAACTTAAGTTGAATGATTTAGTAAATCTCCTTAGCTTCGTTTTCCTACTTATAACAATTCCTCTAATTTGCAAGGGTTGCCAAATATTTTAGTTATGATATTGGTCAAAATGAAAATATTTAAAAAAGATGTATGGATTCCTTAAAGTTTTAGTTACTTTTCAAGCATCGACAAAAATCGCCACTAGTACCAAAATAAAACCAAGGGTCTGTAGATTTCAAAACTGTTTAGATTTTTTGCGGACATTTGTAGATTTAGCAGTTATAACCAAAAGTTTAGCCGGGCTTTTATGACATGAATTTATATTTTTTGGAATTTTAAAGTAATTTTATTATCCTTTCTTACATTTATGTTCAATATAATGTTTTTTGTGCTATTAGTGATTTATTTTATCATGGTAATTTTGAGCCGCAATGAAAACTCGTGAAAGAAATATAAAAGGTTTTGGGGACATACACTTTAATATTTTTTTTTTCTTGTGGAGCACCAAAAAAAGTTCCAATACAAAAGTGTATTTAAGTGTAGGTTTTAGTTCTTGTGGCCTCTTTAGTTCTTCATACTCAAAGTGACACAGCTTTTAGTGTTTCTATTTGATAAAGATTTGGAAATAAGTATCTGGCAAAACATAACATGGAGTTTACCCAGGAATGTTAAAACCTAGAAAAAAACACTAAGGAACCCCTTAAAACTCTAAAAATGTGACCTTTGACCTCGATTTATTTAAAAATCCATCCAGCGATTATTATTTTTTTATTTTTCTCATCTATGAACATTTTAGTTTCAGAATCCGCAATAACTTTCCAGGTGTAAGCACTTTTTTAAAGTTACTTAGGGCGCACTGTGAGGAGGATTCCCAATTAGATTCAAAGTTAATCAAACTGCAATACATGTAAGAAATAACTTAGACTTTAAAGTATATAAAGATATTGACTTCCTTTTAGATTTTATTTAAATAATTTGCAGCAAAGTTTGAAATTTGTAATTTAATATCAATGAATAAAGTGTAATTGCCAATTAAAATTTGAACATTCATTTTGTAACTACTACCAAATTGAAAATGTGTTGATGTTGATCGCTACGTCTACCGAAAATAAACTTATAAAATGCTTATTTCAAAAAAATAACGTCTCAACATACCAAAAAAGCTTGAGAATTATATTATAATAAGCTTACCAACATAAGCCTTAAGCTTATAAAGGACTTGAGAAATTTGTTGTTAAAAGCTTATGTCATAATTGTAGAAAAATCGAAACGGAACCCTTGTTTATAAGCTTACCCTAGTAATTGTAGATAAAGCTTATGCAATTAATATTATCTTAAGCTTACATTTGTAATAGTAAAACAAGCTTACATATATATTTTTTTAAATTGTTATTAAAATTTTATAAATTCAGTTCATATTTTGAGATTTAGTTATAAATAACAAAATGTGCAGTGTATTTTATCATTGTTTTTCTTTTCCACATATATTCCACATTTGGGGTGGGTTTTATATGTGCATGTGTGTGTCATTGCTTCTGTAACGTTGAAATCTACACTGGGAGACCTCTACTTTTAATTTGAACGGTTTGGTTGATGTCTGTACTGCAATCGATGATGTTGACACCAGATTTGTGTAGATGTCACTAGACGTGGAACCTATTTGTAAATTTTCTTATTAGAATAGAAATTAATAACACAACCCACAAACTAATAAAATTGTAGACAGAGAAGTTGTAGTGGGCTTCTCTGCTTCTATGCGCCGCCCTTTCAGATATGCACAGTCCTTTCACACAATTGCACAATGAATATTTTTATATGAACCAAATATTATCTTTTAACAGAATAAATAGCTTACAAATTTATTATTGTTAAAATTTTTAAAATTGCATAGTCGACTTACTCAACTCGAACATACTCACTGAAAGGATTTCTTCTATACTTTCTTTATGATATCCTTGGGGCCATCTGTATCTCACATCAGTAGCTAAAACATTAAACCTTGCCATCCCTAGTTCCGAATTACTAGTTTCAATTTAAAGTTTACAAAACGGTTGAAGAATTCAATATTGCAAAAAATATTACAGACAAAAATCTAAGCTAAGAAAAATCTTAGGCTAGCATTTGTCGGATAGATTCGCAGTTTTCAGCTTTTATATGTGTGGTTTATGATTAAAGAACGTCGCTTTTTATGTCTATAATTTTTATAATTTTAAAGCGTAGGTAAATGCTTTGCCTGCAACACTCTGGTGCTCTAGTTATCTCCTTAATCGTAAGGCTGATTTTTTAAAAATTAATATGCGAATGGAATTGTGTCACTAAAATGATACTCACCCTTGAAATTAAAGAGGAACTTCCATACGTAACTCTGTAGTGCGATTCTCTAACACATTTTTTGAGTTACCGACAAAAATCGGTAAAATCAAAAGGCTTATAATTTCGGTAATTGACGATGTTTGTCGGTAAGTTAACGACGAATAAAAAGTAGTCGTAAAGTTCTACCGATAGCAAGAGTGTTGTCAACTTTTATTTGAATTTTTTATTCATAATTTTGCGTTTTTATCTTACCGATTTTTGTCGGTAACTTAAAAAATGAGTTAGAGAATCCCACTACTGGTGTCTGCAGATGTAGAGCTCGATGGCTCGTAATATATATGAAAAAGCTTTCAAATTCGGTACAAAACTTTATAATACTCCTTAGATGTTTGGTATAAAAATAGCCAGTGTTGGTCCACGTTTAATATAATCCCTCATAGTTTAAAGCGTGATTTGAATATATTGAAGGTTTTAGCCACATTATACAATAGAAATGGCTGTTGTATAATAATCTGTAAAAAACTTCATTGTAAAAAATTGATGATATATGTAGGTCCACACACCGACGTAGCCAGGGGGGCCCCCCCGAAATGATTTTCGTTCCCATAGAGTATTAGCTTATGCTACACATTTTTTTAATTTTTGAATAAAATTTTAAACTTTTTTAAATTTTTCAAGAAATATGTAAAGTATTTGGAGAAAGTATTACAGAGAATTATTTAACTACATTGGTATACTTATTGTCCAACATGTTTGAAAGTATAAAAATAATGAACACGTTAGGCTTTTTGGGGAATTTTCTGCATAGTTGTTGTTAAGTTTTAAGGTGTTGTTTAAGCGTTTATTCGTAATTTTAGGCTGACTGTAAGTGTTACTGAGTTCAGAACAAGATGTTTATTTGTATTTATTGGACGTTTGTAGCACATTACGTCCAATACTTTGGCTTATAAACAACATCTAGAAAAACATTCTTGCGATCTTTTGTTTTTGAAATTTTTGATAAGAGCAATTCAACAACAAAAGATAAAATCGTTGCTTAATGTTTGTGGTTTTAAATTTTTGTATATAACCTCTAACACGTTTTTGTAATGAACTATTTTGAACATCATAACAATTACAAATTCTTTATCATGTTTGAAATTTGCAAAAAAAAAAAAAAACTATATCAACAATTTTTTACGATATAATTCTGTTCCAACGCAGTGTCGCCCGTTGAGATTATTTGAAACCGGTCTCTTGCTACAAAATAGTTAATGCCTATTGCACAAACAAAGGATTTTTATGTTTTGTTCGGCCTTTCGAATGATAATAAAATCAATATTATTGAGATTGAGGTCAAAGCTTATATTTTTTTTTATTGCATATTATTTCCAATATTTCGAAATTTCATTGAATTTCATCTTCAGGGATTTTTCTGTCGATTACTCATTGAATTGTATTTTGGGAATTACTTTAAATGGTTGCACATTTCTAGAAATGTTCCTTTTTTCCTTCTTCGGCAAAGGACTTTGAGACGACAAATAAAATCAAAAAAAAGCTGGTCGGAAACAGATTCTTCTTCGTCAAAATCTCAACAAGTATCAGGCGGCTTTGTGGAGCCCGTGTGAACTGAAACTTTCATCTATGGACAGATCGAACAACGGCTATTTTGGAAGGAGATATTATATTGGGAGTCTGAAAAGATATATGGACTTGCCCACGAAAAACATAATACCGCTCTAAAACAAGAAACACCTTCAGTAAAAATTTCTAAGGTTCCTCGAACAGACCTTAAACTGCATTAAACAACTATTTTGAAGATTTGTGAGGGATGTACCCAATGTGGTCCAATTTGAGCTAAAACTAAGTTTGGACAAAATATTACTTTTCAAGAATAATCGCACATACCGCATTAGCTAAAATTCTTGAAATTTGGGCGGAAAATACCAGAAGGTGTAGACCATCTTCGAACCTTATATAACGCTCGCAGAAATATTGCGATAAACAAAGTTTGGACCAACGCAGTATCCGGTTTCGATGAGGCAGATTCTGACTAAAGGCTGAGAGTATAAAAAATGTAGATTGGGACAAATTCTGTTTATGGATTTTTGCTACAAAATTTAAAAAAATTATACATGTATAGACCTAGGATTGGGCGCCATAATTTCATTTTAAAAGAATTCAAGATTAGTTTTCCTAGTTCCTGATCAATTTATGAGAAGATCCACGATAGGATACCTGAATTTCTATAAGAGAAGTCCAACCATTGTACGTTGACAGATGCACGATTGGGCGACAGAATTTGTCATTTACATACCCGCGATTGGTTGCTAGAATTTCATCATAGATAGACTCACTAATGCTCAGCATTAGTTCTCTATCAAAAACCACTATCAGCCTTCAGAAATTCTTTGTGGTAAGATCTAGGATTGGACACCAAAATATATTTAGGGAAATAACTGCAATTGGTTTCTTTATGACAATAAAAACGATTGAATTTCCGAAATTGACCTTATTCTGCGTGATAAAAGACAAAAAAAGAAGACACGTGCCTCGGCGTTTTTTCCTTTATTTAAATAACTCATAAATTTTACCTGCAAATATAAAAAGTGGATAACGCCATGATATCCAAACGTTCCCTCTGCTTAAATCAATCCTCTACTAATTCCATTTTCCTTCCATAGATTACTCAATAAAATTGGAGTGGAAACTTTATTTTTTGAATTTTTTTGAAGTAGGAAACAAAGAAAAGGTCCTCAACATTCCATGTAAACAAAAAAATTAAATGTTAAGATATTTCTAAGCTTTCCCGATTGTATAATTTTTCTTTTGGTCTTACCGAAGTGACATCACTGAATTACATAACATTCACTGTAGTTGTGAGTTATTTGATAAATGATACACCCAAAAAGATATGCGATTACTGTGCAACATTTTTAAGGTGATCTTGTGTAAACAATTCGAACTGAGGATTTTTTGAAAGTACAGTCCCAAACGACAAGAAACCCTAGTTGGGTTTTGTTGTGTCAGATCCAGCTCGGATTTTATGGTCCCATCTAAACAGGGTTAAATATTAAGTTTTTAAAGAAATTCGGCGCTATATCTCTGAAACCTATGTGAATCTTCATCTGACCTCTGAAGCAAATTTGTAGATAAGTGCAAGAATAACATATTTGGCGCAATAATTAACTTTAAAAACAACATTTATTGCCTCAAATTTTATAAAATATCGAACATTTCCATAATTTGTATACATTTGTCATCATATCTCCAAAACCGTTAATTTTCTCTTAATGGTTTCATTTGGAAAAATATTCGCTGGAATGTAATAAACAACTCTTCGGAACATGCCCATTAGGGATATAACTTCTTGCACTTTTTTGCAAATATCAAAAATACCACCACATAGCCGTGTAGAGCATGAAAAACTATTATGAAATAAGGTGTAATTTTTTCTCTATCGCGAAAAAAGTTTCCGCACCAAATGCATTGAAGTTCAGTAATGCATTTTTTAATTTTAGCTGTTATGACAACATATTTGCTTTTAATTAAATTTTTTATTTTTTTGTAATCTAATTTAAAATCATTACCAAAGCGTTCTGGACCAATTTGTTCTCAAATCGCGCGATTTCGGAGCATTTTAGGAATTTTTGACACTATTGCAATTTTTGTTTTTTCTTTATAAACTCGTGAATTTTATGTTTATATTTTTTGTACTTATCGGACAAGAGAATATGGTGTCATTTGCATCAAATTCGCGAAAGTTACAGACAGTTTTTAATGACTTTGCCTGTGAGAATTGTATTTTTTCTATGAATATTTATTCAAACAAAGCAAATTTAAAATTGTAAGTAGAACAAATATCAAAAGGGTTTCAGTAATTACAGTCGGCGCGGAAACTTTTTTCACCGAATCGATCTTAGAAACGCGTTTTTATTATTAGGACAAAATTCCCCACGTGGTACTGGTGTTGTATTTTTGTAAAAAACATATACGATTCTCACAGGCAAAGTCAACAAAAACAGCCTGTAACTTTCGCGACTTCGTTGCAAATGACCCCATATTCTTTTGTCCGGTAGCTACAAAAAATATAAAGATAAAATTCACGAGCTTATAAAGAAAAAGCAAAAATTGCAATAGTATCAAAAGTTCCTAATATGCTCCGAAATGGCGCGATTTGAGAACAAATTGGTCCAGAACGCTTTGATAATGATTTTAAATTAGATTACAAAAAAATAAAAATTTTAATTAAAAGCAAATATGTTGTCATAACAGCTAAAATTAAAAAATGCATTACTGAACTTCAATGCATTTGGTGCGGAAACTTTTTTCGCGATAGAGAAAAAATTACACCTTATTTCATAATATAATTTAATAAAAATGTCAATAATGTAGTGAAATCCGAAATGCGAGAATAAACTGTTGGTGTGAACTGTGTTTGAAATACGTGTTGTAAAAGATATGATGCAAAAAACCGCTGAAACAACATGAAGTAAGCATTTTAGAGTTTTAAAATTGTTCTAAAGAATTGTTGAGTTCTTTATTTGGAAGATTTTTGCAAAAGGTTACTTGGTTCAACTCTCAATAGTTTAGCCGATACTGACCAGAATTTCAGCAATTATGTAAAATTTTCTATATCTTATAGATTTTGATGCCCTAGGTGGACTTTTTCTTATGTGGTTTTTTCAAAAGATAAGTTTTACTAGTTTAGGACTACAATATTGCTAAAGACAGCAAGGCCAAATTCCTATTCATTTCTGAGATAAAGGCCTGATAAATGCAAAAAAGTGTAGATATAGCCCGGTTTAGATGACGCAACAAAATTCGAACTGGATCTGACAGGACAAAACCATACTAGGGTTTTTGTAGTCTAAATTTGTACTTTCGAAAAATGCATACAAGAAGTTGTTTGCATTTTCAGTGTTTCATAGTGTTATTAATATATCCATTATTTTGAACATATATTAACTCTGATATATTGTCAAAAAAGTTCTGAAAACAAGGGGAAATTGGGCAAGAAGTCTTACCTCATTTTAATTAAAACATAGTAATGAAAATTATTTCATCAGTAATATAAGCCTGAAATAAGGTTTACATCATTGCTAAATAAGAAGTTTTCGCTAACATGAACTTTCAACATTTTGGTTTCTTAAACCCTGTTTTATAATGCATATTCTTTTCTTTTTAAGGTAAGGGCCATTATCAGGTAATGTCATATTGCAAAGCCGCATGAACTTAACGGGGATGCCTAACTCAGACAGGGGATGAAATACATTTGAATACATACGGCTGTCGAAAGCAGCCTCATAAACAAAAATAGAAATTGTAAGTAATGCATATTTCAAGTCCAAAGCCGCATTTGGAATGACTGAAATATTTAATTGAGCATAGACTTTAGTCGTTCACACAGTCTGCTGGGTGCGATTTTAAGAGTACAGAAATAAGGGTATAAATTTGAAACCCTCAATGAATAACTCGATGTGACTACGAACCCGAAAAAATAAGGTACAAAATTGAAAGTATAAATGGCATAAACAGTTGCCATTGAAAAACAAAACGACGGACAAGCAAGGCGGAACCGGGTCTGCTAGTTTCACCCTACTACCCTACTCCACAATGTGGGTAGTGTATTATAATAGACTAATGAATGTATAGACAGATAAATTGTAATGTTTTTGTATTTTGTAGGGCGACCCCTACGCTGTGTGTTTACTCAATTGCATTTTGTTTTGAGGTAAATTGCAAGATTTTGTTGCATATTTTTATATGAGGATGCAGATGTGGCCAAGATTACCCATATATTATCTTTTACCAGAATAAATAGTTTAAAATGTATAGTTATTGCCATTTTAAAAATTGAGTGCATATCAATTCGAACATACTCACTGAGAGGATTTCTTTGTCTATACTTTCTTCAAATACAGTCTATCGTTGGGGCCATTTGTTTTTCACATGAGTCCTTGCCATCCATCACAAAGCGGAACTTTTTTTAGGTATAGACAATGGTCTGTTTTGGTCCACGTTTTATATAGCCCCCATTTGCAGCGGGATTTCAGTATATTGAAGATTTTAGCCACTTTATGCAATAGAATAGAATAATATTCTCTAGGAATAAAAATCTGCTTGCAAGACAATATCGATATACTCTCAGCCTGTATGAATTGAAACTTTTATCTATTACAATAAAATAGAGGGTCCAGTAAGGGGGCTTGGATAAATGGCTTTTATGGGTCTAGGGATATGAGAACAATATCTTTCACTCATATTAAGACGATATTAAAGACCCTAGTGTTGAGTACTTGGGCTAATACCTAAGGTGTACATAACATATGGACAGGGATCTGAAGCTCTCGCCCATTTTTATGAATAACATGTTGCTAAATTTTACTGCTATATATAAAGGATCACGAATTATAGTCTCTAGATCTCAAAATTAGTAGGTACTTACAGGAAAAAAATTACAGAAATTTAAATAGTGGTCAATTTTACACCAAGATTACCCGAAACCGGTACTACGGGTTCAATGGGAAATTATCACCGGATTTCACCAAAGCACTTTATTGTTTGAACACTCGAATGTGATTAAAAGAAGTTCAAATGCCTAAAGAAAGGCATTCCAAGTCAAAGAAATACACAAACATTTTACGTTTTGCTAGGGTGTTAACTTTCTTTTGACTCCTAAAATTGTGGGTTATTTTGTCAAATCCTCATTTATTCTATAATGAAACTTTTGAAAGTCCTAATATTTATGAATTTTAATTCATCACTAAATACATAAAAATATTCTATTTATATTTTATATGTAACACATCCTTATATGAGTGAAATAATGTCATTAAAAGTAAAAATATGGGTGTTAACTTTGTTTTGACTCTGACCTCCTTGTAGAAAATAGACGACATAGGTCCACGCAACATCCAATCGTATTGGTTAAAACTTAGCATGTAGAATATAATTTTCTTACAGAAAGTTATGCACAATCTCTAATAGAATGGCACCAGACCGGAATTTAGCCAACATTTGTCAGAACATTTGTTCCATAGACCGAACTAAGAAAAGATCTCCATTCCTCTCTGTTTTTCGCTTGACTTTTTGGAATACCGCGCCTTTCCATTTCTTCATCCACTTGTGTGCTCCATCGAAGCTTAGGCCTGCCGATTCTGCGTGCACCGCCATGTGGCATGTATTCATACGCCTTTTTAGCGGGTTCATCATCGCTCATTCTCATGATATGGCCTAGCCAACGCAATCGTTGCATCTCGATACGTTTAACTATGTGCATGTCTTTGTATAGCTTATATAGCTCGTGGTTCATACGACGTCGATATTCACCGTCAACGCAAATCGGCCCGTAGATCTTTCGAAGAATTTTCCTCTCAAACACACCAAGCACTGCCTTATCTGCTTGCGCAAGTACCCATGCTTCGGAGCCATACATTAGCACGGGTAGTATCAGCGTTTTGTATAGTGTTATTTTTGTTCGACGAGATGTGGCTTTGTTTTTAAATTGCTTACTTAATCCATAGTAGCATCTGTTGGCCAATACAATTCTTCTTCTTATTTCACAACTGATGTTGTTTGTTGTGTTTATGGCAGTGCCGAGGTAGACGAAGTCTTTAACTACCTCAAAATTGTAGGTACCAACTTTTACGGTTGGTCCGAGCTCTATGGACGCTTTGCGCGTCGACACCATCAATTTGGTCTTTTCGCCGTTTACCGCCAGACCCACTTTCGCAGATTCTGCTTCGACCTTCCTAAAGGTATCAGTTACTTCCTTTACTGATCGTCCCATGATGTCTATGTCATCAGCATAGGCAAGTAACATGTGGCTATTGGTGTAAATTGTTCCATTTCTTTTGACATTTGCATCTCGTATTACCTTTTCCAGCAAAATGTTGAATAGGTCACACGAAAGGCTGTCTCCTTGTCTGAAACCTCTTTTGGTACAAAATTCTTCGGAGAGGTTCTTTCCAATTTTAACTGAGGACCTAGTATCAGTTAGAGTCATCTTACAAAGCCGGATGAGCTTTTCGGGAATACCAAATTCAGACATTGCATGGAATACCTTTGATCGGAGGGGACTGTCGAATGCAGCTTTATAATCGACAAAAAGATGAAATGTGTCGATCTGCATCTCTTGGGTCTTCTCTAGGATTTGCCGCAGGGTAAATATCTGGTCAATGGTGGACTTGCCAGGTCTAAAGCCACATTGGTATGGTCCAATTATCTCGTTGACCATAGGCTTTATTCGTTCGCACAGTATCCCTGACACTATCTTATAGGCAATAGGGAGTAGACTTATGCCCCTATAGTTGGAGCATACAGTCTTATCTCCTTTTTTGTGGACGGGACATAGGATGCTCAGGTTCCAATCGTCGGGTACGCGTTCTTCCTGCCAGATGGTGCTAACTAGCTGATGCATACACCTTATCAGCGCGTCGCCTCCGGTTTTAAACAGCTCGGCTGGTAAGCCATCGGCTCCTGCTGCTTTATTATTCTTCAGCCGGTTGATTGCTGTTTTTACCTCATCTTGGCCGGGTGGTATACATTCTATACCATCTTCTGGGATTGGATCTGCGGTATCATCGTCTTCGCCACTATTGGATACCAGCAGATTGGAGAAATGTTCCTTCCATATCCTGAGCACGCTATCTGTATCTGTTACCAGATTACCTTGCTGGTCTCTACAGGAGGATGTGCCTGTACCAAAGCCATCTGTTTGATGTTTCACTCTTTGGTAGAATTTTCGGACTTCATTCTGGCTCCTGTACATCTCGATTTTTTCACACTCCCGCTTTTCCATTTCTCTCTTTTTCTTGCGGAAAAGACGTTTCTCTTCTCTCCTTTTCTCCCGATATCTCTCTCGTGCGCTACGCGTTGCTACTGATTGTAAAGTAGCTCTATATGCCGCATTTTTATCTTCAGTAGCAGCACGGCACTCCTGGTCATACCATGAATTCCTTTGTGGAGGTCTCTGGAATCCAAGTATGGATTTTGCGGCTGTTTGCATGGAGTGGGCAATATTTTGCCATTGTGTTGTTATGTTATCGGGACAAGGAGTGCTCGCGTTAAGCAATTGGGCTAGTTGAGTGGAATATGCTGTGGCTATCTGTTGTGTTTGCAGCCTATCGATGTCCAACTTCCGCGTTGTGTCTGTTCGTGCTTTATTTGCAACGTTTAGACGGGTACGTACCTTTGCTGCAACAAGATAGTGGTCCGAATCAATGTTTGCGCCTCGGAACGATCGTACATCCAACACGCTGGATGAATGTCTTCCATCTATCACAACATGATCAATTTGATTACTTGTTCTTTGATCTGGAGACAGCCAGGTGCCCTTATGAATATCGAGATGATTAAATCTGGTACTGCTAACTACCATAGATATTCTCCTTTCCAATTTTGGCATTAAAATCGCCTAGAATGATTTTAATGTCATGGGCAGGGCAACGGTCATATGTTTCTTCTAAGCGCTCGTAAAATATATCTTTGGTCTGTTCGTCCTTTTCTTCAGTGGGAGCATGAGCGCAAATAAAGCTGATGTTGAAGAATTTAGCTTTTATTCGAATTGCAGCAAGTCTTTCATTCACTGGGGTGAAGCTGGATACCAGATGTTTTAGTCTCCGACTAACTACGAATCCGCAACCAAACTCATGCTTTACGTCATGGCAGCTATAATACAGTGCGTCACCTTTAGGTGTTGTTGTGACGCCTTTCCCAATCCATCGTATTTCCTGTATGGCAGTAATATCGGCCTTGTACTTTTCAAGTACGTCTGCCAATGTGAAGACTGCACCTTCTCTATAAAGAGTGCGAACATTCCAGGTGCAGATTCGCAGATCATGGTCCTTAAAACGTTTGCGGGGTTCGTCAACTTTAGAGGGGTTTGTTTTTCTTTTCTTTCGTTTTTTCATAGTAGGCTGTTTTTTCTAGGGGAGGGTTACTAACCCGACGCCCAAACCCAAGTTTTTAACGTTCTTATGGGTGAACGCGCGGCACATGATAGCTCACTACCTTTAACGGGTGTTAAAGGCAGTTCCCCAGGTGACACCACGGGGAGGTCAGTGTCCACTTGAGATGAAAGAGGGACCAAGATAAATCCTGGGCTTTGCCATGTCCATCCCCTACGTCACCAATTAGCCAATTATACAATTTAATTACAATAAGCCTTGATGTGGCGGGGGAGCTATGTACTTTTATCTGTTTGATAACACTGTGCAACATTTTTAAGGTGATGTTGTGCAAACAATTCGAACTGTGGATTTTTTAAAAGTACAGTCCCAAACGACAAGAGACCGTAGTTGGGTTTTGTTGTGTCAGATCCAGCTCGGATTTTATGGTTAAATATTGAGTTTTTAAAGAAATTCGGGGCTATATCTCTGATACCAATGCGAATCTTCTTCTGACCTCTGAAGCAAATTTGTAGATAAGGACAAGAATAAAATATTTGGAGAAATAATGAACTTGATTTTTGCAAAAGGTTACTTGGTTCAACTCCCAATAGTTTAGCCGATACCGACCAGAATTTCAGCAATTATGCAAAATTTTCTATATTTTATAGATTTTGGTGCCCGAGATGGAGTTTTTCTTATGTGGTTATTTCAAAAGATAAGTTGTTCTAGTTTAGGGCTACAATATTGCTAAAGACAGCAATGCCAAATTCCTATTGGTTTCTGAGATAAAGGCCTGATAAATGCAAAAATGTGTAGATTTAGTCCGGTTTAGATGTGGCCATAAAATCCGAACTGGATCTGACAGGACAAAACCCTACTAGGGTTTTTGTAGTCTAACTATGTACTTTCAAAAAATGCATACTAGAAGTTGTTTGCATTTTCAGTGTTGCATAGTGTAATTAAGCATCTTTTCTTTTTAGATAGGGGTAATTTTAGATGTAATATCATATTGCAAAGCCGCATGAACAACGCGGTGATACCACATTCGGACAGGGGATGATGAAGTGATGCATTTTTTCAAGTCCAAAGCCGCATTGGTATGACCTACCCAATTATTTAATTCAGCATAGGCTTTAGTCCTTTACGCAGTACGCTGTGAGATTACTTGCGGCCAAAAACCCGGCCACAAAACTACAGAACTGTTTTTCATTAAATTTGCGGAAAATTTTCACGGTTTGTTGTGGTAATGTATGTATATTTTTATGAATTTCGAAGGATGTGGGGTACCTTCTCCAAGTGCTTTTTTAACGCCATATGTGCAAAACTTATAACCATATAGGTTTAATTTTGTGAGACAATGATGTTGTGTTCCGACCCTAGGTAGTTCTTTGGCGCTAAAATACCCGATCATGCCCACTTTCTTAAATATGTTATATCTTGAAATCGGATGACCACGCCCACTAACTAACGAACAGATTTTCATAAAGTTTTCAGGAATGTGCCAAGCTGTGCTGACAGAGATATACCCTTAGCATCGGATCTACAGAAAAGAAACCAACACAATACTTCGGACGTCTATAGGCCACTTTCACAGGAAGTATGGATTTGCCCCCGAAAAACTTGAACCGCCTTAACTAGGTCCGCATACCCAACATGTTGACAAAAAATTTAAAAACGATCCCAGACGAGTCCTTAATTCGGGGCTGTAAGAAATAATACGATGTAAACGATGTTTTTTAAGATTTTTGGTAATTATCTCAGGAAAAAATTGCGCCGTCGTAACAGGGTACGCAAGAAGCTCTTAAAATGCATTTTTCCCAAATTTTGTGTGGGAGTACCCGACGGACGGGACCGATATAGTCCATATTCCATCTTGATACATGAGTAGATGGAATAATACGATGTGCAAAGTTTGTGCCAATCAGAGACTCCCTGCTAGAGTTAACTTGCGGAATTGCCATTTTAGTTGGAGCTTTTAAGCCATTATCTTAGGAAGTATGGACCGTTATAGTCTTTATTCGAACCCAATCTATGCCTAATATTACCATATACACTGAAAGAAAAAGCTACGTAATATGAATGAAATCCTACGTTGTATTAATGAAATTTGTCATTGATTTTGAGCCAACGTAGAGCTTCATTGAATAAATGAAAAAAGTTCCATTGAGTTTCATTGAAGTAAAATTAACGAAATTGTTCATTAATGCAATGAAACTGTTTCATTCATTTGTAAAGCAAACCAAACACATCGAATATATAAATTTTTCGCCATTTTTTTAAAAAGATGTTTGCGTACTAGTGTTTTTAGCCCATTATATTTAGTTTGAATTCAAAACATAAATATTTTTCTTAAATTTATAGAAATTAAAAGTTTCATTGCATCAATGAAATCCGTTTCGTTTATACAATGAAAACAAAAATCATTGAATTTTAAATAACGTAAAGTTTCATTGCATGAATGAAACATTTCATTATATTAATGAAACGTTTCATAGCATCAATGAAAAATAATCAATGAAACCCGTTAATTCATACAACGAAGCATTTTTCTTTCAGTGTACAACGTTATAACCAATTCGGTTATTCCCTTCGAGTGTTATCGTGCGCACAATTTTAGCGACAAATTTTGAACTTTTGTGGGGGAGGTACGCGAAGGAGTGGACCGATATGACACATCTTCGAACTTAATCTAAGCTTGGACAAAATATTACGAAACATTGCTAAATCGACTCCAAATTGTCTGAAATGGATTTCGTCCAAACATACTTGGGGTATAAAACCATTATTTTGATGAGGTACATTTTGCCCGAAAGTGTATATACCCTCGTTAGCATAAATGCTGAGGATATATAAAACGATATATTTACAAATTGCGTAGATCTGTCCATTAGCAATGAGAAATTAAAACATTTACGGCCGCAAGAAGCGGAAAAATTTCACTTTACCAATTATTTTTAAATTTTTATAAATAGATCGCGTTAAGATAACGATAGAGAACAGGGACGATTATCAATCCTAAAGAACATCATTGGGCTGAAAAATCCGACAAAGTCCGTTAGAGAAATTAAGAGAATTACAGACAAAAACTGTTGATAAGTTTAAAATCCTCAATGAATAATTCGGTTTTACTTTGGAACCGAAGAAATGAGGTAGAAAATACCTATTTTTGGATTGTAAAGTATAAAAGGCATAAAACGACGTTTTTTCATAAAAAGAAAAATATTTCAAGAAATTTCTTAATAGTATGGGAAAATTAAATTTAGGAAAAAATGTTTAGACATATCCATCCGTGGAAACTCTAAGCACCGAACGAAGGCCGTCCGTCTAGATAAACTTTTAAGTGTAGAAAAAACTTTGATCTATAGAGACATTACATAGCGTATCCTGTTTTTGGGAATACCCCAGAGGTGAATAAATGGAGTCCCGACCGAAGGCCGACCGTCTATACACTTTAAAGTGTAGGAAAAAGTTGGTTTTATAGAAACTTTGGATTGTGGAAATCTTAAGTACCGTCTAAGAAAACTTTGATCTGATTTACGATTTGGGCTCGTCTGTTTAGTTGTTATCATTTCGCAATTAAATTTGTTGATAAATCCGGTTCCATATTTATACCCTACACCACTATGTGGTAAGGGGTATTATGTGTTAGTGCATTTGTATGTAACATACAAAAGGAAGCGAGATAGACCCATAGTTCCTTCTAGGGATATACATAGAATCACTATCTGAGTCGATTTATGCATGTCCGTCCGTCCGTCCGTCCGTTCGCAACATACAGGTCGCATTTGTTGACCGATTTCGCTGAAAATTTGGGAATACCATTTTTTTAGCCGTCGGAAGATCAAGTTCGAAGATGGGATATATCGGTCCACGTTTTGGTATAGCCCCCATATAACGGTACCCCCCGATTTACGGTATTTTAACGTTTTCAGCTACATTTTCAGACCGATTTGGCTATAATTTGACATTTAGGGTTCTTAAGTGTCAATAAATATATATAACAAAACTTGTGGACATAGGTACACGTTTTGGTATAGCCCCCATATAACGGTACCCCCCGATTTGCGGTATTTTGACGTTTTTAGCTACATTTTCAGACCGATTTAGCTATAACTTGACATTTAGGGTTCTTAAGTATCAATAAACTTATATAACAAAAGTTGTGGACATAGGTCCACGTTTTGGTATAGCCCCCATATAACGGTACCCCCCAATTTACGGTATTTTGACGTTTTTAGCTACATTTTCAGACCGATGTAGCTATAATTTAACATTTAGGGTTCTTAAGTGTCAATAAACTTATATAACAAAAGTTGTGGACATAGGTCCCCGTTTTGGTATAGCCCCCATATAACGGTGCCCCCCGATTTACGGTGTTTTGATGTTTTTAGGTACATTTTCAGACCGATATAGCTATAATTTGACATTTAGGGTTCTTAAGTGTCAATAAACTTATATAACAAAAGTTGTGGACATAGGTCCACGTTTTGGAATAGCCCCCATATAACGGTACCCTCCGATTTGCGGTATTTTGACGTTTTAGCTACATTTTCAGACCGATGTAGCTATAATTTGACATTTAGGGTTCTTAAATGTCAATAAACTTATATAACAAAAGTTGTGGACATAGGTCTACGTTTCGGTATAGCCCCCATATAACGGTACCCCCCGATTTACGGTATTTTGACAGTTTTAGCTATATTTTCAGACCGATTTAGCTATATTTTGACACTTAGGGTTCTTAAGTGTCAATAAACTTAAATAACAAAACTTGTGGACATAGGTCCACGTTTTGGTATAGCCCCCATATAACGGTTCATTTAAGTTCATATTTTCGTATAGCCCAGATACCTCCGAACTAGCTGTTAATGACATTTGAAGTTCCCACGTTATGTACCGATTTTCGATATTTTGAAGATTCTAGCTAAATTTTTTAACCGAATTAGGAGTTATTTGACATTAAAGGCTCCCATCAAAAACTGTCAACATAGGCCCATGTTTTATTATAACCCCTATATAACAGTACCTCCCAATTTCTAGCCCACCAAAAATTGTCAACATACATAGTTAGATATAGGCACCATAAAAAAGGGCCTCCCGAATGAAGCATAAATGTACATAAACATTATCTGACATTTTAACGTACCCACTTAAAGTTGGGGACAGGAATGAAAAGTAATTATTCCATTTTAGTTCAGAATATTTTATGGTGGAGGGTATGAAAATTTCGGCCCGGCCGAACTTAATGCTTTTTTACTTGTTTTATGTATACCTATGTACTTGGAATTGAATTTCGCACTAAAAACTTATCTATTTTAGAAAAATAATAGTAATTTGAAATTAAAATTTCTCTTTCAAATATGTTATCGCTCATATAAACTGTTTAAGCGCTTTTAGATCAGATATCATAATTAGTTTATACAAACAAATCGCATTTCTTTTGACAGATTGATATTTTTATTAACTGAATGGTGTTAATTGCCACGATTTGCTTTTATGTAAAGTTCAATATGGTTCAGAAAGTCCGTCTCCAGATGTTTTTCAACATTTCAAAGGCATGTTTAGATTTCGATTAGACATCAAATTAGAAATACTTTAGAGTTTCTTTGTAGCCACACATACGAACTCACATGCATATCCAAATGGATTTGTCAAAGATGAAGAGTTTTGTTTTCGTTAAGAAAGAAAAAAACAAACTTGATGACAGCCTCAGCTTGAAAAAAATATCAAACAAATAGAGGGTTTGAATTTATAATGGAAATTTTTCTGAAATCACAAAGCCAAGCTAAAATCGTGACAATATATAAAAAAAAACTTGAAATAAAACAAAAAAAACTGTCGAACTTGTTAAATGGAGCGAGTAACCAACAAACAAGTGAACGACTTTTTGCTTTATTTATTTCGTTTTGTGAAGTAAATCTCAAACGTTTTTCGTATTCTTTGCTTCGGCTTTGTGGGATTGTTGTGAGCTTTGAATTTAAAAAGAAAATAATAAAAACAGCAACAACAGCAATATTTACTCTATCTTTTTTTGTGACCGCCAAGCAAACAGCCAAACAACCATCCAACCAACCAGCAAAAGCTGTAACAAATCGAAGTCACACATAAATCACTTAAGTTAAATGCGCCAGGATATTATCCACTGACATCCTTGAACAAAATACATAATCGCACCATCAACATGTGCTGAATATCAACTTGTAGGTTACATGCATGGGTTGTACTACGATTGGTGTGGTAAGGGGGGAGTTTCGGCATATTGAAGGGATTTATTAAATGCTGCAGAAAAAACAAACAGGTCTTTAAATATGAGGGACAAATGAGAAGATTTAAATTGAAGTGATTTTAAATAATAATTTATAGGTATGCTTATATATCAATGAAAATTATATTGAGTTTAACTTGCCAATCTATATACAATTTCAAATCGGCAAAAAATTTAACTTGTAGATAAAAGAGAGCCTACTTAGGAGGAACAGAACGAAACATTTCTACCGCGCCTATTTTTAACGCTGCTTCTCCAATTTGGTATGCCATGTTTTCTTTTTTCATCGTTAACAAGAGCTTTTCAGAAGACATTTATCTTTCCCATTCCCCTGTTATTAGACTTTTATGTGACCACTGTTCTTTCACATGACATGACCTAGCCAAGTGCTCGGTCCAACTTGATCGTTTAATTATAATGATGTCGGAGTGTAGCTCGTGTTGTGGTAGTCCTATCTATGCCATCGTATTGCCGTATTAATCTTAGTCTCCTTATTCTGATGGCATGATGACATGAAGCACATTTTTCTGATAAGTTTGAATGTCATTCCATTACGTAGCACTTGTGTATATTCGAAAACCACACTGACGGCACACAACTTACCCAAAACGACTTATCGCCTTATATTTATTTATTTGCAGCCCACGTGCAGGCGACTAGGGACTTAAGGACCTTGTTCCGAATGTGACCCCTAGAATATCAATGGCGGATATTTGAATGTTTTTCGAGCGAACAAAGATGCTAAATAAAATCAATCAACCTTCATTCATAAGGATCTCATTGCCATCTGAAAGGGATGGAATACAGGAAAGGTAGAAGTTGAACAGGACCGGAGATATCAACCCACCTTAGAGAACTTTTTCACTATACGGGACTTCGACGTCTTGTACCTGAATTTAATTGATTATCCAGTGTTTGAAACTTAGCCGGAGGGTAGGCTGCTCGATCCACTCAAACAGTGTGGAGAGCTCGACAGTATTAAAAACCCCTGTCGACTAGGACAGTAAGTTCATCCCTTCAGTCCATAGGGTGAGCAGAGTGGTCGTAGATTCAGTGAGGGATATGTGTATATTCTTCGCCCGGAAAAGACAATAAAATCGGATATTATAGGCAATAGGGGTTGATCCCTTCACAAATGACATTGGGAAAGGTACCCAATGTCAATATCGTACATTCAGAGTGAATAGCTTGTCAGTATTATAGGCTTTGGTAAAGTCGAGAACCACCTTCCTTCCTTCGTTCCTAATATGTGTAGAGGTGACGTACATCACTGTTGTATTACCGTGCTTCTTACGAAACCCAAGTAAAGCCCCAATGGTCTTTAATACGAGCAAAATCGTCCTCTACGCTTCACATTTTTTAATTTGCCATTTCCAATGGATATGAAACATCATCAATTGTAAATTGTGGTGTTTCCGCTCCGACAAGAAGACATCTAATACGTCGAAATACTCCCCTCTTCACCTTGTCACTCCAGGGTGAATCGACAAATTGTATATTTAAATAACTTTATAATAGTAACCTCTTCGAATCAGTCGAAACCCGACATACAGTGTCGGACAAAACTAAAGCACCCCCTCAGAACATTTTTCCAAAATGATATTTTTATAAGTATGTTTTTTATTTATTTATTTATTTCTTTATTATTGAACAAGTAAAAAAGTATCAGTCGGCTTTGCTGATAGAGATATACCCTCAAACTATTTGGACGAAATCGGGTGCTACGTTTATGAGAAATCGCTCGTACCATTTTAGCGAATATTATCGAACTTTTGTGGGGGAAGAACCGGAACAAGTGGATCTAATATTCGAAGAAATATTATAACAAGTAAAAAAGTATCAGTCGGCTTTGCCGACAGAGATAAACCCTCAGCCTGTATATTGAAACAATTTTTTCCCAAAATAGTATGTATTTAGGGGTTTCAAAAATTGTGGGCGTTTGAACCGACAAAAATGTTGATTAGGATTAAATATCAAAAGTTTTGCGGAGGAGATACTAAAAGGAATGGATCTACATTGACCGTTATGGAAGTGGATCTCCAGCCACAACATATGGTGCCATAGGGGGGTTTTTCGGGCTGTTTGCTCAAGAAGTATGGACTTGCCCCTAAAAAAACTTTTGCCGTCGTAATTGAGGCAGCGAATGCAAGTTGCTTCAACGAAAATCAAAGTGATTCGATATCAGGTCTTAAAGTGAACTTATCCGAAATTTTGTGTGGGAGGTACCGGATGGAGTGGACAAATATAGTCCATATTTGAACCTGATCTACATCTGGTAGATATATTAGGATGTGTATAGTATAGACCAATTCGGCCACTACCTTCAAGAGTTACCGTACGAACAATTTTTCCGAACATTTTTGAACTTTTGTGGGGTAGGTACCTGAAGGAGTGGACCGATATGGCTTATCTTCGAACTTAAACTATGTTTGGACAAAATATTACTAACGCCAAATTTTGGACCAAATCGGCAGATTCGTTCGAGAGTTATCTTGCGCTCCAACCACCTCACACGGTGTCATAGGGGGTTTTTGCAACTTTCAGGCTATTTTCTCAGGAAGTATGGACTTGCCCCTGATGAAACTTGTACCCTCGTATGGAGGGCAGTGAATACAAGTTGCTAAAACAAAAACCAAAGCGATTCGAGAGATGACCCTAAACTGAACTTTTCCGAAATTTTGTATGGGAGGTACCCGAAGGAGTGGACCGATTGAGTCCATATAGAAACCTTATTTAAGTCTGGTACACATTTCACGATGGGCAAAGTATGGACAAAATCGGTTACTCCTTTCAAGAGTTATGGTGCGCACAAATTTTCCGAACATTTTCGAACTTTTGTGGGGGAGGAACCGGAAGGAGTAGACCGATATAGCCCATCTTCGAACTTAAACTAAGTTTGGGTAAAATATTACGAAAGCCAAAATTTGAACCGAATCGGTTTGTCCGTTCGAGAGTTATCTTGCGCTCCAATCACTACACACGGTGTCATAGGGTTTTTTGTAACTTTCAGACTATTTTCTCAGGAAGTATGGACTTGCCCCTAATGAAACTTACAGCATCGTATAGAGGACAGCAAATACAACTTGCGTAAACAAAAATCAAAGCGATTCGAGACCAGGTCCTAAACTGAACTTTTCCGAAATTTTGTGTGGGAGGTACCCGAAGGAGTGGATCGATTGAGTCCATATTGGAACCTCATCTAAGTTTGGTAGAAATTACACGATGTGCAAAGTATGGACCAAATCGGTTATTCCCTACAAGAGTTATCGTGCGCACAAGTTTTGCGACAATTTTTGAACATTTGTGGGGGAGGTATCTGAAGGAGTGGACCTATATGGCCCATCTTCGAACTTAAATCGAATCTGGACAAAATATTTCGATACCCCAAATTTGAACCGAATCGATTGATCCGTTCGAGAGTTATCGTGCGCACCAGCCTGCCAGACAGACAGACAGACAGACAGACAGACGGACGGACATTGCTAGATCTACTCAAAATTGTCTGAAACGGATATCGTACAAACATACTTGGGGTCTAAAACCATTATTTCTATGAGGCACATTTTTGGTCGTATCAAAGTGTAAATACCCTCTTTAGCCTAAAGGCTGAGGGTATAATAACCAAAGTGTGGACGAACGCAGTATTCGGTTCGAGCTCTCCAGCCACTCATATGGTGCCATAGGGTTTTTTCTCAAGAAGTATGGACTTGCCCCTGAAAAAACTTTTACTGTCGTAGTTGAGGCTGCGAATGCAGGTTGCTTCAACAAAAATCAAAGTGCTCTCGAGCAGGTCTTAAAGTGAATTTATCCAAAATTTTGTGTGGGAGGTACCCGAAGGAGTGGACAAATATAGTCCATATTCGAACCTGATTTATATTTGGTAGATATATTAGGATGTGTAAAGTATGGACCAATCGGCCACTCCCATCAAGAGTTCTCGTGCGCACAAACTTTCCGATTATTTTTGAGCTTTGTGGGGGAGGTACCTGTAGGAGTGGACCGATATGGCTTATCGTGGAACTTAAACTAAGTTTGCACAAAATATTACGAAGGCCACATTTTGGACCGAATCGGCAGATTCTTTTGAGAGTTATTTTGCGCTCCAATCACTACACACGGTGTCATAGGGGTTTTTTGTATCTTTCAGGCTATTCGCTCAGGAAGTATGGACTTCCCACTGATAAAACATATAGCGTCGTATAGGGGACAGTGAATACAAGTTGCTACAACAAAAATCAAAGCGATTCAAGAGCAGGTCCTAAAGTGAACATTTCCAAAATCTCTGTGGGAGGTACCCGAAGGAATGGACCAATTGAATCCATATTGGAACCTCATCTAAGTCTGGTAGAAATTTCACGATGTGCAAACTATGGACCAAATCGGTTACTCCCATCAAGAGTTATCGGCGCACAAATTTTTCGAACATTTCCGAACTTTTGTGGGGGAGGTACCGGAAGGAGTGGACTAAGTTTGGACAAAATATTACGAAAGCCAAATTTTAGACTCAATCGGTTGATCCGTTCGAGAATTATCGTGCGCTTCAGACAGCCAGCCAGACGGGCGGACATGGCTAAATCAACTCCAAATTGTCTGAAACACATTTCGTCCAAACATACTTGAGGCACATTTTGCCCGTATGAAAGTGTATATGAGGAAAAGTCAGATTTTTTTAATATTCCATTTGAAAAAAAAGAAAAATTTTTTGACGCTACATGAACGATACATGGAATGAGAAAAAATTTCCATTCTCAAATCTGTTTGAGATACTAATTTTGGATATTGCGCGCAAAAGTTATGGCGATTTCAATTCTGATTATTAGAACAAATCTTATAAAAACGCTATTCATTATATCGAGAAACATTGTTAATTTATGGCTTCCTACATACTATATGAATCGGTAATTTAAACGGTTTAACCGCCAATCGAATAACAACGTAAAAAAATCGTTTGCTTCAACGTGTTTTTACCTATTTTTATTCATTTACGCGGCCATAGCTTCCGCGCAAATTAACTTTTTTAGCCACATTTTTGAGCTTTGTTTAAAAACACTTCGTTTGATCCAACTATGGCCATATTTCGTGACATACTGCAATATTTCGCGAATTATAACAGTGCCTTGACTTTTGGATGACTTTTCGTCATATACCCTCATTAGCATAAATGCTGAGGCTATAATAACTTTATAATAATAACCTCTTGGAATCAGTCAAAACCCGACATACAGTGTCGGGCAAAACTAAAGCACTCCCTCAGTACATTTTGTCAAAATGATAATTTTTAAGAAAACAAGGTTATATTTTTTTATTTATATTTTTCTTTATTATTGAAAACACAAACATAAGGAATATTGAATAAAAAAAAATAAATAAATCCAAAAAAACATTTTAAGTCGCAAATATAAGTGGGCAAAACTAATAAAGCACTCCAAAAAAAACTAGTGAAATCAATATTTTGCTATATATATATCGTATACGATATTAAATTATAAATTATTACAGGCGATATTGCTTGATTTTTGAGTTAACAATAAAGTCCGATTCGCGAGCTAAGATCAGATGATCGATACATGTACTTTAGGCCGGGGCGATTTGCAAACCTTAATGAGCCCTTCGCGTTTCTGATTCATGGGATTGAACTGAGCAAAAAAGTCAAAACAGAAATGTCACCCCTTTAAAAGGAAGAAGGATCAAAAGAAATCCGTAGTGGAAAAAATAGAATATGCCCGTTTAAATTTGAAAATATAAGAAACTCAGATGTTCACTACTTTTACTGTTATAAAAAAATAAAACGAAGTGACCCAAGCGAGGTAAAGGTATTTTCGTTCTCCATGGATCCCAACACGATGGAATTTTGCATAAGAACGCTTGAATAATTTTCTGATCAAATTTTGTAGCACAATGTCATTTATCGACATTTTCCGAAAAGTTTGCACATTCTTAAGACCAAAACTGCCTGAAGGAGCGTTCCAATGCTTTTGCGATGTATTAGAGAGTTTTCAACTACTGTCTTGGCTACAATTTTTGTCTTTGTGTTGGATCGAAAATCTCAATGGTTTGGCTGTTATATGCCAAAATATCCAAAAAACGTCAATAAGAAACTTAAAGTTAAAATCGGGAGGCTCGATTTTCACGGTAGATATATGGTCCAGAGGACTTTTTGCTCAGTTCAATCCCAGGAATCAGAAACGCGAAGGGCTCATTAAGGTTTTTTTTTCCTTCTACACAAATCGCCCCACCCTAATGTACATACATATTTTGGCTCGTTATCTTCCTGGAATGTCAATTTAAGTGGCATCTGTTCTTCAACATGAGGCAACATCACGCTTTTTGATACGTTGCGATGCTATCCATAATACTTGAAACGATCCATAATTCCATTATTTTATGAATTGGTCCAATCCCTTGAACCGAGAAAAAATCCGAGAGCAATACAGTGCGTTTGCAATATTTAGGATTTAACCGTTGCCTATTTGATCCATGATTTATGCCCTCTGAATCCTTTAAATTCAAATTAGATTCATGAGAAAACATCATAGTCCTCAATTTGTGGACACTACTGTTCTGATGGTCGTCGACAAAATTAAGTCGGCCTCTACCGCTCTTCTAAATTGTTTTTTGCTAATTTTTTAATCTAAGCGACTTCGTATTTGACCACTGATCAAATGAATCCGGGGTAGGTACCCTGCTCCAACCACCGAAAAAGGAAGATAACACAAACATATGTATGTACACTGACGTAGCAGCCGCTGACCGGAACACGGATGTTGTATGATTCTGGGACAATTTGGGGTTGAAGAACCCGCCGCCGCGGGCAATTTTGAAACTTCATTATGACATTCATGTTATCATGTTCATCTATGACGGGATTTCCAAAGAGCACAATGGTTCAGAAATCGATTATCTGGCCAAAAACCCCGATTGTTAATATCTATATGGGAATCGATAGTAAACATATTGAAACTAAGGAAACCAACAAATTAGGTCAAAATCTTGAAAGGTATGGGTGTGATATGCTCCTAAAGACGACAATTTTTCCCAATTTTCGAAAATACATATGAATGTCATTTTTTCACATTTCTGGAGAAAAAATAGTTATTTCTCGGAAACTGTAAAAGACATTATGTTCATGTTTTTGTTTGGTAGGTAGGATTGTAACCTTTAAAGAACGGTTTTAATAAATTACCTAGCGTTTACACACAGTGAGCTATTTGATTTTTCCTCAAGTTCTTAATTTTAGTGAGAATCCCAATTTAGTGGACCAGAACTTGTAGGGAACAACGTAAAACAAAGATTCGTTTTCACATAATAATGCCTAAGGGTGTCCTCTTTCAGTCCATATGGTAAAAACCAAAAATGTTTTACAATCGATGAATCCGATTTTCACCCATTCAGTATTCGCAGACTGTTAATATATTCTATATCGTATGACTGAAATTCTTTAATATGAAGTGTTTTAGGAGAGATCCCATAATGTCAACCATTAAAATTAATTTTCGTGGAAGCTGTGTTGGCATCAATGTACAAAAATGGGTTGAAGCCAACAAGTTTTTTATGTTCCCTTCGGATTTCTGGCTTAAACATACATTTTATAGACCCATGTCCAAAGAAAGAATCACAGAATACTCCATGGGCAACATAATGCTAGTGTATGATTTTTCGATATATCCACTGCATCCATCTAAAATTGATGATGACATTTTGAAGCCGGAAGTTCGGGATATTTTTTTTTATTTTTTTTTTTTAATAATCCGGACGCGCAACAAGATAATATTCCAAACTCATAATAGTATTATAGAACTCATGATTTTACGTCGTTTAATGTATATCTCATGAGTGTGCTCCGTACAGCATAATAGTAATTCGAGTGTAAATGCGTGAATTTTCCTAAAAAACCTATTTTTTGTGTTGAAAATGTCATTTAATTTCTTTGGAACCCCGCGTGATTTTAGTTTTTTTACGCGACGGATCTAATAAGCCCTTCCGCGATCGAATCCATCTACTAAAACCGCGGACATTGATACTTTGGAAGTAGGAAAATCAGCAAAAACATATTTTGACAAATACGCGTAATAAACCGCGATTTTCTTTAAATTTGTACATAAATGGAATCCTTTATACGCGATTATAATATTTGCGAAAACGCGTGCCATAAATTACAGAGATACGTTAGTAATATGGGTCTTTTACGCAAAATAGAATGTGGAGGCACATCCGCGGTTCTTGAAGAATCTATTGGAAATAGGTGTATATTGACGTATTTTTCATGGGCGTTAATGAAACCGGTGCGCATCAAAATCGTATGCACATTGCGCGACTTTTACCCACTTTAAGATTTTTGGCATCGTGAGTTGCAACTGACGGCACACTGAGTGAAACATCGACATATGCATAGATATTGAAAGAGATTGATTCGCTCTAGGCAAAATCAGATGCGTACACGCAGAAAAATACATGTTAGAAATATTTTTGGATCCAAACAAATATTTGTTTGGGAATGGTTGCAAACAAATATGTGTTTGGATCCAAACATAATTTGTTTGTGTCCAAACAAATATATGTTTGCAACATTTTGTAACATATCTCAATTTTATTTGTTTGGATACCAACATATTTTTTATGGGTGCAGAGAGGTGTTTGTGAAAGAGAGTAACGACAGTGCTCTCGCGACTGCGGAATGCTGTTTTATAATAAAAAGCTGTGTGTATGTTATAATGGAAGACGTAGAAGCGAAGAAGGGCTTTGGTGCTTTGGTGGCGTGTATGCGTCAAACACGTGTGTTTCTTGTTTTGTTGTTGTTAACCAACGTAGCAAGCAAAGAGGAAAAAAATGGTATTAATTATCTTGTTCTTTTTCTTCAGTTTTTTAAAGTAAATTAAATGCCCAATACATTTTATAATTGAATCGAAAAGGTGAATGGAATTATTTTATTGGACAAAGAAGAAATCGCATTTAATATTGGTAATTACATACATACATACATATGTATATTTGAAATATGGTACATCCATATTTATTTATTACATTACATAATCATTTGATTCCAGATGCCGATTCCCCGCTGATGATTTCAACTTTGAGGAAAATGCGTTTTATTTCACAACTAAGGAGAAGCGTTCAACGATGGTTCTATATATTTTTTCTTTTTAAACGTGTGACTATTTACAAATTATGTCATTCAGTTTTTCTTTTATTAAAGTGTGTTATGTATTTCTTTGGAATTTTGTATGTACCTATGTGTCTGTTTTTGCTTTGCCTTTCAATAAACAACCACCATTTATAAATGTGTGTATATAATGGAAATAGCCAGTGAGCGCTTACTGAGAGCAAGTGAGCATACATTTCAATGTGTTTTACATTGAAATGTACGCTCCCTTGCTCTCAGTAACCGCCCACTGGTGCATGTGTTTGTTTTTTTGTGGCTTTTGGGTTTGTATTTGTTTGCACCCAAACATATAATTTGTTTGCACCCGAACAAAAAATTTGTTTGCACCCAAACATTTATTTGTTTACAGGACCCAAACATATGTTATGTTTGGGACTGCTTGCAAACAATTATATGTTTGCTGCAAAATATGTTTGGAACGTATGTGTGCATCAACCGACTTTAACTAATTCGTGAATGACAGGCGTTTTAATTTTTATATTTTTTGAATGATTGTAATTTCATTATTACTCTTAATTTCCTATCCTTATAAACTATCACAGCAAACAGTTAAGCTCTAGCGATGGTAAACTATATTTCTTGATGAAGTTTAAGTAGAGTACATAACTATTGTATGGGATTTTAGCGAAATAGTTGGAGAACTCCAAAATATTTTTTCTAATTTTTCTAATCGTACCAAAAAATATATTTGGAATAATATTTTAACAATAAGTTTTTTCTCTTTCGTTGTTCTTATAATATGCAATTTATAAAGCCAATTTTTAAATTTATTGAAATTACATGGGTAAATTTTTTTCCATACCGTTTGCCATATTAATTAAGCCTTGTTAAGCAAATGGTCATTTTTTGAAATATATGAATTGTATGAGTTTTTAGGAAACCCAAGGAGTATTTTTTAAGTTTTATTTATTGATGTTTGACCTTTTTAATACTTTGGAACATATAAAAAAAAGGTTCATATTTTGATGCAAAATATGAAAAAAAACTCAAAATTAAAATTTTGACCTTGAATTCCTCTGCAACTACTAGACCAAATGATCATTTTTGATGCATAGGAAAGCTGATTGTGTTAACTGTCGAAAAAAATATGAAAATATCTCTCTCTTTCCGTTCAAAAGTTACAGCGGTTTGAGCGGGAAAAAACATTCTGAGTCACTGTGAAGCGTAGATTTTTGATCCAAGACCATAAAATATTGCAGGGACGTCAACATGGGTTCCGTTCTTTACATCCACAATTTAAAAACTGTTGCATTAAAAAAAACATTATTTGGTTAAAATTATTTAAAAAAAAAACTCCCCCTCCCACTATCAAAAGATGATGCACCACACACAAACAACCCTCATAGGAGTATATCCATGACAAACATAAAACAAACATCCATAATCCATGCGTTTTCCACAAGTACGTGTCTGTCTCTTTGTGGAATTTTGTGATTGTGCACAAAAAATCGTGATGTGTCGAATCCTGTTGCAGAGCGGAATTATCGAGGAGATCTACATTGTCAAAGGACACAAACAAAAATGCCAAACTCAAACAAAAAAATACGAACATAAATCAAAGGCTAAGATTTAACAACATTAAGCGTTTAAGTGTCAGCGCAAGGGATTGTGAAATGTTAACGTCTTGTGTACGTTTTTATTTGGCAAAAGTAATGTTCAGAAATCTTGGTTGGAAAAGTTAACCATTTTGCAATTGCAAGGCTAGGATTTTAGCCTTTTACAAAGTTCTTTTTCTTTGGAATTTAGTTTGCCAAGAAAACTAGTGCCCATCAATGTCATGTTGTGCATTTAGTTTTTTTGTTTTGCTTTGTGTTTTCGCTGCAAGAAATAATGGCTAAATAATAGAATTTTAGCCATTTGACACTGCCGTGAGATGTGTGTGTGTGAGTGTGGGCGAAAGCATTCTTTGTGAAATCTTGGATTTGGCTTGACATTCCTCGCTGTAGCATGACACAACACCAGAGCTTCTTCCATTTACACGCTCACTCATTCATTCACTCACTCACCGACTTGGCAGTGAAGTTCTTCTCCTCATCATCAACAGCAACAACAACTGTGGCAGGCTGTATGTCAGCCAGAACGTTAAACAAGAATAATGCGATACATGAAAGTGCACTATAAATTCCAAATTCGTCCTATATGTTTGTTAAACGTGTGGATGTGTGTGTGAGTGTGCGCGCATTTGAGTGTCCTTTACTTTCATTGTGTGTCTTCTATGATTCTATGTTCAATTCGTTGGTTACTGTTGTTTTTGTTGTTGGCCTTTACTGGTTAAAATAATGGCAGAATATGTTTTATTTAAACAAATATTTTTTTTTGTTTCTTTCTGTGATTTTTATTACCCCAAAAATTTTGTTGATACAACAACAGCATCTCTGTTAGTTGTTGTGAATAAAGGAAAATGTATTTTCGTTGTTATGGTACCAACCAACCAACAACAAACAAAATGTGTTGTTTTTTCTTTGTTTCTGAAACATGAAAAATGCACTCTTATCCATCGTGGAATACAACAACAACAACTAGGAACATCTAAAGCTGAAAAAATTTTATCTCTAGAAGCAGACAAATTACCAATGAGAAGAGTTGTGGATCAGAAGTTGGAAGAAAATGTTTCATTTTCCATTTTGCACAGTGTAAAATGGAATGACCTCTAGATTTTTTTGAAAAAAAATATACCTATGCAGAAGCGGACATGTGAAGTAGGG
The DNA here is from genome assembly GCF_047663935.1 of Musca autumnalis. NCBI lineage: Eukaryota > Metazoa > Arthropoda > Insecta > Diptera > Muscidae > Musca > Musca autumnalis. The sequence goes on along the minus strand of NW_027412088.1, from coordinate 12,862,652 downwards.
TGGGGCGATTTGAACACCATCACGGGCGCCTGGATTTTCTGATTATTGGGATTGTACTGAGCAAAAAAGTCCACTAGACCATATGTCTACGGTGAAAATCGAGCCCCGGATTTTGACTTGAATTTTTTTTCAATGTTTTTTGGATATTTTGGCATATATGTAACAGCCAAACCACTGAGATTTTCGATCCAACACAAAGACAAAAATTGTAGCCAAGACAATAATTAAGAACTCTCTAGTACATAGCAAAAGCATTGGAACGCTCCTTCAGGCAGTTATGGCCCCGAGAATGTGCACATTTTTCGGAAAATATCGATAAATTGCACTGTGCTACAAAATTTGACTCAAAGTCAGTGGGTGGAAATTTCCCTTTGGAGATGAAAGCCCTTGGTGAGTGTACTAAGAACGCAAAAGGACATTTTCAGGATAGGTCAAGTTTCTGAGATATGGCTTGGCCAAAATATCCTTGAAAAAAATTTCAAGTCAAAATCCGGGGGCTCGATTTTCACCGTAGACATATGGTCTAGTGGAGTTTTTTGTTCAGTACAATCCCAAGAATCAGAAACTCCAGGCGCCCACTATTACTTTTTTCCTTCCATACAAATCGCCCCGGCCTAATGTGAAGGGTATTTGGGCTTTCAATTTTAATTGGAGGCGTGGCCTTATGTCGGAATTCTTAAAGATTGTCTATAAACCGACTGCGCCGTAGCCGAATCCAAGGATTTTGTTGTGATCCAAGAAGTGGACTGACTTTTCCCCAGGGCCACTTTGGGACTAGCGATATATACGTATACACACTTTTAAGATCAATGTGGTGAAGGAGTTGTTCTGATGATCTTAGCCAGGTGCAAGGCATCACTGCGTATAAGGACGACCTCTTAGCTTCAAGCGCGGACCTTGTACAGTGTCGGCCAATACTAAAGCACCCCTCAGTAAATGTTTATACCCTCCACCATTATATGTAGGGTATAATTAAATTTGTCATTCCGTTTGTAAAACATCGAAATATCCGTCGGAGACCCTATAAAATATATACATTAGGGATATAACTTTTTGCACTTTTTGCACATATCAAAAATACCACCACATAGCCGTGTAGAGCATGAAAAACTATTATGAAATAAGGTGTAATTTTTTCTCTATCGCGAAAGTAGTTTCCGCACCAAATGCATTGAAGTTCAGTAATGCATTTTTTAATTTTAATTGTTATAACAACATATTTGCTTTTCAATAAAATTTTTATTTTTTGTAATCTAATTTAAAATCAGTACTAAACCGTTTTGGACCAATTCGTACTCAAATCGCGCCATTTCGGAGCATATTAGGAACTTTTGACACTATTGCAATTTTTGGGTTTTCTTTATAAACTCGTAAACTTTGTGTTTATATATTTAGTCTTCGCTGGGGGTATACAACTTTCCATCTGAAATTTGTCGGTAGTGGCCCACATCTTCATGTAGCCCCCATAGAACGGTACCTCCCGATTTTCGGTATTCTAAAAATTGTGGTCTCAATATCCCACCGAAAGGACTGAAATTTGGTATTTAGTCTTCGTTGGGGGTTTAAAATTATCCACCAGAAATGTATCTGTACAGCTTTGCACCTTCACATAGCCTCCATAGAACGGTGCCTCCCGATTTTCGGTATTTTGAAGATTGTGGTTTCAATATTCTACCAAGGATGGTCCTGACCGATTTTAACATGGCAAAGCCCAGGATATATCTTGGTCCCTCTTTCATCTCAAGTAGACACGGACCTTCCAGTGGTGTCACCTGGGGAACTGCTTTTAACACCCGTTAAAGGTAGTGGCTAACATGTGCCGTGCGTTCACACATAAGAACGTTAAAAACTTGGGTTTGAGCATCAGGTTAGTAACCCTCCCCTGGAAAAAACAGCCTACTATGAAAAAACGAAAGAAAAGAAAAACCAACCCTCTAAAGATGACGAGCCCCGCAAACATTTTAAGGACCATGATCTGCGAATAGAGAAGGTGCAGTCTTCGCATTGGCAGAAGTACTTGAAAAGTACAAGGCCGACATCACTGCCATATAGGAAATACGATGGATTGGGAAAGACTTCACAACAACACCTAAAGGTGATGCACTGTATTATAGCTGCCATGACGTAAAGCATGAGTTTGGTTGCAGATTCGTAGTTAGTCGGAGGCTAAAACGTCTGGTATCCAGCTTCACGCCAGTGAATGAAAGACTGCAATTCGAATAAAAGCTAAATTCTTCAACATCAGCTTTATTTGCGCTCATGCTCCCACTGAAGAAAAGGACGAACAGACCAAAGATATATTTTACCGTTGCCCTGCCCATAACATTAAAATCATTCTAGGCGATTTTAATGTCAAAATTGAAAATTCAGTCTCCACAGTGAAACATCTGACAATGGTATGAGGCTAATAGACTTTGCAGGTGCAAAAACATGGTAGTTAGCAGTACCAGATTTAATCATCTCGATATTCATAAAGGCACCTGACTGTCTCCAGATCAAAGAACAAGTAATCAAATTGATCATGTTGTGATATATGGAAGACATTCAACGAACGTGTTGGATGTACGATCGGTCCGAGGCTCAAACATTGATTCGGACAACTACCTTGTTGCAGCAAAGGTACGTATCGTCTAAACGTTGCAAATAAAGCACGAACAGACACAACGCGGAAGTTGGTCATCGATAGGCTGCAAACACAACAGATAGCCACAGCATATTCCACTCAACTAGCCCAATTGCTTAATGAGAGCACTCCTTGTGCCGATAACATAGCAACACAATGGCAAAATATTGCCCACTCCATGCAACAGCCGCCAAATCCATACTTGGATACCAGAGACCTCCACCAAGGAATCCATGGTATGACCAGGAGTGTCGTGCTGCTACCGAAGAGAAAAATGCGGCATATAGAGCTACTCTACAATCAGTAGAAACGCTTAACGAACGAGAGAGATATCGGGAGAAAAGGAGAGAAGAGAAACGCCTTTTCCGCAAGAAAAAGAGAGAAATGGAAAAGCGGGAGTGTGAAAAAATCTAGATGTACAGGAGACAGAATGAAGTCCGAAAATTTTACCAAAGGGTGAAACATCAAACAGATGGCTTTGGTACAGGCACATCCTCCTGTAGAGACCAGCAAGTGATCTGGTAACAGATACAGATAGCGTGCTCAGTATATGGAAGGAACATTTTTCCAATCTGCTGGTATCTAATATTAGCGAAGACGATGATACCACAGATCGAATCCCAGAAGATGGTATAGAATGTGTACCACCCGGCCATGATGAGGTAAAAACAGCGATCAACCGGCTGAAGAATAATAAAGCAGCAGGAGCCGATGGCTTACCAGCCGAGCTGTTTAAAACCGGAGGCGACGCGCTTATAAGGTGTATGCATCAGCTAGTTAGCACCATCTGGCAGGAAGAACGCGTACCCGCCGATTGGAACCTGAGCAACCTGTGTCCCGTCCACAAGAAAGGAGATAAGACCGAATGCTCCAACTATAGGGGCATAAGTCTTCTCGTATTGCCTATAAGATAGTGCCAGGGATATTGTGCGAACGACTAAAGCCAATGGTCAACGAAATAATTGGACCATACCAATGTGGCTTTAGACCTGGCAAGTCCACCATTGACCAGGTATTTACCCTGCGGCAAATCCTTGAGAAGACCCAAGAGATGCTATAATTTTGAGGTAGTTAAAGACTTCGTCTACCTCGGCACTGCCATAAACACAACAAACAACATCAGTTGTGAAATAAGAAGAAGAATTGTATTGGCCAACAGATGTTACTATGGTTTAAATAAGCAATTTAAAAACAAAGCCACATCTCGTCAAATAAAAATAACACTATACAAAACGCTGATACTGCCCGTGCTAATATATGGCTTCGAAGCATGGGTACTTGCGCAAGCAGATAAGGTAGTGCTTGGTGTGTTTGAGAGGAAAATTCTTCGAAAGATCTACGGGCCGATTTGCCTTGACGGTGAATATCGATATCGTATGAACCACGAGCTATATCAGCTATACTTCTTCTTCTTCTTTATTTGCCATTCCGTATTCGGGTTTTAGCGATCATACAATTACATAATGATAATTTGGTATGTTTAACAAATCAGTTTATTAATTTATATATAAGTTTCTGTTTTTGGCGGCATTCAGAAGAGTTCTTTCATTATGGTGTCCAGTCCAGTCTTGAATGTTTTTGAGCCATGATGTTTCCCGTCGCCCTCTCGGTCTTCTCCCATCGATTTTTGTTTGGATAATTATTTGCAGAAGCTTATATTTTTCATGCCTCATAATGTGACCAAGATATGCGGTTTTTTGTGTTTTTATAATTTTTATTAATTGGCGTTCGACTTGCATGCGTTCTAACACTTCGTCGTTTGTAATGCGCTCGGTCCATGGGATCTTTAAAATTCGACGATATATCCATATTTCAAACGAGTTCAGTCTTTTTTCATCCACAGCTTTCAAAGTCCATGTTTCCACAGAGTACAATAAAACGGACCATATGTAACATTTTACAAATCGTATTTTTGTAGTAAGACTTATGTCGTGGCTAAGTAAAACTTTGTTATGTTTGAAAAAATTGCTTCTTGCCATTTCTATTCGGCATTTAATTTCTCTTGATATGTCCCATTTATCATTGATTTGAATTCCGAGGTATTTGTAGGTTGTCACTCGCTCTATTTCATCGTTATTTATCTTTAGTGTCATATTATTGTCGGCATGATTCCTACTTACTACCATATATTTTGTCTTCTTAACGTTGATTTTTAATCTGTATATTTCGTTATTTTGTGGTACTGCGTGTTATCAGCTATACAAAGACATGAATATAGTTAAAAGTATCGAGATGCAACGATTGCGTTGGCTAGGCTATATCATAAGAATGAGCGATGATGAACCCGCTAAAAAGGCGTATGAATACATGCCACATGGCGGTGCACGCAGAATCGGGAGCTTCGATGGAGCATACAAGTGGATGAAGAAATGAAAAGGCGCGGTGTTGCAAAAAGCGAAGCGAAAAACAGAGAGAATTGGAGACCTTTTCTTAGTTCGGTCTATGGAACAAATGTTCTGTAATGGGCCAGTTAAGTAAGTAAGTTTCAATATCCCGCCGAAAAGGATGAAATTTGCTACGTATTCTTCTTTGGGGGTATAAGACTTTCCACCAGAAATTTATGGATACAGGTCCACGCCTTTATATAGCCCCCATAGAACGGTACCTCCCGATTTTCGGTATTTTGAAGATTGTGGTTTCAATATCCAATAGAAAAGGCTGAAATTCGGTAATTAGTCTTCATTGAGGCACCTGAAAATTGTCGGAATAGGTCTATGCCTTCACATAGTCTCTAAGATCGGTACCTCCCGATTTTCGGTATTTTGAAGGTTGTGGCCTCAATCTCCCACCGAAAGAGCACAAATTTGTTATTTTTAATTTTCGTTGAGGGTATAAAATTATAAACCTGAAATTTGCCAGAATAGGTCCATACCTTTATGTAGCCCCCATAGAACAGTACTTTCCGATTTTCGGCATTTTGAAGCTTGTAGCCTTAATCTCCAATCGACATGGCTGATATTTGGTATTTAGTCTTCGTTGGGGGTTATAAACATTGCGCATGAAATTCGTCGGTATAGGTAAATACCCAGCAAAATTTGACGGAAGGGGTTCTTTGCGATGACGTGATTTCATGTCATCTTTTGCATTGGTTCAAAGGAAGTCGTGAAAGATCCGATCTTTTCATTAGGATTTGAACCAATGCAAGGGAAGTCGTGAAAGATCCGATCTTTTCATCAGCATTTGTACCCATTCCATCGATCCAATAGAGATGATGTTTGTGTTTTCATTTACACACCTGTTTATTTTCATTTTGGTATGTTCCAGTACTGCAAAAATCTACTAATTTTTACTATTTTTTCCGATAACATAAAGGAAAAATTGTTATCGTAGTAAAAATAAGTAGATTATTGCAGTTTCTGGAACAGACCAAAGTTGTTAGAACTGTCGTCGTGATGTTGTCTCACATTTCCTGCATATCAAACAACTAAAACTTCTAAACAATTGGTATTATATGAAGTCCCAACCATCGAGCTAAAAATAGAATCGGACTGCACACATTGCTATTTTAAAAGTTCCCTTGTCTGTTCTATATCTGACATAGAACGAAATCAATCAAATCTCGCTTCTTGGAATTTGAAAAAAAAGTCCGAAACGAAAAGGAACAAGAATCTGAAAATAAAGAAGAAACTACTTTTGGAAAGAAACAATTAAAAATAAATTAATTAAGCATAAATGGTATTTTCCATAAAAAGTCTCTCCTCCCCGTTCGTTACATTTTGTTCTTAGAGATCCCTAAAGCAAGCCGGGTTGTAGATCCCTACATATTTCCGTCACTAAACAAAAGAGTATAAATTACCAAAATGTTGTTATAAAATAACAAAATTATAAAATAAAAGTAATTTACGAAATAAAAATACTTAAAGGAGTGCATTTGGAGTCCATGTTGAAATCTGAACTGGTGATGGGAAGATAATTGAAAAAACCTTTTGTAAGATGAAAGAATATCAGTTGCGGAGAACGGAGGAAGTAATCTTTTGCGTTGCAGCGGTGGTGATTACATTGCAATTTTGGATGTAAACTTTTGAAAAACTAAACTGATAAATTAATTGTAGCTATTTCATGAATTCGTTTGAATTAATAAAGAGTTTTGTTTTTCATGAAAACCATATTTCAATACAGCATTTCCATTTTCCAAACAAGACATGAAAATTTCATGCCAAGGGGTTGGTGAAAATGACATGCCAAAGCATTGGTTAAAATGACATGTCAAAGCATGGGTGAAAATGACGTGTCAAAGCATTGGTGAAAATGACATGTCAAATCATTGGTGGAAATGACATGCCAAAGCATTGGTGGAAATGACATGTCAACGCATTGGTTAAAATGACATGCTTAGGATCCAGAAAAGAACGTCATCTTTTGGGGTCCACGCTCATATAAAATTCATCGAGGAAGATGCTAAAAAGATGACATGCTAGATCACTTGCACCCATGATTGAATGTCATCTTTGGCATCGAACATTTTGCTGGGTATCTTTATATAGCCCCCATAGAGCGGTACCTGCCGATGTTCAGTATTTTGAAGGTTGTGGCCTCAATATCTCTCCGAAAAATGGTTGAAATTCGATATTCAGACTTCGTTGGGGATATTCAACTTTACTCCAAACATTTTTGGTACAGGTCAACGTTTTATACAGCCTCCATAGAACGGTACTCCCAATTTCCGTTATTTTGATAGTTTTAGCCACATTAAGCGGAATAACTAAAATTTGTTATTTATGTTTCGCTAGTGGTACAAAACTTTATTACAGGTACAAAACATCCCTTGCAAAAAGGCAGACAGTATAGGTCCACATTTTGGTATAACCCCCATATAAGGATAGGCCCCATTTAGATTTTTTTTTTAAGATTTTAGTCTCATTTTTCTGCAAGAATGAGTCGAAAACTTGACAAAGTCATGTATTTATGTCACCCACTGTACGGCAAACATTCTTAACTCATTCTACGAACAAAATCATAACCAACACTACTGCCAAAGTCTGTTTTTCTTAGATAAATGGCGTAAAAGCTCAACACAAGACACAACTTGATGATGAAATGCAAAAGAAATGAAAAATTGCGTATATAATGACCGTTGCTTTTGAAACATTTTTTTGTATTGAAAAGGCTTAGAAAGATGTAGACACGAGTCATTGTCCCCACTGAAATAATTTGCAAATGATACACAAGAGGGAAAGCTATGGAACTGTAACGAAGGAAACATTTTCTTTAAAATTATGAAAAATTTTACTTAGAAATTGTTAACGCTTACAATAGCACCCTTGTGTGTCCTCGAGTTTATCATTTCCTTCTTGCAGTTTCGTATTTTTTCAACTAATTACGACACCAATACAAACAAATATTATACAGAAAATTCTTCTGTGTGTTTGTATGTATGTATGTATTTGTGAGAACATTTCTCCATGCCTTGAAAAAATGAAGTGGTCGTTGCTGGCATGGAACTAACGTCATTAGTAATTATTGTTTTCTTTAGGCCATGGAAGGGAAGAAAAGGTTATATGGGAGTAGAAAAGACACACTATACACAAAATGGCACATGTCACTCGCGTATGTCTTAGACAAGTTTTTTGCAACATCCCAGAAGGGACAAGGGAGACCTTCGACATGTATGTATGGTAAAATTCTACGAGCCAACTCTCAAAAAATTACTAAAACTGACAGGAAAAGTTTAACCCAAAAAATTGAGAGTAGCCCGATTATTAGTTGATGTTTAAAACAACAAATTAGAAATACTATAAATGTCCAAATATATTCGTGGAAGTGAGTTTTTATATGGTTTTGATGCATGAGCACATAAGAAGAAATTTTTTCGTAAAAATTCTAGACCTTAAATGGAGAATATCGAGTATGAGCGACCATCCTATAGATGGTTGACGAAATGGGTGAATTATTCCATCGACGTATCCTGAAAGACTTTAACAAGACAAAGCCCAGGACTTATCTTGGTCCCTTGTTTACCTCAAGTGGACACTGACCTCCCCGTGGTAACACCTGGCAAATAATCCTTAAAACCCGTATAAGATAGTGAGATAAGCAAGATAAAAACTTGTGTTGGTTACTAACCCGACCCACTCCTGTAAAAACATCCCACTATGAAACAACAAATTTTTGAAGCTGCCATTATTATGGTTGTGGATTTAAAGTTATTCGGAGGTTAAAACAACTGTTCGCCAGTTCCATCGCGATGGATGAATGATTTTTCACAATACGTATAAAATTTAATACTTCAAAATTAGTCTTATTTGCGTAAATTCACCACCATAAACAACGACGAGCAAAACAAATATATTGTTACGGAATTAAGGTTTAACTAAGCTCCGTGAAGAAGCTGTTTTATTCCCCTCTACTATTTGTACCAAATAAAATGATAGTTCGTTTTAGATTACGATTCGACAATGCTTTAAAGTCAAAGTCAGTAAAGGCAAGTCAACTTATACAACGGTTTAAGATCGCGGTATAATTTACAACTCAATCGCCCAGCTGCTGCTCCCCTGCATTTATACCCGCCTGCTGACTAGTAGACTGTTCTAGAATCCTTCATCTAGGAGGTTCTCCAATGTTCAAACGAGATCCAGATGCACATGCACACATACTCGCATACAAACGGACGAAATAATATAAACAACTAATGGGACAGAGGTAAAAAATCCGGGAGAGCAGAAAGGGTAATAATGAATGATGTCACAATATAAGCTACAACTGAATGCTCAAAGCAAACAAAGAGAGAGGGTACAACAATGGATAAGTAAAGAGTGTAAATTAAGCACAAGGGATGATTTCATGATTTCAGTAAACTCTATACAGTACTTGTTGTTGCAAAACCGATACAAATAAACAAAATGCTTAATAAACAATTTACGTTGCAATTCAAACAAAAATTCAATGAACAAAAGTTCATGTAAACTAAATGAAATCTACTTGTTATATTCGTGACAATATAGTTTACGAAAGTTATCTTAGCAGAAAAGAGTCGGGAAAATCGATCTACACAATGAAACATCCGACAGCGAAATGAGAACGATACGATTTTGCAGCGGAAAAACATGGTAGTTAGCATGCACCAGATTCAAGCATCTCGACGTTCATAAGTGCACTTGACTGTCACCAGATCTAAAAACAAGAAACCGAATTGATCACGTTGTGAAAGATGGTCGACAGTCATCGAGCATGCTTGCTTTATGATCGATACGAGGAGCAAACATCAACTTGAATCACTATCTTGTTGCTGCAAACGTACGTACCCAAATGAACGTAGCAATTAAAGTATGAACAGCAATAAAGCTGTTGAAGAATAATAAGGATGCTGAAGCCAATGGCTTACCAGTCGAGATGTTAAAGACAGAAGGCGACACTTTCATTAGGTGTATGCACCAGCTAGTTAGCACCATGTTTGGAACATGAGCATTCTATGTCCTGTCAACTAGAAAAAAGATACGACTCTGTGCTAAACATATAGGGCCATACGCACCGACGTAGCCAGGGGGAGGCCCGGTAAATGGAACAAAAAATTGCCTATTTTGCCCAAGTAACGGAAAAGTGTGGCGTATGGAACAAATTGTTTTAAAGGACTTGTTTTATTAACTGAAGAATAATAGTTTTTAAATCCAAGTATTTTTGAATATTGCATTGTTACATGAAAACGAAAATTTATCCATCGTTTAAACAAAAAATCCCTAGTTTAAAGACAACATTTTGATGTAAGTCCACAAAAATATACGCAAAAACTTTCAATCGACTTGAAGCTAACCGACTACAAAAATGGTATTATAAGAAAATCGCATTTAAATGTTTTATGTTACCTTAGAAATGCAAAATATCAATCCGTTTTGTCCGATCGAAATTTTTACCACAAAAAAGTAGTAAGTGGAGGCAATCCCTTAAATAATTCTTAAGGAAACATTAAATTATGGTCCTTATTGTATTTATATGAGAAAAATAAATGTTTCATTTAAAGTCCTGATTTTTAAACTCCACAGTTGCACTTCATATAATGGAAGTGGAACACGACTGATAAAAAGTGTTTTGGTTGAAATGTGACAAAATGTGTTCCATGTGACACAAACTGCCAAAAACATGAAAAAAAGATTCCATGGAACAATTCAGCAACTTTTTGCAATTATAAAAATTGGCCATAACTTCTAGACTATCACCGATATCTGACTAAAATAAACTACTGATATATTCTATGAGGTTAGTTAAGTAGAACTGAGCTCCTAAAGTATCGGATTATTGCACCATTTTTATCCTGTATGGCCTTAAACATTAACTTGAGTTTTTCTCGAATCAGGCAAATGGCGTATGGAACACTTAAGCATGACACCGACGAAATGGTAAAACGGAAATGGTAATTTTTTAGACATTTTGTTTATTTTACATACAAAACATCAAATTTTATCCGTTGGGCGCCTCCCTCTCTCCCACCCCCGGAATGGTGTCGAGATGCATTTCTGACTACGTCCCTGACCATACGTTCGCTCCCTATTGCTTATATGGTGGTGGCTGGGATATTGTGTGAAGGACAAAAGCCTGTCGTCAATTTTACCATATCAATGCGGATTTAGACGTGACCAGATACTCACCTTGTGGAAAATCCTTTCTGTCGATTATAAAACTGCCTTCGACTGCCTAAAACGTTGAAAGGCATTTCAAGGCATGTCAAGGCACAACGCTCATTCGGCTACGTTATATGATATTATCAGATACCCGGTCCTGGGTTAAAGTAGGAAAGAAACTTTTCGAACAATTTAGTACCAAAAGAGGTTTCAGACCAGTGTGGTATTTTCAATATACCATCTTGAGGTAGTTAATGACTTGGTCTACTTCGGCAGCGCCATAAACACAACAAACAACATCAGTTGTGGAGAAAAAAGAAGGAAATTATTGGCCAACAGATGTTACTAGGTTGGAGTAATTAAGCAGTTTTAAAACAAAGGTACATTGTACTTGTGTAAGCAGATAAGGCACTAGTGGGTGTGGTTGAGAGAAAATTTGTTGGAAAGAACCAAAGCTCAATCAATGTTGACTGCGAATATCCACATCGTATGAACGAAGAGTAGTATCGAATTTACAACGACATCAGGCCATGTCAGGAAAATAAGGGATGCTGAACAAACTAAAAAGCTGTATAAGTACAGGCCTCATGGCGATACACGCAGAACAGGAAGATAAAGGCTACGATTGCGTACACCAGTGGAAGAACGTAAAAAAACGTTGTTCTACCACATCCCATACGGGACAAGGGAGACTTCTCTCATATCAATGAGTGCACCCCGATTCATATTTAGCTCAATGATATGGGACCTACTGTTTATCGCCGAGTCCGAACGGCGTGTCTTAAGACACCACTTGTGGAGAAGTTTTTCAAGGCTGAAATACTCAGGAAATGTCGCCAACATTGCAGAGGGGTATTTTGCCACCGTTGAAAATTTTTGATGTTGCTTGGCCGGGAATCGAACCCACGACCTTCTGCGTGCAAAGCGGGCGTGCATACCATTGCACCACGGTGGTACCCACACCAGTGGAAGACGAGATCAAAAAAATACGATTTTCAAAAAGAGATGCAGCAAATAGAAAGTAGTGGGAATCTATCCTTAGTTCGGCTTATAAGACAAAAGTTCCGAACAAATATTTTCTGAAAACAATCCGACATTTTTTTCTAGTAAATCCAAAATTTCATATTTTACATTTACATGACAAATTTAATGTCAGACACTTGTTACCATTAGAAACATTAGTTCTGTGCTCCAGCGACCACATCTACATGATTTTGCTTTTGAAGTATGAAAATCACTTCCACTGGTATTTGTGCGTTGATGATGTCCTTGTTGATGGATTTAGACATCAAAACCTCAATTAAGGCCAGGGTGTGATTGTGTGTTTGTCCATGTTATGCAATGTCATAAATTTTGACTGATTAGACTTATAAATCTATTTACGAATGACTCCTTTTCATAAACAGCCTCTTAGAAATTTATTTAGGGAGAGGGGATTTTGTAAAGTCCTTAATATTTTATAATACATAATAGTTTAAAGTGAAATAACGAACCTATATACAGGCGTATTTAGTTAAATAAATTATTTAAATAATTTGTTAATGTTTTATTAAAACATGGTAAGCTATGAATTAAAGAGCACAAACAAAAAATATGTAATTATTTTATTATTATTATTATTATTATTATTATTATTATTATTATTATTATTATTATTATTATTATTATTATTATTATTATTGTTATTATTATTATATTTATTATTATTATTATTATTATTATTATTATTATTATTATTATTATTATTATTATTTATTTTTATTTATTTTTTTAAAATTAGCCAGGTTTAGTAATAGTTGTTTTAAAAAAATATTTAAATTACGATATAAGGATAAAGCCTAGCTATTTTGAGGAATAAGAAACAAAATAAAAGTTTTCATCATAAAAGAAAGAAAAAAATACCTCTTCTTTAATTTATTTACAATATTTATTATAAATAAATTTATTTATTATAAATGTAGAAATGTTTGACAATTTCCTATCCATGCAAAGTAATTGCTCCATATTTTAAAATGAGCCAATCATTTTAATTTTTCACCATTCTATTATGTTTATTACATTTCCTGTATAGACGCTACTGTTTGACAGTATCCCTTCGTTGTACGTTTTTTTTTTTTTTTGTCCATCCATTTGTACAGTTTATGGACGATAGCAACAAAAACCCAATCATCCATCATTTAATTAAAGGAAATATCAACTTTTGGCGAACCTTTCGTTCGTTTCTTTTGTGACAAATGGGTAATTAAGAGATGGACAACTCGTACTTCAGTTTTACTCCTTCTTAGCTCAAGCAAAAGAAGGAGAAAAAATACGGAAGTGAAAGATAACATCACAACGAAAAGAAGAAGTTTAAATTGTGAAAATGTGTTTTGTATTTAAAACACAATGTCATACAAAAAGGTCCTGAAGTCAAATCGATTGGAAATATCATAGGATAGAGAATTCTCAAAAATGGCTCGTGTCGATTTGAGCAATGACAAATTGAGAAAAACAATCGCAATTATTCAAATGTACTTATATTATAAATAATTTATATAATATTTATTTATTTTTAATACCATATATTTTTTAATATTTTTTGTTGGGTGAAAGATAAAATTAGGACACACAAGGTGATACATCTGTCATATCAATGAGTGCTTGTATCAGTTAGCTTTAAGGGGTGACCCCCACTTGTAAATTTTAGAAAATCGAAACAAAATTGACTGCGATATGAGCGTTGAAAGGGAAAAATTCATTGTGATTTGTATGTAGTATAGAAACTTAAAAAGTGTTTTTCTCGAAATGACATTTTGAAAACGTTGCCAACTCTAGCTAAAAAACTAATTAACCGATTGTCATATAATTTTGAGAGGACATCAAAAACTAGCCCTTCATCGATCGATTTTATTTTTAAAAAATTTATTTGACCGTTTTATGATCAGAAAATGTCAGTTTTTTAAACTAAAAATTTAAATTTTGACTTTTTAGGTCCACCATTTCCGTAGAACCTAATGTTTTAAAAAATCGATCGATGAAGGACTAGATCTTTATGTTCTAAATCAGCATACAAAAATATATGAAGATCGGTTCATTAGTTTTCGAGCTAGAGTTCGCACCGCAAAACGTTTGAATAAAAACAGGGTTTGGTAAAGGGTCAATTGCCACAAAACTACGTAATATTTTTCAACAAGGAAAATTCAGAAAGTAGATTAAAATGCGCTCTATTAGATAAAAAACACCTACTAAAAAAGTTGCATAGTTTTCTTGGCAAAAAAAAAATCATGAAAAAGGACTTTAATTGCGCTGTACAACTTAGGGTCACCCCTTAAGACTTAGGATAGTTGGTTTTAAATGAGTGTGATTTTTTGATTCTCAGATTATTATTAATGGGTGACGAAGGGACGGAAATATGGCAAACAAACTGCTTTATTTCGGCATACCCGAGGTGTCTCATTTGCGTCTTGCTAATGGTAATGAACTAGCATTGCTTGAAACGATAAAACATGGGTTAGGCAGTTGGTTGGGTCCAAACATTACACATCGGAATATTTCTTCCAGACATAAATTACGTTAGGTTGTATTAGTCCACTTCTTCAAGTACCTCCAACACGAAACTTTGCAGATCGTAAAATTACTTCCAGACGTACATACAGTTTCAAGAGACCTTATATGGGACAACATCCTCCTTCACAAAAGTTGCAGTTTAAGGGTTGTTCGAGAATCCTTTGGACATTTTGACCAGGTACTATTTGTGGTTCTATTTATAGTGATTTTCAATTTTTCGTGAACATATCCTTGCCTCCTGACAAAATGGCCCAAAAGCTCTAAATTCTACAATGACCAACTAAAATGCCTGGTAGACGCGATGACTATCAAAAGGAATGACTCTCAAACTACGATCCATTTTTGGGGTTTAATCAAAATCACATTTATGGTTAAGATAAATATCCCAAATGTTGTGATATTCATACATCCAAGCAGGTCACAAAATTATATATATTTGGGGAAAAGATTTTGGTAGTGTAGCCGTTGTTCGATCTGTTCATAGATAAAAGTCTCAAATCACACAGTCTGATTAAGGTCTCAATTCTCTGTCGGCAATTTCGATTTACAATTTTTTACTTATTTTCAAACATCCCAGGCGGGACAAGGGAGACCTCTCTCATATAAATGAGTGCACCCCAATTCATATTAGCTCAATGATATGGGACCTACTGTTTATTGCCGAGTCCAAACGGCGTGTCCTAAGACACCACTTGTAGAGAATTTTACATGGCTGAACATTACTGAAGGGTATTTTGCCACCCTTGAAAATTTGATGTTGCCTGAAAAAATTTGATTCGAATCGATTGATCCGTTCGTAAGTTATCGTGCACACCATCCAGCCAAACGGACAGACATCTCTAAATCTACTCCAAATTGTCTGAAACGAATTTCGTCGAAACATACTTGGGGTCTAAAACCGTTATTTCGATGAGGCATATTTTGCCCGTTAAAGTTGTCCATCCATCCGTCTGTCTGTCTGGCTGTAGCGCCAGAACGGATCAACCGATTCGGTCCAAAATTTTGTTTTCGTCGTATTTTGTCCAAACTTAGTTTAAGTTCGTAAATGGGTTATATTGGTCCACTCCTCCTTACTTTGCACATCGTGAAATTTCTACCAGACTTAAACCACACAAAATCTCGGAAGAGTTCAGTTTAGGAATTGCTCCCGAATCGCTTTGATTTTTAATGTAGCAAATTGTATTCACTGTCCCCCATACGACGGTACAAGATTGATCAGGGGCAAGTCCATACTTCCTGAGAAAATAGCCTGAAAGGGGCAAAAAACCCCTATGACACCGTGTGCAGTGGTTGGAGCGCAAGATAACCCTCGAACGAATCTGCCGATTCGGTCCATAATTTGGCCTTCGTAATATTTTGTCCAAACTTAGTTTAAGTTCGAAGATAAGCCATATCGGTCGACTCTTTCAGGTATCTCCCCCACAAAAGTTCAAAAATGTTCGGAAAATGTGTGCGCCCGGTAACACTTGAAGTGAGTCACCGACGTGGTCCATACCTTACACATCCTAATATATCTACCAGATATAGATCAGATTCGAATATGGACTACATTTGTCCACTACTTCGGGTAGCTTCCACACAAAATTTTGGTTAAATTCACTTTAATACCTGCTCTTGATTCACTTTGATTTTTGTCGAAGCAACTTGCATTCGCTTCCTCAATTATGACAGTAAAGTTTTTTTTTCAGGGGCAAGTCCACACTTCTTGAGAAAACAGCCCGAAAGGTGTAAGAAACCCCTATGGCACCATATGTAGTGGCTGGAGAGCACGATAACTCTCGAACTGATCAACCGACTTGGTCCAAAATTTGGGCTTCATTATATTTTGTCTAAAATTAGTTTCATTTTGAAGATGGACAGTACCGGTCCACAAATTCCGTACTTCCCCCATATCTAAAAAATGTCACTAAAACGGTATGCACTATATCTCTTGAACGGTGCAAGTAATTTAGTCCTCCCTATAGTTTGTCTAAATGGCCCATATAAGTCCTCTCCTTAAGGTACCTCCCCAACAAAAGTTCAACGTTTGTGTCAAAGTGCAGTTTAGGGTCTATTCGAAGATCCTTTGGAAATGTACACCGATGCTGTTCATTCTGGTCCTGTTAACAGCGATATTATCTTTTCCGTGGACAAGTCGTTGCTTCCTGGCATACTGGTCCAGAAGTTATTCGATAACCCACTGAAATGACTAGTGGGCGCGATATCTATCGAAAAGATATGACTCCCAAAATAAGATCCACTTCCATAATGGACTATGTCGGTCCATTCCTTTAAGTGCCACATCCGCAACAATTTTGAACTTTAATCCCAGTCTATATTTTTATCGGCAAGTTCAAATGTCCAAACAGGGCCACTAAATTCTGAAAAGACTCTAAACACATTCGATCTGTCCGTAGATGAAAGTTTCAATTCACATATGCCGACTGATACTTGTTAACTTTTTCGCTATCAAATGCACATTAGTTGTTATGGGTCCCCAAAGATTAGGGTCCTTGATGTCGAAACGGTCTATTTGGTCAGGTTCATATATTGCAAACCGGCAATAATTTTGATCGTTGATGCCTAGGATGTCGATATTGCAATTCGTCATTTTATTTCGTCCAGGTGTTTCGGAAAGAGTACGCACGTTCTATGTTCCTATCAGTACCTTTAAACTGATTATTTAAATTAAATTGTCTAAAATTTGTAAGTATTTTTATTGTCAAATTATAATTGTAGGTCCGTTGCTTCAAATTGGAGAACATATAAAGGGTGTTTTTTTAAGCTAGATAGAACTTTAAATTGTAAAAAGTAACACAAAAAATTAAATTTTGATGAAACTTTTTTCCTTATTTGTTTCAGTATACTCTGACAAATCATCACACACATCAAGCGTGTGTCTACGCTTGAACAACGCTACGAAATTATCCAAATTTACTTTGAAAATCAGTCGTCGATTCGCGCAACTTATAGACGACTTCGTCATTTGTATGGCGTTCAGCGATGAGGCGCATTTTTGGCTTAACGGGTTTGTTAATAAGCAAAATTGCCGCATATGGAGTGAGACCAATCCACAAGAGACCCTACAGACTCCATTACATTCAGAAAAATGCACCGTATGGTGCGGTTTTCACGCTGGTGGCATCATCGGGCCTTATTTCTTCAAAAATGAGGCCGGAGCTCGCGTTACGGTCAATGGAGATCGTTACCGCACCATGATCAATGATTTTTTGTTTGAAAATATGGAGGAGATGTGGTTTCAACAGGATGGCGCTACGTGCCATACGGCGAACGCAACCATCGACTTATTGAAATCAAAATTTTGCGATAAGTTGATTTCGAGAAGTGGACCTGTCAATTGGCCTTCAAGGTCGTGCGATTTGACATTTATTATTTCCTGTGGGGCTATGTGAAGTCACTGGTTTATGCTGATAAACCAGCAACAATTGATGCCTTGGAGGCCAGCATTGTTCATGTTATTCGTGACATACGGCCAGCAGTGCTCGAAAAAGTGGCCAAGTGGACGTCCAGAATGCACTTCGTCAAGAACAGCGCCCCGAAATCATTTTCAAGTGTTAATGTCACGTATTGGTCTTTCGAATAAAAAAAATTTTTGATTACAATTTAATTTTTTGTGTTATTTTTTACAATTTCAAGTTCTATCGGGCTTAAAAAACCTTACCACAGTCACCATCAGGGACGTACGCAATAGAATCGAAAATGGCAAATAAGAGCTACTGTGGTTAAAAATTCTGGGATACATCAAAACGTAAACCGACATGGGTAATATTCACTTTAAAAAGATTTTTATACCCCCAGCCTTTAGGCTAAAGAGGGTATTTACACTTTGATACGACCAAAAATTTGCCTCATCGAAATAATGGTTTTAGACCCCAAGTATGTTTGTACGATATCCGTTTCAGACAATTTTGAGTAGATCTAGCAATGTCCGTCCGTCTGTCTGTCTGTCCGTCTGTCAGTCTGGCTGGTGCGCACGATAACTCTCGAACGGATCAATCGATTCGGTTCAAATTTTGGGTATCGAATTATTTTGTGCAGATTCGATTTAAGTTCGAAGATGGGCCATATAGGTCCACTCCTTCAGGGACCTCCCCCACAAAAGTTCAAAAATTGTCGCAAAACTTGTGCGCACGATAACTCTTGTAGGGAATAACCGATTTGGTCCATACTTTGAACATCGTGTAATTTCTACCAAACTTAGATGAGGTTTCAATATAGACTCAATCGGTCCACTCCTTCGGGTACCTCCCACACAAAATTTCGGAAAAGTTTAGTTTAGGACCTGGTCTCGAATCGCTTTGATTTTTATTTACGCAAGTTGTATTCGCTGTCCTCTATACGACGCTGTAAGTTTCATTAGGGGCAAGTCCATACTTCCTGAGGAAATAGCCTGAAAGTTACAAAAAGCCCTATGGCACCGTGTGTAATGGTTGGAGCGGAAGATAACCCTCGAACGGATCTGCCGATTCGTTAGTTCAAGTTCAAAGATGGATTATATCGGTCCACTCGTTCAGGTACCTCCCCCACAAAAGTTCGAAAATGTTCGGAAAATTTGTGCGTACGATAGCTCTTGAAGGAAGTTACCGATTTGGTCAATACTTTGCACATTATGAAATTTCTACCAGACTTAGATGAGGTTCCAATATGGACTCAATCATGAGAAAACAGCCCAAAGGGTGTAATAACCCCCTATGGCACCCTCCATGGTCTATGTCGGTCCATTCCTTTAAGTACCTTTTCCGCAAAAATTTTGAACTTTAATCCTAATCAACATTTTTGTCGGTTCATACGACCAAAATTTTGAAACCCCCTACTACATAAGTTTTTTGTGGAAAAAGGGTTTCATGCTGAGGGTATATCTCTGTCGACAAAGCCGACTGATACTTTTTAACTTGTTTAGTTATTGCTTTAATTCTGTTGGAGAATTTGGTTAAAAACCAGGCGGAATTTTTGTATGGGGACTATACTGAACGTGTTCTGATATGGTAAATTTCAATTCTAAACATCAAAGACTAATTTATTATAATCTTTTCCAAATTTCATAGTTATATCTAAAATATTGTAATCTCTCTCTGTTGAAATTATATACTTTGTGCCAATATGTCATATAAAATCAACTAAAAACCCTTTAAAATAGCTTTATGTAACGCTAAAAACATTTTTTAATATCATAGTTTTTGGTCAAGGTAGGCCCCCCGAAATGAAATCCTGCGTACGTCCCTGGTCACCATATGATATCAAAAGCTTAGTATAGTGTTCTTTGCAGATCCTTAGAAGATTGTCTAAATACCTATCTACAATAGCATATTTCCTTTTTCATGTTTTCAGGATCATGTAGATATTCGAAAGCAAATGCATGTAAAGTTGTGATTTTATAATTATGTTTAAACAACACGGTGCGCCTTAACTAATTTTAAATGGAAGGTTCACATTTTTAGGGGTTCTTCAGGTTTTCACGATTTTGCTTGGAAACCGCGAGACCTATGTAAATGGGCCTAAAGAAAATGTTGTAGCTGTGAAAATTCTCCACAAGATTGACTATTATGATATTTTCGTAGGTTTTACCGATTTTGAGATATAGGAGTTCAAATTGAGCCAATGTATCGCTTCCTTATAAAACAATGTCATTACTGCAATTTCCCAAATTAAACTTATATATCTTGAAAATGGTACAACCTAGGAAAAAATAAATCATCCAATCTTGCAGAGAATTTTCACAGCTTCAACATTTTCTTTAGACATATTATAATTTGACTTGCGGTTTCCAACCAAAATCTTGAAGACAAGATAAAATCCTAAAAATTTGAACTGAGCCTCTATATATCAAAAATGGTAAAGCCAACGAAAAAACCTGGAGGTCAGTCTTGTAGAAAATTTTCACAGCTACAACTTTTTCTTTAGACTCACTTCTATACGACTTGCGGTTTCCAAGCAAAATCGTGAAAACCTAAAAAACCCTAAAATTGTGAATTTTGATTGCGATTTTTTCTGTTTATTTTATTTTTCTTATCTATGAACACTGCTGTTTCAAAATCCGCGAAATCGTCCCATGCGTAAGCGGTTTTCATCAAAAATTAGTTAAGGCGCACTGAGCATGATATTGGCCATACAGTCAGTGCATTGTCGCAAAATATCATAAAGGTCAATCTTGTGGAGAATTTTCACAGCTACAACATTTTCTTTAGGCCCATTTAAGGCGGTTTCCAAGCAAAATCGTGAAAACCTAAAGAACCCCTACAATTTTGAAGTAAATCGCGATTTATTTGAAAATCCCTCCCGCAATTTTTTTTTTTTGTTTCTTGATATTTTTCATCTATAAACATTGTAGTTTCAGAATCTGCAAACACTTCCAGGTGTAAGCACCTTCCATTTAAACTTGGTTAAGGCACACCGTGACAAATAACAAAATATGTATTTCATACCAAAAAAGGAAAATTAAAAGGAATTTTATAAGTAAATTCCATACCGGACAAAGACATACTTGAATGTCCTTCTTGAGAATGTACAATTACACATTCAACAAACTATGAATATGCTTCGCTGCCTTGTTATTTATTGTGTGTGTAACATTCCAATGTGTATGACAAATGTGTGTATTCACAACAAAGACAAAAGCTGAAAAAATAACATGTTTATTGTTTTAATAAAAAATGATTTAAAAAATAATATCAGAGATGCCAAAGACACGCGCCATACTCAGACAGTTAGCATTCAATAACAGACCCTCCTATGCTTTTCACAGGTTGTCAAGGTGATCATGTCCCAGAAAGTAAAGCGAAAACAAAAACGAACCCACACAGAAAACCCTTGCAAAAATACTTGACAAACGGCTGTGGATGATAACAATGAAATAACTCCCTTTACACAGTAAAATACCAAAAAACAAAAACTCTCACCCAGGATGTGCATCATAACAACCAGTAAACCAACCAACCCAACAACTTTGCTCCTGCACGCGCCTTTGTTTCAATTTTGAAAGTATGCTGCCTCATGAATTGTGAGGTAAACGAAAACAAGTAGGTATTTTCAGCAGTTCAATTCCATGGTAGTTAGTGGGAAGTAGCATCCTCTTCACCTGTTGTTTTGGTTGGTCGGTCTTAAGGCTTAAGCAAAAAAGAAAAAAATCATCAACGTTTGTTCTTTACGTAAAATGGGTACCGCATTTGTAAGTGAGGGCGTTTGGCATGGTTCGTTAGTGTAACACACGTACATACACACATAATTTTTAGCAATTTTTGTAATTGTGTTTTTTGATTGTGTGCCACTAGTATGAGAATTTTCCAACAGCAGCAGCAATAGTAACATCAGCAATAGTCGAGTGGTTACACGCTTATCTGCATTCGTTCAGAATTTAATAAAGGCGAACAACATTTCGATATCCATGTTGTTGCTGCACACCTTACCAATGAGCCAAGCAAAGATAAGAAAAACAAAATTAAAACTATTGCCAAGGCAATAGTGTGTCATCGGGGAAAAAAGTATTTTGTTTATTGGAGGGAGATTTTCCCATAGTTACATTGTTACCTTCTTCTGAGAGGGGATGTGAAAGCAGATTTGTATGTAGCCAACGTTCATCTTTTTAAATTAAAAATCACATAATTGCTAGATCAACAACTGTACCAATTCAAATTGTTGTTAATGTTTTAAAAAAAAATGCTCACTGGGGAGCCTATTATTCGTTTCATGTCATATATTCCTGATTACACTGTGCAACAAAATAGAGCTCAACGTCTGGGAGGTGGAAAATTCCTATTGGAGATGAAAGCCCTTTGTGAGTATATACAGAACCCCGAAGGACAGATTCGCCGTGAGTCGAACTTTCGCGATATGGCGTGATGAATATTTTTCTGGAGACCCTAAAATCCATCTGGAATCAGCGTTATATCTTTGTTCGCTGTTGTTTAAGCTTATATTTAAGATGACATGTCTTCAGTCAAATTAAATGAGGATTTTTTTCGTAGAACATTTCGACCTTCTAACTCGCTTCCTTCAATGTCCATTTCGTCCTTTATTTCAAGAACCGCAATAAAAGTGGCACAAGATGACATTTTTCAGCTTCGAAATATTCTACAAAAGTGTCGCTCGGAAGATTTTAGGTACGGTTCCCAAAGACGTAAAATCGATAAAATCATATTTAAGCGGTCGTTTTTCACTTTTACCCGAATCTTGCTCAGACAGCCCTATATCTATTTATCTCAATATATTATTGTTAACCTATTGATGGCCTAGAATTCTCGGAATCATTAAAACAGTTGTATCTTGTTTGGCTCAGCACGTTAATTTCATCATTTTTTGGAATAAATATCCGGATATCCGAATCATGGAACCGGTTATTCTGATATTAAAACCGAATTTTTATCCGGTTTTTATGAACCGAATAACCGTATATGTATATCATTAGAAAGCTATTAAAATTGTCAAACAGATATGACTAATATGCATTAGACGTTTTAAGCGGTTATGGTGCTGAAACAAAAAAACCGTATTTTTGAACCGTTTCTTAACGTTTGTGAGGATACATTTCTGTGCGTGAAAAAAATTATGATCATGACCTGGGGGGTAGAAAATTTTTTTTGGAGGTGAAAACCCTTGATGTGGACATACAGAACCCTGAAGGGCAGATCCGCCGTGAGTCGAACCTTTGTGTTATGGCGGGTTGAATTCTGGGATGGTGACCCATTATTGCAAGCGTAAAAAGTTACGTAACTGAATTTCAAGTGGGTTTAGGTGCAGTATGTGCTAAGCCAAATAGTTTTACGACGATTTCTGTAGAACATTTAGTGTCTTACTCTTATCCTGCTTTGTTGTTTTTGTCCTTTTTGTTGAAGAAGGTATAAAAATATACTTTAAAGAAAAGGAAAGATACAATTTCAGGGTTAAAATACTAAAAAAACCTCAGCCGATTTGGCTAGGGCATGTCACGAAAATAATCTTACGCCGACATAGCACATACTGTCCCAGTAGCATATCACGAAAATAATCTTACACCGACATAGCCCATACTGTCCCAGTAGCACCCTAAACCACTTGAAATTCAGTTACGTAACTTTTTACGCTTGCAATAATGGGTCACCATCCCAGAATTCAACCCGCCATAACACAAAGGTTCGACTCACGGCGGATCTGCCCTTCAGGGTTCTATGTGTCCACATCAAGGGCTTTCACCTCCAAAAAGAAATTTCTACCCCCCAGGTCATGATCATAATTTTTTTCACGCACAGAAATGTATCCTCACAAACGTTAAGAAACGGTTCAAAAATACGGTTTTTTTGTTCCAGCACCATAACCGCTTAAAACGTCTAATGCATATTAGTCATATCTGTTTGACAATTTTAATAGCTTTTTAATGATATACATATACAGTTATTCGGTTCATAAAAACCGGATAAAAATTCGGTTTTAATATCAGAATAACCGGTTCCATGATTCGGATATCGGGATATTTATTCCAAAAAATAATGAAATTAACGTGCTGAGCCAAACAAGATACAACTGTTTTAATGATTCCGAGAATTCTAGGCCATCAATAGGTTAACAATAATATATTGAGATAAATAGATATAGGGCTGTCTGAGCAAGATTCGGGTAAAAGTGAAAAACGACCGCTTAAACATGATTTTATCGATTTTACGTCTTTGGGAACCGTACCTAAAATCTTCCTAGCGACACTTTTGTAGAATATTTCGAAGCTGAAAAATGTCATCTTGTGCCACTTTTATTGCGGTTCTTGAAATAAAGGACGAAAAGGACGTTGAAGGAAGCGAGGTAGAAGGTCGAAATGTTCTACGAAAAAATCCTCATTTGATTTGACTGAAGATAGTCATCTTAAATATAAGCTTAAACAACAGCGAACAAAGATATAACGCTGATTCCAGATGGCTTTTAGAGTCTCCAGCAAAATATTCATCACGCCATATCGCGAAAGTTCGACTCACGGCGAATCTGTCCTTCGGGGTTCTGTGTATACTCACCACGGGCTTTCATCTCCAATAGGAATTTTCCACCCCCCAAAATTTCGGTTCACAGTGTTATTAATTGAACTTCTTCACCCAGAACATATTTAAAGCAGGCCCTCGGCTCTAGTTATTGTACAAGAACGCAATGAAAAACCTGAAGATAGACCAAACCTATTATTGATAATTAATAAATCTTTCCTTTAAAATGATTCCTGTCCGGTTCATGCTACTTTTGTTTGTCGTTCGGGGTTTAACATACTGGCTGTTGTGTTCGACATCCTGCCCACGTCAACTTTGAAATAAACGGCCCACTAAAGAAAAAAAGTGCCAATCTCTTCATCCTCTCTGTGAATGAGTTCTCATCTATTCAAAGACCTTGTCTTGTAACGTGACAACATGATCACGTACATAACATAACAACTACTAGCAAGAAACCCCTTACAGTCAGCGCTTTAACAACACTCCACCTTATATTATTTCTACCTAACACTAGAGATATAACAGGCCACACAATAGTGAATTTCACTCCAGAGTGTTTGTGCAACCATCGTCGTCAGTGCTTATGGCAAATAATTCGCATTCGCCTCATACTTCGGTTCCCTCTAGTATTCCAGAGTTGGATGTTGAGGGCGAGCTGGCTACCGCAGGGAGTTGGCTACTCGGGTTGGAACTAAAGGCTGTTCTTGGACCTTCGGGTTTTTCAGTTCTACAGGGCCTTCGGGTCATCTGTTCCATTCGGCACCGGACCTTCCGATTTTTCAGTTCTACAGAGCCTATGGGCCATCTGTTCCATTTGGTACTGGACCTTCGGGTTTTTCAGTTCTACAGGGCCTTCGGGTCATCTGTTCCATTCGGCACTGGACCTTCGGGGTTTTCAGTTCTACGGGGCTCTTGACTTATCTGTTCAATTCCGCACTCGACCTTCGGGTTTTTCAGTTCTACAGGGCCTTCGGGTCATCTGTTCCATTCGGCGCTCGACCTTCGGGTTTTTCAGTTCTACCGGTCTCTTGAGTCATTTGTTCCATTCGGCACCGGACCTTCGGGTTTTTTCAGTTATACAGGGCCTTCTGGTCATCTGTTCCATTCTGCAATGGGCCTTTGGGTTTTTCAGTTCTACAGGGCCTTCGGGTCATCTGTTCCATTCGGCACTGGACCTTCGGGGGTTTAAGTTCTACAGGGCTCTTGATTCATCTGTTCAATTCCGCACTGGACCTTCGGGGTTTTCAGTTTTACAGGGCTCTTGTGTCATCCATTCCATTCGGTCTGGACCTTCGGGTTTTTTAGTTCTACAGGGACTTCTGGTCAGCTGCTCCACGGGTTGGGTAATAGTAGTGTATTGTAGAAACTAGACTGTAGCCATAGACTAACACCCGAGCGACGAATTCATAGTGTTCCCGAGCATCAACAGCCGAACGCCGAATCCATAGTGTTCCCGAGTTTCAACAGCCGAACTCCGAATCCGTAGTGTTCCCGAGTATCAACAGCCGAACGCCGAATCCATAGTGTTCCCGTGCATCAACAGCCGATCGCCGAATCCATAGTGTTCCCGAGTATCAACATCCGAACGCCGAATCCATAGTGTTCCCGAGTATCAACAGCCCAACGCCGAATCCATAGGGTTCCTGAGCATCAACAGCCGAACGCCGAATCCATAGTTTTCCCGAGTATCAACAGCCGAACGCCGAATCCATAGTGTTCCCGAACATCAACAGCTGAACGTTGAATCCATCGGCTCGCCAAGCAGCATCAGCCGAACGCCGAATCCACCGTGTACCCGAACCTTTTCACCCGGTTTCCAAATCCACATGGTCGCCAATTACCTGCGAAACGTCGACAACATAGCAGGTCCCCGACATCACACCGACTTCAATATACCAGTTTCCCGAATATCCACTAACCACCAGCGAAACCAACGGGTTCCGATACCCAGCAAACCCTTCAACCAGTATAACGCTCGAGCGGATCAACCGTTTGGGTCCCAAATTTGGGTCACCTGATATTGTCCAAATTTAGATCAAGTTTGAAGGTGGGCAATAGCGACCCATTCCTTGGGTACCTCCCCCACAAAAGTTAAAATTTTTTGTTAAAATGGAGCACACGGTAACTCTCGGAGGGAGTAATGTAACATGACAAAATTATCACGTACATATTAGCAACAACATTACGGCCCACCACCTAACAACGCAATGCCATCCACACTGTTAAAACCCATACCTACACAACCAGTACCCATTCATTCACTATTATGAGGACGGTGCGTTACGATGCATTTTCATTAATCACTAACATGATAACAGCGGAGTAATTCTCAATTGCTTTGTGCAACCGTTCATTTAAGTATTTCAGTTTGTGATGGGACTGGCAGGCTTGCTACTGCAGGAAGCTAGCCATATGGGCTTGAGTGCAGTTGTTGTGTTCGTAGTCCGCCAACCGACACGAGAGTGTTAAGAGGTTGGGAAGTATTTTTGAGAGCTACCCCTTTGCGCTGTGGCTAATACATTCACTCCACCTTCGGGTGTTGTTCCACTCCACCTTCGGGTGTTGTTCCACTCCACCTTCGGGTGTTGTTCCACTCCACATTCGGGTGTTGTTCCACTAGTCAGTACTCGTAGAATGCCGTGGAGACTAACTTAGAACTAATACTAACGAACGACAACCCGAACAGCCGAGCCCAGTGCAGAATCACCGAGTGGGCGAACACTTACAATACGAATCCCCGTGCAGCCGAACGCCGAATCCCGGAGTTGCCGAAGACCTACAGCATAACAGCTACAACACGAATCCCCGAGTAGCCGAACACCGAATCCCCGAGTGGCCGAACACCAACAACACGAATCCCCGAGTAGCCGAACACCGAATCAGCGAGTGGCCGAACACCTACAACACGAATCCCCGAGTAGCTGTAGACAGAATCACCAAGTGGCCGAACACACACAACACGAATCACTGAGTGGACGAACACCAACAAGACAGAGCCACCGAGTGACCGAACACCAACAACACGAATCCCCGAGTAGCCGAACACCGAATCAGTGGCCGAACACCTAAAACACGAATCCCCGAGTAGCTGTAGACAGAATCACCAAGTGGTCGAACACACACAACACGAATCACTGAGTGGACGAACAACAACAAGACAGAGCCACCGAGTGGCCGAACATCCCTGACGCGAATCACAGCCAATACGAAAACCGGATCTCAGAGAGATCGGATCAACGCGACACTAACGCAGAAGCACCGGACCAATTCAATACATCCCGGCAGGGACATCTTGTACATACTCAACCTACCAACGAGCCTATCACTACTGACCATATCAAATAACGAATCCTTGAGTTCCCGATCATCTTCAAATCGTCTTCTACGAAACAACGAATAACCCAGTTCCCGATCATCGTGAAATCATCTACTACCCAGCAACGACCCATCGCGCCGATCATTCTTAAATCGGTTACCACTGAACAACGAATCATTCACTTCCAGAGAATCTACCAAGTCACCGAGTTGCCGGCCGTCGACGAAGCGCCTACATCCGAACCGAACAACGGTCGTTGAGCACTGAACATCTCATCGCAAGCCACTTCTCAAGTACGAAGCTTTCAACCCCCAACACTTAGCCCAAGTTGCCGATTCCCCCAGCGCCAACGATCTGACCTTCTTATCGAATACACCATCAGTAGATTATAAATTAGCTTTACATAAATAAACTACCTATTCTTACCCCCAGGAAAGGGAGATTGTTCGTCTTTCATTCCGTAAGGTTTAGTGGGTCCTTATGGCGACCCTGGACACGACTGAGTCTACCCCAGCCTACGAAAAAACCACGTTACAGTAACTTTGCCCGTCGTAAAATTTTCTCCCCGCATTGATCAGCTTCATATCCTTTTTTAAATAATCTCTGTTAACACAATTATCATTTGTAGTTCCCTGAAGATGATTGGAGACTCCAATCGAAATAGTGGAAAATAAAAAAACTACGTAAAAATCAACACCCGATTTTTAATTTCAAAAATCCTGTAGCTGAACATTAACAATGGCACAAGTGCAGTTTAGGGACTACAGTCGGATCGGCATACAAGTTTTTTTGTAGGAGGTTATGCTCGAGACATTTTCACGACTGTACTATTGTTTTCGGGGGCAAGTCCATACTTCCTGAGATAATGTCCAAAAAGCTCTAAAGAAGCCTTCCGGCATCAGCTCAAATGGCAGATGAACACTAAATCCAGGGTATACCAAACACTACAAATGCAAACACTTTATTCCTGACATACTGGTCCAAAAGCTCTAACAAATTCCAAGGTCACCAACTTGGTCTGATGTGGACGAGGAGTGATTGAAATTAGTCCTTTGCGCATTGTAACATGGAGTGTGGTTCATGATCGACCCTTCCGACTCTAACCCTGTATTACTGTGTTGGGATTTTCTTTTAAATAAATAGGTCTAAATGCAAGAGCCTAATATTCATGGAAGAAAACGGCACCTATTACGAATTGACCCTATAATTACTTCTTTAATCCACAAAGAAAGGATGAAAAGTCAACATTTTATTTTATAATTAAAAGGTAGTTATCCACATATTTGTTATTAGACTACTTTATTAACAATCTCTGAAGTAAACGACAACAACTTCATTCGAAAATAATCACAATAAAATAATAAATAATTCTGAGAAATAAACATAGAATAGCAGAAAACAGCAGTCTAAAAGAAAATATTGTTAAGGTATGCATGATTGGGCGCCACATGGCTTCCCGACTGAAGAACTGATGACAAATCACTCAAGCAAAACAAATAACAAACATACAGGTGTATACAGAAACATTCACAGTAATCATTCACAATAGTGGGAAGTCAACAAGAGAGAGAATTACTAAATTTGCGCTCACAAACAATAGAGCATAACGCTGAGACCACGCCCAATGAAAGAGTGAACAGCATCATTAAATATGCACGCCAGAGAGTGATAAAAACACTGAGTCTAAGATGGCCAAAGCAAACCAACACACAAACACTAGCATCGCGACGAAATCAACCTGCTGTTACGCTCAATGGATAAGATTGAGATAACCTGACAGAACCCCACCCTCTGTTTTAAAGCCATCTTTAACGAATTTCAATGGAGTCATGCTGATGCAAAAACTTTTGTCTCTTTCGCTCTAATGGACATTTGATGTGATGTTGGTGAATGAAAGAATCCAACAACGACAGACAATGATTTCAGTTACTGTTGTAGTTGTTGCCAACGCACACATACTCACAAACTTATAGCCAAACAAAAAGAAACCCAAAAGAATTGGCAGCCAGCATCAGTATCAAGTGCAAAACAAAAAATAACCGAAGCGAGCTTATCCAAAAGCCATAAAAAGATTATTTTCGCGTATTTCCGATTACCATGAGATAGCCTGTGCCTGGAAAATGGGGTGGGTTCTTCGACGACAATGATGATGCGTTCGTTCATCGATTGAGCAAAGAGAACGTGGGAGAGATGAGGACACTGGGTTTGAGGGGTTGCAAAAAACCAAAAAAACGATTGCCTTCTATTTGCTGCCACTGACTGGGTTTTGGTGTTGGCGAAACCCGGCCATGGTGGGCCAGATTATTATTGTTGTCTTCGTTGCCGTTTCGATAACTTTTCGAAGGCCTGACTGTCAAATACGAATTGTCTGCATTGCGAGTAGAACGCGCGGTTTTAACGCATAACAAAACAAAACACGCAACGCTTTTACTCAAACAATAACCGTAGACAGACCAGCAGTGGCAAGCCCTAAGAAAATAACAACAAAACGAAATATTGTACCGGAAGATAGTTATTATGCTACAACTATTAAAGTCTTGGTGCCCCAGGGGCCTGTGAACTACGAAAGTGGCCAAAAACAAATAAATTATTGTGAAAAAATGTTCCCCATGGAAATAAAGCTAAGCGACAATGAATAATTCCCAAAGAAAAATGGAAAGTGTAAACGAAGAAATTTTACCATAACATTTAAAAGAAAAATCTTGGAAAAAAAAAGAAAAAATCAATTGCAATGCCAACACACACTTGTTTTGTCTAATTACCAGAACTTGTGGTTTTGTGTGTGTCTATTCAAGAGTTCAATCAAAGGTTCTGTGTGTTTTCCAACTGTAATAACATTTAAAACAAAAACCCCCAACTTTGGCCATAAAAAAGTACAGGTGTTTGTGCCACCTACCATTTGTGTAAATGTGTCTGTGTGTGTTTTATTATACATCACTTACTCCCCTCCCGGCTCATTAAAATGAGTATCTTATAAGTCGTATAAGTGCTTGTAATATACGAACGTTTGTGTGGATGTGTGCGAGTGTCCAACTTTTCTTTTTGAACTGAAAAGTGTTTTTCTTTTCGGTGCCCTAATGTCCCTTTATGGACTTTGAATTGGTCTTTGGGTCATAAAAACAGAACATTTGATTTAATTAAATCTTCGTTTGTGGACTTCTTCAACCAAATTGCTGTTGTTTACACTTCAGAGTGACAGACAGAAGGCGTTGAAACCAGCAGCTATTACTGTTGCAGATACATTTTATGGATTTTCTTCAATATGGCTTAAATGTTGTCTATCAATGTAAAAGGTAAGTATTGTGGCTTTTCCTTAATTGTATACTTTAAGCGAAACACAAACCTACGAGCCACGCCAGAGGATATGAAAGTTCTGATTTTGGGTTGATTGCCGCCGGAATTATTTGTTACTGTTTTTAATTTCATTTTAACAAACTTTAGATAACCTACATTTTGAACATTCGGATTTTATAATGAAACAATTATTAGAATTACTAAATTGAAAACGATCCGATTAAAAGTCATAATACTCATTGTGATGTATGGACGAGACAAAAATTACTGAAAAGAGTTTTAATTTCCCCCTTAACATAAAAACTGTTGTTGATATGAACTCATGAAATTTTACGACTTTTATTTTTACAGCCTTCAGTTCAGTCGATATAGACCTGCCCGTCCGTCTCTTTGGATAGTAGGAGAGTAGAATAAACGTTGGATCTCATAACAGTTTGCCCAACTCACCTCACCCACAACAGTTCAATATTCTGCACCAAAATTGCGAGGGAGTAACTAATTTGGTCCAAACTTTGGACATCTCCAAATTTTTCCACACATAAATCAGGTTCGAATTTGGATTATATCTGTCCACTACATCAGGCACTTCTCACACATTTTTCGCAAAAGTGCAGTTTAAGACAGAAATGTCTGCGATATTTTTAAAAATTATGTCAGTACGTTGTGAGCACATCCACACTTCCTTCGATAATGTGCCAAAAGCTCAAATACATACATACATACATACCTATAGGTACCCAGCTAACAATTTTTTCCGATTTTTTTCCGAATTCGGAACGAAACTCTGCACAAGTATGCGATTCTGATGTCGAATTCGTACAGAAATCGGAACAAAATTGTGTGATGGTGACCACGAATTCGGAAAGTTTTATCGGAAAAAAATCGGAAGGAATATTAGAGTTTCTTTCCGAATTCTGAACGAATTCGCAAAAAAACTCGAATGAAAAAAGGGACATTTTAAGGGAATTTTCGATTATCTACACAATTTCGGAAAAAACTCGGAAGGAACATTCGAAAATCGGAAAAAATTCGGAAGATTATCGGATGTTTGATCCGATATTCGGAAAAAAAATCGGAAAATTATCGGATGTTTGATCCGATATTCGGAAAAAAATCGGAAGATTATCGGATGTTTGATCCGACATTCGGAAAAAATCGGAAGATTATCGGATGTTTGATCCGATATTCGGAAAAAAATCGGAAGATTATCGGATGTTTGATCCGATATATGGAAAAAAATCTGAATATTTTCGTAAGGTTTTATCCGAAAATCGGAAAAAATTCCGGTGATTTATATTTCGGAAAATGTTCGGATGTTTAATGCGAATTTTTTATTCTTTATTTCATCATCTTCACAAGTTGGATTTAATAGTATTCATTGCTGCTGCCCGCTGATATTGTGTGTTTGCAAAATTATAAAACACAACTTTTCCTAATAAAGTTTCCATGTGTCATCACGATGTTGTTCTTTATTTGGCATATCTAAAATAGAATTAAAAATATTTGTTATTATAAACAGCTTTTTACAAAATGTGTATGCAAACTTCCAATTTTAATTTGTTTTAAAACACACAATAATTTGTTCCGCTACGTCTTACTCACTAAACTACTTAACTGCTGCGAAATAACTAAAAAACAAGGTACAGCATGCAAACAAAGCAAAGAAATTTCCCTTGCCGCTGGCGTTGTTTGTATACAGTCAACTCTCAACCAGAGTTCGGGATTTTTGCTCGCGAGAAAAATACACAGATCAAAAATTCTTTCAGATTATGTGCAGAGTACTCGGAAACTAATCGGAAAGAAAAAAAATCAAAATTTCCCTTCCGAGATTGTGCAGAGCACTCGGAAAATAATCGGAAAGAAAGGTTACGAAATCTCGGAAAAAAATCTGATATCAGAGCCATCGGCAAAAATTGTTAGCTGGGTACATACCTTGCCGGCGCCAACTAAACTGACTAATGAACACGATAACGTACAAATTGATTATTCGATTTGGCCGAAGCTTGTTTTCATTATACCCTCAGCATTTATGACTCATCGAAATAATGGTTTAGACCCCAAGTTTGGACCCCAAGTATGTTTGTCAGACAATTTGGAGTTGATTTAACCATGTCCGTCTGTCTGTCTGGCTGGCTGGAGCGCACGATAACTCTCGAACGGATCAACCGATTCGGTCCAAAATTTGGCTTTCGTAATATTTTGTTCAAACTTAGTTTAAGTTCGAAGATGGGTTATATCGGTCCACGCCTTCGGGTACCTCCCACACAAAATTTCGGAAAAGTTCAGTTTAGGACATTTTCACGAATCGCTGTGATTTTTGTTGTAGCAACTTGTATTCACTGCCCCCCATATAACGGTATAAGTTTCATAAGGGGCAAGTCCGTACTTCCTGAGAAAATAGCCTGAAAGTTACAAAAAAGCCCTATAACACCGTGTATAGTGTTTGGAGCGCAAGTTAACTCTCGAAGGGATCTGCCGATTCGGTCAAAAATTTGGCCTTCGTAATATTTTGTCCAAACAAAGTTCAAATTCGAAGATAAGCAATATCGGTCCACTCCTTCAGGTACCTCCCACACAAAAGTTCAAAAATTTTCGAAAAATTGTGCGCACGATAACTCTTGAAGGAAGTGAGCGATGTAATCCATATTTTGCACATCTTAATGTTTCTACCAGATACAGATCAGGTTCAAATATAGACGATATTTGTCTACTCCATCTGGTACCTCCCACACAAAATTTCGTATAAGTTCACTTTAAGACCTGCTCTCGAATAACTTTGATTTTTGTTGAAGCGATTTGCATTCGCTACCCCCATTACGACGGTAAAAGCTTTTTCAGTGGCATGTCCATATTTGTTGGGAAAACAGCCCGAAAGGTGTAAAAAAACCCTATGTCAGAGAGCACGATAACGAACTGTTCAACCGATTTGGTCCAACATTTGGTCTTCGTCATATTATATCCAAACGTAGTTTCATGGGACAATACCGGTCCACAACATCCGGTACTTCTCCCCAATATGGGGCAACTTGATGGGGCAACCAATTTGGTCTACACTTTGGATCTCCTAATATTTAGTCAAAATTTAGTTTAACTTAAAAAATGACCCATATCGGTCCTTCCTAAGGGTACCTCCCCCACAAAAGTTCAACATTTGTGTCTTAGTGCAGTTAATTCCCAATCCAGATTTTTGTCGGCAAGTCCAAATGTCCAAAAAGGGCCACAAAATTCTGAAGAGACATTAAATACATTCGATCTGTTCGTAGGTGAAAGTTTCACTTCACATTGGCTGAGGGTATATATCTGACGGAGAAGCCGACTTACACTCTTTTACTTGTTTTTTCATTAAAATCGAAATTTTGATATTAACTGTTCATATTTTTTTAAACAGATTTTTAAAATTCTTAAAACGCTCGATTTATCGTTGGCAACGCAAAACGCTTTTACTAAAATAAAATATGAAATATTTAAAGCAAAATATGAAATAAATTCCAAATGTAGTTTAAGATGTGCTGTTTCAGTTGAAAGAAAAATCTACTTAAAAATATTGGTAGCTTCCTAACAAAAAATTTGTTTTTTTTGGTGTGCACAACTAGGGATAACCCCTTAACTCATGAAACTTTTCGACATTTATTTGTATACCCTCAGCCTCATCGAAATAATGTTTGGACGAAAGCAGACAATTTGGTGTCGGCCGTCAGTTTGGATGGTTGGAGAGCAGAATAAACTTTGAATCTGCTAATATTTTGTCTAAACATGGTATAATTAATTATAGGGACAACTTCTTGGGGTACCTCACCCACAAGAGTCCAATGGTGCTAGGGAGTAACCAATTTGGTCCAAACTTTGGAAATCCCAATATTTCTTCAAGACATAAATCAGGTTCGAATATGAACTATATCTGTCCACTGCATCAGGTACTTCCCACAAACAATCTCTAAATTTTTCGCAAAAGTTCAGTTTAAGATAGACATGTCTCGGATTTTCCACAGTTGTGAACAAATCTACACTTCTTTAGATACAGCTCTAATAATATATAGCTTATCGGCACCAACAAAAATGACTGACAAAAGTTACGAATTTATTATCCGATTTACACATCATACAATTTATTCCAAATGTACACCAAGGGGACAATATTTTCAGGAACTAACCCCACAAAAGTTTAACACTTTTCCGCTTTATTCCGAATCAAATTTATCAGAAACAAGTAAAAAAGTATCAGTCGGCTTTACCGACAGAGATTACCCTCAGTCTGTGTGGATTGAAATACTTTTTTCAAAAAAAAAAAAAAACTTATGTATTTAGGGGGGTTTTCAAAATTTTGGGCGTATGAAGCGACAAAAGTATGGATAGGATTAAAATTTGCTGGGATAACGATAGATAGGGCTTTTATCACACTAGCCTACGAAAAACATAATATCGCTGTAAACAGGGCCACTAGAAAAACCTTCGGTAAAAATTTCCAAAAGATCCTCGAAGAGACCCTTAACCACACAAAAATGTTGAATATTTGTGTGGGTGGTACCCCAAGGATTGGACAGATAGGGTCCACATTTGAACAAAAACTAAGTTTTGACAATATTTAGAGATCCAAAGTTTTCTATGAGAAATCGCGCGTACCATTTTAGCGAATATTTTCGAACTATTGTGGGGGAGTTACCGGAAGGAGTGGACTTATACCCACCTTCAAAATTCTTCTAATATTCGAAGAAATATTATAATAACAATAGTGAGGACGAAAGCAGTATTCGGTTCGAGCTTTTCCGAAGGAGTGGAGCTATTAAGTTCATATTGGAACCTCATCTAAGACTGGTAGAAATTTCACGATGTGCAAAGAATATACCAAATCGGTTACTTCCTTCAAGAGTTATCGTGCGCACAAATTTTCCGAACTTTTGGGGGGGAGGTACCGGAAGGAGTGGACCGATATAACCGATCTTCGAACTTAAACTAAGTTTGGACAAAATGTTACGAAAGCCAAATTTTGGACCGAGTCGGTTGCGCTCCAGACAGACAGACGGACGGACATTGCTAAATCGACTAAAAATTGTCCGAAACACATTTCGTCCAAACATACTTGGAATGAATACAAAAATACAATTTACTTAACCGTAAAATGTAACTGCTGACTTACTTTCTGACATCCACAAAACCGAAAAACCGGAGTATTTTTCAATAAATTTTAGGTTATGGATTTTTTACCCTAAAAGTTTCGATATTTTTGACGGCAAGTTCATACGTCCAAAAATACCAAAACAAATTCTGAAAACCACCTTAATACATATTTTTTTTTTTTTTTTGTGGAAGTTGGTACTTATAATTTTGAGGTATTCAATGACTTCATCTTCCTAGGCACCACCATAAACACAACAAACAACATCAGTTGTGAAATAAGAAGAAGAATAGTATTGAAAAACTGATGCTACTTTGCCTGAAGTAAGCAGTTTATATACAAAGTCACATCTTGTTAAACAAAAATAACACTTTACAAAACCCTGATACTACCCGTGCCAATGTATAGTTTCGAAGCCTGGTTTCTTGTGCAAGCAGATAAGGCAGAGCTTGGTGAGTTTGAGAAAAAAATTCGTTGAAAGAACTACGGGTCAATATGCGTTTACGGTCAATATCGACGTCGTATGAACCACGAGCTCTATGGGCTATACAACGAAATCAGTATAGTTAAACATATCGAGATACAACGATTGCGTTAACTAGGCCATGTTATAAAAATGAGCCATGATGAACCAGTTAGAACGGAGTATAAATACGAGCTTCATAGCGGTACACGCAGAATTGTAAGTCCAAGGCTTCGATGGAGTAAACAAGTGGAAGACGAGACCATATAATACGATATTCAAAATTGGAAAAGTATCTTTCCGTTCTGTGTATACAGTATACTGCCATGCGACAAGTATTTATACCTCATTTTAGTGGGTTCATCATCGATCTTTATCATGATATGGACTCGTTGTACGTACGTTAGTTATGTCAAAGAGCTGACAGAACCTGCAAAAATCTACAAATGTTTACTACGATAGCAATTTTTCCTTTATGTTATGGAAAAATATAGTAAAATTAGTAGATTATTGCAGTTCTGTAACAGACATAGGAGTAGCATGTCCAAAGGAGTAGCGTGCCCAAATTATAGGGGCATAAAGTCCTCCGTACATACAATTACTGACAACTATTGATCACTTGAAATGTTTATTAGCTTATAATTTCGGTAATTAACGAAATTTTTATGTAACTTACCGGCCAAAATAAAGTTTTAGTTAAGCCCTACCAATACCACATGTGTTATCAACGTTTATTTTAATTTTCATTAATAATTTGACCTTTTAATTCAGCCGATTTTTGTGGCAAAAAGGTTACAGAACTCCACTACTAATTGTATTACTTCTGGAACCAAAAACATAATATATGGATACTTTTATTTAATTCCCAAATAAATTAAGTTTTGTATATATTCAGAATAATTCGATTCATTAGCTTTCGAGGTAGAATTGGAACCGCAAAACGTAGACGTCCATTTGCCACAAAAATAGGTAATATTTTTCAACAAAAAAAAATCCGCTCGTTCAGATAAAAAAGTTGAACAATACAACTTGGAAAAAATAATTAATTAATTAATTATTAAATGCGTATACAAATTACCATGGCCCCATACAAGTTATCTTCCTATGTACGTCCCTAATCAGGTCTCATCAAGACTTGATTGCAATAATATATGAAAATCAGCTTAATCCAGAAAATACTTTACAAATCGAATATTTATTTGTTTTCATTATTTTTTTTGCAGATTTAATTATGCCATGCTCATTCCAACACCCATTAGTAAATAAAATGATGTCCTAAAACCGCATATTGCAAAATAAGTTCCGGAACTGTGATACAAGTTATACGATTTGTTCAACAAAATAACAATTGAACATTAGGAATAAAAAGAAGAAGAATAAGGGCTTTAAAGCTCTTCTTTCCTACAAACGAGATATACAACAAAAACAAACTGTCGACACTATCGATAAGAAATTTTTCGGCAAATATGCTGAACAATCTGGGAGCCAATGTTTTGGGTAAGTCACTAAATATCATAAAAATAAAATAAAGTTATTTTTTATTTTTTCCAAAATCATTTATGTATGCCATGTATGAGTGAGTGAGTGCTCGTTATAAATTAATGTTAATCACAAAGCTAATTGCTTGAGCTAGTAGTAACTTATTGCGGCATAATTAAACTAATTTCTTAAATATACTTCCGATTTGCAATTAGAGTTTCAATTTTCAAAATAAGACATCAGTTTCCATTTGATGGACCCTTCTAAATGGTTTCGTTTAGCATAGTCGTCGTCCATCACATTTCCGATTGGTCTCCGCAAGCCTTCTGTCAATACCAGGCGACAATCAATGCTAAATGATTCAAGTGACGACGGCGACGACGACGCTGCTTCCTTCACCAGTGATAATTGTCTGTGGGAGTTTTATAGATCTCGGTTAAACTCATTTCATCCATCCATCCATCCATCTGACCGACTGAATATTGAAAGTGAAATTGAAAAATGTGATTAACAGTGCATGTAAAATAAGTGAACAAATAAAAAATAATTATTACATATTCGATTCTCAGTTGTTGTTGTTGTTGCTTTTGTGTTTTTAGCAATAATTATCTCTTGATTAACCATAATTACCAATGAAAATAAACAAAAACAAAACAATGCACAATGATGAAAGGGGAATTGTAGTTTTGAATATGTATTTTTTTTTTGTGGCAATGATGCAGGGATGCTGTAACAAAAATATATGCAATGAATTTCTGTGCTATGCTTGGATATGTGTGTAACTATTTAAAAAAAAAGTGTGCTGCTCAAGTGCAGAAGTAGTGATAATTGTTATAATTGCTCTTTTAAATAAAATAATTTAAACAATATACAACACTATTAAATGCGGAACTATGTGTAATATTTTACGATATATTTAAGAAGAAAAGGAATGCCGCCGTACATTTCTTTGCAAGAAGTTTTGCACGACAACAAATACTTTTTATACCCTACACCACTATGTGGGGAGGGTATTATAAGTTGGCTTTGGCCAAAAAGTTTGTAACACATCGAAATAATGGTCGTAGACCCATACTTATATATGGTAACATGGGGCGCCTTCGCCACTGGGGCGGCTACGCCAGCGCCGATTTTCTCGCAAAATACAAGTGATAGAAAAAATCCGTTAAAGGCAAAATTGTGAGTTTAATGAAGGTCTATCATCTCCCAAAAGTTGGCAGTTGTGTCATAGCTATGATAGCGGACGCACGCGGCTTTGTGTTTTCAGGGTAGTGGGAAAAATAATTATGGTATATATTTTTTGTGATATCTTCCTTAAATCTTGTGATATCAAAAACACATTTTATACCGTTGGAAGACAACTACTGAAGAATATAAATCCCAATAATTCGCATGAATTCGCATTGCAAATGTCAATATAGCAATATTATGAAATATGTAAGGGGTGGGGCGCCTACGCCATGATAGGGGCGTGGTGGGTTAATGTTAGAAATTTGTCATGTTTAACTTTAATTCTTTATACCATAGATATACCACACTATAATGTGAAATTAAAATATTATCCTAAACGTATCTTGTTTTAGTCATATTATGATTTTTGCACCTAAATTCAAGGTACCTACTTCAATTAACCGCCAGAGGAGGTTACTTGTTGTGAATTTTAAAATCAGATTTGATTATTCAATAGAAAACATGTTCCTTTTTGCATAATGTTGATATTTAAGGAAGAAGTATGGTAAATTACAGTTTTAGAGTCCGTTGGAGAATGTTCAATATCGATGGCGAAGTTGCCGCATGGGTGGGGCGGCTTCGCCACTTTTTAGACATTTTGTAAATTCTCAAAAATAATATTTTAAAAACAAAATTATAACCATTTATATATCAAAACTTATAGTCAATATATGCTAATATCTGTACCAAAAATAATATTTGAAAAAACTTTAACGATAACGCTATGAGAACATTTTGAACAAAAACGTGGCGAAGGCGCCCCATGTTACCATATACCAAAATTAATGTCTCGACGAGCTGAGTCGATCTGGCTATGTGTGTCCGTCCGTCCGTCTGTCCAACTAAACCTTTTATCACGCTACAGGTCGCAATTTTGATCGGATCGTCACGAAATTTTGGATGTTGATAGAGGTCCCGGAGGGGAAGAAGCCTATAGGGAATGGGCAAAAAACGTATGTGGATAAAAAGACAACGTTTTTTTCCAAAGCGAATATCTCAGTTTCTGTATGGAGTATACCAAAAGCAAAACCTGACAATGAAAGTAGAAAATATCACCTTTCTAATGATGTAAAGTAGGTTCTCGTAGGCGATCAAACAACGAAGATATAACAATAGTCGCAAATAAAACCCAAATTTTCATTTTTGCGATTTTAATTATAATGACGAATATCACAGCTTTGGTTGAGGACTTTCCAAAAGGAGAGACTGACTATGAAAGTAGAAGATCCCATCTTTACAATGATGCAAACTAGGTCGGCGTAGGTGACCAAATAACGGAGATATCGCAATAGTCGGTAATACATCCCATTTTTAATTTATTTTGGAAATCACGGTACAGGTCGCAATTTTGATCGGATCGTCACGAAATTTTGAGGGTTAATGGGGTCTCACAGATGAAGAAGCCTATTGATTTTAGTGATGGTCGGATAATATTTAGGGGTCGTAATGGGCAAAAAACTTATTTATATAAAAAGACAAAGTTTTATCCCAAAGCATATCTCAGCGTCTATAAGGGTATATAAAAAGCAAAACCTGACAAGGAAATTAGAAAATATCACCTTTACAACGATGTAGCGTAGGTTGTCGTGGGTAGTCAAACAGCGAAAATATCGCAATAGTCGCTTATAGAACCCAACTTTTCATTTATGCGATTTTTATAATAATGACGAATATCACACCTTTGGTTGGGGACCATCTAAAAGCAAATCCTGACTAAGAAAGTAGAAAATCTCATCTTTAAAATTATGTAAAGTAGGTTGGCATAAGTGGTCAAATAATAGAGATATCGCAATAGTCGGTAATGCATGCCATAGTAGGTTTTTACAACTTTTGGGCTGTTTTCTCAAGAAGTATGGACTTGCCCCTGAAAAAACTTTTACCGCCGTAATTGAGGCAGCGAATGCAAGTTGCTTCAACAAAAAAAACAAAGTGATTCGACAGCAGGTCTTAAAGTCAATTTATCCGAAGTTTTGTGTGGGAGGTACCTGAAGGAGTGGACAAACACAGTCCGTATTCGAACCTGAGCTATATCTGGAAGATATATTAGGATGTGTAAAGTATGGACCAAATCGGTCACTCCCATCATCATTATCGTGCGCACAATTTTTCCAAACATATTTGAACTTTTATGGGGGAGGTACCTGAAGGAGTGGACCGATATGGCACATCTTCCAACTTAAACTTTGTTTCGACAAAATATTTCGGTGTCATAGGGTTTTTTTTTTCAACTTTCAGGCTATTTTCTCAGGAAGTATGGACTTGTGCCTTAAAAACTTGCACCGTCGTAATGGGGGCAGGGAATACAAGTTGGTGGTTTTGAACTTTTTTGGGGGAGGTACCTAAAAGAGTGGACCGATATGGCTTTTCTTCAATGTTAAACTAAGTTTGAACAAAATATTACGAAGGCCAAATTTTGGAGCGAATCGGCAGATCCGTTCAGGAATTATCTTGCGCTCCAACCAGTACACACGGTGTCATATGGTTTTTTTTTGCAAATTTAACGCTATTTTCTCAGGAAGTATGGACTTGCCCCTGATGAAACTTGTACCGTCGTATGGGGGGAGTGAACACAAGTTGTTACAACAAAAATCAAAGCGATTCAAGAGCAGGTCCTAAACTGAACTTTTCCGAAATTTTGTGTGGGAGGTACCCGAAGGAGTAAACCGATTGAGTCCATATTGAAACCTCATCTAAGTCTGGTAGAAATTTCACGATGTGCAAGGTATGGACCAATCGGTTACTTCCTTCAAGATTTATCGTGTGCACAAATTTTCCGAACATTTTCAAACTTTTGTGGGGGAGGTACCGGAAGGAGTGGACCCATCTTCGAATTTAAACAAAGTTTGGACAAAATATTACGAAAGACAAATTTTGCACCGAATCGTTCGAGAGTTATCGTGCGCTCCAGCCAGCCAGACAGACAGACGGACGGACATGGCTAAATCAACTCCAAATTGTCTGAAACGGATTTTGTCCAAATATACTTGGGGTCTAAAACCATTATTTCGATGAGGCACATTTTGCCCGTATGAAAGTGTATATACCCTCGTTAGCATAAATGCTGAGGGTATAAAAAATAAAATAACTACTTGGACTATATTTTGCAAGCAGCTAGCCAGACATCAGTGCTAAATTTCTGTGCAAGATCAAGCATGATTTGAAATGCTTTAGTGCTTCATGAACACAGAAAACTTCTGTATTTAATTATGCGAAACTCGTAGTAAATGACTGTAACTCGTCGATTTTTAAAAATAGAAATCAAAGAGTGGCATAACTCAAAAAAATGAGCGATATTTTTTCTATAAAAATGGTGGGTTCTACAATATATCTTTCTCTGTTTATCCCTTTAAAGAGTTTTTGGTTATACAAAATCCTACAAGTAAAGCGGTTCGATTTCAAAAGTTTGTCAAAAAAGCTCATATAGGGAAAAATTTCAAATGACTTTGTGCGTGACCTTTTTTGTCTAATTACCTTATAAATAAAATTTTATTCAATCTTAGGTAAGAAATTATCAAAATATGAACATGGATACGATATTTTAAAAAAAGTCATAACCCTAGTGCACACTGTACATTTTTATACCCACAGTCTTTAGACTATCGAAGGCACGTGAACTTTGAAACCCTCAGAATAGTGCCTCATGGAAATAATGGTTTTTGAGTCCAAGTATGTTTGGAGGAAATCCGTTCCAGACAGTTAGGAGTAGATTTATAATGTCTGGTTGGCTGATGGCAGAATAACTCTCGAACGCATTAATTGATTTGGTCTAATCTTCGAAGGTGGTTCCTATCTTCCCTTTTCTTCGGCTACTTTATCACAAAAGTTAAAAAATTTTATAAAATTTTATAAAA
This sequence comes from Musca autumnalis, assembly GCF_047663935.1. NCBI lineage: Eukaryota > Metazoa > Arthropoda > Insecta > Diptera > Muscidae > Musca > Musca autumnalis. The sequence continues at coordinate 12,819,250 of NW_027412088.1, read as the reverse complement.
CAGTACATTTTTTTCGGGGGCAAGTTCATACTTCTTCGTCCTGGTCCTGCTGGGACCAATAAAACTGACTGCTGAGCGCGAAAACATACGAATTGAGTATTCGCTTTGGCCGAAACTTTTACTTACTTACTTAGATGACTATTCACGGTGCTCTTGAAGCAATTTTAAATGGAAGGTGCTCACAACAGGGAAGTTTTTGCGGATTCTGAAAGTACAATGTTCATAGATGAGAAAAAACAAAAAAATCGCCGGAACGCTTTTTAAATAAATAGCGATTCAAGGTGACATTTTTAGGGGTTTTTAGGTTTTCACGATTTTGCTTGGAAACCGCAAGCCCTATCGAAATGGAATTAGAGCAAATGTTGAAGCTATGAAAATTCTCTACAATATTGGCCTTTATGATAATTTCATAGGTTTTACCGTTATTGAGATATAGAAGTTCAAATTGGGACAATGCATTGACTGTATCGCTACCTTATAAAATAAGTTCATACATGGTGCGCCTTAACTAACATTAAGTGAAAACCGCTTACACCTGGGAAGTTTTGCGGATTTTGAAACAGCAATGTCCATAGGTGAGAAAAACCCCAAAAACAAGAAAAAAATCGCTGGAGGGATTTTTAAATAAATCGTGGTCAAAGTTCACATTTTTAGGTTTTTTTTTTTTGGTTTTCGTGATTTTGCTTGGAAACCTGAAGTCATATCGAAATGGGGCTAGAGAAAATGTTGTAGCTATGAAAATTCTCTAGCGGATCGACCGTTATGATTTGTTCATAGGTTTTACCATTTTTGAGATATATAGATGTTCAGGTCACATTTTTAGCTTTTTTTGTTAGGTCTTCGCTATTTGCTTGAAAACGGTAGGTCTTATAGAAATTGGACTAGAAAAAATCTTTAAGCAGTGGAAATTCTCTACAAGTTGGCTTTCGTTAATATTTCCTAGGTTGTACCATTTTCGAGATATATAAGTTAATAATGGTAAATTGCAGTCATGACATTGTTTTATAAGGAGGCGATACAGTCAATGCATTGTCCCAATTTGAACTTCTATATCTCAATAACGGTAAAACCTATGAAATTATCATAAAGGTGAATCTTGTAGAGAATTTTCATAGCTTCAAAATTTTCCTTAGTCCCATTTCGATATGATTTGCGGTTTCCAAGCAAAATCGTGAAAACCTAAAAATTCCTAAAAATGTCAACTATAATCGCGATTTATTTAAAAAGCGCTCCGGCGATTTTTTTTGTTTGTTTTTTGATATTTCTCATCTACGAGCATTGTAGTTTCAGAATCCACAAAAACTTCCCACGTGTAAGCAGCTCCCATTTAAAGTTGCTTCAAGAGCAACGTGTATTTTTTCAAAAAAAAAAAAAAATATATTTGTTCCAAAAGCCGATTTAAATAAAAATTTCCAAAGTCACCAATCTTCTACTTTACTTTTCAAATAATCTTCAGCTTGGCCTTTCCATCGGAATTTTTCTTCTAATTGAAATGTTTACTATCAATTCCCATCAATAAATTTGTATTCCGAAGTACCTACTTGATTTTGACCAGTTTTCGCCACGGTCGTGACACTGTGCGACGCCGGTATTTACCGTCGGCGCATATTGGTTCATAAATCTTTGTAAGGTTTTCTCTGAAACACACAAAACTCTGCCTCATCTGGCCGAAACTTGACACATCACAAAAATTCTTTCAAACGGACAGCACCTTTGGGTACATTCACTATAGTTGAAAAATGTTGTCATAAAGATAGGACATCTTTGCTACTGTTTACACTGATATAAAGTTTTTACTTGGTAAGTCCAATCTTCCTGACATCATGGTCCAAACGCTCTAATAATGGAATGGAGTGACTGACATTGGATCTTTGCACATAGTAATATTTCCCTGAAATATAAATCAAGTTCGACTATATCAAAGAACTCCATCCGGTACCTGCCTCACAAAAATTCTGAAATTACACTTAACTGCAGCTTAAAGGCTATTGTTTCGAAAATTTCATCGAAGGCCGTCCTTGTGATTCTGATGATTTTTTTTTATGATTTTATATTTTTTCGGGACAAGTCCATACTTCCAGATATAAATGCCCAAAAGCTCTATAAAATCCTACATTGACCAACAAAAATGGCTGGTGAGCACTATAACTATCAGCCGGAATGACTCCTAAAATTAGATCCACTTCCAATATGTACTATGTGGGTCCTTTCCTTTTCTTCAGGTACATTCGCCTCTCAAAAGATCAACACTTTCGCTGTTTAGTTCAGTTTAAGGCAGCGGTCGGCAATGTGCGCTTGCTGAGAGCAAAAGAGGGTAGAATTTAAGCATTTGACATAGAAATGTTGGCTCTTTTGCTCTCAGCAAGTGCACGTTGCCGACCGCTGGTGTAAGGCCACTTCTCGGGTCGTGTTGTCTAAAGGATTATAATTTGTTGATAGTGGATGCCAATACTTCCTGTGGTGTGTTCCCCGAAAAGTCACTATATGTAGGGACACTCCTTCATTCATCTATAGTTGCCAACGCTATCATTTTATTTTCCGTACTTCTCTCGGCTGGAAAACTTTTGGCGATAGCAAAAAACATATCCCCTTGTTTTCGTTTGATTCAAACACCCCATATATGAAATTTTATGGCGATCGTTAACGTTGACCGGTACCAACCTAGCGATGTTTGTTTCCATAACAGTTTGTATGGGGGCCAATGGTGAATTTTCACGAAAAATCTCTAAAAGCCGATATTATGGTGCAATCGATGAAAATACTTTACCAGTTCATTGTAGCCACAACAATAATAAATTCTACAAACATTTGTGGAAATCGGATCGAATTTTGATATAGATATTAGGGCCCAAAATATCCAATGCGACTGTTGTTTATAGACTTTGTAATGGATTATTTGCATCATGGGTGAAAGTCAGAGCAAATAATATTCTTTAAAGTAAATATTTACATAATTTTACATTTAGTTTACTATGGTATTGTTATTTATACCATAGTAAACTAAATGTAAAATTTACTAAAATATTTTTAAAATATTATACACAAATACACCAGAAAGCATTCCATGCAAATAATTAAGAAAAGCGCATACTTTTGCTTTTATTGCGAATTTTAGTGGAAAATGTATTGCAATTCTTCCGGACTGTCCAATGGAAATTGCAGCCACATCGTATATTTTTGAGTTCAATACTACTGACTGCATTATTGAATACCAATTTTCAACCAAAAGCATGAATAATTTATGACTTTTTACACAGCCTTTTACACGACTTTCTGCGACTGAATAATAATAAATGACTGCCAGCGAGCGAACTTTGGTTAACTGACCACATTTGGTCCGGTTGAATGTTCCTTTGCCAGGAGGCTATTGCCACAGTTGCTGGCTGCGTTTTTGTTGTTGTTTTTGTTTGCTGCAATTGTTTTTCGTTTTGTTGGTTTTTGTGCTGTAATTAATTATTTTAATTTAATCGATTATTAATTTATGGCAATATTTCACACTTTTCAATAGCAATCTGAAATGTTACTGAACACCACCAAGCAATTACAACAAACGATTACAGAATGTGAAAAAAAGCAAGAGAAGAGAGGAAAACAACAACTGTTAGCGATTTTTATTCAGTTGTGTTAAAGTTATGTTTTTTGTTTAATTTCACTTTTTTAAACTTTAATTAAATTAAGGCCAAATTAAAATATTAAAAAATGTATGTGAAAACATTTTATTAGCGAAATAATCCAAAGAAATGTTAATTTCATTTGGTGGCAAAATACTGTGGTTAATGAATAATAATGAAGATAATTTCTAAATGACTGGATAACTTTTTATGCAACAGGTCGTCGGAAGATTGCAAGTCAGGGAAAAAAGTAAATTGAAATTTTCAACGGTAAATATAACCGCTTTTTGCGTAGAGTAGAATTGTCTGAAGAAAGTAAATAAAAATTTGCGACAATAAAATGTATGGCCTAAAGCTTAATTGTTTCGTTAATCAGAACCATCTTGAGTGCAAGTGATTTCGGACTACATATTTTTATGTGAAAGAAGTCATGCATTTTACAAGAGCATGGCGCAGCGAGGATGCCGTCCATTTTGTTTCCACAGAACACGTCTAGAATGCACTCCATTTAATCAGTTTAAATATGCAATTAAATTTCAAGCCATTAACAATATCCCAAAATAAATCAAGCGCATTTATTATTTGTGTAAAAAAAGAGCATTAAGACCATTATTATATTAACACAAATTATAAAAAGTATCAATTAAATTCAATCGCTATTGTGGTTACTTCCTCTGCTCTCCGTGTTTACTTCCTATGTAGACACTATTTTTGTATTTGGAGGAAATAAAGGAGGGATCGACAAACTGGCTTTCTTGTAGAGATCTATACGCAACTACTTCTAAAATATAATAAACGGAAGGCATATTTTACGACTCTGCATGGAATGCTTAAAAAAAAATTAAAAAATAACTATGCAATCACTACTTCATATAGAACAACTTCAAATGTATTTACGCACAGATTGAGAATATTAGTTAGGCTCAGTGCTGAGTAATCTCATTCTTTGAGCGGATTGATATTTTCCATTACGTCCACAGGATCTATCTGTTCCTTTCGTCCGTTGACTCATTTTTGTTCAATATTACATTTTATTCTCAATTTTTCCTCTTCTTGTCATCAATAGTCAATAATAATTTTATCAGTCTTAAAATAAGAAACTATGCTTTCATGGAGCGAAAACTAAAGTGAAATGACCTGAAAGTGAATACGCCTCTTTTGAATGGCAGTAACCCAGCAAAATGTTCGGTGCCATTCAATCATAGGTGCAAGTGATCTGACATGTCATCTTTTTAGCATCTTCATCGATGAATTTTTTATGAGCGTGGACCCCAAAAGATGCTATTCATTTTTAGATCCAAAGCATGTAGTTACACCATTGCTTTGGCATGCCATTTTCACCAATCCTTTATAATGACATTATCATTACGAAGAGAGTTTTAACAACGTTGGTTGTGGTTTCAAGTCTCTGACAACATCAAACCTTTTGAAAATAATTAATCTTATATATTTAGAAAAATGTGTATAAATAAAAACACAAAATTCATCTCTATTGGATCGATGGAGTGGGTTCAAATGCTGATGAAAAGATCGGATCTTTCACGACTTCCTTTGCATTGGTCAAATGCTAATGAAAAGATCGGATCTTACACGACTTCGTTTGAGCCAATGCAAAATATGAAATGCCATGATAAACGCCATCGCATGGAACGCCTTCCTTCAAATTTTGCTGGGAAGTAATGACGCCAAAACCGCGAAAACGCTTGGTTTTGGTTTCCGTCATTACAACAAAATCTGCAATGTTATCCCGTTTAACGAAATACATTTTCTTGAACAGGATCGTTATTTTTTAACGTAGAAACTTGAAATTTTGCAAGAGGAAGTCTTATGTATAAGATTCAGTCAAAAAACTAATTTTGACTGTTTTGGAGATACGACTTCGGACATTTATGGTGACGATATATAAAATGAGATAAATGAACGAAAGTAGCTAATTGAAGGATATTTTTCAAAATGTTGACTTTTCAAAACATTTTTTCAAGATTCTGATTTTTTAAACAATTTTTTTCAAGTCGTGGATTTTTAAAACAATTTTTTTTCATTGCTTCTATTTTTAAAAAAATATTTTTTCTAGATGTGGATTTTTTAAAAAATATTTGTAAATGGCGTGGATTATTAAAAAATATTTTTAAAGTCATGGATACTTTTTAAAAAAATTTCAAGGCGTGAATTTATTAAAAACACATTTTTTCAAGTCGTGGTCTTTTTTAAAACAATTTTTTTCATTGCTTCGATTTATAAAAAAATATTTTTTCTAGATGTGGAATTTTTAAAAAATATTTGTAAATGGCGTGGATTATTAAAAAATATTTTTAAAGTCATGGATACTTTTTAAAAAAATTTCAAGGCGTGGATTTAAAAAAAAATCTCAAGGCATGGATTTAAAAAAAATATATATTTTTTTAAGGCATTTTTTCAAGTCGTGGATTTAAAAAAACTTTTTCAAGGCGTAGATTTTTTAAAAAATATTTTTTTAATACATGGATTTTTTTTAAAAAAAATATTTTGCAAGACGTGGATTTATTTAAAAAAAAAAAATTCAAGAGTTTGATTATTTAATAAAAATATTTTTTCAAGTCGTGGATTTAAAAAAAAAAACTTTTTCAAGGCCATGATAAACGCCATCGCATGGAACGCCTTCCTTCAAATTTTGCTGGGAAGTAATGAAGCCAAAACCGCGAAAACGCTTGGTTTTGGTTTCCGTCATTACAACAAAATCTGCAATGTTATCCCGTTTAACGAAATACATTTTCTTGAACAGGATCGTTATTTTTTAACGTAGAAACTTGAAATTTTGCAAGAGGAAGTCTTATGTATAAGATTCAGTCAAAAAACTAATTTTGACTGTTTTGGAGATACGACTTCGGACATTTATGGTGACGATATATAAAATGAGATAAATGAACGAAAGTAGCTAATTGAAGGATATTTTTCAAAATGTTGACTTTTCAAAACATTTTTTCAAGATTCTGATTTTTTAAACAATTTTTTTCAAGTCGTTGATTTTTAAAACAATTTTTTTTTCATTGCTTCTATTTTTAAAAAAAAATATTTTTTCTAGATGTGGATTTTTTAAAAAATATTTGTAAATGGCGTGGATTATTAAAAAATATTTTTAAAGTCATGGATACTTTTTAAAAAAATTTCAAGGCGTGAATTTATTAAAAACACATTTTTTCAAGTCGTGGTCTTTTTTAAAACAATTTTTTTCATTGCTTCGATTTATAAAAAAATATTTTTTCTAGATGTGGAATTTTTAAAAAATATTTGTAAATGGCGTGGATTATTAAAAAATATTTTTAAAGTCATGGATACTTTTTAAAAAAATTTCAAGGCGTGGATTTAAAAAAAAATCTCAAGGCATGGATTTAAAAAAAATATATATTTTTTTAAGGCATTTTTTCAAGTCGTGGATTTAAAAAAACTTTTTCAAGGCGTAGATTTTTTAAAATATATTTTTTTAATACATGGATTTTTTTAAAAAAAAATATTTTGCAAGACGTGGATTTATTTAAAAAAAAAAATTCAAGAGTTTGATTATTTAATAAAAATATTTTTTCAAGTCGTGGATTTAAAAAAAAAACTTTTTCAAGGCGTGGATTAAAAAAAAACTTTTTCAAGGCGTGGATTTTTTAAAAAATATTTTTTAAATTCATGGATTTTTTAAAAAAATAATTTTTGAAGACTTGGATTTTTTTAAAAAATATTTTTTCAAAGGTTTGATTTTTTAAAAAATACGTTTTCAAGTCTTGGATTTTTTAGAATTTTTTTTTTAAGTCGTGGATTTTATAAAAAATATTGTTTCAAGGCGAGTATTTTTTAAAAAATTCGTTTTCAAGTCGATGATTTGTTTAGATTTTTTTTTTTAAGTCGTGGGTTTTTTAAATTTTTTTTTAAAGCGGGGATTTTTTAAGAAATATTTTTTCAAGGCGTGGATTTAAAAAAAAATATTTTTTGAATTCGTGGATTTTTAAAAAAAAAAATATTTTTTAACTCGTGGATTTAAAAAAAAAATATTTTTTGAATTCGTGGATTTTAAAAAAAAAAAAAAAAATTTGAACTCGTGGATTAAAAAAAAAATATTTTTTGAAGGCGTGGATTAAAAAAAAAAATATTTTTTGAACTCGTGGATTTTTAAAAAATATTTTTTGAAGGCGTGGATTTAAAAAAAAATATATTTTTTGAACTCGTGGATTTTTAAAAAATATTTTTTGAAGGCGATATTTGATTTAAAAAAAGAAAAAATTAAAAATTTTTGTTTTAAATATTTTTTCAAGACATGGATTTAAAAAAAATATTGTTTCACGACAAGGATTTAAAAAAAAAAAATATTTTGTCAAGGCGTGTTTTCAAGTCATGGATTTTTAAAAAAACTTTTTCAGTCGTGGATTTTTTTAAAAATATTTTTTCAAGGCGTGGATTTTTTTAATAGTATTTTTTCAACGCATGGATTTTTGTAAAAATATTTTTTCAAGTCGTGGGTTTTTTAAAAATAGTTTTTAAGTCGTGAATTTTTTAACAAATATTTTTTCAAGTCGTGGATTTAAAAGAAATACTTTTTCAAGTATTGAATTTTTTAAAAAATATTTGTTTAAGCCTTGTATTTTAAAAAAAATATAGTTTCAAGAAGTGGATTTGAAAAAATTATATTTTTCAAGACGCGGATTTAAAAAAATGTTTTTTCAAAACGTGTATTTTTTAAAAATATTTTTTTAAATCGCGGATTTTTTAAAATATTTTTTCAAGACGTGGATTTTTTAAAAAATATTTTTCAAGACGTGGATTTTTTAAAAAATATTTTTCAAGACGTAGAATTTGCAAAAAAAATTGAAGACGTAGAATTTGCAAAAAAAATTGAAGACGTAGAATTTGCAAAAAAAAAAATTTCAAGGCGTGGATTTTTTAAAAATATTTTTCAAGACTAAGAATTTGCAATAAAAAAATTCAAGACGTAGAATTCGCAAAAAAAATTTCAAGACGTGGAATTTGTAAGAAAAAACTTTTAAGACATGGAATTTGTAAGAAAAAAAATTTCAAGATGTGGAATTTGTAAGGAAAAAAGTTAAAGACGTAGATTATTAAAGAAAATTTTTTTCTAGACTTAGATAGAAGATTAAAGAGATTTTTTTCTAAACGGTAAAATATTTTTAATGTTTTTTAAATATATTTTCCAAGGTGTGGATTTTGTAAAATATTTTTAAGGTTTTTTAATATATATTTCTTTAGTTAGTTAATTGGTTTACATATGCGGCTACGAGAGTTCGGTTGAATACGCATTTAAACGTGTCTTTAGTCACACTTATTCTTGAGCTCGAGTCGTCATAAAATTGAGGAAGGGTTCTTTGTTTCAATACAAAGAACTAAGAGAACTGATGAGTCCAAGTGGCGTTGGACGAAACTAGTCTTCTCTGCCATCCCCTAAAGTAATCAATTTTAACTACATCCCACTTTAAACTTGTTGTTTTTAAATTTGAAAACAACAAATATGAGATTAAGCTTGACTTACCTACAAGGAGTAAGTGTTTCTTTAAATTTTTTCAAGATATGGATTTAAAAAAAAGTAGTTTTTCAAGACTTGGAAAATATTAAAAATATTTTCTCATTTTTTTAAATATTTTTCAATGCTTTTACGTTTTTAAAAATATATTCCAAGACGTGGATTTCTAAAAACATTTTTTTCCAGACGAACCATATATGAATATGAGCTGGATGTGGTTCTATTCGTTCATTTCTCGCAATCGTCCCTTTGAACCAATCTGTTCATAAACAACACAAATGTATTAAGGTCTTTTAATACCTTCCTTATGTTCTCCCTCTTCCGTATATGTCTTAAAGCTAATGAATACCTAGTTGCCATTTTGGTGGAAGGAACGAAAAAAAAACTTAAAAAAAGAAGTAAGGTAAAGTTGTGTGCTAACTAAGTAAATATGTTTGCAAATAATCCATTATCCCTAACTTTCTGCCTATTTACAGAATTATTTATGAAAATATATTTTAAAGTTGTACAATTATTAAAATATTTTCTTTGTGTTGTGACAACGCTCACGTTTCAAGAAATCCTCAACAATTTATTTGCAACTGCAAAGCTTTAAAATAATAAATTTTCTAATCCTTTTTACAACTCGGATTTGTGCCCGGTTGGCAAGCAGCAGGCACAATGAATTTGAACAACAAGTGAATTTGCATTTTTCCAACATTATTTTTAATTTAAAATCTCAGAAAAAAGAGGAAGAGAGAGACAAAAAAAGAAAACCACAACAAAACAAGTCCCACCAGTAAAGAGCATACTTGTAGCCATTTGTTTTACGCTAACAATTATCTAGCAATTTATAACATTTGCGCCAGGAAAATTGCCAAAAATATGACAATATTCAAATTCAACTTCAAAACCAACGATATTACAAAAACGTATGAATGTATGCCTCCTGGCTCATGCAAATAACTATACTTACACAACTACTACAATCACAGATAGTTGCGGAATGTTTTGTGAAATTACATTTATTGTACGTGTGAAGGAGAGAGAGGTGGCGAAATGGTGCAACAAAGTTTTCAAATATGATATATTTTCCCCAACAAATGCCAACAAAACCCCAGCAACCGTTTATGAATTTTATGCGCCAAAAAGGCTTAAAAAGTTGTGCGGTAAATACCTACCTACCAACGACCAACAATCAGCGACTGTCGCACATTCATTCCTTGTTGGTTTTCATTATCGTGGCGGCTCTCGTTGTAAGGATTAATTAAATTAATTTAACGATTGCATTCGTAATTTAATGCCACTGTAAATTTCCAAAGCACAAAGAGCCATTAACACAACTTAAAAATTCGTCTATATAAACACACACAAAAAAATATTCGTACTTTTGTACGGCATATATTTGGTCAATAATAGGGTGTAATGATAATTTTCATAATAAGTTAAGCAAAATGACTACTTATAACTTTATTGACGAGAGGTTTATAAAGGAATGGACATTTCGCCAACCATATGTATCTCAGGAACGTTGTAGTCAGGATCATGCCGTCTACCCGCTATTAAATATTCAAAACTATACCAGAAGTGGCCTTGAACTGGTTTAAAGCGACAAAGTGATCTTATTTTGGGAGTCATTCCTTTCGATAGTTATCGTGACATGACTGGTTGTTTTTGTTTAGTTGTTTACCGTAGGATTTTTTGGTTATTATTAGGAAACTTGGAGCCCACGAAAAAGAAATTACTTCGTTGTAATCAGAAGGACTACATTTGATGAAAAGTTCAAACCAAACCTCAAACATACCTTAAACTGCGCTGCAACGATAATTTTGAAGTTTTGTGAGGGAGGTGCCCGAGGATGTTGTCCGACATATCCCTTCTTGGAACTTCATCAGCAATGTTGTTGTTGTAACAATATATGATATGATTATATGTTCGCACAATCATCCGCTTACGTTACGATTTCAAGGCCGTCTGAAGGGGGTGGAATACAGGGAAGGTAGATGTTAAACTCTTCAGATGATTTAATCACTCTTCCGCTTATGCTTACTGACCATCCCATAAACTTCCTGCTTTCTGATTCTGGGGTCACTGGGTTTAAATCGACGAAGCTCTTCATTCTCAGTTGCTAATCCTGTCGCCTCTGCTGGGAAATTTGGTCTCACTTGGGGTACTCGTCCAGCGGCCAGCGGTTGTGGGAGTGATGGTATCTTGGAACTTCCTCCCTGATACCCGAACATAAGAAAGGTTGGACAGTTCTCTCTCTGAGTGATGAATGTGCGGCGTTCAAAGGCGATGAAGTGGGCTATCTGCTGATGGAGACAATTATAGGGAAATGCTCTGACCCAAGAGAAACGACGGGTTGTCAGGTGATGCCATTTGTCGGACCAAGTTATACGTTATGTTATGTCTGGCGAACTATGGCACTTCTCCGCTAATTCTGGTAAATGAGACCTCCTTGACCGTGCAAAACGTAGAGCTATCAATCTGTTCAGCCAGCGCTATACCCCTCCGGTCATTGCCTAGGACCGAAACCCACAACTCATGATATGCATTAAAGTCCCCTTAGACCAGTCGGTGTTGTTCTGGCCGAAGCACTATGGTTTTTGGGGTCAATCCGGTACGAAAGATCCCACTGACGTGGGTTAGTCGTTTTTTATTTGTTTTTGTAGTAGCATAGAAACCTACGTAGAATAATAGATTTAATGCTAGGTCGGTAATCGCTATCTGAAACACTATGGTTTCTGCTCAAACCGGTACGAAGAACCCGCTGCCATGGGATTCAGTCATTTAAGTTGTTGGTTTTTTATAGCTTTTGTGTGATTATCCTGTGCCCCGTCCACAAGAAGGGAGATAAGACTGCATGCTCTAACTATAGGGGCATAAGTCTACTCCCTATTGCCTACAAGATCGTGTCAGGGATATTGTGCGAACGACTAAAGCCAATGGTCAACGAGATTATTGGACCATACCAATGCGGCTTTAGACCTGGCAAGTCCACCATTGACCAGATATTTACCCTGCGGCAAATCCTGGAGAAGACCCAAGAGATGCAGATCGACACCTACCACCTTTTTGTCGATTATAAAGCAGCCTTCGACAGTCCGCTGCGCTCAAAGGTATTCCAAGCCATGTCTGAATTTGGTATTCCCGCAAAGCTCATCCGGCTTTGTAAAATGACTTTAACTGACACGAGGTCCTCAGTTAAAATAGGAAAGAACCTCTCCGAAGAGTTTGGTACCAAAAGAGGTTTCAGACAAGGAGACAGCCTTTCGTGTGACCTCTTCAACATCCTGCTAGAAAAGGTTATACGAGAGGCAAACGTCAAAAGAAGTGGCACAATCTACACCAATAGTCACATGTTACTTGCTTATGCTGATGATATAGACATCATGGGTCGATCAGTAAAAGAAGTAACTGATACCTTTATAAAAGTCGAAGGAGAATCTGCTAAAGTGGGTCTGGCGGTAAACGGTGAGAAGACCAAGTTGATGGTGTCGACGCGCAATGCGTCCATTGAGCTCGGACCGACTGTGGAAGTTGGTTCCTATAATATTGAGGTAGTAAAAGACTTCGTCTACCTCGGCACCTCCGTCAACACAACAAACGACATCAGTTGTGAAATAAAAAGAAGAATTGTATTGGCCAACAGATGCTACTTTGGATTAAGTAAGCAGTTTAAAAACAAAGCCACATCTCGTCAAACAAAAATAACGCTCTACAAAACACTGATACTACCCGTGCTGATGTATGGCTCCGAAGCCTGGGTACTTGCGCAAGCAGACATGGCAGTGCTTGGTGTGTTTGAGAGAAAAATTCTTCGAAAGATCTACGGACCAATCTGCGTTGACGGTGAATATCGACGTCGCATGAACCACGAACTGTATCTGCTATACAACGACATCAATATTGTTAAACGTATCGAGATGCAGCGATTGCGTTGGCTAGGCCATATCAAAAGAATGAGCGATGATGAACCCACTAAAAAGGCGTATGAATACATGCCACATGGCGGTGCACGCAGAATTGGCAGGCCAAGGAATAGATGGCGCAAACAAGTGGATGATGAGATGACAAGGCGCGGTATTCCAGAGAGCAAAGCAACAAATAGAGAGGAATGGAGATCTCTTCTTAGTTCGGCCTATAGAACAAATGTTCTGTAATGGGCCAGCTAAGTAAGTAAGTAAGTGATTATCTCAGGATGTATGAACTTGCTACATTCTCACGGCGTTATAGAGACAATCTGAGACATGCCCTTAAACTGCGCCACTTTTCATATTCGAACATGGTATAGGGGTGAAATGTAGTACTTACTTACTTAGAGGGCTTTTATACTAAACAGAACGTCTTGTTCCATTAGCCGAACTAAGTAGTTTTCGAAACGCACCGATCTGCTGCTTTACTTCTCCAATCTTGGATGACATGGGGGAAATATATAACTATGTTGAAAAGTTGGACCAACTTAATTATTGCCTTTTAGAGTTATCGTGCGCATCAGTTTAGCTAAAAAATTAGGTACTCGAAGGAGTGAACAGAATTAAATAAAAATAATACCAAGTGCTAAATTGGAAGAAAAAGTTATAAGTTCGGGAGTTTTTGTTTGCAATAACAAAACGGACAGACAAACGAATCAAAAATTTGTAAGACACATGGTCCGCATAACCCATTACATAGTAATGTAAACAAGCAACCTTTTGCATTACCAGTAGCCCGAAAAAACGAAATAGATTATTTCTATAAAATTTTACAACGCAAAACTTATTACCTTACTCATTACTAGGTAATACAAACGGTGCCCATGACATTAAAATTATTCTAGGCGATTTTAATGCCAAAATTGGAAAGGAGAATATCTTTGGCCCAACAGTCGTGAAATCCAGTCTCAACAGTGAAACATCTGACAACGGTATGATTCTGACAGACTTTTCAGCTGCAAGAAACATGGTAGTTACCAGTACCAGATTTAAGCATCTCGATATTCATAAGGGCACCTGGCTGTCTCCAGATAAAAAAATAAGTAATCAAATTGATCATGTTGTGATAGATGGAAGACAATAATCGAGCGTGTTGGATGTACGATCGTTCCGAGGAGCAAACATAGATTCGGACCACTTCCTTGTTGCAGCAAAGGTGACGGGTACGTACGTTGCAATTAAAGCACGAACAGATACAACGCGAAAGTTGGACATCGGTAAGCTGCAAACACAACAGATAGCCACATCATATTTCACTCAACTAGGCCAATTGTTTAATGAGAGCACTCCTCATCCCGATAACATATCAGCGCAATGGCAAAGTATTGCCCACTCCATGCAAACAGCCGTAAAATCCATACTTGGATACCATAGACCTCCATCAAGGAATCCATGGTATGAACAGGAGTGTCGTGCTGCTACCGAAGAGAAAAATGCAGCATATAGAGCTACTTTACAATCAGTAGCAACGCGTAGCGCACGAGCAACGAGAGAAACGAGAAACGTCTTTTCCGCAGGAAAAAGAGAGAAATGGAAAGGCGGGAGTGTGAAAAAATCGAAATGTACAGGAGCCAGAATGAAGTTCGAAAGTTCTACCACCGAGTGATACATCAAATTGATGGCTTTGGTACAGGTACATCCCCCTGTAAAGACCAGCAAGGTAATTTGGTAACTGATGCAGATAGTGTGGAAAGAACATTTCTCCAACCTGTTGGTATCCGAAAGTAGTGAAGACGGCGAAGATACCACAGATCCAATCCCAGAAGATAGTATTGAATGTATACCGCCCAGCCAAGATGAGGTAACGACAATAATAAGTCTGCTGAAGAATAATAAGGCAGCAGGAGCCGATGGCTTACCAGCCGAGCTGTTCAAAACCGGAGGCGACACGCTGTTAGCACCATCTGGCAGGAAGAACCAGAACCCGACGATTAGAACCTGAGCCCTGTCCACAAGAAAGGAGATAAGACTGTATGCTCTAACTATAGAGGCATAAGTCTTCTCCCTATTGCCTACATGATAGTGTCAGGGATATTGTGCGAACGACTAAAGCCAGTGTCAACGAAATAATTGGGCCATACCAATGCGGCTTTAGACCTGGCAAATCCACCATTGACCAGATATTTACCCTGCGGCAAATCCTGGAGAAGACCCAAGAGATGCAGATCGACACTTACCACCGTTTTGTTGAGTACAAAGCAGCCTTCGACAAAGATCATCAATTAAAATAGGAAAGAACCTCCGCGAAGACTTTGGTACCAAAAGAGGTTTTAGACAAGGTGATGGCCTTCTGCTGGAAAGGTTATACGAGATGCGAAGGTGAAAAGAAGTGGCACACTATATACAAACAGCCATATGTTACTTGCTTATGCCGATGACATTGACATCATAGGTCGATCGGCGAAGGAAGTAACTGATACCTTTGAAAACGTCGAAAGGGAATCTGTTAAAGTGGGTTTGGCGGTAAACGGCGAGAAGACAAAGTTAATTGTGTCGTCGGGCAATGCGTCCATAGAGCTCGGGCCAACTGTTAAAGTTGGTTCCTATAATTTTGAGGTAGTAAGGGACTTCGTCTACCTCGGCACCGCCGTAAACACAACCAACAACATCAGTTGTGGAATACGAAGAAGAACAATGTTGGCCAACAGATGCTACTTCGGGCTGAGTAAGCAGTTTAGGAATAAAGCCACATCTCGTCAAACAAAAACAACGCTTTACAAAACACTGATACTACCCGTGCTGATGTATGGTTCAGAAGCCTGGGTACTTGCGCAAGCATACAAGCCAGCAGAGTACGTAAAAATACTTTAAATAACATTTCCAATCGTTTCGTTTCGTATTTTCCATAGGAACAATACAAAACGAAACATAACCCTCGTTGGCCGAGCTCGCTGTTTAGTTTTGTTTTGTTTATATTCGTGAGTGCGAACAAAACGAAAAGCGAAAAGTACTCAACTCCACAAGAACAGATAGAAAACGGAATAGTACTAAACACATGTGAATAAATCAAAAACGTTTGGTGGTTGATAAAATTCACTGTGGTATGCTGATTGGTGGTTGATAAAATTCACTGCGGTATGCTGATGCTATCTTATAGGGTTGTTAAGCAATCACATGTGTGTGTGGCTGAGTGTGTTATTGACAATACGCACGGCAAACGTTTCCCAAAGATACTTCTTGTTTCGGTGGTGAATGAAACAACTCGGCAAAGCATAACCGAAGTTACATTTCCGCAATCGTACGGTTTCCATCTTTTTATATTGAAAAGTTTGTGTTTTTGTTTTGGTTGTGAGAATAAAACGATTCAAAGAAGCTGAAAAGTTTGTGGCTTTGTGTGATTGGTACGGGAATCGGTTTGTTTGTTTCCAAGCCAGTGCTTGGTGTTTTTGAGAGAAAAATTCTTCGAAAGATCTATGGACCGATCTGCGTTGACGGTGAATATTGACGTAGTATGAACCACGAGCTGAGCTGTATCTGTTATACAACAGCATCAATATAGTTAAACGTATCGAGATGCAGCGATTGTGTGGCTAGGCCATATCATAAGAATGAGCGATGATGAACCCGCTAAAAAGGCGTATAAATTCGGGCCGCATGGCGGTGCACGCAGAATTGGCAGGCCACAGAATAGATGGCGAAATCAAGTGGATGAAGAGATTACAAGGCGCGGTATTCCAGAAAGCGAAGCACTAAACAGAGAGAGTTGGAGATCTTTTCTTAGTTCGGCTTTTGGAACAAATGTTCTGTACTGGGCCAGCTAAGTAAATAAGTAAGTGTGGTGAAATAGAGCATAAATTCAACAGTTATAAAACTAGTCTAGTTTCCGAAATCTTTGATAATAATATCGTAATGGTTAAGAGACAACATTTGACACCCTAACGTACTGAAATATTCGTACACCCATACCCCGTAAATTTGAATTTGCATCTATAGTTTGATATCATAATAGCCGTTTATCCAATTTTTGTTCCAATATTGTGCAAAGTTTCATATAATAGCTCAGTATGTTTCTCCATAAGTGCGATTATTTATTGTGGTTTATGGGTATGTAACATAAAAATAGTATATCCTCCCATACAAAAATATCTACCTCTACAACACACACACATACATACATATGCGGAATATACGGATGTTGGAATTCATTATCATTGCATTCCAATTTATCATCTTTATTTGTATCACCATGTGATTGGGTGTGTGTGTGTGTGTGAGTTGGGGTTTTGACTAACGGCGTAATTTCAAAAATTCGTATAATTCTCATTCATATTTGTGTCCAAGCCAAATACCGAGCAAATGTCTATCTGTTTATATTGCGATAAACGCGTTCTATATCGCTGAATTATTGTCTGTTTCGTGGCAGAAACAATAAAAACCATTTGAGATTTAACGAATGTTGTTGTGGTCATAACCACAATTTCTATTGCTTTTGTTTCTTCCTTTCAGTCAGTTGGAGAAGGGATATTAATGTGGGTAAGGATTTTTCTGACATTAAATACGTTAATATAATTTTAAATTAGTATTAAACTATTATTAAACTAGCATTAGATATCATCAACTATAGTTTGTTTTAGACAGAAACAAAGGCAAAAATAAAAAAATAAAAAACAATTTCCCACAAAGATCACAAAAGTGCCAAGGGAATACCTCTCACGTATGAATGATTGCCAACCAATTTTGTTTTAGCTTAGGTATCCTTTTTATATTTCTGAGTCCGAACGGCTTGTTGAACATGGTACGACACCACATATACAGAAGTTTCGTATTTTAATTTCTATATTTTCCAGGAATGACTAAAAGTTCTTAATGTTACTAATAATGAAATATTAGCATTCGGTAGAAGATCTATAATTCAAAAATCCATTCTAAACATAGCACTTGTTGTTTGTAACCTCACTAATGTCCATTTTTCTCAACTATTTGCCCATCCGAACATTTATAACTCATTCGATGTGTGGTTATGTTGTTTTTTTTTCGCGGGAAAATTGCCTAAAATTGTATGCTATAAATTTACGTTTATACGCAAATTTTAATTAATTAATCGTTGCATGTTTTTGTTATGCGTATTTGAATGCCACAGCTGCAGCAGAGCAGTAGTGCAAACGAATGCAACTACTGCATAAAGAATCCTCAAATCATGAACTATACGGCGGCTGGCTATATGTTATTTGTGGTTTTGTTCGTATAACCAAAGCAGATGTTTCGGTGTGTGAGTGTGTGCTAAGTTTTTGCCAAATTGCAAACATAGGCTGTCCGGTTGGTTAGTTGTTTGCAATTGCAGTTTTACTATACCTACATACTTATAACAGGAACAAATAAACTTGTGGTTTAAGTGGTTGACCACACTACCAAGCCGCGAAAATGCATAATCTGTGTTTTCAATGCACTCACGCCCACATAACACACACACACACCCACCCACGCATAATACTGACAATAACAGCGAAGTGCAATAATCAGATGCAGCATTGCAGTTAAATTTGTTGAGGATCTTTTTTCGGTTTGGTTATACTGAATGGTGGTTTACCACAGCGACCATAAAACAAATGCTAAGATTTGGAAAAATTACATAGCAAGAAAATAAATTCAAATTATCTTTAATAAAGGAAAAGGATTAATTTTTATGGAAATTAAAAGGATTTGTTGTGAGATGAAGTAGTTTTTGATAAACTAGCATGTAAAAGTTTGTTGGAGCTTTAATCATACCTGCGTTGAACATCGCAGGTTGTGGATTCGAAGCACCATAATAATATTACGCATTTCCCAGTGGTCGTGGAGCCTCTAAGTAACCCCGTAATAATATCTCGGAGGGTATAGGTCCGAAAGATAAAAAAGGTTCTCGGGTCACTCAATTCCCGAAAATCAGTTCAAATTGGGTGCTTTAAACTTAACCTTCAATCCGACTGACGGCGCTTTTGCAAAAAAAAAAAAATATCAGTCACTTTTACCGACAGGGTTATACCGTCAGTTCGTGTGAATTGAAACTATCATCTATGGATTGAACAAAAACCTGCAACACAACCAACATCCTTTTTTAAGAATTTTGTAGCCGTTTTTGACGTATGCAATTGCTGACAATAATATTTATTTGGATTAAATCTCAAAAGTGCAGCAGAGGAGGTACACGGAGGAAAAAAGGCCTCTCTAACATATGTCCCAAACATATTTTGCAGCAAACATATATTTGTTTGCAACCAGTCCCAAACATAACATATGTTTGGGTCCAAACAAATATTTGTTTGGGTGCCAACAAATTTATGTTTGGGTGCAAACAAATTTATGTTTACATATTACCCAATAGCCACAAAAAACAAACACATGCACCAGTGGCCGCTTACTGAGAGCAAGTGAGCGTAAATTTCAATGTAAAACAAATTGAAATGTATGCTCACTTGTTCTCAGTAAGAGCTCACTGGCTATCTCTGACATATCACTTACTTACTTAGCTGGCCCATTACAGAACATTTGTTCCATAGACCGAACTAAGAAAAGATCTCCAATTCTCTCTGTTTCATGCTTCGCTTTTGGGAATACCGCTCCTTGTCATCTCTTCATCCACTTGTTTGCGCCATCTACTCTTTGGCCTGCCAATTCTGCGTGCACCGCCATGTGGCTCGAATTTATTCGCCTTATTAGCGGGTTCATCATCGCTCATTCTTATTATATGACCTAGCCAAGGCAATCGCTGCATCTCGATACGTTTAACTATATTGATGTCGTTGTATAGCAGATACAGCTCGTGGTTCATACGACGTCGATATTCACCGTCAACGCAGATCGGTCCGTATATCTTTCGAAGAATTTTTCTCTCATACACGCCAAGCACTGCCTTATATGCTTGCGAAAGTACCCAGGCTTCGGAACCAGTATCAGTGTTTTGTAAAGCGTTATTTTTGTTTGACGAGTTGTGGCTTTGTTTTTAAAGTGCTTACTTAAGCCAAAGTAGCATCTGTTGCCAATACAATTATTCTTTCTATTTCACAACTTATGTCGTTTGTTGTGTTTACGGCGGTGCCGAGGTAGACGAAGTCTTTAACTAGCTCAAAATTGTAGTTACCAACTTCCACAGTTGGTCCGAGCTCTATGGACGCTTTCGCATCGCGCATCGACACCATCAATTTGGTCTCTTCGCCGTTTACCGCCAGACCCACTTAAGCACATTCTCCTTCGACCTTCATAAAGGTATCGGTTTCTTCTTTTACTGATCTTCCCATGATGTCTATATTATCAGCATAAGCAAGTAACATGTGGCTATTGGTGTAGACTGTGCCACTTCTTTTGACGTTTGCCTCTCGTATAACCTTTTCCAGCAGGATGTTGAAAAGATCACACGAAAGGCTATCTCCTTGCGTGAAACCTTTTTTGGCACAAAACTCTTCAGAGAGGTTCTTTCCTATTTTAACTGAAGATCTTGTGTCAGTTAGAGTCATTTTACAAAGCCGAATGAGCTTTGCGGGGATACCAAATTCAGACATTGCTTGGAATACCTTTGAACGTAGCGGGCTAACGAAGGCTGCTTTATAATCGACAAAATGGTGGTATGTGTCGATCTGCATCTCTTGGGTCTTCTCCAGGATTTGCCGCAGGGTAAATATCTGGTCAATGGTGGACTTGCCAGGTCTAAAGCCGCCTTGGTATGGTCCAATTATTTCGTTGACCATGGGATTTAGTCGGTCGCACAATATCCCTGACACTATCTTGTAGGCGATAGGGAGAAGACTTATGCCCCTATAGTTGGAGCATAAAGTCTTATTTCCTTTCAGGTTCCAATCGTCGGGTACGCGTTTTTCCTGCCAGATGGAGCTAACTACCTGATGCATACAGCTTATCAGCGTTTCGCCTCCGGTTTTAAACAGCTTGGCTGGTAGGCCATCAGCTCCTGCTGCCTTATTATTCTTCAGCCGGTTCATTGCTGTCTTTACCTCATCTTGGCCGTGTGGTATATATTCAATACCATCTTCTGGGATTGGATCTGTGGTATCTTCGTCGACTTCGCTACTATTGGATACCAACAGTTTGGAAAAATGCTCTTTCTATATCCTTAGCACACTATCTGTATAAGTTACCGGATTGCCTTGGTGGTCTCTACAGGAGGATGTGCCAGTTCCAAAGCCATCAGTTTTATGTTTCACTCTTTGGTAGAATTTTCGCACTTCATTCTGTCTCCTGTACATCTCGATCTATCTATCGCAATGTGATCAATTTGATACCTTGTTCTTTGATCTGGCGACAGCCAGGTGCACCTACGAATATCGAGATGCTTAAATCTGGTACTGCCAACTACCATGTTTCTTGTAGCTGCAAAGTCTATCAGTCTCATACCATTGTCAGATGTTTCACTGTGGAGACTGAATTTCCCGATTGTTGGGACAAAGATATTATCCTTTCCAATTTTGGAATTAAAATCGCCTAGAATGATTTTAATGTCATGGGCAGGGCAACGGTCATATGTTTCTTCTAAGCGCTCGTAAAATATATCTTTGGTCTGTTCGTCCTTGCCTTCAGTAGGAGCATAAGCACAAATAAAGCTGATGTTGAAGAATTTTGCTTTTAATCGGATTGCAGCGAGTCTTTCCTTCACTGGGGTGAAGCTGGAGACCAGATGCTTTAACCTCCAACCAACTACAAATCCGCAACCAAACTCAGGCGTTGTGTCATGGGAGCTATAATACAGTGCGTCAGCTTTAGGTGTTGTTGTGACCCATATCCCGTTCCATCGCATTTCCTGTAATGTCGGCCTTGTACTTTTCAAGTACATCTGTCAATGCGTAAACTGCACCTTCTCTGACATATACACACATTTATAATTGGTAGTGGTTTATTTAAGTGCATAGAAATGCCAAACACAAAAGCAACAACAGACGCATAGGTGAATAAAAAATTCCAAAGAAATACATAACAGACTTTAATATAAGCAAAAGGTATGGAATAATTTATATTATGTTTGGATCCAAACATATGTTTGGTTGCAACCAGTCTCAAACATAAATTTGTTTGGATCCAAACCTTTTTCTAACATGTATTTTTCTGCATGTACCGAAAAATTCTAGTTTAGAAGTGGATCTTATTTTGGGAGATACTCCTTTCGTTATATATCGCGCTCACCAGTCGCTGTACATAGGACCACAAGGAGTAGCTTCGGTAAAAATTGACAAAGGATTCTCGAACAGACCTTAAACTGCACATAAATAAAAATGTTGAACTTTTGTGAGGGAGAGAAATATCGTAAGTAGAGTACCGTCGTAATAATGGCCCTGAGAACATTACATACATACATATTTTCCTACAACGCCTCCGAAGGGACAAGGGAGACTTCTCTCAGATCAATGAGTGCACGTCGATTCATAATGGCTTCGAACGGCTGAAATACTCAGGAACTTTCGCCTATATTACGCTAAAGTGATTTGCCACCACCAAAAATATTGATGTTTCGGTCAGGGATTAAACCGCAGACCTTCTGAGTGCAAGGCGGACGTGCTTACCACCACTCCACGGTGTCTCCCTCAAAACGATTCACAGCAGGTCTTTAACTACACTTTTCCGAAATTTTGTGTGGGAGGTGTGGGAGGAAAGGAATGGTCCTATATTGCCATAGTCGAATCGGATATATGTCTGGTAGAAATATTACGTTCTGCAAAGTAAGGGCCAAGTTGGTTGGTTACTCTCTTCTATAGTTATCTTCCGCAAAATATTTGCGAACAATTTTGGACCGAATTGGTTGATCCGTTCGAGATTTATCGTGCGCTCCATTCAGCTTTCCAGACAGACACCAAATTGTCAGAAACGGATTTCGTCCAAATATACTTTGGTTGGTACATAATTTCAAATTTTGGTCGCATGAAAGTGGATAAATCCTCTTTAGGCTAAAGGCTGAGGGTATAGAAATGCGTGTTTCTCAAAGAGAGCACATAAGCACAAGCCATTTACAAGGAGAAGTTTTTTTGCCGCAGTTGATGTTGTTTAGACTAGGAATCGAACCCAGAGATTCAGTTCACCGTTTCAACCGCTCAAATATACTGCTTGGCACAAATCCCGCAGTTATATAGGGACAGGAAAAGGGAATTAACTTATGTATCCCTGAAGTCAGTTTTTAAGACTATGTTTATAGGAGGATACCCCCAGCCATGTCTTCTGTATGTTTATTAGCTAGAAATCACTTCAAGGCAGACCACTAAACAAACCCTTAGTTCCACTTGCATTTGTCTATCATCCATATCCATGATCACCGGAGATGCATATTTGTCATAAGATTATTATAAATGCCTTCTTTTGCCTCCGAAAATCAAGTCATTGTCACTAAAAATAAACAATCGTTAAATAAAAGCCATAAAATCTAAATTTTGACGCCGTAACATTCTCCATCATATCCGTTCAACACACACATCCACAAACACACACACACACATGTCCATCCAAAAATTCTGGACCAACTCCGGGAAAAAAGACTCCGAAGAAGACAAAGGCAAAAATAACGATTTTTATGGATTTCATTTGCCAGACAAGTGCTAATTTTTACACATACACCATGCCGGGCTACTGTTAATTAGCGTTTTTACCAACAGTTATGAACCGAAAATAGAAGATAAAGAAATGAATGATAACTAATGTCTGGTTTTATGGCAATGTTTTGGATTTTTACACAAATCGCCAGCAGCAGCAAGTCCGTCATCGCATAAAGCATTAAAGGAAGACGGTGGTTATGTCGTTTAAACTAAAGCATGCAGAGGAGAGTAATGCAAAGAAGTAGCGGTGGAAAAAAACATGGGTTCTATGCAAACTGTGGCTATGTGAAGGTCTGGTGGTCATAGCGCCTACTTTGCAACATAGTGCTAGATATTTTTAGCTTTTACATGCCATAGAATCGTAGAATAGTAGTTTTAGTTTATTTGTTCAGCAGAGTTTATGTCGGCTACAACATCCACGTTGTGTGTGTCTGGAAAGTCATTGGCTTTTTGGAAATATGAAGAGAGCTTTAGTTTTGGTATTGATTTTCAACAAGCACTCATACATACATATGTACAAACATATTGATGTATTTGTTGCATTGTTATGATATTTGTTGTTGTATTATTTGATTTTAATACTGCCACCTTTTTTTGAAAATCGTGATTAACAAATTAAAGGTGCGGTGCTAGGTGTTATAAAATAATTTTACGCGGACTTTTTGTTTTGTTTTCTTTCATGGCTCTAACATTTCAATGTATAACAGTGGCGACTTTGTGATTGAAATCGTACTATTCGAAATTCCAAAACCATAACCAGAAACATACAAAAACGGGAAATAAAGTGTTGAATTTCTGATCTAGATGTTGATTATTTTATGGTAAAAATAAAATTTTGAATTTAAATGTCGTAAGGCGAAAATGAGCTGAAATCACTAAATATATATGTATAAAAACTCTCGATAGTCGTAACCTACATATATTTTTCGTTACAAAAGAAAATATGTTTCTTGGATCCAAGAACAGATTTGAATTGAAGAAAATCAATTATAAATAGTTATACTGGGAACGTTAGCAAAAAATAAATAAATAAAATGTTCTTCCCTTTATATTTATGCAAGATAGTATTTGTATCGTCAATATATAGGCAGGGTATTGAATTAACCCTCCGTTGGACACCGGAGTCTGGCCAGGCCTTTTTCATTTTATTTTGCATTTTAAACTGGGTTACGATTAAGCTATGAATCTGAGATTTCAGGTAGCTTCATGAAATTTTCTTACCTTTCAAATGAAGGAAACATGAAGTCAAAAGGATCACCAGAAAAGGAGCTACAAGTATTTTTTGACATACATGTCACATTCGTAACACATGAGTCTGGTCAGACCCCACCCATTTTTTACTGAAAAATTTCCGAATTTTTTCTTAAAATTAGAATTTTCCTGCATTATATGACAAAATGAATATCCTTTTATGAAACTTGTAGCATTTCACCGTACCATGTCTTCAAAATTGCACATAAAAAGGTCGCAAAAGCAGGATATGGGTTTGAAATCAGTGAATGTACCACAACCTAACAAAATCCCTTGCAAATAGGGTTACACTTGTATTCTAGACAATTATACACATAACTGGACTAATAAAGCCCATTACTTAGCTTTTCTGCTCTTTTTATGGGTTGGATTGGTCCAAGTATAGAACTCTCCACATGAATTATAAGAAAGTCCTTAGGATATTTGCCTTTATTTACCTATTGATATCATCGTTATTACACTACAATAAGCTGTAAAGTTATAAAATAGACACTCTTCATTCTGAATAATAGGACTAAACTAAAATATAGTGCTTCAAAATGAAATATAAATAGGATTTTCGAGCATAGAGACAAGAAAACTACGAATTTTTTACTTCGTAGGCATATGTCCTGTTTTACTAACTTGATAATATCATTTAAATTTATAGTTTTTTTGACATGTTTTCTGACAAATAAGGATTATTTATTAAAGATTAGGGTCCTTTAAACATATTCTACAACTTTTTATATGAAAATGTTAATTAAGTTTACTAAAAAATTAAAAATAATTATATGGGTCTGGCCAGACTCATGTGTTACGAATATGACAAACAATATTGGTGTCCAACGAAGGGTTAAATACTGTCTCGATTTATAAAACGGCGGGATTTTTAAGCATAGCCTACTTTATATCATTAGGGGATATATGTCCTATAAAAGTATTAATTTTAGTTTAAACTGTTGATTTGGGTAATGTATGGGGTGGATGATACCGATCAACGGTTCATTATGTCGCGAGTTCATATTAACTGTGGCCAAAAATAGAAGGAGTTATCGTAGGTTATATAGAATATAGCCCCCATAGGACCGTATCTCTCGATTTTCGGTATTTTGAAAGTTTTAGTCACAATGACCAACCTGAAGGACTGACATTTGGTGGTTAGTCTTCGGCAGAGGTATGAAACATTCCAACAGAGAATTGTGGGTGTAGGTCCACGTTTTGATATAGCCCCCATAGAACAGTACCTCCCGTTTTTCGGTATTTTGAAGCTTTTAGCCCCATTATTACACCGAAATTGCTGAAATTTGGTATTTAGACTTCGTTGGGGTATTAAATTTTCACGTAGAAATTCGCCGGTACAGATCCATGCCTTTATATAGCCCCCATAGAACGGTACCTCTCAATTTTCGTTATTTTTAAGGTTTTAGCCTCATTATCTCACCGAAATGGCTGAAAATTGGTATTTAGTCTTCTTTGGGGGGGTTATAGCTTTCCACCTGAAATTTTTCGGTATAGGTTCTCGTCTTCATATACCCCCGTAGAACCGTACCTCCCCATTTTCGGTATTTTGAAGGTTGTGGCCTCAACATCCATCCATAACTGCAATTTGGTGTTCAGTCTTCACATTTTTTGTGAGCTTATTAAATACACCAAACAACCGTCTTTAAATATGAGAATTTTCCTTTAAAACGTTTTTGGTCGATTAATAGTCAAAATCGGCCCTGAGTGAGGTGGTCACTGAAAAAGAAAAATAACATGTTCGTCTGCAAACTTCTGCAGCTTGAACCTTCATACATTTGAAGTACTCACTTTTCACAACTCAAAAGGCAAATAATATCGATATACACTTTTATACAATTTTTTCCCACTCCACTAATTTTAAAATTTGCTTCACAAAATCGATGTACTAAGTACCATAGAATTGGGTAGCTGTGAACACCATATGCTCATTATTTACTTCCAAACAAAATAAAATTCATGTTTATTACATCCAAAACTACTGTAAAAATTTATTTTGGAACGATAAATTACTTTATTAAATCCACTTGACAAATCAATACCATAATTAAAATTTCTTTCAAATTGAAATGTTTACTATCAATTCCCATCAATAAATTTGTATTCCGAAGTACTTGGTTTTGACCATTTTTGACCACCGTCGTGACACTATGCGGTTCTGATATGCTTTAAAATAAAAAAACAGGATTTACCTTGGTTCAACAACCATATCAAGTGGACACTGGCCGCCACTGCAGTGTCACCTGGGGATCTGCATCTGCATTTTTGGGAAAATTATACTTACGCTACGATGACCGAACCTGACAACCCTAGAACTTGTCCACATTCAGGTAGTATGACCGACTTCCGTTTCGTCAGTTGCTTCGTGTTGTTTAAACTTCGTCAAAATATTTCAGTTGCACACTCCTACATTGTTCCTCGAAAATGCAAATAAATGCATCAGAAATAAAAATAATACATGCTTGCTTTTTACCTGCGTTAAAAATACGCAATTTTGACGTTTTGAAAAACACAGCTTTGCAGTTGTTGAGTAGAACGGCGTTAAGAAACATAATACTTCACACATTTGCAGTCATCTGCCAAGCAACTATGTTTCCATTTTAGGGGCATATTAAGGATCAACACTCGTCAGATTTTGTTGAAGACTCAAGACTCGATATTTACCAATTTTTTTATCGAATAAAAACCTGTTTCGACAATGCTCTACACTCCGAAAGTTTATACGATATTGTAAGATGACAACCTGATACTCAATAGATAGTTAAAATAGGATAGCTCACTAAAAGAGGCAACAGAACAGAAAAAATAACAAAGCAGTAGGGGCAAATGGTTTACGGGCGAACGCTCTACAGACTGGCGCACAGTGTTGCCGCTTCCATACAACGATTTTCACAAAAATCAGTTCAGATTTGGATATAGCCCCCATATACATATATCTTTCGCAAATTTTGCTATAACTCGGTCAATTTTAATCGAATAGCCTTCAAATTTTATTTGTAATATTTTCTTAGGCCCCTGTTAAATTTGAAGGCTATTCATCAAAAATTGTGCGACTTATAGCAAAATCGGGGGAAGATATATATGGGGGCCATATCCAAATCTGGACCGATTTTTTTCAAAATCGGTGAAACTGAAAAAGGGCCTAACGAAACAGCCCATGTTAAATTTGAAGCCTATTTTTAACAAATTGACCGATTTATAGCAAAATTGGTGAGAGACATATATGGAGGCTATATCCAACTCTGTACCGATTTTTGCGAAATCAAATCAAAATCGGTAAAACTGTATATGGGCCGAAAATACTACGAACTACTCAGGGGCCTAAGAAAATAACACATACTAAATTTGAAGGCTATTCGATCAAAATTGAACGAGTTGTAGCAAAATTGGGAAAAGATATATATGGGGGCTAAATAAAATCTGAACAGATATATATCAGAAGGTT
Organism: Musca autumnalis; assembly: GCF_047663935.1. Taxonomy (NCBI): domain Eukaryota; kingdom Metazoa; phylum Arthropoda; class Insecta; order Diptera; family Muscidae; genus Musca; species Musca autumnalis. The sequence continues at coordinate 12,790,991 of NW_027412088.1, read as the reverse complement.
GCAGGGATGGGCAGAATGTTTTAACACATTTCGCTTCGGAAGAGATGTCCAATTAACGGAAATCAAGAGCCAAGTTGGCAGTAGGTGGCAACCAAAAGATATACTCTACGAAATATTAAGAGTTTATACTTTTTTATCAAATTTAAATTTTTAATTCTTGATAATGGTTCTTTGCCCATGTCTAGTTGATTATCGAAGGAAGTGTGGATTTACTCCGGAAAAATGTACTGTTGTAATAGGAACCGTGAACAATCCGACTTTTCCCAAATTCTGCGTGGGAGGTAACCGAAGGAAGGGACCAATATAGTACATATTCCAACCAGATACATGACTGGATGAAATAATATGATGTGCAAAGTTTGGACCAATCAGAAAAACCTTGCGCGAGTTATCTTGCGGATTTGTAATTTTAGTTGGTGATGTTAGGTTTTCTTTAAGCCTTTGGCCATCATCGGTTGAGTATTTCAGCCATGAAAAACTTCTCTACAAGTGGTGTCGTAAGACACGCCATTCGGACTTGACGATTCAAAGTAGATCCCATATAATTGAGCCAATAAGAATCGGCATGCACTCAACGATATGAGAGAAGTCTCCCTGTCCCTTCGGGATGTTGTGGGGATATTTGCATGTATGTATGTATGTATAAAAGATCACGGTGCTCTTTAAATGGAAGGTGCAACTTTAAATGGAAGGTGCTTACACCTGGGAAGTTTTTGCGGATTCTGAATCTGCAATGTTCATAAATGAGAAAAATCAAAATACAAAAAAATCACCGGATCGCTTTTTAAATAAATCGTGAATCAAGTTTAATTTTTTTGGATTTTTTTTTGGTTTTCACGATTTTTCTTGGAAACCGCAAGTCCTTTCGACATGGGGCTAAATAAAATGTTGTAGCTATGAAAATTCTCTACAAGATTGACCCTTACGATAATTTCGCAGGTTTTACCGTTATTGGGATATAGAAGTTCAAATTGGGACAATGTATTGACTGTATCGCCACCTTATAAAACAATGTCATACATGGTGCGTCTTAACTAACTTTAAGTGAAAACCGCTTACACCTGGGAAGTTTTTGGGGATTTTGAAACAATGTTAATATTTGAGAAAAATCCAAAAAAAAAAATCGCTGAAGGGATTTTTAAATAAATCGCCGTCAAAATTAACATTTTTTGGGTTATTTTAGATTTTCGCGATTTTGCTTAGAAACCGCAAGTCCTATCGAAATGGGGCTAAAGAAAATGTTGTAGCTGTGAAAATACTCTAGAGGATTGACCGTTATGATTTGTTCCTAGGTTTTACCATTTGTAAGATATATATGGTAAATTTCAAATTTCCTTTACAATTACATAGAAAAAAAATAAAAACTTTTTTGGCGAGCACATCCGCCATTTTTGGTACCTGGGTTACGAAAAAAATCGTATTTTCAAATCTGTTCGCGTTCACAAAATTGGATGCTGCACTCAAAAGTTATATGCGGTTTTACTCTCTTGTAAAGAAAAAATATTTAAAAATTCCTATTGTGTTGTAATAAGAACATGTATATATGAATCGTTAGCAGCATTTGATATCTATCCGTAGATGCTTTGTTGCTAATTTTTTTTTATTTTCGCGGAAAATCAAAAGATATTGAAAAAATCTTGGAATAAATTTTATTTATTCTAAATCAGGTCCAAAAAATCTTTAAAAAAATAATTTAAAAATATAAACAGAATCTAGACAACGCGTAGAAAAATGTGAGACCAAAATTATAAAGATCGCGTTTATAACTTGCATATTACAGCAACAACAAAGAAAGGAAACTTATTTTTGGAAATTATTTCAAAAATATATTTTTGGTTAAATACGTAAAATTTGAAAAATAAATGTTGGGAGTTATTATATTATTTCGCTAAATTTCGATCCAAATCCTGAAGTATTTTGCTTAAACTTCTACGAGAAAAGTAATTAGTCATCGTGAAAGTATATTTGCTTTCTGTGATAAGCAATAGAAATAAGAAGTAGAGAGTAATATTGAAATTACAATAAAAAAAAAACATAGAAGTTAAAAACCGTATAATTCGCGAATTGGCTTAAATCGGTTGACGTGCATGTGATTTTCGGATACAGGGAGTCCATGTCTATCAATATGCATGGATTTTCCCATGTTTCATTCAGCGGCCAAAGTGTGCCATCAGTTGCATCTTACTATTTAAAAAACCTTCAAGTGGGCAAAAATTACGCGGTGTGCATATGATTATAAGGTGCATCCGATTTCAATGGCCCCCTATTAAAAATACGTCAATATAAATTATTTTAGACAGATTCGTCAAGAACTGCGGATGTGCCACCGCATTCTATTTTGGGATAAATAGGGATATTACTCCTGAATCTTTGCAATTTGTGACACACTTTTTTGGCAAATATTACAATCGCGTATAAAGGATTACATTTATGCAAAAATAATCAAAGAAAATCGCGGTTCAATTCGCGGAATTGTCAAAATATATTTTTGCATATTTTTCTACTTTCAAGGTATCTATATCCGGCGTTTTAGTGGATGGATTCGACCGCGGAAGAGCTCATTAGATCCGGCACGTAAAAAAACTAAAATCACGGGGGGTTCAGGGGTACGTGTACGACAGTTGTAAATTTTAAAGCCAAAAAATAGGTTTTTTCAGAAAATTTACGCACCAAATTTTCGCCTTTGGACTCCTATTACTAGGAAGCTGTACGGAGCACAATCATGAGATATACATCGAACGACGTGGAATCGCGAGTTCTACAAATTTGAAAAACACTGAAATCAAAACTTCAAAATGTCAGCATCGATTTTAGGGGGATGCAGTCTATATATCCAAAAGTCATACACTAGAACCATGTTGCCCAAGGGGTATTGTTTAGTTCTTTCTTTGAGCACAGGTTCGAATTTTGCGTGGTTTGGCCAGAAATAAAAAAAGAACACAAAAAAACAAGTAAACTTCAACACATTTTTCCCATTTTTTTATATTACCCCCAACGCATCTTCAACGAAAATGATTTGTTATGGTCCATATTATGAGATCGTGGCTAAAACACTTCAATTAATAAAAATATATTCATATTTTATAAAATATATTAACAGTTCGCGACTTATTAAATGGTGAACCTCAACTTCAACGATTGAAAAACTTTTTTGAATATTACCATATATGTTCAGATCACATTTTTAGATTTTTTGTTAGCTTTTCACGATTTGCTTGAAAACGCTATGCCCTATCGAATTGGGACCAGACATTATCTTTTTGCTGTGAAAATTCTCTACAAGATTAGCTTTCATTATTTTTTCCTAGGTTGTACCATTTTCGAGATATGTAAGTTTAAGTTGGGAAATTGCAGTCATGACATTGTTTTATAAAGAGGCGATACAGTCAATGCATTGTCCCAATTTGAACTTCTATATCTCAATAACGGTAAAACCTACGAAATTATTGTAAAGGTCAGTCATGTAGAGAATTTTCATAGCTACAACATTTTCTTTAGCCTAATTTCGAAAGGACTTGCGGTTCCCAAGCAAAATCGTGAAAACCTTCAAAACCCCTAAAAATGTCAAATTGAATCGCAATTTATTTTAAAAGCGCTCCGACGATTTTTTTTGTTATTTGATTTTTCTCATTTATGAACATTGTAGTTTCAGAATCCGCAAAATCCATTTAAAGTTGCTTCAATTTTCTTTCATTTATTTTTTATTGATGGAATTGATTTACGCGCAATAACTCAAATTGCCAAACCTATAAACCGACATAATCCGTGTTACAAACGATTGCAAGCTAAGTATTATTGCTATTAAATTACAACAACACTACTTGTTAGAAAAAAGCTTAAACAAAACCACTTGGTAAATAACAACATATAAACTGTTAGATTTGGTTTAACAGCTAGCTGCTATTTAGACAACGAGTAGCAACAACTAAAATAGAGGTGACAAAACAGTGTCATTGTAACACATGCAATGCAATGAATGTTGCAAGTACTCGCAACAAGCAACAGCATTCGTCACTTATCTGACAGCACTACGCAGATCACACTTTCACAATATGAGGTCATTTAAATTTGCTTAGCAGTAGTTTACACTAGCTATCAATGTCATATGACACGAAATAAAAACATTCCATATCTAACCATGCAGGCACTGTGGAGACGTAATTTCACTGCATTTTGGTGTGAGGAAAATCCCCAATATTACACACATTAGATACTGTATATCGTTGGAAAATTTCAGCACATATGACATTGATACATAGTGTAAACTACCCCTTAGTAATGTGCATAATTACTTGCTTTACGTTTCGAACTGCTAGCTGAATTTATAGAATAAAAACACCTCTACATTCTGCACTCATTTTTACCTCTTTCTGTTTTTGTCTCACTTTTATTCCCGAACAATAAAAATCATTGAATTCTAAAATTAAAACATTCTCTCGACTTCAAAGTCATATGCCGTTTGGCGGCTTTGCTTTTAAGAACACGTACGATTTTCGTTAGTTTACCGGGATTCTTTAGCGGCGGCAACTCTTAACTCTTGTAAATGGCCATCATAAATGAAACAATGGACTTGTTTATGACAGCCATCAATAAAAACAGTAGTCAATATTCACAATCGGCACCTTTGGCATACCAGACCACCGCAGTTCAAAGAAAATAAATGTGCATGTTGTACCTCCTAACACCTTTTTGAGAGATATTTATTGGATTTGAGTACCGTGCCGCAACTTTGACAGTAATCGAAGGTGTTGTCGTGGGAAATATGCAACTTGTAAAAAATTTGTTATAAATTAAGATCTCAAAAGTTCTAATCTAATAACATAATTTAACTCATAGCATACACATGTAATAGACTACAAATAATCGTTCAGGAAAAATATACAATATCAAATATGAATCAACGTAGGACTAGAGATAGATGATGAATGGACCAAAAATCCAATATTTTATCCAATATTTATAATATACAACAAATTTTCGTAATTTAAAATACAACAACATTTATTCCTAAGCTCTTACATAGGACGAAATCTCTATATACTCTCCGTCATGGCATAAATCAAGGCGTACAGAAGGTCGGCAATTCAGAGTTCTGTTAACAACTTTTGACAACAAACATAATAGATTTTATTTATTAATTTTCTCGTTTAGAGTTAAGCTTGATGATCGGCAACTATTTGCAACTGAAAAAGGAAAGGACTCGTGAAGAAAATACATTTCAGCGGCCAAATATCCGCGTAAATGTATAAAACACATTTGCATTTGAAAAACGAAAAGTTATAGGACAGAGAAGCCATTACGTAGTCGATACGTCTGAAGATCTGCTTTACCACCAGTAAAACCAGGTAACGTAATTTGGTGACTATGTGGGTTCTAGTCCTTGGCTTTCCTTTTTCACTTGCAAATAATTTCCGATCATCAAGCTTAACTCTAAACGAGAAAATTTAAAAAAAATCATTAAAAATGATCTTCGCCCAAACAGGCAAAATTTCAAAAAATAATAGATTTTACACTATTGTGATTTAAGTTTCTTTGTACTTTAAATCACATTTTGACAACAAACATGACAATCAGCTGGGCTTATTGTCCGACTGTATAGACTGTGACATAAATGTAGTTTAAATTCCCCAAACAGAACAGTTTCCCATTTAAATAAATAGCATAATTTCCTTGAAGTGACAACAAGCCCATTTCAAATTAGGTCTTCGATTCTGGTTGTCATGCATATTTATTGAAACCCCATTCGATATTTACCTAAAACATTATCAAAGGCAAATGAGCTACTGTTGATGGAACTCGATCTCGAAATATGGGTAAAATAACAATCCTCAGACTGAAAACAAAAACAATAATTCCCACTCTTAACATTGGCTGGCTGGCACGAAGTTAAACGAAGGATGGGATGGGATAGGTGAATAGGAGTCAAATGCATTTTGCACCTACACTCACAAGTAAACATTACATAAACCTCCATGAATAATACATTTTCTTTGTAAAGAAGATGATGTGAATTTTCAACTCTTTTTCTGTTTTGGACCCAAAACAACAAACACATGGTTATAACCTATGACGATCACTGGTGTAATAACCAACTGATGATGCATTGGCCCAAACAACGACGATTTGAAATTTACAAAAAAATTGTGTTGAGCATTTTGTGTTGTCGTCATACAGGCGTGAGTTCACAACTACCAGCGATGAGTAAATGTTTAATATTTTTGTTTTGTTTCGCCGTAGCCTTCTTTCACATAAGCAAATCCTACCTTTACCTTTTTGACCATACTACTAGCTAGAGAGGATTGAACGGCATCGTCGTTGTACAAACAAAAATTTCGATTAACACCGTTTTTTGTTGGTTTTTTTCTCTTACCGGCCGCCGTCGGGCGATCCGATTTCTGTTTGTTAACCTGAACCCGTAGTGCTGGAATAAAATGCGAATGTAAACAGCCAACAATAACAGAACGGCAATCACATACAAGTGTTAAAAAATTCTCAAATGTATTGACCAACTTGGGTACAGTGTTTTGAAACAGGAGAATTTTGGAAACAGATTGGATATTTTAGTTGCAAACGGCAGAGAATTATGGAATCTCGCAGATAAGGAGGATATTCTATCTATTTAACAAGTCTTCTGCAGATAGAAGACCTTCTACAGGTCTTCTTAAAATAAGAAACCATTTTCCTTTAGACAGCTGGCCTTCGGCAGGTCCTCTACATTCGATGACCACTGGAAGGATTTTTATTTACAGAAGGTCTTCTGTCTTTAGAAGAAGAAAGGTTTTCTGTGTGAAAAATTATCTATGTATGGAAGTGTTGTATAAGGTATTCTATCTATAGAAAACCTGTAAACGGTCTTCTATCTATAGAAGAACTGTAGAAGGTCTTCTGCTATATATGACCTGTAGAAAGTCTTCTATTTATAGAACATCTGTAGAAAGTCTTCTGTCCTTAGAAGGTCTGTAGTAGGTATTCTCTCTTTAGAAGGCATGTAGAAGGCCTTTAGAAGACCTGTATAAGGTCTTTTATCTATAGAAGAATTGTAGAAGGTCTTCTAACTATAGACCTGCAGAAGGTCTTCTGCCTAAAAAAGACCTGCTGAAGATCTTCTGCCTAAAGAAGACCTGCAGAAGGCCTTCTGCCTATAGAAGACCTATATAAGGTTCTCAGCCTATAGAAGACCTGTTGAAGGTCTTCTGCCTATGGAAGACCTGTAGAAGGTCTTTTGCCTATAAAATACCTGCCGAAGGTCTTCTGCCTAAAGAAGACATGCAGAAGGTCTTCTGCCTTAAGAAGACCTGCAGAAGGTCTTCTGTCTATAAAAGACCTGTAGAAAGTCTTGTGCCTACAGAATACTTGTAGAATCTGTAGAAGACCTTTCTGCATATAGAAGACCTGTAGAAGGTTTTCTGCCTATAAAAGACGTCTAGAAGGTCTTCTGACTATAGAAGACCTGTAGAAGGTCTTCAGCCCATAGAAGACCTCTTAAAGGTCTTCCGCCCACAGAAGACCTGCAGAATGTCTTCTGCCGAAGAAGACAAGAAGGTCTTCTGCTTATAGAAGACCTGCAGAAGGTCTTCTGTCTATAGAAGACCTGCAGAAGGTCTTCTGTCTATAGAAGACCTGCAGAAGGTCTTCTGTCTATAGAAGACCTGCATAAGGTCTTCTGTCTATAGAAGACCTGCATAAGGTCTTCTGCGTAAAAAAGACATGCAGAAAGACTTCTGACTATAGAAGACCTGCAAAAGGTCTTCTGTCTAAAGAAGACCTGTAGAAGGTCTTCTATATATAAAAGACCAGTAGAAAGTCTTCTGTCTATAGAAAGTCTGCCGAAGGTCGTCTATCTAAAGAAGGCCTGCAGAAAATGTTCTATTTGTAGACGATCTTCTGGCCAAAGAAGACCTGTAGAAGGTCTTATATATATAAAAGACCTGTAGAAGGTCTTCTGTCTATAGAAGACCTGTAGAAGGTCGTCTGTCTATGGAAGACCTGTAGAAGGTCTTCTGTTTATAGAAGACCTGTAGAAGGTCTTCTGTCTATAGAAGACCTGTAGAACGTCTTCTGTCTATAGAAGACCTGTAGAACATCTTCTGTCTATAGAAGACCTGTAGAAGGTCCTCTCTCAATAGAAGACCTGTAGAAGGTCGTCTGTCTATAGAAAACCTCTAGAAGGTCTTCTGTCTAGAGAAGCCCTGTAAAAGGTCTTTTGTCTACAGAAGACTTGTAGAAGGTCTTCTGTCTATAGAAGACCTGTAGAAGGTCTTCTGTCTAAAGAAGACCTGTAGAAGGTCTTCTGTCTATAGAAGGCCTGTAGAAGGTCTTCTGTCTATAGAAGGCCTGTAAAAGGTCTTCTGTCTATAGAATTCCTATAGAAGGTCTTCTGTCTATAGAAGGCCTGTAGAAGATCTTCCGTCTATAGAAGACCTGTAGAAGGACTTATGTCTATAGAAGCTCTAATGTTTTTTTGTCTATTGAAGATCTGTAGAAGGTATTCAGTCTACCGATGCCCTGTAGAAGGTCTTCTGTCTATGGAATACCTGTGGAAGGTCCCCTGTCTATGGAATACCTGTAGAATGTCCTCTGTCTATAGAAGACCTGTAGAAGGTCTTCTGTCTATAGAAGACCTGTAGAAGGTCTTCTGTCTATAGAATTCCTATAGAAGATCTTCCGTCTATAGAAGACCTGTAGAAGATCTTCCGTCTATAGAAGACCTGTAGAAGGTCTTTTGTCCACAGAAGACTTGTAGAAGGTCTTCTGTCTATAGAATACCTGTAAAAGGTCTTTTGTCTACAGAAGACCTGTAGAAGGTCTTCTGTCTAAAGAAGACCTGTAGAAGGTCTTCTGTCTATAGAAGACCTGTAGAAGGTCTTCTGTCTAAAGAAGACCTGTAGAAGATCTTCCGTCTATAGAAGACCTGTAGAAGGACTTATGTCTATAGAAGCTCTAATGTTTTTTTTTTGTCTATTGAAGATCTGTAGAAGGTCTTCAGTCTACCGATGCCCTGTAGAAGGTCTTCTGTCTATGGAATACCTGTGGAAGGTCCCCTGTCTATGGAATACCTGTAGAATGTCCTCTGTCTATATAAGACCTGTAGAAGGTCTTATGTCTATAGAAGGCCTAATGTTTTTTGTCTATTGAAGACCTGTAGAAGGTCTTCTGTCTTCTGTTTATACCCGGCCTGTAGAATGTCCTCTGCCTTTACATGAATCTCTCTATAGAAGACCTGTAGAAGGTTATATGTGTACAAAAATCCACTGTTCTATGTAGTCTAATGGAAAAAGAAGGCAAGTCTCAATGAAAAAATCCTACAACATAACCTCGAAATAAGAACTTTCGTATTGTTTGCCTTAATTTTAACTGAAGTTTTAAGCGAGATGTTCATGTGCTACAAAATCCAATACCGCCACGTTCATTGCCTATCTGCAGTCTCATAGGCAGGCAAGTGGTAGTATGAATAGTGGCTGAGAATCGTGACATGTGTAAATCTTGCTCTGGGTTTTCATAGCCAAAACGATAGGTGGAGGTGTGTGTGTGCGTAAGAAGATTCTGTTGTTTAACACGTTAATGGCAAAACTTACCCCTTTAACACTCACTGCCATCGACAAAACAATATTTTATGAAATTGTTTCTTGTTGTTGTTGTTTTCTAAACATTAGTTTAAAATCTGAAAAAATCTCACCTTTACGTTTATTCGCCGGACCGGTGGACGACAGGCAACACAAATACAAATAGCATTAACAACAACAACATACAGTAAAACATTTCTCACTCCTTTGCGTTAATTCACAATGAAGAAAGAAGTATTTCTTGCCCCCTTTTTTCTGTTATTTGTTGTTATTCGTCGTTGTTGTTCTTTAGACTTTTTTTCTGAGTCCGCTCTGCCGTGCAGATGAACCTGTATTACATCTTCTATGATTATAGCAGGTTGATGTGAGTACGACTGTGTATGTGTCACTGTCACTACTTGTACATGAGTCGAGTCTTCTCGGATCGGTTGTTTTTTTTCTACTGCTGGTGTTTTTGGCATCTTTTGAATGACAGGTTGTTGAAAATTTCAATTTACTTCAACATTTCAGTTAAGTGAGATACATACGCGCGTCGGCATCATCATCACTCCTCTTACGCTGATTTTTTCAATTTTATTTTATTCTATCACGTCGTTTTTTATTGTTGTTTTGTTTCATTTGAAGTGTATGTGTCACGCCTCCCCCAAAGTGTTGTCTATTATTGACAAATGACGGATTTTCACAAACAGATTTATTTGGGATTTATTATTAAAAAACAAAATAAAATTTTAAGATCATCCGACCCGACGCCATTCGTATTTGCATGTGTGTGATTTTGTGAGAAAAGTGCAAAGTTTTATTGATTTTGTGAATAAAAAATTTATTAAAAAGAATAAATAAATAAATAAAAATAAAAGTGGAAAAATACACCTAGCAGAAAAATAACCTCTTGGAAAAAAATTGTAAAGGCCCTCCATTTATTGAAACCCACAATATTGGGCAGAATGAGTTGTCGTTAAATATATTGCAAGGTGAGAAACAAATTTAAGTGCATTTTGGAATCCCACAAATCAGAAGTGATGTGTTATTATGCGAATTAACAAAAGGATCATTGTGAAAACTCATTTTATGAAGGATTGTGCTTTAATGGAAATGGATGAAAATTTATACAATAAAAGAAAAATCTTATCAGAAAATAGAAAAAGACAGTAGTAGTAATCGGTACTCATTTCATCTAATAAACCATGGATCTAAAATATGTGTTCCTTTTCCTATTGCGTATTAAATTATGATTCATGTGTTCTGTTAGTGCTGTTGGTTAAAAATCTAGAAACCTGCACTATAAATGTCTTAGAAAAATGTCTCCTTAAAAACTAGCCGACGGGTATTTTAACATGTTTTCAATACAGAATATAAATATACATATGATAAATTTCAAATTTCCTTTACAATTCCATCGTAGAAAAATTAAAAAAAAAATTTACAAGCACAATCACGATTTTTGGTATTCGGGTTAAGAAAAAAATCGTGGTTTCAAATCTGTTCGCGTTCACAAAATTGGATGCTGCGCTCCAAAGTTATGGGGGGTTTTATTCCCTTATAAAGAAAAAATATTTAAAAATTCCACTTTTGCTGTAATAAGAAAATGTATATATAAAGCGTTAACAGCATTTAATATCTATCCGTAGATGCCTAAATATTTACTAAATGTATTTCTTTTTTCGCGAAAAATCAAGAAATACTGAAAAAATCTTGGAGTAAATTTAATTTATTCTAATTTAGAGTCCAAATAAAACTCGAAAAAATTAATTAAAAATACGTACAGATTCTAGACAACGCGTAGAAAAATATGAGACCAAAATTTAAACGATAGGATTTATAACTGTCATATTACAGCAACAACAAAAGACGAAAACTTATTGTTGGAATATTATTTCAAAAATATATGTTTTTGTTCAATACGAAAAATAGAAAAAACATTTTTGGGAGTTATTCTACTACTTCGCTAAATTTCGTAGCAAGAACTGACGGACTTTGCTGAAACTTCTTCAGGGAAAATGCGATGACAAACCCGAAAGTGTATTTGCTTACTTTGATAAACAATAGGATTATGAAATAGAAAGTAATATTGAAATTACAACCAAAGAAAAAACATAAAAGTTAAAAAACGTATAATTCGCGAATTCGTTAAAATCAGTTAAGGCGCATGCGCTTTTCAAATACAGAGAGTGCATCTCTATCAATATGTACCGATTTTTCCACTTTTCATTCAACGGCCAAAGTGTGCCTTCAGCTGCATCTTACTGTTCAAAAAACCTTTATGTAAAATTGCGCGATGTACATAAGATTATAAGGCGCATCCGATTTCAGTGACCGCCTATAAAAAATACATCATTCTAACAAATTTTAAACAAATTCGTCAAGAACCGCGGATGTGCTACCAAATTCTATTTTATATGAAATACGAATATTACTCCAGAATCTTGGTAATTTATGCCACACGGTTTTGGAAAATAATATCATCGCGTATAAAGGATTCCATTTATGTAAAAATAACCAAAGAAAATCGCGGTTCAATGCGCGGAATCATCAAAATATAATTTTGCAGAATTTCCTACTTTCAAGGTATCTATAACCGCCGTTTTAGTGGATGGATTTGAAAGCGGAAGGGTTCATTAGATCCCGCGCGTAAAAAAACTAAAATCACGCGGGGTTCAAGGGTACCTAAGTCACAGTTGTAAATTTTGAAGCCAAAAAATAGGTTTTTAAAGAAAATTTACGCACCAAAATTTCGACTTTGGACTGCTATTACTAGGAAGCTGTACGGAGCACACTCATGAGATATACATCAAACGACGTGGAATCACGAGTTCTACAATCCAATAAATAGTTTGGGTAATTATCTGGTTGCGCCCTCCAATTATAATAAAAATTCAAAAACCCAGATTTCAAAACTTCAAAATGTCAGCATCGATTTTAGGGGGATGCTGTCTATATATCGAAAAGTCATACATTAGAACCATGTTGCCCAAGGGGTATTCTTCAATTCTTTCTTTGAGCTCAGCTCTAAATTTTCGGTGGTTTGACCAGAAATCAAGAAAGAACACAAAAAACTTGTAAACTTCAACACATTTTTACCCACTTTTTAATATTACCACCAACACAGCTTCCGCATAAATTATATGTTATGTTTCATTTTATGCGACCACGGCTAAAACACTTCAATTAATATAAATATATTCATATTGTATAACATGTATTGACAGTTCGCGACATATTAAATGGTGAACCTCAACTTCAACGATTGTAAAATATTTTTGAATATTACCATATATTTTTTATATCATCTGATACCCTTCCTTTGCTTACGCTTTTCAAGGATAAAAAGATATTCTATCATTATGTGAAGTTACTGAAAACAAGCTATAAAATATCAGTCGGTTTTGCCGACAAAGATATGTCCTCAGCCTATCTGAATTGAAACTTTCATCTATGTGTAGATCAAATACCGGCTACACAACCAAAATCCTTTACCCCAAAAATTATGTATTTAGGAGGATTTGATAATTGCATGGCCCCTTTTTGGAAATATGAACAAACCGACAAAAATATGGATTTGGACAAATGCTCAAAAGTGTTGCCGAGGAGGTACCTGCAGAAACGGACACCATTGTCAATTTTTCCGAGTCACCAGTACTTTCACTATATAATTTAGAGCGTTTGGACCATAATATAAGGAAGCCTTGACTTGTCCCACGCAAACAAGCCCACAAGGAGTATCTTCCGTAACAATTACCAAAGGATCCTCCAATTTAACTGCATTTAAACAATAATTGGCTTCACTAATAAACAAAATTTTCAAATACAAAAAAATCAGCTTGAGCCAGGCTGGGGTTTTAACCCACGTCTCTGAAAAAAGTAAAAAAAAAATATTACGGCGTGTTAGCGTTCAGAGCCAAACGCATAACTTCCGAAGGCTGCCCTAAAAGCGTTTGTCGTGGAAGTTTTACAGGTTAGATGAAAAAAAAGCTCAACACTGTAAAAAAACAACTTGCATTTGAGAAATGAAAAATTCGATGACATAGAAGCCACTCCAAAAGCGAAACCGGTCACATAATGGTGGTTGTGTGGCTTCGAATCTTCGGCTTTCCTTTTTCACTTGCAAAAATCTTCGGTCATTAAGCTCGCCTCCAACGAGAAATTAATTTAAAATGTTAAGCGTTTGTGAAGGAGGTTCTCTAAGGATCGATATGATTCGAGAAGCAGAAATATTACGATATGCAAAGTTGGAAACAACCGAGTCACTGGTTCGAGAGTTGTCGTGCGGCCGTAGGGTTATTTCATAGCTTTCACGCCATTTTAGTTCTAATTGAAGCTGGAAAACTATCGATAGTCTGACTATCGTTTTGATTGCTGTCGTAAAACAAAGGTTACGTCGGCCACCAAAACAATTAATTTGGCTTATCTGTCTATAAGCAAAGCTTCACGTCAGTGATCAAAACGATAGTCCGACTATCGATCGTTTGTCAGCTCTAGTTCTAATAGGGTCCCCGAGGAAAACCCACTGCAAAAGAAATCAAAACGATTCGAGAGGAGGCCTTAAACTGCACTTTTCCGAAATTTTGTCTGGGAGGTACGCAAAAGGAGTGGACTGATATAGCCCATATTAGCACCTGATGTATGTCGGGTAGAAATATTACGATGTGCAAAGTATGGACCGAATCGGTTACACCCTTCGAGAGTTAGCTCACAATTTTAACTTTTGTGGGGAAGATATCCTAGAGAGTTGACCGGTATTGCCCATCTTTGAACTTAAATTAAGTTCGGAGAAAATCTTATGAAGCCCAAATTTTTGCTGTCATGCGCTACAGCCTACAAGACAGACATACGGACGGATAAGGCTAAATCTATTCCAAATTGTTTGAAACTGATTTTGTCCAAACATACTTGGGGTCGAAAGCCGTTGTATCGATAAGGCACACTTTGTAGTGGTAAAAGAGTGTATAAAAGGGTATATTAGTGCCTCGTTAGCATAAAGGCTGCATACGAGTATCAAATTCGAAACTGATTTATTTCTCGAATAATTATTATAAAAAACAAGTCAGTCGGACGAACAATACCCTCAAGAGGATCCCAAAAGGATTTATATATTTTAAGACCTTACAAGAGGACTTCGTTATAATTCAAATACTCAAAAGAGGATTTCTATAAATATTAAGACAACGCAAGCAGATTTTATAAAATCCAATGCCTTACAAGAAGATGTATATAGTAGTGTAGACCAAGGGAGAGGGTTTCTATTAATGTTAAGACCTCACGAGGGGACTTCTATAGAATTCAATGCCTCACAAGAGGATCTATATAGCTTTGTAAGCCAACAAACGCTTAAGCCAACAAGACCTCACAAGAGAAATTAATACTCCCAAATGATCTTATATAGCTGTGTAGGGCTACAAAGAAGGAAGGAATTTAGGAGGATTTATATAACTTGCAGGTCTACGAACAGGGCTACTATAAATGTTAAGACTACGCTAGGGGGCTTCTATAGAAGTCATGGTCTCACAAGATTATTTATATGACAGTGTAGACCTGCGAAGAGGTCTTCTATTAATGTTAAGACCTCACAATGGTAATTCTTTATTATTCAGACGATTTGTACAGCTTTGTAGGTCTATGAAGGTGACCTTTATAATTGTTAAGACCTCGCGAGGGGTTTTCTACAGAATTCAAGGCCTCACAAGAGGATTCATATAGCAGTGTGGGCCTGCTAGGAGGGCTTCTATTAATGCTATGACCTCACAAGCGTACTTCTATAGAATTCAAAAGAGCAAAGTGGATTTATATAGCTTTGTAAGTCTACCAAGGGAACTTTTATTAATGTTGAGACCTCACAAGGGAGACTTTTATGGAATTGAAGTCCTCCCAAGAGGATTTCTATAGCAGTATAGGTCATGTTTTTGTGAGGGGAACTTGACCCAATTCTGCCATGTGGTGTAATTTTTTCTTCTGAATTTTATTCTGATTCTGTGGGATCGCTTCTACGTCTTCCATACTGTGGGTACGCTCTCTGTATCTGTATTATCAAACGCTTCTGTACCTGTTCATCAGTTTTATTCTTCACTCTTTGGTAGAATTTTCTGACTTCATTCGGACTCCTGTAAATATGGACCTTTCACACTTCCATTTTTCTATGTATTTCTCCCTTCTTCCTGTGGAATATCGGTTTAGTTTTCCCTCATTTGCTCCGCATACCTCTCTCCTGTGTTTTGCATTGCTACTGATTGTCAGGTATCAATACGGCAATCCTGGTTCTTTGGTAGAACCTTCTTCTACCCACACAGCAAAAATTTGGAAGCCACGTTACCCGAATAACGTGCTACCTTATGCATTACTAGTAGGTTCAAAAATAACACTGTGAACACAAATTTTGGGGCAGAGATAATTCCTTTTGGAGATGAAAGCCCTTAGTGAGTATATTAAGAATCCCAAAGGACAGATCCGCCGTGAGTTGAACATCCGCGTTATGGCGTGATTAAGTTTTTGCTAGAGACGCTGTAAGGCATCAGGAATTAGCGTTATATCTTTGTTCACTGTTGTTTTAGCTTATTTTTGAGATGACATGTCTGCAGTCAAATCGAATGAGGATTATTTTCGTAGAGCACTTTGACCTTCTAACTCGCTACCTTCAATGTCCTTTTCGTCCTTAAAATAAAAGAGCCGCTATAAAAGTACCACAAGATGACGTTTTTCAGCTTCGAAATGTTCTGCAAAAATGTTGCTCAGAAAATTTTAGGTACGGCCCTCAATGACAACTAATCGATTTTGTCCCGTTTTAGTTTTGAGCATTTATCCTGTTTTTATTCAGAACATACAAAAACACAAAACAAATTTTTCTGAGCAAACAGGGGTAAATGTCAAATATGACTATAAAAACGCGACAACATCGATTAATTATCAATGAGAGCCGTACCTAAAATTTCTAAGCAACATTTTGGCAAAACATTACAGCAATTTCGTGAAAATTCACCTATGGCCCCATACAAATTACTGTGGAAACTTTGAGGCCCCAGTGGCACGTGCTAGCATATTCCGATTGTGCTCAAACTTTGGCAATCTTAAAATCTAACAAAACTAAACACCTTAGGGGGATGCCGCCTAAAAAAATCCTACATCGATTTTTTTCCCTTTGAGTTAGAACCAGTCTAGTGTGACACAGTCTGTAGTGTTTTTAGGTATAACTCAGAAGTTCGCATAATTAATTTCAGAATAAAAGAAAAATGGGTTAGTAAGTTGATTTAAAAGTATTCACGTCTAACAAAAAATACTATATAAATCCGTTATTTAATAAAGGGAGTTTTTGCTGAGAAATTACGGATTTGGTGTGGAGTAAAAGTGGGTCATTACGCTGTTATATTATCGGGGCGAGCAGCGAGCGGTCTGTCATGCTACGCAAAGTTTTCGTGTTATTATATTTCGTGGAACTCCAACCCACTTTTCGGGTGTCTTTGTTTCTTGAGACCTGATCTGGTGATAGCCTGTGGTCTTAAGATTATCTAGATGTTTTAATCTCATGGTTATAACTCAAGCGTTTTAGGATGTTTAACGAAAACTGAAGTTTTTACTACGAGACTCCTCCCCTATATCTGCTATATTTTTCTAACTGGGCATTGCAATATTCGCATCCTGTGGACGTAGTAGCATTTAGTTGTGCCTCTCCGGAAGGCAAAGCAATTCTTTTTTTTTTTAATTTACACATTGTTAAATTTAATAATAATAATAAATAATAATAATTTTAATAAATTTAATAAAAGCAATAACTATTTTTATTTCCTACCATTTCAGGTCCCAAAGATTGTGATATACCCAAGGCTGCGCTGTCGGCCTTACATGCTGGGGTCAATAGTTTTGGCCAACTGACAAACGGTCCACCCAACACGGGCGATCTGACGCTGAACGGTGTTGGTGGTGGAGGCGGTGGTGCGCGATTACACGTCTCCAATAATTTGTGCGATAATCCCAATCCATTGGGTAATAATAACAATAACAACAGCAACAATAATAACAACAGTATGCAGCAACAAGATCAGGTACGTTTCAGGTGGATTTATTTATTCAACCCACAACTACATAAATAAATATCATTGCCTCATATCATAAATATATATTCAATATTAATCAATGTTCTTTTTTTCGTTTTTTCTTCCTTGGTGTATTTTTCTAAATTTTTTCATAAAATAAAAAATGATAAATTATAAAAAAACTATTTCCAAATTAAAAATATATAAAAATACGTATTTATATACAATATTTGTGCTGTATGCTGTGGACATCTTCTTCTTCTCATAATGCAACTGCAACTACAATACACATCCATACAAAATTATCATCAAACAATTGAAAATAATTTTGCATATTGCAATTTGAATGCTTTGCAAAACAATCAATCAACCAACAAACATCTACAACTACAACAAACAATCAAATCAAAATATTTTTGTAAACGTTCAATGTTTTCAAAATCAAAACAAAAAAAAACCTTAAAACAAAGTAAGTGTGATTTAGTTTTCTTTATCTCTATGCAAAATTTGTTTTTCTTCTTCTATTTGGTTTTCTTTCTTTTGTTTCATTTATTTGGCAAATTAATTTAGTTGTAAATTTTGTGCACTAAATGTTTATGTGTTGGTTTATTAACAATTATATAAGTCGTTCATTAATGTTTTCTAGCAGTATTAACAAATTTTGTATAAGAACATGTTCTAGATATACTATTCGACGTAATATTAGATATAATATCCGAAAATATTCTAACGATGAATATTAAAGAAAGTAATGGATCACATTAGATGCCTACATGAGCCAAACAACTCATTACAGCGTAATGTAATCAAGCTAACTTCTACAATACCAGTAGATTAAAAATAATGGGCTACTTCTTTAAAATTTTACAAAGCAAGACTACTTACTTTAATCATTACTAAGTAATTAATGCGGTTGCACAGAACGTGTGTGTCCGACTACAAAACCGATAATTTTGAGTTCAACGCCCACAGTCGGAAAACCAATTTTTTGATAAAAAACTATGAAAAGTTGTTAAAATGTTGGGTTAATATTTGTAAATAGTTACGGATACCTAACTTAAATTATAATTAAATGGTACTAAACACGTTATTTTGTAATGGGAGCTATTGCTGCGAATAAGCATTTATGTCCGTCAAGTTAAATTGACCTTTTGTGTATTTAGAAAAATTAGAAAAAAATTGCCCCCTTAGCTATGAGTTAACATCAATATTTGAAATTAGGAAAAAATAAGATCGATTGATGTATGCTGGATGTTTTATGAAAAAATGGATAAAATTGTGTGATAGAGATTTATATAGGCTTTAAAAGACTAGTATAGGGGGTCTTCCATAGTATTGAAGGCCTCACAAGAAAGTTTTAGAAAACCGAAGGTCCTCAAAAGTACTCCATAGAATTCAAAACATAGTGTGAGAACTTCTATGGAATTGGTTTTTTTTCAAGAGGGCTTATGAAGAATAGAAGGATTTACAAGACGGCTTCTAAAAAAATTGAAATCTTCTTAACATGAAAGGTCTCACAAGGTCATTTCCAGAGACTAAAACCATTGCATAAGTACTTCTATGAAAGCGAGAGTCTCTCATGAGTAGACAGCGGAATCCTATGCAAATGCATATATGGTTAGGATGGTCGTAGAGAAAATCTGATTAGACAGAAACTCGTTTTATCACAAAATAAAAGGAATTAGGCCCAGAAAATTTTGCATATTTTGCATATCGTGCATATATTGACATAATTTTACATATTTGCATAAAATGAGCATATGCAAAAATATAAACAAGGATTTGTGGTCTAAAAATCCCACCGAAATGCCTGAAATGTGGTATTAAGTCTTCGTTGGGGGTATGAAATTTTACACCTGAAATTTGTCCGCATGGGTCCACGTCTTAATATATATATTGATGCCCCCATATAACGGTACCTTCCGATTTCCTATATTTTGAAGGTTTTGGTCTCAACATCAAACGTAAATGGCTGACATTTTGTATAAAGTCTTCGTTGGGAGTATAAAACTTCCCACCTGAAATTTGTCAGTATAGGCCCTCGTCTTCATATAGCCCCCATAGAACGGTACCTCCCGATTTTCAGTATTTTGAAAGTTGTAGCCTCTATATCCCACCGAAATAACAGAAATTTGGTATTTAGTCTTCTTTGGAGGTATAAAACTTTCCACCTGGAATTTGTCGGTATAGGTCCAAGTTTTCATATAGCCCCCATAGAACGGTAACTCCGGATTTCTGGTATTTAGTAGGTTCTGGCCTCAATATCTCTACGAAATGGGTGAAATTTGGTATTAAGTTTTCCTTGGGGGTATAAAACGTTGCACCTGACATTTCTCGATATTGGTCCACGTCTTCATATAGCCCCCATAGAACGGCACCTCAGGATTTCTGGTATTTTGAAGGTTGTAGCCCCAATATCCCTCCGAAATGGCTGAAATTTGGTATTAAGTCTGTCTTGGAGGTATAAAACTTTCCACTTGGAATTTGTCGGTATAGGTCCACGTCTTCATATAGCCACCATAGAACGATACCACCCGATTTTCGGTAGTTTGAAGGTTGAGGCTGTGGTTATACTTTTCTCTATTTTATTGACTTGTCTGAAAAGAATTTTATACAGAAAAATTTTACATACAAACATTTTTGTACCTATCATTGAAATATTTGTTGCATAAGACAATATGTAAAATGTATAAATTTTGCATAGGCAAAAATTTATGCATTTTGCATATGTCATATGTTTCGATTGCAATTTAATCAGAAGCCAAAAATATGCCCAGTCCCAAAATTTGACATGAATCGGACCAAAAATAGGGGTTGCATAAAATTCCGCTGTCTACTCATAAGGACTTCTAATACAATATTATAGGCATCGCGAGATAATTTCTTTAGAACTCAAGGCCACGCAAGGAAACTTCAATAGATGCAATACCTCATTATAGGACTTTTATGGAATTGAAGCCATCACCAGACAGCGTTTATCGATTTCAAGGTCCGACGGCACTTTTATTGTTTGAAGCCATATAAATAGGCATTTCATTAGATTAAAAGATCTTACAGAAGAACTTCTGTAGAATTCAAAAGTAGGACTTCTATAGAAATCAGTGCTCCCAAGGTAACATCTACAGAAATG
This sequence comes from Musca autumnalis, assembly GCF_047663935.1. Classification (NCBI taxonomy): domain Eukaryota; kingdom Metazoa; phylum Arthropoda; class Insecta; order Diptera; family Muscidae; genus Musca; species Musca autumnalis. The sequence goes on along the minus strand of NW_027412088.1, from coordinate 12,770,280 downwards.
AAGGCCTTATAAGGGGACTTCTTTAGTATTCAGGCATAGGAAAAGGCTTCTATTAAAGTTAAGGGCTCACAAGGGGACTTCTATAGCATTCATGGTCTCACAAAAGGATGTATATAGCTTTGTAGGCCTACGAAGAAGGCATCCATAAATGTTAAGACTTCACAGGAGGACTTCTAAAAAATTCAAGGCCTCACAAGAGGGTACATATAGGTTTGTAGGCCTACGGAGAGGGATTCTATACATGGTAAGGCTTGACAAGGGGGCTTCTACAGAGTTCAAGGCCACACAAAAGGATATACACATATAGCTTTGCAGGCTTCGAAGATAGTATATATAAATGTTAAGATTTCTACAGAATTCAAGACCTCAAAAAAATGTATAAAGCTTTTTAGTCCTATGAAGACGGTTTCTAATAATGTTGAGAATTCAAGGCCCCACAAGAGAGCTTGTAGGCCTACGAGAGAGCTTCTATTAATGTTAAGACCTCACAAGGGGACTTCTAAAGAATTCAAGGGCTTGCAAGAGGATATCAATTGCTTTGCAGGCTTACGAAGAGGGTTTATATTAAAGTTAACACCTTACGAGGGGATTTCTATAGAATTTAAGGCCTCTCAAGAGGATTTATATAGCTTGTAGGCATACGAAGAGGACATTTATAAAGGTTAAGACTTCACGAGGAACTTCTATAAAGTTCAAAGCCTCATAAGAGGATTTATATTGCTTTGTAGGCCTACGAAGAGGGCTTCTAGATCTGGTAAGACCTCACATGGGGACTTATATAAAATTCAAAGTCTGAATAAAGGATTTATAAATCCTCATAAGCCTAAGTAGAGGGCTTCTATAAATGTAAAGACCTCACAAGTGATTTTTTTTAGAATTCAAGGCATAATAGAAGAGTTTCTTTCTAGACTGGTGAAGACGACATCCCTATATTACAGTGTCGCACAAACGGATTTATACATCTTTTATAGGAGTATAAATTTGGTATCTTCATATTTCAAGGGCTAGCAAGAGTACTTCTATGGAATTGTAGGTCTTACTAGTAGAGTTGTGTAGTTCCGGAACGAACTAGTTCCAAGGAACTATTCCGGATAAGGAACTATTGGAACTATATCCAGCTCTTGCGTTTATATAGTTCCCTTAGTTCATATAGTTCCTTTCGTTATTCTCGTTCCTTCAATTTAACGCCTACGTCGATCTTTCGTTTTTGCTGTTTGTTCGTTGTAATTTATTTATTTTTATGTGAATTCATCCACCAAACAATGAAAACATTTCGGTCTCAGAACTCGGAACGAAAGAAAAGAGCGACGAAAGAGAAAGATTCGTTGAACTATTTCGGTCTCGGATCTATTTGGAACGATGAGTGAGAAAGATTCGTTGAACTATTTCGGTCTCGGAACTATTTGGAATGAAAAGAACGATGAAGAGAAAGATTCGTTGAACTATATCGATCTCGGAACTATTTGGAACTATGGAACTACTTTAAGGAACCAGTTCCTTTTGGGAACAGGAACCACAAGAAGACTTTACAAATGTCAATGTTTCGGAAGAGTAATTCTCAGAATTCAAGGTCTCTCAGGCTGACTCTGGATATGAAGAGGAAAACCTAAACTTTTAAGAAGACTTCTATTGCTATATAGGCCTAAAAAGTATAGAATTGAAGGACTCAATCAAAAACAATTACACAGTTTTCTCACAAGAAGTCTACTATAAAGAAGAAAACCCAAATTTGTAAAACACCGTTAAACTTTTGGCCGGGTAGAAGTTTTGACCGCAGGCAAATTACAATCAAAGTATCTAAAATACATGTATATAGAATTTGAAGTATCGTTATATGGGGACTATATAAAACATTACATCGACGTGCTACATCCAAGAACAACTTCTATTCGACATATACCAATACAGAGGAAGTCTGAAATTACATCACTATACGCACTGCGTATTTCCGAAAGACAGAAATTGGAGGATATGAGTCAAATGTATATCTTCCAAACTTTAGCAATCTGTGTACTCCGCTGGTCGCCGAATTTCATTCTAAGTTTTAAAATAATTTTTCAGGAGTCAATAGTGAGTGGTCCGCCCAAGTCAATCCCAAAAGTTCTTTTTTATAAAAATGTATTATTTTATGAATGGGTGCCACCGGGATGCAAAGATATACACACCCGCCTTGCACGATGGATGTCTGTGTTCGATTCCCAGGCCAGGCAACATCGAAATTTTAACGGTGTCAAAAATATGCCTCAGTAATGTTGGCGACATTTCCTGAGTATTTTAGCCATGTAAAACTTCTCTACAAGTAGTTTCTTAGGACACGCGAAATGCGATGTATAGTTCATACACGAACTAGTTCAATCTAATGTTTGACCGCAAACAGCTACTGAACTAGGTCCGTACAATTAAAATTTTTTTACTGATTTAAAAAACAAAAAAAAATGGGTCTGAACTTGTGCGGTAACTTTTTGCGGAAATGGCGAACGTACTTTTGTACTGATTAATCGTTGGAATAACTTTGAACCTCTAACAGAAAAGTTATTAATCTAGTATCGTAGCGGATATAAAGACCTGAGTACATAAGCTGCCTCGCCTGCTTACCTTGCTTCCTTCTGATAATAGAATAAAAAAGATAAGAGCAACCTAGTTCGAAATTGGCTCGGCCTTCTTTCTTCTTTTATTTTTGTTATGTCAGAAATGAAGCAAGAAATTAAGGCAAGCAGGCGGATATAACAGCCAGATGACCGACTGAACTGAACTAAAGCAATTATCAAATAAAAATAACATTGAATCTGCGAATGCCAGATGAACTATGAAGGACTATGAATATAATTACTTGAAAATATGACCTATAATGTTTGTTTTTGGACCAAACTTTCAGAGAAATATAGTTAATCCATATCAGTAGCCCTTTTTTATTTTTATCCTTATCTATGCATATATGGCATATTAAAAATTGCATGTTTTCATTTTTCTTAAAATCTAACCACAAGCATGTTTAACCCTTTCCTATTGTTCTTTTTGTTTCTTCTACTGCCCTATTTCCTTTATCTCTATTATAATTATATCTTTATATTACTATTTTACAGATAACGGATAAAAACAATAAACAGAAACGGCATCGGACACGTTTTACACCGGCCCAGTTAAATGAACTGGAGCGGTGTTTTTCGAAAACCCATTATCCGGATATTTTTATGCGTGAAGAAATTGCAATGCGCATTGGATTAACCGAATCCCGAGTTCAGGTGAGTACCTATCTATTTACTTATTCCAGACACAACACAGATCTTCTCTCTGTTTTTAATATGTGTGAGTTGAGAGAAGATTTTCTTTAGTTGGGATTTCTGTCATTAGCCACAAATCCTTTTAGATTGATTTACCGACAAACGTGCATGGGCATACTAATGTTGACTAGTAGAACGAACAGCAGCAACAACAAAAACACGTGTGGAAGGAAAACTACAATGTCATTGTATTAAATTGCAAAAGAGTACAACTTTATTTAAATCACCCAAACATTAAATGGCTAATAAACTAATTTTATTATTTTTGGTCTCTTGGTATTGTTGTTGTGGTGGTGTCCGTTTTATTTTGCCATTTGATGAGGTTTATTTGATGTTCTAAGGATTTTAATAGACATAATAATAATGATAAAGGCATTAATATGACCGCATAATAGCAGCAACAACAACACCAACAATAACAATGTGTAATAGTAAAGTTAATTTATATGCTAATTTTATTAACAACAATGCACAACAACAACAACAACAATAGCAGCAGTAGCAACAAAAGGACACCCTGCCATCAGGATAATACGTGTAAAGCCTTTGGAATGACATTTTAAGCCTAAAATCAAACATATTTTTATCTATAATAGTGCTAATAAACATAACACAAAATCCCTGCCAAAAGTCATGGCAATAGCAAAGCCATCCCTCCCCTCTCTATCATTACGTCGACTGACATTCAGCAGCAGCCAGAGACCCCTTGGTGCGTTATATTGCAATTTAACACTTGTTTATGTTCTTTGGTACATGTGCAGTGGAAAACGGAGGGAGAGAAGTCGGTTGGAAAAAGGTAGCACTGCGATTGGGGGTGAGTTGGAAATGTTCTTTTATTTCCGGCCACTGTTATGTGTTGTTTGCCGCTGTTTTCAGTCATTTACAAAACCAACATTGATTTACAATTATTAAAAACAATTTATCAAATCGCCTATAAAGGGATTGGGATTTAAGTTGACTTTAATACGTTTATTTTACAACAACATCTATTTGCACATTTGTAATTAGTTGGGTGAGAAGTAAGGAAGCAAGGTACATATGGAGTAAGGAATGAATAAAGGGAATACAAAAAATTGGAGAAAGAAGTTTTTAATTCTTTAAGAAAATAATGCCAAACTTGTGTCAAAATGTCTACTAGAACAGTTTACTCTTACTTGCATACTTAGCTGGCCCATTACAGAACATTTGTTCCATAGACCGAACTAAGAAAAGATCTCCAATTCTCTCTGTTTTTCGCTTCGCTTTCTGCAATACCGCGCCTTTTCATTTCTTCATCCAATTGTGTGTGATTCTGAGTGCACCGCCATATGGCATGTATTCATACGCCTTTTTAGCGTGTTCATCATCGCTCATTCTTATTATATGGCCTAGCCAACGCAATCGTTGCATCTCGATACGTTTAACTATATTCATGTCTTTGTATAGCTGATATAGCTCGTGGTTCATACGACGTCAGTATTCATCGTCAACGCAAATCGGCCCGTAGATCTTTCGAAGAATTTTCCTCTCAAACACACCAAGCACTGCCTTATCTGCTTGCGCAAGTACCCATGCTTCGGAGCCATACATTAGCACGGGTAGTATCAGCGTTTTGAAGTGTTATTTTTCTTTTGCCATTTTACCATTTGCATCTCGTATTACCTTTTCCAGCAAAATGTTGAATAGGTCACACGAAAGACTGTCTCCTTGTCTGAAGCCTCTTTTGGTACCAAACTCTTCAGAGAGGTTCTTTCCTATTTTAACTGAGGAACTCGTGTCAGTTAAAGTCATTTTGCAAAGCCGGATGAGCTTTGCGGGGATACCAAATTCAGACATGGCTTGGAATACTTTTGAACGCAGCGGGCTTTGGAAGGCTGCTTTATAATCGACAAAAAGGTGGTAGGTGTCGATCTGCATCTCTTGGGTCTTCTCCAGGATTTGCCGCAGGTTAACTATCTGGTCAATGGTGGACTTGCCAGGTCTAAAGCCGCATTGGTACGGTCCAATTATCTCGTTGACCATAGGCTTTAGTCGTTCGCACAATATCCCTGACACGATCTTGTAGGCAATAGGGAGTAGACTTATGCTCCTTTAGTTAGAGCATACAGTTTTAACTCCCTTCTTGTGGACGGAGCACAGGATTCTCAGGTTCCAATCGTCGGGTACTCGTTCTTCCTGCCAGATGGTGCTAACTAGCTGTTGAATACACCTTATCAGCGTGTCGCCTCCGGTTTGAACAGCTCGGCTGGTAAGCCTTCGGCTCCTGCTGACTTATTATTCTTCAGCCGATTTATTCCAGTCTTTACCTCTTCTTGGCTGGGCGGTATACATTCATTACCATCTTCTGGGATTGGGACTGTGGTATCATCGTCGTCTTCGCTGCTATTGGATACCAACAGTTTTGAAAATTTTTCTTTCCATATCCTGAGTACACTATCTGTATCAGTTACCAAATTACCTTGCTGGTCTCTACAGGAGGATGGGCCTGTACCAAAGCCAGCTGTTTGATGTTTCACTCTTTGGTATAATTTTCGAACTTCATTCTGGCTCCTGTGCATCCCGATGTTTTCACACTCCCGCTTTCCCATCTCTCTCTCTCTCTTTTTCCTGCGGAAAAGACGTTTCTCTCTCTCCTTTTCTCCCTGTATCTCTCTTGTGCGCTACGCGTTGCTACGGATTGTAAAGTAGCCCTATATGCCGCATTTTTCTCTTCGGTGGCAGCACGACACTCCTGATCATACCATGGATTCCTTGGTGGAGGTCTCAGGTATCCAAGTATGGATTTTGCGGCTGTTTGCATGGAGTGGGCAATATTTTGCCATTGTCCTGATATGTTATCGGGACGAGGAGTGCTTTGATTAGGCAGTTGGGCCAGTTGAGTGGAATATGCTGTGACTATCTGTTGTGATTGCAGTTTACCGATGTCCATCTTCCGTGTTGTGTATGTTCTCACTTTGTTTGCAACAAGGTAGTGGTCCGAATTAATGTTTGCGCCTCGGAACGATCGTACATCCAACACGCTCGATGAATGTCTTCCATCTATCACAACATGATCAATTTGATTTCTTGTTTTCTGATCTGGAGACAGCCAGGTGCCCTAATGAATATCGAGATGATTAAATCTGGTACTGCTAACTACCATGTTTTTTGCAGCTGCAGAGTCTATCAGCCTCATACCATTGTCAGATGTTTCACTGTGGAGACTGAATTTCCCGACTGTTGGGCCAAAGATATCCTCCTTTTCAATTTTGGCATTATAATCGCCTAGAATGATTTTAATGTCATGGGCAGGGCAACGGTCATATGTTTCTTCTAAGCGCTCGTAAAATATATCTTTGGTCTGTTTGTCCTTTTCTTCAGTGGGAGCATGAGCGCAAATAAAGCTGATGTTGAAGAATTTAGCTTTTATTCGAATTGCAGCAAGGGTTTCATTCACTGGGGTGAAGCTTGATACCAGATGTTTTAGCCTCCGACTAACTACGAATCCGCAACCAAACTCATGCTTTACGTCATGGCAGCTATAATACCGTGCGTAACCTTTAGGTGTTGTTGTGACGCCTTTCCCGGTCCATAGTATTTCCTCTATGGCAGTAATGTCGGCCTTGTACTTTTCAAGTGTATCTGCCAATGCGTAAACTGCACCTTCCCCATAAAGAGTGCGAACATTCCAGGTGCAGACTCGCAGATCATGGTCCTTAAAACGTTTGCGGGGTTGGTCAATTTTAGAGGGGTTCGTTTTTCTTTTCTTTCGTTTTTTCAGAGTAGGTTGTTTTTTCTAGGGGAGGGTTACTAACCCTACGCCCAAACCCAATTTTTTAATGTTCTTATGGGTGAACGCGCGGCACATGTTAGCTCACTACCTTTAACGGGTGTTAAAGGCAGTTCCCCAGGTGACACCACGGGGAGGTCAGTGCCACTTGAGATGAAAGAGGGAACAAGATAAATCCTGGGCCTTGCCATGTTAAAACCGGTCAGGACCGTTCCTTGGTATTTTCCATCCCCTACGTCACCCAAAAAAACTGTATGTACTACATGTATAAAGTGACTTAGGTCTGACAAGAGGTTGTTTTGACTTTGTATTGCTTGCTAACACAATGTATCATGAACTGTGAGGAGAGTTTCTTTCATATTTTAACTGAGTAAATGTTTAAATGAAATCACATATCCTTGTTACTATCAACACATATCCCTCTGAACTTTCGCATTAAGAGACCTATTTATAGCAAATCTCTATGCCGTAGCATGCAATACAAAATTAGCCACCTGTTTGCTAAAAATTGCCAAATCAAACTTTTGCAAAGAACGTGGGGGGAGTGGACAGAAGAGAAAAAAGAAACTATTTACCAAAAAACTTTGGACATTTATTTAAACCACAAGGCAATAATAAACTTCTACGTTCAGACATGCCACTGCAACTTCTTCCTCCTTTTAATGTAAGTACGAATGTATGTATAACAACAAAGGCAACTAAACACACAGACGTTGGTTCAAAGACACAAACATTTGTGTGGTTGTCTGAGGAAGTGACATAAGTCGACTTATGTCAATGTTTATTTTGTTAGTAAATGATGATTGGCTCTGATATAATTTCGTGGAATAGGGCTTACCTCGCTTTAAAAAAATTTTTCATGAGTCTTGATAATGCGAAATATGTGATTAAAAACTTTAACCAAATATTTTTTATTTTTGTTTTAATTTTTTTTGTGGAGAAAACAACTTATTTTAAACAAAAAACTCTATACAAAGTTAAGTTAAATTAAAATTTTTATTTATTGAAAATTAAATAATTGCACAATTATATGATATGTGCCTGCCAAATTTTTGCTGGGTAAATTATAGTCAGTATTTTCCCTGGAATACATTTTTGGCCAAATTTGTATGTAAAAAAGAAAAACTCAACATATAAATAAAATAGAAGCCAGTAAGTAAGGGTTATAGTCACACGGGACCAAATACGTGATACCCTACACCACTACCCTGTGGCAGTAGCTTTCCACATTCTTAATCTTATTGTTGCCTCATGAAAAAGTTAAATTTTCGACTTATGCACTTTCTTCCACAAAACACAGATTTATCTCAGCCTAAAGTTTACCTTCTCATATACATACATCTAAGGATTACACCAAAAAGTGGAGTAGAATACAAAAAAACCCACACGGAACAGGAACAAATTTAATGAAGCAGTAAATTTGATTGTCGCATAAACAAAGGTTAGACACCAAAAACCAGCAGCCAAATACTCCTGCACTCATTGACTTCCCTCATGTGTACATTACCCCCCAAATGCCTTGCCATAATTTTTGGTTTGGGCTTTCAAAGGAAAAAAGGAAAGAGACTTGTAACCTCTAATATGCCTCTTTTCTACTCTCTGGCTAGTAATTTTCCGATTTTTTTGTTTCTTGTCTTCCTTTTAGCCTGTAATATTGCTTCCGTTAACCATTTTCATTCAGTCAGCTTAAATTTGAGTTTATGAGTTTTCCATAAAAGGCATACTTTTAGGCTTTAAATATAAAATATTATTAAAGAATATTTTATTGCTTATGGTGAGATTTTTTTACAAAGAATGTAATTTAAAGTGGTAGAAGTGAGGGGATAGGAATTTGGTGGGGTGGTTACTTTGTTTTGAAACCTGTTAAATCCTCCAACGAGATAAGACAATGTTAAATGAAAAAAGGAACAGTTTGGGCCCAGAGTATGAACAAGTAAAAGCCGCGTTATGTTCGGCCGGGTTGAATTTTTATACCATCCACCAAAATAATTGAAACCAGATTCAACACTTTTGGATGAATGATGTGGCTTAAACTTTTAAATTCTCAAAATCGGGAGTTTCCGTTGTACGGAGGCTATACGGCGCTTAGTTAAGGCGCACCATGTATGACACTGTTTTATAAGGAGACGATACAGACAGTAAATTGTACCAATTGGAATTTCTATATCTCTAAAATGGTAAAATCTACGAAAATACCATAAAGACCAATCTTGTAGAGAATTTTCATAGCCACAACATTTTTTTAACCCATTTCGATATGGTTTGCGGTTTTCTTACCAAAATCGTGAAAACCTAAAACACCCTTAAAACTGGCGACTTGAATCGCGATTTATCTAAAAAGCGCTCCGCCGATTTTTTTGTTTCTTAATTTTTCTTATCTATGAAAATTGAAGTTTCAGAATCCGCAAAAACTTCCCAGGTGTTGTTGTTGTAACAGTGTTTGTTATTATGTTTGTATGTTTGTTCTTCTGTTCAATCTGGCTCAGGGTCTATCTCCAGTTCCAGGAAAGTGGCTGCTTCGACGGGATGTAACCACAGATCCACTGGAGTTAGATGAGTAGGTTTGGCTGGGCAGTTGAAAAGGTGTTTTGTGTCGTGCGGGCCCATGCCGCATACTGGGCAGATGTCTTGCACGGCACGATAGATTTCCGCCCAATAAGAATTTAGGCGACTGCAATATCCCGAGCATAGTTGAGCCAAAACTACTCTGGTTTGTCGTGGCAGCTGACGCTCCACAGCTGCGATAGATGGGGGAATGTGAATGCTATTCAAACCTGCTTGATATGCTTCTTGATCTAGGGGTTCTCTCCTGTATCGTTGGACCTCTCCCTCTAGAGCATGAATATCCCTCATGATCTGCCTGAATGTGTCGGGCCTAACCACAAGATGGTGATTGGGATGGCTCACACGGTAACATCCAAGTAGGTACTGCAACGAAAGCATCTCATTGTGTTGCTTTACTGGAAGAATCTTTGCGTGCTCATGTAGATGGTCCACTGAATATTTGAGGAGGCACCCTGTTGCTGTTCTCAGGGCGTCATTCTGGCAACTTTGAATCTTTTTCCAGTTCGAATCACACAATCTCGGGGACCAGACTGGCGCCGAATAGCTTACCACAGACCGACCTATAGCGTTATATGTGGTCAACAAGGTTTCTTTATCTGCACCCCAAGTGCTGCCGGCTAGGGACTTGAGGACCTTGTTCCTACTTTTCACGTGAAAGTAGTGTCGAATGTGACCCCTAAGATTTTGGGGCAGTTTGTGGTCGGAATTCTGCTACCGTCAACCTCGACATTCAATTCTCTTCCAAACTGCGCTGTCCATGTGGTGAACAGAGTGGCTGTTGATTTTGTGGTGGAAGTCTGCATATTCCTCGAATGGAAAATAGTTAATCAGTCTCTCACAGATGTCATCAGGATAGGTACCCGACGCCAGGATCGTGTAATCATCCGCATACGTTACGATCTCGATGCCGGAGAGGTAGAGGTTAAACAGTTCCGGAGATATCACCCCACCTTGGGGAGCTCCCTGTTTCACTCTACGGTGTTTGGACTTCTTATTCCTGAATTTCACGTACGTCTGGGGTCCACACATATAATTGACTATCCAACGTTTCAAGCTTGGCCGGAGGGTTGTCTGCTCAATGTCCTCAAACAGCGTGGAGTGCCTGACTGTATCAAAGGTTTTTGATAAGTCAAGCGCCACCATCACTGTTCTATCGCACGGCTGTCTCTGGTTGAGTCCTTGACAAATATGTGTGGTAATGGCGTGCAGCGCAGTTGTCGTGCTGTGCTGCTTACGGAATCCATGCTGATGATCGGCAACTTGATAGCTATTTCTGATACTGGGGAGGACTAAGGCCTCAAGGGTCTTTGCTACGAGCGACAAAAGCGAAATCGGCCTGTACAATTCATCTTTGCTGGCGTCCTTGCCGGGCTTCCATAGTGGGGCCACCCTGCCCATTTTCCAGACTTCGGGAACAATGAGGGTGGATAGCGATAAGTTGAGAACTTTAGTGAGATATTCCACTCCCGGCTCATCCAGCTGCCAACGCTGCCATCCAGGGCCCAACGCTTTGGATGATTTAGCGTTCCTGATGGCATTGGCAACATCATCCATTGTAAATTGTGGTGGTTCCTCCTCGGCAGGAAGAGATCTGATGCGACGTAATACTTTTCTCTTCGCCCTGTCTCTGTCGGGGTGCTCGACAAACTGTAGATTGAAATAACTTGCGCACCTCTTTGGGTCAGTCAACGTAACGTGGCCAAACGTGACTGAGGTCCTATCTTCCCTTCTTCCAGGGTTCGAGAGTGACTTAACCGTTGCCCACAATTCACCTATACCGGCTTCAATGTTGCAACTCTTCAGATGATTTAACCACTTGTTCCGCTTATGTTCGCCACCAGCCTGTTAACTTCCAGTGTCAGCTCCCTGACTCTGGGGTCATTGGGGTTGGTTCCGCGAAGCTCATCACGCTCATTTGCTAATCCCGTCGCCTCTGCTGGGAAGTTTGGTCATACTTCGGGTATTCGACCATCAGGGATATGGCGAGCGGCTGCAGCAGTGATGATGTCTCGGAACGTCCATTCCACTACCCGAACATCAGAAGGATTGGGCAGTTCTCTAAAGCGGTGATTGTTGAACTCTCTGAACCCCAGCCAATCAGCTTTCTTATGATTGACGAATGTGCGGCGTTTAGAGGTAATGAAATCGGGTGGTCTGCTAATGGTCCGATCCAAGGGAAATGACGGGTTGCCAGGAAACGTCATTTGTCAGACCAGGTGACACGATTGGTATGTCTGGCAAGCTGTGACTCCTTCCATTTAAAGTTGCTTCAAGAGCACCGTGCCATATTACAACTGAATCGATAATCATATGGGAATAATATGTTCAAAATACCTTGAAAAATAGATGGGGGCTATACCAAAACGTGGACTTATATAACCCGTTTTCAATACCACCGAAATTTTATCCACCTACTTCAATCAGACACACACACGGACGCACATGATTATATAGATGTAGAATTGCATGCTGATCAAGAATATACATATACATGTATATACTTCATAGGGTCGCAAATGATTATTTTGAGGAGTTACAAACGGAATGACATACTTAATATGCTCTCCATACTATGGTGGAGGGTATAAAAATTCGTAGTACTATCATAGGGGCAATCTATGATGAAAACTGTGGAACAATCTATGGCCGGTACCTCTGCGAAAATCCTTTTTAGTACTTTAGTGTTTTTTTTGGGATAAACTAAACTTGTCATATTAGGTTCCCACAATGGTTTATCTGATAATATTTTTTAACATCACCCCTCAGGAAAGAGTGCTTTCTTTTTGAAAATTCATTTCGAAAAACCGATACTCAAACATGCCTAACTTCAAGGTAATTTCAATTTTCTCATCTTAAACACATCTCTGGTCGACCTAGTGATTACATATTAACACAAAAAGAAATCTGATAATCTCTCTTCTCCCCCACCCCCGGAAAATAAACGCAAAACTTTCCCATATTATAAATCTATCAGTGATTTATGGTGTGCGATGAAACAGACACTGTTAATGTTACATTAAGACAACAATGACTATCAACAATTCATCATTTGACCCACAGGACTAACGGAGTGGACTTTCTCCAACACCACCGCAGATGTGTAAAGGAAATAAAGAGCAAAGGTGCTTTGATTAATGTCTCTCGCATGTGCAAAGGGAAAACAAAGTTTATTACAACACTTTCTGGCAGGATGGCTGGCGGGGAAGAATAAGACAAAAAAACTTCGGAATCAAACACACAAACAATAGTTTCATAATAGCTAAGGGAATTGTAAATCTCTCATTGACTTGAACTTGAAAGAAAGCTAAGTTTCACATGCCACACATTCTATGGGTCATAAGCAAAGGTATTTTTATAATTTGGGAACAACTTGGCAACAGAACCGAAACATCTTCATAAACAAGTAACAATGTCTTAGCAATGGTTACCACCAATAAACACAGAGAGAGAGAAAAACATTTAAATTAATCATGAAAAATTCATAAAGTTGTCAGTAAAGTGGCTGAAGTAGAAAGCACGCAATGCATGGTTACTGGTTGGTTGGTAGGCAGCATGACTGACACGTGACACTGCAACAGTCCATCGCCATCAGTATCAGAGCAACATGTTGTAAATTTTATGCCTACAGAAAATTAATAAACAAACCAATAAATATAAAAACAGAACACAGATTTCAATCTTAAATGATGTGGCAAAAACATCATCACCAACAACAACAAACTGCAAATCTCAGACGTACAAGGCAGAGCAGGGAATAACATGAATAAAACTTTTACAATTTGTGTGGAATCATGATAAGTTAATTTCCAAGGCTTTCTTTTCGAAATATAACAAATAATAGTAGACATACACAAAACAAAATCCCAAATCTATGCAACAGCTTTAATATTAGCTGAGCCATATCCCACAGACATAAGGCTTGGCTGGCTGCGGTAAAGGAGTGTGTTTGTGCATTTAACGTTTTACTCACGTGTCAACACTAACGCCGCCTCTTTTTCTTACCATTTGCATTTTGCCCTTCTACTTGGGTTTTAGTATGCATGGGAAATGACTGTAGGATTTTGTATTGAAAAATTGGGGGACAGCCTGTGGATTTTGCTTAAGAAAGGGCAACACGTTTCTATCCAGCCGTACATACACACAAACAAATTGAACAAATTAAATATTTGTAATATTTGGTCATTTTAATGTTACCACGAATGTTGGCACTCTCTTTGTCTTCGGGGATAATATCCTGCTGTGGCCCCCATTGTAGGCTGTGGGTGTTAAATGTTTTTTTTTTGCTTTTGGTGTTGACAGTCTGGCAAGTAAAAGACAAATAGCTATGAATCAAATGGGATTTAGAAAAATGTGTATTAAATTCGCATAAATAAAAGTGCAACCTCTGATTGTTTTTTGTTTATAGAAAAAGGAAGCCAATATATTTGTTGGTGAAAGATGTGAAGCTTTTGGAAACTCTCAAAAATATATGTAGCTCTGGAGGCAGATTATTGAAGAATAGAACAAACAGACTACACTGTGCAACACTGAAAATGCCAACATCTTCTGGTATGCAATTTTTGAAAGTACATATTGAGACTACAAAAACCCTAGTAGGGGTTTGCCTTGTCAGTAGTGCGATTCTCTAACACATTTTTTGAGTTACCGACAAAAATCGGTAACATTAAAGCGCAAAATTATGAATGAATAGTTCAAATAAAAGTTGACACCACTCTTGCTATCGGTAGAACTTTACGACTGATTTTTATTCGTCGCTAACTTACCGAAAAACATCGGTAATTACCGAAATTGAAAGCATTTTAATTTTACCGACGAAAAATTAGTTAGAGAATCACACTACTGATTTTATAGCCTCATCTAAACCGGGCTAAAATTACAGTTGTTTGCATTTATCGAGCCTTTATCTCAGAAACGAATAGGAATTTGTCGATGCAGTCTTTGGCAAAACTGTAGCCCTAAACTACTAGAATTTCTTTTTTGAACAGACCACATAAGAAAAACTCCATCTAGGGAATCAAAATTGATAAAATATAGAAAATGTTACATAATTGCTGAAATTCTGGTCAGTATCAGCTAAACTATTGTGACATGAACCAAGTAACCATTTGCAAAAATCTTCCAAATAATGTTCCCAGCAATTCTTCAGAACATTCTGAAACTCTAAAATACTTACTTCTTGTTGTTTCAGCGGCATTTGGAATCATATTTTTACAACACGTATGTATTTTAAACACAGTTCACACCAAGAGTTTATTCTCGCATTTCGGATTTGACTACATTTTTGACATTTTTATTAAATTGTCGTTGAAAAATATACTCAAAACAAAGTGAAAGGGCCATTTTACAACAGTGGCATGTTCTGAAGGGTTGTGTATTACATTCCCGCGAATATTTTTCCAAAAGAAAACATTAAGAAAAAATTAACAATTTTGGAGATATGTTGCGAAATATTTACAAATTATGGAAATGTTCGATATTTTATACAATTTGAGGCAATAAATGTGGATTTTCGAGTTCAATATTTCTCCAAATACCTTTTTTTTTTCTTGCCCTTATCTAGAAATTTGCTTCAGAGGTCAGATGAAGATTCATATAAGTTTCAGAGATATAGCCCAGAATTGTTTTACAAAGTCAATATTTAACCATGTTTAGATGAGGCCATAAAATCCGAGCTGGATCTGACACAGCTAAACCCAACTAGGGTTTTTGTCGTTTGGGTCTGTACTTTCGAAAAATCGTCGGCTCAAATTGTTTGCACAAGATTACCTTAAAAATGTTGCACAGTGTTATGGAAGGGCCGGACTAATTCAGAAAAAATACATATTGGAAATTGTGGCAAAATTCAATATTTGATGAAAAAACATAAATTTTTCAGTAATTCAGTAATAATTGAAGTGATCGAAATCTAGAGAGGTGAGAGCGAAAAATTTTAAAATAAGAAATGTTTCATTTTGCACAGTTGTTTTGAATCAAATTTAAATAGAAGGAGCTTACACCTGGAAAGTTTTTGCGGAGCGTTTTTTAAATAAATCGCGATTCAAGTTTACATTTTTAGGGTTTGTTTAGGTTTTTGGTTTTTTGCTTGGAAACCGCAAGTCCTATCAAAGTAAGACTGAGGAAAATGTTGTAGCTATCAAAATTCTCTACAAGATTGACCTTAATGATATTTTCGTAGGATTTACAACTTTTGAGATATAGAAGTTGAAATTGGGACAATTCAAATTTAATTCAATTCTGTATCGTCTCCTTATGAAACAATGTCATGACTGCAATTTCTCAACTTAAACTTATATATCTAAAAATATGGTAGAACATAGGAAACTTAACATAAGCCAGTCTTTTAGAGAATTTCCACAGCTATAACATATCGTGAAACCCTAACAAAAAACCTGAAAATATAAACTGAGCTTCTTTATCGCAAAAATGGTACAGCCTGAGAATAAATTAAAAACGTCAATCCTGTAGAGAATTTTCACAGCTAAAACATTTTCTTTAGCTCCATTTCGATTGGAATTGCAGTTTCCAAGCAACATCGTTAAAACCTAAAAAACGCCTAAAAATGTGAATTTTGACCGTGATTTATGTAAAAATCCCTACAGCGATTTTTCTTGTTTTTGGATTTTTCTCATCTATGAACATGGCTGTTTCAGAATTCACAAAAACTTCCCCTGTGTAAGCTGTTTTCATTAAAAGTTAGTTAAGGCGTACCCCTCATGACATTGCTTTATAAGGAGGCGATACAGTCAGTGCATTGTCCCAATTTGAACTTCAATATCTCAAAAATGGTAAAAACTACGAAAATACCATAAAGGTCGATCTTGTAGAGAATTTTCATAGCTACAACATTTTCTTTAGTCTCATTTTGATAGGATTTGCGGTTTTTAAGCAAAATCTAAACAACCCCTAAATATGTCAACTTGAATTGCGATTTATTTAAAAAGCGCTCCGGCGATTTTTTTAGTTTTTTGATTTTTCACATCTATGAACATTGTAGTTTCGGAATCTGCAAAAACTTCCCAGGTGTAAGCACCTTCCATTTAAATTTAATTCAAGAGCACCGTGTCTGCTATAAAAGAAATATTTGATTAACAATTTAAAAACAAGTGAACCAAGGCTATAGTCGGGTCGGGACCGACTATGTGATACCCTACACCACTACTCCAGTGCATAAGCTTTTCACTGGTAAAATTCAAAATATTAAAATTGGGATAGCTTAGTGCCTTTGCTCTGAATGTCTTCATTAATACAGGTCAATTTTGTTGAAACGCATTTAAGTACATCATCAGTACAACTTAAATAAAAAATGCAAAAGTGGGATGTACGGCAACCATCAATAGGCTTCTTTCTCTGTGAGACCCCCATCAATTTTCGTGAGGATCCGATCAAAATTTCGTAGTGTGATTGCACAAAAATGGAAAAAGGGATGCATTACCGACTATTGCGATATATCTGTTGTTTGACCACCTATGACAACCTACTTCACATCGTTGTAAAGGTGATATTTTCTACTTTCCTTGCCAAGTTTTGCTCTCGATATACCTTCTACAGAATTATTAACTATGAAATAAAACATTGGTCTTTTTTCAAAATATTTTTTTTTCACATTCCGACCCCTGAATAATATCCGCCCATTATCAAAAATCAAAAGGTTTTTTTTCCTCTGTGGGACCCCCAATAACACCCAAAATTTCTCCGTTATTTGGATACCTACGCCAACCTGCTTTACATCATTGTAATGATGGGATTTTTTACTTTCATTGTCAGACTTTGCTTTTGGAAGGTCCCGAACCAAAGCTGTGATATTCGTCATTATTATTAAAATCGCAAAAATGAAAAGTTGTGTTCTATTAGCGGCTATTGCGATGTCTTCGTTGTTTGACCACCTAAGACAACCTACGTTGCAAAGGTGATATTTTCTACTTTCATTAGCAGGTTTTGCTTTTGATATACCCCTTTTAGAAGCGGAGATATTCGCTTTGAAATAAAACGTAGACTTTTTATCCAAATAAGTTTTTTCCCATTCCGACCCCTGAATTTTATCCGACCATCACCAAAATCAATAATCTTCTTTCTCTGTAGGATCCCAATTAGCCGCCAAAATTTCGTGACGATCCAATTAAAATTGCGACCTGTAGCGTGATTTCCAAAAAAGTGGAAAAAATGGGATGTATTACCGACTATTGCGATATCTCCGTTATTTGGATACCTACGCCAACCTGCTTTACATCATTGTAATGATGGGATTTTTTAATTTCATTGTCAGACTTTACTTTTGGAAAGTCCCCAACTAAAGCTGTGATATTTGTCATTATAATTAAAATCGAAAAATTGAAAATTTGGGTTTTATTTGCGACTATTGTGATATATTCATTGTTTGATCACCTACGAGAACCTAGTTTACATCATTAGAAAGGCGATATTTTCTACTTTCATGGGCAGGTTCTGCTTTTGGTATACCCCATATTGAAGCTGAGATATTCGCTTAGGAAAAAACGTTGTCTTTTTCTCCAAATAAGTTTTTTGCCCATTACCACCCCTAAATATTATCCGACCATCACCAAAATGAACAGGCTTCTTCATCGGTGTGACCCCCATTAACCTTTAAAATTTCGTGACGATCCGATCAAAATTGCGACCAGTAGCGTGATTTCCAAAAAAGTGGGAAAATGGGATGTATTACCAACTATTGCGAAATCTCCGTTATTTGGTCACCTACGCCGACCTAGTTTACATCGTTGTAAAGATGGGATCTTCTACTTTCATAACCACGCTTTGCTTTTGGAAAGTCCCCAACCAAAGCTGTGATAATCGTCATTATAATTAAAATCGCAAAAATGAAAAGTTGGGTTTTATTTGCGACTATTGTGATATCTTCATTGTTTGATCACCTACGAGAACCTACTTTACATCATTAGAAAGGTGATATTTTCTACTTTTATTGTCAGGTTTTGCTTTTGGTATACCCCGTATAGAAGCTGAGATATTTGCTTTGGAAAAAAACGTTGTCTTTTTATCCACATAAGTTTTTTGCCCATTCCGACCCCTAAATATCATCCGACCATCACCAAAATCAATAGGCTTCTTCCCCTCCGGGACCCCCATCAACATCCAAAATTTCGTGACGATCCGATCAAAATTGCGACTTGTAGCGTGATTACAAGGTTTAGATGGACAGACGGACAGACTGACAGACGGACGGACGGACGGACGGAGACACATAGCCAGATCGACTCAGCTCGTCGAGACATTCATTTTGATATATATAAGTAAGGGTCTACGACCATTATTTCGATGCGTTACAAACTTTTTGGCCAAAACCAACCTATAATACCCTCCCGACATAGTGGTGTAGGGTATTAGAAAACCTATAAACATACTATTATTGTTTTACATTTGGGTCTTAATCCATTTCCAAGTCGGAATATGTCAGTCCATTTCTTCAGTTACTTTCTCCATAAACGTTCAATACCTTTTCGCATTAATCCAGATAAAACCACTTTTCGGATAAAGTTGACATTGTCATTCTAATCATGACTCAAAACTTTTTTTGGAATGGCTATGAAGATTTATGTTAGCCTATTCATTCGTATTTATCAATTAACATTAATCCAAGAACAAACGACCAATGAATTTCATCCACTAGGAAGACTTTTGGATAAGTTTCAATATGGACCAAGGATGCCTTTCAAAGAAACCCATTCTCGTGTCTTTCCGCTTAACTCCTTGAGGAGCATACTCCTTGTTGGCAAATGTTTCTGAAAAATAGTTTAAAAACACAGTTGCTGGGTGATTGTGACCTATTGTTTTGGTTCTTTCTTTCATGTTTTGCAGGCAAAATTCGTAGGGATGTTTTTTTTTGCTTTCAAGCACAAAGAAGAGCTTAGAGAAACTGGCACTCAGATAACCATCCTTACTGCCTTAACCGCGATAACAACTCAGATATCATGACTCTTACAAATATTTTGGTGGTGCTGCTGTTATTTCATCCGAGGAATGGATTAGGTTTATATCGCCAATGATCGGTCGACCGAACCTCATTTGCAGGAACAGAGGACAAGTAGACGGTTGGCGAACAAGTGTATTAGAGTTCTACAATGTAGTTCATTTGAAAGAGCTAGTTCAATAGCTCAGATCTTTTAACTGAACTAGTTCATAGTTCACTATTCAGTTCAATCGCTTGATGAAAACACATACATACACCAAATAGGAACAAACATTAGAATAGTATAATTAAACTACAAAAATATTACATTTAGATATTTTTATTCCATTCATAAAGTAAGATTAAGTTTGCATGTAGTGTAGAAAAAAATTTAATTCGAATTCCATTTAAGTGGTTGGGAAAAAATCTTATGTTGTGTGTGTAGAAATTATCACTGCGAAAAAAGCTTTGTGTATGTATGTTTCTTTTTTTTTTCTTTTTTACTATCCAAAACAAGGCACATTGAATAGGTATTGGATTCAATATATTGGGATATGTTATGTAAAAAATGTTCTTTATGTAGAAATTACTTTTATTACAATGGGAGTTGGAACTTCACATTGATCCAAAACATAAACAAAACTCATTACATTTCGAAGGCATCACTTAGCACAGAAGATGGCGTCTGTGAAAGTGAAGCCTTCGTTGATCATTCCTCGTGTATATTTCGATCGGCGCTCAGTGAGCTATTGAACTATAATGAACTATATCGACTGATCTAGTCGCTCTTTTCAATGAATCGTTCAATAGAACTAGTTCGTTCATGAAGTATACAACTCTAAAATGTATTATTGGTATGTATCACTCATCCGTTTTTCCATTTTAAAATTCATTTTTAAAATTACACTGCAGATTGAATGAAATAATCATTTAAATGGAACGAATTTTTATTTAAAGTTCTAGCTAAATTCCAAAACCTTTTTGTGATATATTCCATGCTATACAAAATAATTTTCATATTCAATGGAAATTTGTAAATATTTTAAATACTCAGTCATGACAGCCTAGAAAATGCAAAAAATTCCCTATTACTTGAAAATGTTAAAGACAAAAAATTCCCCAACAAATTTAAGCCAAAAATTCAATTCAATATTCTTCAAATAGAAACGCAAACAGTATTGCTTGCTGGCCATCCTGTGCGGGTGGCAGGATACAAAACATTCCTCATCAGTTGCCATAGGTAACAACAAATACTTGTTGTAGATGTTGCTGTTGGTGTTGTTATTATTATTGCCAAAGTTTAGATCTGTAACAAAAACATTCCTTTTGTACACATCCATCCATCTTCAAAAAGTTGTTGTTGATACTGTTAGGAATTTTCAATTTCAATCTCCCAAAGCAACGTAAAAATTGTAACATGAATGAATAACAACGAATATTTAGGTGATATGCGGAGGTGTAGGCGGTGGTGGGATGGGCGCTGCTAACTTATCAAACGTGATTCTGCAACATCCATTGTCAGTGGCAACCGGAAATGAAATATTTGTTAAAATTGCAAGCACAAACAGAGGTATACATTCAAAACACACTCACACCCTCAATACCTGTGTGGGTATGTTTTAGGATACACGGCTACAAGATAGTCATCCCCATATTCTAGGCATTTGAAGCGTTTTATTTGTACTCACTATTTGTTTTCCAGTTGGAGGTGTATCCCCAGACCAAGGCAAGAGCAGAGAGAAACAATTTACTCAGTAACAATTCACAATAGTGCTGTTCATAATCAACCCCCGATTCGCTTAACTGACAATACAAAATGAGCGTTGTTTCTTTCCGAGAAGACCTGCGCATTGGAATGCCTTCATAAAATGGGTACAGAGTTAAGGAATGTTTTCAAATACCTTCTTTTTTGTTGTTTTATTGTCTATTATATATTCGAAGAAAGATGCACATGTACAAAATATTCGTTTGAAAGTCGCCTTAGATGTTATTGCAATTTTAAACATTTTAATAAACTTGAAGTTATGCCTTTGTTTTGGAACAAGACAACATAAAATGTGATGTTTTTCTTTTGCGTGAAAATAATTCAAATATTTGGTTACGGGGAAGTGTTTCTCGTTTACAAAACATTTCTTTGAGGATCTCTCACAACCTGAACCTAAATAAGAAATCTTGCTTAAGTTACCTATTTACAACAATATCTTACTGATGGTTTCTTGTTGCTGCTATTGTTGCTGTTATGGCCATAAACTTTTATTTTGTTGTTGTTTTTTTTTTCAACTTAAATTCCTTGACTTGGGTGCTGCTACATTTCTTTGGCAGTAACAGCATCCTAGGCACACACATAGTTGTATAGAAGGAAAGAAAGAATAACATTATCTTTTATGTTGACATTTAATTTAAAATTAAATTAAAATACGACATCATGGATTCTTTTTATTTTTCTCTCTCCCCCCACTTCCCGACTCCATCCACATGTTTGAGTTGCCAGCATCAGCATCTACCCCATTACCATGGGGAAAAGCAAAACAATGTGGAGCGCCATGAAAGCACATTTTCTGCTTGGGGATGCTTAAACATTCACCCTTGAATGCTTCTTTTTTAGTACTCCCCCACTTCGTTTTTATGGCTTTTATAGCAAAATAAACCAATGAAATGTGTTATGAATTGAGCAGCTTGCGACAACAATGGCAATATCACAGATATTGAATGGTTCTTCGAAAAGCCAAAGATGGCAATTATAATTTTCTCCTTGTCAGACATTTTTAATGTTATTTTCATTTTATTAAAATAAAATACAAATAATATAAACAAATGTGTTGAAGTGGGGTTTTTTAATAATTGATAAGGGCATTTTTTGTGTTAATATTATGTTTTAGGGCAAAAAATGCTTTCGTAAAAGTTAACGAAAGTCAAAAGAAACCTTTTGTACATTTTTAAAGGCTTTTTATCTATTCCAGAACTGCAAAAATCTACTAATTTTTTACCAATTTTTTCGATAACATAAAGGAAAAATTTTTATCGTAGTAAATATTTGTAGATTCGTGCAGGTTCTGGAACAAAGCAAATAATTTACAAAAAGAAAGGTCTACCCATGCAGAAATATCCTTATCTTGGATTTTTTGTTGAGATTTTGTAAAGAATATTTTTTCAACCGTGGATTTTTAATGAATATTTTGTTGGATTTTTTAAATACCATTTTATCAACTTTGGTTTTTAAAGAATATTTTTCTTTTTCAAATTTGGGGTTTTTAAAGAACATTCTTTTAACAGTGGATTTGTTAAGGAATATTTTTTCTTCACCTCTGGATTTTGTAAAGAATATTCCTTCCTATACCATGGATTTTTAAAGAATTTTTTTCCAACCGTGATTTTTGACGAAGAAAATTTTTTCTTCAGCCCAGGATTTTTAAAGGATATTTTTTTAAAAATCGTGGATTTTTTAAATAATATTTATTAAAAATCGTGGATTTTCTAAATAATATTTTTTAAAAATCGTGGCTTTTTTATATAATATTTTTTAAAAATGGTGGATTTTTTTTAAATATTTTTTAAGAATTTTTTAAATTATATTTTTTACAAATCGTGGATTTTTTAAATAATATTTTTTTAAATTGTGGATTTTTTAAATAATATGTTTTAAAAATCGTGGGTTTTTCTAAATAACATTTTTTAAAAATCGTGGATTTTTTCAATAATATTTTTTAAAAATTGTGGAAATTTTTAAAATTGTGGATTTTTTAAATAATATATTTTAAAAATATATGATTTTTAGAATAATATTTAAAAAAAAGTAAATTTCTTTTAATAATATTTTTTAAAAATCGTGGATTTGTTTTAAACAATATTTTTTTAAAATCGTGGATTTTTTAAATAAATTTTTTTTAAAAAATCGTGGATTTTTTTAAATAATACTTTTTAAAAATCTTGGATTTTTTAAATAATATTTTTTAAAAATCGTGGATTTTTTAAATTATATTTCTTAGGAATCGTGGATTTTTTAAGTAATATTTTTTAAAAATCGTGAATTTTTTAAATATTTTTTTTTTTTAAATTGTGGGTTTTTCTAAATAATATTTTTTAAAAATCGTGGATTTTTTAATAATATTATTATGGAAATTTTTAAAATTAAAATTTTTATTTTTTTTAAAAAAAAACCGTGGATTTTTTTGAATATTTTTTAAAAATCTTTGATTTTTATAATAATATTTAATAAAAATCGTAAATTTCTTTAAATAATATTTTTTTTTAAATCGTGAATTTTTTTGAATAATATTTAAAAAAAAAAAATAAAAATATTTTTCCAGCCGTGGTTTTTTACGAAGAAAATTTTTTCTTCAGCTTTTCTTTTTTTCTTTTCTTCAGATTTTAAAAACGTGAATTTTATAAATAATATTTTTTTTAAAAATCGTGAATTTTTTAAACAATATTTATTAAAAATCGTGGATTTTCTAAATAATATTTTTTTTAAAAATAGTGGCTTTTTTATAAGATAGTTTTTTAAAAATGGTGGCTTTTTTTAAATAATATTTTTTAAGAATTTTTTAAATTATATTTTTTGCAAATCGTGGATTTTTTAAGTAATATTTTTTTAAAATGTGGATTTTTTAAATAATATTTTTTTAAAAATCGTGGGCTTTTCTGAAAATTGTTTTTTAAAAATCGGGGATTTTTTCAATTATATTTTTTAAAAATTGTGGAAATTTTTAAATACTTTTTTTTAAAAAATCGTGGATTTTTTAAATAATATATTTTAAAAATCTTTGATTTTTATAATATTTATTTTATTTAAAAAAGCGTAAATTTCTTTAAATAATATTTTTTAAAATCGTGGATCTGTTTTAAGCAATTATTTTTTTGAAATTGTGAATTTTTTAAATAAAATTTTTTTTAAAAATCGTGGATTTTTTAAACAACATTTTTTTAAAAATCGTGGATTTTTTTAAATAATATTTTTTAAAAATCTTGAATTTTTTAAATAATATTTTTTAGAAATCTTGAATTTTTTAAAAATCTTGAAGTTTTTAAATAATATTTTTTAAAAATCGTGGATTTTTTAAATTATATTTTTTAAAAATTGTGGATTTTTTTAAAAAAATTTTAAAGATTTTTTTCAAGCATCGTAGGTATTTTTAAAGATTTTTTTTAAAATAGTGGATTTTTTAAAGATTTTGTATTTCAACAAGTAAGAAAAGCGTTAAGTTCGTTCGGGCCGAACTTTTTATACCCTCCACCACAAATTTCAGCCATTTCGGTGGATTAATGTGGCCACAACCTTCAAAATACCGAAATTCGGAAGGTACCGTTCTATGGGAGCTATATGATGGCGTGGACCTATACCTACAAATTTCTGGGGGAAAGTTTTATACGCCTAAAGAAGACTAAATACCAAGTTTCAGCCATCTCGGTGTAATAATGAGGCTAAAACGTTTAAAATATCGAAAATCGGGAGATATTGTATTATGGGGGCTATATCAACACGTGGACCTATATAAACATTTTATGGTAGAAATGTTTCTTAGCCTCTGGAAACACAAAATACAAAGTTACAACCGATTCTTTGGTCAAATGGGTCTAATACATTCAGAATATATTAAAATTACGCGTACTTTATAAGGGGCCTTATGTGGGAGCTATACCAAAACGTGGACCTATATAACCCAACTTTGGTAGTAATATTTTCTGGCCTCTGAAGACACAAAATACCAAATTACAACCAATTCTGTGGTCAAATGGGTCTAATACATTCAAAATATATTAAAATGACGCGTACTTTATATGGGGCCTTATATGGGGGCTATACCAAAACGTGGACCTATATAACCCAACTTTGGTAGGAATATTTTTTGGCCTCTGGAGACACAAAGTACCAAATTACAACCAATTCGGTGGTAAAATGGGCCAAATATCTTAAAAATTCCTTAAAACGATGACGCGTCACGCGTCACTTTGTATGGGGACTATACGAAAGCGTGGACCTACATAGCCCGCTTTCAATACCAAAAGTCCTGATCAAGAATATATATAGTTTGTGGGGTCTACAATGATTATTTCGAGTAGTTACAAACGTAGTGACAAACTTAATATACCCCCATCCTATGGTGGAGAGTATAAAAATTTGTAAATTTTTTATTGAAAAATTATTCTTCAACCGTGGGTTTTTTAAGAAAATTGTTTAGACGGTTGAGATTTTTTAACCCTCACGGCCGTGTGAAAAGTCCCTACGGAAATGTTTTTTTTTATTTTTTTATTGTTTATAACTAAATTCTACATACAAAAATAATTTTTTCAATCACCCCTAATGTCTTTGAGTTTAGGTCTCTGGGCCAAACCTATAGCTCTTTTTTTTGAAATACATGTATTTTGTTTTTGTATTTTTGAACGCACACGCAACACGCAGAGCTATAAGTTTGGACCTCTGTGTTCAGAACAAGTAAATTATGTGTTGAAACAATAAAAAAATTATAATGATGCCCAAAAACATGCATTTGCTAGTGAAATTCAGTACTAGGTCCATACGGACCTATTCACACGTCCGCGTACTATTTTTTATTTATATTTTTTCTTCAACCGTGGATTTTTTTTTAAGAAAATTGTTTCCTCAACCGTAGGTTTTTTAAAGAAATTTTTTTTCTTCAACCGTGGATTTTTAAATAATATGTTTTCTTCAACTGTGGATTTTTAAAGCAAATTTTTTCTTCAACCGTGGATTTTTAAGAATATTTTTCTGTCGTCCATCACAAGATTAGTATTTTAAGAGTCATCAGAGCCACAGACGTCGATTTTTGAAGAACAAGTTTTAAGGGCCATTAGAGCCAGAGGTGGACGTTTGTCGTGTTTGCTTCAGTTTAGTACTTAATCGTCGCAAAAATTCTTAGTTCTTTATGTGCGTAGTTCTTGTTGTTTCGAGTTTTCTAGTGCCACGAACACGAGAATAACCCACCTCTAATAAGAGCCAAAAGATTTTTTTAAGAACATTTTGTCAAGGGACAACAAAGCCACAGACGTTTTTAAGGTTGCCTTGCGAGGGAATCGAACTCGGGCAAGAGGGAGTGCATACCACTGCACCATAATGCTTCCAATAATTACCAATTACGTATTCCACAGCAACATTGGCACTGTTCTCACCCAAAGGTCATGCCTACAAAATTGGTACTTTGATAATTGCAAATTTGCTTACTTCACAAAACTGAACAGCATTCCTTTCCCCCAATAACGCCAATAACGACAGGTGTTTAATATTATATTTTCATAATGGACAATTAATGTTGTCTAACAGACTGGTGACACATAAACAACCAACAGCGACATATCATGCATCCGTCGGTAGCACATCCCAAACATTAACACCCTCTCAAACGGAAATCCACAGACACCACCCCACATTGTCTCTTCCTCTTCATCATCAAACAAATAAAAAAGTATGAAACATAATAACAAATGATTCTTTAATAATAACAAAATCAAATGGCAATATTATGGTTCATTTTCAGCTTCAATATCACAACTAGACTCGACTGGTGTATATTACACCAGTTCATATTTGTTGTTGTTGTTGTCATTGTGCGACAGTTAACAACAACAGGTCCAAGCGTATATTATTTGTTTTTTGTGGGTTTCATGATTCCTTGCCACACACTCAAACTCACAAATCACTTCCTTTGTAAAGGTTCTTTGCCGAGGTTTTACTTCGCAAACACCCTTCTTCACTTTGCATTTGCCGCAAGCATACGTTTGGTATTATTTGAACAGATTTTTCTGTTGTCATTTCTAACACCCCTTCGAACGCACCCTTGCAATTATTTTTTGTGTGGTTATAATCCATAGAGAAATCCTCCCCATGAACCACAAAATTGTCTTTTCATGAACTGAACTTGACTTTTATTTATTAAAAAGTTACTTTATTATATTTGTTTGCTTTTTTCTTTTTGTTTTGCTTGCCTGCCAAACCATTGTACCCTGTTAGGTATGCTTTATTTTTTGTTACCGGTCACACTGAAATGTTGCGGTATTCTTTGTGTCACAAATCACAACAAAAAGTTGGAACATGAAAAATGTTTTAAGTTTTTGTTTGTGTGTGTTTTTTTCTTTTTTATTGATGAGCTAAAAAAGAAACAAAATACTTATTTCAGTGATTTCGGTATAAAATATGTATGCAGACACTGGCATTTGTAGTCAAATGCAAGGTATACTTTTAGGCAATAATTTTCTTATATTGCAGCTGCATAGTTTTATCGGCCTTAAGACGATAAGGTGATGATGTTAACCTATGAAAAGCACCTGAAGTAATTTAAATAATTTAAATTCTTAGGATGTATGTATTCATGTATATAATTGTATTTCTTTAACACACAAATATTCACGAATTAAGTGCGTTCCGACTCCCATTAGCTGAATGATATAGTAACAGTTTTTTATCGCCGAGTCCAAAAGGTGTGTCTTTAGACACCACTTGGTTACACGATTTAATTTTTAAGGAAAATTATTCCTAAGGCCATAAGAGTCACAAGCGCGGATTTTTAAAGAAAAAATTTCAGGGACACCCTTGTTTATTGCTGTAGTGTGCAATATCAACAAATTAGTTATGTGTTTTTTTCGTCGAGAATCGACGAACGCATACCAGTGGGAAAGATTTAGTTTTGTTTGCAAGTGAAATTGATCGAGTAAGGGAGTGCCAAAGAAATTCTCGATCAGAGTGTTTCTTTGCTCACGTATCTATTTGAGCGAGCAATTGACACTTGGGTATAAAAAGTTTCTTGTTGGAAAACCAGATCTGTGGCGAGATCTGAAACTATAGTCTTCCCTGCCTTACCCCTTGGTAAACATGACCAATTTTTTCCACTAATAAATTAAAGTTGTTTTTATAAAATATTAAAACAACGACTATTTTGAGAAACAAAATAGAAGTCGTCATCCCAAATAAAAAAACGCCAACCATCCTAAAAAATGTTCAAGGACACGCTTTGATTTTTAATAAAAGATTTTCAGGGACACGCTTGTGTTTTCAAATAAAATATTTTTAAGCGCCATTTTAAGGAAAGATTTTCAAAAAACATAAGAGTTGATTTAAAAAAAAAAAAAAAAATTCAGAATGCTCTTTGATTTTTAAAGAAAAACATTTCAAGGACCAGGTATAACGGTCACAAGCGTGGGTTAGAAAGAACATTTTTTCAGGGACACGCTTGGATTTTTGAAGAAAATTTTTTAAAGTCACGCTTGGATCTTTAATGACAATTTTTCAAGGAAACGATTGTATTTTTAAGTAGACCCCCAATTATGTTTGGATGAAATTAGTTTCAGGCAATTTGGAGTCAATTTAGCCATGTCCGTCTGTTTGGCTGGCAGCACTAGTCACCGTCTGCACCGTACGATAACTATCGAACTGATAAAACCATTTGGCCCAAACTTTTATTATTCACTCAACATTTATGCTAACGAGGGTAGTGTATATACCATACGGACAAAATAATATGGTTTTAACAATGGTTTTAATCCCCAAGTATGTTTGGATGAAATCCATTTCAGACAATTTGGAGACGATTTAGCAATGACCGTCCGTTTGTCAGTCCGCCAGGCTGGCTGGTGCGCACGATAACTCTCGAACGGATTAACCGATTTGGTCCAAAATTTGGCATTCGTAATATTTTCGAAGATGGCCCGTATCGGTCCACTCTCGAAGGCAGTAACCTACTTGGCCCATAATTTGCACATCTTGATAGAAGGTCTGCGGTTCAAATCCCAGCCCAAGGAACATCAAATTTTCAACGGTGGCAAAATTCCCCCTCAGTGATGCTGGCGACATTTCCTGAGTATGTCAGCTATGAAAAACTTCTCTAAAAAGTGGTGTCGTAAGACACGCCGTTCGGACTCGGCAATAAAAAGTAGGTCCCATATCATATAGCCAATATGAATCGGCGTGCACTCATTGATATGAGAGAAGTCGCCCTTCGGGGATGTTGTGGGAACATATGTTATTATGATATTTTTACGAGACATAGATCGGGTTATAAAATGGACAATATATTTCAACTCCTACGGTTAACTCCCACACAAAATTCCGGAAAAGTGCAGTTTAGGACCTCCTTTCGTATCGTTTTGATTTTTCTTGGAACTGGTTGCACTCAAGCCCCTTATTACGATGGTACAAGCTTTTTGAGTGACAAGTCCATACTTCTCGAGCAAATGACCTGAAAGCTGTAAAAAAGCACGCAAGTGTAGTGGCTGGTGCGCACGATAACTCTAGAGTAGTGTTAAAATACATAAAAGTTGTATTATTTAATTCATAAGTTGTCATATTAAATAAATTAAATAAACAAAATTTGAAGATGGTGCTTATAGGTCCACTTCTTCCGGTACCTCTCCCTCAAAAGTTCCCTAAAATGGTACTCGGGCTATCCATAAACACAGTGCTTTTGAAGCAAATTTAAATGGAAGGTGCTTACACCTGGGAAGTTTTTGCGGATTCTGAAACTACAATGTTTATAGATGAGAAAAATCAAAAAACAAAAAAAAACTCCGGAGCGCTTTTTAAATAAATCGCGATTCAATTTGACATTTTTAGGGGTTTTTTAGGTTTTCACGATTTTGCTTAGAAACCGCAAGCCCTATTAAAATGGGACTAAAAAAATTTTGTAGCTATGAAAATTCTCTACAAGATTGAATTTTATGGTATTCTCGTCGGTTTTACCGTTGTTGAGATATAGCAGTTCAAATTGGGACAATTCAAATTCACTTTAATTCTGTATCGCCCCCTTATATGTCATGACTGCAAATTCCCAACTTTAACTTATAAATCTAAAAAATGGTACAACCTAGGATACGTTACTCAAGCCAGTCTTTTTAAAAATGTCACAGCTTTAAGATTTTCTCAGGTCCCATATGGATAAGACATAAGGATTCGAGCAAAATCGCGAAACCCTAACAAAAAACCTAAAACCTTCTTTATCTCAAAAATGGTGCAGCCTGGGAACAAATCATAACGTCAATCCTCTAGAGAATTTTCACAGCTACAACATTTTCTTTAGCTCCATTTCGATTGGACTTGCGGTTTCCAAGTAAAATTGCGAAAAGCTA
Source organism: Musca autumnalis (assembly GCF_047663935.1). NCBI lineage: Eukaryota > Metazoa > Arthropoda > Insecta > Diptera > Muscidae > Musca > Musca autumnalis. The sequence continues at coordinate 12,739,691 of NW_027412088.1, read as the reverse complement.
AAAACACCTAAAAATTTGAATTTTGACCGCGAATTATTTGAAAATCCCTACAGCGATTTTTTCTTGTTTTTGGATTTTTCTCATCTATGAACATTACTGTTTCAGAATTTACAAAAACTTTTCCTGTGTAAGCGGTTTTCATTAAAAGTTACTTAAGGCGCGCCCTTCATGACATTGTTTTATAAGGGGGCGATAAAGTCAGTCCATTGTCCCAATTTGAACTTCTGTATCTCAAACATGGTAAAACCTACAAAAATACCATAAATGTCAATCTTGTAGAGAATTTTAATAGCTACAACATTATCGTTAGTCTCATTCTGATAGGACTTGCGGTTTCCAAGCAAAATCCTGAAAACCTAAACAACCCCTAAAAATGTCAACTTGAATCGCGATTGATTTAAAAAGCGCTCCGGCGATTTTTTTTTTGTTTTTTTTTGATTTTTCTGATCTATGAACATTGTAGTTTTAGAATCCGCAAAAACTTCCCAGGTGTAATCACCTTCAATTCAAAGTTGCTTCAAGAGTACCGTGTAAACAGATCACCCGATTTGGTTCAAACTTTAGATCTCGATATATTGTGTCCAAACTCAGTTTATGTTCAAAACACCATCCGCACAAATGCTCAATATTTTTGTTTAAGTGCGGTTAAGGGTCTGTTCGAGGATCCATTGTAAATTTGTACTGCTAGTGTTCCTGTTTTCAGCGATAATATGTGTTTCGTGGGCAAGTCCATGTTTCCTGATGTAATGGTCCAAGGTCTTCTTTATATGGTTAAACTTTTGACTTTTAATCCAAATCCATTTTTTGTCGGCAAGTTCATACTCTCAAAATTATGAAAAACCCTTTTTTTTGGGAAAGAAGTGATTCAAGAAGAAGTGTTTCATTTACCATATCAGTCCACTAATTCGGGTACCTCTACAAAATTTCAAAAAATGGCTTTAATAACAAGTCTATCAATCATGACAACTAAAATGTCACGACAACCAATCGGAAGAAATGACTCCGGAAATGTGATCCAGTTGAAGTATATACTATCCCCGGCCCATTTCTTCAGATACTTCCTCCGCCAAAGATCAACAATTTTGCGCCTTCTTCCAGCTTCAGTCCACCTCTCTGATGGTGTTTAAATTTTAATAGCGGTTAGTTTTTGTGATCACGACTACAACGTTATAAATCTTTGCTAGTGGAAGTCATTCCTTCCTGAGATATGGGCCCGAAATGTTCAAATATTTAGAGCCACTCTTTTATACACCTCCCGCATTAATGTTCTGGTGGTCGTCGTTACAACGCTATCACGCTCTAATAAAGAAGCAGGGTAATTGCTCCTTTTAGATCGTGTTGATTGGGTCTGTCAGTAAAATAATTAGGTCCACTTTTTATGATAGCCCAAAAATTTACACTGGAAACTTTCAAAACCGTCATTAATCGCATACGGAAATAATATTTACCTCAAAAGTTAGGGGTATGTTTACAGGGCAATTAAGTCCACCACTAATGTTAGGTTGTGTAAATATCCTTGATCGATAAAGCCGACTTATTCCTATTTTATTTTTAAGTTTTTGTTTGCCTTTTAAGGGTCGAAGGCCATTATATGTGAGATTTTAATTAATTTAATTAACCGAGCTTTATGAAATAAGGAGATTACATTGAAAAATTGATATCTAGCGAAGTCCTACACACACATCAATTTATTTTATTTTATTTATTTCCAATGGCAATCCATATTTTGCGTTTTTCGTTTGGGTGCAATTTGTAATTTCGGTTTCAAATGTTATACAGGCAAAACTATGTCGGTAAAGGTCCATAGTCCCATTTGTAAGTATGACCCATTCTTAGGCATTTCGAAAGATTCAGTCATATTTCCCAACTGTTTTGCTGGTGTTAGGAGATTCAGTGAAACAAAATGTGAACTTTATTCATAAATTGCACACTATATTGGCCTATGTAAACTAATCTTGTAGATTTTACATATTTTTGCAGCTTTTTATTTTTTTTTTAACTGTGGAATTAAAAAAGAGTACAGCATAAAATTTTTTTATAATTTTATCTTAGTTTTATTTTTTATTATTTAATTTTTCCAAAGCCTACAACAAGTATAACAAATATCTAGAGCATACTTCAGGGATGGTATTTATTTTTTAGCATATCTACCAATATTTAGATCTATTCATTTATTGACAATAACATTTTAAAATCCAATACTTTAACATATTTTTTTTTTCAAAAACTCCTCCCCCTCTTTAATGGGAGGGCATCGGACAAAATGTTGAAATTCATTGAATTGAAAGGGCGTATTATCGAAGAAGCAAAACTGTCAACAACAAAAATAGCCTGAAAGCGATACAAAAAAAGCAACAACAGACAAAACAGCAAGAGTTCAGTCTTTTGTCTCATTTTTTTTTTTTGCTTTTTTCGACTACGTTTTTGTTTGTTATTGCCTTTAGTCGTAAAATAGGATTTAAAGGATAACATAAAATAAATCGTTTTAACAGTAAGGCTTTTACTGGCTGGCTGTGTGTGGTATACAAATACACACAGACACACAGTGTGTGCGTGATGATAACACAGACAGGGATAGAAGTACATATACATACATACATATGTATGAATACATTCACAAAGCCAACTTGATTTTTTATGCTGCTGGCCAACAGCAAATAAACATAAAAATCCTTGTGAAAATGAAAAGATATTGGCCAAAAAGAGATTTTCATAAACCACTCAATGTATTTTAGCTGTATTTGTTGGCTGGCAATGTTTTTATTCAGCTTTTATTTCTGGTTCGAAGAGGATTTCAGTTATACATTTGCAAAAAAACATAGCAAAGACCCATTTGAGGGTCTTTAGCACTTGTTAAAAAACATCAACTTTATTGACTTTATGCCAACAACAACAATAACAAGGCAATACGAATATGGCTTAAAGTAATAGCTGGTAATAAGTAAGAAAGCAAAAACTGGCATAATTTTCCGTTTACATAAAGACAAAGACCAATACACCCACCACACTTTGAATAAATATATTGACAATTGATTTTTGATTGGTAAGACAAATTTCATAAAAATGTTTGTTAAGAAAGAAAAAAGTACTTGACTCTTTGGACAAAGTGTTGCATTTTGTATTCTTTTTTATAGTCAATAAAATGTGTATTGACAAGTTTTTTCCAACACGATTCAAACGTAGCCAAAAAACAAAGGAATACCTTTCCCAGTTTTTTGTATCTTTCTATTGGTCTGCTACTTGAAATGTAAGTTGCCTTTCAGCCATCCAATAAAGTTGTCATTGAAAATTGCATTGATTCCATTCATTCATTCGTTCGATTTGATTTTTATTACATTTTCAATTGTTTATGAATGAGCCCACCTACCTACCTATCCCCATATAGATTGAAAGCCATAATGGGAATATTATTACATTTTATGAATGCTTATTGTTGGTTGTTCCGGCACTAATAGAATTTTGATTGGAAATTTTCATGAGAGTCCATGCTTCCACTTAGCATCAAGTGTTGGGTTATTGTTTTCGTATATTCTTTATTAGTCTTTGGCTTGTGTTTATTTGTTTATGAAAATGTTTTTGTTTTGAGCTTTGACCGACCCCCTTCGAAAAGTGGTTTTATTACAATTTGTAAATTTTGTTTTTTGTTTCAAGCGGAAGGAAATAATACGTTGGTGTTTTTTAATTGGAATTTTTCTCATTTAATTTGCTGTTGTTTAAGAATTAATTTCATAATCAGTAAATGTAAGGATTAGGTGTATTTTCGGAAGTGTGTTAAAACTTAGCTAAATAATTGTGCTGATTGTTAGAAAACTCTTGCTCGAACTTATTTAGTCGAGACGAGAGAGACATCTCATATCAATGAGTGATAGTTGAACGTAATAAGACATCACTTAGAAAATATATTCTAAAGAACTATAGCAGGAAGTCTATTCAGCTTAAACTAATGACATGTGTTTTAGTCTAAAGTGCATAACTTCTAAAGCATGGAATATCTGGCATAACCTTTCGGGCAAGATATTAAATAAATCAAATTACATGATCTTCATTGGGTGGAGAGTTTCTTTATTTTCTTTTAACTGTGAATCACGTTTAAGTTAATATCAGCTTATAGAATCGTATGAATTTTGCCGTGGGATTTTATCGCAAAAATAACTTGATGAAATTTTCAAATGAAGACATAGAGGTGCAAAAAAGTGTGACTCATCGAAATAATGGTTTTGGACCCCAAGTATGTTTGGACGATAGCTTTCGAATGGATCAAACGATTCTGTCCAAAATTTGGCTTTCGTAATATTTTGCCCAAACTTAGTTTAAGTTCGAAGATGGGCTATATCGGTTCACTCCTTCCGGTACCTCCCCCACAAAAGTTCGAAAATGTTCGGAAAAATTATGCGCACGATAACTCTTGATGGGAGTGACCGATGCAAAGTATGGATTAGGATGTGCATCCATACTTTGCATCGGTCACTCCCATCAGATATAGATCTGGTTCGAATATGGATTATATTTGTCTACTCCTTCTGGTACCTCCCACACAAAATTTCGGATAAGTTCACTTTAAGACCTGCTCTCGATGGACCGATATAGTCCATATTCCTACCTGATACATGACTGGATGAAATAAAATGATGTGCAAATCCTGCGAGAATTACCTTGCGGATTTCCCATTTTGGTTGGTGCCGTTAGGGTTTTTTGGAGCTTTTAGGCCAATATATCAGGAAGTATGGACTTGCGCAAGAAAGAAATTTTACCAACGTAAAGAGAGCCGCAAGGACAACTTACTGAAACAAATTTCAAAGCGATCTGAGAGGAGCTCTTAAACTTCACTTTACCCGAATTTTGTGTGGGATGTACCCGAAAGAGTGGACCGATATTGTCCATATTCGAACCAGATCTATATCTGGAAGGAATAATACGATGTGCAATCGATTGCTCCCTTCGAGATTTATCGTTCACACCATTTAACAAAAACATATTGAACTTTTGTGGGGGAGGTACCCGAAGATGTGAACCGCAATGACCCATCTTCGAACTTAAACTAAGTTGGACAAAATATTACGATACCTAAAATTTGGTACAATACTTGAAAAAAGAATCAAACGATGCGAGAGGAGCTCTTAAGCTCTAAAAAATTTTGTGTGGGAGGTACCAGAAGCAGTGGACCGATATAGTCCATATTCCAACCGGATACATGACTGGATGAAATAATGTGATGTGCAAAGTCTGCGAGAATTACCTTGCGGATTTGCCATTTTGGTTGGTGCCGTTAGGGTTTCTTGGAGCTTTTAGGCCAATATATCAGGAAGTATGGACTTGCGCAAGAAAGAAATTTTACCAACGTAAAGGGAGCCGCAAGGACAACTTAGTGAAACGAATTTCAAAACAATCCGAGAGAAGCTCTTAAGCTTCACTTTGTCCGAATTTTGTATGGGATGTATCCGAAGGAGTGGACCGATATAGTTCATATTCGAACCCGATCTATATATGGAAGGAATAATACGATGTGCAAAGTTTGGACCAAATCGATTGCTCCCTTCGAGATTTATCGTTCACACCATTTAACAAAAACATATTGAACTTGTATGGGGGAAGTACCCAAAGGAGTGGACCGATATGACCCATCTTCGAACTTGAACTAAGTTTGGACAAAATATTAAAATTTTTTCCTTTATTTTTGGTGCGAAATAATGATAGGTTCAGGGAAATTATTCGGGATTTACAGGTATAAATTTTAGGAAAACTTTTTACAAATCGTTGTTTTTTAGATCGCCGATGTCCAACGAGTAATTTAGTTTAGATGTTGTCCGCGAATTATTTTCAAAATGCAGATTTGTTCAACACTTCAAAGCAGTTTTTAAGAAACAAATTTGTAACGTGGAAGAGGAGGTGAATCTGTTGCTATCAGAGGCAAGGACCATTTCAGATTGCATGAAAAGAGTATCAATCAAAAAACTGAATCCAGTTTTGTAAAAAGTTTCATAAATTGGGCGCAAATTTCAACGTCAAAAAAGTCTGGAGGGTTCTCCAATGCCACTTTGACGGCAAGAATCGCTTATTTTTCCCATTTATTCCAGTTTAAATAATTTTGCATCTCAAAACAAGAAGTGAACTTGATCTTCAGGTATCGAAAATGCGACGTAAACAAACGCTAGTAAGCTCGAATCGACCAAGAAAGAATACAAAAATTGCCAAGTAAAACTGCAACCGGGCCCAAAAAAGAAAACCGCCAGATTTCGACTAAAAATTCTGTGAACTCTCATGCAAAATGGCTGGGATGGATTTTTTCTATTACTCACACAATTTCCCATCCATTTTTCATAAGCATTTTTACCTAAACCTACGTCTGTCCTTCTTCAGGCCCGATTGCTGTTTTCCTTGGCAATTTTTGTATTCTTCCTAGGTCGATTCGAGCTTACTAACGTTTGTTTACGTCGCATTTTCGATACCTGAAGATCAAGTTCACTTCTTGTTTTGAGATGCAAAATTATTTAAACTGGAATAAATGGGAAAAATAAGCGATTCTTGCCGTCAAAGTGGCATTGGAGAACCCTCCAGACTTTTTTGACGTTGAAATTTGCGCCCAATTTATGAAACTTTTTACAAAACTGGATTCAGTTTTTTGATTGATACTCTTTTCATGCAATCTGAAATGGTCCTTGCCTCTGACAGCAACAGATTCACCTCCTCTCCCACGTTAAAAATTTGTTTCTTAAAAACTGCTTTAAAGTGTTGAACAAATCTGCATTTTGAAAATAATTCGCGGACAACATCTAAACTAAATTACTCGTTGGACATCGGCGATCTAAAAAAACAACGATTTGTAAAAAGTTTTCCTCAAATTTATACGTGTAAATCCGCAAAAATTGCCCTGAACCTATCTTTATTTCCCACCTAAAATAAGGAAAAAATTTTTTAAATTTTTATTTTGTCGCAAAACCAAATAACTGATATATTGACATCATGGGGAATGCCCAACTCCAAAATACAAAATTATAAAATCCTATAAAAGTCATCTGAATTATGAAAAAATTACAAATTTACATGTGAACCTATGTTTATTTCGGGCACTGTATACCCTTTCTAGTCTAAAGGCTGATGGTATAAAAAATCAACATAATCCAAGAAGTGGCCTTAAATTGGATTGAAGCGCAATTTTGTTAAACTTTTGCCGAGTGGGTAGCTGGAGAAATTAATAAATATATTCCTCTATCTTGGAACTGAATCTAATTTTGAGAGGCATTCCTCTTTCTTTATTTGGGATTTTTAAGCTTTTGGGTCATTACGTCAGAAAGCATGACTCAGAATCGGAAAAACAAACAATTAACGGATAGCCCTTAAAATGCACCTTAAGGAATATTTAGAACATTTGGGAGGTACCGGAATGAGTTGTCCAGAAAAGATTACATTCAAACTTGATTTAACTTTGAGAGAAATATTACGATGTGGAAAGATTGGATCAATATCTTTCCCTCCATACTGCATCCATCAGCCATTTTTATTGGTCATCGTACGATTTTTTAAATCATTTGGACCATTATGTTCGGAAGCTCGGACTTGCCAAGTACAAACATTATATCGATGTAAACAAGGCCACAAGGAGTAACTTTGGTGAAAATTTCAAAACTATCATCAAACAGCTCTTGAACTGCACTTAAGCGACAATATTGAACTATAGTGAAGGAAGTATCTGAATGTGTTTTCCGATATAGACCTTCTTGGGAGTTGGTGTACTTTTGAAAAAAAAAAATTGCTAGAAGCAAAGTTTCGATCAAATTGGATACTCAATTCGAAAGATATCGGGCTCATGAGTCATTTTAGTTGGTGCCGGCAGTGTTAAGAGCTTTTGGTACATTATCTCAGGATGTCTAGACTTGCTGCCGAACAAAATTAGGAACTGCAAGGACAACCTGCTGCAAACAAAATCAAAACAATCCGAAAAAGATTCTTAAACTGCACTTTTGTGAAATTTTGTGTTTGAGGGATACGACGGAGTGCGCCCATCTGCAAACAAATATTACGAATTTCAAAGTTTGGACTACAAGGACCTAGAATTCCACATGAAATACCCTCTTTCTTTCAGTTTGTTTCCATATGCATAGGAAGCTAAACATTGTAAAATAGCTTTGCTTAGATCAGTAACTTCTAGTCGGAATGTGAATCTAAGACGAACATAAGTTGAGTGTTGGTGATAGATAACCAGAATTTCAGATTGGTACGACAATCTGTTTTTTTTTTTTTTTTTTTTTTTTGTGAAGGATGTCACAGCTACTCAACAATACATGATTATATTCTGCGGGGTTCCCTGTATGTTCTATGCATGCTAAGGACATTAGATTTTACTAACATCACCACCGGCCTCTCGAAAGAGGAATGCATATTACTTGATCATAAACACACATGCTGCTTCTAACTAATGCCCTTTCTACAAAATCCTACTGGTCTTTTATAAGAAGACCAACTGGTCATACCCGAACAAAGGATTGGTTCTACAACAAGGCAACATCCATGAGATCACCTACTGGTTTTCTACAGGAAGCCCCAGTGATCTTTTAAAGACGACCTTCTATAGATGCTGCTCTTCTATAAGAAGACTGAATTTTTATAAGAAGATTTCCTACTGGTCCTTTTTAGATAAGACTTCCACATCGCTGTCTGCGGAGTTCTTTATCCGGCAGCGGTTATAGAGATTGAAAAAGCTGCAGTCTGTAAACTATCCGCTTTCGCCTGGTTCACCTCAGAATTGAGTGCATGGCACCACAAGAGGCACAAGTCTTACTGGTCTTTCGATATAAACAAGATCTTCTAAACGTCTTCTATATAAACACGACTCTTAAGAATAGAGTGGCGTAGCTCACCAATGAACTAGTTCAATCAGGGATTCATTGAAAAGAGAGTATGAACTAGATCATTCGATATAGTTCACTTAGCGCCTACATAAAGATCGACGAAACTACGATTAAAGAACGAACGAGTCGACTGACAGAGCATATTGACAAACTATTGAACGACTGAACTAAACGAACGACTTAATCAATTCAAAAGAGCTGTTTTAAATGAAGCGATTAGGTAAATCAATTATTAGAGCTTCTAAAGGTCATATATAGGTAGAATACCTTGTAAAGATTTTCCTCGTCATATTCTAGACTGAAGACCTTCTAAAGACGTTCCATATCATCGACCTGCAAACACGGTCAAGCTGAACTCACTTATGTGAGACAAGTCTCTTCGGTTATACTCTTGGGAAAAAGTTTTTCTTATTTCCACATATTTGTTTATGTCTGATTTATGCATTTATTTTTGTTAGCTATATTTTCTTCGAAATATCCTTTAACTCACGAATCATTTCTGTTTTCTTATTTTCCTTATTCTTTTCTTCTTATAATCCTAACAAAATCAATAAAGTTTTACTTTTTCATTTAACATTTTCACCATTTTCGTATGTATGTCCGCAAAAGAAAAACTTTATCTAATTTTTTTTTTCAGAAAGTGTTGGCATTTATTTCTACGATCGATCAATTTAACCCCCAAGTGAAATTGCATCCTTTGATATATGAATTCTAGCAAAAACAAGAATAACATTTTTCTAAACTTTTCTCCACAATGACAACTCAAACATAAACAACAAGAAAAAATATAGAGCGAGAAAATGTTTTGATATCATTCCAACGCTAAGTAATTTTTCTTGTACTTTGCTATTGCTTTTCATGATGTTGCTGTTTGTTGATGATGGTCTATCCCATGGGAATTTATCATCGTCATGTGCTCAAAAAAGCGAAAACAAAAACTGGCACTCGATTGTGGGCCTTTGTTAGTGTCATTTGTGAAAGGATGTTTCGAAAGCTTTTTGGCTGTCTAACTGTCTGTCCGTCTGTCTGCAAGACTTTGTAGGTTTTAATGGGAAACTCATATAGTAGTAGTGTTTTTCTCCCTCTCCTTAACGGAAAGAAACAAAACAAATCAGACACCTTATAAATATTTGATTATGTGTAACCAAAAATAAGGGTTGCTCCTCTTCAACCCGCAATCAAGGCATGACGACCTTGACTTGTTTACCAAACCTTATTATAATTTGATATATAAGTGACGATATTTTGGCTTATTCTTCTTGTGATGTTTTTGAGGAATTCCTGGGTATTTCACCGTTTTGGATATTTTGCTTCTTCGTGTTATGGAAAATCGATTTTTTTTTCTTTTTTCCAATAATTCATAAGCAAGTCATAAAAACGTGATTTGCATGCATACTTCAGAGGTGTGCACTTCCGCTTAAGGGGCATTGCCTGTTTTAGAACCTTCATAGAAAAGAAATAAAATAAATTGCCCTAACATTAAATTATAAATATACATACACAAACACATACACGTAGACGTTGGTTGATAAGCATAGTCACCCATATAAATAGGCGTTAAATAGGGCGGTTTTGCACATGATTTAAATTTGCTTTGGCTTGGTTTCCTTTGTTTTCACAGCATTTCTATGCCTGTCTGCGAGGGGATGTTGGAAGGACGTATGTTTTTTTTTTTATTTTTTGATTATTCAAACATTACAAGGTTATTGTATCCTCTTATGTGTGCCATTAGTATTGTGGTTACGGTGTTGTTGTTGTTGCTGTTTTGGTTGGTATCATTTTTAACGCGCCTTTTTTTGATTCGTTTTGTGCTCAATTATGTTTAATTTTTTATTATTAATGTGTTTTTTGGTAGACAACTGTTAACATTGCTTCAAAGGAGATGTGTCTTTGTGGTGTCTAGTCATAGCTTATGTACAGTCTTAGGTCAGTGAATTAGTACGTGCATTAGGTAGAAGTATGACAACAATATTAATGTTACTCAAAAAGAATTAAAACTCTGCTTCTTGGGAACTAAAAATTACTTCTTTTGCGAGAAAATTTAACGTCGTTTACAAAAAATGCACACCCGCCTTGCACACATAGGGTCGTGGGTTCGATTCCCCGGCCAGACAACATCAAAAACACTTTTCAACGGTGGCAGTAATGTTGGCGAAATTTCCTGAGTATTTCAGCCATGTAAAACTTCTCTACAAAAGTGGTGTCTTAGACACGCCGTTCGGACTCGGCGATAAACTGTAGGTCCCATATCATTAAGGTAATATGAATCGGGGTGCACTCATTGATATGAGAGAAGTCTCCCTTGTCCCTTATGGGATGTTTGTGTTCAAAGGGCAGTCAAAATCTAAAACGTATCATTTGGGGACGAACTATTTTGTGAAACTTCAAATAGCCATATATCACTTGCAAGTTTTCTGTTTATGCCCTCAGTCAGACTAACGAGGATATATACACCTTCATACGGGCAAAATGTGCCTCGTCGAAATAATGGTGTTTGGACGAAATCCGTTTCAGAAAATTTAGAGTCCGTCTGTCTGGCTAGTTAGAGTAGACGATAACTCTCGAATGGATCTACATATTGGGTCCAACATTTGGCATTCGTAATATTTTGTCCAAGCTTAGTTTATGTTCGAGGATTGGTCATATCGGTCCACCCCTTCGGGTAACTCCTCAACAAAAGTTCAAAACATTTCGCTGAAATGGCGGCCACGATAACTCTCGAAGGCAATAACCGATTTGGTCCACACTTTAAACATCGTAATATTTTTGTGAGACATACATCAGGTTCGAAAATGGACTATATCGGTTCGGATACCTCCCACACAAAATTGAGGAAAAGTACAGTTTTAGGCCTCAAATCGCTTTGATTTTTTTATGGAACCGTGTGTTGTGGCTGGGCAGATGGGCAGTTCACTCCTTCGGGTACCTCCCCCTAAAAGTGAAAAAATGTCAGTAAAATGGTACTCGCTATATCTGATATATTGTCCAAATTTAGCTTGACTTCGAAAATAGTTCATATCGGTCTTTAGGGTACCTCTCCCACCTAAGTTCAACATGTTTAATAAGTGCAGTTTAGGATTGTGGTCCATTTATACGGTGGCCAAATGAAATGACTGGAGGGCGCGCAATCTATCAACAAGTAAAAAAGTATCAGTCGGCAAAGCCGACAGATATATACCCTTAGCCTGTGTGAAGGATCTTCTAACGGATCCCAAACTGTCCTTAAAAAAATGTTGAACTTTTGTGGATGAAGACCGATATGGATCATTTCTGAAGTAAAACTACCTTTGGGCAAAATGTTAGGAGATCCAAAGTTTGTACGGTTGCTCCGCTCAACAGACATATCGCGAAGCTTTTTAGTGACATTTTTTTTCTTGGGGGGGAGGTACCGGAAGTTACGCATCGATAGTATCCATCTTCGAAATTAAACAAAGCTTGGAAAAATATAACGGAAGCCAAATTTTGGACCGAATCGGCTGATCCGATCGAGAGTTATCATGCGCTTCATTCAGCCACTTTACATGGTTCCATAGGAATTTTTATAACTTATTTTCTACTTTCTTAGGATTTGCTTAGCATGGATTTGCGCGATAAAAAACTTGTACCGTCGTAATGGCGGCAGCGAATGCAATTTATTACAACAAAGATCAAAGTGATTCGAGAGAAGGCCGTAAACTGCATTTTTTTTTAAAATTTGTGCGGGAGGTACCCGAAGGAGTTGACATATGCAGTCCATATTTGAACCTGATCTATGTCTTGTAGAAATATTACGATGTTCAAAGTACGGACCGAATCAGATACTCTCCTCCACAGTTATCGTGCGCACAAGTTTTCCGAACATTTTTGAACTTTTGTGGGGGAGGTACCGGAAGGAGTGGACCGATGTAACTTATCTTCGAAACTAAATTAAGTTTGGACAAAATATTACGAAGGCCAAATTTTGGACCGAATCAAAATCCGTTCGAGAGTTATCTTGCGCTCCAACCATTACACACGGTGTCAAAGCGATTTTTTGCAACTTTCAGGTTATTTTCTCAGGAAGTATGGACTTGCCCCTGATGAAACTTGTACCGTCGTATGTGTGGCAGTGAATACAAGTTGCTACAACAAAAATCAAAGCGATTCGAGATCAGGCCCTAACTAAACTTATCCGAATTTTTGTGTGGGAGGTACCCGAAGGAGTGGACCGATAGAGTCCATATTGAAACCTTATCTAAGTCTGGGACACATTTCACGATTTGCAAAATATGGACCAAATCGGTTGCTTCCTTCTGTTGTGGGGGAGATACCGGAAGGATTGGACCGATATAACCCATCTTTGAACTTAAACTAAGTTTGGACAAAATACTACGAAAGCCAAATTTTGGACCAAATTGGCTCATCCGTTCGAGAGTTATCGTGCGCACCAGCCAGCCAGACAGACGGATGGACATTGCTAAATCGACTCCAAATTGTCTGAAACACATTTCGTCCAAACATACTTGGGGTCTAAAACCGTTATTTCGATGAGGCACATTTTGCCCGTATGAAAGCATAAATTCTGAGGGTATAAAAAGAACTGACTACCAAAATAAGATCCACTTCCAAATGGACTATGCTGATGCATACCTCCAGTTACCTCCTCCGCAACACGCTTGAGCTTTAATCCAAATATATATTTTTTGTCGGCAAGTTCATACGTCCAGAAAGGACCAATCTAAAAATCCCCATAATTATTTGGGAAAAGGATTTTATTTGCGTAGCCGGTATTCGATTTTATATTGTCCATAGATGAAAGTTTCAGTTCATACAGGCTGAGGGTATATTTTTGTCGACAAAGTCGACTGATACCTTTCAACTTATTCACTCCTATTAAGTATGTCTCCTTTGGAACACTCTTGACTATTATCCTTGCTGGTGTTGATGTTTATTATGTATATTGACTTTAGCATATTCTTCGCTTTTAGCTCTACTCTACATTCGAGGAGTAGTAGATATTTCTCAAATTCCCCATATTTCTATCTGTCTGCCTCACTCATCATGCATTAATAATGACGACGACAACAATAGTGATGATGATGAAATGGCACAAAATAAAATAATGTCAGTTGGAGCGTAAAGGAAATGAGTAGCAAAACAAAATGAAAACAAAAAAATACTGGAAAGAATGAACAGACAATAGCAAGAATAAAAACAACAACACCATCATCCGTGAAAAGTTAACAAGACAAGAAAATGCAATCATGAGGTCGTCATGAGTAATGATTTGGTGTGTCCTTCTTTTCTTTTGGCAGTGATTTACATGGGCAATAAATAAGTATCAAAGATGGGAATGTTGTATTCTTTGCACTATACAAGTAAAAGTATGTAGTTATTATTTTAATAGAAACGCACCAAAAGTGTGGTACGCCTAAAAGTATGCTAACACTTGTAATGCCAATCATAGGCTCCTTTTTTACAATTATTTAAGATTACATAGAAGGTGATTGGGGGAAAAACTTTCCCCACAATCCACAATGAAACGATTTATTTTTATTTTTTTTTTTAATTATTTTGTGTGTGAGGTTTTTTATCTAATCACCTGAAATCACCCGTGCGAAAAAAAATGCATGGATATTGAAATGTGAAGAATTTCGAACATTTTGCATATACATAAATAGTTAGTTGTTATGTTATTCTAGATTGGGAAGCTGGTTTGTAATACCCCACAACACTCATCAAATGGTATCTTTTTATATGTGCGACTATCCTCATATTTCCTCATTCTTTGCCTTTCACAATCTAATAGTTATCCTAACCCATAAATGTTATCTTGTAATCTGTCCAAAATATCAACAAGCTGACAGAATATACATACATTTATACAAAACCTCAACGTTTTCAATCTTGTATCCGATTGACTTCCCTCCATCCTTCCGTTATTTAAGATTTTTGCAATCGTGTATATTGAGGTAAACCTTACGCAGTCAATGTGTCCTTCTTTTAACATGCCGAATACCCTAACCCTATCGATGATATGAGAGAACAAAAGGGTTATATGTACGGCAAAGGGTACGGATTTAGTAAAGAGGAAGAACAAATATTGTTCTTACTCCAGCCATTGATAGTTACAAGAACATGAATGTGTTGTTTTTGTTCAGCTTGTCTACGTTTTGTATTTGTATTTTCAACGACCATTACAATTTACAATGCTCTAACATGTCTCGGTTATTAAGACGATAACTATGTAAGGCAGAGGAGGATTTAAAAGGAGCCTTTAAGGGCCTTCACAAGTTATTGATGGTTAAACTTCATTTGAATCTAAATGATAAACTTGGGGCTTAAACAAAAATAAAAATCTTTTTCATTAGATCCAAACACATTGTTAATGAAAATACATTTTTCAAAGAATCTGTATATAAATATGTATATTAATTTGAGGTGTTGAGTGACTGATTAACAGATTGTTAAGACTCCACGCAGCAACCGAAGATAAAAAATTCGGCCAGGATATGGAATGTAGAGAAAAACAATATTTAAATGGATTAAACTTATCATTTTTAAACTCCTACATATATGTAGTTATCACAAAATGTAAAATTGATGTGCATACTTTTAGGCGCAAAATACTAAAATCCATGACGAATATCATAAAAAGGCACGGGGGGTAACTGCTTGCCACTCGCTGAGTAGTGAAACTAATAATAATAAGGGAGGTTAAAATAGATGAACATGTGTTTTCAATTTGTATTCGTTATAGAGAAAAATTCGTTATAGGGAAGTTCGTTATAGAGAAGTTCGACTATATATGAAGATCGGTCCATTCGTTTTCGAGCTATCGTTGGCACTGACTTCAAAAAACAAACAAAAACACAAAACACAACGGGACATACATATCTCAGCATATTTTGCTTCGATCGACCTACAATTTTTGTGGCATACTATATACTACCTGTGCTTTGATTTTTTGATTGTGATAATTCGGGGTAACCTCCTTAAAGTATTTCATACCTTAAAAGCCCTAAGGCCCTCTAAAAATCCCTTTAATTCGCTTGTGCTTAGTTTGCACAGCATAGTTTTTAGTTATTAGGCTGTGATGTTTACAAGACAAATATGTAGATTTTTGGCGTGTAACTTCTTGTATGCTGCTACAATGTCCAATCAAGTTTGCGGTGGCATGGTGGTCAGACAGAATTTCAAAGGAAATAAAATTGGTTGTGGGACGGTAATTGATGATGTAAAGCTACATGTTCTAACACGACTTATTAACATTGCGGAAGGCAGGGTTTACATACATATTTATATTTCAATATTGTTCATTGTTTATTATTCGTTTTTTATCAAAATAAAATAATTATACTAATTGTTTAATTTAAAATTTTGTCTATTAGGGCGAAGATCATTTTTAATATTAATTTCAATTAATTCCTCGTTGGAGTCGTGATTAATGACCGATGATTTTTGCAAGTGACATTTTTTGTAATTGTTGTTTTTTGTTACAGGTTTGGTTTCAAAATCGCCGTGCCAAATGGAAGAAGCGCAAGAAGACAACCAATGTTTTCCGTACACCAGGCGCCCTCTTGCCATCACATGGTCTACCACCGTTCGGAGCCAATATTACAAATATAGCCATGGGTGAGGGGCTGTGTGGTTCCAGCATGTTTGGCAGTGATCGTTGGAGTGTGGGTGTTAATCCCATGACAGCTGGTAAGTTGAAGAGTTGGAACATGATATATTTAATTTGTTTTTTCGATACTAATTGTTGGTGTGGTTTTAACTTCTATCTCTTCCCATTTTCTCTCTTTCTTCTTTCCTGTACTTCTTGTTAAATTAACCTATTCTTTTCTAAACATTTAAAAAACTAAAGGTTTTGGTCAACTAAATCAATCCTCTTCGCTTTCATCATCTTTAAATGGTGGCCTAAATTCTGGTATTAATTTAGGTTCCGCCATGGGTGCTGGTAGTTATCAACATTATGGATTAAATGCTTTAGGTAAATACATAACAAATTAGTTAAAGTAAAATGTATCAAATAATAAGATAGAACTTAAAACTAATAACAGTAACATAATAACAACTAGACTACAAGAATTTAACATAACATAAGCTTTGTTCCCGTACTTTTTAATAGTAAAACTCGTAAAAGTTTTTTTCAAAAAGTTCGGCAACGCAAAAATGAAAAAAAACGTCAAAAAAGCTGGAACAAATGACAAAGTCGGCGTACCAGACAATCAGACGCCGGCATCCATGTTACTATTTTTACACCCTCAAATTTGTCGAGTAAAAAGTTTTTAAAAAGAGCGTCATTCAGCGCCATTTTTGTTTAAAGAGACTTCATTTTACAACTTTTTTGTGTACGGAACGGGTTTTCGGGTAAAATGTGTAAAAGTCGTAAAAATTGTAAAAACTTCTTAGTTCTGGAACAAAGCTATAAAACGCACATTGGGCGCCACCAATGAAATTGGCTCCTTAAACTCAAATTCAGTGCAGACCCCATGGTTAGTTTTTGTCAAATTTCTCTTACAAGACAAGAATTTGTTCTTAAGCTAACGTGTCATGCGAAAGTCTCACCCTACTGCATGTAAGCTACTAAAAAAACAATAACAAACTCTTTTTCAAAAAATTCTTCTTTTCCGTTGTCAGTGATTTACATTGGCAATAAATAACTAACAAAAAAGAGAAGGTTATAATATTTGAGCTATTTAAGTGGAAATGTATATTATGTTAAAGAACATACACCAAAAGTGGTTATGCCTAAAAGTATGCTAACATATGTGATATAAATGGAAGTCTCCTGTACATATGCATAAAGTAAGGATAATCAAGTGTACCTGCACTCAATCCGAAGATGAAAATGAAAAAAGTTAAATAATAGTTTGGGACAGTACAAAATTATAGAGTAAAACTTCGATAATTCGTAATTCAGTTACCGATGATTTAAAATCAGCGAGGTTAAAATGGGAAGGAAATGGCTTCAAGAGACTGACAGCTTATACGGATTAAAATAAATTTTCGATTTATCGAGGTACGAATTATCATGATTCTACTGTATAGTTAACTTATTTTTCCAAAAACTTGCAATAATCGTCTGCGCGCTTAAAATAAAATTTTAAACTTTTCTGAGGGCGGTTATCAAGGGAGGTTCCGAAAGAAGCAGTCTAATATAGTACATCTTCGAGCTAAATATAAATTTCAGAAAAAAATATTTCGATGACCATTTTTCACCATACAATTGATTTACGATGTTTAATGGGCAAATCAGCTACTCAATTCTAAAGTTATCATGCTCATCAGTTATTTTAGTTGGTGCCGCCAGTTTTTGGAGCCATAATTTCAGGAAGTATTAGTCTGTCCTTGTAAAAATGTACCGCGTAATTGAGGCCGCAAGAACAACCTGCTGTAAACAATTTCAAAAATACTCGATACATGTCCTTAAACTTCACTTTTGCGATAATTTTCAAAATTTTGTTTCTGGGTACTTGAGGGTCAGCAGCGATCTATGTCTGGTAGATATATTACGATATGAAAATCGATAACTATGTACGAGAGTTATTGTGCCCGCAATTTTATAACGGGTAGCTTTGCCTAGGATTGAGCTAAGCTCTGTCCCTGCCAGGGTCAGCCTTGGGAATCGCAAACCCAATTCAATATTTGTTATAGTAGTCTCGAGTTTGTGATACGATTAATGAGTGAGGAAAATGGATGGAATATTAATTTGATAAATAAACGGGTAGTTGCTGCCGACTCCGTAACAATGTTGAAATAATGGACTCGACGTTGATCTGGGTGATATGTTTGTGACGATGGTAATCCGTTTGTTGCCGTCGGCTCAATGGTAATCGGCTTATTGATGTCTACTCGATTACAAACGGTACTTGATATCAGTTCGGATACTGTTGGCTCGGAGGTAATTGTGTTATTGTAGCTCGGTTTGGAAATATTCGAAGACTGTCGGGTTGGAGTCAATCGGGTGTGTTGTATTCAGTTGATGTCGGAATAGAGTTCGGTTAGTTGTTGTTGTTGTTGTAGCAGCATTGAAACCTATGTAGAACAGTGCCGACCAAGAAGAGGGCAGCCAAAAAAGTTAATGTATTCAAACATTGGCAATTTATGACAGTGTGCTAGTAAATTTGTAGTGGGAGCTGGCTATGAGCGATAAGCTAGTTATGAGCTTGGAGCGTGTTCAGCGCAATGAGCTTGCCTGAGAGCTGGAAAGCTTACTATGAGTTGGAGCTGGCTAAACTCAGGTCGCTTACTACGAGCTTGAAGCTTGCTAGGAGTTGGTAGGGCGCTACGAGCAGATAGCTTACTACGAGTTTGAAGCTTGCTAGAAGCTACCACTACTGCCAGTTAACGAGACTGCGGCCGACCAAACTTCTACTTTACTCTTTCTTTGTAGGCGGCCTTCGACCACTTCGGAGAGGTAAACCAGTAGATGTGTATATTTGGGTAGTGAATGAGAACAAGTAAAAAAGTATCAGTCGGCTTTGCCGACAGAGATATACCCTCAGCCTGGTTATATTGAAACATTTTTTCCCAAAAACGTATGTATTTAGGGGGTTTTAAAAAATGTTGGGCGTATGAAGCGACAAAAGTGTTGATTAGGATTAAAGATCAAACGTTTTGCGGAGGATATACTTAAACGAAGTGCATCTCCAGCCACTACATATGGTGCCATAGTGGGTTTTTACACCCTTCGGCCGTTTACTCAAGAAGTATGGACTTGCTCCTAAAAACACTTTTACCATCGTAATTGAGGCAGTGAACGCAAGTTGCTTCAACAAAAATCAAAGTGATTCGATTGCAGGTCTTAAAGTGCACTTACCCGAAATTTTGTGTTAGAGGTACCGGATGGAGTGGACAAATATAGTCCATATTTGATCCTGATCTATATCTGGTAGATATATTAGGATGTGTAAAGTATGGACCAATTCGGCCACTTCCTTCAAGAGTTACCGTACGAAAAATTGTTCCGAAAATTTTAGAACTTTTGTGGGGGATGTACCTGAAGAAGTGGACCGATATGGCTTATCATCGAACTTAAACTATGCTTGGACAAAATATTACTAAGGCCAAATTTTGGACCGAATCGGCAGATCCGTTCGAGAGTTATCTTGCGCTCCAAACACTACACTCGGTGTCATAGGAATTTTTTTGCAACTTTCAGGCTATTTTCTCAGGAAGTTGCTACAACGAAAATCAAAGCGATTCGCGAGCAGGTCCTAAACTGAACTTATCCGAAATTTTGTGTGGGAGGTACCCGAAGGAGTGGACCGATTGAGTCCATATTGGAACTTCATCTATATCTGGTAGACATTTCACGATATGCAAAGTATGGACCAAACCAGATAAGCCCTTCAAGAGTTATCGTACGTAAAATTTTTCCGAACATTTTCGAACTTTTGTGGGGGAGGTACCGGAAGGAGTGGACCGATATAACCCATCTTTGAACTTAAACTAAGTTTGGACAAAATATTACAAAGGCCAAGACAGACGGACGGACACTGCTAGATCGACTCCAAATTGTCTGAACACACATTTCGTCCAAACATACTTGGGGTTTAAAACCATTATTTCGATGAGGCACATTTTGCCCGTATGAAAGTGTATATACCCTCATTAGCATAAATGCTGATGGTATAATTAATTGCATAACATTTAAATCGAACCTAATGGCGATTCTACATCCTATTTACTTATTACTTATTTGTAGTAAGTGGCCAGTGTAATGTTTGCGACATTTCCTGAGTATCGGAGTCATTTAAGAAACTTCTCTCCTAGTAGTGCATTAAGACACGCCGCACAGTGGTTAGGAAATCGATTTTCCTGGCTTAAACCCCAACTTTTAGTCGTCACTGATTGTTATTTCCAGTATGGGATTCGATATTTCTGATACTTAAACTACGAAAACAAAAAATATATTAAAATATTGGAGGGTGTTGGCGTGGTGTGCCCATAAAGATGACAATTTTCCCCATTTTGGAAAATACGTCATTTTTGCAAATTTCTGGAGAGCTATTTCTTTTGTTAGGTAGAATTATTACCTTTATTTTATTTTTCTACAGGTACTAAATTTTAGCGAAGTTCCAAATTTAGTGGACTAGAACTATAAGCGAACGACATGGAACAGAGCTTTCTATTGCCCATATATACTACAGTACCCGTCCGTCAATTTAACACTTTTATATATTTATTTGAATTACATGGGTAAAAATGTTTGTTTTTCTATAACGTTTCTCATATTAATTTTATTGTAATGGACATTTTTTATTTAAATATATAAATTTTTATATAAGTGAAAACTTATCCGTTCAAAAATTTTGATTAGGAAGAAATGATGCTGAACACCTGTGCGCCGATTTTACATGTATACAGTTTTATATGAGGAAAAAACACGATTCTGAACCACCGTGCGCCTTTCGGACTCAGCGATAAACAGTAGGTGCCATATCGTTGAGCTAATATTAATCGGGGTTCACTCATCTATATGTGAGAAGTCTCCCTTATCCCTCTGGGATGTTTGTGGAACAATTATCATTTGTCCTATAAGCTGAACATGCATACTAGGGTGGTTTTAAAACATCGATATCGAATTTCGATTGGACAATAATTACGGCCTTCAAAGCAATTTCGTGAAAATTCACCGTTGGCTCCATACAAACTACTATGGAAACTTCGAGGTTACAGTGACGTGTGTAAACATATCCAAATTATACTGAAGCTTTGGTAATCTAACAGAACTAAAAATTACATCATGTGTGTTTATTTCAGCTAAAACCCTTATTTTTTAATATTTAAATATTTGAATAACAACAACATGTTTTACAGAGGATATGAAATTAATTAGTTGCGGGAGGAGGTTTGGAAGACCATAGTTTCAGTTATCACTAAAAAAACTTCATCAGTTCCCTTTGTCGCCGACTCTGCATCGATAATCAGGTCAATAAAAAACATCAAAATTTAAAAAAAAAATTGGGAGTGTAGCCTAACAAAATCCGACATCGATTTTTCCCTTTGCGTTAAAACCAGCCTAGTGCATGTATAGAGTGTATATGAGACCGCGTCAGTCGATTTATCAAACGTTGATTTGAATATTATTGTTAGTGTATTGAATATATTAAATTGTCTTATGGAAGACCCATGTGCCATTCATGTCTTTCCCAGCTCTGAGAAATTGATTTTATACCAATTCCTCGAACGTTTTTTGTTGGATCTTGTAAATAATTAGTCCTGTTCTGATAAAGGGCTAACCTGTGGTCTTAATTTGCTAAACCAGTGCCTTAAAAATCCCCACATTTGACACTTATTTGTTATATCCATCAAAAACACGTTTTATTGCGTTTTTGGCTACAGTTCCACGAATCTTAGGTTTTCGTACACAAAAAATGTGTGATATTTTTTATGGACTTCATTATTGGACAATCACGTGTCCAAGCAAAATTTTCCATTTCCAAACAAAATCATCAACCAGAAAAGTAACAATACATACATATATGCTTACAACAACAAACACTTAACAAATGACAAATTGCTAATAACCTTCAGTGATCTGAAGTGAATTTAAGGTGTCATCATCATATTTTTTTTATTTTTATTCAGATGCATAAAATAACAACAACAAAGCTGGTGTTATAAAGCTAACATTTCATTTCGCACACACAATAACCGATTTTGTGATCTTATTTCGATTTTGTATTTATTTATAAGAAAAATTAACACAAAGGTGTTGAATTTAAATTTGAACATCGAAAATTTGTTAATTGAAAATTTGGTGACATTTTTTGAAACTTTTTATCACTCTTTTTTTTTCTAGGAGATTCAATGATGTATCAGCACAGTGTGGGAGGGGTGGGTTGTGGAAATGGTTCACCCACCGCAGCTACACCACCCAATATGAATTCATGTTCTTCGGTAACACCACCACTGTCGAACCAACCGAATCCTAGTCAAAATGAACTGAATGGTGATATGGTAAGTCTTTGCAGTCGAAAGGACATTTAGTGAATTCTCTAACCAGTTTTCGTTTTGTTACAGAGTGCCCAACCACATCATCAACAGCAACCACCACCGCCACAACAACAACAGCAACAACCCCCTCAACAGCAGCAGCAACAAAATCACCAACAACCCCAAAATCATCATCAACAGCAGCAGCAACAACAACAACAGCCACCACCACATCAACAACAATCTCAACATTCGGATTCCAACAACAATAGCCAAGGCGGCCACCAGCAACAACAAATCTTACCACATTGTCATCAGTCCATGCAGTCACCAACAGATGGCTCACCCGAAGATGATGTGTGGCGAGGCCACAGCATAGCAGCCCTTAGACGAAGAGCTTCAGAGCTAAATGCCACCACGGGTATACCAACATATTTACATCATGCAGCAGCCGCTCACAATTCCTACGAACATCACAATTCGGTCTACTGAAATTTGTTGAAAAGCTTTGAAAGCTTTTCTGATTACGGATTCCCCCAGACAGATTTTTAAACATCAGCACTGGTGTGTAAATGTGTAAAAATGGAAAAGCTTTGAAGCTTTCTAAACAGATTAAGAAAAACAAAGTTAATCTATGCAAAGAACCACACTCCAGCCAGGGGTGGTGGAAGGATAACTAAGTAACCAAGCAACCAACCAAAAGTGTTATGTTGTTTGGTTTATTGACTAGGCTAGACTAGCTAGTAAGGAAAAGCCTTTTCAAAGCTTTTCGTGGTGAAGACTTTAGAGCTTAAGTATATTATCCTGTGTTTTCGTTATTTTTGTTTTTGTACAATTGCAAAGCGACTAGCAGCATTTTAAAAAGGCCTCACTGCCATAGACTAATAAATTCATAGACAAAGAGATTGTAGTGTCTTCTCTTTTTGTAGGTGTCGCCGGTATGCAAAGTACCTAATCTTTTCACACAATTGCGCAATGTTTTGGAGCAAATTACAATATTTTTTTGAATTTGTTTATATGAGGATGTTGATCTGGCCAAAGATTATCCATATTTTGTCTTTTATCAGAATAAATAGTTTAAAATCTATAGTAACTTTAAATAAAACTACTAACGCCATCTACCAATTTTCGAAAATTTCGAAGATAAATGCTGAGAGCAAATAAACGTCTATAAATTTATTAGTCTATGTCACTGCATATGCCGAAAGCTATAAAAGGATGTAATTATTATCCATTTTTTGTTTCTTTTTTATTTTAAGATTTTTTCCTTGAAGTGTTTGTGTATTTTGTATTTTTTTGAAGATTATTTACCCAAGTGGCTTACATCCAAAAGTTTATTCTGTGCACTTGACTTTTGTGTGTTTCTTTTTTCTTATTCTATAAGATTTATTAAATTAGTTTAATTGAAATTTCTACTTTTGACATAATTTTGAAAGTATATCAACTAATTTGCTATATTGAAGAGTTTTAGTTTGTAGATTAATTGGACTACTCAAGTTGTAAAATATTATTTTTTATTTTATGAATGTTAAGTTGAAAAAAAATGTTTTTTTTTTTATTTTTGGTTGAAGTATAATTATGGAACCAACAAGAAAACTTGAGGTCAATCTAATACACCAATGAGAGTGGTAAAAAGTTTGCGTGGACAAGGTTTACAAATTGCATAAATTATGTTTCTTGAGCCGTTAATTTTTCCAACATGCTGAAGTTGCTGAAAATAAATCTTGGGTTTTGAGGTGGTGAAATCGACGAATTTGGCAAACTATCGGACAATTTTTGACTTTAATGTATAAACATTTATGGCATCTAATTATAACTAAACCTAAAGAAATTTGAAACAAATGTAGAAAAGTTATTTGGATTTAAAGATGATATACTCGTATATTGCCAAATTTAATCGTGATAGCTTTTGCTACCTGCATATAACACTTATCCGGATCCAAAGAGCAAAAGCTTATTGCATTTTTATTTCAATACTAGCAGAACCCAGTCCGCGTTGCTGGCCCGTCGTAATGAGTTTTAATGACGATTTTTATGGACTTTTTGTTTGACGACTCAAAATTTTGTATTTTCTACCTCACTTCCTCGGTCCATTGTCAAACCGAGGAGGATTTTAAATGTATCTACATATTTTGTCTGTAACCTTTCTGTTCTTATACGGACTTTGTCGAATTTTTTTGCCCATTGATGCTGTTTAGGATTTATTAGCGTCCATGTCCCCTTTCTTTTTATACCCTCAGCATATATGCTAACGAGGGTATATACACCGTCATACGGGCAAAATGTGCCTCATCGAAATAATGTTTTTACACCCTAAGTATGTTTGGAGGAAATGTGTTTCAGACAATTTGGAGTCGATTGAGCAATGTCCGTCCGTCTGTCTGTCTAGCTGGAGCGCACGACAACTGTCGAACGGATCAACCGACTCGGTCCAAAATTTGGCGTTCCTAATATTTTGTCCAAACTTAGTTTAGGTTCGAAGATGAGCTATATCTGTCCACTCCTTCCGGTACCTCCCCCACAAAAGTTCGAACATGTTCGGAAAATTTGAGCGCACGATAACTCTTGAAGGAAGTAACCGATTTGATCCATACTTTGCACATCGTGAAATTTCTGCTAAACTTAGATGAGGTTCCAAAATGGACTCAATCGGTCCATCCCTTCGGGTACCTCCCACACAAAATTGTGGATAAGTTCAGTTTAGGACCTGCTCTCGAATCGCTTTGATTTTTGTTGCAACAACTTGTGTTCACTGCCCCCCATACGACGGTACAAGTTGCATCAAGGGCGAGTCCATATTTCCTGAGAAAATAGCCAGAAAGTTGCAAAAAGCCCCTGTGACACTGTGTGTAGTGGTTGAAGCGCTAGATAACTCTCGAACGGATCTGACGATACATTTCAAAATTTAACCTTCGTAATATTTTGTCCAAGCATAGTTTAAGTTCGAAGATAAGCCATATCGGTGCACTCCTTCAGGTACCTCCCCCACAAAAGTTCAAAAATGTTCGGAAAAGTAGTGGGCATGATGTCTCTAGAAGGGAGTGACCGACTTCCTAGGGGTACCTTCCCCACAAAAGTTCAACATTTGTGTCTAAATGCAGTTCCCTTGAAATGTATACCGATGCTGTTCGGTGTGGTCCTGTTTACATATTATGTTTTCCGTGGACAAGTCCATGCTTCCTGGGATACTGGTGCAAAATTTATACGATGAGCCACGGAAATGACTAGTGGGCGCGATATCTATCGAAATGATATGACTCCCAAAATAAGACCCACTTCGATAATGGACTATGTCGGTCCATTCCTTTAAGTACCTCCTCCGCAACACTTTTGAACTTTAATCCTAATCCACATTTTTCTTCGGCAACTTTTTCGCTGAGCGGTAGCTATTTCGACAATGCATCTAGAATTCTCACAAGGATGTTCATTTGGGTGTCCAAAAGACCGGTTTTTTCGGTTAACCGAAAATGAGGTTTTTGGCCCGTTACCGGTTTCTGTTTTGGATGTTCATATCACTGAATATTTACATACCATTGTGCCAAACGCTGGACACCCTAATGTTAATATCACTGAATATTTACATATCCTTGTGCTAAACGCTATGAACGGTTTTCGCAAAGTAATTTGTTCTCGTTTTATTCTCGAAAGATAATAATTGTTCCACAAACATCCCAGATGGGACAAGGGAGACTTCTCTCATATCAACGAGTGCACGCCGATTCATATTGGCTCAATGATATGGGACCTACTTTTGAAAGATATGATGTGATAATTTAGCGGTAGATTGGGGGATATGAATTGGTAGCCATAGAAAAGGCAAAAATTCGACAACATAAATCAAAACAGTGGAAATCTGAGGCTCTATCTGGATATGTATTCACAGCGGACTATGTTTTCAACGTCTGGTATAATTTTTGGCCTTGAGAATTGTTGACCTGTAAGGTCTCAGTGTGTCGGGATGGATCGGTGGATCTAAGCCCTAGACCGCTGCACGTCCTCGACCGCTAAAAGATGCTGTTGTGGGACAATGTTGACATTTTTTGTACTTACGTCTTGTGCGTCATATATAATTTTCTTCAACAAGGCAGCCAGAGATACTTGGTACATTGATGATGAATTCTGTCCCGCGTTATGGTCTTTGGAGTGTGAAGAATATGACGTGCTAGCAGTTGCTGTGTAGTGAGCAAAACGTTATGTTGCTGTACTAACAGTATCCTCGTATCCTGATGCTGATGGTCGACAGCGGTTCAAATGCAATTTTTTAGTGGGTTGCGACATCTAACGCTGGGAATAGCTTAAAATATGAGATACAAATAGCAGCCACGAGACCGAACGTATCGAGAAAATCCTCCTCTAAGAATACTTGATTGGTGTGCTTTTGAAGAAACCGTTCAAATAATATCCTAAAAGGCTATCAGAGGAATATACCCAAACATTCATACATAACAGAATCGTGCACAGCTTTAAGATTTGTACTACCAGTTTGTCTTTCTAAGTTGTCACGAAGTACAAAATGATAAAGAAAGTCGTACCTGATCGTTTTTTCCATTGGTCTCCATTTCACTTAAATATTTGCTATAACATGTTGTTTGTTGGACGAAATCCGTTTTATACAATTTTGGGTCGATTTAGCCAATCTGTGTGGAGCGCATGATTACTACCAAATGGATCAAATTATTTGGTACACGATAACACTCGAAGGGAGTAACCGATTTGGTCCAAAATTTTCACTTCGTAATATTTCTTCCAGGTATGGATTAGTTTCGAATAAGGATTATCAGTTCACTGCTTCGGTCCTCCCATACAAAATTGTTTGTCTAGTTGAAGGACATCTATCCGATCGTTTTGAATTTTTTTGCGGCAGGTTGTACTCGCTGTCCATGCTACTACTGTACACTATTTCAGGGAAAAGCACATATTTCCTTGTACGAGGGGAACTAGAAATGTTTTTGGTCTAATAATGAAAACGTGAATATTTATCTTTAAAAAAGGTTTAATTGTTTTTCAAAGTATTCTCCAGCATGTTTTCTACACATTTAATCCACTCAAACCAATTGTTGAAGCACTTTTTTCTCTGCGATTGAGACACCTCAAAAACATTGTTTTTGAACGCTTCAACAGCAGCAATCAAATGAAGTCATGGGGTTCCAGGGCTCCATAGCGTATGACACACATATTCCACCTTTGTTTTGGTTTGAATCCTTCTCATATTGTCATGTGGAATTTCTCAGGAGACTTCAGGCATACAAATTGTTCCTCAAGCCGTAGAGTAGCCACATGGTTAGTTTAGCCGAAGAAACAGGCGATCATTTGCTTTGAAGTGGTTCTTCCGTTGGATTTGGTCGGTTGCTGTTTTTGTTTCGTGCTTATACACATAGATCCAAAATTCGTTGTCTACGACGATCTTATAAACGTCGAACCACATTTTTTTTGCACAAATCAACAGGAGCCTTTTTTCTTTGAGCGATTGTCAAATTGTGCTGGATCTAAAGAGATAACCCCATTTTTGTGACCATGTTTCCATACAATATCAAATGTTAGTTGGTAGAAGAAATGCCCAAGGATGCCTCTATCTCACGGTATATAACACGGCGATCTTGCATTATCCAGTCACGCTCGGTTTAATTTTGTTCTGACACAACGACCGCTTTTGGACGACCCTCACGACCTTCGTTTATAAGCGAGTGTCGGCCACAATCGAATTCATTAAACCAGTTTTTCATTGTGCTATAAGATGGTCGGTATACAAAGATTTAATTTGATCGATGCACTTTTGTCGTGATTATCCTCGTAGAAAGTTGGGAAAATTTTTTGGACGGAAATATTCAAAGAAAATTCCATTTTTTCCTATATGTTTTTTTTTAAATCACTGTAAACAACACAACACATGATCGTAACGGTCGAATTTTCCAAAAAAAAAAAAAAAAAAAAAATACAAAAATTTTAAATGGCACGATAGCTTACGAATTGAGTATCCGATTTCCCAAATACTTTACCCGTGGTGAAATGTCTCCAAAACGTATACCAAGGTACTACTTGTGATGCTGTTTACATTGATATGACGTTTTTCAATGGCAAGTCCATGCTTCTGATATAGCTATCCAAAAGCTTAAAACATCCTATGATCGCACTGTGGTCGAATTTGTATGGGAAGAGCGGCCATAAATAAAGGTCCACATTTTGACGTATCCTTTATATAAATAAACCTCACAGTATCTCTTCTATATACTTAGAAATCTGAAATGTATCACCTGTACTTTTGGAAAAAAAAATGACAAAAACACTCTGAGAGGTACCCTTAGTATTTTGGGAGCAATTTCCAAAGTTGCGGAAAGTTGCAGCTGATATTTTGAAAATAGAATCTACAGACTACTACTTATCTTCAAAAAAATCGTTGGGGGGAACATAACTAAAACTTTACATGTGATTTAGTTATACTGAAGAAATGACATTTCAAAAGTCCTTCAGTCATAACACGTATTTAATAATTAATCCCAAAAATTAACAAACGCAAAACTGCATAAAAATTAAGTTAATACATTGTTTTTCAATATTCGAATTAAGTTTGGTCTATATAGAGTTCATTTAGTTTGATATTAATATTTTACTTTCACCTAACATTTGTATTGAATTCACCTCGAAATCCAACCTGTTAAAATTTCTCTTTTTTGATGCTATTCTCAAGGGTACAGTAAGAAGTAATCCATAACAAATTTATTTTAGAGAAATTTAACATGTTAGGAGTAGATATGAACACATTTGGTACCAAAATTATACTTTCATTTTTTTAATTTTGGCCAATGGCAGCGACCACTGTGGATCGCCAACATGACTTTTTGGCGCCATAAGGAGTGAATAACATGGTTCCAACAACCTATGCAAATCATGTTTCTCTCAAACTGAAATCATGTTGAAGATACATATATTATTATCGGACAACACCTTAGGGTCAGAGCTCCGATTTACGCGCGAGTGAACATTTGGGGGGAGGTGGTAGTTTTTTGTGGGCCCGATTTTTTTTGGTGGGAGTGGGGCTAGTTTATTTGGGGGTGGGGTAAATTTTTGTTTGGCGGTGGTGACGGGACATGTTATCCCCCTCAACTTGCTCGAATTCGAAAAGTGTTTCACTCGCGAGTGGAATTCGAGCGAATTCGAGCTAGTATTCGGAGCTCTGCTTACGGTACCTCCCTCAAAAAAGTTAAAAAAAAATGTTTAAGTGCAATTTAAGGGCAGTTCGGTCTTTAAATCAGAAATTATCTTTAGGTTCTGTGAGATATCACCAAAAACACATCGTTTGTCAAGGAACGTACTTTTCTAATATCTAATGGACTCGTCTACCCCAGCTATGGTACACATGAAACGTGCCACAAGGCCCTGAAATCGTCATTTTCTTATTCTGTTGTAATCGAATATTAACGCTTCTTCTTGGATGTCCTCTTAGATGTGCCTACCCATCTTAAGTTCTCGATTGACAAGTTATATAATAGTCGCAGTCAATGCTAGGTTTTCAAGAAAAACTTTGGTGTTGGCTAAAAATAATCGATGAAGATGAAATTTTTTTTCTGTCTGTTATTGTGTTGTGTTCTATAATCCCAGCAAACCAAATGTCGAATATCCGACACATCTGAACAATTTCGGAAGCAACGTCGTACAGATTTTGTTCCGATTTCTAAACGATTTTTCGGTGCGGAAATAGTTCAAATTTTGTACCGATTTCGGAACGAATGTCGGAAAGAAATTTCCTTTCCGAATTTCCCAAGGATTTTCTGTAGATTTCGTTAGGAAATCGGATCGAAATCGATACGACATTTCGTTCCGAAATTATGTCAACCACTTCATACAACTTTCGATAAGATATCGTTACGATTTCGGATAAGACATCGGACGTATCGTCCGAATTTTGTTCCGATTTCGTTAAGATGTCGGTACGATTGTTTTGCTGGGATTATACTAACCACAAAGTGGATGGAAGAAATTTTGAGCACCGCATACCACCACCTCAGCTATAGTGCACAGAAAGGCTATATTTCTTCAATCGTTATTCCTTATTATAGATTACCGTTTTTCTTTGGATGTCCTCGGGTTGCACATACCAGAAATCTCATACGGAATTTATGAGTGTTTAGGAATCTATCATTAGAACAATTTCTAATGTATGTATGAGATAATGTGTAAATGATCCTTCCATTATAGATCCTTATAAATAGGCAAACATCACAGGAAAGGCAATCGACAGCAGGTTTACATTACTTTGTACTTGGTTATTCGTCTTAAGCGGCTTCCAAATATTATATTTGAACATAAAGAACTGCAATTTAAAATTATAGCCACAGGATGGTTAGGAAATTCAATGCAACTGATATTGATCTACGCTTTGTTCTGCTACACTATCCACATTTTTTATACCGCCATCTTTAACTCATTTTCAGCTGTGTTTTATTTTGTAATATAAAAGTAGAAATTTCATTAAAGCAATTTACTTATTGTTAAAATTTAATGTTTCGTATAATTTGTTTTATTTCGTTAATTGTTTATTTTTTTTTTTTCTTAGAACAAAATGCTTTTTAATTTTTTTGTAAATAGTTATTCTAAAAATTGCGATAAAAACTAAATTAAAAAAATAAAAGTTAAGCATAGTTATGAAAACAAAAAATATATGATTAAATAAAACCAAAACTTTAAATTGCAATAAAAGACTATAAAACAAGAACGAATAAAACAATGTATACGAAAACATTTAATGCATAATTATAAGATATACATATATAAAAATAAATAAATTATTACATTTACTGAGTTTTAAACAATAAATTAAAAAACAACATATTAAGAAAAGATAAAAAAAACAATCTTTACAAAACAACAACTAATATAAATATAAATATTAAATGTTTAGCTGGCCAAAATATTGGCACTTTTTTCAATTTATTTTTAATAATAACTACAATATATAAATATATTAAATATACATATATTAAAAAATAAGAAAGACAACTATAGTGTATACGAAATTAACATTAATTAAGAAAAACTAATTTGATAGAAAACAAAATAAAAAAGAGCAACTATTACATAAAGGATATGAAATGAAAAAAAAAAACAATCCACAAACATTGAATGTAAAATGTATACGATATGAAAGAAATTTAATTTAATACAAAATAGCAACAGCATGAAATTGCGTGCCAGCGGGGATATTTACAGTTTCTCTTTTTGTTTTTTGTTCAAAAACTCTTATTTTATATAAATATTTTGTTATATAATTGTATTTTTATTCTATCAACGTTTAATTTCAAATAGCCACAATAAATAGAAAAAAAATAAAAACGATAATTCACTAACAGCAGCAGTATACGACGCAAATACATGTGACACAATAAAATGTGCACAGAGAAATTATGTTGGTGCCATCCATCATTCATTACAACAATACTGTAATCAATAAATTATACAATGCATTTTTTCCACTTCTTCTTTTTGTACAAAGCAAGCGAAAAAAATGCAGCGGCGTAAAGAAGAATTAATTAAAAAATAGAACACAAAATTGAAATCATCAACAATTATCTCTCTCGTACGTACACTTATATTAAATTTAATAATAAATTAATGTAATAGACTTTATTGTATAAATAAAATGGCAACAAACAACAAATAGTATAAAAAAAAAACAAAAAAACACAACCACAAAACTATACAACCAAATTAAAAAAAAAAAACGATACAAAAAAAAAATGTGAAAATAACAATGAAATTATTTCAATAAAAAAACTAAATTCAATAAATTTAATGTAAATGCAAATGTGTTTGTTTATCTTTCGTTTTTATTTCTTCGCCATTCGTCTGCGTATGGAAATTCCAAAGGAAGCTACGAGAATTGACCAATATTCCGTAACACTCCTTTATTGTGTCTTTGAGAAATAATAATACACCATGCCGGGCAGACGTACCATTTCCCTGCTACTGAAGAGTAGCCTCACCCAGAATATGTCCACAGAATAGACTAGGACATGTTTTATTCTTTCATTTCTTATTCGCTTTTAGCGTGAACACTCCCTAATTAATTTGTGTTTCTTTATCACACCAACACTCACACATTTTGTGGAATTGTGAAATATTAGCGGAAAAAATGAATATCTTCACTTCACTACAGGACTTTTAATAATCTGTTTAAAGGGAAATACTTGACGTACACTTGTGTGATTGAAATATAGCAGTATTCCTTATTTAATTCCTTATAAATATTTTGAACAACCCATAAGAACGTCCTCCGCTCCCCCCTAGAAAAAACAGCCTACTATGAAAAACAAAAGAAAAGAAAGACAAACCCCTCTAAAGTTAACGAACCCCGCAAACGTTTTAAGGACCATGATCTGCGAATCTGCACCTGGAATGTTCGCACTCTTTATAGAGAAGGTGCAGTCTTCGCATTGGTAGACGTACTTGAAAAGTACAAGGCTGATATTCCTGCTATACAGGAAATACGATGGATTGGGAAAGGCGTCACAACAACCCCTAAAGGTAACGCACTGTATTATAGCTGTCATGACGTAAAGCATAAGTTTGGTTGCGGTTTTGTAGTTAGTCGGAGACTAAAACATCCGGTATCCAGCTTCACCCCAGTGAATGAAAGACTTGCTGCAATTCGAATAAAAGCTAAATTCTTCAACATCAGCTTTATTTGCGTTCATGCTCCCACTGAAGAAAAAGGACGAACAGACCAAAGATATATTTTACGAACGCTTAGAAGAAACTTATGACTACCGCCGTGCCCATGACATTAAAATTATTCTAGGCGATTTTAATGCCAAAATTGGAAAGGAGAATATCTTTGGCCCAACAGTCGGGAAATTCAGTCTCCACAGTGAAACATCTGACAATGGTTTGAGGCTGATAGACTTTGCAGCTGCAAAAACATGGTAGTTAGCAATACCAGATTTAATCATCTAGATATTCATAAGGGCACCTGGCTGTCTCCAGATCAAAGAACAAGTAATCAAATTGATCATGTTGTGATAGATGGAAGACATTCATCGATCGTGTTGGATGTACGATCGTTCCGAAGCGCAAACATTGATTCGGACCACTACCTTGTTGCAGCAAAGGTAAAATCCGTCAAATAAAGCACGAACAGACACAAACCGGAAGTTGGACATCGATAGGCTGCAAACACAACAGATAGCCACAGCATATTCCACTCAACTAGCCCAATTGCTTAATGAGAGCACCGATAACATAACAACACAATGCCAAAATATTGCCCACTCCATGCAAACAGCCGCAAAATCTATACTTGGATACCAGAGACCTCCACAAAGGAATTCATAGTATGACCAGGAGTGTCGTGCTGCTACCGAAAAGAAAAATGCGGCATATAGAGCTACTTTACAATCAGTAGCAACGCGTATCGAACAAAAGAGATATCGGAAGAAAAGGAGAGAAGAGAAACGTCTTTTCCGCAAGAAAAAGAGAGAAATGGAAAAGCGGGAGTGTGAAAAAATCGAGATGTACAGGAGCCAGAATGAAGTCCGAAAATTCTACCAAAGAGTGAAACATCAAACAGATGGCTTTGGTACAGGCACATCCTCCTGCAGAGACCAGCAAGGTAATCTGGTAACAGATACGGATAGCGTGCTCAGGATATGGAAGGAACATTTCTCCAATCTGCTGGTATCCAATAGTAGCGAAGACGATGATACCACAGATCCAATCCCAGAAGATGGTATAGATGAGGTAAAAACAGCACTCAACCGGCTGAAGAATAATAAAGCAGCAGGAGCCGATGGCTTACCAGCCGGGCTGTTTAAAACCGGAGGAGACGCGCTGATAAGGTGTATGCATCAGCAAGTTAGCACCATCTGGCAGGAAGAACGCGTACCCGATGATTGGAACCTGAGCATCCTGTGTCCCGTCCACAAGAAAGGAGATAAGACTGTATGCTCCAACTATAGGGGCATAAGTCTTCTCCATATTGCCTATAAGATAGTGTCAGGGATATTGTGCGAACGACTGAAGCCAATGGTCAACGAAATAATTGGACCATACCATTGTGGCTTTAGACCTGGCAAGTCCACCATTGACCAGATATTTACCCAGCGGCAAATCCTGGAGAAAACCCAAGAGATGCAAATCGACACATATCACCTTTTTGTCGATTATAAAGCAGCATTCGACAGTCCGCTACGTTCAAAGGCATTCCAAGCAATGTGTTAATTTGGTATCCCTGCAAAGCTTATTCGGCTTTGTAAAATGACTCTAACTGACACAAGATCTTCAGTTAAGATAGGAAATAACCTCTCCGAAGAGTTTTGTACCAAAAGAGGTTTCAGACAAGGAGACAGCCTTTCGTGTGACCTTTTCAATATTTTGCTGGAAAAGGTAATACGAGATGCCAATGTCAAAAGAAATGGCACAATTGACACCAATAGCCACATGTTACTTATGCTTATGCTGATGACTTAGACATCATGGGACGATCAGTAAAGGAAGTAACTGATACCTTTAGGAAGGTCGAAGCAGAATCTGCGAAAGTGTGTCTGGCGGTAAACGGCGAAAAGACCAAATTGATGGTGTCGATGCGCGTCCATAGAGCGTCCATAGAGCTCGGACCAACTGTGGAAGTTGGTACCTATAATTTTGAGGTAGTTAGACTTCGTCTACCTGGGCACTGCCATAAACACAACAAACAACTTCAGTTGTGGAATAAGAAGAAGAATTGTATTGGCCAACAGATGCTGCTATGGTTTAAGTAAGCAATTTAAAAATAAAGCCACATCTCGTCAAACAAAACACTATACAAAACGCTGATTCTACCCGTGCTAATGTATGGCTCCGAAGCATGGGTACTTGCGCAAGCAGATAAGGCAGTGCTTGGTGTATTTGAGAGAAAAATACTTCTTTGCATTGATGGTGAATACCCACAGCTATACAAAGACATGAATATAGTTGAACGCATCGAGATGCAACGATTGCGTTGGCTAGGCCATATCATAAGAATGAGCGATTAAGAACCCGCTAAAAAGGCGTATGAATAGATGCCACAGGGCGGTGCACGCGGTATCGGCAAGCCTAAGCTTCGATGGAGCATACAAGTAGATGAAGAAATGAAAAGGTGCGGTATTCTAGAAAGCGAAGCGAAAAACAGAGAGAATTGGAGATCTTTTCTTAGTTCGGTCTATGGAACAAATGTTCTGTAATGGGCCAGCTAATTAAGTAAGTAAGTAAAAAAGAATTAATAGGCTCTGTCGGCCGTTAATACCTTAAGGTAAGGTCACATTAGGTAAATATTCGCTCCAGTGAGCGTAAATAATGCATTGGCATTTATGCTCGCTCGCTTGCTCTCAATAAGTGCACACTGCCGGTCGCTGGAGATCGTATATTTCGAATTTTGGCGAATATTTTTTGTTGAAATTGTGATTGGATGTTAAAAATATTATGCAATTAAGGGAATTTGCGAAGGTTAAAAAGGTTCTGGAACAGGAAATTTATTTATTATTAAAGTCAACACAAATATGTGCAATTTCGATTCTGCAAATCGAGTCGAATCGGTTTCTATCACATAACTGATATGTTGGTCAACTTCTTCTGGTACCGCCCCACAAAATTTGGTTAAATGCAGTTTAAGGGGTGATAGCGGGTTGTCCTTGTGATTCTGATTACTGCCGAGACAATGAGCTTTATAATTAAGAATTAAAATTATTGGTTAACGCGATTGTTATACCCTCAGCATTTATGATAGCTGAATAAAACTATAAGGTAAAACCTCATCGAAATAACGGTTTTTGATGCCAAGTATGTTTGGACAAAATCTGTTTCAGAAAATTTGGAGTTGATTTAGCCATGTCCGTCCGTCTATCTGGCTGGAGCGTTCGATATATCTCGAATGGATCAACCACTTAGGTCCAAAGATTCGCTTTCGTAATATTTTGTGCAAACTTAGTTTAAGTTCGAATATGGGATATGGAATGGACTGATATTCATCCCGGTACCTCCCCCAAAAAAGGTCAAACATGTTGGGAAAATTTGTGCGCACAATAACTCTTGAAGAGAGTAACCGATTTGGCACGTCGTGTAATTTCTTCCGGACTTAGATAAGGTTCCAATATGGACCCAATCGGTCCACTCCATCGGGTACCTCCCACCTCGGAAAGATTCAGTTTAGGACCTGCTCTCACTGCCCCCCAATACGACGGTACATATTTTATCAGTGGCAATTCCACACCTTCTGAGAAAATAGCCTGAAAGTTGCAAAAAAAACATATGGCATCGTGTGTAGTCGTTGGACAACAATATAACTCTCTAAAGGATCTGCCGATTCGGTCGAAAATTCTTCCTTCGTAATATTTTGTCCAAACTTAGTTTTAGTTAGCCATATCGGTCAACTCCTTCAGGTACCTCCCCCACAAAAGTTCAAAAATGTTCGGAACAATTGTGCGCACGATAACTTTTAAAGGGTGTGACCGAGTTGGTCCATACATTACACATCTTTATATATCCACCAGATATAGATCAGGTTCGAAAATTTTCAGATAAGTTTACTTTATGACCTGATCTCGAATCACTTTGACTCAAACTGATCAACCTGGTCCAAAATTTAGCCTTTGTCATATTTTGTCCAAACTTACTTTCAGCTCGGTACTTCCCCCCAATATTTAAAAAAAAAATCACTAAAATTGTATCTCTTGAATGGGTCAACCAATTTGATCCAAACTTTGGATCTCCTAATAGTTTGTCCAAATTTAGTTTATCTTTTAAAATGGTCCATATTGGTCCTCTACTTAGGATACCTCCGCCAAAAAAGTTCAACATTTGTGTCTAAGTGCAGTTTAGGGTCTGTTCGAAGATCCTTTGGAAATGTATATCGATGCTGTTCATTGTGATACTTTTACAGCGATATTATGTTTTCCGTGGACAAGTTTATGTTTCCTGACATACTGGTCCAACAGTTATACGATGACCCACTGAAATGTCTAGTAGGGGCGATATCTATCGTAAAGATATGACTCCCAAAATAAGATTCACTTCCATAATGGACTATGTCGGTCTATTCCTTCAAGTACCTCCTCCGCAACACTGTTGAAATTTAATCCTAATCCACATTTTTGTTGGCAAGTTCAAATGTCCAAAAAGGGCCACAAAATTCTGAAAAGCGCCTAAATACATCGGTCTGTCCGTAGATGAAAGTTCCAAATCACATAGGCTGAGGGTACATCACTATCGGCAAAGCCGACTGATACTTCTTTACTTGTTTTTGCAATAAGTTCAGGTTTTTAACATCATACATGGCCTAAGGATATATTAACCTGCATTTATCGTTATTTCGATGATAGTATATCAGGCAGTCGTCATCGTACAGGATTCCTTCATTATGTAGTTTTAATGAAGGTTTTTTCTTCTGAGAAAGGTTGGAAGTTTTTCGTTGCGTTTCTACGGTTTGGGGTTTTCAAAAAGTTGTGTGCATTTTTCATAAATACATCACTTCTGGAAGCTCTTTGATGCATACTTGACTGTGCATTTTCCAACGCTGAGATTGAGTCCCCATTTTTTGAAGTAAGTATGATGTGCAACCTCATACGTATTCACACTTATTTCCACTGTGCTTCCAAAGCATCATCGCATCGCCAGTAGGATATCATCGGCGTAAGTAAGCAGCACTCCTCCTGCAGGTGGCCCTGGTATATCGCTGATGATCAAGTTATACAAGACTGGTCGCGCCTTCACTCTATGTCACAAAAGATTCGGTCCTTAAAAAAACTTGCCACCATGCGGCAAATTTGATAACCGAAGCGAAAGCAATGAATTTTATATAAATGTAATTTTGACATACCGCATCGAAAGCTTTAGCGAAATCTAGGCTTACCGCAATGGTCGCTTTTTTGTCTAATACCTTCTGTTACGTATGTGGAGAAGGCATTTATACAAGGTGCATGGGTTGTTTAGTGTTTAACTCTCTCAGAACATGATCCGACCGACGCGTCGCAACTGGAAACAATTCAAACAATTTCCCAAAGGGATATAACTATTGTTACGGAATTAAGGTTTAACTTAGCTTCATGTTGACGTTGTTTTATTCCCGATACGATTTGTACCAAATAAAACGAAGTTTCGTTTTAGTTTCCGATTTTACAATGCTTTATTGGCGTTATCCACGCAGGACTTTTTTCTACTAAGCACAAAGCTTATCTCTCGTAAGTACATAGCTTTACTATATTCAAATTACACTTTAATAACAGTTTTAATTCGCGGTCTGAATTACAACTCAATCGCACAACCGTTATGCACCCGTATTTGTACCCACTTGCCAATGCGCAGACCGTTTTAGCATCCTTCATTTGCGAGGTTTTCCAATGTTGAAACGAGATGCAGACGCACGTACACACATACTCGTATACAAATATACGAATTCATGTAAACAACTAATGGGGCAGAGGTATTAAATACGAGTAGGAGGGGTTACGATGAATGACGTCACAATGTAGAAGCATAATTGTATAGTTAAAATAAATGAGAGAGAGAGTAAAAAACAATTAGCTAAGTAAACTTTGTAAATTAAGACTAGGCGATAATTTCATGATTGCAGTAAATTCCATGCAGTAGTTTTTGTTGCAAAACTGATACAAAAAAGTAAATGCTTAACAAAAATTCACGTTACACTGAAAGAAAAATGTTACATTGATTTTGAACCAATGTAGATTTTCATTAAATAAATTAAAAGCTTTATTAAATAACAATAATGAGTTTCTTCATTTTTTCAATGAAATATCCTCAATTATGCAATGATACTTCTTTGTTAATTCAACAAATTAGTTAGAAGTTACAATCCTATTATTGTTATGAAACTTTCACATTAATACTATGAAACAATAATGAAAGTTACTTTATGAAACACCATGAAACTTCTTCATTAATACAATGAAGTCTTGCGTTGGTTCAAAATCAATGACAAATTTCATTTAAACAATGTAATTTTCTTTCAGAATTCTTCTTCTAGCAGAACTTCATCTAAATTTACTACAATCTACCAGTTACATTCGGAACACCATGTATAACATCAACGCAGATGAGCAGCATCTTCAGGTTTTGGAATCGCTACCACTAGTGCTTCTTTGGAAAGAAGGCTATTGGGAAATAGCCAACGTTGATAATGGTGAAATGGTTAATAATAAATGATTGTTAATTGTTAAAATATATAGTGAGGAAAAGGTTAAAAGGCAGGAGAGCCTTCTTTAGTGCGGTCCAACCACGTCTAGATGGCCAAGCCCGTTGTCTTCCCTTAGAAATCCATCACCTGTAGAGGATTCATTTGATTTTAGCTCGTTGCTAAATTCAACTATCGACGTATGATATCCAACTCGTTCCGCGGCATGTTGCGAAAGGTGTTATCAATCATTGCTTGAGACTGGTGAATATCCTGTATGTTATCTGCCAGGATTTCTGCCTTCTGTGCGTTACCCAAGATAACCACTCATCGTTGTTCTTGATTCCTTTGATTGGCTGCCTGAAAGTTGGGATCTCTTCTTTTTCATCATCAAGAACTGCACGCCGAGAAGAGATATTGTAGAAGCAATCATATTCTAAGAGCAAAATAGTGTATTTAAAAAATTTTAAAATATATATTGTTGTTTCAACCACATATTTTGTGTCAGGAAACATAATGACACAAAATATATTCTTTCACCAACAATATATATTTTCAGATTTTTAAAGTACACTATTTTGCTCTTAGAATATGATTGCTCCCACAATATCTCTTCTCTGCGTGTGAAATATTTAAGTATCCAGTGATACAATGTGAATGAGAATTACATTTTTAAGGTGATCTTGTGCAAACGATTCGAACTGAGGATTTTTTGAAAGTACAGACCTAAACGACAAGAAACCCTAGTTGGGTTTTGTTGTGTCAGATCCAGCTCGGATTTTATGGTCCCATCTAAACATGGTTAAATATTGAGTTTTTAAAGAAATTCGGGACTATATCTCTGAAACCAATATCTTCTTCTGACCTCTGAAGTAAATTTGTAGATAAGGACAAGAATGAAATATTTACAGAAATAATGAACTCGAAAAACTACATTTATTGACTTAAATTTCAAAATATATGCAAAAATTACACAATTTTTATACATTTCGCACTGTATCTCTAAAACCGTTAATTTTTTCTGAACATTTTCTTTTGGAAAAATTCCCTGGAATGTAATACACAACTCTTCAGAACATGTCATTGTTGTAAAATACCTATATGTTGTTGTTTTCAGTACATTTTTCAACGACGATTTAACAAAAATGTCAATAATGTAGTGAAATCCGAAATGCGAGAATAAACTGTTGGTGTGAACTGTGTTTGAAATACGTGTTGCAAAAGATATGATGCAAAATACCGCTGAAACAACATGAAGTAAGCATTTTAGAGTTTCTGAATGTTCTAAAGAATTGTTGAGAACTTTATTTGGAAGATTTTTGCAAAAGGTTACTTGGTTCAACTCCCAATAGTTTAGCCGATATTGACCAGAATTTCAGCAATTTTGTAAAATTTTCTATATTTTCTAGATTTTGATACCCTAGATGAAGTTTTTCTTATGTGGTTCTTCCAAAAGATAAGTTCTACTTGTTTAGGGCTACAATATTGCTAAAGACAGCGAGGCCAAATTCCTTTTCTTTGCTGAGATAAAGGCCTGATAAATGCAAAAAAGTGTAGATTTAGCCCGGTTTAGATGAGGCCATAAAATCCGAACTGGATCTGACAGGTTAAAATCCTACTAGGGTTTTT
Source organism: Musca autumnalis (assembly GCF_047663935.1). Classification (NCBI taxonomy): domain Eukaryota; kingdom Metazoa; phylum Arthropoda; class Insecta; order Diptera; family Muscidae; genus Musca; species Musca autumnalis. The sequence continues at coordinate 12,698,177 of NW_027412088.1, read as the reverse complement.
GTAGTGACCTGGGGTAACTGTGGTCGAGAAACTTCTCACTCTAAAATTGTGAACAGGAATGAAAAATAATTATTCCACTTTGGTTCAAAATATCTATGATGGAAGGTTTAAAAAGTTCGGCCCGCTTTCTAATGTCAAAACCATTAAGAAGGGTTGTTTGCAAGCTATCATCCACTTTTGTGGAAGCTTTAAAAAAAGTAGATAGGTATTATTCTAAGCTAGTTACTAACATTTTGAACACACGTGTAACTATTAAATCTACATATGAATGAATGCGCCTTCGCATTCAAACAATATTCAGCAGTCAACATACTCAAACATATTGTAAAAGTTTTGCCGATGACAAACAAAAAAAAGTGAACAGGACGGCGCAGTTTTTGTGTTTTCATTCTCAACATGATTGTCTACCGTTTGGCGCTCTTAGTTCACATTGGCGATTCAGTAGGAAAAAAGTGACGGCAGAATATTGTCACGGGTCGTTTTTTTGTTTATTTGCGTTTGCGTTGATATTGAAAAAAAAAAACACAATTCGCCAACCACCAACAAAAAAGGTCTACATTAAATAATAACTAAAAAAAGTTAAAAACTTTTTCTATCAGCGGTTTTGTTTGTCAAGTGCATTATTTTTAGTGCAAAAATCAATTTGTAAAAATAGTTTAGTGTCGGTTTTTTCCCCAAACATATTTCAAGAGGAAGAGTGAAAATCGACACAAAACCCCGGAGAAAATGGGAAATAAAGTTGTTACATTTACAGAACAACAATTGGATGATTATCAGGTAAAGTGTTTCTGTATGTGTGCGACAAAAATGTTATTGTATATGCAATAATTGTTGAGATAAATTAACACACAAATACATATGTATGTCAAGTGTTCTTTTTTTTGTTAATGTTTTATCTAAAAGTCCTAAAGCTAAATGTCAGCAGTTTTTGGTTAAAACAATCTGATTAAATTGATAACAATAATAAATATGTAGTCGCAACGGAAAAAATGAAAATAGAACGGATATGAACAAAGTACTATAATAATATTTAAATTCCAATACGACCTTAAAATTGAAATGAATTCGAGCAAATAATTTAAAAACAATAATTAATTAATGTGAATGAAAATATATTGATATGTACGCGTTTTAAAAACAAAGCTAATGTCTCCACTAATTAATGTATCCATAAGTGTTGTGCCGCTACTAAAGAGGCATATGTAACGCATAGAGTTATTACGAAGGCCAAATTTTAGACCAAATCGGTTCATATGTTCGAGAGTTACCGTGTACTCCAGCCAGCCAAACAAAAGATCAGACCGAAAGGTTTCAATTTCGCACTACTTCCAGAGAAGGCCGACAGGTCTATTATATTATAGTTTATTTCGCTTATTCGAGGGACGAAAGGTCTCGGTTCCGTCCTAGTTTCAGAGTGTGCGGACAGATCTCTTATAAATGAGATTATTTAGCGTGTCCGAGGGTCGACTGGCCTCGCAGTGTAAGCAATCGAGAGGACCGAGATTGATATTCCAGAGAATAGGAAGGAGGCGGAGAAGTCCGAATAAAACACAGGAATTGTTCGTGGCCTAGAGAGGGTGTCCAAGGCCGAAAACGATTAAACTAATCGTCCTACTTTGCTTCAGCTTGTCACTAGTGTGTCGGACTAAAGAGGTTGTTGTTGTAACAGTGTTTATATTACATGTTTGTAAGTTCATTCTTCTTTTTAATGTGGCTCTGGGTCTATCTCCAGTTCTTGGAATGTGGCTGTTTCGATGGGATGTACCACAGATTTCAGGAGTTACTTGAGGAGAGGCAGGGGTTAAACTGTTCCGGAGATATCATCCCACCTTGGGGAACGCATTGTTTCACTCTACGCGCCTTGGCTTCTTGTTCCTGAATTTCACGTACGGCTGGCGTCCACACATATAATTAATTATTCAATGTTTCAAACTTGGCCGTAGAGGTGTTTGCTCGATGTCCTCAAAGAGCGTGGAGTTCTTGATAGTATCAAAGGCCTTTGATAAGTCAAGCGCCACCATCACTGTTCTGTCCCACGGCTTGCTCTGGTTGAGTCCTCGACTAACATGTGTGGAGATGGCGTGCAGCGCAGTTTTCGTGCTGTGCTGCATACGGAACCCATGCTGGTAAATACCAAAGCCTCTAGAGCCTTTGTTATGAGCGACAAAAGCGAAATCGGCCTGTATGATTGATCTTTGCTTGGATCCTTGCCTTGGTGGTTAGCGACAGGTTGAGAACTTTAGTGAGATACCCAACTCCCGTCACATACAGCTTGTTCAGCATTAACGTGGAGTTTCCATCAGGGCACAACGCTTTGGATGATTTAACGTTCCGTTGTAAATGTTGGTTCAACCTCGGCAGGAAGTGATCTAATGCGTCGTAGTGCTCTTCTCTTCGCCCTGTCACTCCCTTGGTGGTCGACAAACTGTCTATTGAAATAACTTGCGCACCCCTTCAGATCAGTCAGCGTAACGTCGCCTTGAACTTGACCCAGGTTATAAGTTCCCTTCTTCCGGTTTTCGAGAGTGACTTACCCGTCGTCCACAATTCACTTCTACCGGGTCCAATTTTGCAAATCTTCAAACGATTTAACCACTTCTTCCGTTTATGCTCACCGACCAACCTGCTCATTGACTCTGGGGTCACTCGGGTTGGCACGACGAAGCTCATCAGGCTCATTTGCTAGTCTCGTCGCCTCTGCGGGGAAGTTTGTTCTCACTTCGGGTATTCGACAAGCAGGTATATGGCGAGCGGATGCAGCAGTGATGATGTCTCGGAACGTCCTTTCCGCTACCTGTACATCAGAAGGATAGGGCAGATCTCTGATTTGTGGGCAGTGTACACGCAGCATGCAGCAACATAGTCCCTGTCGTAGTCCTTCGCATTAATAACACCCACTCCCGACATCTATTGCATCTCACGGAAGATTGAGTTTGGGTGAAGACGCAGATATGACAAACCGTGCACAAATATATTGGGTTTTCCTCCGTCCCGGCACGGACTAAAAGAATCCGGAGAAGGCATTCCGGGATACGCTGATCCCAACACAGAAAACCGATACAAATACAAACATGTGTACGCTGGAGTTGCAACCGCTGCACAGTGGTCGAAACCACTGATCTAGCGGCGCGAAATTAATAACTTGGAAACGAATGAAGATATCTTTCTGAAATTTTGCACAAACTCAGTCTGTGTCTGTGGGTAATTATGGACTAAGTATGAACAACATAGGCAAATATTTTGGTATAGCCCCCATATAACGGTACCTCCTGATATTCGATATTTTGAGGATTTAAGCCACCTTTTCCTTCCAAATTAGTTGTAATTTGTTACTTAGGGTTCCTAGTGATCACCAAACCTTTCCACCAAAAATTGTGGACATAGGTCCACGTTTGGGTATAGGCCCCTTTTAAGGTACCTCCCGACTTTCAGTAGTTTGGGGACTTAAAGCTACATTTTCCGACCAAATTAGGTGTAATTTGGGGTTCCCAGTGGACACAAAAACTTTCCACCAAAAATTGCGAACATAGGTCTACATTTTGATATAGTCCCCATATAACCGTACCGACAGATTTTGGGTATTTTGAGGATTTAAGCTATTTTTCAAGACCATTTATCAGCAAGATTTGCAGCTATTTGCAGCTAAATTTTGGTTATTCGGAATCTAGGGAGTTAAATTTAATTGTTAAAAAAATAACTGGACCGAACCTCGGTGGACCTTTGTAGTTACGCTCCATCCAACAAAAGTATATTGCACTAAAAACATACAAAAAATAATAATTTTTGAAAATTTATTGCTTTATAACTATGTAACTTCAGGCCCCAAACATTTTATTTTAATTTAACTTAAACCCTCCCCTATCAATAAAAAATAAACTTTGTTTAGTTTTATTACGAATTTATTTAACAATTAAACAAATATGAGATCAGGTTTTTAGCAACAATTTTATTAAAATCTCATCCGTCAAAATTTCTTGCACTTGACACTGAATAACTGAGTGAATATTTACAACAACAAAAAAGTAAAAACAAAATCTTAGTCAGCAGAGTGTCTGTAATCTATATAATGGAAAACATTTCGCAATTTTATACTTTGATTTTTTTGACTTTCGCGCCGCTAGATCAATGATTTCGCCCTCTGTGCGCTGGCCGGAAAACGCAAGTTGTGTGGTTCCTGGTCAATCCGGTACGAGAGAACACCATATGGTGGGACAAAGAGGTAAAGCTGCATGGTGAACGAAGACACTCCTACAAGTAAAATGGGAGATTGTCAGAGCTCGCCATACATTACCATTGTGGATATACGACGTGTCCTGGTAACCCGCCATTTCGCTTGGCTTAAACTAGTTACCTATCATTGTATCCGTTAAAAGACTACGTAAGACGTCCGACCACCCTGCTGTTTAGCAAGTGTTCTGAGCATTTTTCAATCACATCTCCATAGAGCTGTCTAGATCTTCGGGTAGTTGAAAGGAATCGCCGGGTCATCGTTATATACCTGATGTTCGAATACTTGAAATTAGACCAGAGGCGAATTAGTACCCAGAAGATTAAAGAGTTAGGAAGCTGAATCTTAAAGTAATCAGGCTAGCAGGCGAACATAAGCTGAAAAGGATTGCGTAAATTGTGGGTAACGGTTAAATCTCTCCGAAATCCGGGAAAGAACGGCTATTACATTAATTACCAGCAGTTTATAGAGTACCGCGAGATTAATAGGACGAAGAGTAGTGTCCTCTGAAACACCATAATATCCGAAGCGTAGGATCCACTCGGAATCTCAGTGGTAATGCTTAAACAACTGTCTGAACTCGGAGTTGAGTATTTGATATGTGTCTTTAATTTTTCGTCAGCCAAAGGCATGGTAATTTGGAAGGGTGGTGCCGCTACTGAAGCAAGGCAAAGATACCAGTAGCGAAGATTCTAGAGGCACTATTCTTTCCCATTATGAGAAGCTGTTTCTCATGTGCCTAATATTCGGGAAATTCTCCAACTGCATTAAACGACATATCCACGCATATTACGAGAACTAAATCAGAACAGACCGTGCGCCGAAAAGTTGCGATGGCTGTTGTCCTATCGAAGGCCTTCGATAACTTCAACCATTCCAAGCTGTTTGACGCCATAGAGAAGACTTCCACCTTCCTATCGAAGGCCTTCGATAACTTCAACCATTCCAAGCTGTTTGACGCCATAGAGAAGACTTCCACCAAGCCGTGTTTGAAACATTGTATAATCGAGTACATACATATATCCTATAGTAGATTACATATTTATGTATGTGTTAGCTGGCTTAGTACAATTCTTCCATCTGAAAAATATGAAAATATCCGCCGCTAAATCTGCTGCCACACAGTTCACCACCTGTGCAGCTGACATCTCCCCGAACATATTGGTCGATGGTGTTCCGATTACGACCGCTAAGAACCCCATGCTATTGAATGGTATGATGTTTAAGATGTCCGCGGATGCCATGGATATTTGCATGAAGATCGGAAGTAAAACAAGTCACTGTCCACCAGTATTTGGGTTGAGGACAAAAATTTCGTATAAAGAAATAGTCCGTCCTGTGGTAAACGATGCGGCTCCAGTGTTGTATACAAACGTTAAGCTATGGAAGTATGTAAAACCCCGCCAGAATGACCTCATAACACCAGTAGACCCTTTTCATGAGGTGTGAACGATATTACCGGTGCATCGACACACCAGGATGAGGTCGATGCAGTACCTGATTGGGGGTTAAAAACCTGCCACAAACTTGTGCTTCCTCACCCAGAGAGAGATATAAATTTATAAACAAAAACCCCTAGGTCAACGAGTCTCACGTCAGGACAGATTTTCATGATCCAGAGAGATGGGATCTAATGGTATAAACGGGAACTTCTTGGTCAACGAACCTGTCATGGCTGAAAACAGAGATGATATCCCCATACGGATGGGTTCGGTGCAGGCACATCCTCTAATAACTCGTCTTTAACAAAATCTAATAACAGAATCTGAAAGAATCTAAGTTTTTCTAAGTAGCACTATCAATGACGCTTGGGACTTAGCTAATTCACCATCAACCCGATTAACACCTGCTTCAGAGAAGCAGGTAAACCCTTCAATCCTTTTGGACTAAACGACAACTTTGGATAATTCTACTTGGTCACGTTAGATCTATGTCATTACTGCGTTTGTTATCCTCGCATAGCTCACCTAGCTACTGAAGATATCGTTAAATGATACGTGATAAAAAAGGAATAAGCTTTTCAGAAATCATCAGAACAAGATGAGGAGAAGTCTACCCAAACATGTTTTAAATACAGTGTTATTTTCAAACGTTTTAATATTTCCATAGTTATGGATCCAAAAGGCTTTCAATATGTTTTTAAACGTCCAAATTTTTTTCATTGAAAAAATAATATTTATCGAACTTTTGACGGGACCCCACCTTCTTTATTATTACTTGAACATTATCAAATTTGTCTTACAGCATTATTTTCTTTATTTCACAATCTTGTTTAATGTTCTACCTCCCTTTCTCTCTCTCCCCTTCCTGCCTCTGTCATTAAATGCAATTTCATTGTGCCGTACGGTATGTTTATCAACTGTTAATTTGCCCCTTACCCCGTGGCGCAAACAAAAATTCCTCCATGAACATGCCACATCTTGGCTATGACCACAAAGGATTGTACATTTTTCACACGCAAGGAGATATTACGGTAAGTACCAAAGGTTTTGTTCTTCGGTTTACAGGATTCTTCATCATTGCGGTTATAAGCCGGTTATGGCCAGTTGGGATAATAAAGTTAAGCAGCAGCATCACCACAAAAAAAGAGCAACACACATTGTCGAGCCAAAGGATAATCAAGCTATACATAATATTTCCTTTCTTTCCATGAAAGCAATTTATTGCATTTTTGGTAATGACACGCAAAATGTTTTTTCTTTTGAGATTTTGTTGTTGTTATTTTGGTTTTTGCAAAGGAAACCATAAACACAACATTAAACATTATGCTGCAATGTAAGCAGGAAGGACGGAAGGAAGGTAGGTAAATCCTGCTGTGGCCATTCGTGTATTTAATAATTTTCGTAACTCTTTTGTTCAGGTCTAAAATATGGCCAATGGCAAGAAATGTGTTGTGTTGTCCCAACATCATCACCATCTTGCCATAACCAACACCATCACCACCATTGTCATCATCATTAATGTTGTTGCTGTTGTTGTTGCATTAATAGTCTCAGACTCTATAGAAAAGTTGTGCTGCCATTGTTTAGAAACCATTTCCATTGATGCAAAGTTTTATAATGTTTAACGACTCTTCCCATTTCATGTTGCGTGTTGCTGTTGTTGTTCAGCGTCCACAAAAGATTTCGCGAATTACGACCAGATTTAGTGCCCCGCCAAATGACCGAGGGTCAGGCATCAAGTGTCAAGGTTCCCCGCGAATGTATTGAAAAAATGCCAGAGTTAAAAGAGAATCCATTTCGCCGACGCATTTGTGAGGCATTTTCACGTGATGGCCAGGGTAATCTATCGTTTGAGGATTTTCTGGATGCATTTTCGGTGTTCAGCGAACAGGCACCACGGGATATAAAGGTGTTTTATGCCTTCAAAATATATGGTAAGTAGAAAGTTGTAATGGAAATGAGTAAACAGGGACAATGCAAGTTGATAGAAATGTGCGCAGGGTATTATAAGTTATAAAACCAACTCAAATGTTTGTAACTCATAGAAATAATTGTCGTCGATCGAACCAAAATCACACTTGACAGAAATGTCGCAGTAGTTGATAGTCCATCCCATTATGTTGCTTCAGTTGGCTTTAAGTCATCGGATATGAGAAGACAGGGTGGCGCATAACTTTGGTATCATCCCGAAAGAAATGATGATCCATGAAAAACTTATGAACAGGGTGAAAGGTGTAGATCTTTTCATTTATTATACCATCCGTCTACAGGGGGAATATACCCATCACATATACGCATAATTGAAAAAATGTTTTTAGGTCCATCATATGTTGAAATCAAGTCCAATCAATCAATCGAAGGGGCTATCTGATTACATACAATCGTATGTACGGCCAAATATCCGTTAATGTATAAAAAAACATTTGCATTTGAAAAACGAAAAGTTCTAGGACAGAGAAGCCATACGACAGTCGATACGTCTGAAGAGCTGCTTAACCAACAGCGAAACCAGGTAACGTAATTTAGTGACTGTGTGGGTTCGACTCCTTGGCTTTCCTTTTTCACTTGCAAAAAATTTCCGATCATCAAGCTTAACTCTAAACGAGAAAATTAATAAAAACGTAGACCAAGTTCGGTAATAGATTGCATTCTGATTCTTTCCACTGTAAAGTTTAAAAATTTAGCAAAAAGTACCGATAATGTTTTAGTAGTTTTAAGCTCAGGAAGTCCTTGTGGTCCTGGCCTTCAACCAAAATGTTTGAACTGTTTGGGAAGGGTACCGAAAGGACTTAAGAAAACTACCTGCTGTAAAAATTTCAAAATGATCCCTCTCTCAAAATGATACCCTCTTTTATAATTCTAGAAGAGGGTATCAAATTTCTTCCAAAATTATGTCAAGTTCGGAATTGAATAATATAGTCCACTCCTTCGGATACATCACACCCTATATTTCAAAATTGTTTGATTAAGTGCAGTTGTAGTATCATTTTGGAATTTCTGCAAAGGTAGTCTTTGCGCTCGTGATTAAAAAAAAAACAAATAAGAAAGTATCCGTCAGCTGTGCCAACAGAGATATACTCTCAGCCAGGGACCTAAAGAAAAGAAGCAAACACAATCCTTCTGACGTCTATAGGTTTTTTTCTGAGTTTTCGGCCAATTTCTCAGGAAGTATGAATTTACCAACGAAAAATTGTACCGTCTTTGTGGGAGGTTCCCGAAAGAGCATTGACACTCGGACATAATTCGATGCTGTAAGAAATAATACGACTTACAACGTTTGGACCAAATTGGTTTCTCCTTTCAAGTGGTATATTAGGAACTACTCAGTTTAGTTGATGCCGACAGGCTGTTTTCGGAGATTTTGGGCCATTATCTCAGATAGTATGGACTTGCCCCCGAAAAAATGCGCCGTCTTAACAGGGCCCGTAAGAAGAACTTTTTGGAAACAAGAAAGAAAACGTTAAGTTCGGCCGGACCGAATTTTTATACCCTCCACCAAAATTAAATTGAGGGAGAATGGAATAATTAGTTTCCTTTCATCTACGGAAGTACTTAGCTCCGCCTAATTACAAAATTTCAACCATTTTGGTGGGATAATGAAGCTAAAACCTTCAAAATACCGAATATCGAGAAGTACCGTTCTATGGCAGCTATATGAAGGCGAGGATCTATACCAACAAATTTCAGTGGAACGATGTTTTTATCCTCAACGAAGACGAATTGCCAATTTTCAACCAATTCCGTGGGATACATAAGCTAAAACCTTCAAAATACCGAATATCGGGAGGTACCGTTTTATGGGGGCTATATGAAGGAGTGGACCTATACCAACAAATTTCAGGTAGAACTATTTTTTTATCCTCAACGAAGACGAATTTCCAATTTTCAACCATTTTGTTGGGATACAGAAGTTAAAACCTTCAAAATACCGAATATCAGGAGGTACCGTCCTACGGGGGCTATATGAAGGCGTGAACCTTTACCAAAAAATTTCAGGTGAAAAGTTCTCTACACCCAACGATAACTAAATACCTTATTTCAGCCAGTTTGGTGGGATAATGAAGCTAAAACCTCCAAAATACCGAATATCGGGAGGTACCGTTCTATGGGGCTATATGAATGCGTGGACTTATACCAACAAATTTCAGGTGGAATGTTCTATACACCCAAAGATAACTAAATACCTAATTTCAGCTATTTTGGTGGGATAATGAAGCTAAAACCTCCAAAATGCTGAATATCGGGAGGTACCGTTCTATGGGGGCTATATGCCGACAAATTTCAGGTAGAACTATTTTTTTATCCTCAACGAAGACGAATTACCAAATTTCAGCCATTTCGGTGGGATAATGAAGCTAAAACCTTCAAAATAGCGAATATCGGGAGGTACCGTTCTATGGAGACTATATTAAGGCGTGGACCTATACCAGAAAATTTTAGGTGGAACGTTTTATATCCTCAACGAAGACGAATTACCAAATTTCAGCCATTTTAATGGGATAATGAAGCTAAAATCTTCAAAATAGCGAATATCGGGAGGTACCGTTCTATGGGGGCTATATGAATGCATGGACTTATACCAACAAATTTCAGGTGGAAAGTTCTATACACACAACGATAACTAAATACCAAATTTCAGCTATTTTGGTGGGATAATGAAGCTAAAACCTCCAAAATACCGAATATCGGGAGGTACCGTTCTATGGAGACTATATTAAGGCGTGGACCTATACCAGAAAATTTTAGGTGGAACGTTTTATATCCTCAATGAAGACTAATTACCAAATTTCAACCATTTTAATGGGATAATGGAGCTAAACCCTTAAAATACCGAAAATCGGGAGGTACCGTTCTATGGGGGCTATATCAAAACGTGGACCGATATATCCCATTTTCAAATATTGACTCTCCATCTTAAAAATTGCGAGCTGTGTATTGATTTCAACTGACATACGGACGGACGGACATGGTAAAATCGACATAGAATTTTATGCTGATCAATAATATATATACTTTATAGGGTCTCCGACGAATATTTCGATGTGTTACAAACGGAATGACAAATTTAATTATACCCTCCATATGGTGAAGGGTATAAAAAAATCAAAACGATCCAGGACGAGATGTTAAACTGCACTTTTCCCAAATTTTGTGTGGAGGTATCCGAAGGACCGGACCGCTATATTCCATATTCCAAACTCATACATGACTAGATGTAATAACGCGATGTGCAAAGTTTGCACCAATCAATCTTGCTGATTTGCAATTTTGGTTGGTACCGTCCGAGTTTCTTAAAGTTTTAAGGCTATTATTTCAGAAAGTATGGACTTGCAGCCGAAAAAATTGTACGGTCATAAATTGATCAGCAAGGACAACTTGCTGACAAAATTTCAAAACGATCCGAGAGAGGCTCTTAAACTTCACTTTATTTGAATTTTGTGTGCACAGTTTGGGCCAAATCGATTGCTCCCTTTCAAGAGTTATCGTTCACACAATTTACAGAAAAATTTTGAACTTTTGTGGGGGAGGTACCTAAGGAGTGGACCGATATGGCCCATCTTCGAACTTAAACTGTGTTTAGACAAAATATTACGATACCAAAATTTGGTTCGAATCACCTGCCGCACCAAATAAAATTACTGATAAGCAGTCCGATAAGTCCGATTTGACTGAAACTGTGTAAATCGTAATATATCCTTTAAACCCACATCATGTTCCAAGAAGGTCTGTATTGAACTGTATTGAAAAAACGTCTCTTCAGTGCAGTTTAGTAGCTGTTCGAGGATTTTTACGAATGTAATCCTTGTGGTCCTGATTACTACAATTTAATTTCTTGTTTCGTGGGCAAGTCTTCATTCTGACATATTGGTCTATAATATTCAACTACTAAAATGGGTTCTGGGCACAATTACTACTGAAAGAAGTGACTCCCATCCATTTCTTCAAGTGCCTCCTTCACAAAAATCCAGTTTAGGACCACTTCTTTGGGGTTTAAAATTTAAAAGCGGGTAATACTTGCGATTTTGACTACAACAGTATAATACTTCCACATACAAGGGCCACAAAATGTTCCAATATTTATTGATACCTCCATACATCTCCCGCATAAAAGTCAGTTAAACCTAAGATGTTACTGCAGGTCCCTATTACAACTCCATAATTTATTCTCCGTACTTCCCTTGACAATCACCCGAAAGTAAAAAAAGCCCATGTATTTTTCTTGTAATAAATGAAGATTACGGAATAATTAGACCCACTGTTTATAATGCCTACGCCTAAAACATACCAATTTCGTTTCACTTCTAACCAAAATCCTGTTTGTGTTTAAATTTGGAGATATGTTTATAGGACAATGTTGTAGATTTTTGCGAAGTCATGGTTTTCGATGTACATGGTTTTTATGTGCATTACATAAATGCTGAGGCAGAAATGAAGATAAACAAATTATTGGTGGAGGATATATGTATAGTCCGGTCAAAATAGACATTGAAATAGCAAAAATTCCCACAGAGCTGAATTTTGGTGGAGAGCTAGGCTTTGCCATTAGAAGCAACGTCCTAAAAGTCCCCATCGATCCCATGTGTGCAAAAAAATTATTCGGGGTCAAAGGTCAAATTTTAAGGTTTTTTTTAGGTTTTCGGATTTATTTTTTGAAAACGGTTGATCTAATCAAAAAGTGACTAAAGTAAATATTATAGACAAGAACATTATCTACAAGTTTGACTTGTATAATTTTTTTCCTAGGAGGAACCATTCTTGAGGTATAGCTGTTCTAAAAAACAAATGATTTTTATGCACTTATAAGGGAAATATGCACATATTCAGACGAACCGGCTAAAATAAGCGAAGTAATCGGGTCTGTCCCCCAAAAATATATATATTTTCTTGAAGAGCGAAATTATAGCTATCTTCTAAAAAATAATCCAACAAAATCGGAGCGTGTTTAGTAGAGTTATTCAATGTTAGAGTCATTTTATGCGAAAATAGCCCATTTAACCCACATGTATAATCGAAAGCCCAACGGGAGCGACCCAAACGAAAACTCTCCGATTTTTTTCAAGTTTTATCCGAAGGTAGGGTTTGTTGCGCTGATTACGGAAATGTATAATTTTCAACGGTTGTGGATCCGGTTCGCCGGTTATTCGACCCGAAAGGCCAAATTTAAAAACCGGGTTAGACCCGCTTCTACCGAACCGATTACTACAAAGTGGATATCGTTTGAAAGCTTACGGAAGTATCTAACACATAGTGTCGTTACTTTAACCGGTTCGCCTCATAATGTACTTACGCGGCTAATTCTTTATTTGACATTTAGATCGCGATATCTCGAAAATGGTAAGTCTTTTTTAAGAATCATAAAGACCACTATTGTAGACAATTATTGAGTCTACAACTTTTACTTTAGCGGGCTTTTGCTAAGTCTTACCATTTATGAGAAAAATTAAAAAAAAAACTGAATAATGCCTCCAAAAATGACCTTTGACCCCGAATAACTTGTTTTGCACACTTGGGATCGATGGGAACTTTTAGGACGTTGCTTCTACTAGCTAACCCTAGCTCTCCACCAAAATTCAGCTTTGTGGGAATTTTTGCTATTTCCCCCTTATCACGAGTGTCTATTTTGACCGGACTATGTATATCTAATAGGATTATGAGTGGATGTTGTCTTTGCTAAATTTGAAAAATTATTTTAGTACACACTAATTCGACACTAACAAAGTCTCCCGTGGTCCTTCCGGGGTGTGTATAGGAACATATGTAATTCTACACTTTAGGACAAAAGCAAAGTGTTGATAACACATTGTGTAGACATACTTGTCACAATACACCAATAAGTCTTTGAGAAGTTAAGGTAAAAAAAGTGTTTGTTTAATATTCATTAAATCCAATATTTCCAACTAAATTTGCCGCGTTCCTGCTACCACTATTTTCGAGTATATTTATTTTTGATCTGTTAACTCCCGGTGTATTGCAAGTTAGTTTTCTTACCTCCCATGTTGCTGGTTGTTCTTAGCTTCAGCGATCGCCTTTGACCTTACAGGCATGGGAAGCCGTATCAATTGCATATAAGGATCTTACTGCTAACTCGGTAATCACTCGGTGAAAACACTTAATCAATATTCAAGGCAATTCAATATACTTTTTCAACCATACGACTTTGGTCAGTACATGTAATGACTCTAAGAAAACATTCCAATCGAAAAATCAATATTTTCATATTTGTTTCATAAGAAAATATTATATTAAGAAAAAGAATTAAAGGATGCATCAAATTGGCCAAGATCACTTATTTACAACGACCCACGAAAAACAGAAAGCAAAAGATAACCACGGAGAAGTGCATGCGGCTTGTATGTGGGGAAGAAGAAACATTTAATTCTACTTTTGTGAAATTGAATCTTGGCTTTTTGATTTTATTTTCACCAAAAAGTATTTACACAAGAAAGACAGTAACAAATTGTCAATATCTTGAATCAGTTCTCAAGAAATCTTGACATTACCACACAAACAGACTGAATCCTTTGATAAATGTAAATGTATGTACATACATATGTGAAAATATTTGAAGGATAAGAATGGGAAGATGTGCACTCATCATATGTATATTGCTACTGGTCACGCACAAATATTCGATTGCCTTCAACCTTTTAATATTTCTTTAATAAATATAATTGGAATTATTGGATTTCTGTTGACAATACTAGGCTTTATAAAAATAAAATACCAAATAAAAAATATAAAATATAAAATGTAAAATATAAAATCTACACCTTTTTCACATGTAATTCGAAACATTCCAGTTGTAATTCGTAACATTTCATTTGTAATTCGATTATTCTATTTGTAATTCGTAACATTTTATTTGTAATTCGAGAATTCTATTTGTAATTCGAATTATTCCATTTGTAATTCGAATTATTTTATTTGTAATTCGAATTATTCCATTTGTAATTCGAATTATTCCACTTAAAATTCGAATTATTAGATTTGTAATTCGAATTATTCCATTTGAAATTCGAATTATTCTATTTGTAATTCGAATTATTCTATTTGTAATTTGAATTATTTTATTTGTAATTCGAATTGTTTTATTTGTAATTCGAATTATTCCACTTGTAATTCGAATTATTCCAATTGAAATTACAAATAGAATAATTCGAATTACAAATGGAATAATTCGAATTTCAAATGGAATAATTCGAATTACAACTAAAACAATTCGAATTACAAATAAAATAGTACGAATTACAAATAGAATCATTCGAATTACAAATAGAATAATTCGAATTTCAAATGGAATAATTCAAATTACAAATGGAACAATTCGAATAACAAATAGAATAATTCGAATTACAAATGGAATAATTCGAATTACAATTGAAATGTTTCGAATTACAAATGGAATTCTCCAATTACAAATAAAATGTTACGAATTACAAATGCAATTCTCGAATTACAACTAAAATGATTCGAATTACATCTGAAAAAGGTGTACATAAATAAAAATCAAATGTCGTTCGTTGGTAATGGCATCAGCTGAGAACACCTGGGCCGATTTGGATAGTTCTTTTTGTGAAGTGTTCGCCATAAGGTTTTTATGCAAAGACAAGTAAAAAAGTATCAGTCGGCTTTGCCGACTGAGATATACTCTCAGCCTATATGAATCGAAACTTCATCTACGTACAGAATTTTGTGGCTCTTATGGACATTTGAACTTGCCGACAAAAATGTGGATTAGGATAAAGGTCAAAATGTTGCGGAGGAGGTACTTGAAGGAATGGACCGACATAGTTCATTATAGAAGCTCATCTTATTTTGGGGGTCATATCTTTTCTATTGATATAGCCCCCACTAGTCACTTTAGTGGGTCATGGTATAACTTTTGGATCAGTATGCCAGGAAGCTGGACTCGGCCACGGAAAACACAATCTCGCTGTAAACGGGACCACAACGAACAGCATCGGTACTCGGTTGATCCGTTCGAAAGTTAGCTTGCTCGCCAACCACTACACACGGTGTCATAGGGGTTTTCTGCACCTTTCAGGCTATTTTCTCAAGAAGTTGCTTCAACAGAAATCAAAGTGATTCGAGAGCGGCCCTTAAATTTTGTGTGGGAGGTATCCGAACCTGATCTATATCTGGTAGGCACATTAGGATGTGTAAAGTATGGGCCACTCCACTCCATCCAAGAGTTATCGTGGAGGTACTTGAAGGAGTGGACCGATATAGCTAATCATCGATTTTTAACTAAGTTTGGACAAAATAATACGACGGCCAAATTTTGACCGAATCGGTAGATCTGTTCGAGAGTTATCTTGCGCACCAACCACTACACACGGTGTCATAGTAATAACCTTTCAGGTTATTTTCTCAGGAAGTATGGACTTGCCGCTAATAAAACTTGTACCGTCGTATGGGGGGGCAGTAAATACAAGTTGCTACAGCAAAAACCAAAGCGATCCGAGAGCAGGTCCTAAACTGCACTTTTCCGAAATTTTGTGTGGGATATACTCGAAGGAGTGAACCAATTGAGTCCATATAAGAACCTCATCTAAGTATGGTAGAAATTTCACGATGTGCAATGTATGGACCCTCCAAGAGTTATCGTGCGCACAAATTTTCCGAACATTTTCGAACTTTTGTGTGGGGAGGTACCGATATAACCCATCTTCGAACTTAAACTAAGTTTAGACAAAATATCCGTTCGAGAGTTATCGTGCGCTCCAGCCAGACAGAATAATGGTATAATTATTTCGCTGAGACACATTTTGCCCGTATGAAAGTGTATATACCCTCGTTAGCATAAATGCTGAGTGTATAAAAATTTGATCACGCCCACTTTTTTCAATTTTCAATTTTTACTTTTTCTACAAAAACTACTGAACCGATTTTTCTGAAATTGCCAGAGAATGTACAGGGATGGACCCCGGTTAAAGTGGGCACCAAATTTTGTTGAATTTCGGAGATGGTGGGGTACTTCCCCTTACCCTATTTCTTTAAAAATTCAATATTTACAATAATTACGAATGTATAGGTTTGGAAATTAATTTGCGGGACAATTGTGGTTGTGTTTCCGACCTTACCTACTAATTTGGGACCCAAAAACTTGACCACGCCCACTTTTTAAAATATGTTACATCTACAAAACTACTGATGGTCACGGGATGGTCCCGTAAAAGGCTACATATGTACTGAATGCCAGAGGTGTCGCGGAACCTCCCCTATGCGATAAAAAACGCTATATTTGCAAATATTACGAAAGTACCGGTTTAAACATTTACGAATTAATTTACACTCTAGGTACTTCTTTGTGGCCTAAAGACCCGACCACGCCTGCTTTTTTTAAACATGTTATGTCTCCAATACTACTGAACCGATTTCCATCAAATTTGCAGCAAAAGCTCATTGTTGGTGAGTCAAAATACCGGACCACGCCCACTGTTTTAAATATGTTATATCTTGAAAACTGATGACCACGCCCACTCTTTTCAATATATTATTTTTTTAAAACTACTGAACCTAATTGCATTCTATATCCAAAAAATGTTCAGAAATGTCCCGTGGTCCAAAATGATATATATTTGTAGTCGAATTTCGGGGGCCTTTTGTTTTATAAACGCTATATTTGCTATATTTATGAGTGCTTCGGCTTGCAAACTAAAATTATATATTTACAAATTTCCTTAAATGGTCAGGTTCAACGGTCCATCTGCCATGAAAAACTAAAACATATAAGTTTTAATAAGCGGTAAAAATCGCCTTAACCATTTATTTCATATTTTTAATTAGATCGCTTAGGATAAAGACAAGGAACATGGGCGATAATAAATCCTAAACAGCATCAATGGGCGAAAAATTTCGCAAAGAGAAAAGAAAGGTTACAGACAAAATCTGTTGATAAATTTAAAATTATCCTCGGTTTGACAATGGACCAAAGAAGTGAGGTAGAAAATAACTATTTTTGAATTGTCAAGCCTAAAGCCCATAAAAAGCAACGCGGATAAATATAAAATTAAAAACAAAAATTCACGGTGTCCTCTACATAACCTTAACATTCACTTAAATTCAAAACAAATACAGCTGTGTTCAAAATAATAGGAGTGCTCATTAACACCAAGGGAATGGTCGAATAAACATGGTTAAACTTACCCATTTTGGTTTACTTAGAATTTGTTTAACATTGTTGACATCCCAACAGTTAATTCATCAGCAGAAATGTGGTAATCTGTTTTAAATTATTTACTGTTTACACCAACATTATAAATCGCCTTCAAATTTGTTGTTCAAAAAAATAGGAGTGCGGAAGAAAAAGGACAATAAAAATATTTTTAGTTGAGTTTAAGATCAAAAGTGTCTATATTTTAGTTGACAGTAGTGAATCCAATAGATTTTATGAAATTTGATGGCTGTTGGAAAACAAAAGTTCTTTTGGAGGTAGCCTAAAAACAGGTGATTGTCCTGGCAGCGATTTTTTCCATAAATTGAGCACTTATTGGGTAACTCAATGGATTTTGTAGACAGAACTTTAGTGATTAGAGAATTTTTGATGCTCTGACTGTTATCTCGAACAATATATAATGATCGGTATCCCAGAAATTTGTGTATTTTGATCCTTGAGCCAAGTTTAAGCCGGTTTCCGTTACCTCTTTACGTAAGCATCGGTTAAAAAAGCGTATCTATAAGGCATTAATATCTCAATCAAGTGATTTTTTGAGGTCCTTAGCATCTTAACTGCACGCAGAATTCATTATATGGTTCATTTTTGAATAATTGGAAGATTGGCACATATGAGACATTTTTCAAAACGCTTTGTTGAGAAGGAAACTTTAAAGACAAACTTTTGAAGTTGGTCTAAGACTATTTTTATTAGGTTTTGCATCGTATAATAAAAAGTTTTCTAATGAAAATAACCTAAATGAAGTATTTTTGAGTGAAAAACATAAGTTTATATTAAAAAATATATTACGGCGTATACCAACCTTAGTGCAATCCCAGCCTGCGTATCACTAAATGGTTCAAATTACATTTCAACCGTTCACGTTTTAAACATTTTTTGAATAGAAGCGAAACTGATTGCATATACAAGGTTAGCATCCTAAGGACTTTTAAATATTATTTGGTTAGGGGAATAAATTCCTTATAGATACGATTTTTTGGACGATCCTTGCCTTAAGGGCTAATGTAAACTGCCCTTAAACTTGGCTCAAGGATCAAAATACACAAATTTATGGGATACCAATCATTATATATTGTTAGAGATAACATCCATAGCATCAAACAAATCTAATCGTTAAAGCTTTTGTCTACAAAATCCATTGAGTTGCCCAATAAGTGCTCAATTTATGGAAACAATTTCTGCAAGGACAATCGCCTGTTTCTTGGCTACCTCCAAAGGACTTTTGTTTTCAAACAGCAATCAAATCTCATAAAATCTATTGGATTTACAACTGTTAACAAAAATATTGACAATTTTGATCCTAAACTCAACTAAAGCTATTTTTATCATCCTTTTTCTTCCACACTCCTATTTTTTTGAACAAAAACTTTAAACACGATTTATAATGTTGGTGTAAACAGTAAATAATTTAAAACAGATTGCCACATTTCTGCTGATGAACTAACTGTTGGGATGTCAACAATGTTAAACAAATTCAAAATAAACCAAAAAAGGTAAGTTTAACCATATTTTTTGACAATTTTCTTTTTTTGTATGGGCGCTCCTATTATTTTGAACGCAACTGTAGATGTCAATAAATTTTTAGACGTTAAGTAAAGTAAATGTAGCTATTCGAAATCAGTTCGTACAAAATATTGATATTTTGTATATTTCACTTCCACACTTCAAATACATTACACTCTAATAAACAAACAATAAGTTCCTTATCTTAATCACCTCATAAGCTCCGTTTTGCACTTTATCTCTCATCTTATTTATCCTTGGCATTTTATTTCTTGTTTCTTTTGTTCGACAGATTTCGATCAAGATGGCTTCATTGGACGTGCTGACCTTCTGTGTAGCTTAACCACAATGACCAAAAATGAATTAAGCCCTGAGGAGCATCAACAAATTGCCGATAAGGTGTTGGAGGAGGCTGATGTCGATGGTGATGGAAAATTGTCCTTTCTCGAATTCGAACATGTCATTTTGCGTGCACCCGATTTTCTTTCAACATTTCACATAAGGATTTAATTGTTGTGTGGCTTTAAAGGCTGGGAAACCAACCAACCAAATATGACTACAACCATAACCATTCAAATACGAATGCATTTGTGCCTGGCCTGTAGTACATGAATAAATGAAACTTAGTGCATGGGAATTCTTAGAGTTGGAGGAAAGAGAGATAGAGAGATAGCACAAAGAATGTCGTTGTCACATGTAAACCAAACACAAATATTCAATCTACACACATACATGCATATTCATAATAAATAAATAAAATCAAATAAAGTTCATATTCTGCAATCAATAAATTCAGTGTAAGAATTTTTCATTTTTTGTTGGTATTGTTTTTGTTTTATGCAACAAAATAGTTTTCTCTAAAGGACACAAAGTTATTTAAAAAGTAGGAGGTCCTTTGTATCTTATTTGCTGAAAAAAAAAAATAGAAAACATAACAACAAATCAAAAACATTGGAATGCATCAGAGTGTGTACTTCTTGTTAGTGCTATATTTGTTATTAAAGTGGGTAAGTTCTCTGATTTATCAATAGGTACAAACATGCCGATATATGAAAATTTGGATCTGGGAAAACAAGGCATTAGTACATTTCATGTAATTATCTCCACAAATGTAGTTACAAAACTTCAACTAATTCGAAAAATGTATCGGTTACTTCGACAATGCATACTCACGGTGCCCTTGAATCAAATTTAAATGGAAGGTGCTTACACCTGGGAAGTTTTTGCGGATTCTGAAACTACAATGTTCATAGATGAGAAAAATCAAAAAACTAAAAAAATCGCCGGAGCGCTTTTTAAATAAATCGCGATTCAAGTTGACATTTTTAGGGGTTGTTTAGGTTTTTGCGATTTTGCTTGGGAACCGCCAACCTATCAAAATGGGAATAAAGAAAATGTTGTAGCTATCAAAATTCTCTACAAGATTGACCTTAATTATATTTTCGTAGGTTTTACAACTTTTGAGATATAGAAGTTGAAATTGGGACAACTAAAATTCAATTCAATTATGTATCGTCTCCTTATAAAACAATGTCAAAATTGCAATTTCCCAATTTAAACTTATATATCTAAAAAAATTTTACAACCTAGGAAAAATTACATAAGCCAGTCTTGTAGAGAATTTGCACAGCTATAAGATTTTCTTAGGTCCCATGCAGATAAGACTTGCCGTATTCAAGCAAAATCGCGAAACCCTAACAAAAAAACCTAAAAATGTAAACTGAGCTTCTTTATCTCAAAAATGGTACAGCCTGAGAACAAATCATAAACATCAATCCTGTGGAGAATTTTCACAGCTACAACATTTTCTTTAGCTCCATTTCGATTGGACTTGCGGTTTCCAACCAAAGTCGTAAAAGCCTAAAAAACACCTAAAAATGTGAATTTTGACCGCGATTTATTTAAAAATCCCTACAGCGATTTTTTCTTGTTTTTGCATTTTTCTCATCTATGAACATTGCTGTTTCAGAATTCACGAAAACTTCTCCTGTGTAAGCTGTTTTCATTAAAAGTTAGTAAAGGCGCACCCTTCATGACATTGTTTTATAAGGGGGGCGATACAGTCAGTGCATTGCCCAATTTGAACTTCAATATCTCAAAAATGGTAAAATGTATGAAAATAACTTAAAGGTCAATCTTGTAGAGAATTTTCAAAGCTACAACATTTCCTTCAATCTCATTTTGATAGGACTTGCGGTTTCTATGCAAAATCGTGAAAACCTTAACAACCCATAAAAATGTCATCTTGAATCGCGATTTATTTAAAAAGCGCTCCGGCGATTTTTTTAGTTTTTTGATTTTTCTCATCTATGAACATTGTAGTTTCAGAATCCGCAAAAACTTCCCAGGTGTAAGCACCTTCCATTTAAATTTGATTCAAGAGCACCGTGTACTACGTAGTAGCTACACTACACTATGAGAAAGGATTTACTTTAGTTTTATTTTAGGACTTAGTTTTTGTCATGGGCTTACATTGGAGGTACCAATCAATGGTTCTTATTGACTTAAATAAGTGGGAGTCGAGGACATATATTGGTCCATTACACTGTGCCGCAACAAAAAAATGACAAGGAAAACTGAGTAGATTATGAAAAAAATATGAGGCTTGTGAATCGGCGTTTTTAAAGTTTACGTCGGAAAGTAACCAAAGTAGGCGGGGCAAGTTCCGCCCAGTATTTTCGAAATATTTGAGTTATAATATCTTGAAATCCGTATATTTCAAGTATATACTGTCTTTGGGAACTTTACTTAGGAGGGTGTGGGGAATATTTTTGTTACAAATGTTAACCCTCATGCGGTTTATCAAAGTGGTCTTTTTTGTCCTTTTTTTCGAAAATCTTTCAAAAACTCCTTCAAAATATGATCGTATCAAATCCAAATATTCTACAAAATTGTTCGCTATAAAATTTTACTATACGTCTCAGAATACACCAAATCTGTAACTCCTGTCTAATCGCCAGGAATCTATAAAAACACGTTTTAGGGTTAAAGTCGGACTTCATCTGAGTTTATTCAAAATTGTCACACAAAACATAATTTGAGGGAGATGATGTCAGAAACAAAAATATTCTTCATGACCTTTCCAGCATTGTGTTGAAGAGATCACACGAAAGGCTGTCTCCTTGTCTGAAACCTATTTTGGTACAAAATACTTCGGAGAGGTTCTTTCCTACTGAGGATCGAGTGTCAGTTAAATGAGCTTTGCGGGGATACCAATTTCAGACATGGCTTGGAATACCTTTGAACGTAGGGGGCTGTCGAATGCTGCTTTATAATCGATAAAAAGGTGGTAGGTGTCGATCTGCATCACTTGCGTCTTCTCAAGGATTTGCCGCAGGGTAAATATCTGGTCAATGGTGGACTTTCCACACCTAAAGCCGCATTGGTATTGTCCAATTATTTAGTTGGCAATAGGTTTTAGTCGTTCGCACAATATCTCTGACACTATCTCGTAAGCAATAGGAAGTAGACTTATGGCCCTATAGTTAGAGCATACAGTCTTATCTCCTTTCTTGTGGACGGAACACAGGATGCTCAGGTTCCAATCGTAGGGTACGCGTTCTTCCTGCCAGATGGTGCTAACTAGCTGATGCATACACCTTATCAGCGTGTCGCTTCCGGTTTTGAACAACTCGGCAGGTAGACCATCGGCTCCTGCTGCCTTATTATTCCTCAGCCGGTTTATTGCTATCTTTACCTCATCTTGGCCGGGTGGTATACATTCAATACCATCTTCTGGGATTGGATCTGTGTTATTTTCGTGGTCTTCAGTACTATTGCATACCAACAGTTTGGAAATGTGTTGTTTCCATAAACTTAGCACACTATCTGTATCAGTTGCCAAATTTCCTTTCTGTCCCCATCAGGAGGATGTTTACGGACTTTATTTTGGCTCCTGTAGATCTCGATCTTTTCACACTCCCGCTTTTCCTTCCAGACAGACCAGACAGCCTGCCAGGCAGTGGGCATGGTTAAATCGACTCCAAATTGTCTGAATCGAATTTAGAGACTGAATAAAAAGGACATGAAATAGCCGACTAAAAATAGTAAATTTATTATTTCATCAAGTCATAGTGTTCGTGTATAGTTTCAGTTATCTGGCTCAGGTCCCTCTGTGTCCGAATTCAAAAACTATTCAACCTGGACTGGCTGGGTCCATAGAAAATAGTGAGACAGGTGAGTTGGTTTAGCTGGGCAGTTAATAAGATGCAGAGCAGTCCTAGTCCATATGTCTGGAATGTGTTGTGTATCGTGGTTTCAGTTCGGAAGTTGACCACATTCATGTTTGCCTTGGCAGCTAGCGTTCTTCTGCAGATATGGATGGGGTGGTACTGCCTGTTCAACTACATCACTGTGAATGCTATCCAAGACTGCATGAAAGGCTGGTTGATGTAGATTGTCTCGTTTGTACCTTTGGACCTCTGCCTCTCTAGATGGTGAAAATCTCTCCTTGGGTCTGTCCACAAGATTGCATCGACAAAATCTTGTGGTGCTGATGCACCTGTAAAATCTTCGTCCTTGTTGTTCTCAGGGCGTCCTTTTTCCAGAATTCAATATTCTTCCACTGTGCAGCACTAACATTTGCATACGACAACGGTGTCAAAATAGCATACCACGGCCAACTTGAGGACCTTGTTCCTACTTCTGATCTTGTCGCAAATAACAGTGGTTTGCACGGACGACTAAAACATGTCATCGAATATTACAAGAAGGACCCCATCGATCAATAGGTTCAGGTGGAGCCACATTTCGACTGTCCAGGTGGTGAACAGTGTAGCAGTAGATTACCGTAGTGAAGTGAGCTATTTTATTTTTCTCAGATACTAAATTATAGTGAAATTCCAACTTTAGTGGACTAGATGCCCGAGAGTGTCCTTTTTCAGTCCACACATACCTTTGTTACTGTTACTTAGTTTTGACCAGGAAAACACGATTCTGAATCACTTTGCACTGGTATACGGAAGCCATGCACCGTAACAGGAGTGCGAACGTTTGAGATTCAGTTTGGGCCCAACCCTTTGGATGATTTCGCATTTTGGATTACATCTGCAACATCATATTCTGTGGTACCTCCTCTGCTCCCATACCGCTCCTCGCCCTATCGCTCTTTGGCGTACTTAATGAACTGCCGTTTAAAATAACGCAAGCACATTCTCGAATTTGTCACTGAGAGTAACAGACGTTCTTTCATACTTCCTTCCAGATTCGAGAGACATTTAACCCTTGCCCACAATTTACACAATCATGCCCCAATGTTGCATTGCTTATGTTGATCTAGCCTTTTTTTCTCCTTACGTTTGCCTACTAACCTGCTGACCTCAGGAGTAATTTCTGGTACGTCTTCAAGGTTCGTACGACGAATCTCATCACGCCTCATTTACCAGTTCCGCCGTTATGCTCGGGAATTTGGTCTAATTTTGGGCATTCGACTAGCGGGTATCATACTGTATTGTTCCGAGGCGACAGTATTTTATAAGAATTTTAATTGATTTAGATCAGTATCGGTTACCATCACAAGTAAAGACTAAACATTGTGATTGTATTGTGTTAAACAACAACAAGTGTTTTTGTGTTTCTGTTCGTTTTCCCTAGGCTAATGCACGCAAAGAAAAAATATTTTTCGCTTTTGTTGGAACAAGAAAATCTATTTTTGTTCCAATAATTCATTTGTTTTGTTCAAGCATTGCAATTTCATTGCAATAATATTGTCCAGCAGACAAAAACTATTGTTGGATATGACAAAACAATTGTTGAAATTAACAAAAACAATTGTTGTAATTAACAAAAACGATTGTTGGTGTCAAAGTAATACATACGTAGGCTAGCAATATCTTTACAATACATATTTTGCTCTTCGAATATTGTTCGATCAATCACATTTTTTTTTTCTCTGTGTGTGAGCATAGGATATTATGTGCGAATATGTGCCGATGCCTATTGCTGATTTAGTTTTATTGCCCTTCTTTTTTAAATTGCTTCAAATTAAAAATAAATTCTCATTTTCTGATATTGATTTGAAAACAAATATTTGTGCCCCTATTAATATACATGCATACATATGTACACATACACATGTGTATCAGTGGTCAGGGATGGGCTTGAATGCAATTTAAATGTATTCATTCGAATAGCTGATATGGATTTGTCAAGGGGCAAACTGAAAATAAATAAATATCTATATATAAAAATCTATGAGTTTTCTACATATTCACTCAAATGAAAATTCCGATATGTATTTTTTATTCTTGCAATGATTTCAAATCTGATGACCTTTGGGAATGTTAGAAAAAAATCTAAATTTGTTTACGATGTTGCATATTGAAACTGTTCAAAAAAAGAATGTCGGCTTGCAGCTAAATGAAATAAAAATAGAACAAAAATATTTGGAATGAATTAAAACGAGTATGTCCTGAGGAATTTTACTTTCAAATAAATGGTTTTGCTTTGGTAATTTAAACGAACTTTTCCGTCATGCCGCCCTCAAGTTGTGGACAAAGAAAAGTGAAGATTCAATATAAAATCAAAAATTTTATGAACAACTAAAAATAACATATATGTTTGCTTAAAATAACCTACCTTTTTGGGATTTTATGTTGATTGTTGAATCTTGAATTATATATTCATCCTCATTTTATTTCAAAATTTGCATATTAATTTATGTACATCTTTATATGTATATATATTCTTCAAAACCAACATTTCAATAAATTGTTTCTTGTTTCTACCAATCGATCCATTTTTTTCTCTGGATGCAAATTAAGTCTTAAAGTAGTTTAGCAATATTTTCTTAAATTAAATATTTTGTATGTTTGTATATACGAATGTGTTATTACGAATCAAACCATCATGGACTGCATAATTTCTTGTGTTTGTTTAACATATTTGGCAAAGTGTGTATCTGGCTTAGGATCCAAATCCAATAAAGTGATTTTCGTAATAAAGTGTTGGCCATTTATGCAGATCATATGGGGATTTGTGAATAAACTGCAAAAAAGTGAATGAAAGAAGATTTGTGTGTGTGTCAATAAAAAAGTTTTCATTTTAGTTTTCATTAACACATTTTGCATTTCGTTTTCAGGCAACTTACCATTCTGTCATGTTTTGTTTTGATATTTGACGAAAAGTTATCATTATGGAGCAATCCAAGGCTGTGGCAGCTAAAAGGTATTGTTCTTCCTCATTCAGTTGAGAAATTTCCAATTTCTGTTGTTGACTTTTGAATTTCTTGAGTAATTCCGATAAAATGTCATAGGATTTGCCTTTTTTCTTTTGATAGTTTTCCTGAAACATGTGAGAGAGAGTTTTCTGAAAATATCAAAGAAGAGAAATAGAAAAATAAATGGGGTTTCAAATGTTGTTATCATATTAAATTACAAGAGAATTAAATATAACCTATAAATTTGAGGAATTTTGTAATTTGTTAAAATCACAAATCTTAAATATTTTAAATGGAATTTTAAATACTTTCGTAGGACCCTAATGTTGGATATTTGAATATATTTCTTCATTTGTAGTAGGTGTAAGTCACACATCGTGAAATTTTAACATATTTTGCGGAAATTCCAAAATTTCTTCATTGAATACATTTGTAAAATATTTTGGTCTCGGAGTCGTTCTTTTTGAAGGCACATGATTTTAACTACATATAGGAACAAGGCATATTTATATAAGGTAGATGCATGAATTATAAAAATTAACAAATTTAACAAAAACAACCTTGTTGTTATTGAAAATTAAATGTCAAAGAAAATTTTAAATGACCCTATTATTTAAATTTTCTCAGGAAAGTAGAAAAAAGAAGAAGTATTTTATGGTAGCAAATTTTTAATGAGTAGACTCTCACGGTGCTCTTGAAGCAACTTTAAATGGAAGGTGCTTACACCTGGGAAGTTTTTGCGGATTCTAAAACTACAATGTTCATAGATGAGAAACATCAAAAGACAAAGAAAAATCTCCGGAGCGCTTTTTCAATAAATCGCGATTGAGGTTTTCACGATTTGCTTGCTTGCAAGTCCTATCGAAATGGGACTAAAGAAAATGTTGTGCAAAAGGACTGTACAGGAACGACTCCAACGCCAAAACTCAGAACAAAACCCCTTACTAACCAATTATCTTATGAAGGGCATGCCTCAAGAAATGTGTGTTTATTTTTGGTCCTAAAACACTGTGCAACAAAATGGAAGTGAAAGTTTGGGGCACGGAAAATTCCTCTTGTGGAAGAAAGTTCTTGGTGAGTATATTAAGAACCCCGAAGGACAGATCCGCCGTGAAACGGCCACGAAAACGCAACAAAATCGATTAGTTGTCAATGAGAGCCGTACCAAAAAATTTCTGAGGGACATTTTTGCAGAACATTTCGAAGATGAAAACGTCATCTTGTGGTACTTTTATAGCGGCTCTTAAAATAAAGGATGAAAAGGACATTGAAGGAAGCGAGTTAGAAGGTCGAAGTGCTCTACGAAAATAATCCTCATTCGATTTGACTGAAGAAATACCATCTCAAAAATAAGATAAATCAACAGTAAACAATGATATAACCCTAATTCCTGATGGCTTACAGGATCTCTAGCAAAAACTTCATCACGCCATAACGCGGAAGTTCGACTCACGGCGGATCTGTCCTTCGGGGTTCTTTATATACTCACCAAGGGCTTTTATCTCCAAAAGGAATTATCTCTGCCCCAAAATTTGTGGTCACAGTGAAATAAAAAGTTAAATAATTAGTTCCTAAAAATTGAAACTTCTTATTTAACTACTTTATTGTGGTGGATATCCTCCTTTATGCGCCATGGCTGTGTCGGGGAGGGAGGGTGATTGGGATGGCTCTCACGGTAACACCTGAACAAGTACTGCAACGAAAGCATCTTATTGTTTTGCTGTACTGGAAGAATCTTTGCCACCTGATGTTGATGGTCCACTAAAGACATGAACCCATTCTGAACAGTATGAATCTTATTCCATTGCTCATCATATAAATTCGAAGGCCAGTTTGTGGTCTCCTGCTACCGTCGACCACGACATTCAACTCTTTTCCAAACTGCTCTGTTCATGTGGTGAACACGGTGCCGAAGATTTAGTGGCTGATATCTACACATTCCTCGCGTGGTAAAAGTTGGTAAGATCGGTTAAATAGGAATTCAATTTTTCACATATGTCATCAGGGAAGGTACCTGACGCCAGGATCGTGCAATCATCCGCTTACGTTACAATATCGATACCGTGTGGCGGGGTGGAGTACAGGAGGGGTAGAGGTTAAACAGTTCCAGAGATATCACCCCACCTTGGGGAAAGGGTGTTCACTCTACAGGGTTTAGAGTTCTTGTTCCTGAATTCCACGTACGACTGGCTTCCACACATATAAATGATTACACTGTGCAACAAAATTAAATTTTTTCAAAACGATGCGAAAAATCGTTTTGATCATGAAAGTAGAGCTAAAAATATGAGACACGTGTATCGGCGTTTTAAAAGTTTACGTCGGAATGTAACCAAAATAGGCGGGGCAAGTTCCGCCCATTTTTATTTTTTTCGAAATATTCGAGTTAAGATATCTTTGAATCCTCGCATTTCAGGTATATAGTGTCTTTGACAACTTTACAGAGGAGTATGTGGGCAATATTTTTGTTAAAAATTTTAACCCTCATGCCGTTCATCCAACGGATCTTTTTTTACCTTTTTTCAAAAATCTTTCAAAAACTACTTAAAAATGTGATTGTATCAAGTCCAAATATTCTACAAAATTGTTCGCCATAAAATTTTACTATAGGTCTCAGAATACACCAAATCTGTAACTCTTGTCTAATCGCCAGGAATCTCTAAAAATGAAAAACACGTTTTAGGGTTAAAGTCGGACTTCATCTGAGTTTATTCAAAATTGTCCCACAAAACATAACTTTAGAGAGATGGTGTCAGAGACAAAAATATTCTTCGTCAAATTTCACTATGGGTCACCAAAGAAATGAAATGTCTATTTACATTTTATAGCATGAAAATAGCAGTATCAATTTTGCTGAAAAAATATGGAAATATTTCCCAATTTTTTTGATGAAAAATTTTTCCTTCTTTTTTGAGTTGGTACATGGAAGTAATATGAAACTTGGTTATAGATGAAAAGTGTCAAAGGATGAAAAATTCTACACAAAATTTCACTATGAGTTTCAAAATAAACTATATATCTATGTATACTATTTCCTTAAAAAATTAGATTACAAATTTATATATATACACTCCCCGTCAGTAGAATAGAACACCTACATTTCGGTTAATGTTAGTTTATTTATCCCGAAGATAATGAATCTGCATTTTTAATCTTGTGGGGATTTAAAGTCTATGATGTTCCGTATCAAACACAGAAAAAATTCAGTTTCTAGTTCTTCGCGAAATGATTTTCTGATCATTTTTCCGATAGTACTATGAAAAATAGCCATTTATTTTTGGTCAGCAGGATAGAACAGTCATTTTATTTTCCCGATTTTTTGAAATATTAACGCCGAATTTCCCTTCAGTCGATAAAGCAAGGCTTTCTAATCATTTTTCATCAAAGAAAACCTATAAATAATTCCGCGAACACCGAAATAACAGCGGTAAGGGGTTTAAATTGACAGATATTTGAAACATCTCGGAATATCAATAGAAGTCGCGCAGTTATGTCATATTTCTTCACAATAAGATAGAATATGACACAGACAACCTCGACGGATACAATCGAGTGCTTCGGATGCTGATAAGATGGAACATTTTCAAAATAATTATGAAAAACGTAAAAATTTCTTATAAAAACCCTGATGTTTTGTTCAATAAAATGTTTTTTCCGCGAACAAGTCTGCCGTTTAAAGGTTTGGAAATATGCTCCACATTTAGAGGAAAATAATCTGATATCAAAACAACCGCTATTTTAATACACTGAGGGAAATTTTAGCACATTTTCAAATTGAACACATCCTTTAGACTTTGAATTTTATATGTGTTCTTATTTCGGTGTCCCCGACTGTTCTCAACAGTGTTATGCTCCAATATAAATGGACCAGGTTATGCTCTCCATACCGGATTTTACGAATTTGTAGTTTTTTTAACTGAACTCGCAAATGTAAAAGCCCCGTTTTCGCGGAAAAACACAGTCATGGAAATTGAGATTTTAGGTTTCGTATGTTGTTTTAAAAATTACTAAAATTTCTCTAATTGTATTAAAATAACGGTTGTTTTCGTATCAGATTATCTTCCTCTAAATCTGGAGCATATTTCCAAACCGTTGAACGACAGACTTGTTCGCGGAAAACCCGTTTTATTGAACAAAACACCAGGGTTTTTATAAGAAATTTTGACGTTTTTCATAATTATTTTGAAAATGTTCCATCTTATCAGCATCCGAAGCACTCGATTGTATCTGTCGAGGTTGTCTGTGTCATATTCTATCTTATTGTGAAGAAATATAACATAACTGCGCGACTCCTATTGATATTCCGAGATGTTTCAAATATCTGTCAATTTAAACCCCTTACCGCTGTTATTTCGGTGTTCGCGGAATTATTTATAGGTTTTCTTTGATGAAAAATGATTAGAAAGCCTTGTTTTATCGACTGAAGGGAAATTCGGCGTTAATATTTCAAAAAATCGGGGAAATAAAATGACTGTTCTATCCTGATGACCAAAAATAAATGCCTATTTTTCATAGTACTATCGGAAAAATGATCAGAAAATCATTTCGCGAAGAACTAGAAACTTAATTTTTTCTGTGTTTGATACGGAACATCATAGACTTTAAATCCCCACAAGATTAAAAACGTAGATTCATTATCTTCGGGATAAATAAACTAACATTAACAGAAATGTAGGTGTTCTATTCTACTGACGTGGAGTGTATTAGGATGAAATTATATGTTTTAATTTTGGACTGTTAATTTTACATAATTCCATATTGGATCAAAATCTAGCAAAATCCTTTACTTTTTGGGAACATTGTTAAAGAAAGAAATGTTCCAAATTAAATTTCATTATGGGTCTTTAAATAAAAGAAATCTGTAACCATAGCATATAACATTCTTAGCAGCACTTGTTTTTGATATATATGTTTTAGGGCCATATTTCCCAATTTTCATACAGATTGTCGTTGTGATTGGATACTGTAAATATCATATTGATGGTTTTTCGTTGTGAATTCATACAGAAGATGTACGTTCCATTCATAATGCTTTTGAAATATTTGTGGTGCATATATATTTGGAATATAAAAAGCCCACATTATACCTGCGCAAATTGCGTATTTTTATTACTTTCAACTTAAATTCCGTAGTTTGGATAAGCCATTGGTTGCTTATATTGTAACTGAAAATACATTAGGTCAAAATACTATGGTCAAGTGAAAATATAGGTGTCATATGGAGAGCCCATTTGGTCCAAAAACTACAATGGTGGGGCTAACTCTTACTTTGGTGGCATTTACGGAATTAATACTAGAATATTTGGATATTTGGATTTGATACATTCACATTTTTAAGGATTTTTGAAAGATTTTTGAAAAAAGGACAAAATACCCATTTGATGAACGGCATGAGGGTTAAAATTTTTAACAAAAATATTGCCCACATACTCCTCTGTAAAGTTGCCAAAGACACTATATACCTGAAATGAAAGGATTCAAAGATATCTTAACTCGAATATTTCGAAAAAATTAAAAATGGACGGAACTTGCCCCGCCTATTTTGGTTACTTTCCGACGTAAACTTTTAAAACGCCTATACACGTGTCTCATATTTTTAGCTCTACTTTCATAATCTACTCGATTTTTCTCGTCATTTTTTTTTGTTGTCGCACAGTGTTATTGAACGTTTCAAACTTGGCCGGAGGGTTGTCTGCTCAATGTCCACAAACAGCGTGGAGTGCCTGACAGTATCATCCCAGCAAACCAAATGTCTGATGTCCGACATATCGGAACAATTTCGGAAGCAAAATCGTTTAGATTTCGTATCGATTTCTATACGATTTTTCGTAGGGGAATTCGTACAGATTTCGTTCCGATTTCGGAGAAAATGTCGGAAGTAAATTTCCCTTCGAATTTGCTAATGTTTTTCTTCCGATTTCGTTACGAATTCGGATCGATATGTCGGAAACAAATTTCCCTTTGCACAACAACCACCTTTTGTTTATATCTAACAAGCAACATTTTAGTTTGTTGTCGAAAAACAAAATGGTTCGTTATAAAATTCGCATATACATTTTTTAAATATTTTAAATATAAATGCAACATATAATAATTCAAGCTAGAACTGATAGACTCAACATATTCGTATACAAAGTTTACATTGTTCTACTAGAACTACAAAATGATAACAACAGTGAAAATCATTAGATATCTTTGAAATAATAATCTTCCAATAAAAAATATAACAAAGAAAATTTATCAATAAAAAAGAGGCATCAGAGAAATTTTTTTTCCTTCGATAATCATACGAAATTATTCCAAAATCGTTCAGAAATCTTTACGAAAGTTCGGAAGGTACCTCAGATTTTCATACGACATTATTCCGAAATCGTTCAGAAATCTGTACGAAAATTCGGAGGAAAAAAATCGAATTCCGAATTTCCCAAGGATTTTCTTCCGATTTCGTTGCGAATTCTGACCGAAATCGATACGATATCGCTCCGACATTTCGTTCCGAAATTATGTCAACCACTTCATACAACTTTCGTTAAGATATCGTTACGATTTCGGATCAGATATCGGACGTAACGTCCGAAATTTGTTCCGATTTCGTTACGATATCGGTACGATTGGTTTGCTGGGATTACTTGATAGCCATTTTTGACGCTGGTGATTACTAAGGCCTTTGCTGCGGGCGACAAAAGCGAAATCGGTCTGTACGATTCACTTTCGCTGGCATCCTTGCCTGGCTTCAGACTTCGGGAGCAATGAGGGTGGCTAACGACAAGTTGAGAATTTTAGTGAGATACTGTCATAGTGAGATACTGCCATATCGACATACTGTCGATTGAAATAACTTGCGCACCTCTTTTGTTCAGTCAAATTAACGTCGCCAAACGTGACTAAGGTACTGTTTTCCCTCCTTCCAGGGTTCGAGATCGATTTAACCATTGCTCATAATTCGCTTATACCGGCTCCAATGTTGCAACTCTTCAGACGACCAACCTGTTAACATCCAGTGTCAGCTCCCTGACTCTGGGGTCGCTGGGGTTGGCACGATGAAGCTCATTAAGCTCATTTGGTGATCCCGTCGCCGCTGCTGGAAAGTTTGGTCTCACTTCGGATATTCGACCAGCAGTTATATGGCGAGCGGCTGTAGCGGTGATTATGTCTCGGAACGTCCTTTCCCCTACCCGTACATCAGAAGGATTGGGAAGATTTCTGAAGCGGTGATTGATGAACCCTCTGAAACTCGCTCAATCACCTTTTCCATGATTAACGACAGTGCGGCGTTCAGATGTGAAGAAATCGGGCGGTCTGCTGATGGAGATGGTCTGAACCAAGAGAAATTACGGGTTGCCAGGTGACGTCATTTATTATACCAGGTGACACGATGGTTATGTCTGGCGAACTGTGACACTCTCCTCTAATTCTGGTAGAGGACTTCAGCCCTCTGGTCGTTTGCGAGGACCGAATGCCACATTTCATGATGCGCATTAAAGTCCACCAAGATGGTTATGACCTTCCAAAAGCGGGCTAATGTCAGGCTCGTAACCTGATATATAGCTATCTTTCGGTGGGATGAATATGTTCAGCAACTCAACCACGGCAGTTCCACACCTAACTGCTACACTCCATGTACGGGTCATTAGAGTCAGGCTCATGCGAGATAGGTCTGTATTAAACAGCCCGGTGTAATAGGAAAGCTAATCCCCCACCTCCACTTCTGGTGCGATCCTTCCTCAGTAACCATCACAACACTGTAAGCTGCAGTTGTTGTTGAGCTTGGTTACATGTACTGCCGCGATCTTGATATTCTTCCGACTCATGAAGTCCATAATTTCATCGATCTTACCTCGGAGTTCCTTGCAATTAAACAACAACGGCTGGTGTTAAATGCTGCGTGTGCGGTTGCTGTTTGGGGAGACTGCAGAGTTTCGTAATCTGACGACGACTCACTGGGGGCTGTGTTCACGCAGCATGCAGCAACATATTCCCTGTCGTAATCCCTCACGTGGACAAGTCCAGAGCAATCCCTTAGCTATATATAGGGCCCATGGAAACTTTGAGACCCCAGTGGCACGTGTTAACATATTCCGATTGTACTCAAACTTTGGCAATCTTAAAATCTAACAAAACTAAAAACTTTAAAGGGATGCCGTATAAAAAATTTTACATCGATTTTTCCCTTTGAGTTAAAATCAGTCTAATGTACACTGAGGTGGCAGCCGCTGGCCAAAACACGGATGTTATATGGTTCCGGTCAATCTGGTACGAGAGAACCCGCTTCCGTGGGTTACACTTATTTAGGTGAGAGAAGAGTCCATATTTCACGATGTAAAGAAAATCTCTATCTCTATGTGGTTGACCTGTCCATGGGATATTAGGCGAAGGGTTATCCAACCACTCACTACCAATGCAATAGATTTTTTTTTTGTATTGCTGATAGACACAGAACATATTCTCCCACCTTTAAAATATATCGTGTGACTTAATGGGATTAAGGCTGATTTAGGCCCACTCATTATTATAAATCTCAAACAAACAGAAAACAAGTTCCGGCTTTCCAGTTTAGTGTATGTATTTTTCTCTGGATGTAAATGTAACCTTCGAAAACAAGCCTTATAGCTACAACATTTTTAAACAACAAAACATTGTTTGTTTCAGATCGCTCGTATGCAAAAGCATATAGTCTCGGTATCACCCGATTTTATGTATTCCTATGGCTTTCGTCAAATATTTCAATAGCTTTGGTTATCGTTTAGATCCCCTCAATAAATTACTAGTCTATGGTTTCCTATATTTTTAATCTATCTGTACAAATCGGGTTGTTATTATGTTATGAGGATTTTGACTCAACGTCGACAGTTGGAGTTTGTAGTGACCTTGTTTTAACAGTTAAGCATTAATAATCCCCTAAAGTTAATTCTTAATTTCGTACTTCCTGGGTACTATGTAAATGGACTTACATGGAAACTAAAAAAGCCATTATAAACCGTTGGTTTTGTCCTAAATTTTTTGCTACAACTCATCCTTTCGCTTTCGAAGGATCTACCGCTACTTTGGTTTACATTTTTCTTTTTTCATTTCTCTTTTATATATAGTTCTTAAAACGTTTTATCACATACATTTGTTCTATGTTCAGCTCCAACAGATGAAAGTGTGAAATCACTTAAATGTTAGTGTGTGTGTGCGTACACCAATCGTATCGTATGTGGGTGGATGTTAGAAAAAAAGTAAAGCTTTACTCACCTTGGCCAACAACTGTAAATGTAAAATTCTTTCCAAAACACAATTTTTTGGTAAGCTCAACATTTCCGGTTTATTCATTGCCGCAACAGAGACATCACTGCCAAAGGATGTGGGACAATGGTGTACTGGATCACTACTGGCACACACTAAAGACGATTTCTTTCCATCATTGAATGTTGTTGTGGTGGTAGTAGTCGTAGTAGTGATGGCTGACACTTTACTATTTGACTTAGTGATGATGCTGCTGGTGTTAGCTTTAGACAAAGTTGTGTTAACTTTTGTAACATCCGATTCCGGTTCTGTTTCCGCTTTGATTGTTTTTAGTTTTTTACAAGGCGTCTCACTGGTATGTGGTCTACCATCATCATCACCACCATCATCGTCATGTGATGATTGCATAGCAGCATTCATTTGGAGATGACTTAGCCCACTTGCCTTGGCCCCATAAACCATATCTTTTGCAGTGTTTTCATTTGCATAGACTGCATTGGTTTGGGCGTTAGGAGGGCTGGTGTAGTCTCTTAGGAGACATGCCAGTAGCAAATCTTTTATAACTTCAAGTTTGTCACTGCAAAAAAGTAGGTTCGGTTAAATTTGTTGTTCACTAATAGATATGTAGTTATTTATATTTAAAGATGAAAGTAAGATTGTATTATTCCGCAAGACTTTGCTGTATAGAAATTAAAAAAAAACTGTTTCCCATGAAAACCCTGAAAGGGCACACTTTCTCATATCAATGAGTAAAGCCCGATTCTCTATTTAGTTCAATAGTATCCCCTTGTTGGAATTGCAAAATTTCATGTCTGAAAAATACTTAGGAAACTGTAAGTCGATATCACGCTGAGGGGTTATTGCGTTTGTGGGGAGAGAAGTACTAGTTTGTATACTAAAACAAGTAAAAAAGGATCAGTCGGCTTTGCCGACAGAGATATACCCTCAGCCTGTGTGAATTGAAACACTTTTTTTTAAAAAATTTATATATTTAAAGGGTTTTGAAAATTTAGGGCGTATGAACCGATAAAAATATGAATTTGGATAGAAGCTCACAAAGTTTTGCGGGGAAGGTATCGAAAGGAGTGGACCGACATATTCCATTTTGAAAGTGGGTCTTATTTTGGGTGTCATTCCCCTCGATAGATATCGCGACCACCTGTCGTTTCAGTTGGTCACCATATAGTTCACAGGTTTTGGACCATTATATCAGGAAGCCTACGAAAAACATGATATCGCTGTAAACAGGACCACTAGGTAAAATTTTTCAAGGGATCCTCGCACAGACCCTTAACCGTGTTGCTCTGTTTATGAGATATTGCGCGTACTATTTTAGCTAATATTTTCGAATTTTTGTGGTGGAGGTACCGGAAGGAGTGGATCTACAAGCACCACCTTCGAATTTCATCTAATATTCGAAGAAATATTACGATATGCAAAGTGTGGATCAACTCAGTATTTGGTTCGAGAGTTGTCGTGTTCTCCGGCATCTACATGGTGCCATAGAGGATTTTTAAAAACGTTGGGCTATTTTCTCAAGAAGTATGGACTTGCCCCTGAAACAACTTTTACCGTCGTAATTGAGGCAGCGAATGAAAGTTGTTTCAACACAGCTCAAAGTGATTCCAGAGCAGTTCTTAAAGTGAACTTATCCAAATATTTGTGTGGGAGGTACCCGAAGGAGTGGACAAATATAGTCCATATTCGAACCTGATATATATTTGGTAGATATATTGGGATGTGTAAAGTATGGAAATCGGTCACTACCATCAAGAGTTATCATGCGCACAATTTTTCCGAACAATTTGAACTCTTGGGGGGAAGGTACCTGAAGGAGTGGACAGATATGGCTTATCTTCGAACTTAAACTAAGTTTGGTCAAAATATTCAAGAGTTATCTTGCGCTCCAACCACTACACACGGTGTCATAGGGATTTTTTGCACCATTCAGGCTATTTTCTCAGGAAGTGTGGACTTGCCCTTGATGAAACTTGTACTGCGGTATAGAGGACAGTGAATAGAAGTTGTTACAACAAAAATCAAAACGATTCGAGAGCAGGTCCTAAAGTGAACTTTTCCAAAATTTTGTGCGGGAGGTACCCGAAGGAGTGGACGGATTGGGTCCATATTGGAACCTCATCTAAGTCTAATATAAATTTCACGATGTGCAAAGTAGGGACCAAATCAGTTACTCCCTTTAAGAGTTATGGTGCGCACAAATTTTCCGAACTTTTTTTTTGTGGGGGAGGTAACGGAGTGGACCGATATAACCTATCTTCGAACTTAAACTAAGTTTGGACAAAATATTACGAAAGCCAAATTTTAAGCTAAATCGGTTCATCCGTTCGAGAGCTATCGTGCGCACCAGACAGCCAGCCAGACAGACATGGCTAAATCAACTCCAAATTGTCTGAAACGGATTTCGTCCAAATATACTTGGGGTCTAAAACCATTATTTCGATGAGGCACATTTTGTCCGTATGAAAGTGTATATACCCTCGTTAGCATAAATGCTGAGGGTATAATTATAATGTTGTAACAGAGACCACAAATATAACTAAACATTTGTACGAGAGGTGTATGAAGGGGTGGCAAAATATTCGCCATTGGCATATTTTGCAGATAAGTTATCTGAGGGAAATGGCCGACATAATTCATCTTGGAAATGGGGTGTAATTCCTTCCGATAGTTACCGTTTCAAGCTGCCAATCAAAATGGTCATCGTATCATTGTTACAGCTTTTAGACCTTATATCAGGAAGCATGGACTTACACACGAGACAATATATCGTTGTAATCCAAATGTAATTAGCCCGCAAACTGTACTTAGGCAACTTTTTGAGATACCCGAAATGTTGTCCGGTATAGACATTTTGGGAGTTGGTGTATTGACGTTGTATAAAGTTTCAACAAAATAGGCTCTATCAGATCGTAAGTTATCGTGATCAGCACTTCATTTGTGAATGGTTTTCAGTTATATGGTTCTGGTTCCTCTGGGTGACAGGTAAGTGTGTTTAGATGAACAGTTAAACAGATGCAGCGTATCGTGCGGTACCAGCCCACATGCAGGACATGTGTTGGGGATCGTTCGCCTATTCGGTATCAATATGAATTGAGCTTGGCAGCTGGCATTCTTTTGCTGGGATGGATGGGGTGGTCTCCGAGTACGGCATTCAACCTATATATTGCAACTGCCTGTTCATGCTATCCAAGTCTGCTGGATAGGCCAGTTGATCTAGAGGTTGCGGTTTGTCCTCGGTTCTATATCTCTATATAATATATCTCCTGTCATGCCTTGGTAGGGCAAGAGTATGGCATAGGTGTTTAAGTCGATAACACCCAAGAAGTTATTGCACCGGCATCATGGTGTTGTAAAATCTTAGTATCTTCATGATGGTGTTCTACAGTTGTCATGAAGGGACACCTTTTAGTTGGAACATATGAAAAATTCAAAAACACTTATATTTTGATGCAAAATTTGAATTTTGACCTCGAATTCCTCTGCAACTACTAGAACGAATTTGAATGTTGTTAATGCCGCAGAAAGTTGATTGTGTTATCTGTCAAACAAGAAAAAAATATAAAAATATCTCTATCCGTTCAAAAGTTACAGAGTTTTGACCAGAAAAAACGATTCTGAACCATTGTGCACCGTAGGTTATTTTACAGCTTTTGGAACGTTATGTCAGGACTTGACCACGACGTTATATTGCTGTAAAGAACCGCCGAAAAAATGATTCTTTGTAATATTGGCCGCTAGGGCAACTTTCAAAACGATCGGCGACTTGTTCTTAGACAACACTTGTGCGAAAGTTTTTGAAATTTTGTGTGGGAGGCATCTGAAAACGTGGACCGCTGAATCGGTTACTTCCTTCGAGAGTTATTGTGAGCGCCATTTTAGCGAACATTTTGAACATTTGTGGGGAAGGTCCCGGAAGGAGTGGACCGATATGGCCCATCTTCGAACTTCATCTAAGTTGGTATAAACAAGTAAGAAAGTGTCAGTCAGCTGAGTCGACAGAGATATACCCTCAGCCACGTACCCGAAGAAAAAAAGTTAACACAATACTCGTACTTCTGTAGGTTTTTTAGCTGTTGGGAAAATTTTCCAGGATGGAAAGGGCCGCAAAAAAGTACATGTTGCAACAAAATTCAGAATGATCCAAGACCCGTAGGAGTGATCCGATGTAGTACATATTCGGACCTAATACAAATCTGCAGGAAATTTTTTTCTTTACAAAAAAATTAAAAATAATCATAAAATTAATAAGTTTCAGTGTTCTATTTTTAAATGCACTAAAAACTAGAAAATAAGTATATAATTAAAAAAATTAAGTAACAGTGTTTTATTCATAAATGCACTTAAAAATAGAAAATAATTTTTCATGATGGAATCTCTCAAATAAAACGCTTGCATTTGAATGAAAAATTGTGACAACATTGAACGGCAAGCGTTTTATTTGAGAGATTC
Source organism: Musca autumnalis (assembly GCF_047663935.1). Classification (NCBI taxonomy): domain Eukaryota; kingdom Metazoa; phylum Arthropoda; class Insecta; order Diptera; family Muscidae; genus Musca; species Musca autumnalis. Next base: position 12,657,975 of record NW_027412088.1, on the reverse strand, counting down.
CATCATGAAAAATTATTTTCTACTTTTAAGTGCATTTATGAATAAAACACTGTTACTTAATTTTTTTAATTATATACTTATTTTCTAGTTTTTTGTGCATTTAAAAATAGAACACTGAAACTTATTAATTTTATGATTATTTTTAATTTTTTTGTAAATGCATTTTTAAGATTTTCAATTTTATTTGTATATACTTGAGATTATAAATGATATTTAATGATGGTGCCCATATAGCGGTACCACCCGATTTAAGTTGTTTTGAGGATCTTGTCTTAATTTTTAGTCCGAAGTGGCAGTAACTTGGCATTTCCAGTTCCAAGTTGTACAGAAACTTCCCCACCAAAATTGTGTACATGATTCAGATTTTGAAAAAAGTATTTATTTTTTGACCGTTTGTGTGCTTGTGTGCTTGTGTGTGTGTGAATGTGTGTAGTAGTGAACATGTGGAAAAGGCAAGTTGAGAAGGGGAAGTTCGGTGAAGGTTGTTTGGAAGTTCGGAGGGAGGTGGAAGTTCCTAACATCCACCTTCGTAACACCATCCCTTCGAACAACCTCCACCGATCTTCCGAACAACCTCATCCAAACTTCCGAAAAATCTCCTCCGGACAAACTCATCCGAACTTTCAAACAAACTCCTCGTAATTTCCGAACAACATTCACATTAACTCCGAACAACTTCCACCGAACCTCCGCAAAACCACCGCCGAACAACATCCTCCGAACTTTCCCCTCTCAATATGCTCTTTCCATTTTCAACGGAACCCCAAAACCAATTTAGGCCGTAAATGTAGAAACAAACTTTAAAATGCCTTAAATTGGGTAGTACCATATGTCCACAATTTTTGGTGGAGAAGTTGGGAACTCGAAATCAAAGATACAGCCATTTCTGCCCAAAAATTAGAACAAACAACACTTGAAATCGGGTGGAGCCGTAATATGGGGGCTATGGACCTATGTCAAAATTTTTGGTGGATAAATTTCTGTACCACTGGGATCTCCAAATGCCAAGTTACACGCAATTCGGTATAAAAATGAAGATAAAATCCTTAAAACACTTGAAATAGGGCGGTACCGCTATATGGGGGCTATACCAAAACCAGGACCTATGTCCATAATTTTTAATGTGTACGTTTCTGTACCATTGGGAACCCTAGCTGTCAAAAAACAGCCAATACGGGCTTAAAATGACGATAAAATACCTTAAATCGAGTGGTACCGCTGGATGGGAGCTACAGGAAAAAATGAACCCATATTGGTTTGGGTTTCGTATTCATGTATTGTCATCCAAATCTGAAAAGTGTACAAAGTTTTAGTTCGATTGGTCAACTACAACTGTGTGAAAAATGAGTTACCAGATTTGAAAAGCAAATTAGATAAAAAAACTGTAAAACAGTGTAAAAATGGACCAATATTGGTTTTGATTTCATATTCATGTATTGTCATCCATATCTGAAAAGTGTGCAAAGTTTTAGTTCGCTTGGTCAATTACAACTGTGTTAAAAATGAGTTACCAGATTTGAAAAGCATGTAAAATTGAACACTGTACAACACTGTAAAAATGAACCAATATTGGTTTTGATTTCATATTCATGTATTGTCATCCAAATCTGAAAAGTTTGTAATGTTTTAGTTCGATTGGTCAACTGCAACCGTGTTAAAAATCAGTTACCAGATTTGAAAAGGGGGTCAAGTTAAACACCGTAAAAACACTGTAAGAAAGGACCAATATTAGTTTTGATTTCATATTCATGTATTGTCATCCAAATCTAAAAAGTGTGCAAATTTTAAGTTCGATTGGTAAACTGCATCTGTGTGAAAAATGAGTTACCAGATCTGAAAAGCAAAATACCGGAAATCGGGTGGTACCGTTATATGGGGGATATAAGAAAAAATGGACCCATATTGATTTTGGTTTCATATTCACGTATTGTCATCCAAATCTGAAATGTGTGCAAATTTTAAGTTCGATTGGTCAACTGCAACTGTGTGAAAAATTAGTTACCAGATTTGAAAAGCAAATTAGATAAAACACTGTAAAACAGTGTAAAAATGGACCAATATTGGTTTTGATTTCATATTCGTGTATTGTCATCCAAATCTGAAAAGTGTGCAAAGTTTTAGTTCGATTGGTCAGCTGCAACCGTGTTAAAAATGAGTTACCAGATTTGAACTAAACACACACACCAAAGCAAGTTAAATAAAACACTGTAATAAAAATGTTGTACTTAATTTTCTGAATTTAGATATATTACAATTTTACTTTTCTGCTGCATCAAAATTAATAAGATCAGAGAGGAGTTGTTAAACTATACTTTTTCCAAATTTTGTGTGGGAGGTACCCAAATGAGTGGACCATATTAGAATCCGATCTATGCCTGAAAGTAATATTACCAATAGCAAAGTTTGGCTCAATTCGGTTACTCCCTCCTAGAGTTATCATGCCCATAATTTTGGCGACAAATTTTGATCCTTTGTGGGGGAGGTACCGGAAGGAGTGGACCGATATGGTCTATCTTCGAACTTAAACTAAGTTTGGACAAAATATTGAAAGACCCAAAATTTGAACCAAATATCTTGAGCCGTTCGAGAGTTATCGTGCGCTCCAACTACGACACATGGTATTATATGGGTTGTTTGCAGTTTTCGTGCTGATTTCTGAGGAAGTATGGACTTGCTCCTGAAATAAATTATATCGTCGTAATGGGGGTAGTGAATACAAGTGGCTGCAACAAAAATCAAAGCGATTCGAGAGGCCTTAAACTGCACTTAAGCAAAATTTTATGTGGGAGGTACCCGAAAGAGTGGACCAATAGGGTCCATATTAGAAGCTCATCTATGTCTGGTAGAAGTGTCACCATGTGCAAAGTATGCACTAATTCGGTAACTCACTTCAAGAGTTATCGTGCGGACAATTTTTCCGAACATTTTTGAACTTTTGTGGGGGAGGTACCTGAAGGAGTGGACCGATATGGCCCATCTTCGAACTTAAATCAATCCTGGACAAAATATTTCGTCCCCAAAATTTGAACCGAATCGATTGATCTGTTCGAGTGTTATCGTGCGCACCAGCCAGACAGGCAGACAGACAGACGACTCAAAATTGTCTGAAACGGATGTCGTACAAACATACTTGGGGTCTAAAACCATTATTTCGATGAGGCACATTTTTGGTCGTATCAAAGTGGTTATACCCTCTTTAGCCAAAAGGCTGAAGGTATAAATATACGAGGATCATATTTTGAACTAAATCGGTTGATTTGTTCGAGAGTTATCGTTCGCTACAGCCAACGCGACAGACGGACAGGGCAAAACCGACTCCAAATTGTCAGGAACAGACCGAAACCATTTTTCAATGAGACACATTTTTGATTGTATTATAAAGAACGGACCAAGAAGCTCTGTCATACGAAACTTAGTCATGTGGCATTGATATTTTTGTAGAATTGTTTCACACATTTACACGCAGAGAAGAAATATCCCAGATAGCATTTGGAAGACTGTTTTTTCAAAAATCACATTGCGGAGTCTTTTTGGAGTCCTTTTGGTGATCAAAAACTGATTAAGTCGCTTGTATGATCAGAAAGGGACTCGAAAGTGACTCCCTGTAATGATTAAAAAAAGTACAATTTGTAATACAACAACAAATATGTAGCAATCACAAATAAATCATTGATGTGTTTAAAATGTGACCATTTTTTTTTTTATTTATTGTCACATATTAATCATCTGGAAGATTGAAAAATGCTTAATCAAAAAAGGGTCATGCAGGTGTTTGAAAAGTGATTATAAATATGTATCTTCTGATCATATTTTGAACAGATAGGTGATTAAATACTGATTGTTTGTTTTATTTTTGTTTTGTTGAAAATAATTCTCATATACACTTTCTACAAAAATTTGATATAAATGTAACGTATAATCCCAGTCAGCATTTTTTGAAAATTTTAATCAAATTCGAGTCTTTTTTGATCCGACTGCACGATTAAAAAGCTAGAATATGAGCTCATTTTCTGATCATAAATGACTCCTTTGTCGGTAGGAAAACATAACCTCGGGCGACTCGTCTAAGCAAATCACAAATGAGTCTTCCTCTGCATTAGTTTCGAGTCATTTTTGCCCATTTTCTGATGGTATATAAAGTCTTTTTCGATTCGCATTTCAATCATTTATTGGTGATTTGTTGAATAATTTGGGACCCTTTTTCGAGTCATGTTTATTATCGTTTATGAGTCTCGAAAACATTAAAAGAATTTTCTTTTTATTCTTTTTTTTTTGTTCTTTCCTTTGTTGTGTTGTCTTTTCTGCTTTGGTATGACTTTTAATTATCCCCTTTACCTGAACATGTGTTGTGTTTGTCTATACTTTTAATATTATACGATACATTTATATCAAAGTTTTGTAGAAAGTGTATATGAGAATTTTATTTTTTTATTTACAACCAAATAAAAATAAAACAAAGCAATCAGTATTTAATCACCTTACTGTTCAAAATATGATCAGAAGATACATAATTATAATCACTTTTCAAACACCTGCATGACCCTTTTTTGATTAAGAACTTTTCAATCTTCCAGATGATCAAAATGTGACAATAAATAACAAAAAAATGGTCACATTTTAAACACTTCAATGACTAATTTGTGATTGCTACACATTTATTGTTGTATTTTAAATTGAACTCTTTTTAATCACTAGAGGGAGTCACTTTCGAGTCCCTTTCTGATCACACAAGCGACTTAATCAGTTTTTGATCACCAAAAGGACTCTAAAAAGACTCCTCAATGTGATTTTTGAAAAAACAGTCTTCCAAATGCTATCTGGGATATTAAGAGTATAGACAAACACAACACATGTTCAGGTAAAGGGGATAATTAAAAGTCATAGCAAAGCAGAAAAGACAACACAACAAAGGAAAGAACAAGAAAAGAAGAATAAAAAGAAAATTCTTTAAATGTTTTCGTCTAATAAAAAGACTCATAAATGACTCCTTAAAGACTCATAAACGATAATAAACATGACTCAAAAAAGACTCGAAAAAGAGTACCAAATTAATCAACAAATCACCAATAAATGATTAAAATACGACTCGAAGAAGGACTTTATATACCATCAGAAAATGGGCAAAAATGACTCGAAGCTAATGCAGAGGAAGACTCATTTGTGATTTGTTTAGAAGAGTCGCCTGAGGTTACGTTTTCCTCCCGACAAAGGAGTCATTTATGATCAGAAAATGAGCTCATATTCCAGCTTTTTAATCATGCAGTCGGATCAAAAAAGACTCGAATTTGATTAAAAATTTCAAAAAATGCTGGCTGGGATGGTCTGATCAACCATAGTTTAATAGTAAATTAGGGCAATTGAAAAAAATATATAATGTTGTCTTAACCACATGTTCTGTGCTGACAACAATATACACTTTAACAATACCCTATTTTAATCTTGAAATATTTTTACTCTGACCATATTCCTTCGGTAATTTTTGTACTCTTCCACTTAACAATTCAACACAAATACATCTATACATATGTATGTACATTTTTTAACAACCAACATAATATTTATTGTTGGCGTTATTGTTGCTGTAAAGTTGTTTTCATTTGATGCTGCTGATAACCAAGTCAACAACATTTATTTCCTCTCAGCTTCGTATGCGGTGGTGCAGCAACAACCAAGTGTCACAGTTGTGCAAATATTAGTTGAGACCATTGCATTTGGGTTCAATGGTCTGATTGTAGTTTTATTTTTCTATTTATTCTTTGGGTTATTCTAAGCTTTACTCTCTCTATCTGCAGCGAAGTGTTGGTACACATATGACTTCAGTTTACATTGCAATTTTATTTGGCTTCAGTCTCTGATGTTTTTGGTTAGTTGTTAGAATTTATTTATTTTTCTCCTTTTTTCGGTTGGAAATTGTAAGAAAATATATTTATTTTCATTATTTATGGTTATTTTGGGAAGGACTGGTAGTAGTTGTACGCTTGTCAAAGTGCACTTATATTTTATCGTTTTCAAATCGTATGGGTTTTTTGTGCAACTGAAGCCGAGAGCGAGAGTGCAAAGAAACGTTACTGCAATGGTTGTTGAGTCAATAATTTTTAAATGCAATCAAAGGTGAAAATTGTTCGTTATTAATGGTCGCGAGGTACCAGCAGGGCAAGAAAAAATAACTAGCAGGGATTCAATACACGGTTGACAGTTATTTATTATTATTATCCTGTTTTGGTAAGATTGTTAAGACCTAATGGAGAGTATGGAGAACGATATGATTTATGTACGTGAAATTGTTAATTTAATATAAAATTAAAGATAGGAAATATGCGAAAACGTTATAAAATGCGTTCAAAACTCTTTAAATGTAGTACAATATTTAAGACATATTTAAGACCTATAGATCTGTTCAAACCCCTGAAACATCATTGGTCATTGGCCTACATCTACAAATACATACGTGTTAATGGAACTTATGGAAATTGTATAGTAAAAAGGTTTCACACAATTTAAACATAAAACTGCAAAATATCCTATATTCGCTTTAAAGAATATCCTTTTCGTTGTTCTTTCTTTTTTATAACCAACCACCCATCTGCCTATATTTTATACTCGGTTTCATATAACTATTTTCAACTTTCTTTTTTTCGTTTTTTGACTTACCTCGGAAATAAATCTTCAATTTTGGACAAGCGGCTAAGTTGGTCATCGAACACAACGATGCCATTCTTGAAGAAACGTAAATTATTCTGGGGACATGTAAAAAGTGCATGCAAAGCATTCCGCATTCGAGCTGGCACACTTTCAATAGACCCCATAAATATGCATACGAAAAGCCAAAAAAGCACCAAAAAGACAACGACACATCGATTATTGAGCAAAAAAGAGAAGAAAGAAAAATAATATCAAAAAAAGAACGTTAAAATGATAAAAACCATATTGAAAGTGAAATTGATTTTGATATTGGCTGTAAGATAATAAATTGTCATTGTAATACCTACCCGGAAAACAAATCGATGGGACAGTAATTGCTGCGCTGCTGAATTTTTTTCTGCTGTAACTAAAGGAGGAAACGAAGAATGATGAAGCACAACAGCGTTAGAACAACAACGAAAACATAAAGTAAAAAAAAAAATAAATAAAAATTTAATAAGGCACAGTGGAGAGTTTCCGAATATATTTTTAGCACTACTTGTAACAATTTAAACCGATAAAGGCATTTGGATATTAACATCTAAATATCCTCTACAATCCCTCTGCACCCCTACGACCTCTTATGTATGTATGTACATACAATTCATTAGGAATGGTAGACTTTTCAATGACCCTCAAGTCTTTCATTTATTTATCTGGAGTACACCCTTCTGCATTCTTTCTACGGAGATTCTCAGGTATTGTTCTATGTAATACCCTTAGGTCTTTTATCCATGGAAGCCACTCGGGACGCCAATCTTTTTCAAGTCCTTAAGGCTTTAATCCATGGAAGATTATCAGGCCTTCTAAATAACCTGTGGTCTTCTATCCTGGAAGACCCTAAGGTCTGCCATCCACAGAAGAACGTTAGGAATTTTGTCCATAGAAGACCCTCAGGTCTTCTATCCATTGAAAGATGCCCTTATTAATGGAAGATTCTTAGGTCTTCTATCCACAGAAGACCCTTAGGTCTTCTATCTATAAAAAACCCTTATGTCTACTATCCATAGTAGACCCATAGATCTTGTGCCAATATAAGGAGACATTTATCCATAGAACGAGACATTCTGCACGTAGAAAAAGACCTTTCTATTCACAGAATACCCTTAGGTCTTCTGTCCATAGAATACTCTTAGTTCTGCTACCATAGAGTACCCTTATGTCTTCTATCCGTAGAAGCCCTTAGGTCTACTATCCATTGAAGTCCCTCAGGTCTTCTATCTATGGAAGATCCTTGGGTATTATATCCATGGGAGACCCTTAGGTTTCCTATCCATAGAAGACCCTTAGCTCCTCTAACCATAGAAGACCGTTAGGTCTTCTATCCATAGAAGACCCTTGGGTCTTCTATCCATAGAAGGCCATTAGGCCTTCTATCCATACAAGACCCTTAGGTCATCCATCCATAGAAGACCCTTAGGTCTTCTATTCATGGAAGACCCATAGGTCTTCTATCCATAGAAACCCTTAGGTCTTTTATCCATAGAAGACCCTTAGGTCTTCCATCCGTGGAAGACCTTTAGGTCTTCCATCCGTAGAAGACCCTTAGGGTTTCTATCCATGGAAGACCCTTAGGTCTTTATAGGTGACCCTTAATTAGTCTATCTATTCTCCATAGAAGACCCCTAGGCCTTCTCTCCATAGAATCCCTTGCGTCTTCTATCCGTAAGGGACCCTTTTCTGGCCTTAGAATACCCTTAGTTATTTTATCAATAGAAGACCCTCAGGTCTAATATCCATTGAAAGATGCTCTTATTAATAGAAGATTTTTAGGTCTTCTATCCACAGAAGACCCTCAGGTTTTCTAACCTTAGAAGGCCCTTAGGTATTCTATCCATAGAAGACCCTTAGGTCTTCTATCCATTGAAGACCCTTAGGTCATCCATCCATAGAACACCCTTAGGTCATCTATAAATAGATGGCCCTTAGGTCTTCTACCCACAGAAGACCCTTAGGTCTTCTATCCACAGAAGAGCCTTAGGTCATATATCCATAGATGAACCTTTTTCTTCTATCTATAGAAGAGCCTTAAGTCTTCTATCCATGCAAGACCCTTAGGTTTCCTATCCCTTAAAGACCTTTAAGTCTTCAAGCCATAGAAGACATGCATGTCTTCTAGCCGTAGAAGACCCTTAGATCTTCTATTCAAAGAAGATCCTTAGGATTTCTAACCATAGAAGACCCTTAGGTATTCTATCAGTAGAATACCCTTGGTTCTTCTATCCATAGTAGACCCATTAAGTCTTCTATCCATTGAAGACCCTTAGGTCATCCATCCATAGAACACCCTTAGGTCATCTATAAATAGATGACCCTTAGGTCTTCTACCCACAGAAGACCCTTAGGTCTTCTATCCACAGAAGAGCCTTAGGTCATATATCCATAGATGAACCTTTTTCGTCTATCTATAGAAGACCCTTAAGTCTTCTATCCATGCAAGACCCTTAGGTTTCCTATCCCTTAAAGACCCTTAAGTCTTTAAGCCATAGAAGACATGCAGGTCTTCTAGCCGTAGAAGACCCTTAGATCTTCTATTCAAAGAAGACCCTTAGGATTTCTAGCCATAGAAGACCCTTAGGTATTCTATCCATTGAAGTCCCTTAGGTCATTCATCCATAGAAGACCCTTAGGTTTTCTAGCCTTAGAAGGCCCTTAGGTATTCTATCCATAGAAGACCCTTAGGTCTTCTATCCATTGAACACCCTTAGGTTATCCATCCATAGAACACCCTTAGGTTATCTATAAATAGATGGCCCTTAGGTCTTCTACCCACAGAAGACCCTTAGGTCTTCTATCCACAGAAGACCCTTAGGTCATATATCCATAGATGAACCTTTTTCTTCTATCCATAGAAGACCCTTAGGTCTTCTATCCATAGAGGCCCATAGGTGTTCTATCCATAGAAGACCCTTGGGTCTTCTTTCCGCAAGAGACCCATAGGTCTTTTAGCCATGGAAGACCTTTAGGTATTCTATCCATAGAAGACCATTGGGTCTTCTATCCATAGAAGACCCTTAAGTTTTCTATCCATTGAAGACCCTTAAGTCTTCTATCTATTGAAGACAGTTAGGTCATCTATCCATAGAAGACCCTTAGGTCTTCTATCCGTAGACGACCTTTAGGGTTTCTATCCATGGAAGACCCTTAGGTCTTCTATCCATAGAAGACCCTTAGGACCTCTATCCAAAAAAGACCCTTAGGTCCTCTAACCATAGAAGACCCTTAAGTCTTTTATCGATAGAAGACCCTTAAGTCTTCTATCCATGCAAGAATCTTAGGCATTATATCCATGGAAGACAATTACGTCTTTCATTCATAGAAAGCCCTTAGGATTTCTAACCATAGACTGCCCTTAGGTCCCTTGAAGACCCTTAGGTCTTCTATCCATATAAGGCCCTTAAGTCTTCTATCCAAGAAAGACCCTTAGGTCTGCTAGCCATATAGAATAGGTTTAGGTTAATTCTCTTTCTATAGAAAAAAACCGAAAATTTTCTAGAAGACTCTCTGGAGCCTTTAAGGTTTTTATCCATAAAAAAGTGTTAGTTATTGTCTGTTTAGATGACAATAAGGCCATTTATCTACGGATGAAATTTGGGTTCGGACCTTTTATGTATAGAAGACCCTCAAGTCTTCTATCTATGTCTTCTATCTACTGTCGTTATTTTTCTCACGAAAATGACGTTGAACTTGTTTTCTGTAGAAGACCCTTTCAATTTTTATGGAGACCCACATATTGCTGTCTACAGACTATCCTCGGTGATAGAAGCACTGAGGACTTTCATCTACAGAACGACCGTGGAATCTGTTGTACGTTGCTTTATGAGCAAGTGATTAAAGTGATCTTTGTAAATATCGTAATTGTGTAACTATATTTCACATTCTGTACCCAAAAGTTATACTAATAAAAACCACATATTTCAAGTAACAATCTACTGCTACACCACTGTACCCGCCAATTTGTTTCAAATAGTAAAAACAACTCCTGTTTCGTTTAAAACTAAAATTTACCTTTAAAAACTGCATACTACAGTAGCGACACCTGATGTCCTTCTCACCATGCAAGAAACTTGCAACTCCCACTGTAGCTGCTGCTTCTCGTTCGGCTGGCAATGGTGTTTGTTGTTGGGGAGATGTTGTAGTTTTTGTTATGGATGACTTATTTTGAGTGGCCGTAAAGCATTCTTTGTCAGCTGATGTTTTCAATGAGCCTTTGGATGTTGTGGAGCTGACGGCACCCACTTCTTGCACACAACAACATGTTTGTGTTGGTGTTGCCGCTGTAGTTGGTGTTGTTTGTTGTTGCACTGCTGCTGTTGTTGGCTTTATATCAAATAAATTGTTAACATCGTTTGGCAAGAGCCAACCTTGTTTGGGTTTTATTTCAATGGCGAATGTATCTTCCAGGAAAATATTGTTTTTGGCACCACCATCATCAGCTCCACCAGCGTCAGCCTGGTCATCAGCAGGACAGCGGCTAGAACAATGACAATATTGTTGTGTTGACTTTGTTTTAAAATGACCCATGAAGCATGAAAAAAAAAGAAAAGAGAAATGCAACATTCAAAGATAACAAACAGCCAGGTATCCTTGCAAAAAATCAAAAAGAAGAAATTCTCCAAACACCACACGCCCACACACACATGTAAGCAGCCAAATGCCATGAAAAATAATAAATTTCATAGACAAAAACCCCAGACTTAAACACATTCAAAATCACAGCGGACTTTGGAAGAGGTTTTTGTTTTCTTTTTGTAGTTTGCAAAACAAATACTGACAGAATAAAACTTAAACAAAAATCAGATATCCAATGATGCATAGTCCTCCTGTATGTGAATGGATCCCGGAAAAAACGACTGGAAGCCATCAGTTAGTTGCTGGCTGTGGCAATGGAAAAAAACAAAATGTACTAACACAACCACAACAAGTGACCAGACGTCGAAGTTTTGTTTTTTGCTGTTTCAGCATTAAATTGAGAGTGAAATATACAACAAATATAAACAGGATACACTGCCAAGCACAAACCACAGTGGAATGGGGGGATTATCTCATATGGACAACTCGAGAATATGTGTCTTTGTTCAGTCAATAAATCCGTTTGGGAGACGACTTTAAGATGAATTATGAGCATTTTTTTGGACAATTTGAGAGATTTGTGGTGTAGAGTTTTGAGAAGCTTTGCAGTTTTTTGCAACTTAAAAAAACTTGTTTAAAGTTTTGACTAGCTTCATTAAAGACAAGAGTTTTCTGTGTTACAAGATTATTGAGGAACATTTTGCAATGATAAAAAGTATCAGAGTTTTTTCGAACGAAAATGAATAAAATTAGGAAAATCTAACTGATCATTTGGTACATTTTCTCTCGGGACAATTTATACGCATCAATGACAAATGTTGCAATGATGTTGAAAATTACGGCAATATTTACGTCAATTATTTTGGGAAGTTAATTTTCATTTGTAACGTTAAACTGTGGCTTCCACAACACCAGAAAAATTTCAAGTTTGAAAAATATCTCGGTTGGTCCCTCTTTCATCTCAAGTGGCTGCAGACGAGTCTGTGGTTTCGCCTTATAACTTCCGTTACTTCCGTTACCGGTAGTAAGCTACAATATGCCGCACAACACGTTTAAGACAAAAACTTAGATTGATTTTTTTATATGTACCCTCAGCATTTATGATAACGAGGGTATGTACACTTTCATACGGGCAAAATGTGCCTCATCGAAATAATTGTTTTAGACCCCAAGCATGTTTGTACGAAATCCGTTTCAGACAATTTGGAGTTGATTTAGCCATGTCCGTCCGTCTGCCTGGCTGGCTGGTACTTACGATAACTCTAGAACGGTTGAACCGATTTGGTCCAAAATTTGGCTCTCGTAATATTTTGTCCAAACTTAGTTTAAGTTCGAAGATGGGTTATATCAGTCCACTCCTTCCGGTACCTTCCCCACATAAGTACGGAACATTTGTGCGCACGATAACTCTTGAAGGGAATAACCGATGGGTCCTTACTTTGCACATCGTGAGATTTCTACCAGAATAAGATAAGGTTCCAATATGGACTTAATCGGTAAACTGCTTCGGGTACCTCCCACACAAAATTTCAGAAAAGTTCACTTTAAGACCTGCTCACGAATTACTTTGATTTTTGTTGAAGCAACTTGCACTGCCTCAATTACGACGGTACAAGTTTAAACAAGGGCAAGCCCATACTTCCTTAGAAAATAGCCTAAAGTTGCAAAAATCCCCTATGACGCCGTGTGTAGTGGTTGGATCGCAAGATAACTCTCGAACGGATGCACCGATTCGATCCAAAATTTGGCCTTTGTTATATTTTATCCAAACTTAGTTTAAGTTCGAAGATAAGCCATATCGGTCCACGCCTTCAGGTAGTTCAAAAATGTTCGGAAAAATCGTGCGCACAATAACTCCTGAAGGGAGTGGCCGATTTGGTCAATACTTTACACATCCTAATATATATCAAGTTCGAATATGGACTATATTTGTCCACTCCTTTGGGTAATTCCCACACAAAATTTCGGATAAGTTCCCATTAATACCTGCTCTAGAATCACTTTGATTTTTGTTGAAGCAACTTGCATTGGCTGCCTCAATTACGACGGTAAAAGTTTTTCAGTGGCGAGTCCATACTTTTGTCCAATCTTTGTTTCAGATCGAAGATGGGCCGTACCGGTCCACAACTTCTGGTACTTCCCCCAATATTTAAATATATAACTAAAATGGTATGCACGACATTCCTTGATTAGGGCAACCAATTTGGTCCAAACTTTGGATCTCCTAATATTTTGTCCAAATTTAGTTTAACTTCTAAACTGAGCAATAACGGCGATCTCCTTAGTGTACCTTCCCCCACAAAAGTTCAACATTTGTATCTAAGTGCAGTTTATGGTCTGTTCGAAGATTCTTTGGAAATGTATACCGATACTGTTTGTTGTGCTCCTGTTTACAGCGATATTATGTTTTCCGTGGACAAGTCCATTATTCCTGGCATACTGGGCCTAAAGTTATACGATGAACCACTGAAATGACTAGTGGGCACGATATCTATCGAAAATATATGATTCCCAAAATAAGATCCACTTCCATAATGGAATATGGCAGTCCATTCCTTTAAGTACCTCCTCCGCAATATTCTTGAACTTTAATCCTAATCTAAATTTTTTTCGTTTCATACGCCCAACATTTTGAAACCCCCCTAAACACATACGTTTTTTTTTAATTATCAATTTACACAGGCTGAGGGTACATCTCTGTCGGCAAAGCCGACTGAAATGTTTACTTATTTGATTCACTATTAAACAATAAAACGTTATGTCTGGCCTGGCCTAATTTTTTATACCCCGAATAAAAAAGAGTCCATTATATATGGATGCAAAAAATGTTGGTTCTATCTTCAAAAGTGTTTGAAGGAATGTTTCACAATTAGAAATTGGAGAGTAAATACATTGGTGCTCCTTCTGGGACTACAAGATATTATTTGTCAAATCTCTGTACTCGAGTGAAGTAAATATCCCATAGGAATCCTAGGAGAACAACTCTCAATAAATTCGGAGCATAGACGGTTTCAGAACTAAACAATCACAATGATTGACGGACAATTGAGGAAGTCGGGGTAACAGTGATGTTGTTATCAAACCCCCATTGCCCTATCATGTAGCCTGGGAAAAAAATGTCTGTCGGTAGGAGACCATTTATCTATGAAATAGTCCTAAGTAATCTATCAATAGAAGAACTTTAGATCATCTACTCATAGAAATTTCTTAGGCCTTCATTCCGTAGAAGACCATTAAATCTTTCATACGTAGATGATCCTTAGGTTTTCAATCCACTAAAGACCCTCAGATACTCTATCCATTATTAAACAAATTAAATTTTTGACAATCATAAAAAGAACAAATTTCTATATTGGCTACATACATATGTATAGAATCACATAACAATGATTGACGGACAATTGAGGAAGTCGGGGTAACAGTGATGTTCTTATCAAACCCCCATTGCCCTATCAAGTAGCCTGGGAAAAAATGTCTGCTGGTAGGAGACCATTCATCTATGAAATAGTCCTAAGTAATCTATCAATAGAAGAACTTTAGATCATCTACTCATAGAAATTTCTTAGGCCTTCATTCCGTAGAAGACCATTAAATCTATCATACGTAGATGATCCTTAGGTTTTCAATCCACTAAAGACCCTCAGATAATCTATCCACTATTAAACAAATTAAATTTTTGACAATCATAAAAAGAACACATTTGTATATTGGCTACATACATATGTATAGAATCACATACATAAATATGTATGCATGAATATTTGCCAAAACTAGCAGAAACGTCATCAACTGTACAAAAATTCGCTACTGTTGCCGATTGGCGTTGGTATACATAAATATTCATCCACATTAAAAAGAATGCTCTTCTCAGTTCTTTGTTATTGTTTGTATTGTCGTTCATTGAATTCCATTTGTTGTGTTTGTGTGTGAGTATTTAACAAGTAGAAAAAACACGTGTTGGCAAAACAACCACCGCTTTCTTAGCTACATCAAACGATGTACAAGAACATTGTCTTAGTTTGCGCTAAACCATAGTCAAGTGTGGATGAAAAAAGTTATTTTACGTCTGGTGTTTTTAACTTTAAAAACTGTGATGTGTTTAACATGAAAAGAAAATGTAAACATTATTTTTTAGGTGTTCAGTTGTTCTTTTAAGTGAATTTTCATTTATATTTTTCTTGTAATGGAAGTATTCAAAAAAATCTAAAGATGAGTGGAATGGCGGAGAAACTGTTACCATTGGCTAACGAAGCATCTCTCACTTAGAAAATGAAAATGTTGTATTGTCCAACGGAGAAAGTTATAGGTTAGTTAATGTTTAGAAAGAAAATCAGATAAATTACTAAAAATTGTTTTATGGTTTTCAATTTTGGTTACAGATGACAACGCTCAAAAGGATAATTAACTTCGCTAAAAGTAAGTATGAAGTGTTTAAAAATGTGAAATGAAAATTCAAATATTGGTTAAATTATTTTTTGTAGTTGTTATGTGTTGGTTTATTTACTTTTTTTTAATTTTCATTTATAGTTGCAATGGAGATAAAAAATATAAAATCCAATGATCAGTGGAATTACGAAAACTGTCCGTGGCCAATGAAGCACTACTCCCTTAAGAAAAAAATGCTGTATCCTAACATCGTGGACGTATACAGGGGATGACTCAGCGGCAAAAGTTGGAGGTAAGTTATTGTTTAGAAAACCAGTCAATTTGTTAGCAATTTGTTTATTGTTTTAATTTTACTTACAGATGACAACGCTCAATACTATCATTAATGTGCTTAATACCTGAGGTACTAAATATGACTTGTTGTATTACTGGTCAAAACTAATTGCAATAAAATGAAATAAATATATTTAGCATTGACTTCATATTTGTTCATTACGTGAGTATGAAATGACTTCATAACATATCAATGAAATTTGTCATTGATTTTGAACCAACGTAAGGCTTCATTGAATAAATGAAGAAGTGTCATTACAACAATGAAATATTTCTGTGCATTAATGAAAAAGTTTCATTGCATCAATGAAGGAGTTTCATTACATTAATGAAAATTTTTCATTGCATTAACGGAAAAGTTTCATTGCTTCAACGAAGAAGTTTCATTGCATCAATGAAGGAGTTTCATTGCATTAATGAAAAAGTTTCAGTGCATTAACGAAAAAGTTTCATTGCATAAATGAAAGAGTTTCATTGCATTAATGAACAATTTCGTTAATTTTACTTCAATGAAACTCAATGAAACTTTTTTTATTTATTCAATGAAGCTCAAAATCAATCACAAATTTCATTGATACAACGTAGGATTTCATTCATATTACGTAGCTTTTTCTTTCTCCTATAGGAGACTCATATGCCAGTAAGTTTTCTATCCACAGAAAACAGTTGGGTCATCTACCCGTAATAGACTCTAAGGTATTTTATCGGTAGAGAAGTCTTAGGTATTCTATCCATAGAATTTGCGGTTCTTCGTAAAGAAAATTAGTAATGACTTGAATCTCTTCAAGCCTAATTTCGGTAAGTCCAAAAATGAAATCAAGAAGTGAGACTTTAGAGGGAGGTTTCCAAAACCCTTAGTATGGCATATGACTATCTCTGGTCTACGGATCCTGGAGTTGTTTTCGGGACACCAAAACCATAAGTAAGGAAATGACTATCTCTGGGATATAGATCCGGGACTTGTTTTTGGAGTTCATTTTCTCTGGACAAAAGAGGTTCTTGACCGTGTTATAGGGATTTACTTCCCTTCTATGTATATGGATATTGATGGTGACCTGCACTTCATATCAGCCTCCCATAGATAGGGTAATTATCCACCCAAGATTAGTGTAGGCTATATAGACCTCTTAGCCTTAAATATGTCCGGGACAAAACGGCATAACACCAGCTATGCTGCAGAAAGCGGTGAAGTTGTTAGTAATCTTGAAAGTGATATTTAAGTATATTTGTGTTATTATTATTCCGAAACTTTGGAGAGAGCTAAATGTGTCCCACATTTCCACACTTACTTACTTACTTAGCTGGCCCATTACACAACATTCGTTCCATAGACCGAACTAAGAAAAGATCTCCAATTCTCTCTGTTTAGTGCTTCGCTTTCTGGAATACCGCGCCTTGTCATCTCTTCATCCAATAGTTTGCGCCATCTATTCTTTGGCCTGCCAATTCTGTGTGCACCGCCACGCGGCCCGAATTTATACGCCTTTTTAGCGGGTTGATCATGGCTCATTCTTATGATATGGCCTAGCCAACGCAATCGCTGCATCTCGATATGTTTATCTATACTGATGTCGTTATATAGCTGATACAGCTCGTGGTTCATGCGACGTCGATATTCACCGTTAACGCAGATTGGTCCGTACATCTTTCGAAGAATTTTTCTATGAGCACTGGTAGTATCAGTGTTTAGTAAAGCGTTATTTTTGTTTTACGAGTTGTGGCTTTGTTTTTAAAGTGCTTACTTAAGCCAAAGTAGCATCTGTTGGCCAATACAATTCTTCTTTCTATTTCACAACTGATGTCGTTTGTTGTGTTTACGGCGGTGCCGAGGTATTTGAAGTCTTTTACTACCTCAAAATTATACGAACCAACTTCAACAGTTGGTCCGAGCTCAATGGACGCACTGCGCGTCAACACCATCAACTTGGTCTTCTCGCCGTTTACCGCCAGACCCACTTTAGCAGATTCTCCTGCGACCTTCATAAAGGCATCGGTTACTTCTTTTACTGATCGTCCCATGATGTCTATATCATCAGCATAAGCAAGTAACATGTGGCTATTGGTGTAGATTGTGCCACTTCTTTTGACGTTTGACTCTCGTATAACCTCTTCTAGCAGGATTTTGAAAAGATCACACGAAAGGCTGTCTCCTTGCCTGAAATCTCTTTTGGTACAAAACTCTTTGGAGAGGTTCTTTCCAATTTTAACTGAAGATCTTGTGTCAGTTAGAGTCGTTTTACAAAGCCGAATGAGCTTTGCGGGGATACCAAATTCAGGCATGGCTTGGAATAACTTTGAACGTAGCGAGCTGTCGAAGGCCGCTTTATAATCGACAAAAGGGTGGTAGGTGTCGATCTGCATTTCGTGGGTCTTCTCCAGGATTTGCCGCAGGGTAAATATCTGGTCGATGGTGGACTTGCCAGGTCTAAAGCCGCATTGGTAAGGTCCAATTATTTCGTTGCCCATGGGCTTTAGTCGTTAGCATAATATCCCTGACACTATCTTGTAGGCGATAGGGAGAAGACTTATGCCCCTATAGTTGGAGCATAAAGTCTTATCTCCTTTCTTATGGACGGGACACAGGATGCTCAGGTTCCAATCGTCGGGTACTCGTTCTTCCTTCCAGATGGTGCTAACAAGCTGATGAATACACCTTATCAGCGTGTCGCCTCCGGTTTTGAACAGCTCGGCTGGTAAGCCATCGGCTCCTGCTGCCTTATTATTCTTCAGCCGATTTATTGCTGCCTTTATCTGATCTTGGTTGGGCGGTATACATTCAATACCATCTTCTGGGATTGGGACTGTGGTATCTTCGTCGTCTTCGCTGCTATTGGATACCAACAGTTTAGAAAAATGTTCTTTCCATAAACTGAGAACACTATCTGTATCAGTTACCAAATTACCTTGCTGGTCTCTACAGGAGGATGTGCCTGTACCAAAGCCATCAGTTTGATGCTTGAATTTTCGGACTTCATTCTGTCTCCTGTACATCTCGATTTTTTCACACCCCCGATTTTCCATCTCTCTCTTTTTCCTGCGGAAAAGACGTTTCTCCTCTCTCCTTTTCTCCCTGTATCTCTCTCGTGCGCTACGCGTTACTACGGATTGTAAAGTAGCCCTATATGCCGCATTTTTCTTTTCGGTGGCAGCACGACACTCCTGATCATACCATGGATTCCTTGGTGGAGGTCTCTGGTATCCAAGTTTGCATGGAGTGGGCAATGTTTTGCCATTGCGCTGAAATGTTATCGGGATGAGGAGTGCTTTGATTAAGCAATTGGGCTAGTTGAGTGGAATATGCTGTGGCTATCTGTTGTGATTGCAGCTTACCGATGTCCAACTGTGTCGTGTCTGTTCGCACTTTGTTTGTTACGTTTAATCTGGTACGTACCTTTGCTGCAACAAGGTAGTGGTCCGAGTCTATGTTTGCCCCTCGAAACGATCGTACATCCAACACACTCGATGATTGTCTTCCGTCTATTACAACGTGATCAATTTGATTTCTTGTTCTTTGATCTGGCGACAGCCAGGTGCCCTTATGAATATCGAGATGCTTAAATCTGACACTGCTAACCACCATGTTTTTTCCGGCTGCAAAGTCTTTCAGCCTCATACCATTGTCGGATGTTTCGCTATGGAGAGTGAATTTCTCGACTGTTGGGCCAAAGATATTCCCTTTTCCAGTTTTGGCATTAAAATCGCCTAGTATAATTTTAATGTCATGGGCAGGGCAACGGTCATAAGTTTCTTCTATGCGTTCGTAAAATATATCTTTGGTCTGTTCGTCCTTGTCTTCAGTGGGAGCATGAGCGCAAATAAAGCTGATGTTGAAGAATTTTGCTTTTAATCGAATTGCATCGAGTCTTTCATTCACTGGGCGTGAAGCTGGAAACCAGGTGTTTTAACCTCCGACCCACTACAAATCCACAACCTGTAATACAGTGCGTCACCTTTAGGTGTTGTTGTGAAGCCTTTCCCAATCCATCGTATTTCCTGTATGGCGGTAATGTAGGCCTTGAACTTTTTAAGTACATCTGCCAATGCGTAAACTGCACCTTCTCTATAAAGAGTGCGAGCATTCGAGGTGCTGATTCGCAGATCATGGTCCTTAAACGTTAGCAGGGTTCGCGAACTTTAGAGGGATTTGTTTTTCTTTTCTTTCGTTTTTTAATAGTAGGCTGCTAACCCGGCGCCCAAACCCAAGTATTCAATGTTCTTATGGATGAACGTGCGGCACATTTTAGCTCACTACCTTTAACGAGTGTTAAAGGCAGCTACCCCAGATGACACCACGGGGAGGTCAGTGTCCACTTGAGATGAGAGAGGGACCAAGATTAATTTTGGACTTTGCCATGTTAAAGTCGGTCAGGACCGTTCCTTGGTATCTTTTATCCCCTACGTCATCCCTACATTTCGAATTAGTATTCTTCTTTCTACTAAAAACAATGGACAGTTTTCTGGACCCAGAAATTAGAACTCAACTGGATTCCACCGACATTTAGCAAAGCTAATCACCAGTATATCAAAGACAAGTCAGTTGAACCCGCCCTACATGAGATAGATGATCGATCATGTAAAAAAGAGTATGAAGAGCTTGAACTTAACTTTTACAGTTTTTTCATATATATAGATACTTTGGTCGATCCATAACGCTCCCAAAAACGCACAATTCCCCTCTATCCATGAATAGTAGATTAATGAGATGTGAGGAAAATAGATAGCAGAGGCACACATAATTTAGCTTTTGATAATAAATGAAAATAATCTTCAGAGGAATTGCCAATTCCAAACAGTTAGAGCTCCTTTTAGACGCCGGTAGTCAAGGTAGTTTCGGTTTCACACATTTGACATGCGAGCGTCCAAATCATTACCGATCGTCATATTAAGCAAAGCTACGGCCCATCTCCATTAATTTTGCAAGTAAATGTCTCCATACCAAACCGACATACCTGGGCTAGACATTACAAATTTGTTTAAGTTTGGGTTTAAGGTGGAGGAAGGTACTAGCGGCGGCCAAATAAATCAGTCGTCCCTCCCAGACCTCATGCCATGAACTATGAACTCGAGAGTGACCTATGATTGCAGATTGGCTATGTATGAGATACGCAGTCCTATTCCAGAGGTGTCGGTAACTGTGACTGTACCAAAACAACGGGGAATATTGAATTGAATTGCATTATCAACGGACTGCCTGAGGCATAGAAAGACAGAAATTATGGATTGGCACCGATTCAGAGTAAATAAACTCAACACAATTGGTACCTCACCATGGCTACACAAATTCATGCAGCTAGATCTATAATTTTTGAAGTGGATATGACAATACAACTCCCCATAGGTTTGGGAAATGTTGCAGAAAACATGAAGATACCCAAAATAGAGAGGTGCTCCTGCATGGAGACTACATCAAAACATTAACCAATGACGGCTATTTTTGTAAAGATGATTTTTGACCACTGAAACTTCAAAGAAAGTTAGGCTATAAGCTTAAAAATATCTATAAATTGGCATGGCAGAGCAGTCTACAAAAACAAAATAGAAGACTAAAGTCGTTTACGGAACATGATCTGGTAGTTTGTTTTTGAAGTATGGCTTTTTAGATATGGTGCAGTGTATCCAGTTTGGAAAACACATGTTCAATATTTCCTCTTTATTAAATTTTTTATTTCTAAAGAATTAATAAACTTTTAATTTAATTGCTACCCATTTCTTCTTTCCTTTTTTATGACGAATCTTAATTAATATCTAAAAACCCCAACGAACAAAAGCCTTCATAATTCCAACACTTGTGCTCTCTTTCTTTTATAATTGCAAAACAACACACGAAATCAATGGTTACAAGGTAGCCGAACAAACGACATGTGGTATTGTGTTGCATGTTGTGCTGTAACATGTTGTTGCATGCAGCAGCAATCGGTTGATGCAATAAACTAACCGAAACCAGGGGCACCGAAATACAAAAAAAAAACAGAAAACTTAAAAAATAAATTACATGGATGATTTATTATTTTCTAAGGAAATAAACAAAAGGACTTCTCCAGCCACCCACCACTACCTTTAACGAAATGTTCATTCAATGCAGCTGTACAATGTAAATCTACAATGTAGCGCAGCTTTAGATGAAAGAGGGAGAAATAGGAACATAAAAAACACGAATAAAAGCTTCAGTGTTGCAGTCACCTTCACCCTAGGGTGCGTAGTAGGAGGCTTTTAAATTGCTTTGGAGGGCTGGCTTTGGCGTGTTTGTGAGAGTGTCGGTGAGTTAGAATGCAAGAGGGTATTGGGGAGTATTTTCAAGAAAATTGGTTTTACCTGTAAATTGGAAAATAAAATATCGAACTCTGCTGGCAAACATGTAGCATCTGGCAGTAACAAACCGTAATGGCCACCAAATTCTTTATCCAAGCGATTAACTGTAAAAGAAACAAAATAATAAAAAAAGAATGAGTATTAGGGGACGTTGTAGTATTGCAAAACAAATTAAAAAGGGAAATAGGAGAACTGCAAATGAAAATATATTTTAATATTGTGGCTTTGAAAGTTGTACTAAAATGTAATTAACAAGGACAAAACTCTGGTCATAGGGTATAAATTATAAGAACAGTTCCTTTGGGTACGCCTAACCTTCACAAAAAAAAAAAAGTCAAGTCATGGAGCATGAACTCGGGAGCTCCTCTTGATTTCAGAAGGGCTTTGTATAAAATATCGTTAAACTTTGGCGGGTTCCAGAATTTATCACGAGAATTTCAATATAAGTTTCTTGCATAATAATGAAAAAGCTAAAATTTATCATCAAAAATAGATTTTCTAAAGTATTCTCCAGGATGATTTATACACTTTTCCATGAGTCCAAACCAATTATTGAAACATTTTTTCCACGCCAATTCAGACAACTAGAAATTGTGGTTTATGAGCGCTTCAACAGCATGTTCTGGCGATTGCTGTTTCATTTCGGGTTCATATGCATAGGCCCATGATTTGTGGTCTGCGACGATCTCATAAAAGTATTTTTAAGTATTTACCATCGTGGTGTATTTTTTCAAAATGTCTTGTACCGATAGACACAGGATCCAACGAGAACTATACTTTTTTGAGGCTAGGTGTTCATACAATTTCGAATGTAAGCTAGTGGGAGAAATGTCCAAGAATGACTCTCACGATATGTCACATGACTATCTTGTATTATCAGTTCACGTACTGTATCAATGTTTTCTGGCACGTCGGCCTTCATTTCGGAGCGAGCGTCGGCCACGATTGAAACCATCACCACAGCAATATAACGGTAGCACCGTTTCAATTGGAAAGCTAACGTGCTTTGGTAGCACCCTTTACTTTGAAAAGGTAGCACAAACTTTTTCTTTGTTAAGGTAGCTCCTTTTGGCAGCACCCTTTCCTTAGAAATGGTACTACCGTTTCCTTTCAACAGATAGCACCGTTTCCTTTGGAAACCTAGGGTCCTTTGGTAGCAGCCTCTACTTTGGAAAGAGCCTTAGAAAACACTCTTGTCTTGGAAAAACATCTTAGGAAGAACCCTTCATGGAAAAACGTCTTAGAAAGCACCCTTTTCTTGGGAAAACATATTAGGAAAAATCCTTACCTTTAGAAGTGCCCTTTTTTTGGAAAAGGGTCTTAGGAAGCATGGGTGCCACCGTGGTGCAATGGTATGCACATCCGCCTTGCACGCAGAAGGTCGTGGGTTCGATTCCCCGGTCAGGCAACATCAAAATTTTCAACGGTGGCAAAATACCCCTCAGTAATGTAAGCGACATTTCCTGAGTATTTCAGCCATGTAAAACTTCTCTATAAAGTGGTGTCGTAAGACACGCCATTCAGACTCGGCTATAAACAGTAGGTCCCATATCATTGATCGGGGTGCACTCATTGATATGAGAGAAGCCTCCCCTGTCCCGTCTGGGATGTTTGTGGAACAACTATATATATGTCTTAGGAAGCATATTTTCCTTGAGAAGCACCCTTTCCGTGGGAAATGGTATTAGGAAGCTCACTTTCTTTGGAAAAGGGTCCTAGGAAGCACCCTTTCCTTGGGAAAGGGTCTTAGAAAGCGCACTTTCCTTGGGAAAGGGTCTAAGGAGCACCTTTTCCTTGAGAAAGGGTCTAAGGAGCACCTTTTCCTTGAGAAAGGGTCTAAGGAAGCACCCTTTCCTTTGGAAGGGACTTCGGAAGCAACTTATTCTTGGGAAAGGTTAATAGGAAGCCCTCTTATCGTGTGAAAGGGTCTTTGGAAGCACCCTTTCCTTGGGAAAGGATCTGAGGAAGCACCCTTTCCTTGGGAAAGGATCTGAGGTATAAACATTTCCTTGGATAAGTGTCTTAGGTAGCACCTTTTTTTGGGAAAGTGTTTTAAGAAGCACCTTTTTTTGGGAAAGTGTCTTAGGAAGCACCCTTTCCTTGGGAAAGGGTCTTAGGAAGCACCCTTCCTTGGGAAAGGGTCTTAGGAAGCACGCTTCCTTGGGAAAGGGACGCACCTTTTCCTTGGGAAAGGGTCTAAGGAAGAAACTTTTCCTTGGGTAAGTGTCTTAGGAAGCACCTTTTTTTGGGAAAGTGTCTTAGGAAGCACCTTTTTTTTGGGAAAGTGTCTTAGGAAGCACCCTTTAATTAGGTAAGGGTCTTAGGAAGCACCCTTAGGAAGCACCCTTCCTAAGGAAGCACCCTTTCCTTGGGAAAGTGTCTTAGGACGCACCTTTTCCTTGGGAAAGGGTCTAAGGAAGCACCCTTTCCTTGGGAAAGTGTCTTAGGAAGCACCCTTTCCTTGGGAAAGTGTCTTAGGAAGCACCCTTTAATTGGGTAAGGGTCTTAGGAAGCACCCTTTAATTGGGTAAGGGTCTTAGGAAGCACCCTTCCTTGGGAAAGGGTCTAAGGAAGCACCCTTTACTTGGGTAAGGGTCTTAGGAAGCACCCTTTACTTGGGTAAGGGTCTTAGGAAGCACCCTTTACTTGGGTAAGGGTCTTAGGAAGCACCCTTTCTTTGGGAAAGGGTCTTAGGAAGCACCCTTTCCTTGGGAAAGGATCTTAGGAAGCACCCTTTCCTTGAGAAAGGGTCTTAGGAAGTACCCTTTCTTTGGGAAAGGGTCTTAGGAAGCACCCTTTATTTTTGGGAAATGGTCTTAGTAAGCACCCTTTCCCTTGGAAAAGGGTCTTAGGAAGCACCCATTCCTTGGGAAAGGGTCTTGGGAAGCACACTTTCCTTGGGAAAGGGTCTAAGGAAGCACGCTTTCCTTGGGTAAGGGTCTTGGGAAGCACCCTTTCCTTGGGAAAGGGTTTTAAGAAGATCCCCATTTCTTGGGAAATGGTCTATGAAAGCACCTTTTCCTTGGGAAGGGTCTGAGGAAGATCCCCATTCCTTGGAAAATGGTCTATGGAAGTACCCTTTCCTTGGGAAAGGGTCTTAGGAAGTACCCCTTCCCTTGGAAAAGGGTCTTAGGAAGCACCCTTTCCTTGGGAAAGGGTTTTAGAAAGCACCCATTCCTTGGGAAAGGGTCTATGAAAGCACCCGTTACTTGAGAAAGGGTCTATGGAAGTACCTTTTCCTTGGAAAAGGTCTCAGGAAGCACCTATTCTTTTGTAAAGGGTTTTAGGAAGCACTAATTTTTCAAGAAAGGACATTACCTTTTCCTGTGGAAAGAACACTTTGTATTGCAAATGGTTGTAGGTAACACCATTTCCATTGGAAACTATCTTAGGAAGCATCTTTTTATTTGGTCTTAGGAAGCACGCTTTCCAATTTTTATACCCTTAGAATTTATGCTAACGAGGGTACATACACTTTCACACGGGCAAAATGTGCCTCATCGAAATAATGGTTTTAGACCCCAAGTATGTTTGGACGAAATGTGTGTTAGACAATTTGGAGTCGATTGAGCAATGTCCGTCCGTCTGCCTGTCTGGCTGGCTGGAGCGCACGATAACTCTCGGACGGATCAACCGATTCAGTCCAAAATTTGGCTTCCGTAATATTTTGTCCAAACTTAGTTTAAGGTCGAAGATGGGTTATATCGGTTCACTCCTTCCGGTACCTCCCCCACAAAAGTTCGAAAATGTTCGGAAAATGTGTACGTATGATAACTCTTGAAGAAAGTAACCGATTTGGTCCATAATTTGCAACTCGTGAAATGTCTACCAGATTTAGATGAAGTTTCAATATGGACTCAATCGGTCCACTCCTTCGGGAACCTCCCACACAAAATTTCGGACAAGTTCAGTTTAGGACCTACTCTCGAATAGCTTTGATTTTTGTTGCAACAACTTGTATTCACTTCCCCCCATACGATGGTACATGTTTCATCAAGGGCAAGTCCATACTTCCCGAGAAAATGGCCGGAAAGGTGCAAAAAGGCAACCTCCATTACGATGGTAAAAGTTTTTTCAGGGGCAAGTCCATATTTCTTGCGAAAACAGACCGAAAGGTGTAAAAAACCCCTATGTCACCATATTCGGCGGTCGGAGAACACGATAACTCTCGAACTGTTCAACCGATTTGGTCCAACATTTGGCTAAACTTAGTCACATGGGCAATACCGGTCCACAACTTTCGGTACTTCTCCCCAATATTTAAAAAAAATCACTTTGGATCTCCTAATATTTTATCAAAATTTAGTTTAACTTCTAAAATGGCCCATATCGGTCCTCCCTAAGAGTACCTGCCCTACAAAAGTTCAACATTTGTGTCTTAGTGCAGTTAATTCCTATTCCACATTGTTATCGGCAAGTTCAAATGTCCAAAAAGGGCCAAATTCTGAAGAGACCTGAAATACATTCGATCTGTCCGGAGGTAAAAGTTTCGCTTCACATTGGCTGAGGGACACTTTTTTACTTGTTTATTCAGAAGCAACCTACGTTGGCTTAAATACTTTTAGTCCCAGGATACGTTGCTTAAATTCTTAAGTCCCTTAAAACGGTTGTTGTTTTGTATTCACGTTTTCGGTGAGTGTGTTTGTGTGTGTTAAGACTTATTATGAGAGTTCAATATACGATGCTGATTCTGTCTAAGAACAATTCTTAAGGAAAATGCAAATTTTACATTTGTATTTGTTTTATTTGTTTCGAACGGAGTTTCCGTTGCCAAAAAATATGGAACATTTTTTGGTGAAACACTATTTTGTACATACTTTGCTTTCCGTTTACCTGCAGCACAAACGCAAAGAATTTGTAAAATTACAACAATGTTCAGAGGAAACAAAGTTACTGAATCTCAATGTATACAAAGGTATGTCGGATTGAAGTTTCTTGTATATTTCAATTCATCATTTTATCTTTGCAAAAAACGAATGCTTACCATCCTCTTTGCTATTAGGCAACAAAGTTCAATTCGTAACAAAACTAAAGTTGTAGAAGAAACAAATTTCATCACTTGGAAATCTAGCTATGTTAAATTAGGTTCGGTTTGTTGTTCTAGTGCATCCGTGCAAGAAACCCGTTGAACTTAATATCGAGAAAAATGCTCTAATGTTTATATCTTATATAATATTTTAAGTTTCCCATGAGGAAATATCCAAATGTAGTGCTAAACAAAATCTGTTTCATATCAAAAATAGCCAATCACCTGCCATAGCGTGCATCACTTCTCAAATAAAATAATCTCAAATTCTTCCTTCAGCTATTCCTTGTAGTTATTCCAACTTAAACAACAAAGTCATCTTGCTATCGTATTCTATACAACAGCAAAGTGATAGCAGCACCTTTGATACTGATATCGATATCATAACGAACAAAGTCTGACCGACCCTCATCGACAACCTTTGCCCTTGCAGCATTTGCAAAATTTTAAATGGTAAAACGGACGTTTCTTTACATTTCAGTTTTATGTTTTTGCATTCAATATTATCTGGAGATTTTCTATTTTGTATACAAAACAAAAAACGACAAGGATACACCTCAACAACTCACCTGTACGGACAAAGAATGAGGCCAAGAGGGACAGAAAACAAAATGCAAAACTACAAAGCAATAAAATTTACGAACTAGTATTGTGGAAGGAAGAAGAATAAGAAGTTTAAATGGAAGAAACAATTTTGCATATCATGGTTCTCAGGCATTGCTCAGTCAATGATGATTGATTTGAATTTGAATATCAGTAAAAACCCCATGGGAGGAAGTCTACGTGTTTGTGGCAGGGAAGGAAGCAATTTTAAACAAAGGTACACTATTTGTGTGGAGTTATTGAACACTTTAAACTAAAAAATATAAATAAAAAATACATAGTTTATCCATCTTAATATATAAAGAGTTTAGTAATGGGAGAGTGAGTTACTGATTGAGTGACTGGCATATCATCGCCCAGACGAAACCACCGATGCAAGAATCTTAAAATTTTGCATGAGGGTCACTCTTGGTTCCAAGGTACGAAAAGTACTAAGATGTACTAAAAATGGTACCCTTTCAAAACGGGTACCATAGAGTTAGAATTCTGAAATTTGGAATCAGAGTCACTGATCTTCTTCTTCTTCTTTATTTGCATATCCGTTGTTCGGATGTTAAGCGATCATACATTTTGTTACATTCTTATTGGAAATATTTATTTTATGTGGAAAGCGATAGTTGTCTGTTTTTAGCTGCTGTAAGAAGACTGAGTTCATCACGGTATCCGGTCCAGTCTTGAATATTTTTTAGCCAGGACAGTTCTCTTCGACCTCTACAACGTCTTCCTTCAACTTGGGATTTGAGAATTATCTGCAGTATCTTATATTTATTGTTCCTCATCAAATGTCCCAAATAAGAAATTTTTCGGGTTTTGATGGTTTTCATTAACTGTCGTTGTTCATTAATTCTTCTTAAGACTTCGGTATTTGACACTCGATCGGTCCATGGAATTTTGAGCACACGTCGGTATGTCCACATTTCAAAAGCTTCCAGTTTCTTCTCGTCTGCTGATTTTACAGTCCATGTTTCAGCACCGTATAATAGAACTGACCATACATAGCATTTGATAAACCGTTTTTTAAGTTCAATATTGATGTCGTGGCTGTTTAGTACTTTTCTGTACTTTTCTGTTCTCTCGCCATTTCTATCCGACATCTTATATCTTTAGAAGACTCCCATTGCTCATTTAATTGCACTCCCAAGTATTTATACGATTTTACTCTCTCTATTTCTGATTCACTGATTTTTAGTGAGGAGTCGTAAACATTGTTACTTTTACTAATGATCATAAATTTTGTCTTATTGAGATTAATATGTAATCCGTACGAATTACTTGTTTCGTTGAGAGAATTAAGGAGATTTTGGAGGCCACCTAAAGAGCTCGCTACTATCATGGTGCCATCAGCGTATCGTATATTGTTAATGAATTGCCCATGTATTTTTATTCCAATCCTCTTTCCTTCTACACACTCTCGAAAAATCTGTTCCGCATATATATTAAATAATAATGGTGAGAGTATACACCCCTGTCGAACACCTTTGGATATTGTTATTTCATCGGATGTTTCACCGGATACTACTACTGATGCTGTCTGGTTCCAGTAAAGATTTTTTATGCATCTTAGTTCTTTGGGTTCAATACCTATTGATGTTAAAATTTCAACCAGTTTGTCGTGTCGAACTGTGTCAAATGCCTTTTCGTAGTCCACGAAACAAATAAATATGTCTTTTTGGACATCGCGACACTTCTGGATGAGCACTTGAACACCAAGCAGTGCTTCCCGGGTTCCCATTCCCTCCTTAAATCCAAATTGGGTTTCTCCCATTGCTGCTTCACATTTAGTGTATATTCTTTTGTGAATAATACGTAAAAAAATTTTTAAGGCGTGACTCATTAGACTAATTATTCTATAATCGTTGCAATTCCTGGCGTTTGCTTTCTTTGGTATGGGAACAAATGTAGATTTCAGCCAATCTCGTGGATATTGTCCTGTGTCGTATATATCGTTGAAGAGTTTCACAAACAGTTGTATATTATTTTCATCTATTAATTTGAGCAATTCAGCGGGAATTTCGTCTGGTCCCACAGCTTTTCTGTCCTTCAGGGTTTTTATTGCATAGACGACTTCTTCTTTGGTAATAGGATTTTCGCTTTCAAGGGAATTTTCATTGCGATTATAGTCTGATCTGTTCTGATCTGTAAACAATTTTGATATGTATTCCTTCCATACTTGCTTTTGTTTTGAGATTTCAAAAACGGGTTGGTTGTTATCGTCAAAGAGTATATTTGGCGGTTTTCTTCTGTATATTCCGGCTGTTTCTTTCAGCTTTTTGTGCAAATTAAAGTCGTCGTGGAGTGTTTGCAGGGCTTCAATTTCTTCACATTTACGTTTGATTTGTTCATTTTTAGCGATGCGCGTTGCGATTCTTATTTCTTTATTGACTTCCCAATATCTTTCAAAGTTTACGTTTTTGAATTTTTTCCGTTCTAATCGAAGTTCTCTGATTTCATCAGTCATCCACTCTTCATATTTTGGGGCTGGATCCTTTTTTAAAGTATTTCTCATAGTATTTTTGATAATATCCTTAACATCATTCCATACCGTTTCTATACCATCTTGCTGGATTATTCTGAGGTCGGAGTTAATAGTATCCGCAACTGCTCGTCTAATTATGGGATTGCTTAATTTATTGATATCGGGTTTCGGTACATTCTTTTTACGTCTAATTGTTGCCAACTTTGTCCGAACATTTGCCATAAGAAGGTTGTGATCTGATGGTATATCCGCTCCAGGATATGTAGAGCATTTTGTTATACAAGAGCTAAAACGTCTGTTAATCAGAATATAATCTATTTGATTACGAACCACATTATTTATATGGTCCCGTGGGGATTTCCATGTATATAATCTTCTTGGATGGAGTTGAAATAGTGTATTTGATATTACAAAGTTGCGTTCTTGGCAGAACTGTACAAGTCTATTTCCCCTTTCGTTTCTCTCCCCCAATCCATGCTTTCCTGTGACGCCAGTTACATGTTCATTGCCAACTTTGGCATTGAAATCACCCTGTATGATGGTTAATTCGTGGGGTTTTGTCATTTTCAAAAGTTTTCCTATTTCGTCGTAAAATTGTTCAACTTCATCTGAACTTCCATCACATGTGGGCGCATAGACTTGAATTATATTCATGTTTATTGGTTTTCCATTTATTTTTACCAACATTGTTCTTTCAGACATTGGGACATATCCAGCTTCGCAATTAGCTATATGATTCTTCATTATAATACCCACGCCTTTTCTATGTACACCGTTTAGGTTTCCGGAGTGGTATACTTTTGTGTTTTCAAATCTAAAATCACCAGAGTCTGTCCACCAAGTTTCGCTGACTCCAAGTATGTCCATGTTTAATCTATTCATTTCACATACAGCATTGTTGAGTTTTCCAGTTTCATATAGGCTTCTTACATTCCATGTTCCAATATTTAGTTTTTGTTTTGTTTTACCTCCGGGGATTCTTAGCACCCTCCTTTCGCCGGAGACTGAGGGCCATTCATTCTGCGATGTGTTATTCATTTGTATGATTTTCAAGGAAAATTACTTCAGTGGTTTCCCGTTTCCTTCTGAAGGGTTTAAAGTTTTCCATCTACATATTCAGCCGCTCCAATGGAGTACAGACGCCGTTTGCTGCCGCTTATTGTAAGACAGACGCAGCTACCTGTTGGTCCGCGGGACGTATTTGATTTCCGTCCTACCACCCATATCTGGGAAGCATTCCCCTATCCGCCACCTGGGGACGCGCCCTATAGGGGTTACAGGCTCCCCCTAGGGGAGTCACTGATGGATAGTAACAAAGGGTTTTTTTGAAATTTCGAACTATAAGTGTACGAAATCGAATATATTTTCTACTAGCAGACCCCGGTCCGCGTTGCTGACCAGTCATAATGAGTTTTAATGACAAGTTTTTATGGACTTTATGCTTGACAATTCAAAAATAGCTATTTTCTACCTCACTTCTTCGGTCCATTGTCAAGCCAAGGATGATTTTAAATTTATCAACAGATTTTGTGTATAACCTTTCTTTTCTCTTACGGACTTTGTCGGATTTTTTCGCCCATTGATGCGGTTTAGGTTTTTTTATCGTCCACGTCCCCTGTCTTTATCCTAAAGGAAAAGTTAAAAAATGGTTACGTCGAATTCTCCCGCTTTTTTAAAACTTATGTTTTAGTTTTGCATGGGTGATGTACCGTTGAACCTCGCCATTTAAAGAAATTTGTAAATATATCGTTTTCCTTGTTCGAAGGCGCAAACACCGTTGTCTCGAAAATTAATTTGCATGCCGCTGCACTCATAAGTTTAGCAAATATAGCGATTATAAAACAATAGGCTCCCGAAATTAGTCTACAAAAATATATATACATATATTTTGGACAACGGGATATTCCTGAACATTTTCTGAATATTGCATGAAATTAAGTTCAGTAGTTTTGGGAAAATAATGTATTAACAAGTAAAAAGTCGTTAAGTTCGGCCGGACCGAACTTTTTACACCCTCCACCATAAAATAGTATTAATTAAAATGCAATAATTAGTGTCCTTTCACAATTTTAGGTGGAAAAAATTTTCAACCATTTGTCTTAATTATCAAATCTAATCTGAAAAATGTGTTCAGCCAGGTGAAATGTACTGCCTATGGGACTATATCAAA
The DNA here is from genome assembly GCF_047663935.1 of Musca autumnalis. Classification (NCBI taxonomy): domain Eukaryota; kingdom Metazoa; phylum Arthropoda; class Insecta; order Diptera; family Muscidae; genus Musca; species Musca autumnalis. Next base: position 12,625,419 of record NW_027412088.1, on the reverse strand, counting down.
GTGTCAACCTATCTTTATAATTTTGATGGAAAATTTTTGTAACTGCAGAGAACCTCAAAAGTCAAATTAAATTGAGGGTAGTTCCATCAAACAATGTAGACCCTCAAAATGCCGAAAATCGGGAGGTACCGTTATATAGGAGCTATACGAAAAGATGGACCTATGTTGACGAATTTTATTGAAGAAGTTTCGTGATCACTGAAAATTCAAATGTCAAATTATAGCTAGTTCGATTAAAAATTGTTGCTAAAATTCTCAAAATACCGAAAATGAGGAGGTATCGTTATATGGGGGCTTTACCAAACCATGCACCTATGTTGATGATGTTTGGTGGAGGAGTTTGATGACCACTGAGAACCTCAAATGTCAATTTACAGCTAGGTCGGGTGAAAATTGTAGCTAAAATTCTCAAAATACCGAAAATCGGGAGGTACCGTTATATGGGGGCTATACCAAACCATGGACCTATGTTGGCGATGTTCGGTGGAGAAGTTTGAGAACCTCAAATGTCAATTTACAGCTAGTTCGGGTAAAAATTGTAGCTAAAATTCTCAAAATACCGAAAATCGGGAGGTACCGTTATATGGGGGCTATACCAAACCATGGACCTGTGTTGGCGATGTTCGGGGAGAAGTTTGATGACCACTTAGAACCTCAAATGTCAATTTACAGCTAGTTCGGGTGAAAATTGTAGCTAAAATTCTCAAAATACCGAAAATCGGGAGGTACCGTTATATGGGGGCTATACCAAAACATGGACCTATGCCCATATTCTTTGGAATATAAGTTTGTTGATCACTAGGAACCCTAAATGTCAAATTATAACGAATTGGGTTTGAAAATGTGACTAAAAACTTCAAAATACCAAAACGTGGATCGATATAGCCCATCATCGAACTTGACCTGCCTGCAAACAAAAGACGCATCTTCCCAAAATGTCAGCGTCCCATCTCCATTTTTGTGGATGCTAGAGTGATTACCACAGACGGACGGACATGCACAGATCGAATTTTAAGCTGATCAAGAATATATGGCGAATAACAAAATTCCTTTACAATTCCATTTGGAAAAAATTAAAAAAATTTTTTGCGAGCACATCTACGATTTTTGGTATAGAGGTAAAGGAAAAAAATCCGGTTTCAAATCTGCTCGCGTTCACGAAATTGGCCAATGCGCGCAAAAGTTATAGCGGTTTTTATTCTCATATAAAGAAAAAATATTTAAAAATATCATTTTTGTTGTTATGAGAAAATGTATGCATAAATCGTTAACAGCATTCCATATCTATTTGTAGATGTTTAAATAGTTATTAAATTTATTATTATTTTCGCGGAAAATCAACAAATAATAAAAAAATTTTGAAGTAAATCCAAATTATCCTTTCCCAGAATCCGTACAAACCTTCAAAAAATAAATTTAAAAATATATGCGGAATCTAGACAATGTGTAGAAAAATATGTTACCAAATTTATAGAGATTGGGTACATAAATTGCATATTATAGCAACAACAAAAGAGAAAAACTAATTGTTGGAAAATATTGTTGCAAATATTTTTTTGGTTTGATTCTAAAAATTAGAAAAAAATATTTGGGAGTTCTCCAACTATTTTGCTAAAATCCCATAGAATAATGAATGTATACTGTTAAAACTTCATCAAAAAATATGGTTTACCATCGCGAGAGTTTAACTGATTACTGTGATAACTTATAAGGGTAGGAAATTTAGAGTAATATTGAAATTACAATCATTCAATTAATATTAAAATTAAAAAACCCGTTATTCGCGAATTAGTTAAAGTCGGTTTATGCGCATCCGTTTTTGGATACAGCGAATCAATCTCTTTCAAAATTTATGCATATTTCGATGTTTCACTCAGGGGCCATTGTGTGCCGCCAGTTGCATCATACACTGCAAAATACCTTAAAGTTGGTAAAAGTCGCGCAATGTGCATACGATTTTGATGCGCATCCGGTTTCATCAGCGCCTATCAAAAATACGTCAAAATATACCAATTTTAACTAGATTCTTCAAGAATCGCGGATGTGCCTCCACATTCAATTTTTTGTGAAAGACCCATATTACTCGCGTATCTCTTTTCTTTTATGACACGCTTTTTCGCAAATATTATAATCGCCAGTAAAGGATTCCATTTATGTAAAAAAATTTAAAGAAAATCGCGGTTTAGTACGCGGATTTGTCAAAATATATTTTTGCTGATTTTCCGATTTTCAAGGTATCTATATCCGCGGTTTTAGAAGATGGATTCGATCGCGGAAGACTTCATTAGAACCGTCGCGTAAAAAAAACTAAATTCACGCGGGTTTCAAAGGAAATGGAATGACAGTTGTAAATTGTACACGCAAAAAATAGGTTTTGTAAGAAAATTTACGCATCAAATTTTGGCCTTTCGAATCCAATTACTAGGATGCTGTAAGGAGCACACTTATGAGATATGCATCAAACGACGTAAAATCACGAGTTCTATAATCGTGTTAAGAGTTTGGAATATTATCTTCTTGCGCGTCCGGATTATTAAAAAAATTCAAAAAACCCCAAAATTCCGGCTTCAAAATGTCAGCATCAATTTTAGGTGTATGCCGTGGATATATCGAAAAATCGTACACTACAATCTTGTTGCCCATGGAGTATTCTGTAATTCTTTCTTTGGGTATATGTCTATAAAATGTAAGGTTAAGTCAGAAATCGGAAGGGAGCATAAAAAAACTTGTTGGCTTCAAGCTGCCAACGCAGCTTCCACGTAAATTAATTTTAATGGTCGACCTTATGGGATTCCTCCTAAAACACTTCATTTTAATGAATGTATATCATACTATATAGAATATGTTAACAGTTCGTGAATTCTGAATGGGTGAAACTCGGATTCGTCGATTGTAAAAAAAATTTGTTTTTCGCCATATATACTTTATGGGGTCGCAAATGATTATTTCATTGCGTTACAAACGGAAAAACAAACCTTATATACCATCCATACTATGGTGGAGGGCATAAAAGACTGGGCGTTGTCATCTGTTTTCAAGATATAACATATTTAAAAAAGTGTGTGTGGTCCGGTTTTTTGGCTCCAAATATGTACCTAGTATACACATAACCCCATGGCCTACCAAAATTTATGCTGAAACCGATATAATCATAGGTTTGGCTTATACATATAGCGTTTAAATTCATATTCATATAATATAATATACATAACAACGACAAACATTGAGCTTTTGCTGCAAATTTGATACAAATCGGTTCAGTAGTATTGGAGATATAAAATTTAAAAAAGGCGTGGTCTGATCTTTATTCCCCAAAGAAGTACTATATTGTAGATGAATCCGTAAATTTTTTTTAAAGCGATACATGCGTAATTTTTGCAAATATAGCTTTTTTAAATATTGCATAGCGGTGGTACCCCGCCCCTCTTGAATTCAATAAAATATGTAGCCTGTTTTCGGGGGCCATCCCGGTACATTCCCTGACAATTTTAGGAAAATCGGTTCAGTTGTTTTTGCAGAAAAACTTTAAATTGAAAATTTAATTTGCAATGAAAATTGAAAAATTTGGGCGCGGTAAAATTTTTTTCCATAAAAACCTAAGTTGGGTTATGACGTCATTTGATATTTATTCATAAAAGATTTTTTTTTTAAATATGGCGAAGGGAAGTACGCCACCCCTTCGAAATTCAAGAAAATATGCCTCCTATTTCCACCGGAGGCCATCTCTGTACATTCCCTGAAAATTCGGTTCAGTAGTTTTGTCGATGTAACATATTTTAAAAAGTAGGAATGGTCAAGTCTTTGGGTACTAAAAAAAGTATGTAAGGTCGGAGACACAACCACAATTGTCTCGCAAATTAATTTCCAAACCGATACATTTGTAATTATGTTAAATATAGTATTTATAAAAATAGGGTATAGGGGAAGTACCCCGCCCACTCCGAAACTAAATTCGTTGCCTATTTGCACCGGGGCCAATCGGTTCAGTCGTTTTTGTAGAAAAGATAAAAATTGAAAAACTGGGCGTAAAAGTGGGCGTGTCAAATTTTCGTTGCATAAAAACAAAGTCGGGTTATGGCGAACATTTCACGAAAAGAATTATCCAAATCGGTCCAGCCATTCTCAACTGATGCCATTACCAACGAACGACATTTGATTTTTATTTATATTTTTATTTTTGTTTATATTGCTAAGCTATTTTTTTAATTGTATGTCTTTCTTTCTTATTTCATAATATTATTATAATTAAGGATATGATAACAATTATTTTCTCAGAAAAATGTTATACAAGTATAAGTTGTAAATTAATAGTAATGTTGCATTTTCAAATGTCATTTTATTTTTTTTTTTATTGATGATATTTTAGTCTGCAATAAGTACACAGAAGAAATATTATTACTTACTAACTTAGGAGACCCTCTGCAGGAATAGATGTCAACTTCTCTATATTTGTTGCTTTTCTTTCCCAATTTTGAATAACACGTTTTTGATCTCGACATTCCATCGAAGCTTTAGCCTTCTAGTTCTACGACCATTATTTATGCGGGTTTTTAGTGCATTTATCATCGCTCATTCTCATGACATGGCCTAGCCAACACAATCGTTGTAACTCGATACGTTTAAAGCTGGGTACACATTGTCAGTTTTGAATTACAGCTTTGTTGTTGCTTGCTAGTGTAGCCGTTCATTTTTGTCATTCATCATGCAACCACAAAATATTTTATGGTTGCTGGACGGTTGGACTGTTATCGATAATTGCAAAAAATCGTCATTCAAAACTACATTGTCAGTACTTAACTTCACATTACTGTACTTAACTATACCGATTTCGTTGCATAACCGGTACAGGTCGTGGTTTACACGACTTCGATATTCAACGTCAACGTAGATTGGCTGGTAGATAGGCCGGGGCGATTTGTATGGAAGGAAAAAAGTGTTATCGGGCGCCTGGAGATTCTGATTTTTGGGATTGTACTGAGCAAAAAAGTCAACTAGACCATATGTCTACGGTGAAAATCGAGCCCCCGGATTTTGACTTGAAGTGTTTTTTCAAGGATTTTTGGACATTTTGGCATATAACAACCAAACCACTGAGATTTTCGATTCAACACAAAGACAACAAATGTAGCCAAGACAATAATAAATAACTCTCTAGTACATCGCAAAAGCATTGGAGCGCTCCTTCAGGTAGTTATGGCCTCGAGAAGGTGCACACTTTTCGGAAAATATCGATAAACGACACTGTGCTACAAAATGGAACTCAAAGTCAGTGGGTGGAAAATTACTTTTGGAGATGAAAGCCCTTGGTGAGTGTACTGAGAACCCAAAATGAAATTTTCACCATAGGTCAAGTTTCCGAGATATTGCGTGATTAATGGTTTAATTTTGGCCTCTTAATTTGAGAACAAATAGCTTTATATCTCTCTAAAGCGTTATTGTAGCTTCATTTTGACATTACATGTCTTCAGTCAAATCGACTGGTGAATCTTTTTGTAGAATATTTCATCCCTCTAACTCAATTCCTTTCATGTCCTTTTCGTCCTTTATTTTTTGAACCGTAGTAAAAGTACCACAATGCGACATTTTACAGCATCCAAATACTCTACAAAAATGTTGTTCAGAAGATTTTAGGTACGGTTCTCATTGATGACCAATCGATATTTCCCCGTTTTCATGGTCCCTTTTGACATTTTACCGGTTTTTGTTCAGAAAACTATGTTTTGTTTTTATGTATATTCGTTATTGGTCTGTGGTGCTTCTGAAATACTTACCATAAATAGCTCTTGTAATGACGAACACGTTAATAACAAATTTTATTGGAGGAAAGATCCGGTTATTTAAATTTTTGAACCGGATATTCTGATATTAAACCCGATTTTGGAACCGGTTTTAAGTAACCGATAAACCGAATATGTATATCATTAGAAAGCTAATAAAATGGTCAATCAAATGACAGCAAGTAGCTGATTACAACATTGTTAGTTACGAAGCTAGAACAAAAAACCGCGTTCTTAATTTTTTTTTTATGTAAAATATCACTGGGTTCTTTTTGACGATGAATGTCGATTAAGATAATATTATAAATCTGGAAAGGCAGTTATGTCATAGGTCAAACTTCTGAGTTATGGCGAGATGAATTTGTGTTATGTTGTTTTTTTTTATCATGCACTTAAAGTCCATCAAGAATGAATTAATTTCGCCATAACTCATTTTTTCATTTTTCCATAGCGCAAAATTATAAAATGTTCTATTTCTTATTTTTCCTACATTTTATCCAAAACTATAATGTTTTTTGTTTTGTTCAATATTTATTTTAAAAGCTTCGTAACCAACAAAGTTGTAATCAGCTACTTGCTGTCATTTGATTGACCATTTTATTAGCTTTCTAATGATATACATATTCGGATTATCTGTTACTTAAAACCGGTTCCAAAATCGGTTTTAATATCAGAATATCCGGTTCAAAAATTTAGATAACCGGATCTTTCCTCCAATAAAATTTGTTATTAACGTGTTCGTCATTACAAGAGCTATTTATGGTAAGTATTTTAGAAGCACCACAGACCAATAACGAATATACATAAAAACAAAACATAGTTTCCTGAACAAAAACCGGTAAAATGTCAAAAGGGACCATGAAAACGGGAAAATATCGATTGGTCATCAATGAGAACCGTACCTAAAATCTTCTGAACAACATTTTTGTAGAGTATTTGGATGCTGTAAAATCTCGCATTGTGGTACTTTTACTACGGTTCAAAAAATAAAGGACGAAAAGGACACGAAAGGAATTGAGTTAGAGGGATGAAATATTCTACAAAAAGATTCACCAGTCGATTTGACTGAAGACATGTAATGTCAAAATGAAGCTACAATAACTCTTTAGAGAGATATAAAGCTATTTGTTCACAAATTAAGGGGCCAAAATTAAACCATTAATCACGCGATATCTCGGAAACTTGACCTATGGTGAAAATTTCCTTTTGGGTTCTCAGTACACTCACCAAGGGCTTTCATCTCCAAAAATAATTTTCCAACCACTGACATTGAGTTCCATTTTGTAGCACAGTGTCGTTTATCGATATTTTCCGAAAAGTGTGCACCTTCTCGAGGCCATAACTACCTGAAGGAGCGTTCCAATGCTTTTGCGATGTACTAGAGAGTTCTTTATTATTGTCTTGGCTACAATTGTTGTCTTTGTGTTGGATCGAAAATCTCAGTGGTTTGGTTGTTATATGCCAAAATGTCCAAAAATCCTTGAAAAAACACTTCAAGTCAAAATCCGGGGGCTCGATTTCACAGTAGGCATATGGTCTAGTTGACTTTTTTGCTCAGTACAATCCCAAGAATCAGAAACTCCAGGCGCCCGTGATGATGTTCAAATCGCCCCACTCTACTGGTAGATCTTTCTTTAGAAGATTTTTCTCCCAAACACATTAAGTACTGCCTTATCTGCTTGCGTATTGCCACCAACTAAAGAGCAGTACACATTGTCAGTTTTGAATGTCGATAATTCTCAAGTATCGATAACTGTCCAACCATCCAGCAACCACAAAACATTTTGCGGTTGCATGATGAATGATAAAAATGAACGGCCACAACACTAGCAAGCAACAACAAAGCTGTCATTCAAAACTGACAATGTGTACCCAGCTTTAGTCTTATTGCTCGCCATTTACAATCAAACCTGATCGACCTATGATGTAAATTTCATCTACATATTTGTGCCATTTCTTTTATATTGTACTTTTCGTATAACCTTTTCCAATAGGATGTTGAAAATAACTTACGAAAGCCTGTCTCCATGGCTGAAACCTCCTTGGCCACTAAACCGTTCGGAGAGGTACTTTCATATTTAACCTGGGCCCTATTCCACGAAACACCTTATCGCTTTTCACTTTGCACTTATCAAAAAGTAGCTTTTTTGAAAAGTGATATTTTTTATAATTATTTTTGTTCCATAAAATTACTTTTCAGTTTCTCTTTGTACTTAGCAAGTTTTAGTATTACTGTTCTCTTTCGCAAAGTTTTTGTGCTCTCTTGCTTCATTTTTCCACCATCTTGCTATTTGTTCCACAGAACATTTGATTATCTTTGCATTATTTTCTACTTGGCAATGATAAATAAGACACGTAAAAATGGGATGCGAGAACAAAAATGAAAAGAATCTGGTGTTGTTAACAATAAGTAATGAAAAAAAAAAAATAAAACGAAACAAAACAAAACAAAGTAGAATAAAATAAAATAAATGAAAATAAGATAAAAATAAAATAAAAAAATAAAAATAAAATAAATCAAAATAAATTAAAATAAAAGTAAAATAAAAACAAGTAAAAAAGTATCAGTCGGCTTTGCCGACAGAGATTTACCCTCAGCATGCGTGACATTTGCACTTGCCGAACATAGTCCATGGTAGTGAATCTTTTACACCTATCGGACTGTTTTATCAAGATGTATGAACTTGTCTATGAAAAAACTATTACCGTAGTAATTGAGGCAGCGAATGCAAGTTACTTCAACAAAAATCAAAGTGATTCGAGAGCAGGTCTTAAAGTGAACTTATCGATATCTGGTAGATATATTAGTATGTGTAAAGTATTGATCAAATCGGTCACTCACTTCAAGAGTTATCGTGTGCACAATTTTTCCGAACATTTTTGAAATTTTTTAGGGGGGGGGGGGGGGGTTACTGAAGGAGTGGACCGATATGGCTTATCTTCGAACTTAAACTAAGTTGGCACAAAATATTATGAAGGCCAGATTTTGGACCGAATCGGCAGATCCGTTCGAGTGTCTTGCTCTCCAACCACTACACACGGGGTCATAAACATTTTTTACAATTTTCAGGCAATTTTCTCAAGAAGTATGGACTTGTCCCTGATAAAACTTTTACCGTCGTATGAGGGGCCGTGAATATAAGTTGGCACAATAAAAATCGAAGCGATTCGAGAGCAGTACCTAAACGTACTTTTCCGAAATTTTGTGTGGGAGGTATCCGAAGTAGTGGACCGATTGAGTCCCTATTGGAACCTCATCTAAGTCTGGTAGGAATTTCAATATGTGCAAAATATGGGCCAAATCGGTTATTCCCTTCAAGAGTAATCATGCACACAAATTTTCCGAACATTTTCGAACTTTTGTGGGGGAGGTACCGGAAGGAGTGGACCGATTTAACCCATCTTCGAACTTAAACTAAGTTTGGACAAAATATTACGAAAGCCAAAGTTTGAACCGTTTTTCGAGTAGTAAAAAATCGAAGAGAACACCAAAACACGAATACTTTTTTTATCTGACAAAAACAAACTGACAGTCGAAACTAGCTGATATTACCAACATATATAATAGACATGTGTACCAACATAACAGAAACAAGTAAGAACGGCGTTAACTTCGGCCAGGACGAACTTGTTATACCCTCCACCACGAGTTGTATTGAAGTTAAATGGAACAATTAGTTTCCTTTCGTTTAAGAAGAAGACTAAATACCAAATTTCAGTAAGTTTGGTAAAACAATCTGGCTAACCTTCAAAATACAAAAAAATGGTGGCTATATCAAAACCTCGATTTATACCTAAAAATTTCTGGCGGAAAGTTTTTAGACTCAAAGAAGATTTTTCCAATATGTCGGTAAAACCATCAAAATACCGATAATCAAGAGGTACGCTTCCATAGGGAATATAGAAACCCGCGGACTTATACTGATAATTCTCTCTTGAAATATTTTATAACCCCATGGAAGAAAAAGTAACAAATTTCAGTCTTTCGGTGGGATATTGACATCACAAACTTCAGAATTATGAAAATCGGGAGAATCGTTCTATGGTGGCTATATCGAAACGTGGACCTATACCGACGAATTTCAGTCAGAAAGGTGCTTACCTCCAACAAAGACTAAATACCAAATTTCAGTCATTTCGGTGGGGTGCTGTGGCCACAACCTTCAAAATATCGAAAATCGGTAGGTACCGTTCTATGGGGGTTATATGAAGGCGTGGACCTATACCGACAAATTTCTGGGAGAAAGTTTCATATCCCCAATTGAGGCCACAACCTTTAAAATATCGGAAATAGGGAGGTACAGTTCTATGGGCGATATATTAAAGCGTGGACCTGTACCTACACGTTTCTGCGGAAAAGTTTTATACTTCCAACGAAGACTAAATACCAAATTTAAGCCATTTCTGTGGCATATTGAGGCCACATCCTTCATATCACCTAAAATCGGGAGGTACGTTCTATGGGGGCTATATGAAGGCGTGGACTTATACCGACAAATTTCGTATGGAACGTTTAATACCCAAAATGAGGACCACATACCATATTTCAGCCATTTCCTTGGATTCTTGTGGCCACAACCTTGAAAATATCGAAAATCGGGAGGTACCGTTCTATGGGGGCAATATGAAGGCGTGGACCTATACCGACAAATTTCTGGGAGAAAGTTGTATACCCCCAAAGAAGGCAAAGTACCAAATTTCAGCCATTTCATTGTGATAATGAGGCTTCAAAATAATGAAAAAGTTTCATTGCATTAATGAACAAATTCGTTAATTTTACTTCAATGAAACTCTTTTCATTTATTCAATAAAGCTCTACGTTGCTTCAAAATCAATGACAAATTTCATTGCTGGAACGTAAGATTTCATTTGTATTGTGAAGCTTTTTCTTTCAGTGTAACTTTTTCTATTTATTTGCATTCCAATGGAATTACCAAACTCATCATTCATTATTTACTGCTTGTCCATGACATGACATACGTTTTGGTAATGTGGTAAGAGACAAATATTTTGTTCTTCTCTTCATTATAATTAATTTTTAGTAGCATTTTTTTTTTTTTTTGGAAGCAAATTTCCAACAATAATCATCCCTTTGGTATTTCTACAGTCAAAATCCTACTAGACATTGCAAACAAGTACTGCAGTAACAACATTTGAATTATTAGTCAGACAACATATTGTGAATATTTGCAAACTTTTTGGTCAAATCAACATCAAAGCAGCCATATCTAGTCTAGTCGAAGGTAAAGGATTGCACCACCTACCAAGAGATATCAAATTGATATTGGCTGTAACAGACATTGTGTATGTGCTTGCGAAAAAAAAATATTGAAAAATTCTTAGCATTCCCACAACCAGCAAATATTTACACAGACATCATCAATATGGAGTTAGGGGAATACACAGTGTTGAACAAACATTTGGAAAATAAAAATTGATTAGTACAAAATTCGATTAAAAGAATTTTTGTGTTAAAAAGTCAAAGACATGTGGTTGTGTAGGAAATTGTAAGAATTGTTTTGGGTCTAATACCCAAGACAGACGGCTACGTTAATTTGCATTAAGATGTGCATTTAATTTTACCTTGACAGACGGCAGTTTCTGCATTTAAGGTAGAATTAGACGTGACATAACCATAAAGCCATAAGACCATATCAATCAATGTATTCGATTAGTAGTAACATAATGCCATAGCCATATGAAACCAATTGGGTTTTGGTTTTCTATGGTTATGGCGTTATGGCTACGTCACGTCTAATTCTACCTTTATGAATCAGCTGATTGTTGGTTAACATGTACATATTTTGTTGCTGTTTGCACTGTAAATTTTTGGTTGCACTGCTTTATTATTTTGCACTGCAATATCCATTCCTTGTTACTCAGTGCAAATCAATAGAATATTCTTACAGTATTGCCATATTAAATTTAGTAAAAGCAGTAATTAAGAATTACATCTCTTGCCGTCTACAAATATTAAAAATGGGTTATATTTAACTTTTAATTCCCACTGTTGTTAAGTAAATATTATTGCATATACTCGTACATACATACTAAGATATCTAATTATAGCTACATACCTGGACGGTAAGGCCTAATGTGCTCATTTATCCAGTCTCTGTCATTGGGATTTGGCACTGCAACAATATCCGCTTCGAATACAAACTCATTTCCCAGAAGACAACGTATGATACCAATATAAGCCACATAATGGTCCATTGTCAAGATTCCAACAGCTGGTTTAAGTGTTGCCGCACAAGTAGGAAAAGCCGGAATGGAACATCCAAAAACATACACATGCAAAAACAAAAAAAGAAGAAAAAATGTTGTATTTAGAGAATGAGTGAGGCAAAATTCAAAGCGTACAGGGCCAACAAAATAACACTTCTAACCACACCTCCAAAAGAGGATTTTGCAAGGAAGCTTTGCGCTAAATGAATTAGCAAATACAAACTCCCTTTTCACAAACCCCAAAAACAAAGAAGTTATTTCAGCGATAAGGCTATCATAGACAGCATTTAGACAAATGGTTAGACGGCAAATAGGCTAAGATGAGGAGGGCACAACATTTCAAAAACAATAATAAATGCAATCCAAATGATATAAACACATTCCTTTTACCGAATGTTGTTGCCAACAAACAGAAGAGAAGAAATTCCACAAAAAATCATTAAAGTTTTCAAAATGGAATTTCCGAGGCGTTCTCAGCCGACCGGCCCATTTACAGTAGTTTGCCAAACACATACGAGTATTGGTTGTGTAGTGAATGTTAGGGGTAGTCGTAAATTTGGGAGTTCACATAGCCAAAGGAAGATGTGGTTTTAATAGTGAATAGTGTTTTCAAAAAAGACGAGCCCAGGGGTAGTCTTTGTAGGAACCTTAAGATTGAGTTCGAACGAAAATCTTAAAATACAAAATTCAAGAGGCGATTATTATAGACGATCTTAAGAACGACTGTTTATATACGAGCTCGAATAGGACCAATTCAAGAGAGAGTCGTTACAGACAAGTCTAAGAATTGAGGTTGTCTTTATGAACTAATTGCAGTGAGAAAGTCTGTTGGACTTATTTGTAAAAACTCCGAATTTTAACTCCGCAAAAGAACCCGATTGAGTAAGAAGGAGGGGCTTGTCGCGAGCCAAGCAGGTGGACTGACTACTCCACAGGACGAGATACAAATGTCTACACGTCTCAGATCAAGGTGTGAAGGAGTTGTGCAGAGCGAAGACACAATTCACTCTAGCAGAGCCACAAACCGTTCTGTTAACGCCTAAGCAGAGCACTGTTAAACTAAACACACCTTCTCAATAATTTTTTTCTTTGTAAAAAATATCCTTTCGATTTCCATGGTACACAATGGTACCCCATGTTGTCTTGGCATAATTTTCCTTAAAGGATCTGTGGTCAAAATAAGTATAATAATTTAGAATAGATCTGTAAAGTTTAACAGTGCTCTGCTTACGCGCTGTTAAATACAGCGTCAACAAAGTGGTTTGTGTCTCCGCTAGAGTGGTTAGTGTATTCGCTAGTAAAAATACGATATTATCTTAATAGACATGTCTAGTCGGCACAAGCCGTTACTGCGTATTATGACCAGTGTTGCCGAATTTGCTGATTTATCGTCATTTTGACGATTTTTTGGCCCAAAATTGAAAAATGACGATTTGACGATTTTATGGTCCAAAATGACGATTTTTCACCTAAGACAGAAATGCATGAAATAAAAGACGATAACTACATTTTGACCAAAGTTTCACGAAAGATTTTAAGGAAAGCAATGTTCCAAACTCGATTTTTGAGCTTTTTAATGTTTTATAGCAATTTCCAGACGGATTGGCTATATTTAGGCACATATCTGGCATATCTATGCACAGGTATATCATAGTTTTTGCCCCACATTCAAATTACATGAGCTGAAAATTTTCGTTTAGTTTTGATAATAGATGAAAATCTTCCTTAAAAAGTTTTCGAGATACAATATTACTTATATAAATTTTGTTATAAGAAATATGAGTCCAGCTTTATTAACTTCCTACAAATGCCCTCTTTAAGCTGTCAGCCAGTTTTGAATGAACATTTTTATCGATTTTCGACTGCCCAACAACCAAAATGTACGTGTACGGACAAATATGGACAGTCACACTGTCAAGCAAGCGATATTTGAGCTAAGCTACCATTTAAAATGGCAATATGTACCCAGTTTTAGCATACTGCATTGCTTCAAACTCGATAATCATAGGAAAACTATCATCTTCTGAAAGCTGTTTTTATAGCAGTATTTAAGTGATATTGTGATATTATCTTATGTTGTCAGTCTCATTCACAAAAATAGCAGCGAAAAATCGCATTAAACGGCAACCAAACCGAGTTTTGGACAATGTTGACGATTTTTTGACGATTTTTCAAATATTGTTGACGATTTGACGATTTTTTTGACGATTTCTGATCAAAAACTGTCGGCAACGCTGATTATGACCCATCCCTTTATGGTACACTGGTGAGAAGAACATATGGAAAAAATACAAATAAAAAATCAGACCCCTAAAAAGCCCCCTGTTCCCTGTTCCGAGGGTGAAGAGACGCATCATCGGCAAATTACTAAAAAAGGAACTCAGTTCGTCCCGAAAGATGGACAACCTACGAAGAAAATAGACAGGCAAAATCGCCAAGAATGCTTCAAATGATGGCCACTGTACAAACAGAAAGAGGCGGACTATTCCACTTATACTAAAATTGTCGAGGAGTACGAGAGAATCAAAACTCTCAAAACAACGATCTCCATCTATCTTCAAGCGAGAACGTTCCCGGAAAGGAGACATAGAGCCCGCTAAGAGGAAGAAACGAAAACATAACTCAACTGAATCTTCAATAATAAAGCGACCCTTAAACGAGTTCGTTAAGCATAAGCTGAAGGTTGCTGTCACCACAGTGGAATGGGGTATAGTAGAAACTAAGTTGTCCGAACACGTTATGGAACATGTTTTTGCGTTCGAAGATTCTCCTGTGCTCCATTTCGACTCAATCGAGGCGCATTATGGTTACAGGGTCATCAAATACAGGAATAAGCTCTCAAAGGGAATCCTGGACAAATGCAAACCTAACCTCTGCGATGCTTGGAACCACATCAGCCTGAGGCTGATCCAGGCCGAGGAAATCCCAATGAGACCTCGTGCCAGAGTTTGGTTGTCCGAGAAGTCCGTAATCGCTACTGAGCCACCAACAACCACAGAAGGAGTGGATAGACTGGGAAGCATTCTACAGTCGCTTCAGATACCCTGCAGATCTTTCTGCTTGAGGAGAATTTAGGATCTCAAACTTCCGAGAAAAATAGCAATTAGTGCTGATTACTGGACTTCTGCAAAGACTTTTTTGATCAGCATTTCGAAATCAAATTTCCAAAAAGGAAAGAATCACCACTGACGGTTCAGGACATCAAGGTATACACAGACGACTCTAATATGAATTGTGGGGTCAGCTCGAGTGTCTTCTGGAATGAAGCCAACATTTACAAAACTACCTGAGAACCGCTGTGTTTTTTAGGTGGAGATACCGAAAGGTGGATATAAAGGAAGCTTCCCAGAAAAAATACTCATTACAAAACCCATTACTAACCTATTATTTTAACAAGGCCATGTCGCATGTGGATATTTTTGGTCACTAATGAAAACACTTACTTCACAGGATCCGCCTCTAACGAACTCCCAAATGCATCAGTCGCAACACCAATGGGAATAGTTAAAGGGGTATTTTCAATAACTGTATACCACAAGCTGAGATCAGATGGGAAAGGACTGACACATGTAAAATATCAGTCATAGACTAATAAATGTATAGACAAAGAAATCCTCTCACCCAAATTCTCTCACTGAGTGTGAATTGAGTCAGTTTAATTTGCACTCAATTTTTAAAATGGCAATAACTATAAATTTTTAAACTATTTATTCTGCTAAAAGTCTATATATACACCTTATTAAGCATGGATACCAACCGTTCCGGGTAAAAATCGCTACAGATATATGGTCTGTCTCCGAACAGTTGGCATCCCTGCTTAAACAGTGGCTTTTGTAAGTCAAAAATCATCACCACAACTTGGAACCCCTGCTATCTATTTCGTCTATATGATTTCCTCTAGAGTTCGTCCATAGAAACGCCCTCTGAAGTCCGTCTATAGAGACTGTTTCTTGAGTTTGTCTAAAATCCAACCACTCGACCTCATCCAGAAAATTTCCTCTTGAGTTCGTCTGTAATTTTGCCTTTTGAGTTCGGCGTTAAGGATCCAAATTTGAGCTAGTATATAGAGACTCGGCTCGTCTACGAAGTCCCTTTCGAGTTCATCTAATATTCGCTAGGTTCGTCTACGGAGGCTCCCTCTAGAATACGTCTGTAGAAACTGCCTCTAGAGTTCGTCTATAGAGACTCCTTCGGAGTTGGGCTTTAAATACACTATCATGGGCCCATAAGTAAAAAAGTATCAGTCGGCTTTGCCGACAGAGATATACCCGCAGCTTTTTTCTGAAAAAAACGTATGTATTTAGGGGGGTTTTTAGATGTTTTGGCGTATGAACTTGCCGACAAAAAAATATTGACTTTGATAAAGCTCAAAATTGTTGCGTTGTAAACAGGGCCACTCAGAGTACCTTCGTTAACAATTTCAAAAAATCCTCGAACAGACCCTTAACCGCGCTTAAACAAAACTGTTGAACATGTGGGTGGTACCCCAAAGAGTGGACCGACGTTCGTGTGGCAGGTACCGGAAGGAGTACCATCTTAGAATTTCATCTAATATCCGACGAAATGCAAAGTGTGGACCAACGTAGTGCAGTATTCGGTTCGGGAGTTGTCGTGCGCACCAGCCATTACACATGCTGCCCGTAGGGTTTTTTTTGTTTACAAATTTCAGGACATTTTCCATGAAGTATGGACTTGCCACTGAAAAAAAATTTACTATAGTAATAGGGACCTTGAGTGCAACCTGTTGCAAGAAAAATCAAAACGATTCGAGAGGAGGTCTTGCACTCCACTTCTTCGAAATGTTGTGTGGGAAGTACCTGAAGGAGTTGAAACATTTTGTATGCGAGATACCCGAAGGAGTTGAAACATATATCCTAACCGGATCCATGTTTCGTAGTAATATTACGATGTGCGAAGTATGGACCACATCGGTTATTGCTTTCGAGAGTTATCGTGCGCACCATTTTAGCGAAAAGTTTTGAACTTTTGTGGGGGAAGTACCAAAAGGGGAGGACCGATATGGCCAATCTTAGAACTTGATTTAAGTTTGTGCAAAATATTATGACTGCCAAATGTTGGGACCGAATTGGTTTATCAGTTCGAGAGTTATCATGCGCTCCATCCACTACACATGGTGCCATAGCGGGATTTTACAGCTTTCGGGCCATTTTCTCAGGAAAAATGGACTTGCCCCTGAAAAAACTTGTATTTTCGTAATGGGGACAGAGAATACCAGTTGTGACAACAAAAATCAAAACAATTCGAGAGAAGGTCTTAAACTGAATTATTCCGAAATTTTGTGTGGGAGGTACCCGAAGGAGTGGACCAATATGACCCATCTTTGAACTTAAACTGAGTGTGGACAAAATATTACGAATGCCAAGTTTTGGACCAAATCGGTTAATTCGTTCGAGACTTATCGTGCGCTCCAGCCAGCCAGACATTGCTAAATCGATTCCAAATTGTCTGAAACGGATTTCTTCCAAAAATACTTGGGGTCTAAAACCATTATTTTTATGAGAGTGAGAGTGTATACATATACTCTCGTTAGCATAAATCCTGAGGGTATAAAAACATTCTCTTGAGAACGTCTAAAGAGACTTCGTCTTGATAAGGTGTTCTTTTTAGACGGACTCAAGAGGGAGAGTTCAATGACGATATCAGAAAGGGAGTCTTTAGGTCTAAACGGATAAACTAATGAGAGAGTCTTAATAGGCGAACTCAAGAGCGAGTCTCTATAAACGAATTCGAGGGGGTGTCTTTATATACGAACTCCACGAACTATGGAGGGAGTCTCTTTATATTCGAGTTCACGAGAAACATTTATAGACTAGCATATTACTAGAGCCGAGACCTAAAAATGATGTCCGGGTCTTACAGAAGACGATGGACAAGATCTAAAGTAAGCATATAAAGACGAACTCAAGATGGTATGGTGTCGAACTCTCGATGGAATCTTTAAAGACTAGTTAATAGAAAACCTCAAGGGCATATCTTCATAGATGAACTCAAGAGGTTCTCTTTGTAGACAAACTCAAGGGAGAACCTTCATAGACGAGTTTATTGCATTTATAGCAGCCAAGATCACCCATATACGATAACTGCAACAACAATATGTGTGCTCTTCATTCTCATCTGTCGTGGTTTAGCAAAGGAATGACTCGCTCATAGAGACTAATGTACAAAATATTTTGAGCACCACCGATTTATAGACGAACTCATGTGGAAATCTATTTAAATAAGTGCAGTAGTAACTGCAAAAAAAAAACCTGTCTACGACCCTACCTAATGTTCTAAATCCAGACTATTGTTTGTTAAAATCAGCAAAAATTGCCTCTAGTCAAATAAAAGGGGATATTGGAATGAATGACGTGGAGTATTTTTGTTTTTATGGGATGCAGGCAGGCAGGAATGAATGTGTATTTTCCTAAATTTGGTACTTACCGTTTGCACCATGAGCCTGTTGTTGTAAACATTGGCCGGCTGTAGTTACAGTCATATTTGTTGGCTCCTGCTGCTGTTCATGGTGTTCTTTTTGGCTATCCTGATGATGGTGATGCTGTTGTTGTTGCTGTCGTTGTTTGTTTGGTCCAGGACAGTTTTGGCTATATTGGTTATCTGCTTCACATTGTGGTTGTTGCTTCAATTCATTCATTTGTTGCAATTCCTGCTGAGATAGTTCATTCGTTTGTTGTTGTTGCTTGGAATGCTGTTTTTGTTGAATTTTTGGCAAACGTAAAACTTTTTTAAATTGCGGTAATGCAAGCACCAAATTTGCATTACCCTCAGCACGATAGATCAACTCAATTTGGCTCAGATCCATGCGAGTTTTTTGCTGCTGTTGCTGAATAGCTTGTTCTTGTTGCTGCTGCTGCTGCTCACTCTCATCCACATCCTCCATATTAATATCGGAGCTGTGGCAATGTTGCGGGAACTTGTGTTCCTGCTGTTTGAATATGTGTTGCTGCTGCTTCTGTTGCTGTTGTTTATTCAAAATATTCAACAGTTCCAGCAATTCCGTTGGTGCCTCACTTGATTGCACCAGGCATGATGAAGCGTATGATGATGTTTCAGAAGCCATTATATCTTTTCAATCTTCCCAACATAGAATTCTCTTGGTTGGTTGGCTAGTTGTTTGGTTTGTTGCTTTGGTTACTCTGTCACTGCTTCTGCTGGTTGTGCCACTTGCTTCGTTTGTTAGAAGGATAACCTAAAAATGCCAAAAAAAGATATTATATTTTAAAAATATTCGTAGAAAAGTCAGGACTTATGGGATCGGTACTATAATCTAACGGCAATTAGGATTGATGATGCTTTTGATGTAGGTGGGAAGTTAATAAATGTTCTTAGAAAAAACTCATCAAAATAAGTTAAAACTATTCTAGGCGATTTCAATTCTACCAAAGAAAAGGAAGACAGCCCAACTGTTTTCCTCCACAAGTGCAAACATTTTAAATTTGGTGCGGAAGGTGTCAGAAGGAGTTGCTCTAAATATTCGATGAAATATTGTCAAACCCCTGTGGAATGTTGGATAAGAGCCTATTCCTAGGAACATTTAATATATTACTTTGGGTTATTGATGTGGAAGAATTTTGATTTTATACTGATGGTAGCCTGTTTCAGTCACCCTGGTGAATCTGTATACCAAGTGTTTTATACTTCGACTAATTACAAATTCACAGCCAAATTTGCGTCTACTTTTCATTTCTGGAGTAGCTGTATTTTTAAAGAAATTCCATCATTAGTGTATTTCATATTCGTCGTCTTCGTTTCAGAGTCATTTTTCATTTTATTATCATACGGATAAGTTACAAAATATATTCGAAAAGCTTTGTTGTATTCATATCTCTCTCTCTTGTGTGTATATCTTACTATTCAATGTTATATAAAGTCTTCTTCTTTTTTTGTTATGGTTTTTCAAAATAAAGTTTTGATTTTATGCAAAAAATGTTATTCTTAGCTTTTGTATTCTGTCCGTATTCGTTGAAATCCTTTATGTTTTTGTTGCTAAAGTGCTTATCTTTCCGATAGAGGGGATTACATGGCAAGCTAAGTTATTTAAAACGAGGTAGGAGGAAAGAAGGTTTGGAAAAACTATACAATTTTTTAAAACCAAAAGAATGTAGTTGGTTTGGTGGTGCAGATGATGGCCAGAGAAGGAAGATGACACCATAAAACAATAACGTCCACAACATCAAGTGACAATTCAAGGGTAATTTCCTTTCAAAACTCTTCAAAGAGTATGAGTCCAATAAATTTTATCAATTTCACGCCACAACTTATGCACCAACAACTAAAGACCAACATTTTTGGGTTATCAGAAGGTCGAGGGCAGTGATGTAAAAATGAAAATGTTTTGTAATTAAAAACTTGATGATAAATTGATTTCTATTGTAAGTTGTTGTTGCTGGTACAAAAATGTGTTAAAGTTACCCATCCACCTATCTTACTGACCTTTTGCTTGTTATCGACGAGATAAATTATAAATCAAAACAAACAATTGAATATAATATTGAAAATGCAAAATGCGTAAAGACATTTTATAAAGGGGATAAAAACCGTCACTTGAATGAGGACGAAAATAAAACTGGATTCAATAAAAATGTTACATTTTCAGAAAAGAATAATTGGTGAAAAGTGGGTTGAGAAGTGTCCTCTCTAAAAAAAGAGTGCTTCCTAAAATAATTTTCCAAGGAAAAGTTGCTTCTTAAAATCCTTTCCCAAGGAAAGAGTGCTTTCTAGGACCCTTTCCCAAGGAAAGGATGCTTACCAAGACACTTTCCCAAGGAAAGGGTGCTTCCCAAGACACTTTCCCAAGGAAAGGGTGCCTCCCAAGACACTTTCCCAAGGAAAGGGTGCACACATTCCCAAGGAAAGATAGCTTCCTACGATACTTTGCCAAGGAAAACGTGCTTCTTAAGAACCTTTCCCAAGGATAGGGTGCTTCCTAAGACCCTTTCCCAAGGAGAGTGTGCTTCCTAAGAACCTTTCCCAAGGAGAGGGTGCTTCCTAAGAACCTTTCCCAAGGAAAGAATGTGCTTCCTAAAATCCTATCCCAAGGAAAGGGTGCTTCTTAAGACCTATTCCCTAGGAAAGTGTGCTTCCTAAGAATCGTTCCCAAGGACCTTTCCCAAGAAAAGTGTGCTTCCTATCACATGGAAAAGGTGACCCTATCCCAAGGAAGGAGTGCTTCCTAAGACTCTTTGCTAAAGAAAGGGTGCTTCCTAAGACCCTTTCCTAAAGAAACGGTGCTTCTTAAGAACCTTTCCCAAGGATAGGGTGCTTCCTAAGACCCTTTCCCAAGGAGAGTGTGCTTCCTAAGAACCTTCCCAAGGAGAGGGCGCTGCCTAACACCCTTTCCTAAAGAAAGGGTGCTGCCTAAGACCCTTTCCTAAAGAAAGGGTGCTGCCTATGACCCTTTCCTAAAGAAAGGGTGCTGCCTAAGACCCTTTCCTAAAGAAAGGGTACTGCCTAAGACCCTTTCTCAAGGAAAGAGTGCCGCCTAAGACTCTTCCCTAAAGAAAGGGTGCCGTCTAAAATTCTTTCCTAAAGAAAGGGTGCTTCCTAAGAGCCTATAATAAAGAAATGGTGCTTCCTAAGACCCTTTCCAAAGGAAAGGGTGCTTCCTAAGACCCTTTCCCAAGGAAAGGGTGCTTCCTAAGACCCTTTCCCAAGGAAAGGGTGCTTCCTAAAACCCTTTCCCAAGGAAAGGGTGCTTCCTAAAACCCTTTCCCAAGGAAAGTGTGCTTCCTAAGACCCTTTCCCAAGGAAAGTGTGCTTCCTAAGACCCTTTCCCAAGGAAAGGTTGCTTCCTAGGACCCTTTCCCAAGGAAAGGGTGCTTCCTTAGGCCCTTTCCCAGGAAAAGGGTACTTCCGAAGACCCTTTCCCAAGGAAAGGGTGCTTCCGAAGACCCTTTCCCAAGGTAAGGGTGCTTCCGAAGACCCTTTCCCAAGGTAAGGGTGCCACCTAAGACTCTTTCCTAAAGAAAGGGTGCCATCTAAGACTCTTTCCTAAAGAAAGGGTGCTTCCTAAGAACCTATAATAAAGTAAGGGTGCTTCCTAAGACCCGTTCCCAAGGAAAGGGTGCTTCCTAAGACCCGTTCCCAAGGAAAGGGTGCTTCCTAAGACCCTTTCCCAAGGAAAGGGTGCTTCCTAAGACCCTTTCCCAAGGAAAGGATGCTTCCTAAGACCCTTTCCCAAGGAAAGGGTGCTTCCTAAGACCCTTTCCCAAGGAAAGGGTGCTTCCTAAGACCCTTTCCCAAGGAAAGGGTGCTTCCTAAGACCCTTTCCCAAGGAAAGGGTGCTTCCTAAGACCCTTTCCCAAGGAAAGGGTGCTTCCTAAGACCCTTTCCCAAGGAAAGGGTGCTTCCTAAGACCCTTTCCCAAGGAAAGGGTGCTTCTTAAGACCCTTTCCTAAGGAAAGAGTGCTTCTTAAGACCCTTTCCTAAGGAAAGAGTGCTTCTTAAGACCCTTTCCCAAGGAAGGAGTGCTTCTTAAGACCCTTTCCTAAGGAAAGAGTGCTCCTTAAGACCCTTTCCTAAGGAAAGGGTGCTTCCTAAGACCCTTTCCTAAGGAAAGGGTGCTTCCTAAGACCCTTTCCTAAGGAAAGGGTGCTTCCTAAGACCCTTTCCTAAGGAAAGAGTGCTTCCTAAGACCCTTTCCTAAGGAAAGGGTGCTTCCTAAGACCCTTTCCTAAGGAAAGGGTGCTTCCTAAGACCCTTTCCTAAGGAAAGGGTGCTTCCTAAGACCCTTTCCTAAGGAAAGGGTGCTTTCTAAGACCCTTTCCTAAGGAAAGGGTGCTTCCTAAGACCCTTTCCTAAGGAAAGGGTGCTTCCTAAGACCCTTTCCTAAGGAAAGGGTGCTTCCTAAGACCCTTTCCTAAGGAAAGGGTGCTTCCTAAGACCCTTTCCTAAGGAAAGAGTGCTTCTTAAGACCCTTTCCTAAGGAAAGAGTGCTTCCTAAGACCCTTTCCTAAGGAAAGGGTGCTTCCTAAGACCCTTTCCTAAGGAAAGGTTGCTTCTTAAGACCCTTTCCTAAGGAAAGGTTGCTTCCTAAGACCCTTTGCTAAGGAAAGGGTGCTTCCTAAGACCCTTTCCTAAGGAAAGAGTGCTTCTTAAGACCCTTTCCTAAGGAAAGGGTGCTTCCTAAGACCAAGGAAAGTGTGCTTCCTAAGACCAAGAAAAGTGTGCTTCCTAAGACCAAGAAAAGGGTGCTTCCTAAGACCAAGGAAAGGGTGCTTCCTAAGACCCTTTCCTAAGGAAAGGGTGCTTCCTAAGATCCTTTCCTAAGGAAAGGGTGCTTCCTAAGACCCTTTCCTAAGGAAAGGGTGCTTCCTAAGACCCTTTCCTAAGGAAAGGGTGCTTCCTAAGACCCTTTCCTAAGGAAAGGGTGCTTCCTAAGACCCTTTCCTAAGAAAAGGGTGCTTCCTAAGACCCTTTCCTAAGGAAAGGGTGCTTCCTAAGACCCTTTCCTAAGGAAAGGGTGCTTCCTAAGACCCTTTCCTAAGGAAAGAGTGCTTCTTAAGACCCTTTCCTAAGGAAAGAGTGTTTCCTAAGACCCTTTCCTAAGGAAAGGGTGCTTCCTAAGACCCTTTCCTAAGGAAAGAGTGCTTCTTAAGACCCTTTCCTAAGGAAAGAGTGCTTCCTAAGACCCTTTCCTAAGGAAAGGGTGCTTCCTAAGACCCTTTCCTAAGGAAGGAGTGCTTCTTAAGACCCTTTCCTAAGGAAAGGGTGCTTCCTAAGACCCTTTGCTAAGGAAAGGGTGCTTCCTAAGACCCTTTCCTAAGGAAAGAGTGTTTCTTAAGACCCTTTCCTAAGGAAAGGGTGCTTCCTAAGACCAAAGAAAGTGTGCTTCCTAAGACCAAGAAAAGTGTGCTTCCTAAGACCAAGAAAAGGGTGCTTCCTAAGACCAAGAAAATGGTGCTTTCTAAGACCCTTTCCCTAGGAAAGTGTGCTTCCTAAGACCATGAAAAGGTGCTTTCTAAGACCCTTTCCCAAAGAAAGGAAGCTTCCTTAGCTCCTTTCCCTAAGAAAAGGACCTTCCTAAGCTCATTTTCCAATGAAAGGGTGCTTCCTGAGTCTTTTAAACGGAAAGGGTGGTGCCTAAGACGGTACAGAAGGCCTACGTTAGGTCAGGAGCCACCATGACCACCAAGAAATTCTTTGAACCATTGCCAGTTTTTTTTTCAGAAAAGTTTGGCTGTCTGTAGTTATGAAGTCGAGTTGTTTGTTGAAGGTGTATCGAGCAAAGCGAAATAATGGGTTGCCAGGATATCAGATGCCACAAATTGTTCTGTGGAAATATCATCCTGGGAGCAGCGTCCTCGTTCACCTTACAAAATGTCGAGCTAGAATTTGCTCCTCTAGTTTTGTGCCCCTCTGGTCATTGCCCAGGACTGAGTGCAAAAACTCATGATGAGACTGAGGAAACCGTTGCAATTGAATTGCAGGAATGCTGCATTCCCGGGCGCTGAAAACAACATGGGATGTACGATTCTACGTTTGTTTCTGTTGGGGAGACTAGGGGGGTGTCTCGTATACCGACGGCTACGACGAATCCGATGAAAAAGTCTGAGATAGAGCAGCAAGCTGCAACATAACTCCAATCGCAGTAGGCTTAAAGTAAGGCAACCTCGGAGAAGCACATATTCCCTTCACCCATTACATTTCACCGAAGTTCCCTTGTGGTGGATGCAGATCTGACAAATGGAATAGATCCATGGCCCAGGGTGCTTCTCTATACCAGCACCGACCAAAAGAGATCGGAGCAAACATTCCAGGATATATATTGCTGCTCCCATGGTGAAAAAAGATACGAACCCAAACACACGGTCGATGTTTCCTATGAGCATGGCATAGAACTGTTGTGAACTAATAAAATTGGCTAAACGACCTCGGTAAAAATGTTATTTTTATAAAAAACGAACTGTAATAAGTTCTCTGCTCACAGAATTGAATAAAATACCAATGTTCTAAACATTCATTGATATACTTAATAAACCTTGATATACACTACAAAGAAATTTATTTTGCAAATATTTGGCCAAACTTCCACCCCAATTCCAATTCGTTGTCCCTCCCTCCTTCCATTACCCATAGCATTAACAAAGAACCCTTGAAAGAGAAAATATCCAATATCAATCAGTTGATAAACTGTACTCCTTTGCAAATCCCCAAAACACTTATACAGCTATACTTCCTTTGATCCTTGTCAATTCGTTGTCTTGCTTTGTAAACAGCAACTATGTACTTCATATCCCTGGGTGCACGTCCTTTCAACAAGTTGATTTGTGTTTTCAACCTGAAGACAATTTGAAATGCATTTTATCGCCCTCTATCTCTCTGTGTGTGCAACGAGTTCTTCACGTAAAAGAGCTGTCAGCCGAAAAATGGCAAACTCAACCATTCAGCCAGACATTCAGGCAGTCAGTTTAACTGTCAGCCAAACAACGATTCAAGGTAAATGCAAATAAAGCAAATCGCTGTTGCTACTCAACACCAAAGTAGGAAAAAACAGAGACCGAATAAGACAAACAACTAAGTGGCGAAAATGTCATTTTAACGATTTTGCAGCAGCGATTTGCTCTTTTCTTCCTAGACGATGTTTTTTCTTTTTTGCTCGCTTGCCCAATAAAGTTGAACAAAAATAAAAGGCATGCAACGAACACCACAAAACGTTTTGCATTTTTCAATAACAATTTTATATTCAAATTTTCAATTTTCTTTCTAAAGGATACAAAAGAAGGATTCTTCCACAACCCGGTAATGGAGAAGGAGATAAAATAAAAATATGCTAAGAGATGGGTTCAATGGAGGAAAAAAGTCCACAGTAAAAAAAACGGCACGAAATTGAAAAAGCAAATAAAGTTGAGAAATATCAGCACAAAGACTCAAAACGTGATTGTAATGTAATCACCAATATTTGTTGGAAAGCAGAACTCCAACAAAAGCAAAAACGACAACACGGAGATTGAGAGAACAATTTCCTTCATCTAGTGGTGAATAAAGAAGAAATGCATGTCCTATTGCTTGATGGGTGTACGAGTAGTACTCCAAGTAATTTATCAGAAAAACACAATACAAATCAATTTAGTTTCGTTTATTTGTTAGGGAAATCAATTGATAATCGTATTTCAGAGGTTATAATTTTTCTAAACACCCTCGATTTTATTTAAATTGGCATAAGATTAATGTCACAGAGCTTTCTTTAAAAATAAGGTGAAGTGTGAAAATTAAGAATTAACATGTTTTCAACTACAACCATCAACTACCATCAGATAAATTTGAATCATATCAAATTTTCCAAGATACACTCCGGTTCATCTGAATAGAACCAGCCAATATTTGTCTACAAATACCGTTATATCTGACGAAAGGAGAGGAATTGTAAATTATAATTTTGTGGACATGTAGAGTATATAGTAGCCGATATTTTCAATACCTAACATGTATCACATATGCGTCATAACGGTACTTTTTACTCGCATTATGAAAAAATGTCAAAATATTAGCATTTTTTAATGGTTCAACAGGATAGAACCACCCTAAGAATTTACACAAATCCTTTGTTAGATGTTGTAAACTTTAACAAAAAACTATTTATAATTATAAATAAATGCCGTAAGTGTTAATTGCTATAAAATTAGGAAAATTCGGGCTACCGAGGGACAGTCTCAGGCCTCAATGGGAATGATCTTTGCAATGTGTAATGTTAACAATGATTAACAATCTCACGTGTATATTCGTTAATATTAACTCTTGCATTTCAATGGCCAAGAGACATTACTTAAATAATTTTATTTGTTCTAATAAACCAGATGTACTTTTAATAGCAGAACATAAATTGACACCGCAACACAATTTATCAATACGTGGATACAAAGTTTTCCGTCAAAACAGAGTGGGAGGCCGTGGAGGAGGAACTGCTGTTCTCATAAAAAATAGCCTTAGAAGTGAGAGAATCTATATTGATTGTGGTGGTATAGAATCTTGTTCCGCAAAAGTATTAAAGGAGGATGGTACATCCATCACATTTATTTCCCTTTATCTTCGGCCAGGTGATGATTTTCATATCAGCGATATGAATTCAATAGTTAATCATTACAATAATAATAACGATATTATTATAGGTGCACATCTCAATGCCAAGCACCCTCTATGGGGAGGCACTGAGACAAATGCAAGAGGTAGGATTTTAGAAAGCTTCTTAGCGGCATGTCCGAATTTAGCACCATGCGCAGCGTATAGGCCTACCAGACCCAATGGCTCGGGTGGGTCTTATATAGATCTTTTTCTTCATACACCAGGTATATCTATGGTAGGTGGAGGGAACAAAGTACCAACATTAGATTACGAATCTGATCACAGAGCAATTCGAATGGTGGTTGAGACCGGTAATGTACAGAGAGGAGAGGTGCAGACCTGGTTCAACTACGACAGAATGAATATTAACCGGTACAGGAGAAAACTGCAAGCAGGTCTTGCTAATAAAAGTTTACCAGTTGATAGAAATGTTAATACTGGCGACATCGATGAATGCATAGTTGAGCTAGAGTCTGCCTTCCGTAGTGCTATACAGGAGTCCGTACCAAAGGTATCAAGCAAAAGGGGTACTCTTGGAGAATTGCCTCCGCGTATCCAAAGATTAATTAAAGAACGAAAAAGAATCACCGGAATATTGCGTAGATCACATGATCCCGACAGAATGGCATTATTAAAAGCAGATATACGCAACCTTAGTCGTATTATTGAGGATGCGATATATCAATACGAAAATGATCGTAGACAAACTTACCTGCAGGGAATTACAGTTAACAGTAATACCTATCGGAAGGTAAAGGCAGCTGTTGGGTTGGCTGGAAGAGATCCTGTTAGTGACCTCCTCAATACTAATGGTAATATTATCTGTGATGAAGTAGCTAAAGCTGAAATGCTAGCTGACCACATAGAAAACACGTGCCGAGTAGGGGAATTTCCCAGTGACGATTCCTTTAGTGTTCTCGTAAATGAGACCAATGAAGGGATCGGCACGGGGAATGCCTTGGTATCGTTTGGCAGTGATTGTCTAGGTAACGGTTCGGTTGTCACTGATAGGTCACAATGGGAACTAGGTGGCTTTGTGAAACCAGCAGATGTTGAATGGGCGATTTCTCGAAGACCTACGAAGAAATCATGTGGTATAGACTGCATACCTGATATAGCTGTGAAGCGAGCAGGTTGTATTATATTCGAATTTCTCGCGATCCTTTTGAATCACTGCCTCAATCTTTGTTATTTCCCAAAAGCGTGGAAAACTGCTCTTATGGTTCCTATCCCGAAACCAGGAGCGGATCATAAACAATGTAATAGCTACAGACCTATTTCTCTGTTGTCACCTTTTGGCAAAATATTGGAAATGTTTATACAAAAACAATTAAGACGTGTCATAGAAGATAGGCAGATTCTTAAGGACTGCCAATTTGGTTTTAATCCAGGACTTTCTACAACCCATGCTCTCGCTTGCTTCACCGACTTTGTATCCGAGGGGCTCAACAAAAGATATGGCACGCTAGCCGTAAGCTTAGATTTTGCTAAAGCCTTTGATAGTGTCTGGCATCAAGGCATTTTGTACAAGCTCAAGTCATTTGGCTTCAGTGAGAATCTATGTAGACTGGTGGCCAGCTTTCTCGAGGGGCGATACTTCTCAGTTAAAGTTGGAGAACGCAAGTCTAGTCGGAGACAAATATTAGCAGGTGTGCTTCAAGGTTCAATATTGGGGCCCCTGCTATATAATATTTATATTAGTGACATACCTGGACCCCCTCTTGATGGTTTGTTACTGGTATATGCGGACGATGTTCTGATAGCTTATAAGGGACCACTGGCCACAGCTCTAAGACGTAGGATGAACACTTACCTAGAAGATTTGCGTGTTTACTTTGAGAAATGGAAACTGCGACTTAACGTAGCAAAATGTCAGTCCATGGTGATCACTGGAGCCAGAGGACTTGTGTACAAGAACTTTTGCCATTTCATTCCAAACCTTCATATTGGAGATAGTATAATACAGAATGTCGATAAAATGAAATATCTTGGTATATTGTTCCATGACCGCTTTGATTTTTGTAGGCATGTAGATTTTGTACTAGACAAAGCTAAGAAACTGTATTTTGCTTATTACAGAGTTTTAAATATGAATGGTGGGCTTTCAGAAAGAGTTAGACTTCTGATATATAAACAAATTATCAGGCCTATTGTGACGTATGCCTTTCCATCATGGTTTGGTATATCGTCACACCAAATGGAAAGGATACGCATTTGGGAAAGGGGGGTCCTACGTGCGTGTTCGGGTATTCGCCCAATTCAAAGGTATGATGGTACATTTGTAATGCCACCATGTAAACTAATATATGAAAAGTCTGGAATCTGCCGAATTGATAAGTATCTCATTAACTGTAGCTTGAAATTTGTTGAAAAGAGCCGGAACCTGGACAATCCGATGATACGCGAAGCATTAACCTGTAATGATAGCCATCAGGTATTATTAACAAAAATACACCTCTCTCCTGCGGTCTTACCTAAACTGGAAGAGTATGGATTATTATTCATTGACGATGACCTTTTATTTTACCATAGAAGATATAAAACATTTGATTTATATAATACTGTATATATAACATCACAGTAATGTATGTATATTATTTGTATGTAGTTGTATATAGTTGTACATAGTTAGGATTAAGTTAGTTTTAAGTTATAGCATAAATTCCGAAAATATCTTGAGAGATTAGCCCATTTTTAATAATTCTTTTTTTGGGGCGACAACAAATTTGAAATTCTTGCCCAAACAACATTATATGAAGATGTGTATGTAGAATATGCTGCTACACCAAAATAATATTATTTAATAAAATATTATTTAAAAAGAAACTATAGACTTAAGAGATCAATATGTATCCCAAGTATCATAAAAATGAATTTAAAAGTAAGCCAATACTTTAATTTTTGTAACGATTGAAATGAATTTAAATAAATGGCAATTTTAAAAGTAAAAGTATTGCTATAAAATATTGTGCAAAAATTTGTATTAGGGTCTTGAAATTTGATGAAAATCGATGCTTAGAGCTCCAAAAATATTTTTATGGAGAAATCGGTAGAAACAATTTATAAAGTCAAAATTTTATACTAAATTATATTCAAAATTCTCAAGACTACAATAAAATAACAAAAAAAAACACATTTAATAAATTAATGAGTCCGAAACAGAGGAAATATGGTAAAGATAACTCAAATTTCTACCTTCCCAATCCAAAAATTGATATTTAATCTGAGGAAAATGAATGCAAATCGCTACTTTTTTGTAATTTTATTGTAGTCCTGAAATTTTTGAACATAATTCAGTATACAATTTTGTCTTTATTTATAATTATAAATACTTTTTTGTAAAAGTTTACCACATCTGACAAAGGTTTTGTGTAAATTCTTAGGATGGTTCTATCCTGGCGAACCATTAAAACATGCTAATATTTTGACATTTTTTCATAAAGCGAGTAAAAAGTACCGTTATAACGCATATGTGAAACATGTTAGGTATTGAAAATATCGGCTACTATATACTCTACATGTCCACAAAAATATAATTTACAATTCCTCTCCTATCCTCAGATATAACGATATTTGTAGGCAAACATTGGTTGGTTCTATTCAAATGAACCGGAATGTATCTCCTATATTTTACATATTCACAGTGGTGTAGGGTATTATATAGTCGGCCCGCCCGACTATTATCCTTTCCTTACTGGTTATTATTATTTTCGTGTTGCTGAAACTGAAAGATTGCGTTGCAAAATAAAATTTATTAAAAATGGAAAATGTTCAAGAAAATTATACAGAAGAGCAGCAAAATGTCATTGCTGAGTTAGTGGAGATCAATGGTGATATTATGATGGTCAGCAATACATGCATTCCAAGTACGCAAGTTACAGAAGACAGTGACGACGATAATAAGCTTAAGAAATACATAAAAGGCATAAATATGGAGTCGCTTTATGAATACTTAAAAGATAAGTAAATAAAAATAAAATATTCAACTATATAAGAAATATGATAGTGGAATTTACACTGAGTTAACATTTTCAATCTTGTAGCGTCACAAGTAACATTTCGAAGTTTGCCGTACTTAAACTTACAGTGCCACAACCAGGACTGCATGTGGAGTTCAGAAAAGAGCTCTTTGCTTGAAAAAAAGAGAGGTATGAATTATTGATATTTCTGTGTTTATCTCAGTATTTATATTACCATAATAATAGCTCGGAATCGATGATGAAACTATGTCAGTTCCATCCAAAATAGATGAATGGTGGAAACGAAAACTCCTGGTTTCAACTTATTAAAAGCCGGAGGAATTCTTTCAGATTAAAATGGTAAATATAATATACATCGTAAATATAGTTTTTAATATTTTTTTAATGTAGGGCCCACAATTTCCGAAGCATGTCGCACTTTACCCAATTTTTTCCAGTCAAAAGTTTTCGAAACTGATGAATCAGTTGGCAATTCATTAAAAGCTTCCTTAATAGGAGAATGTGACGATTGGGATCAGTTTGTAAAAAATGGAAAAGATCTTTCATCATACGGCAAGAAGAATTCAGAAATTTAAACATCCATACATTTCTTCTGGGGTGGCTGTTGTTGTCCGGCGCAAGGGCGTCAGAATTAGTGAGTGTTCATAAGCTACTTATTTATTTGTTTAATAACACTGTGCGACACGAAAATTATTAACCATATTCTGACACCCCAGCGGTATAGAAGACCAAAAAAGAGAGCACACGTGTCTATGACCCGTTCTTAAATGTGAAAATAGCCAACAACTTTTGAAAATATTTGATTTTTATACTTCTTTCTCCGATTCCGGTCCACAGATGCCGAACCGCCCAAAATTAAGGATACAGCCAACTACAAAAATGTACCTAAGATTTCAATAAACAACTTTCTAGAACATAAAAAGATTCTAGAAACGGTCCTTGAAGCTGAAATTAACAAAACAATGGAATTATGTTTAACGTTTCCCCCAGCTTAGGTCTGGAAATAACATATTGTTCAAAACTCAAGGAAATTTGAAAGGTTTGTTATTTACGGACATGAACAGGAAAGAATGATCTAAAATAATCGAATTTTGAGCTTGAAGAACCGTTCCTAGAATCTTTTTATGATGTAGAAAGTTGTTTATTGAAATCCTAGGTACATTTTTGTAGTTGACTGTATCCTTAATTTTGGGCGGTTCGGCATCTGTGGACCGGAATCGGAGAAAAAAGTATAAAAATCGAATATTTTCAAAAGTTTTTGTCTATTTTCACATTTAAGAACCGGTCATAGACATTTCGTATCTTCCAGAAAGTTGTTTGCTGATATCATCGCTACATTACTGTGGTCAATTGTTTTCTCGAATTTTGAACGGTTCTATGGAGCAGGGACCGAGAAAAGAGGATAAAAATAGCATTTAATATGCTATTTTGACCATTAAGAACCATTTCTACAGAGTTCGTATGTTCTAGAAAGTTCTTTACTAACATCTAACGTACATTTTTCTAGTTGGTTGCTTGCTTCAATTTTGATCGGTTTGACATCTGTAGACTAAAATCCGAGAAAAAATTAAAAGGGAAATTTGACCTTGACGATTTTGACCTTGAAGGTGAAGTTGAATGGATTTTATGTTTTCACAATTATTATTCTTTAAGACGAGAGCTACAACTTTTCTTCTATGAGTAAACCCAAATTCTTGGCGGTTTAGAAAATGTGTACCTGACAAAATGATCCCTTTTGACATCAATGCCTCAATCAACGGCGAAAGTTGAAGTGATAGGGAAAACGCCGGGACACATATCTTCTTAGTTTTGGTCTTCTATCACGATGCGGTGTCAGAATATGGTTAATAAATCATGACTCACACAGTGTAATTAATTTACATATTATTGGCTACATATTTTTTATTTTAGGTCAATATTGTTTTCGATATTATGTATCCTCAGAAAGGTCATATCTTACTTTCAAAATTGAACCAATTTAAGAGAAGTGCACGCTCTAAGTAATAATTCCATTAATCAGATTTCAAAATAGTTAAATAAATAATCTCTCGAATGTTTGAATACATGTTTTAACATTTTTCAAACATTAGCTTTAAAATATCATAATATGAGGGTGATATCTTCCATGGGTTTCCATTCTATTTTTATACCCTCCACCATAGGATGGGGGTATATTAAGTTTGTCACTACGTTTGTAACTCGAAATAATCATTGTAGACCCCACAAACTATATATATTCTTGATCAGCGTGCAATTCTACATCGATATAGCCATGTCCGTCCGTCTGTCCGTCTGTGGAAATCACTCTAGCGTCCGAACGGATTGACGTAGGTGGATGAAATTTTAGGAAAAACTATTATATGTACGTAGGACTTTTGGTATTGAAATCGGGCTGTGTAGGTCCACGCTTTCGTATAGCCCCCATACAAAATGACGCGTGACGCGTCGTCGTTTTAAGGAATTTTTAAGATATTTTTCCCATTTTACCACCGAATTGGTTGTAAATTGGTATTTTGTATCTCCAGAGGCTAAAAACATTCCTACCAAAGTTGGTTTATATAGGTCCACGTTTTGGTATTACCCCCATATAACGCCCCATATAAAGTACGCGTCATTTTAATATATTTTGAATGTACTAGTCCCATTTGACAACAGAATCGGTTGTAACTTTTTATTTTGTGTTTCCAGAGGCTAAGAAACATTTCTACCATAAAACGTTTATATAGGTCCACGTTTTGGTATAGCCCCCATAGGACGATATCTCCCGATTTTCGGTATTTTGAAGGTTTTGGCCTCATTATCACACCGAGATGGCTGAAATTTGGTATTTAGTCTTCGTTTGGGGTATAAAACTTTCGCCCAGAAATTCGTAGGTATAGGTCCACGCCATCATATAGCCCCCATAGAACAGTAGCTTCCGATTTTCGGTATTTTGAAAGTTGTGGCCACATTAATCCACCGAAAAGGCTGAACTTTGTGGTGGAGGGTATAAAAAGTTCAGCCCGACCGAACTTAACGCTTTTCCTACTTGTTTATGATATTATTATATAAAATCCCCTAATGTGATATATTTTATTAACTTTGTGAAAATTATATCCCTATTTAATTTATATCTTACTTTAATTTATTTTATATACATTAACTTATTATTTTCTTTACATTATAAGCATGCAATTTATAAATTTTAACTTTTTTTGGACGGGGAAAAGATCATCGAAAGACTCTGGCTACCTGATTTCGCCAGATGTGAGAGACAATGGCATATTGTCTTTGTCATTATCTGGCATACAGTTCTTCTATATTGTTTCATCCCACCGGTTGGACTTACAAACAATTTGAGTTCCGACGTTAGACCAGCCTATGGGGCTACAGTTCTGATCCATAAGTCAGTACTCGGTAGGGTAGTCAAAAATAAATCAACAAAAACTATTTTAATAGGATGGATGGAAAGTCAAATGAAGCCAAAATAAGTCGCAAAGACAACGTACCGGAATTAATGAAACGTAGCACTAATGATCTTAGCGAGTGCTGGAGAAATCCCTCCCCGCCGTGGTACTACCCTGCCGTCCGTCAGGTCAACGAAGGATACCACACTAAGTATTATCAGCACTGTTTTCTTTACTTTAATGTAGCCGAACTTGTGATCTAATAAATATGGAAAAAATATGAACTTTTATACCCTCAGCCTTTAGACTAATAAGGGCACATACACTTTGATACGATGAAAATGTATGTTCGGACGAAATCAGTTTCAGAAAATTTGGAGTAGGTTTAGACATGTCCGTCCGGTTGGCTGGAGCGCACGACACGGAAACATTTATTTAATCGTTAGCTGTCATTCTGGCTGTTGACTCCGAATATGAAATATTGTTATATTTGAACTGCTTTGAAAAGAGTTGTCGTTAACTTGTAATGCCTTAAATAATGACATGTACCTATCAATTTGTCCTACCTTATAACTCGCAATCATTGTGATGGAATACAATATGTCTGTATTTGCTTTAAAAACGATTCCCTTTCATATCCACCTCAGCACGGAAGTTTACAACTGAGCACAAATGTCTACAATTGAATTACAGCGAATTTAGTTTACACTTCAATAATTCACTATCAATGCCTCTTGAAATTGAAAATCGCTCTGAATGTTGGGCTGAGGAACAATTCCGACATTCAATGAATTGGATTGTAACTAAAACTATGTGCATGTCAAAAGGAATATGACAGTTGTATGACCACATTTTCGCATTCAGTCGGTTATTCATTGATTCAATGAAATTCAAGCGTACATAACCTCACATGTGCATTTGTATTTAGGAATATCTTTCATAGCTGAAAATTCAATGGTGAAATGGGTTAACCCCAAACCCATTTTACCATTGAATTTTCAATAGATCCAAGAAATTGAAATAATTATCCTAAACATCAACAAACAAAAACGGTTGGTTAGTTAGTCAATGCGGAACATTTCTATTGTCTTCACTTGTAGATGCAACTGCGATATTCAACCACAATCTGCATCAGCATCCGCCACAATAGTGTTGACAACGATGCATGGTTGATGTTTATTCCAAATGGCTAATATAAATAGATTTTGAATCGACACACACAACAGTACTAGAAGGAGAGGACATAAACAACAGCAATGTCCTCTCCTGCTACTAATAGGAGAGGTCAACATTAAATATTAAAATCAAATAGGAGTGTCAGGATTAATGACAAGGCTACTGCTGCCGTCTAGTTCTTTTTGGTGCATTACACACTGATGCAGTGTGCCTATGTTTGTATGAGCCTAAAACTCTTGTTGTTTGTACGAATGGATTATAACACAAACATCTCACAGTTTGCTCAGACGTCCAACACCTAACACGACAATGAACGACGTCCCCGCTCTTCTAATCCATGATGACGTTGAGGTAAAAAGTTTTAATTTTCACAAGTGTTAAATTAAAAAGGACCTCACTTAGAAAACTTCTTATCGTTGTTATTGTTGTTGCTACTGCCGCTCTTGTTGCCATTTAGCCGCCTTTACTTATGCCATGCCAACAATGGCCAATGCAAAACTAAAGTCTTGCTGGTCTCTGTGTTCTACCACTTCAAGTTTCATGCCTGTTGCTTTTTAATTTGATTGTATTGTTAATTCTGGAAGGCCCAGGATGGACTTCAGGCCAACACAGTGGGAAAAAGACTGGAGCTTTTAGAGCGAAGCTGTGCCTGGAGCAAATCTGTCACATTAATGTTTCACACTTTGTAAAAGTTTTTGACGGAGTGAGAGAGTGGAATCATGATTGATGTTAGTTATCCCAGATTAATTCAATCTTGTTTTTTATTTATTTTTTATTTTCTCGGGGAACTACTCTAGTAATATATGCGTTGCATGGTAGCCCTACATCTATCTCAACTCTTCTAATTCACCACTTCTAGTCTCGCCATGCAAGCCATATAAACTTGTTCAACTTAATTCTCCAGGCGATAGGGAGGGGGATCTGATCTGGTCTACAGTAGCGTAGGTGATCCTTAGGGTCGTCTACTGTAGAGTAGATGGTCCCTAGGGTCGTCTACTGTAGAGTAGACGGCCCCTAGGGTCGTAGAGTAGATGGCCCTTAGGTTCGTCTGCTGTAGAGTAGATGGTCCTTAGGGTCTACTACTGTAGAGTAGATGGTCCTTAGGGTCATCTACTGTAGAGAAGATGACTCTAAGGGTCGCCTACTGTAGAGAAGATGTCCCTTAGGGTCGTCTACTGTAGAGTAGATGTCCCTTAGGGTCGTCTACTGTAGAGTAGATGGCCCTTAGGGTCGTCTACTATAGAGTAGATGGCCCTTAGGGTCGTCTACTATAGAGTAGATGGCCCTTAGGGTCGTCTACTATAGAGTAGATGGTCCTTAGATTCGTCTACTGTAGAGTAGATGGCCCTTAGGGTCGTCTACTGTAGAGTAGGTGTCCCTTAGGTTCGTCTACTATAGAGTAGATGGTCCTTAGGGTCGTCTACTGTAGAGTAGATGGCTGTTAGGGTCGTCTACTGTAGTGTAGATGGCTCTTAATGTCGTATACTGTAGAGTATATGGCCCTTAGGGTCGTCTACTGTAGAGTAGATGGTCCTTTAGGTCGTCTACTGTAGAGTAGATGGCCATTAGGGTCGTCTACTGTAGAGTAGATGCCCCTTAGGGTCGTCCACTGTAGAGTAGATGGCCCTTAGGGTCGTCCACTGTAGAGTAGATGACCTTAGGTGCGTCTACTGTAGAGTAGATGGCCCTTAGGCTTCGTCTACTGCAGAGTAGATGGCCCATAGGGTAGTCTTCTGTGGAGTATATGGCCATTAGTGTGGAGTACATGGCACTTGGGGTTGTCTACTGTAGAGTGGGTTACCCTTATGGCCGTCTACTGCTGAGTATATGGCTCTTAGGATCGTCTACTGTGGGCTACTGCAGACAAGCAGGCCTTTAGGGTCGTCTACTGCAGAGTATATGGCCCTTAGGGTCGTCTACTGTTGAGAAGATGACCCTTTGGTTCGTCTACTGTGGAGTACACGGCCCTTAGGGTCGCTACTGTAGAGTAGATGGCCCTTAGGCTCGTAGATGGCCGTAGTTATCGTATACTGTAGATTAGATCACCCTTAGAGTCGTCTACTGACCGCCTACTGTAGACTATATATGGCTCTTTGAATCCTCTACTGTGGAGAAGATGACCCTTTGGTTCGTCTACTGCGGAGTTTACGGCCTTTAGGGTCGCTACTGTGGTGCAGATGGTCTTTAGGGTCGTCTACTGTGGAGTATATGACCTTTAGTGTCGTCTACTGTAGAGTTGGTGACCCTTAGGGTCGTCTACTGTAGAGTTGGTGACCCTTAGGGTAGTCTATTGTTGAGAAGATGGCCCTTTTTGTTCGTCTAGTGTGTAGTACATGTCCCTTAGGGTTGTCTACAGTAGAGTACATGGCTCTTAAGGTCGTCTACTGGGGAATTTATGGCAATTAGGGTCATCTACTGGAGAGTAGATGGTCCTTAGGGTCGTCTACTGTAGAGTGGGGGGCCTAAGGGTCGTCTACTTTCAAGTAGATGACACTTAGGGTCATCTACTGTAGAGTTGGTGACCCTTAGGGTCGTCTACTGTAGAGTTGGTGACCCTTAGGGTCGTCTACTGTAGAGTTTGTGACCCTTAGGGTCGTCTTCTGTTGAGAAGATGGCCCTTTGGTTCGTCTAGTGTGTAGTACATGTCCCTTAGGGTTGTGTACTGTAGAGTACATGGCTCTTAAGGTCGTCTAATGGGGGAATTTATGGCCCTTAGGGTCATTTACGGGAGAGTAGATGGCCTTAGGGTCGTCTATTGCTGAGAAGATGGCTCTTTGGTTCGTCTAGTGTGTAGAACATGACCCTTAGGGTCGTCTACTGTAGAGTGGGGGGCCTTAGGGTCGTCTACTGTTGAGAAGATGGCCCTTTGGTTCGTCTAGTGTGTAGTACATGTCCCTTAGGGTTGTCTACTGTAGAGTACATGGCTCTTAAGGTCGTCTACTGGAGAATTTATGGCCCTTAGAGTCATCCACTGGAGAGTAAATGGTCTTAGGGTCGTCTTATGTAGAGTGGGGGGCCTTAGGGTCGTCTATTGCTGAGAAGATGGCACTTTGGTTCGTCTAGCGTGTAGTACATGACCATTAGGGTCGTCTACTGTAGAGTTGGTGACCCTTAGGGTCGTCTACTGTTGAGAAGATGGCCCTTTGGTTCGTCTAGTGTGTAGTACATGTCCCTTAGGGTTGTCTACTGTAGAGTACATGGCTCTTAAGGTCGTCTACTGGGGAATTTATGGCCCTTAGGGTCATCTACTGGAGAGTAGATGGTCTTAGGGTCGTCTACTGTAGAGTGTGGGGCCTTAAGGTCCTCTATTGCTGAGAAGATGGCTCTTTGGTTCGTCTAGTGGGTAGTACATGACCCTTAGGGTCGTCTACTGTAGAGTATATGGCCCTTGGGGTCGTCTACTG
Organism: Musca autumnalis; assembly: GCF_047663935.1. Taxonomy (NCBI): domain Eukaryota; kingdom Metazoa; phylum Arthropoda; class Insecta; order Diptera; family Muscidae; genus Musca; species Musca autumnalis. Next base: position 12,586,387 of record NW_027412088.1, on the reverse strand, counting down.
TAGAGTGTATGGTCCTTAGTATCGTCTACTGTGGCTTCTTGGCCCACTGTACTCTCAATATGTGTTGTTTCATTAAGTTGCATGTCCATTTTGTAGGTGTTGATGAGCTGCATGTTAACCGTATCATCCGTCTTCTGTCACTTTGTTAAGTGTTTAAGTTTCTGGTTATGCACAATGCAACCGTAACAAGTCTGTCTGTTAAGTTTGTTAAAAGGCAATTTTCATTTTACTAATAAGATTTTTCAAATAGTTTCACTCTTCGTATTTAAAATTATGAACATCTTTAAGCTTGTACATATTAGCACATACACACACATTTTGGTTTATGTGGTCAAGTCACGGTGATGGGCATGTTGGCCTTGTTCAAAAAAGCTGTCCTCCTTGTTTGTTGGTTGGTGTGTCTTTATGTGTGAAGAGTACAACCTCAAAATGACAGCAGTCGTCTTTTATTCGATTTACATTGAACTTGTTTGTCATTGTGGTGGTTGGTGTCGGTACATCCTACCAGGAAATAGAATATCTTACTTAACAATGAAGGTTGTTTTTGGATTTTGCCTTGGCTAAAAGTCTTATTTGGTGGGAGTGCAACAAGGCGTGCTGTACAACAATGGTCAAGGCTATGATTCGAGTAGAATGGCAGTACGAACAAGAGATTTAGACAGGTATGTGTAACATCAACACCGGACAATGGCAGCACAAACCATCATGATATGGCCATAATACAGCAAACAGAAAGCCAAGTCATTCTCACAAAACTGCCAATGGTAATGACGCTAACTCTGATGATGATGATGCTGCTGCTGATAATGAATCTCTCCGGTACAAAATGGCTTTTACATTGTATTCATGGCCTTCACCATGTTCTGATGACCTTCTATCATAATTCAAAATATGCACTTTTTCAATAGAAGTCCATGGTCGTTGCCTGTTTGTCATATTGAAAATGTCAAAGAAGAAAAAAAATAGCTGCACATGCACCCATGTCTATCAGTGTCAAATCGAATAATGTTAGCGAGCTTCAGGCTGTTTTTTGCCTGCCTCTTTTGAACATTGTAAAAAAGGAGCAATAGACTAAAAACGTGTCTCAAATACCAAATATCGACGGAGATGACAATGGACCACCAGTAGAAGCCAAGCCAAAAGGTCTCTTGTGTTAAATATATGGATGCGTCAGGATAAGAAAAAGGGGTCATTTGTTAACTGTAGGGCATTTGTATTGAAATGATACGTGTTCATTGTTTGGAAATGTGATAATAAAATAATCACAACTCAACCAGGCTTAGAGAAAATGTATTCGCTTTAATAGAGAATATTGAAGTTTTGTTGTTGTTGAAATGCAGAATATTAAAATTTTCCATTAGGGTCGTCTACTTAGAGTAGAGGACACGAAGCGTCGTTCAAGAGCATTTTCTTGCTTCAGTAGATGGCCCTCAGGGTGATCTACTCCAGAGTGGATAAACCGTAGTGTCGTCTACTGTAGAGCAGATGGTCTGTATGATGGTTTACTGTAGAGTATATGGCGTATAGGGTCGTCTACTGTAGATGGCCCATAAAGTCATCTACTGTAGTGTGGATGGTCCTTAGGGTCGTCTGCTGTAGCGTCGATGGATGGCCCATAGGGTATTCTACTATATAGTCGATGGTACATAAGGTCGTCTACTGTGGGGTATATACCCCATCGGCTCGTCTACTGTAGAGCAGATGGCTCATAGGCTCGTCTACTGTAGGGTAGGGACGTCTACTGTAGAGAAAATGCATTTTAATTACCTCCTGAATCAATTCTGAGAGCCTGTGAATGGATCTTTCATGTCCCTTAGATGAATTTTGCTTACATCTTTAAATCCAAACTCAATAATAATTTTAAATTAAAAGTTAATAACATTTCTCCGGCATGGGTCTGCTTGCCAATATCAATTATTATTGGCATTGATGTGGTGGCCTTTGTTATCGCTCATGTTGCCACTGCCCACATTCTCCACCTACAGCATTGTTGTTGTTGACAAACAGATTTCCAATCCATACATACATATGTATGCATGTACTTACGTACCAGACATTACATCAAATTTCTTCATGCGGAATTACAAAGACACGAATAAACGTTTATTCTGCTTGCGTATATTTTCAAGAGGTTTTACTTGGACCTTTGCTTTTGTTGGTTGGCCAGTTTTGCTGGTCGCATTTCAGAAGTTGTGGGGGAAATTTACACAGAAATGGAAAGAAATGAAAAAGTAAAGAAAAATTGCATTCAATGCAACAGCATCATCTCCATGCAACATTTATTTTGCAATTCCAATTTCGATTAAAATTCATTGAATATTTTACGTTTTCCTTTTCCCCCAACTCTTCAAATTGTCTCCTGATCTTACTGTGCCATTCCAATACAGAAGTCCAATCATGTTTTATTATTACAGCAAAGAAAATGTTAAATGCTTTTTTATATGAAAATTAAATGTAAAATCTCTACATCCCACAATGACAGTGGAGCAAAGTAAGGAAAATATTAGGAATTTTTTTTTTTAATATTTCAACATTTAAAATGGTATGTCCAAAGAAACGAGTGATCTGCGTGGCACTTAGTGTAATTTTCCATGGAGTAGATGACCCTTAGTATAGTTTACTGCAGAATATATGGCTCTTAGGCTGGAAACTGTAGATTGGATAGCTATTACGGTGATCTACTGCAGAGTAGACAGTTTTTAGGATCGACTACTGTAGATGGCTCTTAAAGTCATCCACTGTGGAGTAGATGGCTCTTAGGATCGTCTACTGTGGAGTAGATGGCTCTTAGAGTCATCCTTAGAGTAGATGCCCATTAGGATCTTCTACTGTGGAGCAGATTGCCCTTAGGATCGTCTACTGTAGAGTAGATGGCCTTAGAGTAGTGTACTGTGGAGTAGATTGCTTTAGGGTCGCCCACTGTGGAAAAGATGGCCCTTAGGGTCGTCTTCTGTGGAGTAGATGGCTCTTAGGGTCGTCTACTGTGGAGCAGATGGCCCTTAGGGTCGTCTACTGTTGAGTACATGGCCTTTAGGGTCGTCTACTGTGGAGTAGATGGCCCTTAGGGTCGTCTACTGTGGAGTAGATGGCCCTTTGTGTCGTCTACTGAGGAGTAGATGGTCCTAAGGGTCGTCTACTGTAGAGTAGATGGCCCTTAGGGTCGTCTACTGTGGAGTAGGGCCAATAGGGCCGTCTATTGGTGATTAGGTGGCCATAGTGTGGCCTACTGTGGAGAAAATGGGCCTGTTGGTCGTATACTGCGGAGTATATTACCCTTAGGGTCGTCTACTGTGGAGTAGATGACCCTTAGAGTCGTCTACTGTAAGTAGATGGTCCTTAGAGTCGTCCACTGTGGAGAAGATTCACTTAGGTTCGTCTACTGTGGAGAATATGGCACATAGGGTCGTCAACTATGGAGTATATGGCCCTTAGGGTCGTCTACTGTGGAAAAGATGGCACTTAGGGTTGTGTACTGTGGAGTAGATGGCCCTTATGTTCGACTACTGTGGAGTAGATGCCCCTTAGGATCTTCTACTGTGGAGCAGATGGCCCTTAGGATCGTCTACTGTAGAGTAGATGGCCCTTAGAGTAGTGTACTGTAGAGTAGATTGCTCTTAGGGTCGCCTTCTGTGGAGAAGATGGCACTTAGGGTCGTCTTCTGTGGAGTAAATGGCTCTTAGGGTCGTCTACTGTGGAGCAGATGGCCCTTAGGGTCGTCTACTGTGGACTAGATGGCCCTTAGTGTAGTCTAAGGAGGAGTAGATTGCCCTTAGGGACGTCTACTGTGGAGCAGATGGCCCTTAGGGCCGTCTATTGCAGAGTGGGTGGCCTAAGTGTGGTCTACTCTGAAGTAGATAGTCCTTAGGGTCGTATACTGTGGAGTATATGACCCTTAGGGTCGTCTACTGTGGAGTAAATGACCCTTAGATTCGCCATTAAGGTCGTCTTCTGTAGAATTGATGGTCCTTAGCGCCGTCTACTGTGAAGTAGATCGCCAATATGGCCGTCTATTGGGGATTAGGTGGCCTTAGTGTGGCCTACTGTGGAGTAAATGGGCCTGTTGGTCGTATACTGCGGAGTATATTACCCTTAGAGTTGTCTACTGTGGAGTAGATGGGCCTTAGTGTCGTCTACTGAGGAGTAGATGGCCCTTAGAGTCATCTACTGTGGAGTAGATGGCCCTTAAGGTCACCTACTGTGGAGTAGATGGTCCTTAGGGTAGTCTACTTTGGAGCAGTTGGCCCTTAGGGTCGTCTACTGTGGAGCAGTTGGCCCTTAGGGACGTCTACTGTGGAGCAGATGGCCCTTAGGGCCGCCTATTGTAGAGTGGGTGGCCTAAGTGTGGTCTACTCTGAAGTAGATGGTCCTTAGGGTCGAATACTGTGGAGTATATGACCCTTAGGGTCATCTACTGTGGAGTATATGACCCTTAGGGTCATCTACTGTGGAGTATATGACCCTTAAGGTCATCTACTGTGGAGTATATGACCCTTAGGGTCATCTACTGTGGAGTAGTTGGCCCTTAAGGTCGTCTACTGTGGAGTAGATGGCCCTTAGTGTCGTCTACTGTGGAGTTGGTGCCCCTTAGGATCGTCTACTGTGGAGTTGGTGGCCCTTAGGGTCATCTACTGTGAAGTAGATGGCCCTTAAGGTCGTCTACAGTGGAGTAGTTGGCCCTTAAGGTCTGTGGAGTAAATGGGTCTGTTGGTCGTATACTGCGGAGTATATTACCCTTAGGGTCGTCTACTGTGGAGTAGATGACCCTTAGAGTCGTCTACTGTAAGTAGATGGTCCTTAGAGTCGTCCACTGTGGAGAAGATTCACTTAGGATCGTCTACTGTGGAGAATATGGCACATAGGGTCGTCAACTATGGAGTATATGGCCCTTAGGGTCGTCTACTGTGGAAAAGATGGCACTTAGGGTTGTGTACTGTGGAGTAGATGGCCCTTATGTTCGACTACTGTGGAGTAGATGCCCCTTAGGATCTTCTACTGTGGAGCAGATGGCCCTTAGGATCGTCTACTGTAGAGTAGATGGCCCTTAGAGTAGTGTACTGTAGAGTAGATTGCTCTTAGGGTCGCCTTCTGTGGAGAAGATGGCACTTAGGGTCGTCTTCTGTGGAGTAAATGGCTCTTAGGGTCGTCTACTGTGGAGCAGATGGCCCTTAGGGTCGTCTACTGTGGACTAGATGGCCCTTAGTGTAGTCTACTGAGGAGTAGATTGCCCTTAGGGACGTCTACTGTGGAGCAGATGGCCCTTAGGGCCGTCTATTGTAGAGTGGGTGGCCTAAGTGTGGTCTACTCTGAAGTAGATGGTCCTTAGGGTCGTATACTGTGGAGTATATGACCCTTAGGGTCGTCTACTGTGGAGTAAATGACCCTTAGATTCGCCATTAAGGTCGTCTTCTGTGGAATTGATGGTCCTTAGCGCCGTCTACTGTGAAGTAGATCGCCAATATGGCCGTCTATTGGGGATTAGGTGGCCTTAGTGTGGCCTACTGTGGAGTAAATGGGCCTGTTGGTCGTATACTGCGGAGTATATTACCCTTAGAGTTGTCTACTGTGGAGTAGATGGGCCTTAGTGTCGTCTACTGAGGAGTAGATGGCCCTTAGAGTCATCTACTGTGGAGTAGATGGCCCTTAAGGTCACCTACTGTGGAGTAGATGGTCCTTAGGGTAGTCTACTTTGGAGCAGTTGGCCCTTAGGGTCGTCTACTGTGGAGCAGTTGGCCCTTAGGGACGTCTACTGTGGAGCAGATGGCCCTTAGGGCCGCCTATTGTAGAGTGGGTGGCCTAAGTGTGGTCTACTCTGAAGTAGATGGTCCTTAGGGTCGAATACTGTGGAGTATATGACCCTTAGGGTCATCTACTGTGGAGTATATGACCCTTAGGGTCATCTACTGTGGAGTATATGACCCTTAGGGTCATCTACTCTGGAGTATATGACCCTTAGGGTCATCTACTGTGGAGTATATGACCCTTAGGGTCATCTACTGTGGAGTAGTTGGCCCTTAAGGTCGTCTACTGTGGAGTAGATGGCCCTTAGTGTCGTCTACTGTGGAGTTGGTGCCCCTTAGGATCGTCTACTGTGGAGTTGGTGGCCCTTAGGGTCATCTACTGTGAAGTAGATGGCCCTTAAGGTCGTCTACTGTGGAGTAGTTGGCCCTTAAGGTCGTCTACTATGGAGTAGATGGCCCTTAGGGTCGTCTACTGTGGAGTAGATGGCCCTTAGTGTCGTCTACTGAGGAGTAGATGGCCCTTAGGGTCGTCTACTGTGGAGTTGGTGGCCCTTAGGGTCATCTACTGTGGAGTAGATGGCCCTTAAGGTCACCTACTGTGGAGTAGATGGTCCTTAGGGTCGTCTACTGTGAAGCAGTTGGCCCTTAGGGTCGTCTACTGTGGAGCAGTTGGCCCTTAGGGACGTCTACTGTGGAGCAGATGGCCCTTAGGGCCGCCTATTGTAGAGTGGGTGGCCTAAGTGTGGTCTACTCTGAAGTAGATGGTCCTTAGGGTCGAATACTGTGGAGTATATGACCCTTAGGGTCATCTACTGTGGAGTAAATGACCCTTAGATTCGCCATTAAGGTCGTCTTCTGTGGAATTGATGGTCCTTAGCGCCGTCTACTGTGAAGTAGATCGCCAATATGGCCGTCTATTGGGGATTAGGTGGCCTTAGTGTGGCCTACTGTGGAGTAAATGGGTCTGTTGGTCGTATACTGCGGAGTATATTACCCTTAGGGTCGTCTACTGTGGAGTATATTACCCTTAGGGTCGTCTACTGTGGAGTATATTACCCTTAGGGTCGTCTACTGTGGAGTAGATGACCCTTAGAGTCGTCTACTGTAAGTAGATGGTCCTTAGAGTCGTCCACTGTGGAGAAGATTCACTTGATATCGTCTACTGTGGAGAAGATGGCACTAAGGGTCGTCAACTGTGGAGTATATGGCCCTTAGGGTCGTCTACTGTGGAAAAGATGGCACTTAGGGTTGTGTACTGTGGAGTAGATGGCCCTTATGTTCGTCTACTGTGGAGTAGATACCCCTTAGAATCATCTACTGTGGAGCAGATGGCCTTTAGGATCGTGTACTGTGGAGAAGATGGCACTCAGGGTCGTCTTCTGTGGAGTAGATGGCTCTTAGGGTCGTCTACTGTGGAGCAGATGGCCCTTAGGGTCGTCTACTGTGGAGCAGATGGCCCTTAGGGTCGTCTACTGTGGAGTAGATACCCCTTAGAATCATCTACTGTGGAGCAGATGGCCTTTAGGATCGTGTACTGTGGAGAAGATGGCACTCAGGGTCGTCTTCTGTGGAGTAGATGGCCCTTAGTGTCGTCTACTGTGGAGTAGATGACCCTTAGAGTCGTCTACTGTAAGTAGATGGTCCTTAGAGTCGTCCACTGTGGAGAAGATTCACTTGATATCGTCTACTGTGGAGAAGATGGCACTAAGGGTCGTCAACTGTGGAGTATATGGCCCTTAGGGTCGTCTACTGTGGAAAAGATGGCACTTAGGGTTGTGTACTGTGGAGTAGATGGCCCTTATGTTCGTCTACTGTGGAGTAGATACCCCTTAGAATCATCTACTGTGGAGCAGATGGCCTTTAGGATCGTGTACTGTGGAGAAGATGGCACTCAGGGTCGTCTTCTGTGGAGTAGATGGCCCTTAGTGTCGTCTACTGAGGAGTAGATGGCCCTTGGGGTCGTGTACTGGGGGGTAGATGGCCCTAAGCGTCGTGGCCATTAGGTTCGTCTACTGTAGATTGCTCTTAGGGTCGTTTTCAGCATTCTACTATTTATTAGTTCACATTTTGGGGTAGCCTACTATTGACATATAGATGACAGTCGACATGTATTTTGTATATTCCTCTATTTATCTCAAATATAGTTATCCCAAATTATGTTATGTCCTATCGATTTTTCACCCTGTCAACATCATAAGATGTACAACCATTTCATTTCCATTTCAATACTGTTTAATTGCGATCATCTTCTTAGTTAATATCTTTAAAACGGCAATAATCTTCTTTCGTCGATTTTGCTCATTAGCAGACGAAATGTCAATACAAAAGGGAAACAAACAACCTAACAACGAGTCCAACTCCCTTGCTTAACCTTCACGTCGTTGATGTGCTAACTGTAATGTTTCTTTATCAGGCCACTTTTAACAACATACTCAACGTCATCAGCTCGGCAGCAGCGGCATATCTGGACCACATATAGCAGCAGATGAAGGTATAGTAAACAGCCACTCGTCCAGACATACTGACTGACATACCATGGTTACATGACATAAGGATGTGATTCGAATATTACTGAGGACCAAAGGACAACTTTCAGCCTCGATAACATTCAATGTAGTACCCCTTTCCCATACATTGTACTTACATCGATCTACATATGAGGAACATTGTTGCTCGGAAGAACAATCCATGATTGCGCGTGTTGCATAACTATGGGGTGCGCATGTATGTACGTACATATGTATAAATGTGATAACCTTATGTCAGGATTCAAACTCTGCGACGGCCATGTGGCATGATGTCAAATTGCGTAGCATTGGTTATAAAAAGTTCCATGTTATGGCCAAAAACCCAATGAAGCAAATTTCCTCCATTACCACAACAGTTGAAGTTTTGCCTTTTGTCAGCAACAAGCCAGGAGAAATACAAACCAAACGGAGAGAATAGATAATATACGGTTAAGGATAATCATGCAGAGTATTCGTAGACAAAGAAAAAATAAAAAATCAAAATGAAATGTCTTTAATAACGCTTGGATACACTTCATTTCTGCAGGGAATCAGAAAACGTGCTCGAGACCGTTTTGTAAAGGACGAACAAATTGTGCGAAATGTGACAAAAGGTTGGAAGGTAGGTAGTTAACAACAGTGGTTCTTTTCGTATATTAAATCCAAGTGAATTCTAATTCGATTTTGGATTTCGTACGGTATGGTTGGCAATCGTGTGGAAACAATGTCTACAAGTGATTGAATTTGTATGTCTTTGATAGTTGTGTGATGTGGTGCTGATCTTTGCTAACATTTCTTATTTCGTTGCTAATAAATCAAAACAGAGGTCGCTTCGGTATTCTTCGGGACCTTAAGGGATATAATATTTGGAACGATTTTTAAATTTCTCGTGATTTACTGGGTATCGGGAACCGGGCTCGATGCCTTTTTGTAAAGAAATTGAACATATGCGAAAATGTGATACAATTTAGTTCACTACTTGCGTAATGTAAAATCTAATTCAATGTGGAATGTATGATTTTGAGGTTAGGTTTCGTACTGTATTTGCTGGTAGTAGGGTGGAAACAACCCAGCAAAAAAGTTTGGAAGTAGTGCAATGCAGAGTTATGATTTCAATACATCCCAGCGAATACTCCGTGGATGCAGTTTATTCAGTACAAGTGTACAGTACATGTGCCGTTGGAGTACTTATTTTCCTACCCAGCAAAGAGTTTGCATCCGTGGATGCAGTTGAATCACTACATGTGTACAGTTAAAGTGCCGTTGGAATGAATCTTTTTGTATGAATTCACTTATGAATTTTACAAGAGAGCGCGCAGCTAGGATGCACTCCATTTGGCTTCCACAGCACACACCTATGGAGTGCATCCTAGCATCCTCTCGTTCCAAATCACGTCTTTTGCACTACATGCTTTGGATTGAATTTAAAGGCATTTTTCGGATTGTGTTTTTAATCAGTCTGAAGATGCAATAAAAATGCAAGCCATTGCGAAATATCCCGTTCTCCATTTAATCCAACCGCAACTGGTTTAGCTTCATCATCCTAAAGGTTTTTTATGTTGCCTTCCCATTTCTAGTTCAGCAATCGAAATGGACTCCACTCCATTAAAAATTTCGGTCTCGTGAATTACCGCTAAAATGTTCGCAACTTAAGGTTTTATTTCTTTATTTTATAACAAATTCTTAGAAAAGTATACACTCTGTTTTTGGAAGAAATTTGGCAAGCGACGGGTAGGGATTAAAAAACAGGTTTCTTTGTTGGGATTTTTAAGCACGTGCTTATAAAATGTATCCAACGGAGTGCATTTTTCATAACTCCGTGTGGACTTCATCGAAGGATGTAATGTATATATATAAAAGAGCAGTGAGGTGAGTGACTGACTGATTCATCAACGCCCATGCGAAACGGCTGAAGCTAGAAACTTGAAATTTTGAGTTGAATGTTGGTGTGTAGGGGTGAGATAAGGCAGGGTTTTTGGAAATTCGAACTAAAAGGGTACTAAAAGTACTAAAAGGTACTAAATAAAGTACCCTTTGTATTGGGCAAACGAGAAGAGCTAGAATTCTGAAATTTGGAATGAGGCTCACAGATGACGAGCTAGAAAGATGTACCAAAGGGTTTTTGAAAATTCGAACTATAAGTGTACGAAAAGTACTAAATGGTACTAAATTTAATGCAATTTGAATTTTGGTGAACGAATAGAACTGGAATCCTGAAATTTGGAATGAAGGTCACCGATGGAGCGTAACAAAGAAAGGTTTTTGGATATTCGAACTATAAGTGCACGAAAAGGACTAAATGATACTAAATTTAGTACAATTTGGATTGGGTGAACAGATAGAGCTGGAATCTTTGGAATGAGGACCACTGATGAAGAGTAACAATGAAAGGTTTTTGGAAATTCGAACTATAATGGTACGAAAAGTACTAAATGGTACTAAATTTAGTAAAATTTGATTTTTGGTGAACGGATTGAGTGGGAATCCTGAAATTTCGAAGGAGGGTCACTAATGGAAAGTAACGAAGAAAATTTTTTGGAAGTTCGAACTATAAGTGTACGAAAAGTAATAAATGGTACTAAATTTAGTACAATTTGGATTTGGGGGAACGGATAGAGCTGGAATCCTGAAATTTTGAATGAGGGCCACTGATGAAGAGTGACAATAAAAGGTTTTTTGGAAATTCGAACTATAAGGGTACGAATAGTACTAAATGGTACTAAATTTAGTACAATTTGAATTTGGGTGAACGGATTGAGCTGGAATGCTGAAATTTGGAATGAGGGTCACAAGTGGAAAGTAACAAAGAAAAGTTTTTGGAAATTCTAACTATAAGTACACGAAACGTACTAAATTTAGTACACTTTGGATTAGGGTGAACGGATAGAGCTGGAATCCTGAAATTTGGATGGAATCCTGTTGGAATGTAGAACTGAGATATGGAGGTAGCTTTGGAAAATCGTACTAATGTGCACGAAGCAGTACTAAATGGTACTAAATTCAATACAATTTGTATTTGCGTGAATAGATTACTGTTGGAGTGTAGGATTGATGTAGTTTTGGAAATGCGTACTTATGGAAAAGTGCTGGATGGAACTACATTGGCTATAATTTGGATTTAGGTGAACGGATAGAGCAGAGATATGAAAGCAGTTATTTGAAAGTCGTCTACGAGAAGTGCTAAATGGTACAAAATTTGGTACATTTTGGTATTTGCTATATGGTACATAATTTTGTTCAATTTGTGATTTTGTAAAGGGGTAGAACTGGAATTTTGAAATTCGGTATTAGATTAGCAATTGGTGTTTAGAGAGGAGGAAGAAACTAGGTTTTGAAAATGTTTACTTATTTATACAAAAAGTACTAGACAGTATTATAATTGGTTTCAGGGGAACAGATGAAGCTGAAAAAGGAAATTGCGATTGGAATATATGTTGAATATTAGGAAGTAATTCTTGAAACGTTTACCTACATATGTGTACGAAAAGTTTGGTAACATGTTTGTACCAAAACCATTTTAGTATTGTGTAAACGGTTAAGGTGAGAAATAACTACTATAGGGGAACGAAAAGTACTAAATGGAACTAAATTTGGTGTTGGGTGTAGGAACAAAGCTTATATAATTTGGAAATACGCTTACTTACTTACTTACTTAGCTGGCCCATTACAGAACATTTGTTCTATAGGCCGAACTAAGAAGAGATCTCCATTCCTCTCTATTTGTTGCTTTGCTCTCTGGAATACCGCGCCTTTTCATCTCAACATCCACTTGTTTGCGCCATCTATTCCTTGGCCTGCCAATTCTGCGTGCACCGCCATGTGGCATGTATTCATACGCCTTTTTAGTGGGTTCATCATCGCTCATTCTTTTGACATGGCCTAGCCAACGCAATCGCTGCATCTCGATACGTTTAACAATATTGATGTCGTTGTATAGCAGATACAGCTCGTGGTTCATGCGACGTCGATATTCACCGTCAACGCAGATTGGTCCGTAGATCTTTCGAAGAATTTTTCTCTCAAACACACCAAGCACTGCCATGTCTGCTTGCGCAAGTACCCAGGCTTCGGAGCCATACATCAGCACGGGTAGTATCAGTGTTTTGTAGAGCGTTATTTTTGTTTGACGAGATGTGGCTTTGTTTTTAAACTGCTTACTTAATCCAAAGTAGCATCTGTTGGCCAATACAATTCTTCTTTTTATTTCACAACTGATGTCGTTTGTTGTGTTGACGGAGGTGCCGAGGTAGACGAAGTCTTTTACTACCTCAATATTATAGGAACCAACTTCCACAGTCGGTCCGAGCTCAATGGACGCATTGCGCGTCGACACCATCAACTTGGTCTTCTCACCGTTTACCGCCAGACCCACTTTAGCAGATTCTCCTTCGACTTTTATAAAGGTATCAGTTACTTCTTTTACTGATCGACCCATGATGTCTATATCATCAGCATAAGCAAGTAACATGTGACTATTGGTGTAGATTGTGCCACTTCTTTTGACGTTTGCCTCTCGTATAACCTTTTCTAGCAGGATGTTGAAGAGGTCACACGAAAGGCTGTCTCCTTGTCTGAAACCTCTTTTGGTACCAAACTCTTCGGAGAGGTTCTTTCCTATTTTAACTGAGGACCTCGTGTCAGTTAAAGTCATTTTACAAAGCCGGATGAGCTTTGCGGGAATACCAAATTCAGACATGGCTTGGAATACCTTTGAGCGCAGCGGACTGTCGAAGGCTGCTTTATAATCGACAAAAAGGTGGTAGGTGTCGATCTGCATCTCTTGGGTCTTCTCCAGGATTTGCCGCAGGGTAAATATCTGGTCAATGGTGGACTTGCCAGGTCTAAAGCCGCATTGGTATGGTCCAATAATCTCGTTGACCATTGGCTTTAGTCGTTCGCACAATATCCCTGACACGATCTTGTAGGCAATAGGGAGTAGACTTATGCCCCTATAGTTAGAGCATACAGTCTTATCTCCCTTCTTGTGGACGGGGCACAGGATACTCAGGTTCCAATCGTCGGGTACTCGTTCTTCCTGCCAGATGGTGCTAACTAGCTGATGAATACACCTTATCAGCGTGTCGCCTCCGGTTTTGAACAGCTCGGCTGGTAAGCCATCGGCCCCTGCTGCCTTATTATTCTTCAGCCGATTTATTGCTGTCTTTACCTCATCTTGGCTGGGCGGTATACATTCAATACCATCTTCTGGGATTGGGACTGTGGTATCTTCGTCGTCTTCGCTGCTATTGGATACCAACAGATTTGAAAAATGTTCTTTCCATATCCTGAGTACACTATCTGTATCAGTTACCAAATTACCTTGCTGGTCTCTACAGGAGGATGTGCCTGTACCAAAGCCGTCAGTTTGATGCTTGACTCTTTGGTAGAATTTTCGGACTTCATTCTGGCTCCTGTACATCTCGATTTTTTCACACTCCCGCTTTTCCATCTCTCTCTTTTTCCTGCGGAAAAGACGTTTCTCCTCTCTCCTTTTCTCCCTGTATCTCTCTCGTGCGCTACGCGTTGCTACGGATTGTAAAGTAGCCTTATATGCCGCATTTTTCTCTTCGGTGGCAGCACGACACTCCTCATCATACCATGGATTCCTTGGTGGAGGTCTCTGGTATCCAAGTATGGATTTTGCGGCTGTTTGCATGGAGTGGGCAATGCTTTGCCATTGCGCTGATATGTTATCGGGATGAGGAGGGCTTTGATTAAGCAATTGGGCTAGTTGAGTGGAATATGCTGTGGCTATCTGTTGTGATTGCAGCTTACCGATGTCTAACTTTCGTGTTGTGTCTGTTCGTACTTTGTTTGCTACGTTTAAGCGGGTGCGTACCTTTGCTGCAACAAGGTAGTGGTCCGAATCAATGTTTGCGCCTCGGAACGATCGTACATCCAACACGCTCGATGAATGTCTTCCATCTATCACAACATGATCAATTTGGTTTCTTGTTTTCTGATCTGGAGACAGCCAGGTGCCCTTATGAATATCGAGATGATTAAATCTGGTACTGCTAACTACCATGTTTTTTGCAGCTGCAAAGTCTATCAGTCTCATACCATTGTCAGATGTTTCACTGTGGAGACTGAATTTCCCGACTGTTGGGCCAAGGTATTCTCCTTTCCAATTTTGGCATTAAAATCGCCTAGAATGATTTTAATGTCATGGGCAGGGCAACGGTCATATGTTTCTTCTAAGCGCTCGTAAAATATATCTTTGGTCTGTTCATCCTTTTCTTCAGTGGGAGCATGAGCGCAAATAAAGCTGATGTTGAAGAATTTAGCTTTTATTCGAATTGCAGCAAGTCTTTCATTCACTGGAGTGAAGCTGGATACAAGATGTTTTAGTCTCCGACTAACTACGAATCCACAACCAAACTCATGCTTTACGTCATGGCAGCTATAATACAGTGCGTCACCTTTAGGTGTTGTTGTGACGCCTTTCCCAATCCATCGTATTTCCTGTATGGCAGTAATATCGGTCTTGTACTTTTCAAGTACGTCTGCCAATGCGAAGACTGCACCTTCTCTATAAAGAGTGCGAACATTCCAGGTGCATATTCGCAGATCATGGTCCTTAAAACGTTTGCGGGGTTCGTCAACTTTAGAGGGGTTTGTTTTTCTTTTCTTTCGTTTTTTCATAGTAGGCTGTTTTTTCTAGGGGAGGGTTACTAACCCGACGCCCAAACCCAAGTTTTTAACGTTCTTATGGGTGAACGCGCGGCACATGTTAGCTCACTACCTTTAACGGGTGTTAAAGGCAGTTCCCCAGGTGACACCACGGGGAGGTCAGTGTCCACTTGGGATGAAAGAGGGACCAAGATAAATCCTGGGCTTTGCCATGTTAAAACCGGTCAGGACCGTTCCTTGGTATCTTCCATCCCCTACGTCACCCTTGGAAATACGCTATTTGTGCAAAAAATACGAAATGGAAAAATATTTGTTATGAAGATCACTCTAAAATTTGTGATAAAGTTCTGAGTTTGAAAAATTTTACTGAATATTGTTCCATTGATTTTATGTTAACGCGAAGCCATTTCTAAATATTGTACTGAAATTAAGTAGCAAAACGTGAATTGTCTTTTCAAAAAAATGTTTTTTATTCTGACCGCTTTAGTATGTTAATTTTAAAACGTGGTCCAATGCGACAATTTTGTTAACTAATAGGTTTTTACTCCTGATAATAAAAAGGCTTAAATTGAAATGCTTCAAAAAAATTTGCCGGTATACACGGTTGACATACCAGCGAACATTAATTTAAATTTTTTGTAAAAAATTTTTCTAACCTTTCATGCCACAAATTGGTTTGGAAATTTTCATAAAATCTTCAAAATGCTCTAAAGGGAAGGGAATGCTGTGTGTTAGAAGGGGTAAAGCCAGAAGTCACGTCTGAAATTTGCAATATGAGTCGCTGTTGGTGTATGTCTGTGATATGAGGTCGTAGTTTTGGAAATTCGAAATAAAAAATATGGTAGCTGTGTGGGGGTGTCATACGGCAGATTTTTTTTTTTTTTTTTTGATTTCCAATCTGCTGTGTACAGTACTAAAAGGAGTTAAATCGATTAAATATTGGTAATAAAAATAGGGTTTAGTACAACAGAATCTCCAGTGTTCACCATTTCAATATTAAATATTGTTTATATATATTTTATTCCCTTTCCGCATACGAAGTAGCGGGTACGAGTATTTGCTAGTGAAATCATAACTTCACATGCACAACTTCCAAAAATGTTGGCTGGGATCCTTTGATGCAGTCCACACGGAGTTATGAAAAATGCACTCCCTTCGATATACTTTAGAAGCACTCGATTAAAGATCCCTATAAGCAAGCCAATTTGTTGATCCCTACAAAAGATGTCGCAGTCTTTTTTTCATACAAAAAAGAGTGTATACAATTCTAAGAATTAGTTAAAAATACAAACTCAAGTTGCCAATATTGTGGAAATTGAAAAGGCGGAAATTATTTTAGGAGTGGAATTGGAATTAATTTCGAAATCTGAACTGGAGTGGGAGGATAATAAAAACCCCTTTGTATGATGAAGCAAAATCAATTGCGGTGGCATAAAATGCAGAGCAGAGGAAGTTAACTCAGTCACGATTAAATTTAATAGAGAATTTTTACAATTTGTCTTAATGTAGAAAAGTTCTTAATATTCTTGTTTTACACAAATTATAATTGCATTTTTTTACTTTGGGATAATTTGCAATGACTTCCATTTTTATAGCATCTTTAGACTGCATTTAAATTCAATCCAAAGTTCAGTACCAAAAACCGTGATTTTGATCGAAAGCGGACTGGATCTTAGATTGTGCTAACATTTATTTTCTTACTCCAACGGCACTTGTACTGTACACTTGTAGTGATTAAACTGCATCCACGGATGCAAACTTTTTGCTGGGAATGTCTACGTTAACTGAAACGTTCTATCTTTGATGGTGGTGATATTTGCTAACAAATTCAAGCAGGAGTCGCTGTGGTATTAGTCAGGTCCTGAACAGATAGCATTTCTGAGCAGAAAAAATCACATGTTACAGAGTTCTTAAAAATCTTATTGGAATGATTATTGAAATTCATCGCTATTTTTTGTAAAGGTAAAAGAAAGTACAAATGAATTCAAAATTTATTTCTAGTTCTTTGCAATAACGTTCAAATATCCTTTAATTCTATAGAATATCAGAAAACTTGCTCGAGGCCGTTTTGTAAACAATGCAAGAAGTGACGAAATGTAGTTAGGTGGTTATCTTAAGTCCAAGTGAATTCTAATTAGTATTTGAGGTTAATCGTTATACGGTATTGTTGGTAGTCGTGTTGAAACAATGCCTACGTGTTATAGAAATATTATGTCGTTGATAGTTGTGCTATGGCGGAGATCTTTGCTAGCATTTCTTAGTTGGGTATCAAATCTAAACAGATTTCCCTTTGGTATTCCTCATTTCTCAGGAGAAAATGATGGTGATTATGAATGTGTACTCATTTGTCTTTCTGCCGTTTCGACTTAAAGGAAAAAGTGGAAAAACTCACCCAGTGTTCGATAATCGGCGATTGGACCAATTTCAGTTACTCTGTTCGTTAGTTATCGTGCTCACCAGTTATTGGATGTGGTCATCGTAGGATTTTTTAGAACTTTTTGAACAGGAAACATTATACCACCAAGAGTACCTACGGTAAAAATTTCAAAACTATCTCAGAATATTTTGACTTGATCCCAGAAAAAAATTGTTCATGAAGCCACAAGAACCTGATCTATGCTTGGAAGAAATATTACGATGTGCATAGTTTGGAATAAATCGATTGATCCGTTCGCGGCTTATCATGCGCACCAACCAAACTGAGAGACGGACGGACAGGGATATATCGAATCCAAATGGTCTTCAACGGATTTTGTCCAAACATAATTGCTGCCCAGAACCATTATTTCGATGATGCACCACTATGTGGGGAGTTTGTAACACGTCGAAATAATGATCGTAGATCAACTTTTATATATTCCAAAATGAATGTATCGATGAGCTGAGTCGATCTGGCTATGTGTATCCATCTAACTTCTAAACCTTGCAATATCGCTACAGGTCGCAATTTTGTTCAAAATTTTTAACGAAATTTTGTGATGAGGGTCCAGGAAGAAAAAGTTATATTGATTTTGTTGATGGTCAGATATTATTTAGGGTTGCCTAAAGTTAATATTTTACAGAATTTATAGATTTGCCTTCTAGCCTTTCCCATTGAATAGAGAGTTTTATGTTAATACTGCATTTTCCTCTATTGGCTTTATAATGAATTGAACAAATAATTATGTCGTTAATTATTTTATTTAAATAGTCTTTTAGAACCAATGTCTTATACAAGTAGATTACCTTCACGCGAAACTCACAAAAAGAATTTAAAAATTCAATACTTAGAGATGGTTTGTGTGCCAATTGACAGTGAAACTTATGTCTCTTTGTGAACTGAAGTGTGAGGCAGCATGATGTCCTCTTCCTGCTCGAATGTAGGATTTTATGTCGTGTTGTGCCTGGGAAACTGTCTTTCTTATTCCAGCTCGCCATTTATGTCAAACGGAATGCAACCAACCAACAATGGCTTGTAAAAGTGGTATAAATCACATGGGCGATAATAATAACATTTCATTGCGTTTCATTGGCATAGATTTTGAATTAAAGTAAAAGAAATTTTCGACATGGATAAACCAAAAAGGATATATTTGTATGTACATATGTACATACATATGTATATTCGATAAACCATATGTATATGTATGTGCAGCGACACAGTTTCTGGCTTCCTGGTATAATCACTGCGAAAAATGTTAAACAAGACGTTATCATCATCATTCACCAACGGTGTTCTTCAAATATTCGTTATTCGAAATACCATACGGAAATGTATATCTCATCGTCGGCAAATGTTCATGGTCCTGAATTGAGGACGCATTTATTCACACACTTTGTACATAAAGTCCATACCACGAACATGGCAAAGAAATGCCTTCTGGTTCCTCTGTAAGCCATGTTCAGGAACTTCTGTAGTCGATATTCAGCTAAACCGAACCGAACAGAAGAGTTCTTCTGTTGCCTGTGTAGTGAATATTTATGAGCTTGTTAGATAAAAGTTTTTAAATGCTTCTTACATTTTTGTTTCTTGTTGTTACTTCTTTTTCTAATGAAAAAATATAAGAAAAAAGATAAAACAGAAGTAAGCTTTCGAGAGAGAAAAAATCGTGACTCGTTACGCATGAAATGAATAAATAAAAGTAAGCATTTTATGTTTAAATGTTCTTCGCAGAAACTTCTGCTGGAAATTGAAACATTTGCACAATCGTTTATTTTCAAATGTTGAGTTTCTGATTTTTATATCCTGCGTTTTTAAAATGCCGTAGTGGGAGGTAGCTAATTCGACAATGTACAAGCATGTACACTTAACAAATCAATTGGAACAGTAGCGATTTCATGAAATGTTTTGATAAATTTTTATTCATAAAGATTAAAAAAAAATAAATTTTCTCTAAATATTTTGTTGTATGTATATTTGATCAAACTCAAACAACAACAAAATACCATAGATACGCACAACATGTTTGAAAATGGGGTTGGACAACAAAATTACGACTCACATGTGGCGGTCTCAGGTCAATTAAGCTTGAATTTTTGACACCCAATGTCACAACCCATGAACGGAATCAGCAAATATCCACTATTCTGGTAAGAATAGAAAAAGATCAAGATACGAAATTAAATTTATTGTATGCGGTGATATTCTTAGATGAAGCGTGGAAAAAAGTAGCGCCTTCTGTCATTGCTAATTTTTTCGTAATGCGGGATTTGTTAATGGTCCTTTGAACGATTCTGAAGACATTTATCTTCATTCTCATTACTCCCAACACGTAGAAGATAAAATTGAATTAGTTGCGATGTATAATGACGACGACGTAATATTGGATGTTTTAGATTAAGGCAATTTTAACAAAGAAATTCAGGATGCTACAGAACCAGAATTTCAATTACGGTCAGTGTCAGAGGCGTGTCTAGCCGTAGAAACTCTTCAAAAATTTATTTAGTCAGAAGATGTTACAAGCAAAGAATGTGTTTTGTAAAGCCTTTCAAAACTCAGATCTGACTTAAATTTAAAACTTATGTTGGGATTCAAAAGCCAAAAACAACAGACCATATTCTATATAAACGTAATCAATCTGCTCCATAATAAATTTAATATCGTTATTTTTTATTATTTTGTTTTTAAATAATATATACGTATGTATTTAGAATGAAAAAGTAAAAATTGAATTAAATTGATTTACTTACTTAAAAAACAACGTATTTATACCCAAAAGTCACTATACATAATATAATTTCACCTCTGTTTTAAATATCGTTTATAACGACAACTTTATTATAAGCGATTTCGACTGTAATTACAGTCGCACTATTGACAACCTACTAGGTAATTATTAAAAATTGTGCTACACGCAGAAAAATATATGTTAGAAATATGTTTGGATATAAACAAATATTTGTTTGGGACTGATTGCAAACAAATATATGTTTGGATCCAAACATAATTTGTATGTGTCCAAATTAATATATGTTTGCAACATTTTGTAACATGTCTCAATTTTATTTGGGTATCAACATATTTTTTATGTTAGAACATATTTTTTATGGGTGGAGAGAGGATTTTTGTCAAAGAGAGTAACAACAGGGCTCTCGCGGCTGCGGAATGCTGTTTTATAATAAATAGCTGTGTGTATGGTGTAATAGGATACGTTGAAGCATTGGCGGTGTGTATGCGGTAATATACATGTGTTTCGTGCTTTATTGTTGTTAACCAACGTAGCAAGCGAAAAGGAAAAGAAAAAATGGTATTAATTATGTTCGTCTTCTTTCTTCAGTCTTTTAAATACAATCGCTGAGCAAAGACGTTAAAGTGAGTGAATAAATCAGTGTTTTGTCTTTTCTTAAATTACTTTTTAGTAATTTAATTGCCCAATACATTTTATAATTTAATCAAAAAGGTGAATAGAAATATTTTATTGGACAAGGAAGAAATCGCACTTAATATTGGTAATTAACTCAACACATTTTTCATATACATTCAAATATATGTACTATATTTGAAATATGGATGTAGGTACCTATTTATCACATTATATAATCATTTGATTCCAGATGCCGATTTCCCGCTGATGATTTCAACTTTGAGGAAAATGTGTTTTATTTCACAACTAAGGAGAAGCGTTTAACGATGTTTCTATATAATTTTTTTTTTTAGAACTGCTACTTTTTGTAAATTATTTCATTCAGTTTTTCTTTTATTAGAGTCTGTTATGTATTTCTTTGGAATTTTTTATGTACCTATGTGTCTGTTGTGTTTTTTCTTTTTTTCTATGCTTTTCAATAAACAACCACCATTTATAAATGTGTGTATATTTTAGATCAACATACCGCAGCCCTTTACTCGCGAGCAAGCATGGAGGCTTCTCTCTCGACTCACTAATTGAAAAACCATGCACTTAGAACAGTGTTTGCTCAAATTGTTGTTGTTGTGTGCCGATTGCTGTTTTAGAGATAACCAGTGAGCGCTTGCTGAGAGTAAGTGAGCATACATTTCAATGTGTTTCACATTGACATTTACGCTCCCTTGCTCTCAGAAAGCGCCCACTGGTGCATGTGTTTGTTTTTTAATAATTTGTTTGCACCCAGACATATAACTTGTTTGCACACAAACATATATTTGTTTGCAGGACCCAAACATATGTTAAGTTTGGGACTGATTGCAAACAAATATATTTGGTACACATGTTAGAAAGGCGTTGTTTTCTGCGTGTAGTCTTCTTGGATTAGCAGGTTACATTGCTTGAATACATCTAATGGAAACAGAGATATTTGTAATAGAAATAAAAGTTTTAAAATATTAAAATTGGGATATCTTCGCACCTTTTGCACTAACTCCGATATTTGGCCATGAAGATCAACCAACATACACACATTTGGTATACATTTAAACCTCAGATAGCCTAATTTCATTAGTAAAGGTTTCACTTGGAATACGTCTAACAGAAACTACACTTGATGAATACAGTTCAAAGGGGTAATCTAAAACAACTCACTCACTTTTTTAATCGTGATCTCCAGCCTCTGGATGTCTTGGTCTTGTTTCAAAACACCGAGAGTAAGGAACATGGTGAGTAGCACAGTTTGAGCATGCGAAGTATTAAAATTAACTGAAGGCAATTCTCCTCTCGACAGCCCGGCAATATATAGAGATTGATCTAAGATGTAGAAAGGCACTGGTGTCTACTGCAAACATCCACTAATAAGCTTAAATATAGCTGTATCGTCTTTCAAGCAGAGAGAAAGCACAGTTGGTTAGAGGTCTGCAACCTGGTCAAACAGGACTACACATATCAGGAGCTTCAAAGCTCGTGAGCTATCCTTGATTGCAAAGGACTTTGAACGATATCCGCGATATCGTTAAATTTAACTGTGTACCAGGACTTAGTAATATAATAGGAAACAAATGAGCAGATGAACTAACGCAGGGTGGTTCTAAGTCGAGCGTTTTACCACTTGATGAATTTACTTCAAATTCATATCGGTTTTCGGAAAAGCGTAGTTTAAAGCAGTGTTACGATTTGTTCGTTTTAACTCGCTAGTAAAAAGTACTAGCGAGTGTGAGTACTCAAAATGTTTCTTAAGGTGGAAGCGCTTGCGAATAATTCTTGTTAAAAAATAAGAGTTGGAGTCAAAACTGTTGGTATCCAATAGTACTGAAGACGACGAAGATACCACAGATCCCATCCCAAAAGATGGTACTGGATGTACACCGCCCAGCCAAGATGAGGTAAAGACATCAATAAACCGGCTAAAAAATAATAAGGCAGCAGGAGACGATGGCTCTACGAACCAGCCGAGTTGTTCAAAACCGAAGGCGACACGCTGATAAGGTGTATTCATCAGCTAGTTAGCTGATTGGATTGGAACCTGAGCATCCTGTGCCCTGTCCACAAGAAAAGAGACAAGACTGTATGCTCTATCTATGGGGGAATAAGTCTTCTCTCTGTTGCTTACAAGATAGTGTCAGGGATATTGTGCGAACGACTAAACCTATGGTCAACGAAATAATTGGACCGTACCAATGCGACTTTAGACTTGACAAATCCACCATTGACCAGATATTTACCCTGCGTCAAATTCTGGAGAAGACACAAGAGATGCAGATCGATACCTACCACCTTTATGTCGATTATAAAGCAGCCTTCGACAACCCGCTACGTTCAAAGGTATTCCATGCCATGTCTGAATTTGGTATCCCCGCAAAGCTCATTCGGCTTTGTAAAATGACTCTAACTGACACATGATCTTCAGTTAAAATAGGAAAAAACCTCCCGGAAGAGTTTTGTACCAAAAGAGGTTTCGGGCAAGGAGACAGCCTTTCGTGTGATCTTTTCAACATCCTTCTAGAAAAGGTTATACGAGAGACAAACGAAGTGGCACAATCTACACCAATAGCCACATGTTACTTGCTTATGCTGATGATATAGACATCATGGGACGATCAGTAAAAGAAGTAACAGTTACCTTTATGAAGGTCGAAGGAGAATCTGCTAAAGTGGGTCTGGCGGTAAACGGCGAGAATACCAAGTTGATGGTGTTGACGCGCAATGCGTCCATTAAGATCGGAAGTTGGTTCCTATAATTTTGAAGTAGTAAAAGACTTTGTATACCTCGGCACCGCCATAAACACAACAAACGACATCAGTGGTGAAATAAAAAGAAAACTTGTATTGGCCAACAGATGCTACTTTGGCTTAAGAAAGCACTTAAAAAACAAAGCCACAACTCGTTAAACAAAAACAACGCTTAACAAAACACTGATACTACCCGTGCTGATGTATGGCTCCGAAGCCTGGGTACTTGCGCAAGCAGATAAGGGCAGTGCTTGGTGTGTTTGAGAGAAAAATTCTTGGAAAGATCTACGGGCCAATCTGCGTTGACGGTGAACATCGACGTCGTATGAACCACGAGCTGTATCTGCTACACAACGACATCAGTATAGTTAAACGTATTTAGATACAATGAATGCGTTGGCTAGGCCATGTCATAAGAATGAGCAAACCCGCTAAAAAGGAATATAAATACGGGCCACATGGCTGTACACGCAGAGTTGGCAGGCCAAGGCTTCGATGGAGCAAACAAATGGAAGAAGAGATGGAAAGACCGGATACACAGAAAAAAATTTTAGGTATTTGATAAAGAAATTCAAAGATTCAACCAAAAATTTATCGATTTTCCGGCAATAAAAAAATTGTCATATTGACAAAATTCGATAAAATTTTGCAAAAATACATGTTGATAAAATAAAATTGTAATATTGATTAAAATATTTATCGATTTTTGTTATTTCGAACTGATAAAACATTTCACATATTGACAAAAATATTTATCAAAATATTCCACATTTTGCTTGATAAAAACAAAATATTTTCTTGATTAAAAAAATTGTTGAATGCATTTTTTCCAATAGGTACATAAAAAATAACAGATGAAAGAAAGAAAAACGGAATGGAATAATTAATAACAGAAGTACATAATTATTTAGTGCCACACATTAACTTTACTATAAATTTAAATATAAAATACAGGGAACACCATTAAACGTTGTGAAATAAAACACATTATTCTGCCACATTGAAAATCATCAGCGGAAAATGGGTATCTGTAATGTGAGAAATAGTACATCCATATATATTTCAAATATATAAAATGTTTTGATGTTATTACCAATATCACATGCGGTTGCTTCTTTGTCCAATAAAATATTCTTAGTATCCTTTTTTATATTCGTGAATTTAATTATAAAATGTTTTGGCTATTTAATTTGCTTGAAAAGCACCTTTACTTTAAGAAAACACAAAAACTATTATGCACTACCGATCCACATACAACGACTGATTTAAAGGAACTGCCAAAATAAACCAAACTGATGGTTAAAAAATGTTATCTGCCTTCCTAAACCACCAAGCAGAAAAAAACATGAGAACTCGTACCGTTTTTTTCTTTCCCTCTTCGTTTGTTAGGTTCATAAAAATCAGCAACAAAAAAAGGAACAAACTTACATACAAGCCTTCACCCGAGCACAAATAAATAAACAAGCCAAATGCCACACAAACGCTCCATCTTTCATGCCGCAAAAATTCCATGACCATGCTTTGAAATATACATAGCAACGACACTCACATCTCAAGAAAAAAAACACAGCACATTGTTGTAGCGCTCTCTTTATGCCCTAAAAATGTTGTTTCTCTCGCTCTTGAGAGCGAGAACATGCGACAAACGTTGAAAACCATTTTAACTACAGAAATTTATTAATAACCATAAACATATTTCAATAAATTATTTGTTTGAAACCGTTTATTGATCGCTTTTTAGTAACATTTTCATGTTTGATAAACATTTTCCCTATATATTCGTAATATTTTATCGCCATTAGACAAAAATATGGTGATAAAGCTTTTAATCAACATTTTCTGGGTGGCTTTTTTTTCTGTGTATTCCAAAAAAGCATAGCAACAGACATAGAGGATTGGAAATCTTTTCTTAGTTCGGCTTATAGGACAATTATTCTGTAATATGCCAACTAAGTAAGTAATTTCAATGGTGGAATAGAACCAATACATTGTTTTAATTTTTTGAATTTTATTTTCATGCCTCGATACTGACATTTGAATCAACTTCTTTATTGCAAAGATTGTTAAATTCAAAAAAATTAAATATTTTAAGTAAAATATTTTCAAAAAATACAATTGATCGAAATACAAATAAGCTCCTTTATTGCGGTTTAACAAGTTTGACTTATGCGTCTCCAAAGGACTTAATGACAAAAGTTAACTGTAACTTAATTCAAAGTTTCAATAACAAGAATAACAGGAACACAAGTTTAGACAAAGACAAGAAGGATTTCTTTTTTTGAAAGCAAATAGTTAGCAATATGCAATCTTTTCCGACCTGACGACCTTCGTCTACAAGCATCTGGTGTCAGACAACTTAAGTTTCTTTAGCTCTTTTTTCTTCGATGTCTTGGCTTGTTTTTTTAAATAACAATTATATTAAAGTTTCTACCACAAGCATTGTCGAAGTACCAGCAGCAACAGATTACCCCAAACGTTTGAATAACTTTTGTGATTGTTTCGACTGAAACTACAAAGTAAACTGTATTGGTATTTTAAGTAACTGTAAATTCCTTCTCCTGTGGATATAACTCTTCCTGCTCCCCACTTGGATACCAGTTGAGATAGGAATCTGTGCGGTTTTTGCGTTCATTGTTGCTAGCCAATCCATTTCCCTTTGATTAGATTTGTGTGTTATGCCATTTTCAAGGTGTTTAACTTTAATTATTTTCTTAGAAACTTTCCCCTACAAAGACAAACCACCCACCACGCGCCATGATGTAACACAATATAGACGGCTAGTTTGTGGCTGCGAACAGAAACATTATTGAGTGTGCCGATGATTGGAGGGAAACTAATTGTTTCAATGCGAGGAAACCATTTGAACAGACATTGGCAAAATAAGTTTGTAGCTAACCACAGGCCCGACTGAATTTGATTAAAGTGATTCGATTTTGTGGCAAAGATTAAGTAAAAGTTGTGAAGCAAATAAATGCTTGCGGGAAAAGAAAATGAAAATTTAAATATTATTTTTCTGCAAATGACAGTTGTTGAGGTTGTGAATATAATTAAAATACAATTCTTCTTTTAAAGGGATAGGTTGGAGCGGAATTGAAGTCATTTTGATTAAAGTTACTACGCCAGCCATTCCATAGGAATATAACGACATGTCTGTCAGGGGTAAAAATAATTAAATGGTAGCTGAAAAAGTAATACATAAGGAAAACTAATTTAGCAAAAATATATATGTACATAGTTAAGGAAAAAGTCTACATAAACATCAATGCGTTAAAAATTTAATATATGTACACAGGTGCCCCAAAAGGTCGATTCCCCGGCTAAGCAACATCAAACATTCAACGGTGGCAAAATACCCCTCAGTAATGTTGGCGTCATTTCCTGAGTATTTCAGCCATGTAAAACTTCTCTACAAGGACACGCCGTTCGGACTCGGCGATAAACTGTAGGACCTACAGTGTAGGTCCCATATCATTGAGCTAATATGAATCGGGGTGCACTCATTGATATGAGAGAAGTCCCCTTGTCCCGAATGGGATGTTTGTGGACCAAGAAATATGTTTATGTTAGAATTTGAGAGGTAATAAAAGCTGTAACTTTTTATAAGAAAACAGTTCGCAAAGGCTATAGTCGGGACGGGCTGACTATGTGATACCCTACACCACTACCCCTGTGCATAAGCTTTTAACTGGCAAACATTTATTTTAGGGAATATAATCCGACTATCTCCAAACTCAGTATACTACGTGACGATCCTACCGAAATTGCCACCTGTAACGTGATTACAAAAAAAAAAAAAACAAAAACAAGTAAGAACGGCTTTAAGTTCGGCCGGGCCGAACTTGTTATACCCTCCACCACGAGTGGTATTTAAGTAAAATGGAACAAATAGTTGCCTTTCGTTTATGAGGAAGTCTAAATACCAAATTTCAGAAATTTCGTTAAAACATGTCGCTAACCTCAAAATACCGAAATTCGGCAGGTACCGTTCTATGGGGGCTATATCAAAATGTCACTCTATACCGACAAATTTCTGGCGTAAAGTTTTTAGACTCAAAGAAGACTAAAAACTGAATTTCCGATATTTCAGTAAGATAATGCGGACTAAATAACAAATTTCAGTCATTTCGGTGGGATATTGACGTCACATCTTTTACAATTACGAAAATCGGGAGGTACCGTTCTATGGGGGCTATATGAAGGCATAGACCTATATCGACAAATTTCATATGGAAAGTTTTATACCTCAAATGAGGACTAAATACCAAATTTCAGACATTTCGGTGTGATAATGAAGCTAAAACCTTAAAAATGCCGAAAATCGGGTGGTACCGTTTTATGGGAGCTGTATTAAGGCGTGGACCTGCACCAACAAATTTCTGGGGGAAAGTATTATACCCCCAACGAAGACTAAATACCAAATTTCAGCCATTTCGGATGAATATTCAGGCCATAACCTTCAAAATACCGATAATCGGGAGGTATCGTTCTATTGGGGCTATATGAGGGCGTGGACCTATACCGACACTTTTAGACGGGAAAGTTGGATACCCCCAACGATGACTAAATACCAAGTGGCAGCCATTTCTATGGATTATTGTGGCCATAACCTTCAAAATAACGAAAATCGGGAGGTACTGTTCTATGGGGGCAATATGAAGGCGTGGACCTGTACCGACAAATTTCATATGGAAAGTTTTATACCTGAAATGAGGACAAAATACCAAATTTCAGCCATTTCGGTGTGATAATGAAGCTAAAACCTTAAAAATGCCGAAAATCGGGTGGTACCGTTTAATGGGAGCTGTATTAAGGCGTGGACCTGCACCAACAAATTTCCGGAGGAAAGTTTCGTACCCCCAACGAAGACTAAATACCAAATTTCAGCCATTTCGAAGGAATATTGAGGCCACAACCTTCAAAATACCGAACATCGGGAGTACCGTTCTATGGGGGCTATATGAAGGCGTGGACCCATACCAACAAAATTCTGGGGGAAAGTTTTATACCCCCAAGGAAGACTAAGTACCAAATTTCAGCCATGAAGCTAAAACCTTCAAAATACCGTAAATCGGAAGGTACCGTTCTCCGGGGGCTATATCAAAACGTGGACCGATATAGCCCATTTGCAATACCAAACATCCTAGGAGTAATAGAAACTTCTATACCAAATTACAAGGCTCTATCGTAAAAATTGCGAGCTGTACCTTGATTTCAACAGACGGACGGACAGACGGACATGGTTATATCGACTTAGAATTTTACCCTGATTGTGGGGTCTCCGATGAATATTTCGATGTGTTACAAACGGAATGACAAATTTAATTATACCCTCCATATTATGGTGGAGGGTATAAAAAATGGAAAAATTGGATGCGTTATCGACTATTGTGAAATCTCCCTTGTTTAACCACCTTCGTCAACCTGCTTTGCATTAATGTAAAGGTGATATATTCTTCCATTGACAGGCTTTGCCGTTGGGATACCCCTACTATAACCCAAAATATTCGCAAAAGAATAAAACTTTGAATGAATTTTTCTCCAAATGAGTTTTTTGTCGGATAAGATTCAGGGTTCGAGAATCATATCGCACCATCACCAAAATCAATAGGATTCTTCCTCTGTAGGACCCACATCAACTTCCAAAATTTCGTGACGATCCGACCAAAATTGCAACATATAACGTGATTACAAAAAAAAATGGGAAAATGGGATGCATTACCGAGTTTTGCGATATGTCCGTCGTTTCACCACCTACGCACGGTGGTTCAGAATTGTTTTTTTTTCTGGTCAAAACTGTGTATGTTTTGATTCCGACACACCAAAGGCAGTCAAATTCGGTTTAGCGGTTGCGGAGGAATTCGAGGTCAAAGTAAAAAATGTGAGTTTTTTCATATTTTGCATCAAAATATGAGTGTTTTTTTTAAAAGTTCAAAACCCAATAAACAAAGCAAAAGAACACAAAAAATTAAAAAAAATTTTTTTTTTTCCAAAATTGAAAAAAATACTGCTTGGGTTTTCATAAAACTCTTATAACTCTTTTAAAAACTGATATATTTAAAAAAAATGTCCATTTGTGTGAAAAAAACTATAATTTATATGGGAAACTGTATGAAAAAAAAACACATTTTTACCCATGTAATTTAAAAAAAGTGTTAAACGGACGGAACTAGACGGGTACAAAAGTATATATAGGCTGAAAGAGGGCTCTCTCGTGCATCATTGTGTGAAAACGGAACTTTGTTCCAAGCTGTTCCCTGAATGTTCTAGTCCACTAAATTTGGAATTTCACTAAAATTTACTACTTGAGGAAAAATAAAGTAGCTCACTTCGTGTAAACGATACGGTAATTTAGTAAAACGTCTATTAAAGGCAACAAAAAAAAAAAAACAATGAGCACAATAGCTGAAATGTACAAAAATTACATATTTTCCAAAATTGGGAAACATTTTTTCGTCTTTAAGAACACGCCACCCCCACACCTTCCAATATATTGATCTAATTTTTTGCTTTCCTTAGTTTCAATATGTTTACTATCGAATACCATATAGAAAGAAATTAACAATCGGTGACAACAAAAAAATGGGGGGTTTGGCCAGGAAAATCGGTTTCTGAACCACTGTGCTACGCCTTCCTTCCAACCTTCTTTGCATCAATGTAAAGGAGATCTTTTCTTTTTCCATGCCTTTTGGAATAATACGTGTTATTTTCTCCACCAATTTCCAGCACCAAAATCAATAGGCATCAATAGGCATCGTAATTATGATATATCCGTTGTTTGACCACCTACGCCAGCTTACTTTGCATCATTGAAAAGGTATAACCCTTTTAGAAGCAAAGATATTCTCTTTGTAATAAGACGTTGACTTTTTCTCCAAATAAGTTTTTTGCCTTCATCACCAAAATCAATAGACTTCTTCCCCGCCGGGACCCCCATCAGCACCACAAATTCGGTGACGATCCGATCAGAATTGCGACCTGTAGCGTGATTACAAGGTTTAGATGGACAAACGCACAGACGGATGGACGGACTCAGCTCATCAAGACATTTATTTGGTATATATATAAGTATAGGTCTAAGACCATCATTTCGATGTGTTACAAACTTTTAGGCCAAAGCCACTTATAATACCCTCCCCCCATAGTTGTGTGGGTATAAAAACTATATATGGACCCAGAGGCGAATATTGAACAATAAACGGAAAAATAATCGCAATCGTGCGACGGCACTAACCTGCTGAAATTCCTGACAAAAATTAACGAATATGTTCCCATGGATGAGTGGTCCGTAATTGCCACTGAGCCGTCTAACAGCAATAGTATGAGGGTAGTTTAAACAGTAATAGAGACCGAAGTAGCGGCCTAAGGAAAGATAAAACCTATATTATACGCCCGCCTTGTCCGAATGGAGAAGATGGTGAAGTTGATATCGATGATGCCAACGAAAAATCTCATATCAATAAAAAACACTTTTCTCTTCTACCCTCAAATTAAATGTAAATGGAGTAACTACCATAAAATAACCCGAAGAGAAATTCCGCAAAAAATTTAGCAGAGTTTATTAGTTTCCTGCCACAATCATATTAAGTTCATTAATTTCTACTACATAAAAAAATTACTGAAAAAAAGCGAAAAGTCCTCATCCAAAAATGACATGCTTGGGTGCTTCCAAAATATCCTGGAACATAAATTGCGCACCTGCAATAAACTTTGGTCTGCCTTTCGAACTCCAAGTCCTACTGACGAGATACGACGGATACACGGACGGGCCCAATGAATTATGGAGTCGGTTCGGAACCTGGAAAGACTTATTGCGGTACTAAACAGTCACTGAATCTACCACACAACGACCACTGCCGCAGCTGCGGAAACGGAAATGAAACAGTTGGCATACCCTCTGTCCCTGCTGTTCATAATTGCCACAGATACTTAAAATTTAAGGGCGACCATTCCTTTACCATCTCGCGGAGACATCCGAACTGGGTCTGGGACACCTTGAGATTGTTTATATTTGTGTGGCTTTCAGAACAGTGTATTAAACTTGCATGTTGAGGTTATAAAGGGTAAATTTCCTGGCAAACCAACCAACCAATCCACATAAAAACACTCGATGGCGTCCTGATTCCGACCACTAACTAGTCTAAGATATTGGATTGACATTCGATAGCATACTTAAATAATCCGCAGAGGCCACATCTATTTGCGACTAGATCAGAAGTAGAAACGAGTCAAGTCGCTGGCCGCAGAACTTGGGGTGCTGACAAAGATACCTATATAACGTGGTTCACATAGTAATCTGAGGTAAGTCCAGGGTCTCCATAAGGACCCAATAAGCCTTACGAGATAAAATACCTGTTTCCCCATTCTAGGGTTTAATCAGATGTGTTTTGATCTAAATACTAGCATGTTCTAATTCAATGAAATGCCATAGAATGATAAGCTTGTGGATGCTTGTACCAAGAGCGGTGATTGGGGTGACTAGCCGCTAAATATAATAGGGAATGACGATGTTGATTGATGTTTCAATATTGACGATATTCGTTGATGATCGGGTTGTACACAGACCGGGAACGACGAACGATATTGGCAATCGGGTTGTCCGCTGGTCGGGAAGACGAAGCCGGTTGGCATTCGGTTTTACGATTTAACGATGATCGGGAACGTGTTGATTGCTGATTATTCGGTGGACGACAATAGGATGGAGTTCGGGAACTCGGCTGACCATGATCTAGAACTTGCCTGATGAAAATCGTGAATAACGGTATGATGGAGCTCGGGAACGACGATGATCGATAAGAGTTGTCGATGAACGGGAACGACGAAGCTGGTTAGTTTCACGATTTAGTGATGATCGGGCTGCTGACGATAGGCTACGACGATGTAATAACTAACTAACTAACTAACTAACGTTACTATAATTACTGATACGATGTCGTATAAGATATTGGATTGGCGTTCGATAGCATACTTAAATAATCCGCAGAGGCCACATCTATTTGCGACTAGATCAGAAGTAGAAACGAGTCAAGTCGCTGGCCGCAGAACTTGGGGTGCTAACAAAGATATCTGTGCGGGACAGAAAGTCGAAGTCTCTGTGCGGGACAGAAAGCCGAAGTCACTGTTTGGGATGGCAAGCCGAAGTGCCTGTGTGGGGGCATAACGCGAAGTATCTGTGTGAAACGGAAAGCCGAAGCCTCCATGTGAGACAGAAAACCGAAGTTTCTGTATCTCTGTGTGGAACATTAACATTAGAACAAACAAAAAACACTTTGTGTGCAATGTATCAATAGAACCGCCACAATAGGAAATCCTCTTCATAATTTACCAACACCCCACCTTGGTGGATATCAATCGCCCAGATGTAACAAGTTGACTTAAACGAAAACTAAAATACTAAAGGCTCAGCTGGTATGAAGTAAATGCGAATTAGTCTCTATTGATTACAGCAAGCGAATGAGTTCAACGCATGACTGGGGTAGATGAAGGTACTGTTGAGTGCATACTGACACACTGCTACTACGATGGTAGGGGAAGACCGCAGGTGTTGTTGTATTATTGACCTCTGATAAAGCAATAGACCGGTCCGTGGTAAGTTATGCGGCGCCAGTGTGGTATGCAAACGTTAGCTCTATGCAGTGGAGGAATATTGAAACCTGACGGAATGCCGCCTGTGCAATACAAAGGTGTCCTTATGACACCTGTGGACCATCAACATCAGGAGCCGAAGAATTTAGCGGTACTTCATCACAAACGATGTTGCCGATGTAATACCTGCTTGGAAGTTGTCGCCAAGAGCATCCATGCTTCTCCCACCCATGCCAATTAGGAGAAATCTAATGGTCTGGAGAGATTATCGAAGGTAAAATGGAGGCGTTCTAGATCAATGAGCCTATCAGACCGGCATGGATATCATTCACACCGCTGCAGTTGGAGAATATCGCAACACATGTAGTTTAAGTTAGTCCAATTAAGATCCTGACTATACATCCACCTCAATACGTATGGGCCCCAAATATACACCACGATACCCAACACATGCCCTGCATTTTAGAGTGGGAACGCCTAACACGCTGCATCTGTTTAACTGCCCAGCTAAACCCAATCACCTATCTCCTGATTTTTAACCGGTTGTAGACTTTTTGAATCTAGACACGGAAGAACCAGATATTTAAAAAAAGATACAACCTCATATCCCTGTATCATCCTAAATAAATAAGTTTTTTGGGAAAAAAGTGTTTCAATTCACTTAACCTGAGGGTATATCTCTGTCGACAAATCCGACTGATGCTTTTCAGCTTCGATGTGCTTATTGTTACATTAAATAACCGATTTTGTTGCAAGAAAGAAATTCTATAATCTTGCGTAAATTTAAAAAACTTTCAATAGCAACAACACTGACACACTATTACAAGAACTTTACATAAATTTCAGGTTGTACTACAAACTGCTATACAAAGTGAGAAAAGAAATAGAAATTCTGAAACCTGTACACAAAGTGAAATTTAGGAATGCAAGAGAAAAAGAAAACCTAACCCATTATTAAGTAACAAACACAGGAGTTGGGCAAAAATATGCAGTGCCTTTTAAGCTCAAACGTTCTTCTTTGTGCAATTTCTTTTTTTTTTCATGTATTTGTGTGTTTTATTGTAGCGCTTCCTTTTTATTATTCTTTTTTTTTAAGTAAAATAACTTAAGCCCATCTTAGGCTTTGGGTTATGAGAATAGTAGTTTGCAGTAATGCGGTATGGGAGCACGTATAGCCCGACAAACACGGCAGAAAAACATTGCAATGAATGAAAAGGAATGCTGCATGAAAATGTTTTCGTTCCTTTAGGCAGGATAATCGTTTACTACTGCCATTTATGCCTGCTAGCTGTAGCTGACGTAATCCTGGGAGTTTAAATTGCTTAAAGGCTGGCTGTGTGTCTAAACGGATTTAAAACGCCTATTCAAATACGGCCGCCAAAAAGTGATAC
This sequence comes from Musca autumnalis, assembly GCF_047663935.1. Classification (NCBI taxonomy): domain Eukaryota; kingdom Metazoa; phylum Arthropoda; class Insecta; order Diptera; family Muscidae; genus Musca; species Musca autumnalis. Next base: position 12,551,981 of record NW_027412088.1, on the reverse strand, counting down.
AGGTTAATGCTGTCATCGCCTAAAGAGAGTATCCGCCATACACATACATATGTATGCATGCATCTCATGGTAATTTACCAAGTTCGGGGGTGTGACCAGAGTACAATTTATACACCTTAGCTGTTTGTTGCCATATTTGTGTATGCACGTGTGTGTGGGTGTGTTTGCGTTAAGCTGATTACGTTAAATCTATGCAAATCGTTTACGATACTACTTAGCAAAAGATTTGCCAGACTCAACAAATTAAACGTTTAACAATTGATTTTTAATTCGTGCTGAGATTTTAAAATGCCATTCCATTCATACATGTTAACCAAAACAGGAGTGTATGGGGCTAGTACGTTTTCCCGCCTTGGACCGGAAAGTTCTCAAACCAAATGTTTTCCTATTCATTCATTAATGACGACAATAAACAACAACAACAAGCTCAAATAAATACGTTTTACCATTTACATTGCATATTTTGCTAATTCGTTAATCGTTTTATTTTAAAAGTGATAGAAATCTGCTGGCACGAATTTTAAATCGGGGATAAGTGATAAATTGAAAGCATTTGAAAATTACTGGTAGATGCTATGCTATTGTACAATGAAATAAGCAATGCTGGAGCTAGATTTTCCGCGAATATATTTAGCGGAAACATCGGTCATACGGAAAAGAAAAATATTTTTTATAATAATTTATCGTTGGACTTGAGCTGAATGATCGATTTTTTTTTTGCTTATGAAAAAGGAGAGCTGAAACGACAGCAACCGCACACAATGATGAACCATGCATACCGTTTTAGTGCTTGTCGCCCCTAGCAAAGACCTTTGAGTCTTTAGTCCTCCCCGTGGCCAGAAATAGCTATCCATTTGTCAATTATCAACACATTGGAGGTACAGGAGAATAGAAGCACAGCAGTAGAACAGTGCTGCACTTTCCACATATATCAGTCGATGATTCAAGCAGAACAAGCAGTGCGATACGATTGTGTTGTTGGAAGTCGACTTATCGACTTAAAGCCTTTTATGCTGTCAAGTACTAACACATAATGCAGACTACCCTCTGGCTTACATTGAATAAAAAGAAACATAGAAAAGTAAAAAAGGATCAGTCGGCTTTGAGGTATACTCTCAGCGACAGAGGTATATTCTCAGCTTCTGTGAATTGAAACGCCTTTTTCCCAAAAAAAACGTATGTCCTGTTCCCATACTTTATAAAGGGTAAAAGTCGTAAACGATTTTCATATAAATTTTGTGTACGGGAACACAAAATGTGTAAAAGTGGTAAAAATTGTAAAAACTTTTCCACATTTGATCATAAACTAAGCTTGGGCAAAATTTTTCGAAATCCAAATTTTGGGCCAAATCGATTATGAGATATCGCGCGTACCATTCTAGCGAATATTTTCAAACTTTCGTGTGGGAGGTACCGGAAGTAGTGGACCTATAAGCACCATCACCAAATTTCATTTAATATTCGAAGAAATATTATGATATGCATAGTGTGGACTAACGCAGTATTCGGTTCGGCAGTTGTCGTGCTCACCAGCCATTACACATGCTGGTCATAGGAGTTTTTTTTACTGTTTTTGGGTAATTTTCTTATGGGCTTGGACTTTGTGGTGGGGGTACCCAAAGGAGTAGACAGATAAGACCCTTCTTAACAATTGATTTAAAGTATTACGATAGCTAAATTTTGGATCGAATCGGTTTATCTGTTCGAGAGTTGCCGCACGCTCCATCCTCAACACATGGTTCCATAGCGGGTTTTTATAGTTTTCATGCCATTTTCTTAGGACGTATTTACTTGCCCTTGAAAAAAAATTGCACCGTCGTAATGAGGGCAGTGAATACAAGTTGTTGCAACAAAAATTAAAAGGATTCGAAAGGAGGTCTTAAACTGCACTTTTCCGAAATTTAGTGTGGGAGGTGCTCTAAGGAATGAACTGTAAAATATGAAATATTACGATGTGCCAAGTATAGACCGAAACGGTTAGTCCCTTCGAGAGTTATCGTGCGCATAATTTTTGCAAAGAACTTTGAACTTTTGTGGGGGATGTACCCTAGGGAGTGGGTCGATATGGCCCATCTTCGAACTTAAACTAAACTAAAAATATTACGAAAGCCAAATATTGGACCCAATCGGTTAATCCTTTCGAGAGTTATCGTGCGCTCCATCCACAACACATGGTGCAGTAGCGTGTTTTTTTACAGTTTTTGGGCCATTTTCTCAGGAAGTATGAACTTGCCCCTGAAAAAACTTGTACCGTCGTAATGAAGACAGCGAATACAAGTTGTTACAACAAAAATAAAAACGAGTCGAGAGGAGGTCGTAAACTGCACTTTTTCGAAACCCGAAGTTTAGAAATATTACGATGTGCAAAGAGAGTTATTGTACGCATAATTTTTGCGGAAATTTTTGAACTTTTGTTGGGGAGGTACCAGCAAGAGTGGACCGATATGGCCCATCTTCGAACTTAAACTAAATTAGGACAAAATGTTACGAAAGCAAGATTTCCAATTCGGTTAATCCGTTCGAGAGTTATTTATTGTGCGCTTCATTGCTAAATCGACTCGAAATTGTCTGAAACGGATTTCGTCCAAACATACTTTGGGTCTAAAACCATTGAAAGTGAAAGTATGAAAGTGTATATACCCTCGTTAGCGAAAATGCTGAGGGTATAATAACACTGTGCAACATTTTTAAGGTAATCTTGTGCAAACAATTTGAACTGAGGATTTTTGAATGTACAGACTCCAAACGACAAGAAACCCTAGTTGGGTTTTGTTGTGTCAGATCCAACTTGGATTTTATGTCCCCATCTAAACATGGTTAAATATTGACTTTTTAAAGCATATATCTATATTTCTGAAACCAATGCTAATCTTCTTCTGACCTCTGAAGAAAATTTGTAGATAAGGGCAGGAATAAAATATTTGGAGAAATAATGGACTCGAAAAACTACATTTCGTCACCATAAATGCCGGAAGACGTAACCGACATGAAAATCGAAATTCGTTTTTTGGTGGAATCACATACATAAAGCTAAAAAATACATGCTCTGGCAAAATTTCAAGCATCTACATTTAAAAAATCACGATCGTATACAAGAAATGCCAAAAGACATATTAACATACTGTAATTTTCATAAAACACAAAAGACGTAACCCTCACTATGTATAATTTTCATGTGGAGCGGATCCGCTTATCCGGTTATTTGACCCGAAAGTCCAGATTCAAAAACCGGGTTAGACCCGGTTCTATTGAACCGATTACTACAAAATGAATATCGTATGAACGTTTAAGGAAATACCTATCACATGGTGGGTTACTTTCGCTCTTAATCGGCATATTTCTCCATATGTATAATTTGACTCTAAGGTGACGATATCTCTAAAATGGTGGCTACTTTCAAAAACCACAAACACCATTATTGTAGTTAATTTTTAAATCAACAACTTTTAGTTTAGACGGTTTTCAATATATCTTACAGAAAAAATCAATAATTGAAACAATTGAAGAGGATGACAGAAGACCTGTGCCCTGATTTAAATAAACATCTAAAACGCCATATATGGAATACAATATGTTAAACGGCCAAAAGGAAGTGGTTATTGGGAAGGTTATTGTTTTAAAACTGATATCAAAAACGACTACCAGATTCTACCATAAGAATTTCCGCAAATTTTGAAGCAGTGCATCCTCCATCCTACTTTTATGACAACATTCCTTATGAGAATTAAAAGTTTCATTTAAATTATTATAGATCACTTAATTTATATTAACTACATTTTGTCGATAAATTAGCATAAATATAACAATAAATATAATATTCTAAATCTGATGATTTAAATATAGTCTAATACAATTGAACTTATAAATAATTATAGTGATGTTATACTTATAAATAATTATAAATAACACTGTGATACAAAAGGGGACAAAATTTTTTTGCAGGATTTCTGATGCACAAATTCGGTTTTGTGGGAGTCCATAGAAGTCGAAAATACCTTTGGTTTCTTTGGGTCACTTCAGGTTTTGACTTTATAACGGTAAATGTAGTGAAAAATGGGCTTTCTTGGATTTTCAAATTTAAACGGACATTACTTCATTTTTCCACAACCGATTAGCACACATTGTTTTTCGTTATAAAGGGGAGAGTAATGCCTTTCGAACAAGCCATAGATTTTTAAAATCGGTTAACAAATGGCTAAGTAATAGTGGTTTAAGTGCGACAAAAACGCATTAAAAAACAGTAAAATGTTTTCCCTTGTGCTCTAGGATGCTTAAACGACACCTAACAGTACAATTATTTACTGTTAGCAACTAGGAAATTTAGTTGGCTTTCCAAAATGGGAAAAACCAACAAAATCGGTTGAAAAATGAATGCGTTATGGCATTTTTTGTGTTACAACTTTTTTGTTTTTTTCATATTTTCCTTTATAAAAGATGGGTATCTTAGCATGTATGATTCTAATTGTGATTATCCTGCTTAACAATTACGCACAAGGTATCAATGTTTTATAAAGGAAAATATGAAAAAACCCAAAAAGTTGAAACACATAAAATGCCATAACGCATTCATTTTTCAACGGATTTTGTTGGTTTTTCCCATTTTGGAAAGCCAACTAAATTTCCTACTTGCTAACAGTAAATAATTGTACAGTTAGGTGTCGTTTACGCAGCCTAGAGCACAAGGAAAAACATTTTACTGTTTTTTAATGCGTTTTTGTCGCAGTTAAACCTCTATTACTTAGCCATTTGTTAACCAATTTTAAAAATCTATGGCTTGTTCGAAAGGCATTACTCTCCCCTTTATAATGAACAACAGTGTGTGCAAATCGGTTGTGGAGAAAGGAAGTAACGTCCGGTTAAAATTGAAAATCCAAGAAAACCTATTTTTCACTACATTTACCGTTATAAAATGAAAAACCGAAGTGACCCAAAGAAACCAAAGGTATTTTCGTCTTCTGTGGACTCCCATAAAACCGAATTTATGCATTAGAACCCCTGCAAATTTTCACTGTAGCACAGTGTAATTATAGATAATTATAGTGATGTTCACCTAATTGTGGTCCATTGAAATATCACCATTAAGACTGGGAATTGAACCCAACACCGTCAGATTGCTAGTTTAAAGTTCGCTTAGCCGCCTAGGCCAATAAACTAATTCTAATTTAATTATAATTTTTCATTTATACTACTTTCTTCAAATGTATACTCAATAAATTGTGGGTTACGTCGTTTGGCATTTCAGAAAAATACAATACCAAAAGACGTAACCCACACAGCTTCTAACATTCTGGAAAAAAATGTAATTTTTTTCCAGAAATATAATTCTTCTCTGTCTAAAAATACGGTACTAAAAATTTTCGATATTTTATAACACCGTTTTCATTTTATAACGTGTTTTGCTTCTCCTGTAAAGTTTTATTTTTGTGGGTTACGTCTTCCGGCATTTATGGTGACGATTTACTCCTCAAATTTTATAATATATCTAAAAATTCCATAATTTGTATACATTAGGCACCATATCTCCAAAACTGATAATTTTTCGTAATGTTTTCTCTGAGAATATTCGCTGGAATTTAATACATAACTCTTCAGAACATTCCATTGTTGTAAAATGCCTCTATCACATTGTTTTTTATATATTTTTCAACGACGATTTAATAAATATGTCAATAATGTTGTGAAATCCGAAATGCGAGAATAAACTGTTGGTGTGAACTATGTTTGAAATACGTGTTGTAAAAGATATGATACGAAATACCGCAGAAACAACATGAAATAAGCTTTTTAGAGTTTCAGAATGTTCTGAAGACTTATTGAGAACATTATTTGGAAGATTTGTGCAACAGATTACTTGGTTCAACTCCCAATATTTTAGCAGCTACATACCAGAATTCCAGAAATTATGTACATTTTTCTATATTTAATCGATTTTGATGCCCTAGATGCAATTTTTCCTGTACTGTCTGTTAACCAGATAAGTTATACTTCTTTAGGGCTACAATATTACTAAAGACATCATGGCCAAATTCCTATTCGTTTCTTACATAAAGGCCCCATAAATGCAAAAAATGTAATTTTAGACCGGTTTAGATGAGGCCATAAAATCCGAACTGGATCTGGCAGGACAAAACCCAACTATGGTTTTTGTAATATAAGTTAGCGCCAGTCGTACGTGGAATTCAGGCACAAGAAGGAAGTTCCCCACAGAGGTGTAATGCAAGCATGGTCATATTTGGCGCATTGACACGCACACGACCCGAATGCACAGATAGTACGTACAAAACAGAACAAATGTTTTTATTTGTTATTGTTTTATAGCTTGCGTGAATACAAACTTACTAACACACTGTTATAAGTTGCCAATAATTTGAATACATTCACATTTTCTCCGTTGTCTTTTTGGTCATGCCTGGTGTAATGTCTTCGGAACTGTCTAATATCTACATTTTCTGTATTCCAACCCCTTGTGTAGGCTCAACAATGTTCGGGATGGTGCAAACGCATCAAGTCCTATAATTTCCTAATGTCATTTGTGAAAGGTTGAATTCGCATTTAAACGATTTTACCGTCTTTTTCCTCGTGAAGATTTTTCAAACATCCGTCACCAAATCTGCGTTCACCTCATGGGCTGCGAAGGTGAGCATAGCACTACACGTCCTGGTCGATGCTAACCGAATTACTACGACCGCTAACGTCACGTCGTCCGCACATCACAGCCATCTGCGACAATCTGAGATATAGGAACAAGATCCATGTTTACATGTTTACAGCATACACAAAAAAAATTTGATTGAAATGATTTGTTTTACATATTTTCGTTCATGATGTAGTGTGATTTTTCATACTGTACAGGTACCTCACATAAGGTACATGTGCAGTTTCTTATACCCATCCGAAAGCCACTATTTTTCAAAAATATATAATATTTTCATGAGATGCAAAATCACTTTCCTATTTTTCCTTACATTCCCATTATTTAGTCTCATATTTCCTCTCTTGTTTGGTAAATGCTCTCAACATTGTTCTCTTTTTCTTTTGAATGGTCTCATCGTCTCAACATCACTGTACCAATAAACCACAATAAATAATATAATCTTTATTGAAATATATTGAAAATTTTACAATTCATAACTCCCCCGAAGATTTAGGCTTGTCTGCAGGAGTAACTTAAGTATAATTTTTATATTTATATTATAAAATGCTTAAGAGTTCAGCTGTATTTATTATTATATTTTAATTCATTCGTAAATCAATAGAAAAAAAAATTATTGACAATTTATAAAATGGTTTTTAAACAATTTTTTTCTTTTAATTTTACACCTACAGTGCATTTGTTGTCGAAAAAAACAAAGTGGTTGTACGATATAGTTCGCATCTACAATTTTTTTTAATTTCTTTAATATAAAGGCAACGTCTAATATCTCAGCTTAGTGCTGATAGGCTCAATATGTATGTATATAAGGTTCATATTGTTATGCTATGCTCACAAGACAATAAAAACTATAGTGAAAATCATTAGAAGAAGCGGCAAATAATTACAATAATACAAAATTAAAGCATTATAACAAGCAGCAAGACTCTGGTTTGGTTGGTCTGTGTGTGAATCCATTAAATAAATTCCAAATAACTCTTCAGTATTTAAAAAAAGTTTGACATGCCTTTCAACTTTTGCGAAAGGGAAATGCTTCCACATCACTAAGCAAAATTAATTAGTTACACTTTCTCAATCTAAGATGTTTCCGGGCAATAGTTCTCTTTAATCTAAACAATAATTTCGAAGAAACTTTAATTAGGACAATTATACATCTCTTATTTCTCAGTTTCAATTACAACAACTTTAGTTGTGATCATTTCCATTCAATTAAAATTCAAACATCCACAGGCAATTAGATGTTGATATTAAATATTTGTTCATTATTTCGCAGAAATTCGATGAAGTGCATATCGTTAGCAAAATGTGGTTGCGATGTACAATTACACATACAAATACATTTTGGGCTTTAATACAACATTTTAAATTTACAAGGATAATTAATTACTACTACATACAATGCAGACTCGTTATGATACATATGAATGTAAATAAAATACATACATATGTAAATTGATAACTTAATGTGGAATAACTCTGAATTAATGGGCTAATATTATTTTCTTGAATTTTGCTTTTCAAAATAGTCAGGTTTAATACCAAAGTCGTTGTTTAATATTTTATTAAAACAAATTTATGTAATTAGTGGGAAAAATGGCGTTGTCTACCAAGGGGTATGGCAGGGAAGACTATAGTTTCGGATCTCGCCACAGATCCTCATCAGTTCCCTTGTTTCCTGTTTTCAACAAGAAACTTTTTTTACCCAAGTGTCAATTGCTCAATCAAAGAGATACGTGTCCAAGAAAAACACTCTGATCCAGAATTTCTTTGGCACTACCTCAACTCGAGCAAACTTCACTTGAAAACAAAACCAAATTCTTCCCACTGCTAAGCGTTCGTTGGGTCTCAACGAAAAACACGTACACAGCAAAAATTAGTGCATTTTAAGAATAGTGTTCATAAAGTCTTGGGTGCCACCATGGTGCAATGGTATGCACGCCCGCCTTGCACGCAGAAGGTCGGTGGTTCGATTCCCCGGCCAGGCAACATCAAACATTTTTCAACGGTGGCAAAATACCCCTCAGTAATGTTGGCGACATTTCCTGAGTATTTCAGCCTTGTAAAACTTCTCTACAAGTGGTGTCTTTAGACACGCCGTTCGGACTCGGCGATAAACAGTAGGTCCCATATCATTGAGCTAATATGAATCGGGGTGCACTCATTGATATGAGAGAAGTCTCCCTTGTCCCGTATGGGATGTTGTGGAACAATGTTGTTGTTATGTTTTTCATAAAGTCTTGCCAAGGTTCAAATTTCTGCATTTCATGAACGGCTTTCATACAGCAAAAAACACTGTAAAAATGCTGGTTTCTTCTGAGAGATTGAAAAAAAAAACAATTTTGGGGAGTTGTTTGGTTTCTATTGACTGCCGTTTCTTCTAATTATTTTCACTGTAGTTGTTATGTTATTGTGAGCATAGCAGAACAATATGAACCATATATACATATGTACATGTTGAGTCTATCAGCACTAAGTTGACATATTAGATGTTGCCTTTATATTAAAGTAATTAAAAAATGTTAGATGCGAATTATATCGTGAAACCATTTGTTTTTCGACAACAAACTCACTGTAGGTCTTTGGTTTGTTAGTTGTTGCGACGATGGTTGTTTAGCATAAAGCGTTTAGCTGTATTTCAGTTAGGTTGTTGTGTTGTTGTTTGTTGATACAGTGTCAATGCGATGGTGAGACCATGAGACCATTCAAAACAAATAGAGAGCAAAGTTGAGAGTATTTATTAAACAAGAGAGGAAATAATGGGAACGTAGGGAAAATAAGAAAGTGTTTTTGCATCTCATGAAAATCTTACATATTTTTTTAAATATATCATGTATCTTATGTGAGGTACCTGACAGTATGGAAAAACTAAATCATGAACGAAAATATATAAAATTCATGAAATATTTATTCTGTAAAACCAATTTATTGGTATTGCTAATTATAGCAATAGACCACACTTTCGACGGTGCCCGGTCTAACAATTAGGAGGATTGGTGTTATTTATTCTTCGCACTAAAAAATTCAATTTGTTTTAATAAAATATTAAAACAACGACTATGGGATTAAGAAGACTATTTTGAAAAGCAAAATATAAGTCGTCACCCCAAATATAAAACGCAACCCTCCTTCCTGAATTTTATTTTACATAAGCAAAGTGAAAATAGGGAGAGTTCATACTGAAAACAGTTTTGTTACGATTTCAAAAAATTCAAGGAACGACAAATAAATTTTTTAAACGCGCAACAAATTGAACTGCGATTGAAATGTACAACAAATGCAAATGTTAAAGTAGAGAAATTGTGAAAATCGAATTCATGAGTGGTTTAATTATGTTAACCCCAATCTATACATTTAAACCCTGCAAGCAAAAACTATCGCGGAAGTGACTTAGGCGTGTCGCCCAGGGCGATGAAAACAGTCGCGGCGATAGTCGCAGAAGTCACCCTGAAGTGACCTCCGTTGTGAAGAAATGAACCAGGCCGGGGTGTCGTCTTGGAAGTCACTCCAGCGACACTTCTAGAAGATCATTTCCGCGATAGTTCTAGAAATTAAAAAATTTATTTTTTTTATTTGTATTTTTTTAGTTTTATTTATTTTTTTAATATTTTTATTTATTTTTTTATTTCTCTTCTCTTTTAGAGAAATTATTCTTTGCAATTCCGCCTACATTAATTTTGTCATTTTAAAAATGTGATGTTTTTTTGCCTGACTTGGGAAGCGAACCCAGGCCTTCAGAGTGCAAAGCGAGTGTGCTTACCACTGCACCACCGTCTCATATAATCATCAGATAGAAAATGTTCTATATTTGTTCAAATGTGTTGAATCATTAAATAAATGTAAACAATCGCCTTGGAAGTCACTCAGAAGTCACTCCGAAGTGTCGGCATACGCGATAAAACGTAATCAGAATAAGGCTATAGAAATTGTTTGTGTAATTCACCGACGATCTTCCTTGGGGTGTCTCCGGAGTGACCTCTTAGGCGAGGGAGTGCGAAACTAACTTCCAATTGCTGGCAGGGAACATCTTAATCCCAACGTACATTCACATAACTCATATGGATAATATACATATGAATAGAGAATTATTTTAGAAATGTCCGTGTATTCAACTTATGATGTCACAAAGCCAACATCATCAGATAGGTCATAACAAACTACGAAAATCAAAAAATATTTTTTGTCTCGTCCTGATTTCGATAGGTTTCAAGGACATTCTAGGAAATATCAACTGCAACTTCATTGCAAAATGCCCAATGGACTTGCTGTTAATCTTATTTGTAAATGACTATAAACGATTTAATGCGATTAGAATATTTAAAAGAGCGTTCGCTATTTGCTCATTGAATGACGACCATCATCATTATCATCATCATTGCTTTGCTTTCCAACCTAGAGTATCCACATCATCCAAACACATTAACTATAAGCACCACTTATACCCACATATGTCCACTGACATATTTTCCTGCAGATGTAACATCATTAATGCAGCCACAATCATCATTGGCAACAACCAGTCGTTGGGTGCTTAGTCAACACGTAATTAGTAGATAGGTTGCAATTTGTTCGTTAATTGCAATATGCAATAGGTATGTACGAGTAGACATTTAGAATCGGAAGAGGCTAGAAGGATTTAATTAAAAGGACTAATGTCTGATTGATTTTTCAAAATCGTGGTATAAATTATATCCCGATTTCTTGCATAAGAAATCCTATGGACTTAAACGAGTTTATGTAAAAGAAATTTTAAGAATATTAACCTTCAAATGAGTACTGTGTATTCCGTTTTTTAGTGCGATACTCTAACTCTCTTTTATACCCTCCACCATAACATAAATTTTTTGTTCCGTTTGTAACCCACCGAAATATTCGTCGGAGACCCTATAAAGTATATACATATATTCTTGACCAGTATAAAATTCTAAGTCTATATAACTATGTCCGTCTATCGGTTGACATCAAAACCCAACTCGCAATATTTAATTTGGTACAGAAGTTTATATTACTCCTAGGATGGTTGGTATTGAAAATGGGCTATATCGGTACACGTTTTAATATAGCCCTCGTATAACGATATCTCTAGATTTTCGGTATTTTAAAGGTTGTGGCTTTAATATCAAATCGACATTACTGAAATTTGGTATTTAGTCTTCGTTGAGGGTTATCTTGCGGATTTTCCATTGGTGCCGTCCGGGTTTCTTGAAGGTTTCAGGCCATTATCTCAGGATGTATGGACTTGCGCCCGAAAACAATTGTACCATTGTAAAGGAAGCTGCAAGGACAACCTGCTTAAAAACTTTCAAAACTATCCGAGAGGAGCTCTTACACTTCATTTTTCCGAATTTTGTGTGGGAGGTACCCGAAGTAGTGAACCGATATAGTCCATATTCGACCTCAATCTATATCTAGAAGGAATAATATGATGTGCCAAGTTTGAACCAAATCGATTGTTCCCTTCGAGAGTTATCGTTCACACAATTTAATAGAATATTTTGAACTCCTCCCCCACGTACCCGAAGGAGTAGACCGATATGGCCCATATTCGAACTTAAACTAAGTTTGGGCGAAGTGCAAAATTTGGTTCGAATCGGTTGATCTGTTAGAAATTTATCATGCACATCAGCCAGCCAGACAGATGGATATGTCTAAATCGACTCCAAATTGTCTGAAACGAATTTCGCCCAAACATTCTTGGGGTCTGAAACCGTTATTTCGATGAGGAACATTTTTGGTCATAGCAAGGGGTATAAACACCTTCTGGTCTTCTACAAATTTACGATTTGAGAACTTCTGGTTTTCTTTGAAAATAACTTTTGGTTTTCTATGAAAATACATTCTGGTCTAGGAAGAGACTCCTGGTCTTCTATGAGTAGACATTCTACTTTTGTATGAGAAGAGCTTCGAGTTTTCCTTGAGATAACCAAGAAAAAAAATATTTGGTTTTCCATGAAAAGATATTTCTTTTGTTTTTTTTTTTTTTTAAAAAAAACTTTCTGATCTTATATGACAAGATACTTTTCTTATTGTATGAGTCAATGAGTATGGATTTTAATCATTTATGGCAGAGAACAGTTTCTTCAAGACAATCGTTGAGTGAAAACGGTAAAGGGAGCAAATAAATCAGTGTTTTATTAAAGTAATGCTGCTTTTAAGTAAATTACATTCCCAATGGCGTGACGTAGGGAAGATGGAAGATACCAAGGAACGGTCCTGACCGGTTTTAACATGGCAAAGCCCAGGATTTATCTTGGTCCCTCTTTCATCTCAAGTGGACACTGACCTCCACGTGGTGTCACCTGGGGAACTTCCTTTAACACCCGTTAAAGGTAGTGAGCTAATATGTGCCGCGCGTTCACCCATAAGAACGTTAAAAACTTGGGTTTGGGCGTCGGGTTAGTAACCCTCCCCTTGAAAAAACAGCCTACTATGAAAAAACGAAAGAAAAGAAAAACAAACCCCTCTAAAGTTGACGAACCCCGCAAACGTTTTAAGGACCATGATCTGTGAATCTGCACCTGGATTGTTCGCACTCTTTACAGAGAAGGTGCAGTCTTCGCATTGGCAGACGTACTTGAAAAGTACAAGGCCGATATTACTGTCATACAGGAAATACGATGGAAAGGCGTCACAACAACACCTAAAGGTGACGCACTGTATTATAGCTGCCATGACGTAAAGCATGAGTTTGGTTGTGGATTCGTAGTTAGTCGGAGACTAAAACATCTGATATCCAGCTTCACCCCAGTGAATGAAAGACTTGCTGCAATTCGAATAAAAGCTAAATTCTTCAACATCAGCTTTACTTGCGCTCATGCTCCCACTGAAGAAAAGGACGAACAGACCAAAGATATATTTTACGAGCGCTTAGAAGAAACATATGACTGTTGCCCTGCCCATGACATTAAAATCATTCTAGGCGATTTTAATGCCAAAATTGGAAAGGAAAATATCTTTGGTCCAACAGTCGGGAAATTCAGTCTCCACAGTGAAACATCTGACAATGGTATGAGGCTGATAGACTTTGCAGCTGGAAAAAACATGGTAGTTAGCAGTACCAGATTTAATCATCTCGATATTCATGAGGGCACCTGGCTGTCTCCAGATCAGAAAACAAGAAATCAAATTGATCATGTTGTGATAGATGGAAGACATTCATCGAGCGTGTTGGATGTACGATCGTTCCGAGGCGCAAACTTTGATTCGGACCACTACCTTGTTGCAGCAAAGGTACGTACCCGCTTAAACGTAGCAAACAATGTACGAACAGATACAACACGAAAGTTAGACATCGGTAAGCTGCAATCACAACAGATAGCCACAGAATATTCCACTCAACTAGCCCAATTCCTTAATCAAAGCACTCTTCATCCCGATGACATATCAGCGCAATGGCAAAGCATTGCCCACTCCATACAAACAGCCGCAAAACCCATACTTGGATACCAGAGACCTCCACCAAGGAATCCATGGTATGATCAGGAGTGTCGTGCTGCCACCGAAGAGAAAAATGCGGCATATAGGGCTACTTTACTATTCGTAGCAACGCGTAGCGCACGAGAGAGATACAGGGAGAAAAGGAGAGAGGAGAAACGTCATTTCCGCAGGAAAGAGAGAGAGATGGAAAAGCGGGAGTGTGAAAAAATCGAGATGTACAGGAGCCAGAATGAAGTCCGAAAATTCTACCAAAGAGTCAAGCATCAAACTGATGGCTTTGGTACAGGCACATCCTCCTGTAGAACCAGAAAAGTAATCTGGTAACTGATACAGATAGTGTACTCAGGATATGGAAAGAACATTTTTCAAAACTGTTAGTATCCAATGTCAGCGAAGACGACGAAGATACCATAGTACCAATCCCAGAAGATGGTATTGAATGTATACCGCCCAGCCAAGATGAGGTAAAGACAGCAATAAATCGGGTGAAGAATAATAAGGCAGCAGGAGCCGATGGCTGGCCAGCCGAGCTGTTCAAAACCGGAGGCGACACGCTGATAAAGTGTATTCATCAGCTAGTTAGCACCATCTGGCAGGAAGAACGAGTACCCGACGATTGGAACCTGAGTATCCTGTGCCCCGTCCACAAGAAGGGAGATAAGACTGTATGCTCTAACTATAAGGGCATAAGTCTACTCCCTATTGCCTACAAGATCGTATCAGGGATATTGTGCGAAAGCCTATGGTCAACGAGATAATTGGACCATACCAATGCGGCTTTAAACCTGGCAAGTCCACCATTGACCAGATATTTACGCTGCGGCAAATCCTGGAGATGCGAAGCAACAAATAGAGAGAAATGGAGATCTTTTCTTAGTTCGGCCTATGGAACAAATGTTCTGTAATGGGCCAGCTAAGTAAGTAAGTAAGTAAATGCCCAATACATTTTATAATTGAATTCATAAAGTTAATGGAAATATTTTATGGGACAAAGAAGAAATCGCATTTAATATTTCATATACATGCATATATTTGAAATATTTAATCATTTGATTGTAGATACCGGTTTCCCGTTGATGATTTAAATTTTGAGGAAAATTTGTTTTATTTCACAATTGACGAGAAGCGTGCAACAATGTTTCTATATTTTATAATTAAAAGTTTTTATTTGTTTTTCTTTTTAAAAGTGTGACACTACATTATTATTTACTTTTTTATAAATTATCCTATTCCGTTTTTCTTTCATTAAAGTCTGTTGTGTTTAATGTATTGGGAATTTTTTGTGCTTTTGTGTTTGGTATTTCTATGCATTTCAATAAAAGAAACAACTACCACCATTTATAAATGTGTGTATGTTTCTTGTGGCTTTTAGGTTTGTATTTATATTTCATCCAAACGAATAGTTCTTTGTACCCAAACATATATATGTTTGCGTCCGAACATGTATTTGTTTGGAGGACCAAAACATATGTTATGTTAGGGACTTTTGCAAAAATATGTACATATAATATCTTTGCTGAAAAATATGTTTGGAACATATGTTAGTTATAAGGTTACTCGATAAATTTTTTTAAGTTGGATATATAACACTGTGTGTAATATTTTGAATTATGGAAAATTAATCATATTCTGGCACCCCAAAGACCTGACAAAGGCATTAATACAACAAGATAAGACATTTTTTTTGCCATCATTCTTCAGTGAATGGCTTTTGAATTTAACATAATGTTATATTACGATATGGTGATATAACATTTTTTTCTTTTATACATTTTTACGTATTTAACCGAATTTACTGATCCAATTGACATACAACTATTCTTGAATAGATCCTTGAATTCATAAATTTCGTTTCTGATACCATTACATGAAATGTTCCTCCTTGGTTGCGATTTTGAATTAACTGCAACCTGTTAATGGTAATGTTTCTATACAAAGTTTCGTAAACATTTTTTTGTTGCATGCATTTTGTCTAGTCTTAGTTGTATTTATGTCTTTGGACCTGAGGCCTTGAATTCAAATGGGATCATTTTAGCAGGCTCATATCTTCTTAACTGCTAAACATTTTGATTTACTCGTAGAAGCAAAGTTGTAGCTCTTGTCGTAAAGGATAAAAATAGTGAACTCATAAAATCCATTCAACCTCATCTGCAACGTCAAAATCGTTAAGGTCAAATTTCCGTTATAATTTTTTCTCGGATTTTGGTCTTTAGATATCAAACCGATCAAAATTGAATCAAACAACCAACTTCAAAAATGTTCCATAGATCTCAATAAACATCTTTCTAAAACATACGAACTCTATAGAAATGCGTCTTTAAGGTCAAAATAGAAAAACAAATGCTATTTTTGTCCTCTTTTTTCGGTTTTCTGTTCACTAGAAACTAAACCATTAAAAATTCAAGAAAACAATCAACCACAATATTGTAGCAATGATTTCAGTAAATAACTTTCTGGAACATCCGATCTCTCTACTAACGGTTCATAAAGGTCAAAGTAGCAAAAAAACTTCAGAAAATATTCGATTTTTATACACTGAACCGTTCAAAATTTAAGAACGCAAACAAGTATAAAAGTGTACCTATGATCTAAGTAAAGAACTTTCTAGAACATATGAACATTCTAGGAATGGTCCTTCAATTTTATCATTCATGTTCAGTAGTGGGATTCTGTAACTCATTTTTGCTGTTACCCACAAAAATCGGTAAAATTAAATCGCAAAATTATGACTAAAAACATAAAGAAAAGTTGGCATCACTGTTTGTGTCGGTAGAGGCTAGCGACTACTTTTTATTCATCGTTAACTTACCGAAAATTTTCGTTAATTATCGAATTTATAAGCATTTTAATTTTACCGACAATTATCGATAACAGCAAAAAATAGTTACAGAATCCCACTAGAGGTTCGTAAATAAGAAACCTTTTAAATTTCCTTGAGTTTTGAACAGTTTGTTATTTCCAGACCTGAGCAGGAGGAAACGTTAACAATAATATATTTGTTAGTGAATTTTGAGCTTGAAGGACCGTTCCTGGAAAAATGCACATGTTCTAGAAAGTTGTTTATTGAGATCTAAGCTACACTTTCGTAGTTGGTTGTTTGATTCAATTTTGATCGGTTTGATAGCTATAGACCAAAATCCGAAAAAAATTATAACGGAAATTTGACCTTAACGATTTTGACCCTAAAGATGAGGTTGAATGGATTTTATGTGTTCACAATTATTATTCTTGAAGACAAGAGCTACAACTTTGCTTCCATGAGTGAAACAAAATTCTTAGCAGCTTCTATCACGCCGCGGTGTTATAATATGGTTAATTTTTTTCGTGTCGCACAGTGTAATTGAACATAATATTTAAAACCAGTTAAGTGACAAAGAAATACTTCATGTTGTCTCTTCAGCTGCCTGTTTCGTTTATGTCAATTTTACTCGGCTTTCAATTGAACACAATTTCTCATATAATTCTGTACAAAGATGTACTCGATGTTTGGTGATTTAGTCGACAAATGGAGCACATCTTCCATGACAAGGTGAATAATGCGATCTAGCACATGTTGCAGGCAACTGCTGAACTTAGGTTAGAGGTAACCTTTCTTTCACGAACATTTGCTGCAGTTGAAATACAACGCCTGTCATCGGCATCAATAATCACAATTGTTACGCAGATGTTGAACAGATTAGGGATAGTTAAATCGACTTTCAATTACTCGATTAATCGGACTTTTTGCAGTCAAAAGTCTAAAAATCGTAGTCGACTTTTGCCTGGATGAAAAATCGCATAATTGATTATCTTGTGATCGATTTTCGAGATTGTCCATAGATTGTTGACTTTGCGGTTTTACACTTTTTTCGGTTTTACAGTTTCCAAAAAAAAAAAACTCTGAAATCGACGAATAGTCGATTATAATCAATTTTCTGCGATTATGAAAAAGTCGAAAGTCGAGTTTTAAGACAAATGAAAAAATCGCATTTTTAGTTTTAGACCAAAATCGAAAAGTCGAAAAATCGATTATTGCTTTTGATTTCCTATCCCCAGGACACATCGAACACATTCTGGAGTCCTGCTGCGATTATTCAAGCTTTCACATCCTTCAGGTTGACCACAGACAATTTAGTTTCTTTTTATTTCTATAGATTCATTCTTGAGCCACGGTCTGATATTCAAAGCTCTCAAGGTGTTCTCCAGATATTGCGTGCTTACCAAATACTCCTTCACCCGAGCCGCTTTCTTGTAGATAGTGTTGTTGATTTCTGACTGATGACATGAGATTGGAATTTCAAATGCTCTGGAGAAAGCTGGTAGCGCATATTTGCTCCTTTGTGGGACATCAGCTTTGAGCTTATAACAAAGTGTATTGCAATTTCTGTTGGGTTATGCTTCCTTTGGCTCGTTGATGGTGCATTGTGATCCTCCCAAGGAATATCGATACAGTTGTTGGATGAGTTTAAGCTACTGTCGGAACGATCGGGTATCGCGGAGCTGTTATATTATTAGTTTCTACCACAATCATAAAAATGGCATATCCTTTTGTTTCCAACTTCAATTGTGACAATTATAAAAAATCGTCAACTTTTTTTTTCAAAGAGAGACATTAGTTCATTCCTGGTACCGTAATTTTTTGAGAAAAAAGTCGAAAACTCATCGCCCTAATATAAATATACACAGAAAAAAAATACTGTATTTCAAGAATAGTGTTCATTAATTTCTCCATTTCAAGAACGCTTTTCATAAAGTAAAAAAATACTGGTTTTTCTGAGAGATTAAAAAAAACAATTTTGGCGAGTTTTTGTTTTGTTTTTATTGACTAACAACCACTACACACCACCAAACAAAGCAGAGACAAATTTTTCTGTTTTTTATTTATTAATTCTTTTCTTTTGTATTATTGTAACTTATCGTTTCTTCTAAAGATTGTAGTTGTTACAAGACGATAACAGCATAGCAGAACAATAAGAACCATATGTACATTGTACATACTTGTTGAGTCTATCACAGCATTCGGCACACAACAACAACAATTTGAGCAAACACTGTTGTCAGCAGCGTTGCCAGTATTTTTTAGACTCATTTCCCCAACTTGTCCAAAACTTTTCCCCAAAATTCCCCAGATTTTATTGAATTTCCTCAAAAAAATCCCCAAATTTTTTTTTACAAATATATTGTAATTATATATTGTAATTATATATATTGTAATTATAATTACAAAAACATCAAAATTAGTTTTATTTTACTATTAAAATTCATATCATTAAACTTGTAAAGTATTCTATACACTTATATATGAATTAAATTAACGATATTCAAAACTTCACTTTCAAGTGATTCAGAATCATTAGTCTCATTGGATTTATACAAATTTGTATAATGAAAGAGTTGTAACATTTCTTTAGCTGGGTCAAAAATTCTACAACAAATGGAGTTGTTAGAAAATTGATTATTTATTCTAGTAACTCGTACTGCATTTTATTTCCGAATATGGTTCAAAATAGAAGACTCTTTCTACTTAAGAATTAAGGCCTGTGTACATAAGCTGCTTCGCCTAGTTGTCTGGCTTTATTACTTCATTTCTGACATAACAAAAATAAGAGAATAAAG
The DNA here is from genome assembly GCF_047663935.1 of Musca autumnalis. Classification (NCBI taxonomy): domain Eukaryota; kingdom Metazoa; phylum Arthropoda; class Insecta; order Diptera; family Muscidae; genus Musca; species Musca autumnalis. Next base: position 12,532,300 of record NW_027412088.1, on the reverse strand, counting down.
AAGGCCGAGCAAATTTCGAACTGGGTTGCCCTTTTCTTTTTTATTCTTTTATCAGAAGCAAGCAAGGTAAGCAGGCGAGGCAGCTTATGTACCCAGGCCTTCACTTGTTGGAACGGAAAGCATATTTAATGCCATCTCCAATTTACGAATGATAACTATCTCCATTGCGATTCGTAAACAATCGTGGAGATTTTTGTGTTGACAACTGGTTCTATATAGAGCTAAATTGTGTTGACCCAGTGAATTGCTGCAAATATTTTTTCAATATCTTCTTCCTTTTTATAAATGGTTTCAATATTTGAGTGCACAGGGAAAAATGCATATTAGCAATGTGCATCGGTTTGAAAACTTAGATTAAGGCCCGTACTTACATCTTTTCTTTAAAATCCCTTTTTGTTATACTTTACTTTAAGAGAAAAAAGGAATAAAGTTCGCATTACCAGGGATTTGTTATTACATCTTTTCATTCCATTTCAAGCAAAACCGTCTGTATACATCAAATTTACTCAAATTGGGTTGGTTAATTTGAATTTGCTATCAAATTGTTCTTGTTTTTGGGCGCACTTTAAATTATAAAAGAAACACAAAGTTCCTTTTAATTTATCTGACACTTATTATTAAAGCAAACTTGTTGGAATAAAAAAACGGGTTATCTGTCCGATATCGGCCAACATTTAACTACAAAAAGTATTATATCCTTTTTGGACTTAGCATATTTATCTCTTTTATAATTGGAGCCATGAATGTTAAATAAAGTTTAATTTAATCATTGCCCATCAATACAGTAATCATTTCTGCAGTTAAGTCCCCTTCACAGTAAAAATGATGGTAAATGTTATTTCAATTCAACCCACTGTTCTAGTACGCTGTCAGTCGTCGAGCCGCATGATAACACTTCAAATCTGTCATAAATTATTACAGCTGCGACCAGTTAGTATATGATGCATGTTATTTGTGCGTCACGCGTGCGCTTCTACTATTAACGTACTGAAATTAAAAGATGATCTGAAGTAATTAGACAAAAAAGAAATTCCCCAAAAATCCCCAAATATTTTTCAGATTTCCTCAACATTTTCCCAATTCCCCAAGTCGAAAAATTTTTCCCCATTGCAAATAAAAATTCCCAATTTGGGGAAAAATCCCCAATACTGACAACGCTGGTTGTCAGTGCATGGTTTTTCAATTAGTGAGTGGAGATAGAAGCTCTCTTTGCGCTTGCTCGCGAGTAAAGAGGTTCCGCATTCCGGTCTATCAGCACTAGGTTGAGATATTAGATGTTGCCTTTATATTAGTTGCGAAGTATTTGACTTTACGAACTTTGTTTTTTCGAATCCAAACGCACTGTAGCTGTTTGGTTTGTCGGTTTGTCAGTTAACTAACAACAATTGTTGCGACAGCGGTATTTGTTGTGTGTGTGTGGTTTGTTGATAGTCTTGTGTTGTGTTGTGGTTTGTTGATACATTGTCAATGTGATCGTGAGACGATGAGACCGATGAAAATGTAGGGAATAACAGGAAAGTGATTTTGCATCACATGAAAATCTCAAATAGTATTGAAAAAATAGTGGCTTTCGTTTGGATATAAGAAACTGCACATGTATCTTATGTGAGGTACCAATACAGTATTACGAACGAAAATATGTAAAAATTCATGAAATATTTTTTTTCTGTGTATGTGTGCAAGCAATTCTATTAAATAATTATGTTTAGCCCCCAAACATGTTTATATGAATAGTAGACGGGTGTGGGATTTCAATGAGCAATAATATGAAATGAATATTTTAAATTTATGCACAAACAAATGTGATTTGTTTTCTAGACAACTCACAACAGCAGCAGCATCATTCCCCATTCTGTAGGGACCAGCAGTCCGTCGCTGTAGTTGCTGCTGCTTCTTTTTATGTTGATGTATGAAATTAATCAATTACTGAATTAAAAATTATCAAAGCGCAATAAATTCAATTTAAAACCGAGAATAGAGACTTAACTTGTTTTTCCATAATTAAATATGCTCTCAGATGGATGGTTGGGAGAATGAATGGGTGGAACGATGTATGATTATCGCTGAATATGCAGTAAATAGCTTTTTCACTCAGCTATGCGGCAGTGGGAATTTAAAGTGCCAAGGCGAAATGCATGGGGGCAATTGATTTCGTATTCATGTGAATGACATTACAAATAATACTATTATTGTAGGTCAAGAGCTGTAATAATTCAAGAATTTATAATTATCTCAATGAGAATAAGAAAATTTTGCTTGTGGTAGAATTCAATGAACCACAATTTATTAAAAAGTGGGGAGTTTAATTAGTTGTAAGTTTATATATGATGCATATAATTTGAAGAGTTGTTTAGAAGTATTGGCAAATAATTACGCATAACATTTGCATAATAAGTGTTTTTGACAGCTTTAATTAAAATGTAAAAAAAATATTAATAACAAAATTTTATTCTTCAAGGATTGATTTAAGAGGGCAAATGATATTCGCTCACCTGCTGGGAAAAATGGGGAAATATGCAATGCAGAATATCTTGAATTTTGAACTTGGATTTGTTCGCGCTACTGTCGGAGGTTTAACAGTTTACAGATATAATATTTAGGAGTATAAACACATTATTACCAACCTATATAATGAAGCTGCATCCAGAAACCCAATCTTAATAGCGGGCGACTTTAATGCTTGGGCGACAGAATGGGGCTGCCCAAGAACAAATGAAAGGGGTCCAATATTATTAGAATCATTTGCACAACTAGACGTTGAACTTTTAAACTCGGACAGCACTCCAACATTCAATCGAAATGGTGGAAGCTCTACAATCGATATCGCCTTTGCCAGTACAAACATCTACGACCACTTTAACTGGAAAATAAGTGACATGTTCACTTATAGTGATCATAGTGCCATAATCATTAGTCATAACGATGCTGCAACAGTAACATCAATGGTTCGAACGCCAGAAGTAGCTGGCTGGAAGAGAGACTCACTAAATAAAGAAATATTCGTCCTATTTATGGATGGACAGTTGCTTAAATTATTTAAAAAATGCTTGGAATTGGATCTTTTCCATCAATATGGAAAAGGCAAAGGTTACTGCTACTGCCTAAACCCCTCCTCATATCACGCACTGTGCATGATAGATACATGCGGAAAGCTCCTTGAGAGCATTATCCGCGATAGATTGGAAGAGTGCATCGAACGTGCAGAAGGCTTATCAGAATGTCAATTTGGCTTCGGAAAAAAGAGATCTACCATTGATGCAGCAAAAATGGTAATCGACATTGCAAAGGTAGCTATACATGGTCAAAGCTGGAAAAAAGGGACGAAAGAATATTGTATGGTCGTAACACTAGATGTTAACAGCTAATTGGGAGAATATTTTAAAGGCTCTGCGACGGTTAAATGTCCGGGCATATCTTGTTGCTATAATCCAGGACTACTTCCGCAACAGAATCCTGATATATGAGACTGAAGATGGTACAAAGGAATACCAAATAACAGGAGGAGTACCACAAGGATCCGTTCTTGGACCGCTTCTATGGAACGTTAAAACAGTTAAAACTTCCAGAGAAAGCTGATTATTGGGTTTGCGGATGACATCGCGCTAGTCATTGTTGCAAAAACAACTGAAGAAGCAAGAACAGTAACAGAGGCCAGCATACAGTAGACTTGCGCTTCGTGTATGCTGTGCCTATAGGACAGTGTCTAACGATGCAGCCTGTGTTATCGCTGCCATGATACCCATTGATATCCTAGCTAGAGAATCGGAATCCATATTCAATTCAAGGAACTCACAGGAACCCGGATATGAGCCCGAGGACGCAAGAAGACGAAGCATTGTCGAATGGCAAAATAGATGGTCAGCAGCTACAAAAGGTAGATGGACGTATACGCTGATACGAAATGTGGACACTTGGTCAAATAGACGACATGGATATTTAAATTTTTATCTTACCCAATTCCCCTCCGGACATGGTTGCTTCAGGTTCTACTTACACCGTTTTGGCCTTGACTGCTCCCCTAATTGTCCTTGCTGTATAGAACTTGTAGAAGACCAATCCCATGTATTCTTTTTGTGTCCTCGATTCATTGTAGAGAGGGCACACTTAGAGCAGAAAGTTAATAGTGAACTGCGTATAGAAAACGTAATAGAAATAATGTTGGTGTCTCCCGAAAATTGGGAATATGTATGCGAGTAAGGACAATCATATTGGAACTTCGTAGATAAGATGAGATTCAAAGGCGAATAATAAATAGCAGTGTTCTTTAGAACATTCCCCCCTGCGACGAAATGCTTGTACGGCGGTACCGCAGGGATAGTGGATCAGAGTAAAGGGGTTATTTTAGCGTGTTAAAGTCTCCTCTCACCTGGCGAAGCCAGATAGCCAGAGTCTTTCGACGATTTTTTACCCGTCAAAAAAAAAAAATGCGGAAATATGCTAGCAATCTCATTGGTTAAAAACTGCATCAGTATTTTCTTGTCAATACATTGCGAGGAAAATATTAGAATTGATATTAAGATTTCAAATTAAGTTAACATCACATACAACTTAGTGAACACGTCGAATGCCATACTTAGTTACAATATAATGATGCTAGTTAACATTTATTACATTAAATTACCTTTCCTTATCTATCCTTTAGATAGTTTGTTTCCCTTACAAGTAAAATGGCAAAATCAACCGTCCGTCCCCCTTCCAAAAAAATAAGTAACCCAAATGAAGTCTAAATTTGCCTCTGTTTGACAACATTCAAATTAGATTTGCTATTTTTGTGATCTTTCTGAATGTCCTTTTTGATTGTAAATCAAATCTTTGAAAAAGAAATGAAAAAAAAAACGAAGGAAACGGAGTACCATCGTAGCAGCAAATGCTTATTCATGGAAATTATGCTGATAAAGTTGAAGTCAGCAAGCAGCAGCAGCATCATCAGTGCCAATATTTGTCATCACAAATGCAAATTCAATGAGACATCATTAATGTCATTATTATTATTTTCAGTTGATGTTGCCAGGATTAGACTCAGATAACTGTGAACAATGATGATTTGTGTAGACATGTAAGCAAACAAGGCAATACTACAGTATCTCTGTGAACAAATAGGAGCCAGTTATTGACATTGGCTACGGGTCAATGGACTGAACTTGTAAGTTCCAGAGATTTTGTAGTCTACAAGATATTGAAACTATTGGAAACATTCGCATTTCTCTACAATGTATAATGTTTTAAATTCATGAACAGTCAATGCGGTTAAATTGCTACCACACACCATCAGTTTTGACTGGGGATCTTTGGCCAAATATAGGTTGTTTGCCAGTGTGGCCGTTCATTTTTGCCAGTCATCAGGCAACCACAAAAATAACTAAAATAATATCGCCTTCATATTTTCACAGTATTTGGCTGAAAGAAAATACTCTTAAAAATTAGATTCACTTTGGCAGTTTTTTTGGAAGTATTAAATAAAACTTGTTTTTTAAAATTTAAAAACAACAAAACCCGAGATTAAGCTTGAATTTTTTCACAACAACACTTTTAAAAAAATATAAAAAATATTTACCACAGTCAGGGTACTGACATAATTGGCATATAACTATGAACTAATACATACATACATACCTAGACCAAAATTGTTTCCTGAAAACAAACAAAAACATTATTATTACTTGTTTGACAACTATATCTAATATACACCCCTTTTTCACATGCAATTCGAAACATTCCAGTTGGAATTCGTAACATTTTATTTGTAATTTGATTATTCTATTTGTAATTCGTAACATTTTATTTGTAATTTGTGAATTCCATTTGAAATTCGAATTATTCCATTTGAAAATCGAATTATTCTGTTTGTAATTCGAATTATTCCATTTTTAATTCGAGTTATTCCATTTGAAAATCAAATTATTCTATTTGTAATTCGAATTATTCCATTTGAAATTCGAAGAAAAAAATTTAAAAAAAATTTGGTTTCATTGGTTTTTCGAAATACCAATAAAATGCTTCGAATTACAAATAGAATAATTCGAATTACAAATGAAATAATTCGAATTACAAATATAATAGTTCGAATTACAAATAAAACAATTGGAAATACAAATAAAATAATTCGTATTACAAACAGTTTTCGGGCTCAACAGTAATTTGAATTGGTATCGTCAGGGTTATTTAGAGCTTTTTGGCACATTATCTCAGAAAGTATGTCCCGGAAAAGGGGCCGCGATACCACCAAAAATCATTACCAAATAACCATTACCCTACTAACCCAATAATTTAACAATGGCATATTGCACTGAATAAATGGTCACTAGAAGTTTAAAAAGAAGGTAAATTTTTCAGTACAGTTGAGGTGAATTTGATTTCAATTTCAACACACTTTATAATTTTATTATTATTTTTTGTTTATTTTGCTCTCTGCTGCATTTGATCATGCGCACAACACACTGTACCACACGTACGAACATTAAGGGTTGTTTAAACGCGTTCATGTGCACCACCAACTGTGCCGACGCATACTGGTCGAAACCACTGATCTAGCGGCGCGAAAGTCAAATAATCGAACTAAAAAATTACGAAATATTTTCCATCGTATCGATTACAGACACTTTGCAGACAAAGATTTTGTTTTTTAATGTTTGCTGTTGTAAATATTCACTCAGTTATTCACTATCAAATACAAGAGTTTTTGATGCATAAAATTTGTTTGCAAGGAGGATTTCTACCCCCGGAGACACTATAATACCATATTATAGCTAAATATATTGTTATATATGGGATAACAAGTAAAAATTCAACGAATCGGGGGTACCATAAAAGGGGCTACATCGAAACATAAATCCGTGTTGAAAATGTTTTATAAGAAGATTTTTTACGCAGTGAGAACACGAAATGCAAAATTACAGCCAAGTTGGTTTAAAATTTGGTCATGATATTCAAAATACCTTAAATTGAGAGGAACTGTTACATGGGGGCTATATCAAAACGTGCACCTATGTCCATAATTTTTTGTGGAAATATTTTGTGACCACAAGGAACCCTAAGTACCAAATTACAGGTAATTTGCTACGAAATTGTGGCTTACATCCTCAAAATACCGAAAATCTTAAGGTACCGTTATATGGGGGCTATACCAAAACATCAGCCGATATTGTTCATATTTGGCCCATTATTACCCACAGGTACAAGCTGAGTTTGTGCCAAATTTCGTGGCGTATCTCAATTCGTTTGCAAGTTATTAATTTCGCACCGCTAGATCAGGGCTTTCGACCACCGTGCGACGGTGACACACACACGCTCTGTGCCACCGTACCCATTACTTAGTAAGGAGTAAAGTAAGTAGTTTTGCCATGTAAATGTGTAAGAAATAACCCATTTTTCTCAGCTTAGTGCTTATGTGGGTTCCAAAATTTCCATACTTAAGGCAATTTATGTTGGTGCAAAGTTTTGACCGAATCGAAAAATTTTATTTTTAAGTTTTTGCCTTTTTAGGGGCGAAGGCCATTATTTGTGAGATTTAATTAATTTAATTAATCGAGCTTTTTATGACCTAAGGAGATTACATTGAAAAATTGATATCTAGCGAAGTCCTAATCTTAATCTTTGAAGAATGGACGGTTGATCCGTTCGAGATTTATCGTGCGCTCAAGCCAGCCAAATGGCCAAGGGACAGACATGACTAAATCGACTCCAAATTGTCTAAAACGGATTTCATCCGAACATACTTGGAATATAAAACCCTTCCCAGCAAAAAAGTCCTCCCAAAATAATGGGTTATTATACCCTTAGCATTTATGCCAGCGAGGATATATACACTTTCATATTGGCAAAATGTGCCTTCGAAATAATGGTTTTAGACCCCAAGTATGTTTGGACGAAATGTGTTTCAGACAATTTGGAGTCGATTGAGCAATTCCGTCCTTCTGTCTGTCTGGCTGAAGCGCACGATAACTCTCGAACTGATCAGCCGATTCGGTCCAAAATTTGGCTTTCGTATAGTTTTGTCCAAACTTAGTTTAAGTTCGAAGATGGGTTACATCGGTCCACTCCTTCCGGTACCTCCCCCACAAAAGTTCGAAAATGTTCGCAAAATTTTTACGTACGATAACTCCTGAAGGAAGCTACCAATTTGGTCCATAATTTGCAACTCGTGAAATGTCTACCAGACTTAGATGAGGTTCCAATATGGACATAATCGGTCCACTCCTTCGGGCAAGTTCATACTTCCTGAGAAAATAGCCTGAAAGTTGCACAAAATCCCTTGACACCGTGTGAGGTGGTTGGAGCGCAAGATAACTCCCGAACGGATCTGCTGATTGGGTCCAAAACTTAGTAATATGTTGTCCAAGCATAGTTTAAGTTCGAAGATAAGCAATATCGGTCCACTCCTTCAGGTGCCTCCCCCACAAAATTTCATAAATGTTCGGAAAAATTGTTCGTACGGTAACTTTTGAAGGGAGTGGCCGAATTGGTCCATACTTTACACATCCTAATATATCTGCCAGATATAGATCAGGTGCAAATATGGACTATATTTGTCCACTTCATCCAGTACCTCCCAAACAAAATTTCGGATAAGTTCACTTTAAGACCTGCTATCGAATCACTTTGATTTTTGTTGAAGCAACTTTCATTCGCTGCCTCAATTACACCATCGTTTTTTTCTTGAGGAAACAGCCCGAAGGGTGTAAAAACTCCCTATGGCACCATATGTAGTGGCTGGAGATCCACTTCCATAATGGTCAATGTCGATCCATTCCTTTAAGTATTTCCTCCGCAAAACTTTTGCTATTTAATCCTAATCAAAATTTTTGTCGTTTCATACGCCCAAAATTTTCAAAACTCTCTAAATAAATACGTTTTTTGGGAAAAAATTGTTTCAATATACACAGGCTGAGGGTATATCTCTGTCGGCCAAGCCGACTGATACTATTTTACTTGTTATAGTACTTTCCGGGCCACGGAATTTTATGGGTGTTACGTGGAAGCCGAGCTGAAGGCTACCGGACGGGTCACAGGTTGCGGATAGTGAAAAACCTTCAGATATGAAGGTTAGCTGCGAATAAGTGAAACACAAATAAGCAGTCCCGGACAATCAGCGGGTGGTAACACTGACAAGACGAGTAGATGCCTTCTTACATTAGCGTCTCCAATAACCCAAGTAGCGTCTGTTCTCCATCTTAGGAGCGGTTACGAGAGAACGTCGGTCTTGAAGCAAGCGGTCCGCTATATAAATGTGATTGATAAGGTGAGACTGGATGCCTGAAGATTACGAAATCACCAGTTAAAACACAACCACCACCATACGTTAGAAGATGTCACCCACGCCTGTAGGATCGCAGCAGAGAAAACGATTGGACTAAAGAATAGGGAAAAAAGCCATGGATTAGCTCTAGAACATGGGAAGCCATCGAACGAAGGAGAGCACTTAAAAAGGATATAATAAACACAAAAAATGCTGCAGAAAAACTTATCAAAAAGCAACAATATACGGAAGCTGAAAAACAAGTCAAGCAATTTGCAAAGAAAGACAAAAATAATTTCATAAACGGAGTGGCAGCAGATGATGAAATCTTTGCTCGACGTAACAATCTGACAGGAGTTTATACTGCAATAAAACAAATCACAAACAAAAGGCCAAACATACCGCCCCTTAAAGACAAGAACGGACTCCCTCTTACAACAATTGAGCATCAACTTACCGAATTTTATAAAGAAGCCGATGATAACAGTACTGTCCAATACCAGCCAACGGAACAATCCCGAAACAGCCCGCCGCGTAACATAAATGTAGCACCACCAACGAATGAGGAAATATCCAGCGCAATTTCAAAACTCAAAAGTCATAAAGCCGCAGGACCTGATAATCTACCCCCGGAACTTTTCAAATACGCCGCAGATGTCTTAACCCCCATATTACAACCCATCGTTAGCGAAGCATGGAGCACTAACAATATACCATCGAAATGGAAAGAAGGTGTCATTATCACAATTCCAAAAAAAGGAGATCTAAGCTAATGTGGAAACTGGAGGGGAATCACTCTCCTAAATACCATCCAAAAGGTTCTAGCCTTTATAATACTTGACCGAATCACACCAGTATTAAACCCACAATTGAGGCGCGAACAAAACGGTTTCCGACCGCAGAGATCATGCACTGACCATATAAACACACTCCGAATCGTTATGGAACAGTCCGTAGAATTCAGGTCACCTTTATATCTATTATTTGTGGACTTCGAACGGGCATTCGATAATCTCAATAGAGACGCAATATGGGATACCCTAACTGAATATGGGTTCCCTAATAAAATCATTGATATCATCCGCGAGCTCTACACAAATGCAGAATGTAGCGTGCGATTTAAACAAAAAACTAGCCCAAACTTTACCATTCGCAACGGCGTCCGCCAGGGCTGCGTCTTATCCCCACTTCTATTTATACTTGTGCTTGATAATGTCCTGCGCAAAACAAATTCAGAAATCGAAGATGGCATACAATGGCGTCCACATGAAAAGCTAAGCGACCTTGATTATGCTGATGACATTTGTTTCATGACTCATACCATCGCAGGAACCAGAGCTAAATTGGAACAGCTATTACAAAATGCAAAAACGATAGGTCTCAAAATTAACATGAAAAAGACCAAACTCATGCGCCTAGAAACTCAAAACACTTCCCCTTTGACTGTAATGGTGGACAGCACACCCACTGTCGTGGATGACGTCGATAGCTTCTGTTATTTGGGGAGCATAATCACGAAGGACGGGGGCTCCGATTCTGACGTACAAAGCCGTATCAATAAAGCTAGAATTGCTTTCCACAACATGAGGAAAATATGATCATCCCGCAACATCAGCAGAAGTACTAAGCTGCGTCTATTCAACACAAGCATCAAACCAATACTACTTTACGGATGCGAAACTTGGAAGGTGACCAAAACCATTAATCAAGCTCTGCAGGTATTTATAAACAAATGCTTACGAAGAATATGCAATATTTTCTGGCCGACCATAATATCCAATGCAGACCTTCTGCAACTCACGTCATCAGAACCTATAGAAAGGGAAATAAAAAGGCGAAAATGGAGATGGATAGGCCATACACTCAGAAAAGATGACACTGATCTAAATAAAATGGCCTTCGAATGGAATCCCCAGGGTACAAGGCGCAGAGGACGTCCCAAGATGACATGGATACGAACAATACAGGCAGAAAGCAAGAACTTCGGCACATGGCCAGAAATACGAAAAATTGCTCAAGATAGACAACGTTGGCCACGCACACGAACATAAGAGGTTGTTTCAAGGTGTACATATGCTTACATGCGCACAAGCAACTGTTCTTTGATTTTTTTAAAAAAAAAGTACCCTTGGATTTGTAGTCAGACACACAAGCTCTGTGCCACCGTACTCACTACTTAATAAGGAGTAATATAAGTAGTTATTTTTGTATACATTACTTTGTAATGGGAGACATAATGACTAACGGATCCGAGTTTTGCTACTTTTGTTACTTCGATGCTGCAAATTTTCATTGTATCAAACTGTATCATTATCCTAAAGGCCCAAAAATATACTAAAAATTCATGAAAAATAAATCTTATTGGGAACTACAACTGCATGAAAGGCTTTATCACTTAGCCGGCTCGATATGGAACATATGGGCCAATAGGCCAGGCCTTCAAGCCGAACTAGGAATAGATTTCCACTACTTTGTCAATCCAGTATTAAATACTTACTTTGTTTATTGATCTCATTAATTACTTGTTGCTCCATCGGAGACTAGATATTTATGCTTAGCTGACGGTAAAGGGTAATTTTTTCTTCTTTCATTCTCATGACATGACCAAGGTAAAGTAACCGTTGTTTACTCCATACGGTTAACTATACCAATACCGGTATATACTCGTAGATATGATTGGTCCATATCTCAAAACTGATTTTTTCGACTTTAAGAATGTCTCTTTGTAACCTTATGTATGAAAATATTTTCTTAAATCCCGACAGAAGAAAATTTATAATTAATCTGAAATATTGACTGTTAAAATCAAATGTTTATTTACGAATCCACAAATTAAATCTTTTTTTATGGTCGCAAAAATTCAATTCCCGGAAATGAATTTTTGGCATGCAAACAAGCGAATATTTATGATGGAATACCGCAACTGTAACATGCCACCAAACACTTTTTCAACAAAGAATACTTTCTGAGGATTTCGGAATGAAGTTAACTGCGAATGAATGAATGAATAAATTCGCATAAGTGGTGAATGAATGCAAATCTTAACTAAAGCGTTTTAGAATCATCCACCATTCAAGTACAGACAGTGAATGATTTCCACAAAAAAGGAACGAAAGGTTTTGGTGATGTTAACGCTAAAAATCCTGCATTGAATTTGCTGTCAATTGAATTCGGAGAAGGAACATTTTCACTGATGAAAACAATCGACTTAAAACCACACAATTTGCATTCATTAACACATTTTGGGTGTAAAAAAGGCAGATAGAATGACAGACGTCGAGTTTGCAGTGCACAGAATTTGCAAAGATCCAGATCAGATTTAACACCTCATTTCACACCAAAACGAGAACAATTCATGGAAGAAAAATGTGTCAAAATGATTTTGTGTCTTCCCACCATGAAATGAAACTAAATTTGTGACAAATACCAACAAAGAATTCATAATTTATTTTAATCAATGCAGAAGAGATTTTTCATCCATACAAACCGAACAAAACAAAAAAAGGGATTAGTTAATCCTTTGACACATTTTACAGAGTATGATTAATATATAGACTAGGGATTTACCTATTTGTTCCGCATAACCCATATTCCTGCAATAGTTTTGTTTAGGGATCAAAAATGATATAGTTTTTGTTCATTATTCATTCATTTGGTATTTTTTCATGCTTTTGTTGTTGTTGTGCAGAATAACATCGCCTCTATCCGATTATTCGAAGAATTAGAAATGCAAACTATTTTTGTATAAAACAAAATTCTATTTCATTTGCTTCTCTTCATTTGCTTGCTTAGGGTGCAGGATTTCAAACCAAAAAAGAAGAAAACAATAACCCACATTTTGCAACCTTTGTTGCTAACAACGAACAACAGCAACAACAACTCCATTCTTCCTAATCTCCATGGCTTTGTAGCAGCATACGTACATTTGATTTACAGGATCCAATGCTTTGCAGTTCGGTTTTTATTTGATATTCATTTATGTATCTATGACAACATCTCAACTCGATGCTGCTTACCTTAAGCTGTTCAAGAGTGTCTAAGTGTGTGTGTGTGTGTTTGCGTTTGGGTATGTGTATCTTTAAGTTTGTTAGATAGAATACGAATCTATCGCTCTAATTGTATATTTGCATATCACTACTATTTATTAGAGTTGTGCCAAAGGAACTATATGGAACTATCTAGTTCACTTCGCATGGCCCACATTTTTTCTTTGAACAAACTGCGTATACTTACTATCACACGTTATATTTCATGATGTTACTCATACGTTCTGGAACTAGTACAAGGAACTAGGAACTAGATTACCCAACTCTACTATTTATGTGCATATGAATGTACATACATACATATGTATGTATGTATGAAGGAGTCATGGAGATTTTTTGCAACATGAAACTTCTACCAGGATTTAGATAAGTGTAAGCAAATTGAATTAGAATTCTGTTTGCAAAGAATAATTTAGTGGTGTTAGGTTGTAGGAAGGTAAGAGATATTCTCTATATGGGTACATAAAGAAGAATTCCTTAAGAAAGTAAGGATTCCGTTATTGAACAAGAAATTATTTCTTCTTCCTTTTTTTGGAAATATTATTGTCTTAAGAAACGCATTTTTCAAATTCTATTTCTTATATTTCTGATTCTAGGCCTTCTCACAATTTATTTTCGTTTTGCTTCAAGGATACATATATGGATAAAACAAGTAAAAAAGTATCAGTCGGCTTTGCCGACAGAGATATACCCTCAGCCTATGTGAATTGAAACTTTTATCTACGGTCAGATCGAATGTATGTATGGTATTTTCATTGTTTTGTGGCCTTTCTTGGACATTTGGATTAGGATTAAAGTTCAAAAGTGTTGCAGAGGAGGTACATAAAGGAATGGACCGACATAGTCTATTATGGAAGTGGATCTTTTTTTGGGATATATCGCCCACTAGTGAGTTCAGTGGGTCATCGTATAACTTATGGACCAGTATGCCAGGAAGCATGGACTTGTCCACGGAAAACATAACACCGTTGTAAGCAGAGCAGCAACGAACAGCATCGCATACATTTCCAAAGGATCTTCTAACAGACCTTAAACTGCACTTAAACACAAATGTTGAACTTTTGTGGAGGAGGTTCGCTAAGGTATCTCCATTTTAGAAGTTAAACTAAATTTGGACCAAATATTAGGAGATCCAACGTTTGGACCAAATTTGTTCAAGAGATATCGGGCATACCATTTAAGTGACATTTTTTAAATATTCGGGGGAACTACCGGAAGTTGTGGGCAGGTATTGCCTATTTTCGAACTGAAAGTATGACAAAATATCAGGAAGGCCAAATTTTGGACCAAATCGGTTAGTTCGAGAGTTATCGTGCTTTCCAGCCACTACATATGGAGCCATAGGGTTTTTTACACCTTTCGGGCTGTTTTCTCAAACAGTATGGACATGCCCCTGAAAAAACTGTTACCGTCGTAATTGAGACAGCGAATGCAAGATGCTTCAAAAAATCAAAGTGATTCGAGAGCATGTCTTAACCCATATCGTACCGAGACAATTTTTTTATTTATTTTTTAGAAACAAATCACTTTTTTAGGTTAATTAGGAACCACTGATGTCAAAAATCAACTCAAAAAATTTTTCCGATTTTTCGTTTTCCCGGAAAGTGGTGTTCGAAATTTCGAACACTGGCGCTTAAGCTACATGTATTGAAGTAAAATAAAATTGATTTATTTGCCGTTTTATTGATTTATTTCACCATTTTTGTATGAAAATATGGTTGAAGATTGGTATTGAGACTTCTTTGGACTACAAAACTTTTTCCCGAAATGTGTCAGCACTGGTCCAGGTTTTGGATTGCCCCCCATAGAACGGTACCGCCCGATTTTCGGGAGATTTCAAGTATTTAGCTGCATTATCCTACAGAAATGGTTGCAAATTAATACATATTTAGTCTTTTTTGAGGCTACTTAACTTTCCTCCAGAAATTTGTCAGCATAGGTCCACGTTTTATATAGCCTTCGTTGAATGGTACCTAACAATTTTAGGATATTTCAGGATTTTAGCCGCACTGTCCTTTAGAAATGACAGAAATGTAGTATTTAGTCTTATATGGTGCTATAATAACTTTTCCCCGCAATTTGTCAGTAATTTTCCACTTTTTGGTATACCCATCAATATGTAGGTTAAGTACCAGCGTTCGAAATTTCGAACAGTCAACTTTGCACATCTGTAAAGTCTCTATATTTTGTGAACTTATCCGAAATTTTGTGTGATAGGTACCCGAAGGAGTGGAAAAACATAATCCATATTCGAACCTGATCTATATCTGGTAGACATATTACGATGTGTAAAGTATGGACTAAATCGGTCACTCCCTTCAAAAGTTATCGTGCGAACAATTTTCCGAATCATTTTTGAACTTTTCTGGGGGAGGTACCTGAAGGAGTGGACCGATATGGCTTATGATGGGACTTAAACTATGTGTGGAAAAAATATTACGAAGGCCAAATTTTGGACCAAATCGGTTGATCCGTTCGAGAGTTGACTTGTGCTCCAACCACTACACACGGTGTCATAGGGGTTTTTGCATCTTTCAGGCTATTTTCTCAGGATGTATGGACTTGCCCTTAATGAGACATGTACTGTCGTAAGCAGGGCAGTGAATACAAGTTGCTACAACAAAAATCAAAGAGATTCCAGAACAGGTCCTAAACTGAACTTCTCCGAAAATTTGTGTGGGAGGTACCCGAAGGAGTGGACCGATTGAGTCCATACTCATATAAGTCTGGTAGAAATTTCACGATGTGCAAAGTATGGACCTAACCGGTTACTCCCTTCAAGAGTGATAGTGTGCACAAATTTTCCGAACTTTTGTGGGGGAGGTATCGGAAGGAGTGGACCGATATAACCCATCTTCGAACTTAAACTAAGTTTGGACAAAATATTACGAAAGCCAAATTTTGGACCAAATCGGTTCACCCGTTCGAGAGTTATCGTGCGCACCAGCCAGCCAGACAGACGGACAGACAGACAGACGGACGGACACATTTCGTCCAAACATACTTGGGGTCTAAAACCATTATTTCGATGAGGCACATTTTGCCCGTATGAAAGTGTATATACCCTCGTTAGCATACGGTAACTCTTGAAGGGAGTGGCCGAATTGGTCTATCTTTACACATCCTAATATATCTACCATATATAGATCAGGTTCAAATATACACTATATTTGTCCACTACATCCGGTACCTCCCACACAAAATTTCGGATGAGTTCACTTGAAGACCTAATGTCGAATCACTTTGATTTTTGTTAAGCAACTTGCATTCGCTGCATCAATTACGATGGTAAAAGTTTTTTTAGGGGCAAGTCCATACTTTTTGAGCAAACAGCCCGAAGAGTGTAAAAACCCCCTATGGCATGGTCAATATCGATCCATTCCTTTTAGTATCTCCTCCGCAATACTTTTGATCTTTAATCCTAATCAACGCCCAAAATTTGTAAAACCCCCTAAATACATACGTATTTTGGGAAAAAATGTTTCAATATACACAGGCTGAGGGTATATCTCTGTCGCCAAAGCCGACTGATACTTTTTTACTTGTTGTATTAGCAACTTGAATTCACTGCCCCCATACGACGGTACAAGTTTTATTAGGGGCAAGTCCATACTTCCTGAGAAAATAGCATGAAAGTTGCAAAAAAACCCCTATGACACCGTGTGAGGTGGTTGGAGCGCAAGATATCTCTCGAACGGATATGCCGATTCGGTCCAAAATTTGGCCTTCGTAATATTTTGTCCAAACTTAGTTTAAGTTCGATGATAAGCTATATAGGTCCACTCCTTCAGGTACCTCCCCCACAAAAGTTCAAAAATGTTCGGAAAAATTGTGCGCATGATAACACTTGAATGCAGTGACCGATTTGGTCCATACTCTACACATCCTAATATGTCTACCAGATACAGATCTGGTTTGAATGTGAACTATATTTGTCTACTCTTTCGGGTACCTCCCACACAAAATTTCGGATAAATGCACTTTAAGGCCCGCTCTCGAATCACTTTGATTTCTGTTGAAGCAACTTGCATACGCTGCCTCCTTTACGTAGGCAAGAGTTTTTTCAGATGCAAGTCCATACTTCTTGAGAAAATAGCCTGAAAGGTGCAAAAAACCCCCTATGTATAGTTGTTGGAGCGCAAGATAACTCTCGAACGGATCAACCGATTTGGTCCAAACTTTTTATCTTCTAATATTTTTTGTTGTTCTCCTTAAGGTACCTCCCCCACAAAAGTTCAACATTTATGTTCAAGTGCAGTTTAGAGTCTGTTCGAAGATCCTTGGGAATGTATACCGATGCTGTTCGTTGTGGTCCCGTTTACAGCGAGATTATGTTTTCCGTGGACAAGTCCATGCTTCCTGGCATACTTATCCAAAAGTTGTAATATGACCCACTAAAGTGACTAGTGGGCGCTATATCAATCGAAAAGATTTGACCCCCAAAATAAGATCAACTCGGTGTCGGTCCATTCCTTCAAGTACCTCCTCCGCAACATTTTGAACTTTAATCCTAATCCACATTTTTGTCGGCAAGTTCAAATGTCCAAAAAGAGTCACCAAATTCTGTACGTAGAAGAAAGTTTCTATTCATATAGGCTTCATATACTTTTTTACTTGTTTATATCCATTTTCCAACAACAACTAATGTATCGAATTTCACTCTTTATTTCATTCAGTTTTAGCCTAATTATTCGCCTACTCTTTCGTATTAATTATCTCTGTCCCATTTGTTGTTTACATTCATCCGTATTTGCGGACTGATTATCATTTCGCTTGTCTATTGTAGAACATCCTGGATTGAGGATTCTAGAACAATCTATGAATCAGACAGCGGGAGAGTAGCAGGCGAGTGGGGGAATCACATGGCGAATTCAAATCATCAGTAAAGTAACCTAGGTAAAGTAAAGCTGTGTGCTTAGTAGAATCATGCTATATGCTTAGTCAACTCATGTACGAATAAGTGAAGAAGAGTCAATAAAACATTGTAGAATGGTAATCTAAAGAATCCGCCTTTTTGTTGGTACTAATCGTAAGTCAAACCTAATTCCGTAACAATAACTAAGAAAACGGAAAGATTGTTAGTAGTAGAAGTGCATGGAGTGTTTAAAGTAGGAAGATTGAAGAATGAAATTTTATAAATATCAGTTATATGGTAACTACTCTATTTTTCCAGAGCCATTTATACGACCTGGAAAACGCACAATATGTAATTATATTAAAATTCTAAACGAATAAAGGATAAAATGAGAAAACGCACAGGACAATTGCGTTCAGAATAACCCATACCAAATTTCATTTCGCCTAATAGTCTCTTTTTTTCTCACTATCTATCATGTCATATGCGCTGAAAATGTCCATCGTAATACAGTCGTTAATCTGTGTAATATTGGAGATTTTTCTTACGCCCTTTACTTTTTGCGTTCACACCAGCAAAACATTGCCTGCTTGGGTAGATATAGAATGTTTTTATTTCGAGTCATATGACATTAATAGCTTGTGTAAACAATCTCTAAGTTCTCTAACTCTTGGGTCTTCAGGCATTGCACTACGGAAATATTCAGATTTCTCTAATGACGTGAACAAACTTCAATCTACATTTTCCAAATTAATGCATGCGGACCAACCCAAGTCTCAAAACAAAGTTATTGTAAATTTAAATAAATACGAATATTTCAGAATTCTATCTCAGATTGAAATAAAAGTCTATCAGATTGCTTTATGTAAATGTGTTCGTTGCTGTATTTAAAAATAGTAAATAAATCTGTCTTTATATCGGACAAGATTAGGAGTATATCCTTAAACGGAATTTTACTTCGTTTAGAAACTCCTTTGTCTGTGCAAGGAAAGACTTATGTTTGTTTAATACACATTCACTAGCAAGTGAATAGAAAATCGAAAAGCTTCAATGCTAGAGTGCATCTTCAAGTCTAGTTCCACTGCCATATACCTTTCACATAAAGTGTAGTATAATATAGTATGTATGTGAGTAGCATGGTCAGGCTTAAGTTTCATTGATATATCAATATGCTTTTCAAAAGAAAATGTTTCGCTGGAAGGCAGTTCCAAGACAAGGCAGTGTGAGAGTAGATATACTCCCAAACCACATACAGTCAATGATATGCAAATATGTATATTAGGGTTATGACTTTTTGACTTTTTTTCTCAAAAATGATTTCCTGTAGCAGGGATGAATAAACTTTTGCATATTAATCACTACGCTATCGTTTATTCCATTGAAATATAAAAAAAGTTCACGCACAAATCGATTTTAAAAAAATATTTTTAAAAAAAATGCATGAAATGAAAAAAAAAAATTTTTTTCAAAAATTAGTTTTTGTTGCACAAATGAATAAATATAAGCCTACTAATAACTAAAATAACGCTTATTCCATTCAAATATTGAAAAAGGTCATGAACAAACCACTTTGAAAAATTTTTAAATTTTTTGTTTTTTTTTTTTTTTTTTAAATATATCTTTGAATAAAAGCGTTTACGACATTTTTACGATTCTCAGAATTGAAGAAAATTAGTGAGAAATAAATGTGATGTCAGTTTTATTATCTCATGTGGCTCTAAATTTATTTTCAAATGCACATCTGCTTACAGTGACTTCAAAAAAAAAACCCATCATTTTGATAAATTCAAATTTTAAAATCATTTTGTGCGTGAGGTTTTTTCATCGAATCAATTTATAATTAAGATTTTATGTAATCTTATGGCAAAATTCATCACGCTATGACACAGGGATATGAGGTTGTAAAAAAGTCATAACCCTAATGTATATACTTATAGTTATAGTATTTAATGTATAGACCATGATGGCTATATTCATACATACATGTCGTCACCATAAATGCCCGAAGTTGTATCTCCAAAAAAGTCAAAATGAGTTTTTTGATTGAATCTATACGGCTAAAATACTTGCTCTTGCGAAATTGCAAGCATCTATGTTAAAACGATCCTATTCAAGAAAAGGCATTTCGGAAAATGGGATAGCATTACAGATTTGTTGTAATGTCGGATCCCAAAACCAAGCGCTTCTACGGTTTTGGTTTCATTACTTACTCCCATTCGTCCACGCAGAAAAATATATGTTAGAAATATGTTTGGATCCAAACAAATATTTGTTTGGGACTGATTGCAAACAAATGTATGTTTGGATCCAAACATAATTTGATTGTGTCCAAACAAATATATGTTTGCAACATTTTGTAACATATCTCAATTTAATATGTTTGGGTACCAACATATTTTTTATGGGTGGAGAGGATTTTTGTCAAAGAGTGTAACAACAGGGCTCTCGCAGCTGCGGAATGCTGGTTTATAATAGAGGTGTGTGCATGGTGTAATAGGAGACGTAGACGTTTTGTGATGTGTATGCGTAAAACACGTGAGTTTCGTGATTTGTTGCTGTTAACCAACGTAGCAAGCGAAGAGGAAAAGAAAAAAATGGTATTAATTATGTTGGTCTTTTTCATCAGTGTTCTAGAGAACATCGCTGAGTAAAGACGGTAAAGTGAGTGAATAAATCAGTATATTGACTTTTCTTAAAGAAATTGTGTTTTTTAGTAAATTAAATGTATAATACATTTTATAATTGAATCAAAAAGGTGAATGGAAATATTTCATTGGACAAGGAAGAAATCGCATTTAATATTGGTAATTACATCAATACATTTTCCCATTTCCCGCTGATGATTTCAACTTTGAAGAAAATGTGTTTTATTTCACAACTAAGAAGAAGCTTTCAACGATGTTTCTATGTAATTGTTTTCTTTTTAAAATTGCGACTTTTTATAATTTATTTCATTCAGTTTTTCTTTTAATAAAGTGTGTTATGTGTTTCCTTGGAATTTTGTGTGTACCTATGTATCTTTGTTGCTTTGCCTTTTTTCCTCCAATAAAAATCACCTCCATTTATAAATGTGTTCACATGTTAGAAATATCCAGTGAGCGCTTGCTGAGAGCAAGTGAGCATACATTTCAATGTGTTTCACATTGACATTTACGCTTCTTGCTCTCAGAAAGCGCCCACTGGTGCATGTGTTAGTTTTTATTGTGGCTTTTGGGTTTGTATTTGTTTGCATCCAAAACATATAATTTGTTATATATATTTGTTTGCAGGACCCAAACATATGCTATGTTTGCAGGACCCAAACATATGCTATGTTTGAGACTGCTTGCATACAAATATATGTTTGGTGCAAAATATGTTTGGCACATATGTTAGAGAGACCATTCTTTTCTGTGTGTATATGATGTATGTATATGATATATAATATCCCATATACTCGCCTTCATAAGATTAATATTCCATAAAACAGTTTTTAATTTTATAACGTTTGTTGCTTCTCCTGTAAAATTATTATTTTGTTCGTTACGACTTGTGGCATTTATGGTGACAATATAATTCTTAGTATGCAAACTTACGTACTTTTGCCAATGCCAAAGTATAAATTCAAAAGGAATGAGTCCGTACAGTGGTGGTCACGAACGAAAATATGATGTAACAATGAACTCGTTAATCTTAGGAGAATTTGACAGGAGTACATGTCATAAAAATAATGTTAGTGCTAACTGGGACTCCTGTAGGGCGAGTTTCAATAAGTACAAAACCAAGGTCAATAAAGAATAGTAATTCTAGGATAAACTTGTAAAAGCCTGCATACAGAATCCGCAAGACATTCTCGAAGAATCCTAAGGCCTAAGGGAGTGTCAAACGAAGCGATCGTATCATAGACTAAGTCCGGTCTTCAAACTTTGGATTTGCAGGCAAGTAATCACTTCATCGGTTGCAATAATACTCACAACACTACTGATTCGAGTTGCTGATGTTCCACCCGTACAGCGTGCCTTTTATTGCCAATGCTGGGAAACCAAGTTACTCTATACCCAAAGGCTAAAGACATTTTTTATTTTCTGTTGCAAGTTCTGAAAAGGCTGTAAAATCCAAACTCAATCCTAATCATATTAGTAAAGGGCAGCACGCCCAGATTAGGATGAAATCTATCAAAACCGCACATGATCGAGAAGAACATGTACGACCCAACCTTTACAGCGTTCTTAGATATAGAACGGGGGCATTTAACACTGTTAAGCTCTATGTAGTAAATTAATAATAAGTGCTGCAGAGGTGAATTACACTGTGACACAAAATGGAACTCAAAGTCTGGGGGGTGGAAAATTTCTTTTGAATATGAAAGCCCTTGATGAGTATACTAAGAATCCAAAAGGGAATTTCCGCCATAGGTCAAGTTTCTGAGATATCGCGCAATGATTTTTTTATTTTTTCCTTATAATACTTGGTAAAATAGCTCCATATCTCTGTTTGGCGTTGTTGTAGCTTCATTTTGAGGTGACATGTCTTCAGTCAAATCGATTGGCGAATCTTTTTATAGAACATTTCATTCTTCTAACTCAATGGTTTTCATGTCCTTTTTGTCCTTAATTTCTTGAACCGTAGTGAAAGTACCACAAGATGAGATTTTTCAGCATCCAAATATCCCACAAAAATGTTGCTCAGAAGATTTTAGGTACAGTTCTCTTTGACAACTAATCGATTTTTTCCCGTTTTCATTGTCCTTTTTGACATTTAATCGGTTTTGGTTCACAAATAAACTGTTTTGTTTTTCTGTATATTCGTCATTGGGTATTTATTGGTATGTACACATAACCATTGGTTATTGCTTATGTAGACATTTGGGGTGCTTCTGAAATATTTACCACAATTTACAATTTATTGTAATGATGAACACGTTAATAACACATTTTCTTGGAGTATAGATCCTGTTATCTCAATTTTTGAACCGGATATTTCGACATTAAAACCGATTTTTGAATCGGTTTTAAGTAACCGGTTAAACTTATGTGTATACCGTTAAAAAGCTTATAGGGTTGTCAATCAAATTAAATTAATTCGCTTCTGAAAAATTTGTTAGTTGCATTTCTAGAACAAAAAACCGTTTTCTTAAACCGTTTTAAGGAAAAATATCAATACGCGCAAATATGGAGGGGCGAACAATTCTTTTTGGCGATGAAAGTCGATGAAGGTAATATTACGAACCCGGAAGGACAGTTATGCCGTAGGTCAAACTTCTGAATTATGGCGCGATCAAATTTCGTTAGGTTCTTTGTAATGTAAGTATGCATAGTATAGTATTACCTTCATCGACTTTCATCGCCAAAAAGAATTGTTCGCCCCTCAATATTTGCGCGTATTGATATTTTTCCTTAAAAACGGTTTAAGAAACGGTTTTTTGTTCTAGAACTGCAACTAACAAAGTTTTCAGAAGCGAATTAATTTAAAATCTTGAGCAACATTTTTGTAAAATATTTGGATGCTTAAAAATCTCATTTTGTGGTACTTTCACTACAGTTCAAGAAATAAAGGACGAAAAGGACGTGAAAGGCATTGAGTTAGAAGAATAAAATGTTCTACAAAAAGATTCGCCAGTCGATTTGACTGAAGACATGTTACCTCAAAATTAAGCTACAACAACGCCAAACAGAGATATAGAGCTATTTTCCCAAGTATTATAGGGAAAAATCAAAAATTTCTTCGCGCGATATCTCAGAAACTTGACCTATGGCGAAAATTTCCTTTCAAGGGCTTTCATCTCCAAAAGAAATTTTCCACCCCCCAAAAATGCTGCTGCACAGTGTTATTAACTAATCATCAGCAAGAAGTTCCATTTGAAAGTCTGTCAATAGGGGCATACTTCAGGGAGGGTTGCTATCCGCATTGTTATGGCTCCTAGTAATAAACAATATATTCCAAATTTTAATCTGATCGGTTCGAAAATTGTCACCTATGCTGATTACTTAAACATTATCTTTAACGGAAATTTTCCATAATTTTTTTCTGAATTTGCCATAGCAAAATCCCAAACTGTTCTCATTGAAATGGTTTAGGCGTGAATGGGGGTTCAGTGATGGCGTTGTACAAACTATGGGCATAACAGCATCCTACAAGTGGTTGATTCTCAGGTAGATTTAAAAGCTAGTGACTAAATCGCACAAGTCCTTTGCTTCAAATAGATTGGCCATCTACACTAATGGCTCTACAATGGAATATTGTGAAGAGCTCAGATTCGGCATTCGTAGAAATTGCATCAAAACTGTAGTGATTTCCAGGTGGAGATCTTCGCTATTATGAAGGCTCTTGAATTAATTGATAGTGGTGAAAAAAAGTACGGCTAGACAACTAGATGCCGATAGCTAAGCGACTCTTAAAGCACTTAAGTTTTGTAATATTAAATCTGGGATCGTCAGCAGATATAGGGCATTTATTTCAAAAAATGGACATTGAAATATTAAGGAAAGCGGAATCGCTGACGACTCAAGTAGAAAAGTCTAAATAGATACACCCTCAGTCTTTGTGAGTTTAGACTTTCATCTATGGCCTTTTTTGGACTCATGAACTTGCCGACAAAAATATATAAACTTTTGGGACATTTATCTTAACGACTGTGGATGGAGGGCGTATCTGAAGAAATAAACGGACATAGTCTCTTTTGAAAGTAAATTTAATTTTGGGAGTCATTTATTTCTCAAATTTCGTGCCAACCAACCATGTTAGTTGTTCACCGTAGGCTTTTTTAAAGCTATTGAAAACATGGAATTGCCCGCGAAAACAAATTATATCGTTGCAATAAAATAATATGGAGTATCTCGGATGAAATTTTCAAAATAATCCGCAAACACTGCACATAAGTGAAAATGTTAAACTTTTGTGAGGGAGTTCCGGAAGGAGTTGTCGATATTGTATATTTGAGAAAAAATATTACGATGCACAATTTCGCGAGTTCATATTAACTGTGGCCAAAAATAGAAGGAGTTGTCGTAGGTGCATCAATTTTGGTAAACGTACCTATTATTGACTTACAATCTTCAGGACTAAAAATTGGGTTGGTCGGTCCACGTTTTTATATAGCCCCCATAGAACCGTACCTCCCGATTTTAGGTATTTTGAATGTTTTAGACACAATGACCAACCGAAAGTATTAAAATTTTGTGGTTAGTCTTCGGCAGAGGTATCAAACATTCAAAAAGAGAATTGTGGGCTTAGGTCAACGTTTTGATATAGCCCCCATACAACGGTACCTCCCGATTATCGGTATTTTGAAGATTTTAGCCTCATTATTACAGCGAAATTGCTGAAATTTGGTATTTAGTATTCGTAGGGGGTATTATACCTTCATCTTGGAATTTGTCTGCATAGGTCCACGCCTTCATATAGCCCCCATAGGACGGTACCTACCGATTTTCGGTATTTTGGAGGTTTTAGTCTGCTTATCACACCGAAATGGCTGACAATTGGTATTAAGTCTCCGTTGAGGGACTTATAACCTTCCACCAGAAATATGTCGGTATAGGTCCTCGTCTTCCTATAGCCCCCATAGAACCGTGCCTCCTCATTTTCGGTATTTTGAGTGTTGTGGCCTCAATATCCACCCGATATGACTGAAATTTTGTGTTTAGTCTTCATATTGTTTGTGAGCATACTGAATATATCAAACTCTGAATATATCAAACTCTTGAGAAATTTCCTTAAAAATTTTTTTTACCGATTACTGGTCAAACACGGTCGATTTTTTTTTTTAAAAATCGAATTTTGATTTTCGCTGTTCACAATTTTTTTCAAAATTGATATTTTTAAAATTCTCTCGTTTTAAAGCAAGATTATTAGGTACTTAATAAGCCCACAAGAATATATGATGATCGGTGTATTCGTTTTCGCGCTATAGCCAACACCGCAAAACGATTTGTTAAAAAAGGGGGTATCCTCTCAGTGAGGTGGTCGCAAAAAAAGAGAAATGACACATTCGTCTGCAAACCTCTGCAGCTGGGACCTTTATATATTTGAAGTACTCACTTTTTACAACTCATACAGCAAAAAATATCGATATACACTTTTATACCATTTTTTCCCACTCCACTCAATTTAAAATTTGCTTCAGAAAATTAATAAAATTAGTAATACATGTTTGGGTAAATGTAAACACCATGCAAACAAAAGTGTAGCCAAGTCTACTACATCCCAAGAGAACTTAGGAACAATTTTTGCAGCGACCGTTACTTTTAAATTTTAAATATTAACGCTTAATATAATTTATTAATTTTAGAAAAAAAAACACAAAAATACGTATTAACTAAAATTGTCGGATTTAAATTCTCATGTAGCAAAAACTACTTCACGTATCAGTATCGAAATTCAGATTCTTCTTAACTAATATATTTTCTATCACTCCCCATCAATCAACGAAGTATTTAGTTTTTACCATTTTTGGCCACGGTCGTGACACTGTGCGATGTGAAAAGGTTGTATCACTGCGAGTCACTTCTTATCACGCTCACCAGGTATTTTTGTTGGTCACCGTAGCATTTTTACTGTGTTTTATTTAACTTGTTTTGTTCCATGTATGTTTAGTTCAAATCCAGTAACTCATTTTTAACACAGTTGCTGTTGACCAATCGAACTAAAACTTTGGACACTTTTCAGATTTGGATGAGTATACATGAATGTAACTGTGCCTGAACTGATTTCAATCAAATTTGGCACATTTATTTCTAGACCGAAATCAGTCACACATTCCATATTTCGTTAAAATCGGTAGTGTATAGCGTGTTGGTGCAGCAAATTCGTGAAATCGGCCGAAAATATATTTGGGATCTATATGCAAATATGAACCCATTTTCACCAAAAGCAATAGCGTTCTTCCTATGGTTAAAAAATGATTTTCCCCAATTTTCAGCTGAATCGGACAATAATGTAGGTTACATACAAATGCACAAAGACATAATACCCCTTACCACAGTGTGGTGTACGGTATAAAAATCGCGGATGTGCTCGCCAATTTTTTTTTTACATTTGGAACTCGTATAGTTCTTCTCTGATAAAGTTGAGCGGATCTGGTCCCGCAAACTTAAGAGTCGAGTAGCAAAACTAATCTGGCTAGAACTTCATCTCTATTCTCCATAGTAAGTCCGAGATTAGAATTGCGGTATGAGTAATAACTAGTTACTTTGACATTAGATCAAGAACGTATAAGGGGAAGGAACCAATATTTACTTATGCAGGCTCAGTGAGTATGAATAGAAGAAGAAGACGATTTAGCAATTGCTATATCTCTTCCTATATACTTAGATGCACCAGAAAGAGTTCATTAGGTGAAATTTCTAAATTTCTACCCTCATTTGTCTTCTCCACCAGATTTTGTGGATAATGTTCGTTTTCCTAGGTCGTGTAAACGACTCTGGAGAAATAGAGTAGGACACCCACATGTTTTTATTCCCTCACTTTATTTTGAGAGCATTTACCGTAAAACTACCAATAATAGCAGTTCATTCTTCCATCTTCCTACCCTACACACTCTACCCAATTCTACTATTATGAATCTTTCCTTTCCGTTTTCTTAGATATTGTTAAGGAATTAGGTTTAAATCATGATGGAATTATAAGGTGGAATTATAAGGCGGGATGGTGCTTGGTTTCAATCTGTCAAATTTTTTGATAATGTGAATAAATTGTATGAAAATGTAAACAAACAATTTGACAGCTTGAAGAATTTTCGGTTTAAATTAACCCCGTGTGCAATGTTTCATTGACTTTACTTCACTTATTTATACACGACTTCACTTTAAGAACACAGCTTGACTCTACAAGTACAGAGCTTTAATTTACATAGATTACTTTACTGACAGTTTTAATTCGCGATCCCTCTGCTATTCTCCTGTATTTATACTCGTTTGCTGATGCATAGACTGTTCTGGCATCCTCAATCTTGCATGCCCTATAGTGGTCAAATCCCTGTAGGAAATGTCAATAGTGAATCTATACTGACTTACTACTGACATTGTCAACAGTACTACTGACAAACTGTAGACAACTAATGTAATTTCCTATAGACATTTTGTATGAACGTGTCATTCGAAAGTCAGTACTGACAATGGAACTAGTATGTCAATAGTAAGTCAGTAGTTCCTAAGGAACCATGTGTTGACATTGGAGGTAGTGAGTCAGTATAGACATTGGAGGTAGTAAGTCAGTATAGACATTGGAGGTAGTGAGTCATTATAGACAATGGAGGTAGTGAGTCAGTATAGACAATGGAGGTAGTGAGTCAATAGTACCAGATATTCAATACTCAATTTTTAGCTTATTTGGAACTTTTCATAGATAAAACAGCTATATAGTACGTTTAATAAGAAGATGAAGATACACATTTGTTTAAATACTATATTTCATTAAAGAATAAAACAAATAATATTGAAAATGCTAAAAATGTGCAAAATGCGTATTACAGTATTTTTATCTTTTTAAATGGCTAAGCCAAAGATTTCACATAAGTAAAAATTAGTAAATAAAGACAATGTTTTCAAGGCTACATATAAATAATAAAAAGTTTTCGTTTTATTTTCTTGGTCAAGTCGCACCAATGACTTGTCTGCTTAAAATAGTTCTTCTGCTGTTGCACTTAACGTTTTATCAGGCGATTCGCTGAATGTTGATGTAACATCTAGGGATTGAAAAGAATAAACATGTATAAATAAACATAAATAAAAAATATGTCCTTATATTTGCTTGCCTATTACAGCTGTATAAGTTTGGAAAAATCTCACAATCGATTTTTCCAAATAATTCTTCAACATTGTAATTCATTATTATGTTTAGTTGCATTCAGCATTTCCAGCGAGACGGGACAATATATACATCAGGCTCCACAATCTTCTCTAAAGGTTCCACATAATGTCTAATTGTCGAAATTTCACCACAAATGTTGTTAGTCGCCTCAGAATTCGTACTTTGCTATAGAATTGTTTATTTTTCACATGTCTTTTATATTTTCTTTTGCTCATACTTGTTATTGAAATTATATGCTTTAAATTTTCACGATATTTTATTGATTTTTACAAAAACACTTTTTTCACCAACCGCAAAAATTATTTTACGCCAAACAATTAAGAAAATTAAAGAAAGGATGCTTCGTTGGGCTATGTCAATATACACAATGCTTCTTCTTATTAAGGTAAAGGTATCAATAGTTGACAACCTGGTGACAAAGTGTTGACTTTGTCACCATATTAGTAGACAAAGTGGCGACATGTCAACACATGACCCCACACTTCCTACAGGGAAGGAATGGCAATCGATTCTCAAAGACACATACAAACAGACGGTTGAATGTAGACAACAAATGGTGCAGAGGTAATTAATACCAGAGAGTAATTAATACCAGAGGGGTAATTATGAATTACTTTACAATGTGGAAGAATAATTAGAATAAAATTGAAAGATTAAAACAAATATGGGAAATACTACAACAAAAGCAATAGCAACACAAACATGGAAAACAGTAAAGCTGGAACTGCATTCAGCTCCTGCGTTCATATTTTAGTTCCCTTAGTTCATATAGTTCCTGTTATGCTTATTGTTCCTTTCATTCATATGGTTCATCTCGTTCCTTTAACTCCACAATTCGATATTTCTTGTTCGTTTCCCTCATTATTCGCTGCAATTTATTTATTTGTTTATGTCATTTCATCCAACAAACTATGAAAACAAAAGAAAAGTTGGAAGAGAATGATTTGTTGAACTATTTCGGTCACGAAACTATTTGGAACGAAAGAAATACAAAGATTAATGAACAAGTAAAAAAAGTATCAGTCGGCTTGGCCTCAGCCTGTGTATATTGAAACAATTTTTTCCCATAAAACGTAGGTATTTAGAGGGTTTTATTTGAAGGCATGAACCGACAAATATGTTGATTAGATTAAAGAGCAGAAGTTTTGCGGGGGAATTACTTAAAAGAATGGACCGCTCCAAGCACCCCACACGGTGTCATAGGGGTTTTGTGAAACTTTCAAGCTATTTTCTCAGGAAGTTTGGACTTGCCCCTGCTGAAACTTGTACCGTCGTATGGGGGGCAGTGAATACAAGTTGCTAAAACAAAAACCAAAGCGATTCGAGAGCAGGTCCTAAACTGAACTTATCCGAAATTTTGTGTGGGAGGTACCCGAAGGAGTAGACCTATTGAGTCCATATTGGAACCTCATCTAAGTCTGGTACATATTTGACGATGAGCAAAGTATGAACCAAATTGGTTACCCCCTTAAAGAGTTATCGTGCGCACAAATTTTCCGAACTTTTTCGAACTTTTGTGGGGGAGGTACCGGAAGAAGTGGACCGATATAGCCCATCTTCGAACTTAAACTAAGTTTGGGCAAAATATTACGAAAACCAAAATTTGAACCGAATCGGTTCATCGGTTCGAGAGTTATTGTGCGATCCAGCCAGCAGGACAGACAGACGGACGGACATGGCTAGATCGACTCCAAATTGTCTGAAACACATTTCGTCCAAACATACTTGGGGTCTTAAACCATTATTTCGATGAGGCACATTTTCATCGTATCACAGTGTATATACCCTCCTTAGCCTAAAGGCTGAGGGTATAATTAGCCTAAAGGCTGAGGGTATAAAAAGAAAGATTCATTCAACTATTTCCGTTTCGGAACTATGTTAATGAACTAGTTCTTTCTGGGAAAAGGAACCAGATAAACCGATTCGCTTCGTAGTAATATATTTTCAGGCGAACACAGTGGTCTTAATGTCTCCAAGTGAAGTAACTGTGATGAATTATGGTTTCGAATCCTTAAACCTAACCTGGTTTGGTGCCAAATGGCCGTATACCAAACACTGTTTTTATAAATGCACTTTGCGGTTCAAGTGGATTATCTGGAGCAAAAAATATAGTATAAGCTAGTATTTGAACGAGGGATTTAAAAAAAAGCAATCAAAGTTAAAATTTATCTTTTAACGGCTAGCATTCTACACATAAGGTCAGCTTAATAGTTTTCGAGCTTGAAGGGTAGTCAATTTCAGAAACACCATTTTGTGAAAGCACACTTTACTTTTCATATCAAAGTCAATTCTGTTATTATATAATATAATTTATAATATAATTGTTCCACAAACATCCCATACGGGACAAGGGATACTTCTCTCATATCAATGAGTGCACCCCGATTCATATTAGCTCAATGATATGGGACCTACTGTTTATCGCCGAGTCCGAACGGCATGTCTTAAGACACCACTTTGTAGAGAAGTTTTACATGGCTGAAATACTCAGGAAATGCCGCCAACATTACTGAGGGGTATGTTGACTGGCCGGGAATCGTACCCACGACCTTCAGCGTGCAAGGCGGGTGTGCATACCATTGCACCACCCTATTCTGTGATTATCAACTCAAAATTTCTAACTCATTTCTATGCTTGTTATGCAAGGCAATGATTTTTTCGATTTTATTTTAACCCCCAGTTTTTGTAACTAATTTTTGTTCGTTCGTCTATATTCGTAATAATTTAGGCATCCATAGCTCTGCCCCCAGATGACATACATACATAATTTTTCGTAGACGCGTTCCATATATAGTAAAGAATTCCTCATTTAAAAATCAGCGCTGTACATTTGCGCTAAGGCGAGTAAATCGATCTACAAAATTTGACATTTCCTGTGAGAAGAATAAATTTTTTTACAAAAACAGGGGGTAAATCGCAAGTCTTCGTAACCCCTTAAAGCATCCATTAAACAAGGTGAAACCATGAAGCCACTGTACCAAAAATAGTGCCCAAACACCCTTCTTTTATGCTTGTTACAACGACTGAGATTACATTGGTATGTGAATGTAAAACAGCTCCCCGTTCTAAGTAATATACGAAAGTGAATTTTATCCGAATTTTCATTTTTTTCTCCTTAGTTATTGCTTTGCTTCGATTTAGCAAACTTCACAGAATATGGTTGAGAAAAAACGTAAACTGTGTGGTTTTGTGTTTCTGGCTATTGTGCGTTTTTTCTGCAAGCCTTTTTGCATCCTGGATTTTAGTGCTTTACAAACCGGCATGGAGTCACATATCACATATGAATGTGTAAATACATACCAGAGTATTGGTATTCCTTCTGTTTTCCATAAAAAATCCCACCTATTTTACGATCTTTTAGTCTAATACCTTAAGAAAGATGACGGGGTGGTGGTCTGCAAAGCGAGCAAAACCCAAGCATTTGCATTCACTTTATGCAGCGCAACAACCATATTTTGCACGATTATCTTTTTTTCTTGTAACTCCATCGGGCATTGTTGGTATAAAAGTCGGTATTTTGCCAGCTTTGCTTGCATCCTTTCGCCTCTACTCGGTTGTATAGTTTATGTCGGGCATTATGGTTTTTTTGAGCCTTAAGAAGATGAAGATGCTCTGTAAGTATGTAATAACTTGTAAATCCTTCGAGTGATGTTGGTGATGATGACGATGATGACGACATTCTTTTATGAATTCTTGGATGCATTATGCAGTTCTAGCTGCTAGGCACATATGAAATACCGAAATAAGAGTGAAAGCCCCCAACCGGAAAAGAAGAAGAAAACAAGGTAACTACTACTGCTGGAAATTCAATGAAATGGAGATATATGCATTTTATCGCTTGTGGCTGTTTGCCTGCCATTGAAGTACAGAATGCAAAACATACCATTTGAAGGTTGTAAGGGTTTCTTTCAAGTAAGGCAGTGCCTTGCATCCAAAATCAACGAAAAGAATATTTTATTTCGATTTGCCCTTGATATTCGTATTTGCATAAAACAAATATTAGTTTCGTGTTAAAGAGAAAGGCACAGCAACAATGTCATCATTATCGTCCTCATCAATTGCGGAACAACAAATTTGTCCCAAAATTCCCCTCAATTGCTTCCGGTTTCTAATGCAAACAAATAATACTTCCGCAAGTTATTGCTACATTTGAAAGAAGTAAAAAAGGAATTTGTTCGCTTTGGCGACAGCTACATAAATATTCTCAGCCTAGGACTGGACAAAGAAAAACCAGTAATTGCTGTGGTGGACTTAAACGTTCTATGAATAGATATTTTTTAATTTTAAAAAAGAAATAGAATTTTGGTATCAGAAAGATTGGACCTAATTATACCACCGACAGACACAAATAAAAACCAGTAAGGAAAGGATCAAAGTCGGCCCCGCCCGGCCCTACACCACTGTGAATAGGTAAAATATATACGGGAGCTAAATGCAAATGTGAACAGATTACGATATAATTTAGCACATATATTTCTAGACCCAACACTGTCACACATTTCAAATTTCATCAAAATTAGACATACATAGCGTCTTTGGTGCATCAAATACGTTAAACCGCGCGAAAATATAAATGGGAGCTATATCCAAATCTGAACCGATTTTGATATAATTTGACACATTTATCTATAGACCTAATTCCGAAATACATTCCAAATTTCATCAAAATTGGACAGATACAGAGTGTTTGGTGCATAAAATACTTCAAATCGGCCGAAAATTTTCACCAAAAGCAATAGCGTTTGCATTAGGCTAAAAAAATGATCTTCCCCAATTTTCAGCCAAATCGAACAATAAATGCGACCTGTACGTTGCGAACGGACGGGCGGACATGCATAAATCGACTCAGAAAGTGATTCTAAGCATATCCCTAGAAGGAACTATGGGTCTGTCTCTTTTCCTTATGCATGTTACATACAAATACACTAACACATAATACAATTAACACATAATACAATGTAGGGTATAAAAACATAATTCTTCTCATATTCGGGCTCTTATCGACAGTAGTAAGGAGAATAAATTATAACGTTTTTGACAAAGATCGCATAGACTTATAAAAACTCTACTGCAAGAGGAGAATTTTGGTGTCCACACCTCAAGAATTATTGTCTTCCCTTAGAAAAACTGTTATGATGTATCCATGATCATACCGAATACCCGATGTTAAAATTTCAAAACGATCAAAATAAATTACAGTGTTGAACTTTTACTGAGCAGGAAATGGCCCGACATTTTCGAATTTGGAACTGAATCTAATTTTGGGAGTCATTTCTTTCTATAGTTATCGTGTCCAACACCCGTTTTAGATGGCCACCGTAGGATTTCTTAGATCTTTTGGACTACTATGCCGTGGAGTATGCATGGAGTAGCCCACGACTTTTTTTCAAGAATAATTGGGTGTCTATTTTTATACCCTCCACCATAATATGGAGGGTATAACACATCAAATATTCGCCGTCCTATAAAGTATATGGGGATTTCTCAGTGAAACAGGACACTTTTTCAAAAATTGGTTTTTGATTTCCTTTATTTTTTGCTGAACAGAACACTTCAGTATATTCAGATTTTTATACCCTCCACCATATGGAGGGTATAATTAAATTTGTCATTCCGTTTGTAACACATCGTAATATTCGTCGGAGACCCTATAAAGTATATATAGTATTGATCAGCATAAAATTCTATGTCGATTTAACCATGTCCGTCTGTCCGTTCGTCCGTCTGTCTGTTGAAATCAAGATACAGCTCGCAATTTTAAAGATAGAGAGTCAATATTTGGTACAGAAGTTTTTATTACTTGCAGGATGGTTGGTATTAAAAATGGGATATATCGGTCCACGTTTTGATATAGCCCCCATAGAACGGTACCTCCCGATTTTCGGTATTTTTAAGGTTTTAGCTTCACACCGAAATGGCTGAAATTTGATACTTAGTCTACGTTGGTGGTACAAAACTTTCCCCCAGAACTTTGTCGGTATCGGTCCATGCCTTCATATAGCCCCCATAGAACGTTGTGACCTCAATATTCCACCGAAATGGCTGAAATTTGGTATTTAGACTTCGTTGGGGGTACTCAAACTTCCCCTTTAAATTTGTCGGTATAGGTTCACGCCTTCATATAGCACCCATGGAAAGGTACCTCCCGATTTTCCGTATTTTGAAGGTTGTGGCTTCAATATTCCACCAAAATGGCTGAAATTTGGTATTTAGTCTTCAATGAGATATAAAACAGTTCACCAGAAATTTGTCTGTACAGGTCCACGCTTTCATATTGCCCCATTTCCGACTAAAATTCGTCGATATAGGTTCCCGTTTCGATATAGCCCCCTTAGAACGGTACCTCCCGATTTTCGTAATACTGAAGATTGCGACGTCAATATCCCACCGAAATGGCTGAAATTCGTTATTTGTTCTTCGAAGAGTAATAAAATATTCCAGAAGAGTATTATCAGTATAGGTCCACGTCTTCCTATATCCCCATAGAAGCGTACTTCTAAATTTTCGGTATTTTTTAAGTTTTAGCCACATTCTCTTACCGAAATATAGGAAATTTGGTATTTAGTCTTCTTTGAGTCTAAAAGCTTTCCATCAGAAATTTGTCGGTATAGATCGACGTTTTGAAATAGCCCCCATAGAACGGTGCCACACATTGTATAATTAAATTTGTCATTCCGTTTGTAACACATCATAATATCCATCGGAGACCCTATAAAGTATATATATTCTTGATCAGGATAAAATTTTAACATCTTTGTGTTTATTTCAGCTTAAGTCCATATTTTGTTGTAATTCAATTGTTTGAATAACAACAAAATATTTTAAAGTGGATATGAAATTGATTAGTTGCGGGCGAAGGGTTTATTGACCTGTTTATCGATACAGAGTCGGCGAAAAAAGGGAACTGATGAAGTTGTTTGGTGACAACTGAAACTATAGTATTCCCTACCCTTCGCCCGCAACTAATCAATTTCATATCCACTTTAAAATATTTTGTTGTTATTCAAACAATTGAATTACAACAAAATATGGACTTAAGCTGAAATAAACACAAAGATGTAAAATTCTGCAGTCCAACAATAAAAAAACGCCAACAACGATAAAATTTTAAGTCGATATAGTCCTGTCCGTCTGACCGTCCGTTTGTTGAAATCAAGATACAGCTCGCAATTTTTAAGGTAGAGCATTGTAATGTGGTATATAAGTTTTTATTACTCCTAGGATGTCTGGTATTGCAAATGGGTTATATCGTTCCACCTTTTAATATAGCCCCCATAAAACGGTACCACCCTATTTTAGGTATTTTGAAGGTTTTAACCTCATTATCACACCGAAATGGCTGAAATTTGGTACTTAGTCTTCGTTCAGGGTATAAAACTTTCCACCAAAAATTTTTCGATATAAGTCCACGTCTTCATATAGCCCCATAGAACCGTACCACCCGATTTTCGGCATTTTGAAGGTAGTGGCCTCAATATTCCACCGAAATGGCTGAAATTTTGTATTTGGTCTTCACTTTGGGTATTAAACGTTCCATATAAAGTGAATCGGTATAGGTTCACGCTTTCATATAGCCCCCACAGAACAGTACCTCCCTATTTCCGGTATTTTTAAGGTTGTGGCCTCAATATTCCACCGAAATGGCTGAAATTTTGTATTAGGTCTTCACTGGGGATATTAAACGTTCCTAATGAAATTTGTCGGTATAGGTTCAAGCCTTAGTATAGCCCTAATGAAACGGTACCTCTCTATTTCCGGTAGTTTGAAGGTTGTGGCCTCAATATTCCACCGAAATGGCTGAAATTTGGTATTTGGTCTTCATTTGGTGTACTTAACATTCCATATGAAATTTGTCGATATAGGTTCAGGCCTTCATGTAGCCCCCATAGAACGGTACCACCCGATTTTCGGTATTTTGAAGGTTTTAGCCTCATTATCACTTCCAAATGACTGAAATTTGGTACATAGTCTTCGTGAGGGAGTATAAAACTTTCTCCCAGAATTTTTTCGGTATAGGTCCACGCCTTAGTATAGCCCCCATAGAACGATACCTCCCTATTTCCGGTAGTTTGAAGGTTGTGGCCTCAATATTCCACCGAAGTGGCTGAAATTTGGTATTTGGTCTTCATTTGGTGTACTTAACGTTCCATTTGAAATTTGTCGGTATAGGTCTACGTCTTCATATAGCCCCCATAGAGGGGTACCTCCCGATTTTCGGTATTTTGAAGGTTGTTGCCTTAATATTCCAGCAAAATGGCTGAAATTTGGTACTTAGTCTTTGTTAGCGGTATACAAGTTAACATCTGAAATTTGTTGGAATAGGTCTACGACTTTATATAGCCCCCACTAAACGGTACCTCCCGATTTTCGGTATATTAAGGGTTGTGCCTCAATATTTCACCGAAATGGCTGAAATTTGATACTTGGTCTTGGTTGGGGGTATACAAATATACACCAGAAATTTGTCGGTATTGCTCCACGTCTTCACATAGCCCCCATTGAACGGTACCTCCCGATTTTCGGTATTTTGAAGGTTGTAGTCTCAATATTCCACTGAATTGGCTGAAATTTGGTAGTTAGTCTTCGTACGGAGTATAAAACTTTCCACCTGAAAATTTTCGGTATAGGACTACGTCTTTATATAACCCCCATTGTACGGTACCTCCCGATTTTCGGTAGTTTGAAGGTTGAGGCCTCAATACCAAGCGAAATGGCCTTGTTGGGGGGTCTTCTACGTCTTCCAACCCAACACCACAGTTACATCGCATCAAACTAACAACAATTGCTGAATATAATCAACCCTACTCCGACGCCAGGTATCATCAGTCGATTCAACCCGACTCACCCAGCCGAGTATCGTCAACCGAACTAAATCGCAGTGTATTATCATTCCGACTTCGCCGCGGGGTGTCATCAGCACATGGCATCCGAATATCACCAAGACGTGTACCATCATCCGATTGCTACAGCCGAATATATTCAAACCGAGTGTCTGCAAACCAACTACGCCATCGAGTCTCATCGACTACAGCCGAGAATCATTGATCCGACTACACCGAGTTTGACACCGTGTGTCAACCACACGCATACTATAGCCGAGTTGCTTCAACCCGACTACTCCAAGCCAAGTATCGTCGATTCGACTACATAGCCAAGCCGATTCAATCCGACGCCTACAAAAAGTTTATTTTAGTTCGAGCGGGCAGCGTTTTTTTGCATTATTTGGGTCATTATCTCAGGTAGTATGGACTTGTTGCCAAAAACGTAATGCGAGGGCAAACCTGTGCAAAAATGAGAAATGTCCTTAATCTTAACTTCTGCGAAAATTTTGTGCGGGAGGTACCCGAAGGTGTCGGCTTATAGAGTTAATTCAAAACTGATCTATAGGAATGTGAAAAGTTTCAACCAGAGTTACCGTGCGCAACAGCCTACCGGTCAGCCTACCTTCGTGTACCCTCCACACAAAATTTGGAAAAAGTACAGTAGAACAACTTGGCTTGGTTCGTTTTGAATTTTCCACAAGTTCTTCTTGCGGGTCCTGTTATGACAGCACAAGTCCATACTTTCGGAGATAATGACCGAAAATATCCCAAAAGCCTGCCGGTAACAACTAAACTGGGTAGAATGTAAGATGTAAGGGAGAAACCGATTTGGTCCAAACATTGTACGTCGTATTATTTCTTACAATCTCGGATTATGCTCGAATATTGACTACATCGGACCACCCTTTCGTCTAAGTCCTACACAAAGTTTGGAAAGAGTGAAGCATAAGAACTCGTCTGGGTTCGTTTAAATTTTTTTGGCAATATTTTGCGTATGCGGCTCTAGTTATGACGGCACAAGTCCATATTATCTGAGAAATTGGCCCAAAAACTCAAAAAGGACCCTATCGACGTCACAAGTATTGTGTTTACTTCTTGTCTTTAGATCCGAGGCTGAGGGTATATTTCTGTTGGCAGAGCTGACTGATACTTTCTTATTTGTTGATCTTATCAATAAGTATGTACCCTCGTTAGACTAAAGGGCGAGTTTAATAAAATATTTACTCGAATTGAAGACGTCCAAACGTGTATTGCTTTACCTGAGGTTCGAATTCTCTACAGTAACGCACATAATGACGTCAAATGAAACACCTTTATGAATGGATGTGAACACCACAGCTAAAACACATTTTACAAATTCATTCACGTCCCGTCAATAGATCTTCGTATTGATTAAGCAAAGGATTTTTAAGGCTCACGAAATACATTCTAGTTCCCCGGCTGGTGAAATCTCTCAAATCCATTTTAAAAGAGATTAACACATGCAGATTATTTTCTGTAGCAAAACTGTGTGTTTGGGCATTTCCCCTGACACGACTCATTTAACAACAGAAGCTACAGGTTGATTGTCATTGTCCTGCAAAAACAACAAAAAAGCAGAAGCGTGAGTTTGGCGGATGTAACAATTTATAGGGGCTCAACTAAGCACTAGGCACCAAAAGGAATTAAGTGCAAACTACCGCCGTTGCTGTTGCTATTGATGATGACGATGATGATGGTGTTGTGGTTATTTTGTCACCATTCACCTTTTAATATTTAACACCTGAACCAGCAGCATTGCTACAACATTCCGTACATCAGTCAGCCAGTCAGCCATCCAATCAACAAGCAAACCATAGCAAGCAACTGGTGTGACCATGTGATGAACTAAAACAACAACAACTATTAGCCTTTGGTATTAGGAGGTCGGTCGTCTATCCATTTTTTTGTTTGGTTTAATCCAAGCTCAGCAGTCTGAAGGGTTACACTTTAATGTGCGACACACGCGTGACACGTGCATGCCCTGTGCACACACATCACACCCATAGTTTGTGTAACTGTTGCAAATGCAAGTCCAGCAGAACTGCAGGTATACCATCCTTTGCATGAAGAATAGGGGCAGTTTAGCCGTTAAATAAATATTGGCTTAAAAATATGAATCAAATAAGGCGGATCAGTGACCTGGAATAGTTAACACCTTGTATTGTGGTTTTTCACACGTGATTAAAATATGATTTTCACTTAAATGAAGTGGAAATGGGAAATTCCAAAAGATGTCTAAGTTAACGTAATGACAAGTGACTGAAACAATATTCATGAAGAAAAAACTCCTTCGATTTGTGCATGTGTATGAAAAAGGTTTCAAAACTACTTCATATCCGCAAATGTTCAATAATGTTTGTATAAATAGAGTTATCGAACTCAGCCATTGTCTTCTAGCCATTCACATCCGATATGCCTGATGAGCTGAATATCGAAAATAACGAACATATCGTAGCATATTCGCTAGAATTTACTTTTTTAATACAAACTCCTTAGGTCACGTTAGCTTGATTAATTCAATTATTAAAAAACTTTCATAAATAATGATCTTTGTCCTAATAAGACAACAAAAACAAAAATGAAAATGTTTACTGATTTTTTGGCAATAAGCATTCTCAAACAGAAGCTTGCTGTGAGCTCGGTTATGATTTCAAAATGTTCCTAAATAAACTTTTCTCAATTAAATCACGCTTGTGTCCATTCACAAACCTTAACATACAAATTTGATTGTACCAGCATTTTTAGGCGAGTAACATTATAAGAAATGTTGCGATGTAAAAAGTTCGAACCAAATCGGTTACTGC
Source organism: Musca autumnalis (assembly GCF_047663935.1). NCBI lineage: Eukaryota > Metazoa > Arthropoda > Insecta > Diptera > Muscidae > Musca > Musca autumnalis. The sequence continues at coordinate 12,491,729 of NW_027412088.1, read as the reverse complement.
TTTCGAGAATTATCGTGTTAACCAGTAACAATGTAAAGAATATTTTTCAAATATCGTGGATTTTTTAAAGAATATTTATCAAATATCTTTAAAAAATTTAAAGATTATTTATCAAATATCGTGGATTTTTCAAAGAATATTTTTCAAATATCGTGGATTTTTTGAAGAATATTTTTCAAATATCGTGGATTTTTTAAAGAATATTTTTCAAATATCGTGGATTTTTTAAAGAATATTTTTCAAATATCGTGGATTTTTTAAAGAATTTTTTCAAATATCGTGGATTTTTTAAAGAATATTTATCAAATATCGTGGATTCTTCAAAGAATATTTTTCAAATATCGTGGATTTTTTTTAAGAATATTTTTCAAATATCGTGGATTTTTTAAAGAATATTTTTCAAATATCGTGGATTTTTTAAAGAATATTTTTCAAATATCGTGGATTTTTTAAAGAATATTTTTTAAATATCGTGGATTTTTTAAAGAATTTTTTTTAAATATCGTGGATTTTTTAAAGAATATTTTTCAAATATCGTGGATTTTTTAAAGAATATTTTTCAAATATCGTGGATTTTTTAAAGAATATTTTTCAAATATCGTGAATTTTTTAAAGAATATTTTTCAAATATTCTGGATTTTTTAAAGAATATTTTTCAAATATTCTGGATTTTTTAAAGAATATTTTTCAAATATCGTGGATTTTTTAAAGAATATTTTTCAAATATCGTAGATTTTTTAAAGAATATTCTTCAAATATCGTGGATTTTTTAAAGAATATTTTTCATATATCGTGGATTTTTTAAAGAATATTTTTCAAATATCGTGGATTCTTTAAAGAATATTTTTCAAATATCGTGGATTTTTTAAAGAATATTTTACAAATATCGTGGATTTTTTAAAGAATATTCTTAAAATATCGTGGATTTTTTAAAGAATATTTTTCATATATCGTGGATTTTTTAAAGAATATTTTTCAAATATCGTGGATTCTTTAAAGAATATTTTTCAAATATCGTGGATTTTTTAAAGAATATTTTTCAAATATCGTGGATTTTTTAAAGAATATTTTTCAAATATCGTGGATTTTTTAAAGAATATTTTTCAAATATCGTGGATTTTTTAAAGAATAATTTTCAAATATCGTGGATTTTTTAAATAAAATTTTTTCAAAAATCGTGGATTTTTTAAAGAATATTTTTCAAATATCGTGGATTTTTTTAAATAAAATTTTTTCAAAAATCGTGGATTTTTTAAATAATTTTTTTTTTCAAAAATCGTCGATTTTTTAAATAAAATTTTTTCAAAAATCGTCGATTTTTAAATAAAATTTTTTCAAAAATCGTAGATTTTTAAATAAAATTTTTTCAAAAATCGTGGACTTTTTAAATAATTTTTTTTTTCAAAAATCTTCGATTTTTTAAATAAATTTTTTTCAAAAATCGTGGATTTTTTAAATAAATTTTTTTTAAAAATCGTGGATTTTTTAAATAAAATTTTTTCAAAAATCGTGGATTTTTTTAATAAAATTTTTTGAAAAATCGTGGATTTTTTAAATAAAATTTTTTCAAAAATCGTGGATTTTTTTAATAAAATTTTTTCAAAAATCGTGGATTTTTTTAATAAAATTTTTTCAAAAATCGTGGATTTTTTTAATAAAATTTTTTAATGAAATTTTTTCAAAAATCGTGAATTTTTTAAATAAACTTTTTTTAAAAATCGTGGAGTTTTTAACTAAATTTTAAAAATTTTTTCAAAAATCGTGGATTTTTTAAATAAAATTTTTTGAAAAATCGTGGATTTTTTTAATAAAATTTTTTCAAAAATCGTGGATTTTTTTAATAAAATTTTTTGAAAAATCGTGGATTTTTTAAATAAAATTTTTTCAAAAATCGTGGATTTTTTTAATAAAATTTTTTCAAAAATCGTGGATTTTTTTAATAAAATTTTTTCAAAAATCGTGGATTTTTTTAATAAAATTTTTTAATGAAATTTTTTCAAAAATCGTGAATTTTTTAAATAAACTTTTTTTAAAAATCGTGGAGTTTTTAACTAAATTTTAAAAATTTTTTCAAAAATCGTGGATTTTTTAAATAAAATTTTTTCAAAAATCGTGGATTTTTTAAATAAAATTTTTTCAAAAATCGTGGATTTTTTAAATAATTTTTTTCAAAAATCGTGGATTTTTTATATAAATTTTTTTCAACAATCTTGGATTTTTTAAATAAAATTTTTCAAAAATCTTGGATTTTTTAAATAAAATTTTTTCAAAAATCTTGGATTTTTTAAATAAAATTTTTTCAAAAATCGTGGATTTTAAAAATAATTTTTTTTCAAAACTCGTGGATTTAAAAAATAAAATTTTTTCAAAACTCGTGGATTTAAAAAATAAATTTTTTTCAAAAATTCTGGATTTTTTACATAATTTTTTTCAAAAATCGTGAATTTTTTAAATAACATTTTTTCAAAAATCTTGGATTTTTTAAATAAAATTTTTTCAAAAATCGTGGATTTTTTAATAAATTTTTTTCAAAAATCGTGGATTTTTTAAATAAAATTTTTTCAAAAAAGAGGAGATTTTTTAAATAAAAGTTTTCAAAAATAGTTAAATAAAATTTTTTCAAAAATCGTGGATTTTTAAATAAAATTTTTTTCAAAAATCGTGGATTTTAAAAATAAAGCTTTTTCAAAAATCCTGGATTTTTTAAACAAAATTTTTTTCAAAAATCGTGGATTTTAAAAATAAATTTTTTTCAAAAATCCTGGATTTTTTAAATAAAATTTTTTCAAAAATCTTGGATTTTTTAAATAAAATTTTTTTAAGATTTTTTTTCAAAAATCGTGGATTTTTTAAAGAACATTTTTTCAAAAATCGTGGATTTTTGAAGAATTTTTTTTCAAAAATCGTGTATTTTCTAAAGAATTTTTCAAAAATCGTGTATTTTCTAACGAATTTTTTTAAAAGTCGTGGATTTTTTAAGGAACATATTATTCAAAAATCGACAATTTTCTTTTTTTCAAATTTCTATTTCATAGCTTCTCTTTATTTTGAGATTCCAATAATCATAAATGTATCTAAAACTATAACTTCTACTACAATGAAATTAATTAGAAGTTTATAATAATATTTTGTTTATTCATTCGTTTTTATGAATTAGAAAAACATTTTTCATTCGATTGCAATGAAGGCTACAATAAAAAAATGCTGCGCCAAGTAGAGGAAACTGCAACCATCCAAAAAGATTAACAAAATTCGTATCAAGTTTTACAAATTATGGTCCAATGAACACGAATACCTTGAATAAAATTTGCCACCACCAACAACAACAGCAACAACAAACTTTAGACAAACTTTTCCATTGAAGCCATTAGAAATAGAAATGGACACCGTTAAGAGCATTAGAGAAAGTTCAAAGGCTATACATATTTGATAAAATTTGTATTTATTTTTGTGAGAGTATTCGTGTGTGTTTATGAGTATTTGTATCATCATCACTTATGTGTGTTTGTGTGCATGTGAATTTTGAAACCATAAAGGTAGCAAGGATATGTAATATTTAGTCATGTGTTTGTATGTACATATGAGGCTTATATTACAAGTAAAACCAGTGAGAGATGAAGAGAAAATGTTGACCACTCCTTTGAATTAGAGTATAAACTGACCGCCTAGGCAGGCCAAGGAGTTAAATTTTGACCATTCACTCTGTATCACCTCAACTAAAGTTTAGTTATGTGTGTTTTGTATAGATATATGTACAGTGTTCTTTTTAGTAAAGTGTTCGTTATTTGTATGGTGATTCTGAGGTAAAATAAAATGTTTGTCAAGTAAATAATTTCGAACGGGAACAATGAAAGAAATTATTATGAATATAAGAACTACAACAACCCAAGTTAATATTCCAAACATATATTAAGTTCGAAGAAAAACTATGTCGATCAACTCCCTATAATACCTAAGCGCCAAAAGTCAAAAATTGTTTTTCGTGAAATTGTTAATATGACAAAAATTCCATTGTAATATTTCTTCTTCATATAGATATGAAGTTCAAACATAGATCCCATAGTTCTGGCATCTCTCTCTCTCTCTCTCTCTCAGAAATTCTTAAACTATACTCCAAAACATAAAAAATCAATCGAACTCTTGTAAATTTCATTATAAGTGGTAAATGAAAACTACCTTCCATTTTTTCCCAACGTAATTACGAAATTTAGACAAGTGAAAAACAATACGGATTCACTGTGATTCGATTCGTCTCAAGTTTTCCGTAACGTTTATGTAGTTTACAACTATTTAACGGGTGTTACAGATTCTGACCGCCATTAACGTGGCAAACATTACCATAACTTAATTCAGTTCCTCTGAGCTTACTTATCTTATTCCTCTGATCTGCCCGTGGTGCCGCCTCGGAACATGTAAAAACGGCGTTATGTTCGTTAGGCCGAACTTTTTATACCCTCCACCTAGCAGACGTGGAATATACTAACTGAAGAATATCCCTTTTTATAACCCTCAGCATTTATGCTAACTAGGACGAGGGTATATACAATTTCATACGGGCAAAATGTGCCTCATCGAAATAATGTTTTTAGAACCCAAGTTTGTTTGGACGAAATCCGGTTCAGACAATTTGGAGTTGATTTAGCCATGTCCGTGCGTCCGTCTGTCTGTCTGGCTGGAGCGCACGACAAATTTTGCTTTCGTAATATTTTGTTCAAGCTTAGTTCAAGTTCGAAAATGGGTTATATCGGTATCGGTACCTCCCCCACGAAAATGTTTGAAAATGTTCCGAAAATTTGTGCGCACGATAACTCTTGAAGGCAGTAACCGATTTGGCATACTTTGCATATCGTGAAACTTCTTCCAGACTTAGTTTATGTTCTAAAATGGACTCAATCGGTCCACTCCTTCGGGTACCTCCCACAAAAAATTTCGGAAAAGTTCAGTTTAGGGCCTGTTTTAGAATTTGATTTTTGTTGTAACAACTTGTAATCAATGCCCTCCATACGACGGTACAAGTTTCATCAGGCGCAGGTCCATACTTCCTGAGAATATAGCCTGAAGGGTGGAAAAAAGCCCTATAACACCGTGTGTAGTGGTTGGAGCGCAGTATCGAAGGGATCTGCCGATTCTGTCCAAAATTTGGCCTTTGTAATATTTTGTCCAAACTTAGTTTAAGTTTGAAGATAAGCCATATCGGTCCACTTCTTCAGGTACCTCCCCCACAAAAGTTCAAAAATCTCTTGAAGAGAGTGACCGATTTGGTTCATACTTTACACCTACTAATATATCTACCAGATATAGATCAGGTTTGAATATGGACAATATTTTTCTTTTCCTTTAAGACCTGCTCTCGAATCACTTTGATTTTTGTTGAAGCAACTTGCATACTTCTTGAGAAAACAGCCCGAAAGTTGTAAAAAAAAACCTATGGCACCATATGTAGTGGCTGGAGAGCACGAACTCATCAACCGATTTGGTCCAAATTTTGGACTAATTTTTAATTAATTTCTCGTTGGAAATCGAGCTTGATGATCAATAATGCATCTGAAAAAGAAAAGACGACGACTCGAACCCACACACCCACCACTATGTGACATGACATGTTTCGCCTTTGGTAATGAAGGCTCCTCACACATATCGGACGTAGACATACACTGACAAATTTCTGCGGAAGCCCCCAATGAGTACTAAATAACAAACTTCAGCCACTTCTGTAAGATAATGTGGTCAATACCTTTAAAACACCAAAAATCGGGAGGTACTCAACTATGGGGACTATATCAAAACGTGGACCAATACTGACACATTTCTGGGAGAATGTTTGGAAGAGCCAACGAATACTAAATGCCAAAATTCGCCATTTCGGTTGGATATTGTGGCCACAACCTTCAAAATGCCGAAATTTGGGAGGTACCGTTCTATGGGGGCTATATGAAGGCGATAACCTATACCGACAAATTTCATCTGGAAAGTTTTATACCTCTAATGAAGACTTAATACTAAATTTCAGCCATTTATGTTGCATATTGAGGCTAAAACCTTCAAAATACCGAAAATCGGGAGGTACATTTCTAGGGGGGCTATATGAAGGCGTGGACCAATACCGAAAAATTTTTGGGGGAATGTTTGGAAGCGCCAATGAGTACTAAATGCCAAAATTCGGCCATTTCGGTTGGATATTGCGGCCAAAACCTGCAAAATACCGAAAATCGGGAGGTACTGCTCTAGGGGGGTTATATGAAGACGTGGACCTATACCGACAAATTTCAGGTGGAAAGTTTTCTACTCCCCACCGAACACAAAATACCAAATTTCAGTCATTTCTGTGGGATATTGAGGCCACAATCTTCAAAATACTGAAAATCGGGAGGTACAGTTCTAGGGAGGCTATATGAAGCCATTGATCTATACCGACACATTTTTGAGAATTCCCTTCTGGAATGTTTTATACCCTCATAGAAGACTTAATTCTAAATTAAATCAAAATCTTCAAAATACCGAAAATTGGGCGGTACCCTCCGTTGGGCCTATACCAAAAATTCTCTTCTGGTATGTTTATACCCCCATGGAAGACTAAATACACAAGTAAACAAGTAAGAAAGTATACCCTCAGCCTCGGACCCAGAGAAGAGAAGTAAACACAATACTTCTGACGTCGATAGGTAGTTTTTGGGGAAGTTGTACGACCGCATACGCAACATTTTGCCAACATTTAAAAAAACGATCCCAGACGAGTTCTTAAACTGCACCCTTTCCAAAAATTGTGTGGGAGGTACCCGCACGAGTGGTCCGATTTAGTCAGTATTCGGGCATAATTCGAGGCTATAAGAAAAGTACGACGTACAACGTTTGGACCAAATCGGTTTCTCCTTCCGAGATTTATTTTACTTACTACCCAGTTTAGCAAATGTGGACTTTCCCACGAAAAAGTTGAGCCGTCATAACAGGGCCCGCAAGAAGAACTTTCTGGAAAAACTTTCAAAACAATCCGAGATGAGCTGTTAAACGTTACTTTTCCCAAAATTTTGTGTGGGGGGTACCCGAAGGACGGGACCGATATAGTCCATATTCCATCCTGATACATGACTATTTTTTGAACCAATCAAAAACTCCCTGCGAGAGTTACCTTGGGGATTTGCCATTTTATGTTGGTGCCCCCAAGGGTTCTAAGGAAGTATGGACTTCCCCCGAAAAAATTGTACCGTCTTTAAGGGGGCCGCAAGGATAACCTGCTGAAAAAATTTTAAACGATCCGAAAAGAATTCTTAAACTTCATTTTGTGTTGGAGGTACCCGAAGGAGTTGACCGATATAGTCCATATTCGAACCCTATGTATGCCTGGAAGTAAAATTACCAAATGCAAAGTTATGACCAATTCGGTTGCTCCCTTAGAGAATTATCGTGTGCACCATTATAGCGACAATTTTGAACTTTTGTGGGGAGGAAGGAGTGAACCAATATGGCTCATCTTCAAATTTTAGACCCGATCGGTCCAGGAGCCGTCGTGCGCACCAGCCAGCCAGATAGACAGACGGACGGACATGGCTAAATCGCCTCCAAATTGTCTGAAATATGAAATATAGCCAATCAGACTGGAAATAGCTAAGAAGAGTTTCTAATATTGTTTTCCTTATTGTCTCTATTTCATGAAATTTTTGCTCATTTTTGTCAAATCGTCATTTTTAATTTTGGGCCAAAAAATCATCAATTTCGGCAACACTGTTTTTATCCCATATGATCGTTTAAGCTGAAATAATTTAATTAATATCTGGGCAACAAATTAATTCACTTCAAAATTGAATTCAGAAGTGATCTATACTTTTTCGATTAAATAAAATGTCTACAATTTTATAAAGATTTCGAAATACTGTCGTTCAACTTCATTTCAAAGGTATGGTTGCTTTTGGGTACCACAAACTATTATGACATTGGTCACTAAACTTTGTTGGCAAAAAATGAAACTAAGTTCAAATCCGTATAGGATTTCAACGATGATGAAATAAATCTGTCCTCAACATTCTTGTCGACAACATGTACATAAGTAAGCATGTACACACATACACTTCAGGATATTTATTTTGTTATGTAATTGTAAATGTTTACCCATAGAATGTGTGATTTCAGTTTTGCCCAGGTAATTTGTTAAGATTTCTGTTAGATTTATGTTTTGAAGGTGATTCGGTGGTTTAAAATTAAACACAAAATTTTAACGTTTAAAACATACATCCCTGCGAAGTTAAATAAGTGTATTGTTTTTGTTTTCCAACAAGAATTAAATGGCTTATTCATGTAGATTGTGTGTTTGAAAACATTGTTTCAATTGTAAATATTTCACTAAGTACAGATAACAATGAATTAAAGAAAAGTTTGAATAATTTTTAACTTTTTTAAAACAATTTCAAATTAAAAATGCAAATTAAATTTAGCAATTGTTTTACCATAGGCCTGTTTGAAGGTTAACATGAAAAACTCATTATGAAAAATATTTCCTGGAAAAAATTCTTTCATGCAAATTGAAAAAAAAAAAAGTTTAAGCTGAATTTTCTCAACATTATTGCAGTGTTTTATTTAACTTGCTTTGTTGTCTGTCAGTCGGTATTGTTCAAATCTAGTAACTCATTTTTAACACAGTTGCAGTTGACCAATCGAACTAAAAAACCTTGCAAAATTTTCATATTTGGATGACAATACATGAATATGAAACCAAAACAAGTAAAAAAGTATCAGTCGGCTTTGCTGACAGAGATATACCCTCAGCCTATGTGAATTGAAACTTTCATCTACGGTCAGATCGAATGTATCTAGGGTCTTTTCAGTATTTTGTGGCCTTTTTTGGACATTTGAACTTGCCGACAAAGATATGGATTAGGATTAAAGTTCAAAAGTATTGCAGAGGAGGAACTTAGACGAATGAACCGACATAGTCCATTATGGAAGTGGATCATATTTTGGGAGTCATATCTTTTCGATAGATATCGCGGCCACTTGTCATTTCAGTGGGTCATCATATAACTTTTGGACCAGAATGCCAGGAAAATATAATATCGCTGTAGGACCACAACGAAAAGCATCGGTATACATTTCCAAAGGATCTTTGAACAGACTCTAAACTGCACTTGGAACAAATGTTGAACTTTTTTTCCATTTTACAAGTTAAACTAAGTTTGGAAAATTTTTTTTCAAGAAATATCGGAATATGTGGAAGTGAAACCATGGCAAAATATAACGAAGGCCCAATTTTGGACCAAATCAGTTGATCAGTTCGAGGGTTATCATGCTCTCCAGCTACTACATATGGTGCCATAAGGGTTTTATACACCATTCGGGCTGTTTTCTCTAGAAGTATGAACTTGCCCCTGAAAACAACTTTTACCATCGTAATTGAGGCTGCGAAATCAAGGTGCTTCAAAGTGATTCGTGAGCAGGTCTTAAAGTGAACTTATCCGAAATTTTGTGTGATAGGTTCCCTAAGGAGTGAACAAATATAGTCCATATTCGAAACTGATCTTTATCTGGTAGATATATTAGGATGTGTAAAGTATGGACCAAATCGGTCATTCCCTTCAAGAGTTATCGTACAAACAATTTTCCGAACATTTTTGAAATTTCGTGGGGTAGGTACCTGAATGAGTGGACCGATATGGCTTATCTTCGAACTTAAACTATGTAGGTTTGTTTGGACAAAACATTACGAAAGCCAAAATTTGGACCGAATCAGTTGATCCGTTCGAGAGTTATCTTGCGCTACAACCAGTACACAAGGTGTCATAGGGCTTTTTTTGCACCTTTCAGGCTATTTTCTCAAGAAGTATGGAATTGCCCCTGATAAAATATGTACCGTAGTATAGGTGTTAGTGAATACAAGTTGCTACAACAAAAATCAAAGCGATTCGAGATCAGGTCCTAAACTGAACTTTTCCGCAACTTTGTTTGGGAGGTACCCGAAGGAGTGAACCGATTAACCATACTAGAACCCCATCTATGCCTGGTAGAAATTTCACGATGTGCAAAGTATGGACCAAATCGGTTACTCCCTTCAAGAGCTATCGTGCGCACAAATTTTCCGAACATTTTCGAATTTTTGTGGAGGAGGTGCCGGAAGGAGTGGACCGATATAACCCATCTTTGAACTTAAACTAAGTTTGGACAAAATATTACGAAAGGCAAATTTTGGACCAAATCGGTTCATCCATTCGAGAGGTATCGTGCGCACCAGCCAGCCAGACAGACGGATGGACATTGCTAGATCGACTCCAAATTGTCTGAAACACATTTCGTCCAAACATACTTCCGGTCCAAAACCATTATGAAAGTGTATATACCCTCGTTAGCATAAATGCTGAGGGTATAATCAATGTGGGTCAATTTTCTTATATAGCCCCCATATGGCGGTACCACCCGATTTCAGATATTTTGAGGATTTAATCTTAATTTTTACTACGAATTGGCTGTAACTTGGCATTTGGAGTTCCCAATGGTACAGAAATTTTCTCACATTTACGGCCTATTACTTACTTAGTTGGCCCATTACAGAACATTTGTTCCATAGACCGAACTAAGAAAAGATCTCCATTCCTCTCCGTTTTTCGCTTGACTTTTTGGAATACCGTGCCTTTTCATTTCTTCGTCCACTTGTATGCTCCATCAAAGCATATGCCTGCCGATTCTGCGTGCTCCGCCATGTGGCATGTATTCATACGCCTTTTTAGCGGGTTCATCATCGCTCATTCTTATGATATGGCCTAGCCAACGCAATCGTTGCATCTCGATACGTTTAACTATATTCATGTCTTTGTATAGCTGATATAGCTCGTGGTTCATACGACGTCGATATTCACCGTCAACGCAGATCGGTCCGTAGATCTTTCGAAGAATTTTTTTCTCAAACACGCCAAGCACTGCCTTATCTGATTGCGCAAGTACCCAGGCTTCGGAACCATACATCATAAAGGTATCTGTTACTTCTTTTACTGATCGTCCCATGATGTCTATATCATCAGCATAAGCAAGTAACATGTGGCTATTGGTGTAGATTGTGCCACTTCTTTTGACGTTTGCCTCTCGTATAACCTCTTTTAGCAGGATGTTGAAAAGATCACACGAAAGGCTGTCTCCTTGCCTGAAACCTCTTTTGGTACAAAACACTTCGGAGAGGTTCTTTCCTATTTTAACTGAAGATCTTGTGTCAGTTAAAGTCATTTTACAAAGCCGAATGAGCTTTGCGGGGATACCAAATTCAGACATTGCTTGGAATACCTTTGAACGTAGCGGGCTGTCGAAGGCTGCTTTATAATCGACAAAAAGGTGGTAGGTGTTGATCTGCATCTTTTGGGTCTTCTCCAGGATTTGCCGCAGGGTAAATACCTGGTCAATGATGGACTTGCCAGGTCTCAAGCCGCATTGGTAAGGTCCAATTATTTCGTTGACCATAGGCTTTAGTCGTTCGCAAAATATATCCCTGACACGATATTGTAGGCAATAGGAAGTAGACTTATGCCCCTATAGTTAGAGCAGGATGTTCAGGTTCCAATCGTCGGGTACGCGTTCTTCCTGCCAGATGGAGCTAACTAGCTGATGCATACACCTCCGGTTTTAAACTGGTAGGCCATCAGCTCCTGCTGCCTTATTATTCTTCAGCCGGTTTATTGGTGTCTTTACCTTATCTTGGCCGGGTGGTATACATTCAATACCATCTTCTGGGATCGTCGTCGAATTCGCTACTATTTGATACCAACAGTTTGGAAAAACGCTCTTTCCATATCCTTAGCACACTATCTGTATCAGTTACCAGATTACCTTGCTGGTCTCTACAAGAGGATGTGCCAGTCCCAAAGCCATCAGTTTGATGTTTCACTCTTTGGTATAATTTTCGGACTTCATTCTGACTCCTGTACATCTCGATTTGTTCACACTCCCGCTTTTCCATCTCTTTCTCTTTTTCCTGCGGAAAAGACGTTTCTCCTCTCTCCTTTTCTCTCGTGCGCTACGCGTTGAACTGATTGTAAAGTACCCTATATGCCGCATTTTTCTCTTCGGTTGCAGCACGACACTCCTGGGCATACCATGGATTCCTTGGTGGAGGTTTCTGGTATCCAAGTACTGATTTTGCGGCTGTTTGCATGGGGTGAGCAATGTTTTGCCATAGTCCTGATATGCTATCGGGACGAGGATTGCTTTGATTAAGCAGTTGGGCCAGTTGAGTGGAATATGCTGTGGCTATCTGTTGTGATTGCAGCTTACCGATGTCCAACTTCCGTGTTGTGTCTGTTCGCACTTTGTTTGCTACGTTTAATCTGGTACGTACCTTTGCTGCAACAAGGTAGTGGTCCGAGTCTATGTTTGCACCTCGGAACGATCGTACATACATCCAACACGCTTGATGCATGTCTTCCATCTATCACAACGTGATCAATTTGATTTCTTGTTCTTTGATCTGGCCACAGCCAGGTGCCCTTATGAATATCGAGATGCTTAAATCTGGTACTGCTAACTACCATGTTTCTTGCAGCTGCAAAGTCTATCAGCCTCATACCATTGTCAGATGTTTCACTGTGGAGACTGAATTTCCCGACTGTTGGGTCAAAGATATTCTCCTTTCCAATTTTGGCATTAAAATCGCCTAGTATAATTTCAATGTCATGGGCAGGGCAACGGTCATAAGTTTCTTCTAAGCGCTCGTAAAATATATCTTTGGTCTGTTCGTCCTTGTCTTCAGTGGGAGCATGAGCGCAAATAAAGCTGATGTTGAAGAATTTTGCTTTTAATCGAATTGCAGCAAGTCTTTCATTCACTGGGGTGAAACTTGATAGCAGATGTTTTAGCCTCCGACTAACTACGAATCCGCAACCAAACTCATGCTTTACGTCATGGCAGCTATAATACAGTGCGTCACCTTTAGGTGTTGTTGTGACGCCTTTCCCAATCCATCGTATTTCCTGTATGGCAATAATATCGGCCTTGTACTTTTCAAGCCAATGCGAAGACTGCACCTCCTCTATAAAGAGTGCGAACATTCCAGGTACAGATTCGCAGATCATGGTCCTTAAAACGTTTGCGGGGTTCGTCAACTTTAGAGGGGTTTGTTTTTTTTTCTTTCGTTTTTCATAGTAGGCTGTTTTTTCTAGTTTTTAACGTTCTTATGGGTGAACGCGTGGCACATGTTAGCTCACTATCTTTAACGGGTGTTAAAGGCAGTTCCCCAGGTGACACCACGGGGAGGTCAGTGTCCACTTGAGATGAAAGAGGGACCAAGATAAATCCTGGGCTTTGCCATGTTAAAACCGGTCAGGACCGTTCCTTGGTATCTTCCATCCCCTACCTCACCCTTTAGCCTCATTATCCTACCGAAATGACAGAAATTTATTACTTAGATTTCGCTGAATTTGCAAAAACGCAGACAGCGTACATCTATCTACGTTTTGTTAAAGGCCCCATGTAAGAGTAGAACCAATTTAAGATTTTTCTGACATTTTCATCCCAATTGGTTGTTAGCTGGAATTTTGTGTTCTTTTTTTACATAAAAATTACAAAAAAACACATCGTCTGCGTCGCAATAATAAGGTTATGTTATTCACTTGATACCTACCATAAAATACGTTTCAAATATAATTTATTTTAATTTATTATTTTTTTTAATTTATTTTATTTTAATTCCCTGAAACTGTTGATGAGAATTGAATTTCTCCAAATGTAATTCCCCAAATGGATTTTACAAATAAATAAGTGATGCTTCATAATGTTGTTATTCGCTTAGATTTATTTGCCTACATTTTGAACAAATGTTTCCGGTAAACAACAGAAAGAAGCAACAGCAGCAACAACAGCAGCATTTACATCTAAAAATTATAACTGATTTCAAAATAAATACAAATATTTTCCTTTTCTTAACTAAGTAGGTTGATGATGGATGGATGGCTGGATGGATGAACGGATTGTTGCTAGCAGGGCTAACTGCTGACTTGCTTGTGAACACCATTTTAATAGATTTTTTTTTTTTTGGGAAATATAACTTTTTGGTAAAAATGTTGCAAAGGAAATTGTTAACGCTTTCGAAGTTCTCTACACTTCTATCTATCATGGTTGTCGTCTTCGTCGTCGTCATCATCATTGCAGAATTTGATAACTTTTAAGAGTAGTTTTTTTTATTTTTCTATTTCTTGAAAACAATTTTGCAAGTTGCAAGGAAATTGAAAAGTAATTTTATACATAAATATTGGACAAAGAAAGAAGTTGCAGTGGCGAGAGGAATGAAGGAATTTCTAGTCGAAAGATAAAGATGCAGAATAAATGGGGTTTTTGCTACGTTAAATAAACTTTGTAATTTTGGTTAATGGCTTCTTTTTAATAGAAAATCTACTTAGATCAATGGCGTAGCTAGGGTAGATGTGGAACGTGATAACAGTTAATCAAGCGAACATTTTCTTTATAATACTTAAGCGTTCATGACCTTAAGAATTGCATTGGTGAAATAATAATGGACAGTTAACGTACTCCTTGGGAGAAAATTCGTACAATGTCAAATATTTAATGGTCGGAAATTATGAAAATAAAATTCTTCTCTATTTTTGTCTCACAAACAGTTCTTAGTTAGTTCTTAAAACGTTCTAATCATTAGATCTTCGACCGACATTGTACTCGGTCTACAGACTTTCCATATAACACTGTGCGACACGAAAACAAAATTAGACATATTCTGACACCGCAGCGTGATAGAAGATCAATACGCAGCGATTAAAATTGAAGCAATCAACCAACTACAACCAAATGTAGATAATTGTTTCCTTGAATTTTGAACGGTTTGGTATATAAGGACCAGAATCGGAGAAAAAAGTATAAAAATATAACAATTTCACCTTTAAGAACCGATCATAGAGAGTTCGTATATTCCAGAAATTTGTTTTCTGATATCTTTGCCGCATTATTGTGGTTAATAAAAATTTTATGATTTTTTCTATTTACTTTATCTTTCGTTCATATTTTATTATTCCTATTGACGTAAATTTAATGCACTACGTCGTGGTGCTTTATGTGAGTACCTACCTTTCGGTCTACCTCACAGTACTCTTAACACCGGGTGAATACAATGCGTGTACCAACGCCCCCGCACAATGTATGAGTTGGTACTCACACGTATTTGACGTTATCGCCACCTTGGTAAGGAGCGGAGCCTATCTAAACTCCTACCTTACTATGGGTCAGGCACCCGGTTGATATGCACCTTAACATTCGTGCCGAAGCTCTACCCGCGATTTGGTTCCAAAACACAGCCACCGATGCTCCCACAAGGGGGCCAAACAGCCCCGGACTCCAAACAGCCCCGGACTGGTGACCTCCTCAATATAACCAGCGGAACAAACATACAAGGCCACAAAACAATTAACATGCTGCCCTCACGGACTGCACAATGGGTCCACAGGGACCGCGGCAAAGGACAACACAACACAAACAGACGATGAAGCCACCCTCATGGATGACCGGCACGACATCCACACCAGGACCCGACGCCGCACAACACCAACTCCACCAACTGTCCTCCTCCAACACCAACATGCCCAGCTGCGGAGATGACTATGTGGAGGAATTACCTCCACTAAGTCCAGTCTTTCTCCTAAAAAACACTTCACATGCAAACCTACTTAAACAACTAAAATTCCGCCTGTCTTCTAGTGCCCTACTGAAATCCCACCCCGCCCCTCCATACGTGATACCCATAGTGACTAAATCTCTAATGTCATCATAGTACCGGCATTCCGTCAGTATATGCCGCCAGTCTTCAGTCATCCCACACCCACATAAATCTGTCCCGGACAGGCCTCTTGCATATAAAAATGCATTTAGAGAGCCATGTCCCGTTAGTAAAAATCCCAGAGTCATGCTAAAGCAGAAGTCTGGGCGGTCCAGTACGAACGTTGCGTCACGAACCATATGTTGCACAGGCAACAAAGAGTCCGCCATATATGGTGCGCACGGAACGTCTGCTCAAACCCCAGCCGGTCCGCAAGACCCTTCTAACCATACCAGCTACAACAGTTAACTTGTCCTTCATGCGATCAAAATGCGGCAGAAATTCATTCTCTCGGCCATCGTTATTCCAAGGTACTTGACCTGCTTAACATACAGTATGCCGTGGTCACCAAATAGAACGTAGGGAGGTCGATTGTGCGCTAATCTGCCTTTCAGCAGCATTAGCTCAGTCTTCTCCCTGGACACCTCAACACCCACTCCGTCACTCCAGATCTGTACTATTGTACTGAGGCCATGGTCCTCAGCACGACATTCCAGTTCGACACGAGTCTCACCTTTAATCATGATTCAATGCACTGAAGGAATATTCGGCAAGGGGCCGTCACCTCAACAATTATGTCTGCTCTGAGTTCGTTTGGTCGGTGCAGGGATACAACAGAACGCCTAGCTATGGACCTGTTTCTCATCCACTATATGTATGTCAAAGTTGGTGAAATGTAATGGATGTTGGGAAAGGGTACACGTAGCTGCACAAGCTGCTCTGGCCTTAATCGCCTCTAGGATTACTGGGATGGGAGTTATGTTGTCTCCTGTTGCGCCAGAGCATAAGAGACCCCACACTGTCTCCCAACAGCAACAACGCAGCATCTTGCACCTCATACTATTGTTCAGCGCCCCGGAATTATACATTCCCGCAATTTAATTGCAATGGTCTCCGCAACAAGGATTGTGTGTGAAGACTTTATTAGTCGGAGAAACATCATGGGCTCCGCGATTCAGGAAACAAAGCTCACAGAGGCAGCTGTAGCTTGCAACGTTTCGAAGGTTACAACGTTGTGCAGAAGGATCGTACAAGAAACGGAGGAGGAGAAATTGCCTTCCTTTTACACCCTTTTTTGAGCTTGACTCTAGTGACCCACGCATGGAATGTATGGGGGTAGCAGTAATGTGTGGGACTGCCGAGTCAGATATGCTCAGCGTTATATGCCTGATATTAGTTCGCTTTTGGAGATGCTAGAGGACTTCAATACCCATCAATGAGCTTTGTCATTTCATCCTAGGCAACGGGTACAGCTCTGAACGAAGACGCTCCAAGAGGATAAGAAGAGATTGCTACAGCTTGTCAGATATCACCATTACCGTGCCCGGTATGAAGAATGAGGTGTCCTGGCAACCCGTAATTTCCATTAGCTCAGACCATCTTCCCTTTATTACCTGTGACCGCCGTACTTTTGTTAACGATAGAGAAGCTGGTTGACAATGGTTCAGAGAATTTACCAAGCACCGTTTCAGAGACCTCCCCATTCACTCAGATCCTGGGGCAAGGGATATCATCACAGCCGTTCGCTGCATACCTGCTAGTCGAATACCCCAAAAAAAAAATTCCCAGAAAAGGCGACGGGGTTACAAAAAAGCCTGATGAGCTTCGTCGTCCGAAACTTGAAGACCCAAGAGTCGGAGAATTTAGTCTTGCAGCCAACAAGCTAGCAGACAAACATAGGAGGAAAAAGTGGCTAGACCACCCGAAGAAGTACAACATTGGTGCAGGATTGTGTAAATTGTGGACAGCGGATAAATCAATCACGAATCCGGAAAATAGGGATAACAGAACAGTTGATACATTAAACGGCGAAACAATGGCAGATCCGAAGAGTTGCGCGTGTTATTTTGACCGCTACTATATAGAGCATCCGAAAGTGTACTACGCCGTATAATAGCCTTCTCAGCGATGTTCCAGATTTGTGTCCTCAACTATGGTTAGTCACCCATATGGTACCAGAAGGCTGGAATGTTGACAGGGTGGTTCCTGTACTGAAGCTAGTAAAGAATGCTGTACATGCCGATTTTTCTTGTGCGATAATTCTTGAGGCACTACTCCTCCCCATGATGAGAAGCAGTTTCCTTGTTGTTCAACATGAGCATGGATTTCTCAAACTGCGCATTACAACAACAGCATGAGTTCGAACAGGTCGTGCGACCAGTCATGCTGGCACTTGACACATTGAAGGGTCTCGAACTACCGACAACCACATTGGGTGTAAGGTTAAAAAATATTTAGTTTTCCGCGCAAGCTACGAGGGCTGCACCAAAACTATCTGAAATTTGTTTGGACAATTTGACAGTTTTTAGACTATACGTACTCAGGACAGTTTGTCATACGACCATGCTTTTTGCTGTTTACAGTGACTTAAAAAAAATAACTTTGCAAAAAAAATGAAATTTACTTGTGAACGTTTTCGTCTGATAATTTTTCACAACTTCTACGTGGATAATCAAGGCAAAAGTGCATCGATCAAATTAAATTTTTGTATGTCGATACAGGACCATCCTGTAGCAGTATAAAAAACTGGTTTAATGAATTCAATCGTGGGCGACACTAGCCAAAAAACGAAGGTCGTGAGGGTCGACTAAAATCTTCCCTTGTGCCAGAAAAAAAATTAAACCGTACTTGAACGGAGAATGCAAGATTGCCATGTTATATACCGTGAGATAGAGGCATCTTTCGGCATTTCTTCCACCAACTAAAATTTTTTATAGCATGAACACCTGACCGCAAAAATGGATTTGTCTCGTTAGATGCAGCAACATTGGGCAATCGCTCAAAAAGGGTCTCTTGTGGATTTGGTGCAAAGAAATTGTGAATAAGAACGATCGTTGTGCTTCAAACGACGTTTATAAGATCGTCATAGACGACGAATCTTGGATTTAGCAGTTAGGTCTTCGAAAGTGAGCCAAATCCAACGAAATTTGTTCTTGTATGAAGCACTGGGATGCAAATGGTCGACTGTTTCTTAGGCAAAACTGACGGTGTGTCGACGATACGGTTTAAGAAATGTAGGACGGTTAATTCAATTTATTTGCCTGAAGTCTCCTGAGAAATTCGAAAAACGAACAAGGAAAGACAAATCATTCTGCATCATGACGATGCGATTCAAACCAGCGCCTGTTTGACCGGACAAAACGTGGAATTGATGGGTCATACGCCTTACAGCCCTAACTGGAGATCCAATGATTCTGATTCCAGCACATTAAGAAAAAAAGGGTGGTCAGCAAATATTTGTCGCCAGTAGATGCTGTAAAAGCGTTCAAAAACCATGTTTTGGTGGTGTCTAAATCGGAGTGGAAAAAGCCCTCGTACATTTCGACAAGATAACAAGGAAGACAAAGAAACCTTTTTGACCTCTTATTAAGTAATATTCCGGTCTGTTGTAAGCTATGCGGTGACAGTGTAGTTACCCCTACCCAGTGAAAAATATTTAAACTTGTCAGAATTCCGACCTGAAGACTACAACAAGTTGACTCCTCATAACACCAGTCTATCATCTTCTATCATGAGGTGACGAAGATTTTAGCACGACAAAATGTTTTTTATGCAGTAACTGCTGAGGTTTTAGCGTCGTGAGCGTTTCTGCTGCAATTTTCTAGACAGGCTGCCCCCAACCCAGACACGTCAAGAGAAATGTTCATGATCTAGAGAGAACCTCTACATCAAAGAGCATTTCAAACGGGCTGGTATAGCATTTATTCTGAAGCAGTAAAAAAATGAAAAGATTTGCTCTCTCTTGTACGCTCTTTCTTCGGGTCATGTGTGTGAATTGCCGAAAATTTTCGTAATCTGCGATAATCGTCTGTTCGGCAATGTTTTACATCGTATATGAACAAGATGAGCGCTCGCCATACAAATGCTATCTTCGTGTTCATCGTTGTTCTGCATTGAGGATGCTAGAATAGTCTGTGCATCGGCGAGCGAGTATAAATACGGGAGAGTAGGAGGTAGGCGAATGTGTAGTAACTCAGACCATGTAATCTAAGAGTAACCTTACTAGACTTAAGCTGTGTGCTTAGTAGAGAAAAAAGTCTTGCGTGAATAAGTGAATAATGTCAATCACACATTGTAGAACCATAATCTAAATCTAATCTATGTTAAACCCTAGTTCCGCAACAATATATACATGAAAGTAGAATTTTAATCAAAGATCTATCAATTAAATCTTGTACTTCTCCCAAAAAAAATTTTTAAATTTCTACCAGTTTAGATCCACTTCTCCAAACGACATCAGGAACTTCTGATTACCAGGGTTCAATTTTTTCTTGGGGCACAAGGAACCAATAAATCTAATCTTTTTTTTTGCGAAAGCATTTAAAGCCTTTGGAAAACAATCCTATCAAGGAGAGTGCCTATCATGTTTGTCAACAAAAGGAAGAGGTTTCCAACACACACCGCCCATAGCTACGCTAATGTCTTCCAACAGTTACTTTTCCATCTCATTTTTGAAGGAAGAACAGTCAATGATTTAAGCAGAGATATATTAAAAGTTAACCACGAAGTAACAAAAAAAACAAATTGTAAAATGATGCCCTCTTCTCTCTTTGTCAGTAGTTGGCCTCAAAAAGTTATCTTTTTGGGAAAAATGATACCACACTATAAGTTTGGAAAAACAAACTTTTAACTAACATTGACTCCGTCCTCTTTTTGGATGGAGGACGAGGGCAATTTTTTTTCTTTGCTTGTCCAAAAGACAAACTGCAGAGATTGTGATCAGAGAGCAGGATTGGTTGGAGGAGTTTGTCTTAATTAAAAATGTAAATGAACATTAAAATTTGGTTTTCTTAGTTTGATTGCTTTAAGACATTTATTGCATTACCAGTAACAGAAGCAGCAGCAACAACAACAGTGACAACAACAATACTCCAGGTAATTGCTGATTGAGTTTTCATGCTAATGATGCTGATTTTATTATTGTATTCATTAATATTGGATTTTCATTATCATCTATGATGATGCGGCAATTGTTGCTGTTGTTATGTTTCCCCATTGTTTTTCATTCTTTTTATTAAAAATCCAATTAAAAAGATATATAATTTTTTAAATCACAAAACTCACAGCAAAGTCATTAAAGCATCTCTCTAGAGAATGTAACTTCATTTGTGTCCTTGTAAATATTAAATTATAATTTGTAAAAAAAGAACATTATTAATAGATATCTTTAGTGTTGTAGTGGCATTGATGCTTAATGAACTGTGTGCGGTTGGTTGGTCATGGCTATTGGTCATTTTTTTTTATACTGACAAAAGAATACAAAGAAGATAGAGTAGTACACTGTAAAGATTCAATAAGTTGAAGTACACAACAATTTTGGGGGGATAATGCATTTTCCAGAGACAAAATCACCATATCGTAAAAAATAATACTCATCGAAATGGCTTCTTTAATTTCTCTCCATTATTATTATTTTCTTTTTAGGAAAAATGTTCATAATATTCATGATTCTGAACATTGGCAACACTTTTTGAACAGTATTCATAGACGTAGGGGACGGAAGATACCAAGGAGCGGTCCTGACCGGGTTTAACATGGAAAAGCCCAGGATTTATCTTGGTCCCTCTTTCATCTCAAGTGCACACTGACCTCCCCGTGGTGTCACCTGGGGAACTGCCTTTAACACCCGTTAAAGGTAGTGAGCTAGCATGTGCCGCGCGTTCACCCATAAGAACGTTAAAAACTTGGGTTTGAAAAAACAGCCTACTATGAAAAAACGAAAGAAAAGAAAAACAAACCCCTCTAAAGTTGACGAAACCCGCAAACGTTTTAAGGACCATGATCTGCGAATCTGCACTTGGAATGTTCGCACTCTTTATAGAGAAGGTACAGTCTTCACATTGGCAGATGTACTTGAAAAGTACAAGGCCGATATTACTGCCATACAGGAAATACGATGGATTGGGAAAGGCGTCACAACAACACCTAAAGGTGATGCACTGTATTATAGCTGCCATGACGTAAAGCATGAGTTTGGTTGCGGATTCGTAGTCAGTCGGAGGCTAAAACATCTGGTATCAAGCTTCACCCCAGTGAATGGAAGACTTGCTGCAATTCGAATAAAAGCTAAATTCTTCAACATCAGCTTTATTTGCGCTCATGCCCCCACTGAAGAAAAGAACGAACAGACCAAAGACATATTTTACGAGCGCTTAGAAGAAACATATGACCGTTGCCCTGCTCATGACATTAAAATCATTCTAGGCGATTTTAATGCCAAAATTGGAAAGGAGAATATCTTTGGCCCAACAGTCGGGAAATTCAGACTCCACAGTGAAACATCTGACAATGGTATGAGGCTGATAGACTTTGCAGCAGCAAAAAACATTGTAGTTAGCAGTACCAGATTTAATCATCTCGATATTCCTAAGGGCACCTGGCTGTCTCCAGATCAAAGAACAAGTAATCAAATTGATCATGTTGTGATAGATGGAAGACATTCATCGAGCGTGTTGGATGTACGATCGTTCCGAGGCGCAAACATTGATTCGGACCACTACCTTGTTGCAGCAAAGGTATGTACCCGTCTAAACGTTGCAAATAAAGCACGAACAGACACAACGCGGAAGTTGGACATCGATAGGCTGAAAACACATCAGATAGCCACAGCATATTCCACTCAACTAGCCCAATTGCTTAATGAGAGCACTTATTGTCCCGATAACATAACAACACAATGGCAAAATATTGCCCAATCCATGCAAACAGCCGCAAAATCCATACTTGGATTCCAGAGACCTCCACAAAGGAATTCATGGTATGACCAGGAGTGTCGTGCTGCTACCGAAAAGAAAAATGCGGCTTATAGAGCTATTTTACAATCAGTAGCAACGCGTAGCGCACGAGAGAGAAATCGGGAGAAAGGGAGAGAAAGGTAATCTGGTAACAGATACAGATAGCGTGCTCAGGATATGGAAGGAGTATTTTGCCAATCTGCTGGTATCCAACAGTAGCGAAGACGATGATACCACAGATCCAATCCCAGAAGATGGTATAGAATGTATACCACCCGGCCAAGATGAGGTAAAAACAGCAACCAACCGGCTGAAGAATAATAAAGCAGCAGGAGCCGATGGCTTACCAGCCGAGCTGTTTAAAACCGGAGGCGACGCGCTGATAAGGTGTATGCATCAGCTAGAACGAGTACCCGCCGATTGGAACCTGAGCATCCTGTGTCCCGTCCACAAGAAAGGAGATAAGACCGTATGCTCCAACTATAGGGGCATAAGTCTTCTCCCTATTGCCTATAAGATAGTGTCAGGGATATTGTGCGAATGACTAAACCAATGGTCAACGAAATAATTGGACCATACCAATGTGGCTTTAAACCTGGAAAGTCCACCATTCACCAGATATTTACTCTGCGGCAAATCCTTGAGAAGACCCAAGATATGCAGATCGACACATATCACCTATTTGTCGATTATAAAGCAGTTTTCGACAGTCCCCTCCGATCAAAGGTATTCCATGCAATGTCTGAATTTGGTATCCCCGCAAAGCTCATCCGGCTTTGTAAGATGACTTTAACTGACACTAGGTCATCAGTTAAAATTGGAAAGAACCTCTCCGAAGAATTTTGTACCAAAAGAGGTTTCAGGCAATGAGACAGTCTCTGGTGTGATCTCTTCAACATCCTGCTGGAAAAGGTTATTCGAGAGGCAAACGTCAAAAGAAGTGGACCAATCTACACCAATAGGCACATGTTACTTGCCTATGCTGATGACATAGACATCATAGGACGATCAGTAAAGGAAGTAACTGATACCTTTAGGAAGGTCGAATGAGAATCTGCGAAAGTGGGTCTGGCGGTAAACGGCGAAAAGACAAAATAGATGGTGTCGATGCGCAAAGCGCCCATAGAGCTCGGACCAACTGTGGAAGTTGGTACCTATAATTTTGAGGTAGTTAAAGACTTCGTCTACCTCGGCACTGCCATAAGCACAACAAACAACATCAGTTGTGAAATAAGAAGAAGAATTGTATTGGCCAACAGATGCTACTATGGCTTAAATAAGCAATTTAAAAACAAAGCCACATCTCGTCAAACAAAAATAACAAAACGCTGATACTGCCCGTGCTTATGTGTGGCTCCGAAGCATGGGTACTTGCAGAAGCAGATAAGGCAGTGCTTGGTGTGTTTGAGAGGAAAATTCTTCGAAAGATCTACGGGCCGATTTGCGTTGACGGTGAATATCGACGTCCTATGAACCACGAGCTGTATCTGCTGTACAACGACATCAATATAGTTAAACTTATCGAGATGCAACGATTGCGTTGGCTAGACCATATCATAAGAATGAACGATGACGAACCCGCTAAAAAGGCGTATAAATTCGGGCCACATGGCGGTGCACGCAGATTCGGGAGGAGCATACAAGTGGATGAAGAAATGAAAAGGAGCGTTATTCCAAAAAGCCAAGCGAAAAACAGAGAGAATTGAAGATCTTTTCTTAGTTCGGTATATGGAACAAATGTTCTGTAATTGGCCAGCTAAGTAAGTAAGTAAGACCTCAATATTCAACAGAATTCGCTGAAATTTGGTATTTAGTCTTCATTTGAGGTATAAAACTTCCCCCACAGATCGGTACCTTCCGATTTTCGGTATTTTGAAGGTTGTGGCCTCAATATTCCACCGAAATGGCTGAAATTTGATATTTAGTCTTTGTTGGAGGTAAAAGCCTTTCTGACTGAAATATAGGTCTACGTTTCGATATAGCCCCCATAGAACGGTACCTCACGATTTTCGTAATTCTGAAGGCTGTGACTTAAATATCCCACCGAAACAGCGGAATTTGTTATTTAGTCTTCCATGGGGTGACAAAATATTCCAGAATAGAATAGAAAATATTCCCATAGAAGCGTACCTCGTGATTTTCGGTATTTTGAAGGTTTTACCGAAATATCGGAAACTTCGTATTTAGTCTTCTTTGAGTGTAAAAACTTTCCGCCAGAAAGTTGCAGGTATAGCTCGACGTTTTGATATAGCCCCCATGGAACGGTACGTCCCAAATCTCGGTATTTTGAATATTAGTCACATTGTTTTAACGAACTTGCTGAAATTTGGTATTCAGTCTTCTTCATAAACGAAAGGAAACTAATTGTTCCATTTTGTTTCAATACAACTCGTGGTGGAGGGTATAACAAGTTCGGCCTGGCCCAACTTAACGGCGTTCTTACTAGTTAGTTTATTTAATTATTATTTTATTTTGCTCTCTGCGTAACAAGCTACGCGTAGAAACATTGAGAGTTGTTTAAACGCTTATATGTGCACCATATATTTTGAACAAAAAACTAGCGTGCCAACGGCGAGCGTTGGACACGCAATCCTAGGATTTGTAGTCGGACACATACGCCACTGTACTCATTACTAAGTAAATAGTGAAGTAAGTAGTTTTTCCTTGGGTTACATAGTGACTAATGGATCCAAATTTTTGCTGGACATGTATTGATATTCTCGAAAATTGTTGCCACAACCGTAATTTTTGCAATAGACCTTTACAATGCAACATTCTCCCTGCAACATTTTTTATTCATAAATATTAAGAATTTATTTACAACGTATTTTCATGTTCAGGAGATCGTCTTTGTTCTTACGTCTTCCCATTGTTGTCTCTTTTTTTAAAAGCCAAACAGTTCACATTTTTTGCTTCTTCTATGAGTCAACATAATTTTTCCAAGTGTAACGAAACAACCCCCGCCCCCCATTCAATGCAAAAAATCAATCACCGAATCAATGTAAAAAGTCGTTTGCATCGACATCCTTTGAACTCCTAACGATGCCCATTTTTTTCGTCTATTTCTTGTAAATACAGCCGTCTACAATACTTCCTTTCCATTAATAACATCATTCGATGGAAGACACAAAAACGCAGACATCAAATTCCTTCAAGGGAATATTCACTGTCCGCATTGAGTTGACATTTTTCAACTCCTAGGACACTTCTATTGAATATTGAGTACAATGTCAAAATAGCCAAAAGTCTAATGTAAGAAAGAATAATCATTATTGAATATTAGAACGTCGTTGCGCGATGGCAAAGAATATTTTTTGGTTGCAAAACGAAAAGCAAAAAAAACAACATTTTGAAAAATCACAGAACTAAACTACAAACGTCGTAACTGCTGTTTTCATTTCCCAATCAGGCAAATTGACTGAAAATTAGTTATTGAATTATGAAAGGTATTATTTATTGAATTCAAAGGATTTTGACCGTGGAAGAGGAGGAAGGGTTTACTTGTGTTTACCCATAATGGCTACGTGAGTTCATGATGTGAAAAGTCCTTTCTAAAAATATTCCTAACAATGTATTTTTGTTTGACAAGTTTAAAAAAAAATTAAAAGTCACATGAGCCCAATAACCCATTACAAAGTTTTGTAAACAACCTACCTTCCGTATTACAAGAAGCTGAAAGATAATGGGTTATTTTCTAAAAAATTTACAAGGCAAACTTCTTACATTATTCATTACTTACGGTGGCCCAGAGCGAGCATGTCCGAACAAGAGTTGTGTGTTCAACGCTCACCGTCGACAAACATATTTTTGTTAGCAAAATTACGAAAATATGGTGGTGCACATGTAAGCGTTTAAACAACCCTTACTGTTCGTACACGTGGCGCAGTGTGTAGTGTATTTGGCCACAAATCAGAAGCTCGCATGATCAAGTCCAGCAGAGAGCAAAATAAGAAAATAAAAATATGGAGTGTGTTTTTGAAAACAAATTCGCCTCAAACGGTCTAAATATAGAACATATAGCTCTTTTACTCAAAGAGTGGCACATGCCAAAAAATCAAGTTTCGAGAAAAACGGGTTTTCAGTTGGAGATGGAAATTTGACCTCCCAAATTAAAAAGGTTATTACAGAAAAAATAAAATAACAACTTGGACCATATTGTGCAAAGAGCTAGCCAGATATCAGCGCTAAATTTCTGTGCAAGATCAAGCATGATGATGATAAACTTAACAACTTTTTTGCTGATTTATGGCACACTCGTAGTAAATAAGCTGTAACTCATTGAGTTTTAGAGATATGAGCATGAAAATTTGACACAAGATAAAGTAAAGTTCGTAGAACAGAAATAGAAATAAAATAATGGCTTAGTAAGGTAATTTGGAAGTAGTTACGACTACCAAAAATTACTATAAAAACCTGTTATTTGGTAATGGATTTTTTTCTAGGTTATTGCGCATACTCGAAATTATTTTTTGAAAATCGCAATGAAGATCGCTGTAATATTTTGTTGATTTTTAGACGGTGAGTAAAAATTAAAAAAATTATAGAGTACTTTATTTAAATGTTTAATTTCAAACACAAATTGCAAAAACAGGAGTTTCAACAGAATATGCTTGAAATTAAACACAAACTGCTTAATTTCAAACATAAAGTTAATGTGCTTGAAATTAAACACAAACAGTAGCAAATTCATTTTCGTACAACAAAAAATGTGTGTTTTTTAAGATATTGTTTCTAAATTACAACAAGAAGTGAATAAAAAATGTCAATAAACAAATTTGTGAAAAAGTCCTTAAAAGCCGAAAACTTTGTACATTAAAAAATAAAGTAATTTTTTATTAATTTTCTCATTTAGAGTTAAGCTTGATGATCGGAAATCATTTGCAAGTGAAAAAGGAAAGCCAAGGACTCGAACCCACATAGTCACCAAATTACGTTACCTGGTTTCATTGGTGGTAAAGCAAATCTTCGGACGTATCGACTATGTAATGGCTTCTCTGTCCTAGAACTTATTGTTTTTCAAATGCAAATGTGTTTTGTACATTTACGCGGATACTTGGCCACAGAAATGTATTTTCTTCACGACAAACGCTTTTTTTGCGCTGCCTTTGAAGTTGTGAGTTTTGGCTTTGAATGCTAACACGCCGTGACAACATTTTTTGATATGTTTTCAAGGACGTGGGTTCAAATCCCAGCCGGGCTCAGCCTGTTTTTTTATTTTTTTTGTAATTTTTAATGGCATAGATAATTTAAATTATACAAGTTTAGAGTTCTACAAAGAGATTGTATATATAATTAAGTATATACTTACTTTAATTAGTATTTTTAATTACATAAGTGAAATAAATTATGTTTTATATAAACAATTTTTTTAGTTTTCAAAATGTAGTTTTATTAAACAAATTTAGAAATTATTCAGAATTATTATTACAAAAAGTGCGTAAAATTATAATAAATTGTGTCTTAAATCGCAACACAAAATGTGTAGAGTTTTAAGCACATATTGCGTAAAATCTTGTTGAAAATTACGCATTTTTGTGTCGCATCTTGTTGAAAACAAGAATGATAATGATAGATCATTCTGAAATTCAGCAGACAAAGTTACGACTGTGGGCAGCAAACTTCCGACAACTACCCCAATGCCAAGTGCGGATATTATTCGAATGTCCGGCACACCTTTCGAAAACGATATCACTGTCGAATGATTGGCAAATGTTTTTCGGGTGTAAACAAGCACGTTGTTCTTTTGTTCGTCAAAAGTTTAAAAAATATATCATTTTCGAACATTTTGCGAATGTTTTTTTTTCTTCAAAAGAAAAATTGTTTCGGGAAACATTTTTTACTTCGGAAATTTTTTACGTTTTAAAAAATAATTTTATGTAGTTCGTGAAAAATTCCCATTTGCTTTTTTCAAATATTTTTCGATATAAATGCTACTTATAATATTAACAAGAAGTGATGATAAACACAACATATAGCTTGGTTACAAATACAAGACAACAATGTTTATAAACTGTTACACGCATTGAATCGCAAACATTACAAAGAAGAAAAGGTACATAACAGAAAAATCAAGAGACGTCAGATAAAGTCAAACATGTCATATAATCGAAACTCCGCCAAAAATGCTTTTTCAGCACTATCGTATAAACTATCATCTTTCATTCATTATTAATATTATTAACGACCTTCTAATTCGAAGGCTTTCCTGCCACAAACTGAGCGACGAATGAATCGTTTTTAATTCGTTCTCGAGTGTCGTTTTTCGAACAAAATATCCGCAAAACTATCGAAAAACATTCGAAAACGGATCGTTTGCGATAGCAATGATATGGGGGGTAACTACCGCCCAGCCATAATAAAGAGAAGAGAGTTACCAGTAAGTCGCCTGAAAGTAGATTACATATCTCACCTTTATAATGTAGTAATTTATGCACAGGAGTAGTGGTGCGGAGCAACACAGTTTTGTGGTATGATAACCAATGGTCATTTGTCTGCGGCTGAAAGAAAAAAATCTTTTTAAAGAAGTAGATTTGTTTTAGTGTCCAAAGCGATATGTCATTTAATTCAATGAATAACTGTTCAGAATTGAAATGCTCGTACCTGCAACAGCACCTCCATTCATAGAGGAAATATAACATTCCATATAATCTTTAAAAAATGGCAAATCAGAAGATATAGATAAAATCACAGGAACTATTCTCAATGCAGACCTGTATATTAGCACATTGACTCTACAACCAGTCATCAACCGTTTGGAGTATTGGAAAATTGCCATCCAACCTAAATTTAGGAATAGCAGTAAATGTGCCAAAGAAAGGCTATCTTTCTCAATGTTCGTAGCCCCTTTAGGCATGGGAAATAAAACCGGAAATTCAATTAACCATTGAGTAAAGTTTTGCTTTTCAACTAGGGAATGAAGAAAAATGCGAACTCGGTTTCCCTTTGTTTTTTTCTTTACCAGAAAAACTTTGCTTAGGCGTCTTGAAGCAATTGCACATATTTTAAATAACATTTATGTGCGGATCAAATAACCCCAGCTAGCACTTGGAAGATTGTTTTTTTTTTTTTTTTTAAATCACATTTTAGATCCCTTTTGGTGATCAAAAACTGAATAAGTCGCTTGTATGATCAGAAATGGATTCGAAAGTGACTCCTTGTAATTATTAAAAAGACTTCAATTTAAAATACAACAACAAATGTGTAGCAACCACAAATAAATCATTGTGGCGTTTAAAATGTGATTATGTTTTCGTTATTTATTGTCACATTTTGATCATCTGAAGATTGAAAAATACTTAATCAAAAGTTTTGCCAAGTGAAATGAAGAAGCAATATACTAACCACTGTCATAACGAAGCAGAAAAAGAAAACAAAACAAAGGAAAGAAACAAAAAACAAAGAGGAATAGAAAATTCTTTTAATTTTTTTGTCTTATTAAAAGACTCATAAATCACTCACTAAAGACTCATAAACGATTATAAACATGGCTCAAAAAAGACTCGAAAAAGAGTCACAAATTAATCAACCAATAAATGATTAAAATACGACTTTATATACCACCAGACAAATGGGCAAAAATGATTCAAAACTAATGCAGAGGAAGACTCATTTGTGATTTGTTTACAAAAGTCACCTGAGGTTACGTTTCCTCCAGACAAAGGAGTCATTTATGATCAGAAAATGAGCTCATATTTCAGATTTTTAATCGTGCAGTCGGATCAAACTTTACTCGAATTTGATTAAAAATTTCAAAAATTGCTGGCTGGGAAGGGAGCGTCAGGGAGCATACTACAGTACTAAAACCAGTAAGGAAAGCATTAAAGTCGGGCGGAGCGGACTATATCTAGATTTCAATATAATTTGGCGAAATTTTTTCTACACCAAATTGCGTTACATTTTCTATATGTCTTCAATATATCTGTATAATTAGTAGAAAAGGAATTATAAATTCCTAACCTCTTGTCTATATATATGTATTATTTCTAAGCCATATTAATATTTCACGCAATAAAGAAAGAATTGAAATTGAAATCTGTATAATTTTGTGTTTGGGCGTCAAATAGACGAAATCGGCCGAACATATATGTGAAAACTGCACAGAATTTGTGTTTGGTGCACCAAATACCTCAAATCGGGCGAACATATATATATATGAGAGCTATATCCAAATCAGAACCGATTTCAGTATAATTTGGCACACTTATTTCTGGTCCGAATTCGGTGACATTTTTCAAATTCCAACAATATTGTACATAATTTGCCTGTTTGGTGCACTAAATACATCAAATCAGCGAACATATATGTACATGGGAGCTATATCAACATCCGAACCGATTTTCACCAAAAGCTATAGTGGTTATATGGCTAAAAATATGATTTTCCCAGCTTTTCAGTTGAATCGGACAATAAATGCGACCTACACTTTGATCATAAGAATACATGGACAGATGGACGAACATACATAAACCGACTCAGGAAGTGATTCTATGTATATCCCCAAAAGGAACTATGGGTCTATCTCGTTTCCTTTTGCATTTTACATACAAATGCACAAAGGCATAATACTCCTTACCACAACGTGGCAAGTAGATGGTACCGACGCGAAATGCGTCCCTAGAACTCGGACCAACTGTTGATATTGGTTCATATTTCTTTTGAGATAGTTAAAGACTTCGTGGACATCAGCACCGCCATAAACACAACACACAACATATATATGGGACGTACCCTAAGGACGGGATCGACATAGTCCATATTCCAACCTGATACTGAATATTTTATCTTGCGGCTTTTCCATTTTAGGTGGTGGTGCCCGGGTTCCTTCGACCTTTTAGGCCATTACCTTGGGAAGTATGGACTTGCGCCAGAAAACAATTGTACAGTTTTAAAGGGGGCTGCAAGGACAACATGCTGAAAAAATCAAAACGAGGAGCTCTTCGATTTGGCCCTTTCCGTCCGTCTGTCCGGCTGCCTGGAGCGCACGATAAGTCTCGAACGGATCAATGATATCGTCCAAATTTGGTTGTCGTAATATTGTATCCAAAGTTAGATCATATCGTCCACTCCTTCGGCTACCTTCCCCACAAAAGTCCAACATTTTTCGCTAAAATGGTGCACACGATAATTCTCGAAGGGAGTAACCGATTGGGTCCAAACTTTGCACGTCATAATAGCTGTTCCAGACTTAGATCAATACCCAGCAAAATGTTCGATGCCAAAGATGCCATTCAATCATGGATGCAAGTGAGCTGGCATGTGATCTTTTTAGCATCTTAATCGATGAATTTTATATGAGCGTGGACCCCAAAAGATGCTATTCATTTTTGGACCGAAAGCATGTCATTTCCACCAATGCTTTGTCATGTCATTTTCACCAATGCTTTGGCATGTCATTTCCAACAATGCTTTGGCATGTCATTGGCACCAACCCTTTGCAATGACATTATCATTACAACGAGAGTTTTGACAACGTTGATTGTGATATCGAGTCTCTGACAACATTAAGCCTATTGTAAATAATTAATCTTATATATTTAGAAAAAAATGTATAAATAAAAACACAAAATTCATCTCTATTGGATCGACGGAATGGATTCAAATGCTGATGAAAAGATCGGATCTTTCACCACTTCCTTTGCATTGGTTCAAATGCTAATGAAAAGATCGGATCTTTCACGACTTCGTTAGAACCAATGCAAAAGATGCTATGAAATCACGTCATCGCATGGAACCCCTTCCTTCAAATTTTGCAGGGTATGGACTATATAGGTCCTCTCCTTCGGGTACCTCCTACACGATTTTTCAAAATTATTGTCGGATCGCAATGAAATTTTTGTTTGCGACAGGTTGTGCTCACGGCCCCTTTCACGACGGCACATGTCAAAAAGCTCTAAATAATCCTGCCGGTACCTACACTAATGACTGATGTGCGCATAAACTTACGAACAACATGTTCTAGGAATGGCTATATTGGAAAATATCTTCGGGTACTTCCTGTAGTTTAGGGGCTGTTCAAAGAGAGTTTGCACATTTTTACCGGCAGCACTAGAAAGTTGTTCTGTTTACAAGGGTACAAATTTTTCCACGGTGACCAAGTAAAATGCCTGATAAGTACGATAACTATCGAAGGGAGTGACTGACATTGGTCCAACCTTTGCGCATCATAATATTTCTCTCAAACACTTTAATCAAGTTTATATATACATACATTTTCACACCGGCTATTACGAGAGTATATTTTTTCGGACGTAAGCCCATACTTCCTGAGATAATTTCCCTAAAGCAGTAAAAACTATACGGCCACCCAATAAAATGACTCTTATCGGAGACTGCCTGATTTGTCAATTATTCTTCAAAATTTACATCAAAATCAAAAATGCCCTATTATCAGTCCAATTCCTTCGGTTCCTCCCACTCAAAAGTTCAAACATTTAGGCCTAAGAAGAGGTTGAGACCTGTTCGCTGATGAATTGTTAACATTTTCGAATTGTTCTCTGACTACTTACTACAAGAGTAACGTACTGGGAAAAACCACCCATACAGAATTTGCTTCTTTCCATTATGCCACGAAATTCTGAAAAGACCCTAAATACATTCGATGTGTCAGTATATGAAAGTTTAAATTCACAAAGGCTGAGGGATATATGGGCAATATTTTTGAAAATTTAACATAGTTGAAGCCAAGGTTTATGGCCGTATACTCTACAAATTAAATGCTCTTGGATAAAATTAAATGTTTTTAGACTTGGCAAAAAATATTGGCCTTAAAAGTTAATTTGCGTGGAAGCTGTGATTATATTTATGTTAACAAGTAAAAAAGTATCAGCCGCTTTGGCCGACAGTGATATACCCTCAGCCTGTAGTTATGTTTTATTCTTGATGAATAAAACATTTATTTTTCTTTTAAATAAAACACACAATTTTCACCAATATTTTAATTAAATTTTATTAATATTAATAGTTCACATTTTAATATTATTATGTCTTAAAATTATGATGGTACGAACTTAACAACACCTCGATTACAACTCTCCTCTTTTAGCTAAAACATGTTGTTATAATATCAATTAGAGTAACGAAAAATAATCTCTTTAAGATGACAAGAATTGATGATAACTTATAATAATAAATTGGGAGCCAAATTGGGAGTGAGTGGGAGAAATTTGGGAGCAAGAGAGTACTTATTGGAAGAGAGAGAGAGAGTGAAAGTTTAAGTAGAGAGTACGATTTAAACTAAGTTCTGAAATAAAAGAAGTTTGGATTTTAGAGATAATACCAATATTGAGTGAAATATACAAAGAGTTAGGAGAAGGATATTAAGGTGGGTAGGCGAATGTGACTCTGTGTATATTGAAAAAAATTTTCCCAAAAAAATTTATGTATATAGGGGGTTTTAAAAATTTTCGGCGTATAAACCGAAAAAATGTTGATTAAGATTAAAGAGCAAAAGTTTTGCGGGGGAGATACTTAAAGAAATGGATCGACATTGACCATTATGGAAGTGAATCTCCAGCCACTACACACGGTGCCATAGGGGGTTTTTACACCCCCTAAATATAAGGTGGGAGTTCCAATTATATTTGTCTGTCGCCGTAATAAACATGTGTGTTGGCTTTGATGGCATAGCACGAACTCTGGACTCTGATGGATCGACGGAGGCTAAAATAGGTCCAGCCCCTTTTTATCCAGTTTCAATTTGTCTCCTACATTGTGCTGATAGAACATAATATCGGTCCCACTTGGATTTGAATCAATTACTTAGAAATTCATCCAACTCGAAATAAAAGCTTTCCCAAAAATATTGTTAATACTTTTAAAGTAATTCTAAACAAATCCTTAAAATTGCAAATATCCATTTCCTACAAATTTTAATATTTCCTGCTCAACAAAAATATTCACCAAAAGTACATGTGTAGCCTTGAATATGTCCGCTGTTGCATGTAAAAGCTTGCAGCCTTGTAAACACTTTGTTATCCTTCGCATAAAATTACAACAACACAGCAGCAGCAACAACCAAAAAACATACGAAAATATTTCCTTAAAATGCAATCCTTCATCATTTATGCACGGAAGTAAACGCGAAGTGCATGCTGTACAAAAAAAAACAATAACCCACCGGACAATCTTAGCCGCATTTAAATGCATTCTGCTAAAGGACGTGGCGTGGCTGCTCTTCGATGGTGTGAAATGCAACCGGAAGGAAACGAAATATTGTTAAACATAACACCCCATAAGTGTAATTTATACATGAAACACTGCATATTGTTGCATTTTACACGCACACCACCAAAGCCCAGCGCTATCCAAGGCCTTGTTGTTGAACAAAAAAATTAACAAAAGCAACAAAGCGGAAATCTGTAAAAATAAATGCTGCAGTAAAAGTAAATTAAAATAATGATTTATATGTTTTAAACGAAAATATTGGCCAAATCCACTGCAATATGTAAAAGGGATTTCTCTATCTCTACTCTTTATTTTTGGCCTGGTATCCTCTTCTGTAAAGTTGGTAAAGTCTTTATTCTGGAGGATGTGAAAACAAAAAAACAGGTGGTTGGTTTGCTGGTTGGCTACTTGTCCTCTGTGGCTGGTTTGGCGTTGTTTTTTGTTCATTAGTTTATGCCAGTGGCTAAAAGTTTATGGCTTTATCTTTTTGTTGTTTTTCCTTTCAAGGTGTAGAACAAGAAGAGTTAAAACAAATGTAAATACTGTTTAGATTTAAGAGTAAAGGATAAATATTTCCACTGAAAAATGAAAAAATTAAAGATGAACCTCTCTGGACTTTAATAAGTCTCAACATAGGCAACAAGCATGTTTCGACCAAACTGGAACATCATATTTGGGAAATGAGCCAAGATCAACGATGAAAAAAAAAACAAAATATATAGGCACAGAATTTTTATTAAATTCAAAAGGTTTCCGTGGCATCGAACAAATCATACAAATCCTACAAAGCTAATGACACGAGTTGGAATAAATAGAAAATAAATTCAAAATTATTAGATTTTTCCTCCTTTTTCTACCTCCCAAAAAATTGTTATGCTTGAAATATTTTACCATATTTCCGAGAACGCGGAGAGATGCCTATAATTTATTAGTTTGTCATAAACAAATGATGCCGGTGCGCCAGCAGCAAACTGGCTAAACCGCAGACACCTGCAAATATGTATTCCCTCTTAAGCATAGAATTGTGCCAATTAGCCTCGAAGCAAATAACTTGTTTGGGCAACACATTTCGAATATTTGCCGAATTTTAATTGAATCAATTCCCAAAACGTATAAGTTCGAAATGTAAAGAATCCAAATCGTTTCATTATGTAGGCGGCATTGTTGCTGTTTTTGCTAATTGAGTAGCATAGGTCGTTGTTGTTGACTTTAGCTTTGTACTTGTCATTGGAATTTTACCACACGCATACACACAAACACTGGCACACATACACACAATTGCGGTTAAATTCAATATCCTTTTGCTTAGTTTATGTTTCTGCACAAATAAATGTCAAAATGTGTCTCTTAACTTTTCTCCTCTACAATTGTGAATGGATACGTTCGTTCATACATAAATAAAGTGAATTGAAAATCCATCCGTCCACCCACATGTTCATATTATAGTGATGCCACGATAGATTGGTGATAGTTTCGGAGAAACCGGTTAAAACCGAGAGATTGGTTTGGTAGTTGTAACAGTAATTTATGTGTTTGTATGTTCTTTTTTCTGCTTAATCTGGCTTTGGGTCTATCATTAGTTCCAGGAATGTGGCTGTTTCGATAGGATGTAACCACAGATTTACTGGAGTTTATCGTTTTTTCATGGTCAAAACTCTGTAACGGTTGAACGGATAAAGATGTTTTCATAATTTTTTGTTCGAGGGAGACCTCTCTCATAAGGGAGACCTCTCTCATATCAATGGGTGAGTGTAGCCCGATTCATATTCGCTCAATGATATGGGACCCACAGCTTATCTCCAAATCCGAACGGCGTGTCCTAAGCAATGTCGTGCTTTGGTATTGTTAAAGTTACGAAGTTTTTCGGAAATTCACACACACACGACCCGAACGCAATGAAAGAGCACACAAATGTTTTGATTTGTTTTTGTTCTGCAGCATGCGTGCATACAACGTTACTAACACACTGTCAAAAGTTGCAAATATTGAGAATTTTGTGTGCCCTCTTCTTGGTCGGCTGTGGTCCTAAGACACCACTTGTAGAGAAGTTTTACATGACTGAAAATGTTGCCAACATTACTGAAGGGTATTTTGCCACCATTACAAATTTGATGTTGCTTGGCTGGGAATCGTTTTAAAAAAAGTGGCAAATCGACCAATGCTGCAATATATGTATAAAAATCCAATTGGACAATTAATACGTTAGGGCTCCACCTAATTTGCAATAATGCAAAAACTTCGAATGGGATAATGTGGTTCTCTACACAAAATCCATTATATATTAGGCAGTAGGTCCGTTATCTAGCAGACAAGTTATTGCAATTTGCATTAGGTGGCAAGGTCAGAGCCGCAAAATTGGATAAAAATTATGTTTTTGGTCCATTTTACCCGCTAACTATTTCACGATCATCACCAATAAAAATAGGGATCTATTCTGGTCTCAACCCGACCTGCATACAAAATTTCGTGACGATCGGTACATAATTGCGGCCTGGAGTTTGATTACAATCTATAATGGACAGAGGGACGGACGGACACACATCTCAAAATCGCTTTATATCGTCGAAATATGAAGATTGGTATACCACATTGGGGGTCTCCGACGAATATTTCGCGGTGTTACATTAATTTTTACCAAAACAAACTTATAATCCCCTTTCCACACAGGGTATAAAAAATTAAAAAAAAAAAATGGAAAACATTTTTAAAATTTTTTTGTTTTAATTTTGTTTTCAAAAAGGTAACATTTCTTTTCCAAAATTATTAATTAATTATTAATACTCCTTGGGTTTTCAGATAAATCTTACAAAAAATCATATATTAATAAATGCACTTTTATGGGAAACAATAATGGAAAAAAACACACATTTTTACCCATGTAATTTCAAAAAATTTGAAAACGTGTTAAACGGATGGAAAGGGAACAAAGTATATGGGCTGAAAGAGGACCCTCTCGGGTATCTATCTGTGAAAATGGAACATTGTTCCAAACTGTTCAATAAAGGTTCTAGTGCACTAACTTTGGAGTTTCGCTAAAATTTAGTACGTGAGGAAAATTAAATAGCTCACGTCGTGTAAACGCTACGGTAATTTATTCAAAAGGTTCTTAAAGACAACAATCCTACCTACCTAAGAAAAAAACAATGAACACAATATCTGTTCTGGCTCCGAGAAATATCTATTTATTTCTCCAGAAATTTGCAAAACTGACGTGTTTTTCAAAATTGCGAAAAAAATCGTATTTAGGAGCACGCCGCGCCCACACCTTCCAATATTCTGATGTAATTTTTTTGTCTCCTTAGTTTCAAAGTAATAATCGGTGACGACAAAAAATTGGGGAAATTAGGAAAATCGACTCCTGAACCACTGTGTTGAGTAAGTTTGGTAGGGCAGTACAAAAGGTGCTGTGCGTCGTGCGGGCCTGCGCCGCATGCTGGTCAGATGTTTCGCACGGTGTCATCAAACCTTGCCCTAGAGGAATTCAGACGGCTGCACCACCCCAAGCGTAGTTGCTCCAAAAACTCATAGATGGGTGATGTTCTCCGAGGATCTGCTTATGGCATCTGTGACTGCACACATGTGAATGATATTTTAATCTGATTGATAGGATCATGATGTAAGGGCTCTCTCTTGTAAAGTCAGATCATGAGATCGCTCCTGACATGTCTGTGTGGGGAGGTCATATCCACCATATAGTTATTAGAAATGGTAACACCCAAACAAGTGCTGCAACGAAAGCATGTCATTGTGTTATTGTACTGGAAGAATCTTTGTCTCGTAATGTAGATAGTCCACTAAAGACATGAGGAGGCACCCATTTGCAGTTCTCCTGGCGCCATTCTCACAGATTTGAGTATTTTTTCATATCGTTGAACTTCTATTCGCGGACCAAATTGACACCGCATAGTTTACCACAGACCAATCTAACGCGTTATATGTGACCAACAAAGTTTTCTTATCTGCACACCAAGTCATGCCAGCTAGGAACTTAAGGACTTTGTTCCAAAATCTCAGCTTGTCGCAGAAGGCTGTGGCATGCGCGGCGCGACGTTAACATGTTGTCCAATGTGACCCTTTTAATATTGGCGTAGTTTGTGGTCCGAATTATATTGCTATCGATCATGACATTCAACTCTCTCTTCACATCTGCCGTCCATGTGGTAAAAATAGCGGCCGTAGATTTAGTGGCAGATATTCCTCGCATGGAAATAGTTGACAAGATCAGTCAATTGGAGTTCAGCCTTTCATAAATGACATCAGGTAAGGAACCTGATCTGATCACCATACGTTACGATCTCAATGCCGTCTGAAAGGGATGAAATACAGGAGATGTAGGGGTTAAAGAGTTTCGGAGATATCACTTTACCTTGGGAAACTCTCTGGTTCCCACTACGGGGCTTGGGCATCTTGTTCAAGAATCCCACGTACGACTGGCATCCACACATATATTTCATTATCCAACGTTTCAACCTTAGGAGGGTTGTCTGCTCGATGTCCTCAAACAGCGTGGAGTTCTTGGCAGTATCAAAGGCTTTTGATAAGTCAAGCCCCACTATCACTGTTCGATCACACGGCTTGCTCTGGTTGAGTCCTCGACTAATATGTATGGAAATGACGTGCAGCGCTGTTGCCGTGCTGTGCTTTTTACGGAATCCATGCTGATGATCGGCAACTGGATAGCTATTTCTGATGCTGAGGAGGACTAAGGCCTTAAAGGTCTCTGCTACAAGCGACAAAAGCGAAATCTGTGTGTACGATTCACCTTTGCTGGAATCGAATCAGTAGCGGAACCACCTTGTCCATCTCCAGACTTCGGAAACTACGTGGGTGGCTAGCGACAGGTTGAGAACTTTAGTGAGATACTCCACTCCCGTCTCATCCAGCTGATTCGGCATTATCATGGAGGGCCCAATGCTTTTAATAATTGTGCGTTCCTGGTGACATTCGCAACATCGTCCATTGTAAATTGTGCTGTGCTCGTCTTCGGGAGGAAGAGATCTCTGTCACTCCGGGAGTGCTCGACAAACTGTCGATTGAAATAACTTGCGCAACTCTTCGGAACAGTCAGCATAACGTCGCCAAACGTGAATGCGGTCCTATCTTCCTTCTTTCCAGGTTTCAAAAGTGACTTAACCGTTGGCCACAATTTACTTATTCCGGCTCCAATGTTGCAACACTTCAGATGATTTAACCACTTGTTCCCTTTATGTTCACCGATCATCCTGTTAACTTCTAGTGTCAGCTCCCAGATTCTGGGGTCACTCGGGTTGGTACGAAGTTTGGTCTCACTTCAAGTATTCGAAAAGCAAGTATATGGCGAGCTGCTGCAACAGAGATGGTGTTTCGGAACATTCTTTCTACTACCCAAACATCAGAAGGATTGGGCAGATCTCTGAAGCGGATATTAGTGAACTCTTTGAAACTCGGTCAATTTGCTTTCCATGATTAAAGAAAGTGAGGCATTCAAAGGTGATGAAATCGAGCGGTCTGCTGATGATGATGGTATGATCCTGACGGGTTGTCAGGTGACGTCATTTGTCAGACCAGGTTGCACGATGG
Source organism: Musca autumnalis (assembly GCF_047663935.1). NCBI lineage: Eukaryota > Metazoa > Arthropoda > Insecta > Diptera > Muscidae > Musca > Musca autumnalis. The sequence continues at coordinate 12,451,490 of NW_027412088.1, read as the reverse complement.
TTATGTCTGGTGTACTGTGACACTAATATACCCCTCTGGTCGCTTCCGAGGACCGAATGCCATAACTCATGATGAGCATTAAAGTCCACCAAGCCCACGGCAGCGGGTTCTTACGTACCGGATTGACCCGAAACCAAAAGTGTTTCGGCCAGCGGCTGCCAACCCAGCATTAGATGTTTCTACAACAACAACCAAGACCAGACGGTTGTGACCGTCCAAAAGCTTATGTTGGGGCTGTAACTTGGAGTACAGTTATTTATCGGCGGGATATATACGTTCAGCAACTTTACCTCGGCACTTCCACAACTGATTGCTACATTGTATGTACGGGTCATTAGAGCCAGGCTCAAACGTGATAGGTCTGTCTTGAACTGACTGGTGCAACAATCCTTCCACAATGCGTTGTAACCTGTAAGCTCCAGCTGTTGTTGAGTTTGGCTTCCTGCTTTCCTGCACCTCCGCGACCGTAATATTGTTCCGACTCATTAAATCCCCTACTTCATCGATCTTTCCTCGGAGTCCATTGCGAAAAAGATGCATTTTCATGAATCACTGGAGGCTATGTTCATACAACATGCAGAAACATAGCTCCTGTCGTAACCCCTAGCATGGACGTGTCCAGAACAACTTCTCAGATGCAACCACACCCGTCATCTTTTCAATCACACCAATGTTTGAGTGTGGTGGATGCGTATGTGACAAACTGAGCACAAATAAATTGGTCCTGGATTTTCCTCCGCCCAAGCACGGACCAAAGGTACCGGAGCTGGGATTCCGGAATATGCTGCTCCTAACACAGAAAAATGATATAAATCCAAGCATGTGTATAGTGAGATGGCAGCCGTTGGCCGGAACATGGGAGTTGTGTGGTTGTGTTTGATGAGAAACTATGTGAGATGTATGTCCTTAAGAGTTGCATCCCTTTTTAAAAGCTCCAAGTCATCAGTGAGTGATATTATCCCACAGTGTCGATATTCGGGTGGGATATCATTGTAAAGTCGACCAAGGTGATGCATCGTTCAGAGTGGGGTGTTGTTTCGCTTCGTCTTTTCGCGGTAATATAATTGGCGGTAATAAAGCTAATGCTCTATTTAGACTAGATGTTGCTACGGCTTCCCTAAAAAGTGTTTCCATACAAGTTATAACTCTTCTTCTGCACCATTTCAAGGAGTTACCTGCAAAGATGTTGCATATTCTTTCTAAGAATTTTCCTAAATCTTCTTCGCATGTGCATATGATGTCCCAGCACTGTACAACATTCATGGTTTCAGAATCGCATGGCTCTCGCCGGGAAGTAGATTCAGAGACATTTAAACATTCTTTTGAGACCACAGTTTTCTCCTCGGCTTAGACCTTAGAGAGTCTCGCGTAGAAAATGTTTGCTACAGCTCCTTTGTCTCTACTTCCACAAGAAATTTTCTAGTTGCTTCCTCAAGTAAACGACTGCTAATCCTTTCGTTGGTATCGGCTGACAAAAATCCAACCCAACGACTGTGTTTTTAATTTTTTATCGCATTTGTAACTCAGTCCATAGACGTTGGCGGTGGTTTTGGGTCTTCTGCGTTTTCGAATCGGGTCCCTGCTCGGGCGCCATTTGTAACATGGTTTTGTTGTCAGCTTGGTAGTTGTTATTTTTGGTATTGTATTATGTAATTGATCAGTTTTTCACATTACTCTGCAAACCCGAACCCAAACCATGGGAAACATTTATGATTAAAATATCCCCAATCGTATGACATTGATACATGAAGGGCGTTTTATAATAAATTTCTCTATATAATGAAACTTCAAAATGTCTGATGAGAATATGTAGTAAAAACGTCAAAAATATGCATCATGCGGAAGTAGCGTCAGATTGGGACAAGAAAACAAATGGGTCTGATATGATCTTAAAGAGAACGACAGTTCGACCGATCGATTTTTTGGTTTATAGAAGTAAATTTTACCTAAGCAGCGGATCTTCAGCCGAAATTTAAAATTTTTCACCGATTGACAGAATAAAAGCCGCTAAAAGCCCCTTCTTTAGTAAAATTCTAATTGAAACGATCACAACGTCAAATGAATTTTATGACCGGCCATAGAGTGTTACAGTATTTTTTCCGGCAACTTAACAATGAGCGGATATTGTTGCAATGTCAAGCTTTACTTCATTCTCTTAGTTCTATGCATACTCTAAGTTCTACACATCAATCACACTAATTCAAACGTATAACCTAACTAACCGGTTTATCACTTCTATATTACATCTCCAATGAACGCATATAACCCGGGGTTATTGAAAAGCAATTTGTCAATGTTTGTGCTGGCATACGTCGTGGTAGTCGTTGCCTCCCATACATTCAGCCGCATGAAATAACAATTGATAACTCTGAAAATAGAGCAGACCTTGAACCATCTTTAAATCAATAGAACAAAAAACGAAGCAACTTGAAAGATAAAAAACTCTAACGAAGAATAGAAGGGAAGGAGACAGATAGAGATTTAATAGATGTGTTTCCTCTATGCGACAACATATGATGGCAGTATTTCTTTTCTAGCAAATACCAACCGGGCCAATAACACAAAAAAAGATGAAATAAAAAACGAATTGCTGCGAATAAATAAAACATATGCTACAATGCCTATTTTTTCATGTAGAGACCTTGAAAATTGATATGTTTCTATAGACGATGAGAAAGAAGCAAAACGATACTACGACAAAAAACTGGGTTATTAAAACAAACGACAGTTGCGAAGTAGCGTATTTGCTGATATATTCATAACATATTTAGAACCCCATCAAAGGCCTTGCTAATGCGGTGAAGTCGAAACAAGCGACATATGTATTTTCCTGTTAAAATCAATGTAAAATGTGTTACTACAGAGTGAATCTATAATCTTGGGACTCTAAGTGAAGTCAGGGTTAAATAAATTGATATTAGACGACTTTAAAATTGAGTAGTTTATATTATTACTTCGGTGGCATAGGTACAAGAGGGGCTATAAAATTTAACTACCTAACAGAAATCTTTAAATAAAACGGCGATACTCGCGTGATTAGAAAAAATAAATCGAGTATACTCTATTTTTACTCGTCAATCGTGAAGCATATTTCAGACTTGCTCGTTTTTACCCGCGAGTGAAAAGTGCGAGTACGAGTACTAGAAGAGTACGAGTTTTGCAAGAAAAAACGAGTGGGAGTGAAAATGCTCGTAACATTTTTTTGCTGTTTGTGTGTTGATGTTCCAGAGGAAGTATTGTTCCGAAGTTCGGAAGAGGGTGGTCGGAGGTCCAGAGGAGTTTGTTCCAAAGTTCAGAGGAAGGTGGTCGGAGGTCCAGAGAAGGTTGTTCCGAAGTTCGGAGGAGTGTGGTCGGAGGTCTAGAGGAGGTTGTTCCGAAGATCGGAAGAGGGTGGTCGGATGTCCAGAGGAGGTTGTTCCGAAGTTCGGAAGAGGGTGGCCGGAGGTTCAGAGGACGGAGTTCGGAGTTCCAAACAACCTCCGACCACACTCTTCCGAACTTCGGAACAACCTACTCTGGAAATTGGACCACCCTCCTTCGAACCTCCAACCTCCATCCTCTGAACCTCCTACTACCATCCTCCGAACTTCCGACTGCCCTCTTCCGAACCTCCGAACAACTTGCCCTTTCTACTTTTTCACAGCAAAATTAAAAACTGTTCGCTACCACACACACGAACACACAAACGGTAAAAATTAAATACAGTTTTCCTATTCGACTTTTCTCTTCGAGTAAACTCGCACTCTCTTTCGAGTATTTTCACTCCCACTCTTATTTTTAAACCAGGAGTACTCGAGAGTGCTCGCAAATAAAACAAAGCAGTGGAAAGTAAACTTCTGTTAAAACTCGTACGCTTCGAGTACTCCCACTCGCACTTTTTGCTCGCACTGTTCGAGTACTCCCATTCGCGAGTAAAAACGAGCAAATCGGAGCTCTGTCGGCAGCTAAACAAATGCAAAGTGTCATGCGGCCCCAATCCACATGCAGGACATGTGTTAAGTATCGTGCTGTTAATTCGGTTCTAAACCACTAATGTTTGCCTTGGCAGCTGTCATTCCTATGCTGCGCCTAGTAAGGCATGCACACTTTACCTATGAACTGTTTATACAAATGTATCCGTGTAAATTTTATCCAATCCTGTCTGATAGGCTCTTTTCGACGTTCCTGAGCGGTGCATGCCTCCCCACTATATTGTGGCAGGGCTGCTCACGGCGATAACACTCAAACAGCTACTGCATTGGCAACATCTTGTTGTGCGGATGCACCGGTAAAATATTGGTTTCCTTATGAGAAACCTGGTGAAGAGGCACTCTGCTGAGGTACTCAGGTTGACATTCTAGTAAGTTTGACTATTCTTCCACAGCGTTAAGCTAACAATTGCATACCACAAGGGCGCCGCATAACTTACCACAGACCGGCCTATTGATTTATAAGAAGTCAGAAACTTCACGAGCTTATTCGTACCTCTGATCTTGTCGCAAAAAGCAGTTACTTGCACAGACATTTTAAACAGTAACACCAAATATCTTGAGATTGTTAATGGTCGGCATCAGGACACCATGGACCAAAATGTTCAGGCGAAGCCTCTTTTCAACCGTCCATGTGGTAAAAAGTGTGTCGTCATCAGGACACATGTTCAGGGGAAGCCTCATTTCAGCCGTCCGGGTGGTAGAATTGGAAGAGATGCGCTAAGTCAGCTAGGTTGATGTTTAACCTACCAAGATCGTGCAATCATTCGCATACACTACGATATTTATGCTGTTTCGAGGCTGTGGAATTTTAGAAAGGTAGAGGTTAAACAGTCCAGGATATATCACCCGCCTTGAGGGACTCCTTGTTTCACTCTACAAGTCTAAGAATTCTTATTTCTCAATTCATCAAAGTGTCAAACACGGCTGGAGGGAAGTCTTCTCAATGCCCTCGAACACATTGGCATGGTTAACGGTATCGAGGCCTTTGATATGTCAACTGACTGTCATATGTCATCATATGTCAACGACTGATATGTGTGGATATGACGAGTAAAGCTGTTTTGGTGCTGTGTAGTTTCCGAAATCCATTCTGATGTTGGGCAACTGGGAACCCGCTTCTCATCATGGGGAGGAGTAGTGCCTCTAAGAATTTTTGCTATTGGCGACAAGAGGGAAATCGATCTGTGCAATTAACTTCTGCTGGTATACTTGGCTTCAGTAGCGGGGCCAAGCTGCTGGTGCAATATGCGTGACTAACGACAAATTAAGGACATTAATTTCCTGGGTGTCACCGTAGTGCAATGGTATGCACACCCGCCTTGCACGCTGAAGGTCGTGGGTTCGATTCCCCGGCCAGGCAACATAAAAATTTCAACGGTGGCAAAATACCCCTCAGTAATGTTGGCGACATTTCCTGAGTACTTCAGCCATGTAAAACTTCTCTATAAAGTGGTGTCGTAAGACACGCCGTTCGGACTCGGCGATAAACAGTAGGTCCCATATCATTGAGCTAATATGAATCGGGGTGCACTCATTGATATGAGAGAAGTCTCCATTGTCCCGTCTGGGATGTTTGTGGAACAATTATATATAATTTCCTCAACTACATGTTCATCCAATTGCTCAAACATTACCCTTGAAGTTCCGTGTGGGCCAATGGATGACATAGTAAATTGCGGTCAGACGGCTATTATGCGTCGTGACACACCGCTCTTCGATGTGCTCTATAAATTGACGGTTAATAACACGCGTCCCTTTTTTATCTGCCACCATCACTCCCCTGAAAGTAACAGTCTTCTTTCACGGATTCGGGAGTGATTTAATCGTTGCCAACGATTCATTTAATGCTGCACAAATTATGCATTGCTTCTGGCCATCTAGCCACTTTTTCCGCTTATGATGACCTACTAGCTTCAATAGTAAGTTCCCTAACTCTTAGGCCTTCAGTCTCGTCATGGCAACTGAAAAATTTGGTCTAATTTCGGGTATACGACTAGCAGGTATATAGCGCAAGCATCTGAGGTAATGGGCAGCTCTCTAAAGTGGAGCTCGGAAAATTCTCTGAACCTCTGTTAATCAGCCCTGTCATGGTTCGGAAAAGTATGACGGTCAGATGTTGGAAAGTCGGGTGGTCTGTTAAGGCAGACGATGAAAGGAAGGTGATCTGAGCCAATGGAAATGACTGGTTGCCAGGACACGTAATTTACAGACCTGGTGCCGCAATGGTGATGTTTGACGAACTGTGTTAATATTATCTTATACTCGTAGGAGCTTTTTCGTTTACAGCGCAAAATGTGGAGCTATAAATTTTCATGACCAGCGCTATATCCCTTTGATCATTGCCTAGGACGGAATGCCATAACTGTTGATGAACATTGCAATTGCATTGCACCAGACGGTTATTGCTTTGTTATCGCTTCCAAAAGCAAACTAATATCTGACATATATTAAACAGGGCATAACTATGCTTCGGTGGTATTTACACCAAATAATCTCTACTTCGGCAGCCCCACACTTTACCACTGCCCCTATACGTTCCATGTACGGTTCACCAGAGTTAAGTTCATGTGAGATAGATCTGTACTGGACCGACTGGTGTATAAGAAAGGCAAGTTCTCCTCCTCCACTACTTGTACATTCGTTCTGCAAAACGTTGTAACAATTGCAACATTGCAAGCTGCAGGTGGCGGCTTTGTTACCTACCGGATCTATCGTTCAAAGTCCACAATTTCGCTGACTTTGTTGCGGATACAGTTGCAATTGAATTACAGTAACGATGCATTCGCTGGTCGCTCAACAACAACATGTGGTCTAAGATGCTACGTTTATTGTTGTTGGGGAGACTGAGTGGGTGCCTTTTATTCCGACGACAGAAATGAGCCCGACGACAAAGTTGGAGACGTGTTAGTTGTTGTTGTAACATTGTTTTATTATTATGTTTGTATGTTCGTTCACCTGTTCAATCTGGCTCTGGGTTTATCTCCAGTTCCAGGAATTTGGCTACTTCGATGGGATTAACCACAGATCCACTGGTATTAGATGAGTAGGTTTGGCGTGGCAGTTGAATAGGTGCTTCGTATCATGCGGACCCATGCCGCAGATGTCTTGCACGGTGCGATCGATTCCCACCCAATAGGAATTTAGACGACTGCAATATCCCGTAATTGAGCCAAAACTACTCTGGTTTGTCGTGGCAGCTGACGCTCTTCAGCTGCGATAGATGGGGGGATGTACTCCGATGACTGCATTCAAACAATAATTGCTTATGGCCTTAGAAACTGTGTCCGTGTGAATGCTGTTCAAACCTGCCTGATGAGCCTGTTGATCTAGAGGTTCTCTCCTATATTGTTGGACCTCCGTCTCTAGAGCATGAATATGATTCTTATTATGCCTGTGTATCGGTGGCCAGCAGATGGCGATTGGGATGGCTCTAACGGTAACACCCGAGCAAGTACTGCAACGATAGCATCTCATTATGTTGTCGTACTGGAAGAATCTTTGCCTCCTCATGTAGATGGTCTACTGTAGATATGAGCAGGCACCCTGTTGCTGTTCTCAGGGCGGCGTTCTGGCAAATTTGAATCTTATCCCACTGCGTGTCACATAAATTCGGGGACCAAACTGGCGCCGCATAGCTTACCACAGACCGACCTATCGCTTTATACGTGGTCAACAAGGTTTCTTTATCTGCACCTCAAGGTTTCTTTATCAGGACCTTGTTCCTACATTTCAGTTTATCGCAGATAGCTGTGGCATGCGAGGACGACCCGATCGTGGTGTCGAATGTGACCCATAGAATTTTGGGGCAGTTTGTGGTCGGAATTCTGCTACCATCGACCCTGATATTCAACTCTCTTCTATACTGCGCCGTCCATGTGGTGAACACAGTGGCCGTCGATTTAGTGTCGGATATCTGCATATTCCTCGCCTGGAAAAAGGTGGTAAGACCGGTGAAATAGGAGTTCACTCTCTCGCAGATGTCATCAGGGTAGGTACCTGACGTCAGGATCGTACAATCATCCGCATACTTTACGATCTCAATGCCATCTGGAGGGGGCGGAATACAGGAAAGGTAGAGGTTAAACAGTTTCGGAGATATCGTCCCTCCTTCGGGAACTCACTGTTTCACTCTACGGGGCTTGGATTTCTTGTTCCTGAATTCCACATACGACTGGCGACCACACATATAGTTGATTATCCAACGTTCAGACTTGGCCGGTGGGTTATCTGTTCGATGTTCTCGAGCAGCAGACATTCCGGGATATGCTGCTCGAACAGCGTGGAGTGCTTGACAGTATCAAAGGCTTTTGATAAGTCAAGCAATAAGGGTGGCTAGCGACAGGTTGAGAACTTTAGTAAGATACTCCACTCCCTCCTCATTCAGCTGTTTCAACATTACCATGGAAATTCCGTCAGGGCCCAACGCCTTAGATAATTATGCGTTCCTAATGGCATTCGAAACATAGTCCATTGTAAACATTGTAAACTTCCTCGGCAGGAAGAGATCTAATGCGACGTAACTCTTCGAGTAAACTCGCACTCTCTTTCGAGTATTTTCACTCCCACTCTTATTTTTAAACCAGGAGTACTCGAGAGTGCTCGCAAATAAAACAAAGCAGTGGAAAGTAAACTTCTGTTAAAACTCGTACGCTTCGAGTACTCCCACTCGCACTTTTTGCTCGCACTGTTCGAGTACTCCCATTCGCGAGTAAAAACGAGCAAATCGGAGCTCTGTCGGCAGCTAAACAAATGCAAAGTGTCATGCGGCCCCAATCCACATGCAGGACATGTGTTAAGTATCGTGCTGTTAATTCGGTTCTAAACCACTAATGTTTGCCTTGGCAGCTGTCATTCCTATGCTGCGCCTAGTAAGGCATGCACACTTTACCTATGAACTGTTTATACAAATGTATCCGTGTAAATTTTATCCAATCCTGTCTGATAGGCTCTTTTCGACGTTCCTGAGCGGTGCATGCCTCCCCACTATATTGTGGCAGGGCTGCTCACGGCGATAACACTCAAACAGCTACTGCATTGGCAACATCTTGTTGTGCGGATGCACCGGTAAAATATTGGTTTCCTTATGAGAAACCTGGTGAAGAGGCACTCTGCTGAGGTACTCAGGTTGACATTCTAGTAAGTTTGACTATTCTTCCACAGCGTTAAGCTAACAATTGCATACCACAAGGGCGCCGCATAACTTACCACAGACCGGCCTATTGATTTATAAGAAGTCAGAAACTTCACGAGCTTATTCGTACCTCTGATCTTGTCGCAAAAAGCAGTTACTTGCACAGACATTTTAAACAGTAACACCAAATATCTTGAGATTGTTAATGGTCGGCATCAGGACACCATGGACCAAAATGTTCAGGCGAAGCCTCTTTTCAACCGTCCATGTGGTAAAAAGTGTGTCGTCATCAGGACACATGTTCAGGGGAAGCCTCATTTCAGCCGTCCGGGTGGTAGAATTGGAAGAGATGCGCTAAGTCAGCTAGGTTGATGTTTAACCTACCAAGATCGTGCAATCATTCGCATACACTACGATATTTATGCTGTTTCGAGGCTGTGGAATTTTAGAAAGGTAGAGGTTAAACAGTCCAGGATATATCACCCGCCTTGAGGGACTCCTTGTTTCACTCTACAAGTCTAAGAATTCTTATTTCTCAATTCATCAAAGTGTCAAACACGGCTGGAGGGAAGTCTTCTCAATGCCCTCGAACACATTGGCATGGTTAACGGTATCGAGGCCTTTGATATGTCAACTGACTGTCATATGTCATCATATGTCAACGACTGATATGTGTGGATATGACGAGTAAAGCTGTTTTGGTGCTGTGTAGTTTCCGAAATCCATTCTGATGTTGGGCAACTGGGAACCCGCTTCTCATCATGGGGAGGAGTAGTGCCTCTAAGAATTTTTGCTATTGGCGACAAGAGGGAAATCGATCTGTGCAATTAACTTCTGCTGGTATACTTGGCTTCAGTAGCGGGGCCAAGCTGCTGGTGCAATATGCGTGACTAACGACAAATTAAGGACATTAATTTCCTGGGTGTCACCGTAGTGCAATGGTATGCACACCCGCCTTGCACGCTGAAGGTCGTGGGTTCGATTCCCCGGCCAGGCAACATAAAAATTTCAACGGTGGCAAAATACCCCTCAGTAATGTTGGCGACATTTCCTGAGTACTTCAGCCATGTAAAACTTCTCTATAAAGTGGTGTCGTAAGACACGCCGTTCGGACTCGGCGATAAACAGTAGGTCCCATATCATTGAGCTAATATGAATCGGGGTGCACTCATTGATATGAGAGAAGTCTCCATTGTCCCGTCTGGGATGTTTGTGGAACAATTATATATAATTTCCTCAACTACATGTTCATCCAATTGCTCAAACATTACCCTTGAAGTTCCGTGTGGGCCAATGGATGACATAGTAAATTGCGGTCAGACGGCTATTATGCGTCGTGACACACCGCTCTTCGATGTGCTCTATAAATTGACGGTTAATAACACGCGTCCCTTTTTTATCTGCCACCATCACTCCCCTGAAAGTAACAGTCTTCTTTCACGGATTCGGGAGTGATTTAATCGTTGCCAACGATTCATTTAATGCTGCACAAATTATGCATTGCTTCTGGCCATCTAGCCACTTTTTCCGCTTATGATGACCTACTAGCTTCAATAGTAAGTTCCCTAACTCTTAGGCCTTCAGTCTCGTCATGGCAACTGAAAAATTTGGTCTAATTTCGGGTATACGACTAGCAGGTATATAGCGCAAGCATCTGAGGTAATGGGCAGCTCTCTAAAGTGGAGCTCGGAAAATTCTCTGAACCTCTGTTAATCAGCCCTGTCATGGTTCGGAAAAGTATGACGGTCAGATGTTGGAAAGTCGGGTGGTCTGTTAAGGCAGACGATGAAAGGAAGGTGATCTGAGCCAATGGAAATGACTGGTTGCCAGGACACGTAATTTACAGACCTGGTGCCGCAATGGTGATGTTTGACGAACTGTGTTAATATTATCTTATACTCGTAGGAGCTTTTTCGTTTACAGCGCAAAATGTGGAGCTATAAATTTTCATGACCAGCGCTATATCCCTTTGATCATTGCCTAGGACGGAATGCCATAACTGTTGATGAACATTGCAATTGCATTGCACCAGACGGTTATTGCTTTGTTATCGCTTCCAAAAGCAAACTAATATCTGACATATATTAAACAGGGCATAACTATGCTTCGGTGGTATTTACACCAAATAATCTCTACTTCGGCAGCCCCACACTTTACCACTGCCCCTATACGTTCCATGTACGGTTCACCAGAGTTAAGTTCATGTGAGATAGATCTGTACTGGACCGACTGGTGTATAAGAAAGGCAAGTTCTCCTCCTCCACTACTTGTACATTCGTTCTGCAAAACGTTGTAACAATTGCAACATTGCAAGCTGCAGGTGGCGGCTTTGTTACCTACCGGATCTATCGTTCAAAGTCCACAATTTCGCTGACTTTGTTGCGGATACAGTTGCAATTGAATTACAGTAACGATGCATTCGCTGGTCGCTCAACAACAACATGTGGTCTAAGATGCTACGTTTATTGTTGTTGGGGAGACTGAGTGGGTGCCTTTTATTCCGACGACAGAAATGAGCCCGACGACAAAGTTGGAGACGTGTTAGTTGTTGTTGTAACATTGTTTTATTATTATGTTTGTATGTTCGTTCACCTGTTCAATCTGGCTCTGGGTTTATCTCCAGTTCCAGGAATTTGGCTACTTCGATGGGATTAACCACAGATCCACTGGTATTAGATGAGTAGGTTTGGCGTGGCAGTTGAATAGGTGCTTCGTATCATGCGGACCCATGCCGCAGATGTCTTGCACGGTGCGATCGATTCCCACCCAATAGGAATTTAGACGACTGCAATATCCCGTAATTGAGCCAAAACTACTCTGGTTTGTCGTGGCAGCTGACGCTCTTCAGCTGCGATAGATGGGGGGATGTACTCCGATGACTGCATTCAAACAATAATTGCTTATGGCCTTAGAAACTGTGTCCGTGTGAATGCTGTTCAAACCTGCCTGATGAGCCTGTTGATCTAGAGGTTCTCTCCTATATTGTTGGACCTCCGTCTCTAGAGCATGAATATGATTCTTATTATGCCTGTGTATCGGTGGCCAGCAGATGGCGATTGGGATGGCTCTAACGGTAACACCCGAGCAAGTACTGCAACGATAGCATCTCATTATGTTGTCGTACTGGAAGAATCTTTGCCTCCTCATGTAGATGGTCTACTGTAGATATGAGCAGGCACCCTGTTGCTGTTCTCAGGGCGGCGTTCTGGCAAATTTGAATCTTATCCCACTGCGTGTCACATAAATTCGGGGACCAAACTGGCGCCGCATAGCTTACCACAGACCGACCTATCGCTTTATACGTGGTCAACAAGGTTTCTTTATCTGCACCTCAAGGTTTCTTTATCAGGACCTTGTTCCTACATTTCAGTTTATCGCAGATAGCTGTGGCATGCGAGGACGACCCGATCGTGGTGTCGAATGTGACCCATAGAATTTTGGGGCAGTTTGTGGTCGGAATTCTGCTACCATCGACCCTGATATTCAACTCTCTTCTATACTGCGCCGTCCATGTGGTGAACACAGTGGCCGTCGATTTAGTGTCGGATATCTGCATATTCCTCGCCTGGAAAAAGGTGGTAAGACCGGTGAAATAGGAGTTCACTCTCTCGCAGATGTCATCAGGGTAGGTACCTGACGTCAGGATCGTACAATCATCCGCATACTTTACGATCTCAATGCCATCTGGAGGGGGCGGAATACAGGAAAGGTAGAGGTTAAACAGTTTCGGAGATATCGTCCCTCCTTCGGGAACTCACTGTTTCACTCTACGGGGCTTGGATTTCTTGTTCCTGAATTCCACATACGACTGGCGACCACACATATAGTTGATTATCCAACGTTCAGACTTGGCCGGTGGGTTATCTGTTCGATGTTCTCGAGCAGCAGACATTCCGGGATATGCTGCTCGAACAGCGTGGAGTGCTTGACAGTATCAAAGGCTTTTGATAAGTCAAGCAATAAGGGTGGCTAGCGACAGGTTGAGAACTTTAGTAAGATACTCCACTCCCTCCTCATTCAGCTGTTTCAACATTACCATGGAAATTCCGTCAGGGCCCAACGCCTTAGATAATTATGCGTTCCTAATGGCATTCGAAACATAGTCCATTGTAAACATTGTAAACTTCCTCGGCAGGAAGAGATCTAATGCGACGTAACACTCTTCTCTTCGCCCTGTCACTCTCGGGGTGCTCGACAAACTGTCGATTGAAGTAACTTGCACATCTCTTCGGGTCAGTCAACGTAACGTCGCTAAACGTGACTGAGGTTGGTTCGACGAAGCTCATCACGCTCATTTTTGTAATCCCGTCGCCTCTGCTGGGAAATTTGGTCTTACTTCGGGTATTCGACCAGCAGGTATATGACGAGCGGCTGCAGCATTGATGATGTCTCGGAACATCCTTTCCGCTACCCGAACATCACAAGGATTGGGCACTGGTGAACTCTCTGAAACTCGGCCAATCAGCTTTCCCATGATTGACGAATGCACGGCGTTCAGAGGTGATGAAATCGGGTGGTCTGCTAATTGAGACAATTATGGGGATATGGTCTGATCCAAGGGAAATGACGGGTTGCCAGGTGACGTCATTTGTCAGACCAGGTGAAACGTTGGTTATGTCTGGCGAGCTGTGACACTCTCCTCTAATTCTGGCAGGGGCGTCCTCATTGACAGAGCAAAACGTAGAGCTATCAATCTGCTCAACCAGCGCTATACCCCTCTCGTCGTTTCCGAAGGCTGAATGCCACATCTCATGATGCGCTTTAAGTCCCCCAGGACCAGACCAGATACAGCTATTCTCGGCGGGATGTATACGTTCAGCAACTCTATCTCGGCAGTTCCACACCACACTGCATTCCATGTACGGGTCGTTAGAGGCAGGCTCAATCGAGATAGGTCTGTATTGAACAGACTGGTGCAAACGGAAAGTTAATCCCCCACCTCCACATCTGGTGCGATCCTTCCTTATTACGTTGTAACCATCACAACGTACTGAGCTGTGGTCGTTCAGCATGGTTTCCTGCACCGCAGCGACCTTGATCTTTTTCCGATTCATAAATGCCACTATTTCATCGAACTTACCTCGGATCCCATTGCAATTAAATTGCAAAAAGGATGCATTTTCTGGGATTGGAACAACAGCGGCTGGTGTTAAATGCTGCGCGTGCGGTTGCTGTTGGGGGGACTGCGGGGAAGTTTAGTAATCTGACGACGAAGGAGTTTCGTAATCTAACGACGACTCACTGGGGGTTGTGTTCGCGCAGAATGCAGCAACATAGTCCCTATCGTAGTCCCTCGCGTGGGCAATTCCAGAGCAACCCCTTAATTGCACCGACTCCTGACATATATTGCATCTCACCGAATATTGGATATGGGTGAAGATGCGGATGTGACAAACCGAGCACAAATATATTGGTCCTGGGTTTTCCTCCGTCCCGGCACGGACCAAAAGAATCCGGAGCTGATATTCCGGGATATACCCAGCACAGAAAAACGAAACAAATACAAACACATTTACACTGCCGGAACGCTGATGTTGTTTGGTCCCGGGTCAATCCGGTACAGAGAAACCGCTGCCGTGGGAATAGAAGTGGAGAAATTAGCATAAGAATGAAAGTTAAACATTTTTACCACGTAACGATCCGATAGGCAAACAGACGTACACTCGTATGTAGATCGCTTCAGCTCGTGAAGACATTAATTTCGGTATATATTAAGACGGGCCTATGATCATTTTTTTGATACGTTACAAACCTTAGAGACAAGCCCAACTTATAATATCTTGCCCCACATAGTGGCGAGGAGCATAAATAAAATGCCCTTCTGTTTTCTAAAAAAATCCTCCGTCTATCAGACACTTTTCTTAATAACTATTATTGATAACATAAATTTATCCAAAATTAATTGCAATAAAATTAATTTTACTCGCAGTCTTATAAAAAGAACACAAACTCACATATCCTTAATGTGTCTGGAATATTTAAATAAAAAATATGTCGTTATTTTAATAGAACCCAGATTTGGGTAATAAAACTAATTATCCACCCATCTGTCGAAATGTAAGATCCTGTCCCGTGCACACTTAAGTTAGGCACGTTACTAACACGAGTCATTATTATTACCACCAAACAGCCTAATAACATATTGGCCAAGAAGAAGAATTCAAAAATTGGTAAGGATATTCAGTAACACACAGTGGGAAAAGTGAAAAACACAAAACATGGTTAGAAACTACAATTTGATAACCTTAAAGCGTTCGTTACAGATGAATGAAATAGCAGCACGCACACATGCCGCCAACCACCAACAACAACAACCTGTCATAGTTTGCAGTCCAACATCAACACATCGAATTCAAAAAAAAATATAGGGACTGCATTCAGCAAGGAGTAAAGAACAACATTTAATGCACGGAACTTACTTAGTTTCCCGAGGAAACGTTAAGCGAGTTTTCAATTTCATTTATCAAAAACCCAACTGACATTTTTTTGAGAGACCTTCGAAAAGAATGGGCTCAAACTTTCAACAACAAAAGGCTATCTTTACACAAGAGATAGCACGACAACAACAACAATCGCCCATAGAGGCGATGATTCAGGGCACACGCCAACGCATAAAAGAAAATATTTTCCTTTAACACGAGCACAACCTTTTTTCGGCCAATATTTTCGCCCCCCAACCAGCACCTTCAACATCGTAGACCGTCTTCATTACAATGGATGGACAATAAAAAACACAACAACAATGATAGCAAGGTCCTTTAACAAGACACACTTGAATGACCACATATAAGTATCCCTACATAGTTGGATTTTGAAGATGAGCAACTCGAGACAAAAAAACATTGCCCACAAGAGCACCACTCAAAGGGGGAGAAAACTCAACACTAATAGTTCATGTTTTTCTTTTCGGTCCCTGTTTTGTTACCCTTGTCCGCCATGCAAATGAAAGGGAATATATGCAAAAAAGGAATACACTGCTTAATGTCCTTTTTTTCGGGGGTGGTTGTTCAGCCGGACAATATTCATAATAAATAGTAAGCTGGTGGTGGGCCAGCTTGACTACCTTCCTGTTTTGTGGCCATAAATATGTTGCCTCTTAAACCACCCCACCATACCAACACATGTCCTCGCATAAAAAATATTTGTATGTTAATCTTCAAACACATTATTAATATATAATTTAAGGACTTTTCCGAGTACAGACTATCCCTTTGGCGATGACCCTGTTTGTCTGCCTGCCAGCCTGCCTGCTTTATCATAATGAAGATGGGGACAAAAGGATCACCGGAAATGACATGAAAAAGCCCAAAACAAGTAACCACTTTTCGCGGCAAACAATGCTTCCTTTTGGTCGTCTGGCTTTTTTATTAACTCGACTTAATGTTGGTAAAAGAGGATCATTGATACCACAATGCACAATGAACAGAGAGCACCCACCCAGCTGCAAGTAAAGCACCCTCCCAGCTGTAGGTAGTCTTTGTATGGGCATGTGTTGTTGCAGTGCGACATGATATGTAATTATAATAAATGTCCTTATGTCATAATGTTTTACTGTTCATTTTATGGGTATGAACTGCTTGAAATGTTGTCACGTGGTAGAACAGTAACGAAACTGTATCAAAATTTATGCTTATTAAAAAATTAAATTTTTTTCTTTAAAAAATTCACGATTTAAAAAAATTGAAAAACCGTCTATTGTAAAAAAATATACTTTACAAAATCTACGATTTTTGAAAAAATATATTTTAAAAAATCCAAGACTTTTTAAAATATATATTTTTTTAATTCTCGATTTTTTAAAAAATTCTAAAAAAATATTCTTTAAATAAAAACAAGATTTAAAAAAAAATATTCTAAAAAAATCCAAGATTTAAAAAAATCTTAAAAAATCCATAATTTAAAAAATGTTCTTTAAAAAATCCACGATTTTTGAAAAAATATTCTTTAAAAATACACGATTTTTGAAAAAAATATTTTTTTAAAAACCCCCGATTTTTGAAACAATATTCTTTAAAAAATCGATTTTTGAAAAATTATTTTTTAAAGATTAATGATTTTTGAAAAACATATTCTTTAAAAAATCGACGATTTTTGAAAAATTATTTTTAAAGATTCAAGATTTTTGAAAAACATATTCTTTAAAAAATCCACAATTTTTGAAAAAAATATTCTATCTTTAAATAATGACCTTCGCCCCTAAAAAGGCAAAAACTAAAAAAAATATTCTTTAAGTAGTCTACGAGTTTTGAAAATATATTCTTTAAACAACCACGATTTTTAAAAAAATATTTTTTAAAACTTCCACGTCTTCTGAAAAGATATTCTTTAAAAAACCAAGATTTGTGAAAAACAAAAATATTCTCTCTAAAATAACTCTTTACAACACCACGATTTTCAAAAAAAATTCTTAAAAAAATCCAGAATTTTTTACAAAATATTCTTAAAAAATCCACGATTTTTATACCCTCAGCCTTTAGGCTAAAGAGGGTATTTACACTTTGATACGACCAAAAATGTGCCTCATCGAAATAATGGTTTTAGACCCCAAGTATGTTTGTACGATATCCGTTTCAGACAATTTTAAGTAGATCTAGCAATGCCCGTCCGTCTGTCTGTCT
The DNA here is from genome assembly GCF_047663935.1 of Musca autumnalis. Lineage (NCBI taxonomy): Eukaryota > Metazoa > Arthropoda > Insecta > Diptera > Muscidae > Musca > Musca autumnalis. The sequence goes on along the minus strand of NW_027412088.1, from coordinate 12,433,770 downwards.
GTCCGTCTGGCTGGCTGGTGCGCACGATAACTCTCGAACGGATCAATCGATTGGGTTCAAATTTTGAGTATGAAAATATTTTGTCCAGATTCGATGTAAGTTCGAAGATGGGCCATATAGGTCCACTCCTTCAGCTACCTCCCCCACAAATGTTCAAAAAATGTCGCAAAACTTGTGCGCACGATAACTCTTGTAGGGAATAACCGATTTGGTCCATACTTTGCACATCGTGTAATTTCTACCAAACTTAGGTGAGGTTCCAATATGGACTCAATCGGTCCACTCCTTCGGGTACCTCCCACACAAAATTTCGGAAAACTTCAGTTTAGGACCTGGTCTCTAATCGCTTTGATTTTTGTTTACGCAAGTTGTATTCGCCGTCCTCTATACGCCGCTGTAAGTTTCATTAGGGGCAAGTCCATACTTCCTGAGAAAATAGCCTGTAAGTTACAAAAAACCCTATGACACCGTGTGTAGTTTGGAGCGCAAGATAACTCTCGAACGGATCTGCCGATTCGGTCCAAAATTTGGCTTTCGTAATATTTTGTCCAAACTTAGTTAAAGTGCAAAGATGGATTATATCGGTCCACTCCTTTCGGGACATCCCCCCCAAAAGTTCGAAAATGTTAGGAATATTTGTGCGTACTATAACTCTTGAAGGAAGTAACCGATTTGGTCCATACTTTGCACATTATGAAATTTCTACCAGTCTTAGATGAGGTTCCAATTTAAAAATCCAAGATTTAAAAATAATAATCTTTAAAAAATCCACAATTTTTGAAAAAATTATTCTTCGATTTTTGAAAAAATATTCTTTAAAAGATCCTCGTTTTTTGACAAAATAATCTTTAAAAATATCCACGATTTTTGAAAAAAGAATTCTTAAAAATCCCCGATTTAAAAAAAAAATCAACGATTTTTAAAACGACATTCATTATTATATATTATAGGATTTTTGAAAAAAAATATTCTTTAAAAAATCCTCAGTTTTTGAAAAAATATTCTTTAAGAATCTAACACTATTGAAAAAAAATATTCTTTAAAAAATCCACCAGTTTTGAACAAAATATTGTTTAAAAAACCGGATTAAAAAAAAAACAAGTAAAAGAGTGCTATAGTCCGACGGGCCGACCATGTGATACCCTACACCACTACGTAGTAAAACCGTTTTAAAATTTGATTTTGCCTGACTGGGGAATCGTTTTGAAAGAAGGTGGCAAAGCGAATCATGTTGCAATGTATGTATACAAATCCAATTGGACAATTAAAACGTTATGCAACAAAGCAACTGGGAATGGGAAAATGTGGTTCTCTACACATAACCCATTACATATCAAGCAGTAGACCCGTTATCTAGCAGACACTTTATTGCAATTTTAATCGGGGGGAAGATGTAGTCTACTTTGCCCGTATATGCCCTCCAGGAAAAAATATAGACCAAAAATATTTTTTTGTATTTTTCATACAAATGTAATGGTCCATTTCACCCGCTAAATAATATCAGATCGTCATCCATCCTCACCTCATGCAAAATTTCGTTATTATTGAACTATAATTGCGACATCTAGCGTGTTTATCATTACACTACAGCCAAATAACAGGGTATATTAGGCTGTAACTCTGTTATTTTAACATTTACACCAACACAATTGACATCAATAGAAAGGTCAAGCGATCCTCTTCCAAGTACAGCTTACTTGCCCGGAATGTCTCTTCCAAGAATAAAGATATAAGCTGTAAACTAAAAATTTTCACAATCTTCACACAAAATTTTTGGTCCATTTAACCCTCTAAATTTTATCTGATCGCCATCTCAAATTACAAGCTACTTCTTTGTCATATACTCTTACCTTATTTAAAATTTCGAGGCGATCTGACTATTATTGCGACCTACAGAGCATATACAACATCGGCTAAAAATTATGTTTTTGGTCAATTTCACCCGCTAAATACCTCCATACCAAATTTCGTGACGATCGGCCCAAAATTGCGGCCTGGAGTTTGATTACAATTTATAATGGACAGACGGATACACGGACGGACGGACACACATCTCAAAATCGCTTTATCTCGCCGAGATATAAAGATTGGTATACCACATTGGGGGTCACCGAAGAATATTTCGCGATGTTACATGCATTTTTACCAAAACAAACTAATAAAACCCTTTCCACATAGTGGTGTAGGGTATAAAAATATTGCTTGAAATATTCACGATTTTTCTGAAAAAATATACCTAAAAAATCCACGATTTTTGAAAAAAAAAATTCCTTATAAAAATCTACGATTTTTACAATAATAATCTTAAAAAAATCCACGATTTTTGAAAAAATATTCCTAAAAAATCCACGATTTTTTTGAAAAAATTATCTTTAAAAAATCTACGATTTTTGAAAAAAAAAAATATTCTTTAAATAGTCTACGACTTTAAAAAATACACGATTTTTGAAAAAAAAAATATTCTTTAAAAAAAGCCTATTGTTGAAAAAAAATCTTTAAAAAATCCACCGTTATTGTAAAAATTTATTTAAAAAATCCACGATTATTGTAAAAATTATTCTTTTAAAAATACACAATTAAAAAAAAATATTTTTAAAAAATCTACAATTTTTAATAAAATATTCTTTAAAAAAATCCACGATTTTTGAATAAAACATTCTTTAAAAAATCCACGATTTTTTAAAAATTATTCTTTAAAAAATCCTTAATTTTTGAAAAAATATTCTTTAAAAATCTACCATTTTTGAAAATATATTCTTTAAAAATCCACCATTTAAAAAAATATTTAAAAAATCACCGATTTTCTAACAAAATACTGTTTAAAAAATTTACGAATTTTCTGAAAAAATATTCTTAAAAAAATCCACGATTTTTTAAAAAAAAATATTCTTTTGAAAATACACGATTTTTGAAAAAAATATTCTTTAAAAAAACCCTACATTTTTAAAAAAATATTCTTAAAAATCAACAATTTTTGAAAAAAAATATTCTTTAAAAAATCCACAATTTGAAAAAAATGTATTTACAAAATTCCAAAATTCGCGAAAATATCCACGACTTTTGAAAAAAAAATTCTTTACAAAATTTCCGATTCTTGAAAAAAATCCTTAAAAATTTTACGATTTTTGAAACAATATTCTTTATAAAATCCACGATTTTTGAAAAATTATTCTTTAAAAAATTCTCAATTTTTGAAAATATATTCTTTAAAAAATCCACAATTTTTGAAAAAAATATTGTTCAAAAAATTCTCCGATTTTCTAAAAAAAAATATTGTAGCATTGTGGCGTTTTTTTATTGGGATAGCGTTTGCAATTTTGTTTTTTCAAAATAGTCTGGCTTAATCCCATTGTTGTTGTTTTAATATTTTTAAACAACTATTTTATTAGTGGAAAAGATTTGGCATTGTTCGCCAAGGGGTAAGGCCGGGAATACTATAGTTTCGATCCACGCCACTGGATCTCATCAGTTCCCTTGTTTCTTGTTTGTGGATATTCTCCACCGAAGTTATTTTTCAATAACTTCTTCAACAAGAAACTTTTTATACCCAAACATCAATCGTCAGAACAATGCCAAATCTTTTCCACTAATAAAATAGTTGTTTAAAAATATTAAAACAACAACAATGGGATTAAGCCAGACTATTTTGAAAAAACAAAAAGTATTGTTTAAAAAATTTAGGAATTTTCTGAAAAAATATTCTTAAAAAATTCACGATTTTTGAGAAAAAATACTGCTTAAAATATACACGATTTTTAAAAAAATACTCTTAAAAAATTCTTAAAAAAATCCACGATTTTTAAAAAATAACCTTTGAAAAGTCCAAAATTTTTGAAAAAATATTCTTAAAACAGCCTAAATTTTAAAAAAAAATATTCTTAAAAAATCACCAATTTTTGAAAAAATATTCTTTAAAAAATCCACAGTTTGTGAAAAAATATTTTTAAAAAATCCCCGATTTGTAAAAAAAAAATATATTTACAATATTCCAAAATGTTTGCGAAAAAAAATTAAAACATCCACGATTTTTGAAAAAAAATAGTCTTTAAAATATCAAGGATTTTTGAAAAAATCCACCAAATTCATTACCATTTCTAGTAAAAACATTCACAAAAAACGTATAGCAAGGAATAAAGATGACGCTCCACATTTCGTCCATGTGTGTTTATTCTTTTTTTAAATTTAGTTTAGTCGATGGTGATTTCATATTTTTGCTCAAACTTTTTGTTAATGCGAATTTATGAATTTTATTGTCCAAAAAGTTGACTGCATGACTCGCCTGGTGTGTAAGCAACATTTTTATGGTATTGGTGGTAAGCAAACAATTTTCAAAATTGAGTGAAATTTTGAAAATTTGTACGTTAAGGTAGTTGTTGTTGTGGCGGTGGCGTTTGTTTGGCACGCGTAACCCAAGCGGCTGTGTACAGCCAACCATTCGCACTCAGGATAATTACCTTTTTAAAAGGATAACATATGGCATTGGAAATTGGGCGAGTTTTGACGGGTGTTCACGCCTGTGTTTGTGTGAATTGTGGTTGCAACCGGCAGTCTGCTTTGTTGTTGATGGAAATATATTGGTTATTGGTGAGCATAACGATTTCACATTGAGGTATGAAATTTGGAAATTTGATTGGAGTTAATTCGGAGAAAAATATGTGTCAAATATATATTTATGTTCCTGTTGTTTTAGCTCAGGGTAGGATTCGACCATGATGACCAGAAAAGTATTTGAATTAGATTTGTGTTTTCGGAAAAATAAATGAGATTAATAAATGTTCCACATATGCACATAGAAGTAAGCAATTTTAATATTAAATTTACTTTGCTTAAATTCGAGTTTACGTTACTCCTTGTATTGGTCTAATCCACTCCGCACTTCGAGATATTTCATTTTTTATGTTAATCATTGCTTCGACGTTGTTATTTATGATGACTTTCCTTACAGAAATAAGAAACCTTTCCCACGGACTAACTATTCACACCAAAAATGGAAAGCGCATAAAAAGTACGGGTTTAAAAAAAATAAGCCACAAAATAACGAAGCATTATCAATGATCCATGACACATTATTGACTTATCCTGCTATTGTTGTGTTAACAATAACAGAGATTTATGAAAAACAATTAAATCTGTTCAATATTATTTATTATATTCATATAAAAGACCGCCGCCATGCAATGTTGGGCCCATTTTTGATTTATTAACATTTGTTCGAAGAATTAATCGTAACTTGTTTTGGGAAGACGAAGAAAAAAATTACAAACCAAAAAGGGATTTATTATGAACTGAGTAAATTTCACGCATCATTAAATTACCTTTTTTCCTCCCACAAAAAAAAGAGTGAAAAAGGGAGCAGTGAAAAAACTCTACAAATTCCACAAAATAACAGGGAAATTCGTTTGGATATTCAAAACAACTTGCAATGCCATTTAATCCAATCATGGCCAATATAAACACCAGCACGTAGACACGCCAGCAATAACAACAACAAAAGCCCAGGTCAAAACAAAAAAATAACGAAGGATCATAACTGTTAACAACAACCTGTCATGAATGTTGAATAGTAATATTCGGCTGTAGAAGAAACAGCAACAAAAACACAAGCCCACAAGGCAAAACAGATATAAACAATTTAACTTCCATCCATGTTCCAATCGTGTTCCCGATACAAACAATTAAACTACCACCGGCCCCCATCAGCAGCTGAGCAAACTTTAACAAAAAAGCTCCTGTTTTTCGCCTTACAACCTGGCAAACAATAAAAAAGCGGAAACAAGCCAAAAAAATAACTTCAAGTCCTTTTTATTGAGGAAAATATGAATTGTGAGAGATTGTGGGTGTGATTGGGTTGATTTTTCACGGTTACTTCATGGTAAATTTTTTTCATTTTTTTAACAATGCCATCCATCTATCTTTTCAAGGAAATTTCCATTCATCGATTTTTATTTATGATGTTGAATACCATCATTTCTCCATTGCCCACCCAAAAATTCCATCATAATAAATTATCTTTATTAAAAGTTAACAAAAATAAGAACGAAAGAATTGCGAACACCAAACAAAGCCCATCCGGACTGGCAAAAGTACACAACTAATTCAATTTCTTTTGAATTTATTTTTTAACCGGAACCCTTAAAAATGTAATCTTACTTTAATGGTCACTTGTGATGAACCATTTAGGGAATGTGTATTGACTTATATTGACTTGAATATCTATTGAATTGACCTCTGGCTGTCAAGCTTTGTAAACAACACACAATGGAATACCTATGTATTTTGAGGGTTTTTTTACAAAGGCTACCCAATGAAGAAGAATTTTAAAGAGGATCTTCTTAAATATTTATTTTGACAATGGATTGGGGTTTTAAAATAAAAATTTAATTGTCTTCGAATATACAATTGGGACAATAGGAATTTTCTTCTTCTAAACAAATCAACGGAGACCTCACTTGCTTCCTAATATAAATATAATTTATTTAAGATCGAATTCTGAGACGAACATTATAACTTTATATACCCTCAGCCTTTGTGTTAACGAGACTATATGCACATGAATTCGATCCAAAATGTACCTCATAGAAATAATGGTTTCTTACTTACAAACTTAGCTGGCCCATTACAGAACATTTGTTTTATAGGCCGAACTAAGAAAAGATCTCAATTTCACTCTGTCTATTGCTTCTCTTCTGGAATACCGCGCCTTGTCATCTCTTCATCCAATTGTTTGCGCCATCTATTCCTTGGCCTGCAAATTCTGCGTGCACCGCCAAGCGATTCGTATTGATAGGCCTTTTTAGCTGGTTCATTTTCGCCCATTCTTATGATATAGCCTAGCCAACGCAATCGCTGCATCTCGATACGTTTATCTATACTGATGTCGTTGTATAGCAGATACAGCTCGTGGTTCATGCGACATCGATATTCACCGTCAACGCAGATTGGTCCGTAGATCTTTCGAAGAATTTTTCTCTCAAACACGCCAAGCACTGCCTTATCTGCTTGCGCAAGTACCCAGGCTTCGGAACCATACATCAGCACGGGTAGTATCAATGTTTTGTAAAGCATTATTTTTGTTTGACGAGTTGGGCTTTGTTTTTGAATTTGATTACTTTAGCCAAATTAGCATCTGTTGGCCAATACAATTCTTCTTTTTATTTCACAACTGATGTCGTTTGTTATGTTTACGGCGGTGCCGGAACCAACTTCTACAGTTGGTCCGATCTCAATGGACGCATTGCGCGTCGACACCATCAACTTGGTCTTCTCGCCGTTTACCGCCAGACCCACTTTAGCAGATTCTCTTTGACCTTCATAAAGGTATCGGTTACTTCTTTTACTGATACTCCCATGACGTCTATATCATCGGCATAAGCAAGTAACATGTGGCTATTGGTGTATATTGTGCCACTTCTTTTGACGTTTGCCTCTTGTATAACCTTTTCTAGCAGGATGTTGAAAAGATCACACGAAAGGCTGTGTCCTTGCCTGAAACCTCTTTTGGTACAAAACTCTTCGGAGAGGTTCTTTCCTATTTTAATTGAAGATCTTGTGTCAGGTAGAGTCATTTTACAAAGCCGAATGAGATTTGCGGGGATACCTTGAACGTAGCGGGCTGGCGAATGCTGCTTTATAATCGACAAAAAGGTGGTAGGTGTCGATCTGCATCTCTTGGGTCTTCTCCAGGATTTGCCGCAGGGTAAATATCTGGTCAATGGTGGACTCGCCAGGTCTAAAGCCGCATTGGTATGACCCAATTATATCGTTGACCATAGGCTTTAGTCGTTCGCACAATATCCCTGACACGATCTTGTAGGCAATCGGGAGTAGACTTATGCCCCTATAGTTAGAGAATACAGTCTTATATCCTTTCTTATGGACGGGGCACAGGATACTCAGGTTCCAATCGTCGGGTACTCGTTCTTCCTGCCAGATGGTGCTATATACCTGATGAATACACCTTATCAGCGTGTCGCCTCCTATTTTGAACAGCTCGGCTGGTAAGCCATCGGATCATGCTGCCTTATTATTCTTCAACCGGTTTATTGCTGTCTTTACCTCATCTTGGCTGGGCGGCATACATTCAATACCATCTTCTGGGATTGGATCTGCTCTTTCCATATCCTGAGCACATTATCTGTATCAGTTACCAAATTACCTTGCTGGTCTCTACAGGAGGAGGTGCCTGTACCAAAGCCATCCTTTTGATGCTTCACTCTTTGGTAGAATTTTCGGACTTCATTCTGGCTCCTGTACATCTTGATTTGTTCACACTCTCGCTTTTCCATCTCCCTCTTTTTCCTGCGGAAAAGACTTTTCTCCTCTACCCTTTTCTCACGATATCTCTCTCGTGCGCTACGTAAAGTAGCTACGGATTGTAAAGTAGCCCTATATGCCGCATTTTTCTCTTCGGTAGCAGCACGACACTCCTGGAGCAATAGGGTGCCTCAACAATTTTATCGGTGCATCAGCCCAACATGATGTTGTCGAATCAGTACCTCCTTGTGTGTTATCGCCGTGATCATCCCTGCCGCAATATAGACTCGTCAGCAGAGATATTCATGATGAGAACCTTTGGCTTGAATGACATTCACACTGATGCAGTTGCACAGGTTGAACAAAGGTATAGCGTGATTGCCGTACTTGTAGACAACCCCAGTCCATCGCTGCAGCAGAACGCCAGCTGCCAAGGTAAACGAAAGTGTCACCAACTCGTATTAGGCTCGAGTTGATAGCACGATACCTAACATTTGAGCTGCCTGTATGCCATAACAGCATGATACACTGCTTAACTATTAGGCCGGGAGGATTTGAAGACATTAAAGGGACCTGAAATCGGGCGGTACCTTCCTGTAGGCGCAATATCAAAACGTGGAACTACGTCCATAATTTTTTGGTGGAGAAGTTTTTTTGACTATTGGGAACCCTAAATGACCAAACACAGCTAATTTAATCAGATAATATAGTTAAAAACATTAAAACAACGAAAACTGGTACCGTTATATGGGACCTATACGAAAGCATGATCCGATATAGCCCATTTGATCTAAGTTCAGACCAAAGACATATGTGTACAAAATGTCAGCACCTCTATCTCAATTCATTCTGAAGATAGCGTGATTACAACACACGGGAATTTGTCGCTGATAAAGAAAACATATACCTTGGTGCGTCTAAAATGATTATTTTGATGAGTTACAAACATAATGACACACTTTATATACCCAACATCTTATGGTGAAGGGTAGAAAAACACATATATTTTTCTCAGACAAAATCCTTCGTTACCCTTTTGTTTACCTACATCACATAAACTCCCATGACGTAGAACATTTTCCGAAATTTGAGTTAAATTCAACACTTTCTGCTCACACTCAATAAAAGATAATCACATTCTATTTGTATATGGACCCCTTTCAGATAAAAACACAATATGTTGTCTACACCGTCAGACAACATTATTATGTCTGTTTTAATGACGGTCATATTTACGAAACGAGATGTGATGCTATCAAATATGTGACAGGATTTTGTTAGCAGACATTTACCGTTTTAGATTTGTCACTTCTGGCAGATATTCATCATACAAAACAACGTATGGACCAAATGGCAGAAAAATAAAGGTTCGACTATTTAATAGACATGTGAATATAAAGAAAATAGATACATTTAAAATGTCATGATATTTATATCAAGGTATAACACGAAAAAAAACGAATAAGAAAAAATAGCATTACGACTGATACAGTATTCTCTTTTCACTATTTCGTTTTGCTGAATGAGTTAAAATAAAGACAAAAATTCTTGTTTTTAAGAAATTTATAAAACATAAGTACGGACAAAATTTGATGCAATTACATTGGTGCCCGTTTCATGTCATTTTTCCAGAGAATTAACTTCCTTTCACAATATAGTGTGCCACATGCAGAATTTGTAGAAGATGCACAAACAAGGTCAAAAAGGATCCAAATACAACTCATGTCCACATTCTCCTTGAAACAAACATATTCTGCCGGCCTTATTTCACTTCTGGGTAGAAACTAAAGAGAAGAACACGGCAGTCAGTAGCAAATCGAAGAATCCCAAACGACGCATAGGTTGGACCAATGTCATCAGGCACTTTAGTTGATCAAAATGATGGACTTTTTCACGAAAAAACATTAAATCGCTGCAAATCGGACCACAAAAAGTACTTTCGGCAAAAAATTGAAACGATTCTCTATCTTCGGTGAATGAGGTGCCAGTAGTTGTTATCCAATATACATATATGTACACTGTCGTACGTACATCAAATCTTTATGAAATTGAGCACAAAAATTGCGAATTGGATACTCAATTCGTAATGTTTCGTGCCCATTTGAGTCATTTGAGCTGGAGACGTGAGATTTATTTAGAGCTATTGGGTCATTATCTCAGAAAGTATGGACTAATCCCCAAAAAAATGTACCGTCGCAAAAGGGGCCGTGAGGACAACATACTGCAAAAATTTTTAGGACTATACGATAATTGTTCCTAAACTGATCTTTTCCAAAAAATTTTAAATTTTGTGTAGGAGGTACCCGAAGAAGTGGACAGTCCATATTCGAAATTCATATATGTACATTTGGGGTATAACCAAAAAAATACCACCTCAGTACCATGTGGGGAATATTGTCCTGATAACGAAAACGGGTGTTTTAGTTCGATTCGGTGAAAAAAGTTTCCGCACCGACTGCGATTACTAAAGCCCTTTTGATATTTTTTCTATTTAAAAATTAATATTTGCTTTGTTTGAATAAATATTTATAGAAAACAAATACGATTCTCACAGGCAAATTCATTAAAAACAGTCTGTAACTTTCGCGAATTCGTTGCAAATGGCCACATATTCTCTTGTCCGATAGACACAATCAATATAAACATAAAATTCGCGAGTTTATAAAGAAAAACAAAAAATTTCAATATTGTCAAAGGTGCATTAAATGTTCTGAAATATCGCGATTTGATAACTTATTGGTACAGAATCGCTCGACATTGATTTTAAATTAGAATAAAACTATTAATAAGTTAATACGAAAAGCGTATATGTCATTATAACCAATACAATTAAATAATGCATTACTGAACTTCAAGGCATTTGATGCGGAAACTTTTTTCGCGATAGAAAAATAATGACACCGTATTTCACAGTAGTAAAAAAGTAATGTACACATTTCTCTAAGAAATATTACGATGCAAAGTTTGGGTTGAAGCCAACAAGTTTTTTTATGTTCCCTTCCGATTTCTGGCTAAACCTTACATTTCATAGACCTATGCCGAAGGAAAGAATCACAGAATACTCCATGGGCAACATGATACTATACCTTAAATTGCTGCTGACATTTTGAAGCCGGAATTTCGAGGTTTTTTGATTTTTTTTAATAATCCGGACGCGCAACAAGATAATATTCAATACTCATAATAGGGTTATAGAACTCGTGATTTTACGTCGTTTAATGTATGTATATCTCATGAGAGTGTTCCTTACAGTATCCTAGTAATTGGAGTCTAAAGGCCAAAATTTGATGCGTGAATTTTCTTAAAAAGCCTATTTTTTGCGTGTAAAATTTACAAGTGTTATTAAATTTGCTTTGAACACCGCGTGAGTTTATTTTTTTGCCGCGACGGATTTAATGAGCCCTTCCATCGAATCCATCCACTAAAACCGCGGATATAGATACCTTGAAAATAGGAAAATCAGCAAATATATATGTTGATAAATCCGCGTACTAAGCCTCGATTTTCTTTAAGCATCTTTACATAGCTGCAATCCTTTAAACGCTATTATAATTTTTTGGAAAACGCGTGTCATAAATTGCAGAGATACACGTATAATATGAGTCTTTTACGCAAAATAGAATGTGGATGCACATGAGCGGTTCTTGAAGACTCTTTTTGAAATTGGTATATTTTGACGTATTTTTGATAGGCGCTAATGAAACCGGATGCGAATCAAAATCGTATGCACATTGCGCGACTTTTACCCACTTTAAGGTTTTTGGCATTGTAAGATGCAACTAACGGCACACAAGAGCCGATAAGTGAAACATCGAAATATACATAGATATTGAAAGAGATTGATTCGCTGTATCCAAAATCGGATGCGCATAAACCGAGTTTAACTAATTCGCGAATAATAGGCCTTTTAATTTTTACATTTTTTTGAATGATTGTAATTTCAATATTACTCATAATTTCCTACCCTTATAAGTTATCACAGTAATCAGTTAAACTCTCGCGATGGTAAACCATATTTTTTGATGAAGTTTTAACAGTATACGTTCATTATTCTATGGGATTTTAGCAAAATAGTTGGAGAACTCCCAAATATTTTTTTCTAATTTTTAGAATCAAACCAAAAAAATATTTGCAACAATATTTTCCAACAATAAGTTTTTCTCTTTTGTTGTTGCTATAATATGCAATTTATGTACCCAATCTCTACAAATTTGGTATCATATTTTTCTACGCATTGTCTAGATTCCGCATATATTCTTTAATTTATTTTTTGAGGGTTTGTACGGATTCTGGGACAGGATAATTTGGATTTACTTAAAATTTTTTTATAATTTGTTGATTTTCCGCGAAAATAATAATAAATTTAATAACTACCCAGCAAAATTTATTTGAAGTTGTTCCTTGTGAAGTAGTGATTGAATAGCTTTTTTTTGAAGCAGTTCACGCAGAGTCATGAAAAATGCAGTCCGTTCTTCACATTTTGACAATGTCCGATTTGAATCCATTTCATAAAATTTTCACATTTTAGAAATTTCAAAATTTTGCAAAAAAAAGCTTAAAAAGACAAAGAACATAATTTGTTTTTTGTTAATTCTAATAACAGCAATATGTTTGCATCCATAAAAAGTAATTTGTATACAAAAATAATAAAAGTGATTTCGAACTACATCTTTGTTTGTAGCCAAAGAAGTAGTTGAATCATATGTTGTTGTGATTTATTCACTACAAAGAACTAATGCAAAATGTGTGCTTAAGAAGTAAATTAGACAGTATCCTCACTGCACCATGTCCTTGTAAAAATCATGACTTCTTTCACGTAAAAAGATGTAGTCCGAAATCACTTGCACTCATGATTTAACTACTTCTTTGGCTACAAACATTTTGCTGGGTATTTAAACATCTACGAATAGATATGGAATGCTGTTAACGATTTATGCATACATTTTCTCATAACAACAAAAAAGATATTTTTGAATATTTTTTCTTTATATGAGAATAAAAACCGCTATAACTTTTGCGCGCAGTGGCCAATTTCGTGAACGCGAGGAGATTTGAAACCGGACTTTTTTCCTTTACCTCTATACCAAAAATCGTAGATGTGCTCGTAAAAAATTTTCTTAATTTTTTTAAAATGAAATTATAAAGGAATTTTGTTATTCGCCATATGTATATATTTACATCTCTATAGACAAGTTCGACTGTTACTTTTTTATCAGTTGTGAGAGAACTTTACGAAAAAAGTCTACAATTCATCTTAAGCCTAAATGTTTCAACTTTCATGAGGGAGGTACCGGAGGAATTGGACTGATACGAGGGTTGTACTATAACTATCTGGCATAACAATGAAAACACGGATATTTACCACCAAAAATAATTTTATTGTTTTCGTAAGTAGTCCCCAACGTGAATTATATACTTCTTATGCCCTCAAACCAATTGTTGGATCGCTTTTTCCACTCCGATTGAGATACCTCCAAAACATGGTTTTTGAACGCTTCAACAGCATATTCTGGCGACGAAAATCGTTGACCACACATTTTTTCTTGATATACTGGAATCATTGGATCCCCAGTCAGGGCTGTACGGCGGATGACCCATCAATTCCACATTTTGTCCAGTCAAACAGACGTTGGTTTGAATCGATGTGTGAGAACTCGTTTTTCGAATTTCTCAGGATATTTCAGGCAAACAAATTGAAGTGTACCACTCAGAATTAAACGTCCTAAATCTCTCAAGGCGTATAGTCGTCACACGGTCAGTTTTGCCGAAGAAACGGGCGACCATTTGTTTCGAAGTGCTTCTTACTTGAACAATTTTCGTTGGATTTGGCACGCTTTCCAAGACCTAAACGGACGATACCTGTTTTGTTTCGGGCTCTTAACCATAGATCCAAGATTCGTTGTCTGTGATGATCCTATAAACGTCATTTGAAGCACCGCGATCATATTTATTGTCAATTTCTTTACACAAATTCACAAGAGCTTTTTTTTGGCGTTTGTTCAATTTTGCCGGATCTATCGAGAAAAATCCATGTTTGTGGCCATGTGTTTATGCAATATCTAATGTTAGTTGGTGGAAGATATGCCCATGGATTCCTTTACCTCATGGTATATAACATGGCGATCTTGCATTCTCCGTTCAAGTACGGTTTAATTTTTTTTCTGGCACAACGGCCGATTTTTCTCGACCCTCACGACCTTCTTTTTTTGGCGAGCATTTGGAAATCTATTCTTGGTTCTGCTTATGAAACAAAACGTTCTGTTTTGAATACAAAACCATCTCGGTATATAAAGTAATTAAGCGAAAGGTAGGTTTATATTTCTCAAATAGATAATTAATGAGTTAATTTTAAAAGGTTTTTCTCTAACATGCCACGGATCACCTGAAGGAAGATACCTACACCTAGAAGTTTTTTTTTCGGATTCTGAAACTAAAATGTTCAAAAATAAGAAAAATAAAAAAAACACAAAAAATATACGGAGCACTTTCTAAATAAGTCGCGGCCTGAGTTTACATTTTAGGTTTATTTTAGGTATTCGCAATTTTGCTTGGAAACCGCAAGTCCTATCTAAATGGGATTATAAAAGATGTTGTTGCAGTGAAAATTATCTAAAAGATTGGCCTTTATCATGTTTTGGTAGGTTTTACCACTTTTGAGATATAGAAGTTCAAATTGGGACAATACCCTGACTGTAAGCAATGTGATGACTGTAATTTCCCAACTTAATCTTATATATCTTAAAAATGGTTCAACCTAGGAAAAAATTACAAAAGCCAATTTTGTAGAGAATTTTCACAACTATAAAATTTTCTCTTGTTTTGTTTCGATAACAAAAAAACCTAAAAATGTGACCTGCATTTCTATATCTCAAAAATGGTAAAACCTGGGAGCATATCATACAGGTCAATCCTCTAGAGAATTTTCACCGCAAAAACATTTTCCTTAGCCCCAATTTGATACGTCTTGCTGTCTCCAAGCAAATCACGAAAACCTAAAATAAAAACCCTTTAGCGATTTTTTCTTTTTGGATTTTTCTCATATATGAACATTGCTGTTTCAAAATCCGCAAAAACTTTCCAGATGTAAGCGGTTTTCAATCCCAAGCAAAATCGTGAAAACCTAAAAACCCCTAAAAATGTGAACTTTCACTGCCCGCGTTTTTTTTTTTTTTTTTTTTTTTTTTTGTTTTTCTCACATATGAATATTTCTGTTTCAAAATCCTCAAAAACTTCCCAGGTGTAAGCTCCTTTCATTTAAATTTCCTTCAGGCGCACCGTGATTGATGCTCAAATAATTGCAGTGTTTTCGGAAATTATTCATAGAAAAAATTCCTATCACGAAGCTTTAAACCTAATCAATATTATATTGGTACAGCTTATGGTCACATACTGGTATCAGTTGTTAATTTGTAACGGTTTTTTCGCTTTACTCTTAGATAGCATTTTTGCCTTATCATCAATTACATTGACCTTTTAGATAGGCACAGAGGTGCTGAGCTAAATATAAAACGTAATTCGTTTAGAAACGAGTAGCAAAACAAAGCGACTTTAACTTTCAACCCCCTTTTAGTTGTTATCCCTGCTCTATCCTGCTGTTGTAGTTCGTGCAGCCATTAAGCGATAGGAAAAATCAACGCTCACGGCAGATGTGCAAGACTGAAAAGTGAAAAAGCGAGCAAACTAAAAACATATTGGTGTGGCGGCATCAAGGATCGCTGTGTTTTTGATATTTCCCCCGAATTATCAGCGGCAGCAACACCACCACCCTTTATAAACAGGACATGCCAGAATGTGTAACGAACAAACGTTTGTTCATACGAATGACTGCAGAAGCCGATATGTGCGGACAGAGAAAGAGAGAGGGAAGGAAAATAATTATTATTATCCTTTATATGTCACTCAATTGAATTTTATTTGTTTCTTTGAGTGGCAGTGGTGTTCTAAAAAGTCTCTGTGGCTGAGGGGTGCCTTTTTATTCGTTGATATAGAAATCAGTTTTTGCCGCTGTGGCTGCATCAACAAAGGTGTGTTAATGAATGCATCTCTCAACTTCCAATGTTCCTATATATGCCTGTCTGTCCGTATATTTCTGTTCCTTTGTAATTACCAACATCCGCGCCTTTTTCGTGTTCACTATTTCTTGCTTTGTGTGAATGTTTTTTTCGAAAAAATCCGTTGTGGAAATTAAGAATTATCAAACAAGCAAGAACACAACGAAACGTACTCAAATATTAAAATTTCCGTTAATGTGAATGAAATTAAAGTTCTATTATTGTTTTTTGTTGGCTGTTCTCACCCTTTTGCCACTACTATTTGGATGCAAGCAGGCAGCTTCCAGTTGTTCCAGTAACAACACCAAAACGTTGATTGGGATCACAATTGTAGTAATTTGATGTAATTTCCATTTGTTGTACTTGCCCAGCAAAAAAAGTCATTACCAAGTAATGACTTTATTCAGTAAATTTTTGCAGTTGTAACTACTTACTAATTGACCGTAAAAGTCGTTATTTTTACATGGGGATGTCATAGGGAGGAAGTACTTCCTTAAATTTGTTTTTTAAGTACATATTTAACCACTTACCATTAGTCAAAAAAAGCTAAAAAGCATATGTTCTATTTTTAGAACAATTGTGGTGAAATTATTTTCAAATTCAACACTCCAATTATTTTTTGTTTTTATTTCTTCTTTTTCTTTTATTCCGGTCCCAGCCGGTGTCGAACACATGAACTTCTGATTTCTAGCCAAACACACTACACACTAGGCCACTCGTACAAATAGTAAGGGTTGTTTAAAAACATCCATGTACATCAAGATTTCTTCGTATATTTGTCAAAAAAAAATTCCATGCTGACAGTGAGCTTTGAACACACAAACCTAGGATTTGTAGTCAGACACACTAGCCCTGTGCCACCGTACTTATTCCTTTGTAAGTAAGTAGTAAGTAAGGATGTAACTAGTTATATGTTAACTGTTATATATGTACTGTCTGATAATGCGGAGGGTAATGAGTACTCATTATCTGGTAATGCAGAAAGTAATGACATGTGCCTACCAAATTTTTGCTGGGTGTTTCTTTTTCTATTTCCTCCAAAGGCTTTTAACTACCAATCAGGGTTCAGATGGCAGTATGGCTTTGACATGCAACCTGAACATTAAACAAGCACCAGCTTGTGAGTGACATGATTGTTTTGTAGTTTTTCCTGTTAATGTTTCTCCTACTCTCTCTTTCTGGGAGTTCATTTTTTGAATTACAAATTCAATTTCCTGTGGTACTGTTGTTGGTTTTTTTATTTTCTTAAGTAGTTCCGTTCTAATTGTTGTAATTATTTTTTTGTGGAGAAGGATTTTTTAATTGAAGCGGAGTTGTGAACAAAAGAATAACTCTTATTGATGATTCATCTCTTATTAAATTAAAGATGAAAGAATAAAGGATATATCCTGGGATTTCTGGGTGAAATCGCACAATTTATCAAAACGTGGTTTTTGATTTTCTTTATTTTTGCTGGGGTGATGCTGCTCATCAGCGAAACATTTTAGTATATTTTCAGATTTTTGTGACTAACGGTTCCAGAGATATCGCGCTTGAAAAGCCGAATTCTATATATTGATATTGATCCAATTAAAAAAATCTTTTTTTGTATTTTTTCTTGTTTAATCAGCTATTTAGCAAAAAATTGGAGAAGAATTTGCACAATGGGCTTGGATGCAATTTTTGCGATTTAATATTTAAAATCAATTTTTAACCAAGGTTGTACTCTTTGATATTCTTGAATTTTTTTGTATTAAACTGCGATCAATTACAAAAATTTTAAGTCCTATTTGGTAGTGGGATTCTAATAATTATAATATTTAAATTAAAGTAAAATTTTTAAAAATTTTAAATACAATTATTCTTTTATACCAGTGTGAATCGAATCTTATGTTATTTTACCAAAAAAAAAATACAATTTTTAACATTTATTTTGTTTTATTTAGGAATTTTTCTTAACCCCCCCCAGTCCATTTGTCGGTTATTTGACATTTAGCAATGTTTTTACATGCGCAGAAATTAATTTTGACACTGAAAGGGTTAAACACTTAATACACAAGAAGCCAGTTGGTCGTTATAACGAGTGGTTAACGAGATTTGTCGCCGCCACCTAATCCACCTAAGCGGGTTGTTGACGTTGAAACGATGAAAATTGGTCATGTGTTGCTCGACACTTACTTAGCTGGTCCATTACAGAACAATTGTTCCATAGACCGAACTAAGAAAAGATCTCAAATTCTCTCTGTCTATTGCTTCGCTTTCTGGAATACCGCGCCTTGTCATCTCTTCATCCAATTGCTTGCGCCATCTATTCTTTGACCTGCCAATTCTGCGTGCACCGCCATGTGGCATGTATTTATACACCTTTTTATCGGGTTCATCATCGCTCATTCTTATGATATGGCCTAGCCATCGCAATAGCTGCATCTGGATCTATACTATCTATACTGATGTCGTTGTATAGCTGATACAGCTCGTGGTTCATGCGACGTCGATTTTCACCGTTAACGCAAATTGGTCCATAGATCTTTCGAAGAATTTTTCTCTCAAACACGCCAAGCACTGCCTTATCTGCTTGCGCAAGTACCCAGGCTTCGGAAGCATACATCAGCATCTGTAGCATCTGTTGGTCAAAACAATTCTTCTTTTTATTTCACTATTGATGTCGTTAGTCTTTTACTACCTCAAAATTATAGGAACCAACTTCAACAGCTGGTTCCAGCTCAATGGACGCATTTCGCCTCGACACCATCAGCTTAGTCTTCTCGCCGTTTCCTGCCAGACCCACTTTAGAAGATTCTCCTTCGATTTCATAAAGGTATCGGTTACTTCTTTTGCTGATCGTCCCATGATGTCTTTGGTGTAGATTGTGCCACATCTTTTGACGTTTGCCTGTCGTATAACCTTTTCAAGCAGGATGTTGAAAAGATCACACGAAAGGCAGTCTCCTTGCCTGAAACCTCTTTTGGTACAAAACTCTTCGGAGAGGTTCTTTCCTATCTTAACTGAAGATCTTGTGTCAGTTAGAGTCATCTTACAAAGCCGCATGAACTTTGCGGGGATAACAAATTCAGACATGGCTTGAACTACCTTTGAACGCAGCGGACTGTCGAAAGCTGATTTATAATCGACAAAATGGTGATAGGTGTCGATCTGCATCTCTAGGGTCTTCTCCAGGAGTTGCTCGACATTGAGGTGTTTCAATGCTTGCGACTCGAAGCTATCCGGCTGTAGGCTCCACTCTGAGTCATTCGGTGGTCGTCGGCTCGGCAGTTGTCGGGTATGGGTCGGCTATGCACTACTCATGTTGGCTCGGGACAATAAGGTGGATGTCGAGGAAGAGATCGGTTAGTGGGGGATGAGTAAAACATTGAGCTGACTATGAGCTTGGAGCTTGCTAAGAGATGGGTTCGTACTAAGGACAGGATCGAATCGGGGCTAACTATTATAGTAGACAACGAACCACGCGTCTATTATAATTTTTCGATCGACATCTTTGGTAAGGAAAAACAAGTAAAAAAGTATCAGTCGGCTTTGCCGACAGAGATATAGCCTCAGCCTATGTGAATTGAAACTTTTATCTAAGGACAGATCGAATGTATTTAGGGTCTTTTTAGAATTTTATGGCCCTTTTTGGACATTTCAACATGCCTTTAAACTTTGAAGTTAAACTAAATTTGGACTAAATATTAGGAGATCTCAAGTTTAAACCGAATTGTTTGGCCCGTTCAATATATATCATACATACCATTTTAGTGAAATTTTTTAAGTACTGGAGGGAAGTAACGGAAGTTGGGGACCGGTATTGCCCATCTTCGAACTGACAAAATATGACGAAAGCCAAATTTTGGGCCAAATTGGTTGATCAGTTCGAGAGTTATCTCCAGCCACTACATATGGCTAGGAGATTTAACACCTTTCGGGTTGTTTTCTCAAGAAGTATGGATTTGCCCTAAAAAAACTTTTACTTCGATTGCAAGTTCGTCCAGCAAAAATCAAAGTGATTCGAGAGCAGATCTTAAAGTGAACTTATCCGAACATTTTTGAACTTTTGTGGGGGAGGTACCTGAAGGAGTGGACCAATATGGCTTATCTTCGAATATAAAATAAGATTGGACAAAATATTACGAAGACCAAATTTTGGACTGAATCGGCAGGTTCGTTCGAGATTTATCTTGCGCTCCAACCAATACACACGGTGTCATATGGGTTTTTTGTAACTTTGAGGCTATTTTCTCAAAAAGTATGGACTTGGCCCTGATGAAACTAGTACCGCCGTATGTGGGTCAGTAATTACAAGTTGTTACAACAAAAATCGAAGCGATTCGAGATCAGATCATAACCTGAACTTTTCCGAAATTTCGCGTGGGAGGAACCCGAAGGAATGGACCGATTAAGTCCATACTAGAACCTCATCTAAGTCTGGTAGAAATTTCAAGATGTGCAAAGTATGGACTCCCTTCAAGAGTTATGGTGCACACAAATTTTCCGAACTTTTTCGAACTTTTGTGAGGGAGGCACCGGAAGGAGTGGACCGATATAACCCAACATCGAACTTAAACTAAGTTTGGACAAAATATTACGAAAGCCAAATTTTGCGCCAAATCGGTTCATCCATTCGAGAGTTATCGTGCGCACCAGCCAGCCAGACAGACAGACAGACGGACGGACATTGCTAAATCGACTCTAAATTATCTGAAACGGATTTCGTCCAAACATACTTGGGGTCTAAAACCATTATTTTGATGAGGCACATTTTGCCCGTATGAATGTGTATAATTAAAATATCATTACGTCACGTTACATCGTGTTCTTTGTTCTCATATCTCAGAGCAATAAAAAGGGCTCGCGCTCTCAGTGGTCACCGATGCAGTAATTAGCCTTTTCATCGATGGCAATCGGTCCTCGGAAACACCAGAGGGGTATAGTGCTGGTTGAACAGAGTGATCGTTTTACGTTTTGCACGGTCAATGAGGACGCCCCGAATAGATTTAGCGGAGAGTGTCACAGTTTGCCAGACGTCGCCTGGCAATCCGTTGTTTCTCTTGCATCAGACCATATTCGGGCAGCAGAAACGACGTTCCGAGAAAACATCACTGACACATCCGCTAGTTATATACCTGTTGGTCGAATACACGAAGTGAGACCAAACTTCGCAGCAGATGGGATTAGCAAATGAACATGATGAGCTTCGTCATGTCAATCCCAGTGACCCCAGAGTCAGGGAGCTGACACTGGAAGTTAACAGGTTGGTCGGTGAGCATAAGCAAAGCAAGCAGTTAAATCATCTGAAGAGTTGCAACAATGGAGTCGGAATAAGTGAATTGTGGAAACGGTTAATTCACTTCCGAACCCTGGAAAGAAAAGGATAGGAGGAATTCAGGAACAAGAAGTCCAATCCCTGCGGAACTGTTTAACCTCTACCTCTCCTATATTTCGCACCTCCAGACGTCGTGTATACCGTAACGTAAGCGAAGTAGCTTCCCTGAATACATTTGTGAAAGCCTGAACTCGTATTTCACTGGTCTTACCACATTTTTATACGCGATAAATATGCAAATATCTGCCACTAAATCTACAGCCACTATGTTCACCTCATGGACTGCAGAGTTGAATATCATAAGCTAACCCAAAATACAACGGAGTTACATTCGACAGCATGTTCATGTCGTCCCCGCAAGTCGCAGCTATCTGTAACAAGCTAAGGTGTAGGCACTAGAGTTGTGCCAAAGGAACTATATGGAACTATCTCGTTCACTTCGCAGTTCCAATGGCCCACATTTTTTCTTTGAACAAACTGCGTATACTTAATATCACACGTTATATTTCATGATGGTACTCATACGTTTTGGAACTAGTACAAGGTACTAGGAACTAGATTACCCAACTCTAGTAGGCACAAGGTCCTCAAATACCTAGATGGCAGAACATGGGTTACAGATAAAGAAACCCTGTTGAACTCACATAATGCGGGCTGTGGTAAGCTATGCGGCATCACTAGGGTCCGAAAAAATAAATACAACGCGATGAAAAAATATTCAAACCTATCAGAATGTCGCCTTGTGAACTGGGTGCAACACAATGACATAATTTCGTTGCAGTACATATTCGGGTAACACCCGAGTCCTCCCCAAGCATGACAATATGGATATTCATGACATATCAAGAAGAATGCAGTCACAGACGCCATAAACAACTATCGTGTAAATGCGGTCCTCGGAACATCCTCCATCTATAACAGTTGAGAAGCGTCAGCTGCCTCAACAAACCATAGTAGTTTTGTCTCAACTACTCTCGGGATGGATCGATGACACCGTGCCAAACATCTGCTTCTACCCAGCTCGTGGTGCAGGCCCGCACTACACACTGCACCCTTTCAACTGCTCTGCCAAAACTACACAACTAATTCCTCTAGATCGGTGGTTACATCCAATCGAAGCAGCCACATTCCTACAACTAGAGACAGACCCAGAGCCAGATTAAGCAGATGTTTTTATCTCCGACTAAATACAGATCCGCCTTTCCCAATCGTACAATGGATAGGGATAGGCGTCATAATCATGATATAAAGCACGAGTTTTGTTGCGGATCTGTATTTAGTCGAAGATAAAAACATCTGCTTAATCTGGCTCTGCGTCTGTCTTTAGTTGTAGGAATGTGGCTGCTTCCCCTATGGCAGTAATATCGGCTTTGTTCTTTGTAGTACATCTACCCATGCCTAAACTGCAGCTTTTCTATAAAGAATCCGAACATTCCAGGTGATATTCCACAGATAATGTTCCCTAAAACGTTTGTGGAGGTCGTCAAAATTAGATAGATATTTTTATGCCCTCCACCATAATATGGAGGGTATAGGTAAATTTTTCATTCCGTTTTTAACACATCGAAATATTCATCGGATACCCTACAAATTCTAAGTCGATATAACCATGGCCGTCTGTTGAAACAAGATACAGTTCCCAATTTTTAACATAGAACTTTGTAATTTGGTATAGAAGTTGCTATTACTCCCAGGATGTTTGGTATTGGTATAAATGGACTATATCGACCCACGTTTTGGTATAGCCCGCATAGAATGGTACCAACCGATTTTCGGTATTTTGAAGGTTTTAGCCTCATTATCACATCCAAAATTTCTGAAATTTGGTACCAAGTCTTCGTTGGGGGTATACAACTTTCTCCAAAAAATTTGTCGGTGTAGGTCCTCGCCTTCATATATACCATACCATAGAACGGAACCCCGATTTTCGGTATTTTAAAGATTTTGGCCTCAATATTCTACCGAAATGGCTGAAATTTAGTATTAAGTCTTCGTTAGGGCTATAAAAATGTCCATATGAAATTTGTCGGTATAGGTTTACGCCTTCATATAGGCCCCATAGAACGGTACCTCCCGATTTTCGGTATTTTGAGAGTTGTGTCCTCATTATTGCACCGAAATTGCTTAAATTTGGTATTTAGTGTTCGTTGGAGGTATAAAACTTTCCCAAAGAAATTTGTCGCTAAAGGTCCGCGCCTTCTTATAGCTTCCATAGAACGGTACCTCCCGATTTTCGGTATTTTGAGGGTTGTGTCCTCATTATTGCTTAAATTTGGTATTTTTTTCCCACATAATTTTGTCGCTTAAAGTCCACGCCTTCATGTAGCCTCCATAGAACGGTACCTCCCGATTTTTGGTATTTTGAGGGTTGCGTCCTCATTATTGCACCGAAATTGCCTAAATTTGGTATTTAGTGTTCGTTGGAGGTATAAAACTTTCCCACAGACATTTGTCGCTAAAGGTCCACGCCTTCATATAGCCTCCATAGAATGGTACTCCCCGATTTTCGGTATTTTGAGGGTTGTGTCCTCATTATTGCACCGAAATTGCTTAAATTTGGTATTTAGTTTTCGTTGGAGGTATAAAACTTTCCCACAGAAATTTGTCGCTAAAGGTCCACGCCTTCATATAGCCTCCATAGAACGGTACCTCCCGATTTTCGGTATTTTGAGGGTTGTGTCCTCATTATTGCACCGAAATTGCTTAAATTTGGTATTAAGTGTTCGTTGGAGGTATAAAACTTTCCCACAGAAATTTGTTGCTAAAGGTCAACGCCTTTAAATAGGTTGTGTCCTCGTTATTGCACCGAAATTGCTTAAATTTAGTATTTAGTGTTCGTTGGAGGTATAAAACTTTCCCACAGAAATTTGTCGTCCACGCCTTCATATAGCTTCCATGGAACGGTATCTCCCGATTTTCGGTATTTTGAGGGTTGTGTCATCATTATTGCACCGAAATTGCCTAAATTTGGTATTTAGTGTTCGTTGGAGGTATAAAACTTTCCCACAGAAATTTGTCGCTAAAGGTCCACGCTTTTATATAGCCTCCATAGAACGGTACCTCCCGATTTTCGGTGTTTTGAGGACTGTGTTCTCATTCAATACAACTCATTGTGGAGGGTATAACTAGTTCGGCCCGGCCGAACTTAATGCCGCTCTTACTTAGGATAGGATATTGTTTTTTATGTAGTGGGTTTTTAACCCGACCGCAACCCATGTTTACTGTTCTTATATTTGAACTTCATTATATGTATGTACAGATGTTTAAGTCCGTTCCCCAGGTCCACCAGAAGTGAAAGAAGGACCAAGATAATTTCTGTAGTGGACAAGAAGCGATGAAAATAAAATTCTTATAATTACGGTAATTAAGTAAATTTTTCGAAAATATAGCGACCAAAATGAAGTAGTCGTTAAGTCCTAACGACATCAAGAGTGCTGTCAATTTTAATTAAAATTTGTCATTCATAATTTTGCGTTTCAAATCAAATAATAATTTATATAATTCCACTGCTGACCTTTGAAATGTTAAAGACGGTCAGGAAGGACCGTTCCTTGGTATCTTTCATCCCCTACTTCACCCAAAACCAACCTTTTGTTAAAATTATGGGTCGGTAGGTTGATTTGTGAGTAGTTTCCCATATACAAGTCAAATCGCTTGAATTCGGGAAACGCTTAAATTATGAAGATTAGTTACTTCCTTCGATGGTCTTAAATTGCACGCGTTGGACCAAAACGAAACCATCCTACTCCTGCAACAAAAAATACATACATACACAGTAATCACTTCTTGTCTCCATAAATTATTTTCCAATGCAATATTTATTTTCCCAGAACCTCCAAAGTAGACATTTAAAGGTCTCTTTAAGTTACAAATCTAGTAATTTGTCCCAAATAAACTCACATGAAAACAATATATGTGTGTATATTTTATTGCAACAAATGATTTATTGCGAAAGTTTTAAAAATAAAATACCTTTTATATGGGGCAAATCAAACCCACAGAATAAATAATCCCCAAATAAGTAGGTCATTCCCAGCGTTCACCCAGTTTATTAACCTTGATTTTATTTATGGCTCTCCTTTGATATCTCTCAAGTTGGTCGTATTCTTTCTTTTGAGCAGTTCAACACTTGCAGAAGACATGACCGCATGATAAACAGTGAAATGCTAAAATGTCTGGTAATAGAATAAATGTAAATGTGAATCCGATTGCGAATATATAACATGTGCAAAAAAAACGAAACAAGATATACAGAAGGTTATAGTCGACAAGACCAACCGATATAGTACCCTACAGTGATAAAGATTTTGTTGCGATTGAGATTTTAAGGGTTTTGGAGACTTACAACATTTTCAGTGGTGGTTAAACATAATGTATTAAATGTATTAAGAACTTAAATCATCAACATTAAAATGCTTAACAGCATTCAAGGACAGGTGTAGGGTATGGAAAATAACACAACGACAGAATAAAAGATACACACAGCAATGTGAAAAGTTTCACCAGAATAATATATGAATGTCATTTGCCAGAATGACAATGTTGTCTAACGGAGGAGGGGGGCTTGCTTGCCAAAAGGGAGGACGATGGCAAAGAACAGAAATATTTTATTTCTTACCACAGTTAGTTTTAGTGTTGCTTTTGAGGAATCTATTTTATTGTCAACAAGAAGCTTACATTTGTACGCACACACACACTCACACGTGAGAAGCATCCATATGCATGCATTTATATTTACACTTCAACTCATACTCATGCAAATGTGCGTATCCTTCTTAGTTCTTTTAGTGGCTTTTTCTGAGATATATGTATGTGAGTATGTGCGTGTGTCTGACAGCATTTGTTGTATAACAAAACAGAAGCTTTAATGCCACTAGTTAAAGTTTTTTCCTTCAAACAGTCAAAGACACACATACATATACGAGGACAAATGTATGTAAGGAAGTGTGTGTGTGTGTATTTGCGTTTAAAATAAGCCTTCGTAAAATAGCGAAATGTAGTATAGCCTCCATAACAATGTGTAGGGGATCTCAAATTTTTGACGGAAAGTTTTTAGACTCAAAAAAGACTAAATATCAAATTTCCGTTATTTCGGTAAGATAATGTGATAAAAATCCTAAAATATACCGAAACTCAAGAGGTACGCCTTTATGGGGGATATAGAAAGACGTGGTCCTATACTGATAATTAGACATCGGATTTTTGCATGTTTTTTATTTCTCATCCGATTGAACTCAAATTTTGGATCTAGGCGTTTTAAGGGTCAATTTTTCGATATTTGGGGTCATATCAAAAACATGCAAAAAATATGCAAAAAATATGCAAAATATATGCAAAAAATATGCAAAAAATATGCCAAAAAATATGCAAAATATGCAAAAAATATGCAAAATATGCAAAAAAATATGCAAAATATGCAAAAAATATGCAAAATATGCAAAAAATATGCAAAATATGCAAAAAATATGCAGAATATGCAAAAAATATGCAAAATATGCAAACAGTTTTTGGCCGAAAATCGTCATAAAAGTTGAAAAATTGTCAATTAAAGTTGAAAAAACCATCAAAAAATACATAACAGTGTTCTAAACTAAGACTGTTGACCGTATAACATCGTTTTTTTCAGCAGATTATTATGATATTGAGACCATTTACGACAGTGTGGTGTAGGGTATAAAAGTATGGTATTGTAATACAATTTTTTTATTATTAAACTATGCAAAACTATAAAATTTGATAGAATATCAAACGCTCTATGTAAAATTCAATACTTTCTTTGTAATAATTTGTAGCGTTGGGCTGGCTATTGTTCAAAGGGAACAAATCGATGTCGGATTTTTTAAGGCGGCAACCGCATAAAGTTTTTAGTTGGGTCAGATTTTAAGACTGTCAAAATTTGAGCACAATTGGAATATGTTAACATGTGCCACTGGGGCCCTTACGTTATGAAAATCTCGTTTTTTGGCTATTTTGCGATTTCGGCGACCCATTTCTCTGGAATGGTTAAAGCTTTTTGTCCATATTAAGCATTAAATTAAAGACCATTCTGTTCTTAACATTTCTTGCTGAACAACAAATTACGTAAATATTACAGAATTCGAGATAATAAAGGCAATGTCCCGAAAAACGTGACTAGGTACGACTTTGTGCGAAAATGGAGACTATTAAAAACATTTTCTTAATTTTTATCAATTTTTAGAATGAAAACAAATGTCTTTGACATTTTGTTCTAAATTAATTTTATTCAAGAGTCAGACATCATGTGGTTTTGGAGCTATCTGGGTACAGCTGACTACTTGAAGAACGCTCTGCTATGTAGTTCGCAACTTTCAAGTTGTTTACCATACTTTGCGCCTCCTGGAAATTCGGAGTTTATGTTTAATCGCTTGAACAACAAGAATTATGCCAGATCTTTTTCTAGGATTTTCGGCAGTTGCTCTTTTGGAAGTTTGGATCGAATATTTCTGAAGAAATTTGAATCTTTGCTTTGTTAAGATTTTTGTTGCCTTTTGGCTCTTTACGGCGTTTTGCACCGTTGGATCAAACAATGCCAAGCCAACAAGTTCAGGACTAAGTTCCACAGGTGATTTATTATTTTGCTTTTTCCTTTTTCTGATACTTGTTTGTCTATGTTTTCGTATTTCAATAGATTTTCAATGAGGTCTAGCTCTTGTTTTTATGCTAAACGTATCGTAGAATCTGAAGAACCATCTGTCCCGAAAACAATCAAGCGTGGCTTCAAGAAAATCGTAACTATGCAATTGTCATTGGTGCTGGACCCCTGTAAGGTGTATAGTTACGTCACTAGTATCATTATGGCTACAGTAGAAGCTATCGGAGAGGATCCCTACAAATATAAGATCTCTAGAAGCTTTATCCGTGAACAGCGGAGAATAAACCGTGAAAAATAAACTCAACAGCTTCAAGGAACGAGGCTATTTGTGTGCCCTGGCATGGAAAACTATTACCAGATATTCTCAAAACAGAGAAGAAAAAACGGGCTGCTGTTCTGGTATCACATGGGGGTAAAGAACAACTCCTATGCGTTCCTGAAACTGACAGTAGCTCATGGGAGTCACGGGATCCACGAGCTCGAGCAGATATTAGAGAGCTTCTGTACCACCGTACAAACTTGTTAGAAAATTGTTAAGAGGAATTTTTGACTGCAAGTTTGGAAGCACATCCGGACATCAACCAAACATATTCAAGCGATTTCTATAAGAGTAGTCTGCGATTGACAAATCCAAGATCGAAGTAGGCGAGAGTGTTTTAAAACTACTGCCCAGCCCACTTCCCAAGAACAAGAGGCCGTAGAAGCACCTTGCGTTTAAATCGTTCGAGAATGATTTTTTCTATTTTATTTATTTATTTGGTATCCCACACGACAACAACTGAGTGTTATAAGTGAAAGTTTGGGTTATTGATTTTACAAAACGTATAATGAACAAGTTCATGTTTATATAGATATAATATATGATATATTGGGTAAACATTATCAATAGATTAAAAAGAAATAGAGACAATAGATTGAGTTTAATACAAAAAATAGTGAAAAGGATATTCAGAAATATTTTTAGGTCCAAAACAAGACCTAAACCGCATTGAAGATTTACTTAATACGAAAGGCATTCACAAACAAATATCAGATAAAGGAAATAGCAAAATGATAAATCATATGTGGTACCTTAGTCCTGAACTTATTGGTCTGGCATTGTTTGAACTTTCATCGCATAGGTAACATTACTGAGTCAAAAACGGCCGTGTTACTTACACCAAGGATTTTACCTGGTTAATCGTTGCCAATGTGTTAAAAGTTGTAAAACACTTCTATGTGGCAATAATTTTGCGAAATCATGAATGAAAATCACCAATATTTAATTCAAACTCGTAGGCACAGATAACTAATAGGTAGCTGCGTACCCGTATACCCAGACGTTGAAATTACGGGCATAAGTAAGTTAAAATATTTATGAACAAAATGTAAGCGTTTGTCATTGAAGCCATACAATGAATGTACAAATCATGGTATAATACCATGGTACAAATGTCCATCTTTGTAAAAACAAAATTGCATTTGAAAAAGGAAATGTTTGATGGATAGCGATGCCATTCGACGGCCGATATGTCTGATGAGTCTCTACAAAAGGTGAACTATGTCACATAATGGTGGTTGTGAGGGTTCGAATCTTCGGCTTTCCATTTTCACTTGCAAACATCATCGGTCATTAAGCTCGACTCCAACGAGAAATGAATTAAAATTAATATTAAAAAATATCATTTCCCTAATAAGCAACATTTTCAAATAAAGTAAAATATATTCGTTTTCATTCGCTAAAATTTGATAATATAGGAAGAAAAATGTTGTTTTTTTAATAGACTCCATTTTTGCCCTAAGTCCTTTTTCGGGACATTGGGTTTAATAATTCGAATTCAGTAACACTTACGTACATTGTTGTTCAGCAAGAAATATTAAGAACAGAATAGATTTTAATTAAATGCGTAATACGGGCAAGTAGCTTTAACCGTTCCACATATATAGGCCGTCGAAGTCGCCAAATAGCAAAAAAATAGATTTTCATAACTTCGAGGCCCCAGTACCACGTGTTAACATATTGGAATTGTGCTCAAACTTTGGCAATCTTAAAATCTAATAATACTAAAAGGTTTAGGCGGCTCCCCGGCTAAAAAATCCGAGATCGATTTGGTCCTTTGAGTTAAAACCAGACCAATTCTACAAATTAAATTAAGATGCTACAAACAAGAAAATATTGAATTTTACATAACACGTTTGATATTTTATCAAATTTTATATTTTTACATAGTTTAATAATAAAAAAATGGTATTACGATACCACATTTTTATACCCTACACCACACTGTCGTAAATAGTCTCAATAACTTAATAATCTGCTGAAAAAAACGATGTTATACGGTCAACAGTCTTAGTTTAGAACACTGTTATGTATTTTTTGATGGTTTTTCCAACTTTAAATGACAATTTTACGACTTTTATGACGATTTTCGGCCAAAATCTGTTTGCATATTTTGCATATTTTTTTGCATATTCTGCATATTTTTTTGCATATTTTGCATATTTTTTGCATATTTTGCATATTTTTTGCATATTTTGCATATTTTTTGCATATTTTGCATATTTTTTGCATATTTTGCATATTTTGTGCATATGCAAAATATGCAAATATGCAAAATAAATACGAAATATGACCCTGCCATTGAATTTAGATTTCTTTGAAACGAATTTTGGTCCAATCAGAATCTTCGTATCTTTAATATTAAAAAATATGCAAATATGCAAAATCCGATGTCTACTGATAATTTTCTTCTGGAATATTTTATAACCCCATGGAAGACTAAATAACAAAATTCAGCCATTTCCGAATTACGAAAATCGGGAGAAACTATTCTATGGGGGATATATCGAAACGTGGAACTATCCCGACGAATTTCAGTTGGAAAGGTTTTTACATCCAACGTAGACTAAATGAAGAAAAAATATCAGCCATGTCGATGGAATATTGAAGCCACAACCTACCGATATAGCTATATATAGGCGTGGACCTGTGCCCTCTACAAAGACTATGTATCAAATTGCAGCCATTTCGATGGATTATTGTGGCATTATTCTTCAAAATACCGAAAATCGGGAGATACCGTACTATGGGGGCTATATTAAGGCGTGGACATGTACCGACAAATTTCTGGGGAAAAGTTTAATACCCCCAACGAAGACTAAATACCAAATTTCAGCCATTTCGGTGGAATATTGAGGCCACAACCTTCGGAATACAAATTTATTGATGAGAATATAAAGTAAACATTTCAATTTGATGGAATTTTAATTATGGTATTGATTTGTCAAGTAGTTTTGACCATGTGAAGGTTCAAATCCGATAATTGTTGGAAATGTGTATTTTTGTCCTTATTTTACTTAAATTAATAACTTGTATTATGCTCCAAAATTTTAATATTTAAAGTACTTTAACGTTCTAAAATAAATGTTTAAGATTGCTTTGGATAATAAACATAGATTTAATTATGTTTGGGAGTAAATAGTGATCATATGGTGTTTACAGCTACCCAAGTCTGTGGCACTTAGTAAATCGATTTTGTGAACCAAATTTTAAATTGAGTGGAGTGGGAAAAAATTGTATAAAAGTGTATATCGATATTATTTGCTGTTTGAGTTGCGAAAAGTGAGTACTTCAAACGTATAAAGGTTCCAGATGCAGAGGTTTGCAGACGAACATGTTATTTTTCTTTTTCACCGACCACCTCAGTCAGAGGATACCTCTTATTTAACAAAGCGTTTTGCGGTGTTGGCTATAGCGCGAAAACCAATGAACCGATCATCATATATTGTGGGCTGATTAAGTACCTAATAATCTTGCTTTAAAACGAGAGACTTTTAAAAATATAAATTAAAAAAAAAATGGTGAACAGCGAAGATCAAAATTCGATTTTTTACAAAAAAAAATTTGACCGTTTTTGACCACTTATCGGTCAAAAAAGTTTTTAAAGGAAATTTATCATATATATAAAGACAAGAGTTTGATGTATTCAATATGCTTACAAAAAATATGAAGACTAGACACCAAATTTCAGTAATTTCGGGTGGATATTGAGGCCACAATACTCAAAATACCTAAAATGAGGAGGCACGGTTCTATGGGGCTATAGGAAGATGAGGACCTATACAGACAGATTTCTGGTGGAAAGTTATAAGCCCCCAACGAAGACTTAATACCAATTTTCAGCCATTTTGGTGTGAAAATCATGCTGAAACCTCTAAAATACCGAAAATCGGAGGGTCCGTCCTATGGGGGCTATAAGAAGACGTGGACCTATGCAGACAAATGTCAAGGTGAAAGTATTATACCCCCAACGAAGACTAAATACCAAATTTCAGTAATAATGAGGCTAAAACCTTCAAAATACCGATAATCGAGAGGTGCAATTCTATGGGGGCTATATCAAAACGTGGACCGACCATCCCAGTTTTTTGTCCTGTATATTGTAAGTCTATAATAGGTACGTGTACCAAAATTGATGCTCCTACGATAACTCCTTCTATTTTTGGCCACAGTTAATATGAACTCGTGACACTGTGCGGCGTGGACCTATACCTACAAAATTCTGAGGGAAAGTTTTATAGCCCCAAGGAAAACTAAGTACCAAATTTTAGCCATTTCGGTGTGATAATGAAGCTAAAACCTTCAAAATTCCGAAAACCGGGTTTTATTGTTGACAACAAACGGACGGACGGATAGACGGACATGGTTATATCGACTTAGAATTTTACCCTGATCTGGAATATATATACTTTATAGAGTCTCCGATGGATATTTCGATATGTTACAAACGAAATAACAAATTTAATTATACCCTTCATATTATGGTGGAGGGTATAAAAATGGGATATATCGGTCCACTTCTTAGAGTACCTCCCTCAAAAAAAGTCCAACATTTCTGTTTAACTCTCGAAACCGATTCAGTCCAAAATTTGACACTCACAATATTTTTCCCAGACTTAAATCAAGTTCTAAGATGGGCCTTATTGGTCCACTCCTTTGAGTACACTCCCCACAAAAGTGCCAAAATTTTCGCTAAAATTGTGGACAGTAACCTATTTGGTCCATACTTTGGACATCGTAATATTTCTACGAAACATAGATCAGGTTAGAATATGGACTATATATGTCAGCTCCTTCGGATATCTCCCACACAAAATTTCGGAAAAGTGCAGTTTAAGGCCACCTCTCGAATTGTTTTGATTTTTCTTGCAACAGGTTGCACTCAAGGCCCCTATTACGATGGTACAAGTTTTTTCAGTGGCAAGTCCATACTTCTTGAGAAAATTACCCGAAAACTGTAAAAAACCCCAAAGATACACTCCTTCCGGTACCTCCCCACAAAAGTTCGAAAATATTCTCTAAAATGGTAAGCGCAATATCTTATAAACGGATCTCGGATCTTATAAACGGATCTCTTTTGGATCTCGAAATATTTTGTCGAAATTTAGTTTATGTTTAAAAGTGGGCCCTCCCTATTGGTTCATTCCTTAGGGCACCACCTACACAAATTATCAACATTTTTGTTTAAGTACATTAAGGGTCTGTTCGAGGATCCTTTGTAAAATTTTACTGAAGGAGTACTCCTAGTGGCCCTGTTTACAGCAATATTATGTTTTTCGTGGGCAAGTCCATGTTTCCTGATATAATGGTCCTATCGAGAGGAATGACTCCCAAAATAAGACACACTTCCAAAATGGACTATGTCGGTCCATTCCTTTAGGTACCTCCCCCGCAAATCGTTTAAGCTTTTAACCTTATCCACATCTTTGTCGGCAAAATTCTGAAGACCCCCTAAATACATCAGTTTTTTTTTGGGAAAGAGGTGTTTCAATTCACACAGGCTGAACGTATATCTCTGTCGGCAAAGCCGGCTGATACTTTTTTACTTGCTTTATTTTATGTTTGTAAGTTCATCTGCTGCTGAATCTTGCTCTGGGTCTATATCCAGTTCTAGAAATGTGGCTGCTTCGATGGGATATAACCACAGCTCTATTGGAGTTAGTTAAGTAGGTTGAACAGGCATGCCAGATGTTTTGCACGGTGTCATCGATCCTTGCCCTATAGGAATATAGATGGCAGCACATCACAAGCGTAGTTGAGGCAGAACTACTCTCGTTCGTCGTGGCAGCTGACGATCCTCAGACGCTATAGATGGGGGATGCTCTTCGAGGATCGCACTATAGTTGTTTATGACAATGAATCCGTATGAATGTTATTTAAACCTGCTTGATAGGCTTCTTGATCTAGGGGTACTCTCGTGTAACGCTGGACCTCCCTTTCTAGATGCCTGTCTCAAGACTCATATGGTGATTAGGATGGCTCTCAAGGTAACATCCGAGCAAGTACTGCAACGAAAGCATGACATGTGTTGCTGCACTGGAAGAATTTTTTCCTCCTTATGTAGATAGTCCTTTGGAGACATGAGGAGGCACTCTGTTGCTGTTCTCAGGCGTTTGAATATCTTTCCTTCACGTTGCACTTACATTCGCAGACCAAACTGGCGCCGCATAGCTTACCACAGATTGACCTATCGCGTTATATGTGGTCGAAAGGTTTCTTTACCTGCACCCCAAGTGCTACCGGCTAGGGACTTAAGGACCTTGTTCCTACATCTCAGCTTGTTGCAGATAGCTCTGGCATGTGCGGAGAACAAGGACATGCTGTTGAATGTGACCCTAGAATTTTGGGGTAGTTTGAGGTCGGAATTCTGATACCTTCGACCACGACATTCAACTCTGTTCTCACCTGTGACGTCCATGTTGTAAACAGAGTGGATCTAGTGGCAGATATTTGCATATTCCTCGCGTGGAAAAAGTTCAGCCTTTCACAAATGGCATCAGCATACATACGTTACAATCTGGAGTGAGGCGGAATACAGAGAGGTAGAGGTTAAACAGTTCCGCAGACATCACTCACTTTGGGGAACTCCCTGTTTCACTCTACGGGGCTTGGAATTATTGTTCCTAAAACCCACGTACGACTGGCGTCCACACATAATTGATTATCCAACGTTTCAAACTTGACCGGAGGGTTGTCTGCTCGATATCCTCAAACAGTGTGGAGTGCTTGCCAGTATCAAACGTTTTTGATAAGTCAAGCGCCACCATCACTGTCCTATTACACGGCATGCTCCCTTAAGCCCTCGACTAATCACGGTGTGCCTTAACCAAATTTAAATTGAAGGTGCTTACACCTGGGAAGTTTTTGCATATTCTGAAACTACAATGCTCATAGATGAGAAATATCAAGAAACAAAAAAAAATCGCAGGAGGGATTTTCAAATAAATCGCGATTTAAATTCATATTTTTACGGGTTCTTTAGGTTTTTTCGTAGGTTTTACAATTTTTGAGATATAGAGGTTCAGTTCAAGTTTTTAGGTTTTTTATCTTAAGTCTTCAAGATTTTGCTTGCAAACCGCAAGTCATATCAAAATGGGACTAAAGAAAGTATTGAAGCTGTGAAAATACTCTACAAGATTGGATAATTTATTTTTTCCTATATTGTACCATTTTCAAGATAAATAAGTTTAATTTGGTAAATTACAGTATTTACATTGTTTTATAAGGAGGCGATACAGTCACTGCATTGTCTGAATTTGAACTTCTATATCTCAAAAACGGTAAAACCTACAAAAATATTATTTATAAGGTCAATCTTATGGAGAATTTTCACAACTACAACATCTTCTTTAGGCCCATTTACAAAGGACTCGCGGTTCCAAGCAAAATCGTGAAAACCTAAAGAACCTCTAGATGTTGTCGTGCTGTGCTACTTACGGAACCAATGCTGATGATAGGCAAATGGGTAGCTATTTCTGACGCTGGGGAGGACTAAAGCCTCAAGGGTATTTGCTACGGGCGACAAAAGCGAAATCGGCCTTTGCTGGCATCCTTGCCTGGCTTCAGTAGCGGGACCATCCTGCACATTTTTCAGACTTCGGGAACGATGTAGGTGGCTAGCGACAGGTTGAGAACTTTAGTGAGATCCTCGACTCCCGGCACATCAAGCTGTTTCAGCATCACACCGCGACGCTTTGAATGACTTAGCGTTCCTGATGACATTCGCAAGATCATCCATTGTAAATTGTGGTGGTTCATCCTCGGCAGGAAGAGCTCTAATGCGACTTAGTACTCTTCTCTTTGCCACGTTACTCTCGGGGTCCCCGACAAACTGTCGATGGAAATAACCTGCGCACCTTCTCGGATCAGTTAGCGTAACGTCGCCAAACGTGACTGAGGTCCTACCTTCCTTCTTTACAGTGTATGCTAGTCGTTGTACATGCCGTCGTGGTGAAATGAGTGGTGGTTTCTCTTCCCTACTTAACAGTTTGAATGTGGACTATCATCCTATTCCCAAATTTCAGATATGTTGAAGATTTTGGCCACATAAGCTGAAAGTGCATCATGCTGTTGAATGCTTCAACATATATTCTTTCAGCATCATAGATTTGTGTAAGGTTCTAATTGCTGGAGGATGTAAATACTTCGACCCAGCCCAACCTATCGCTGCCATCAGTTCATGTTGCGTACATTTCAGTTTTGTTTTGTATGCTTTTCTAGTTGTAAAACTTCAAGGCAAAATACAATGACAACGACGACGACAACATCAACACCAACTAACGCAACATCAAAGTGTAATGAAAGTTGTCTGCCAATGTTGTATAAATTTCATACATAAATTTTATATTTGTGGCTTCTATGGTTTTCAAAATACATATTTATTTTTCGCGCATACACTCATTCATTTGTACATAAACATTTTATGAAGACTTCTAGCGGTCTCTGGTAAGCTTAAAGACATGTTGTGGGACTTCCAATACAAACAAAAGATATATGTACTTGCAATATATCAGACTGCATTAGCGTATAATGTGGACTATATATGTGATTATGATGACGTATTCGATGTCTGATATTATTCAAATACCCTGACAAGGTGTAAGAAATCAAAGTCTGGGACTAATCTCGTTGTGGTATCAATTTGAACCCGAAATTCGGGAGTTTATGACATAGCTTTCTGGCCTTAAAGTCCTGAAATTTCTTAAAAATAACAGCAAAATAGAACGGAGAAATAGTTAGGTAAAGTATGCAAAGCTGGTTCTTCTTTACATAAAAAAATTTGCATTTTAGGAGTACTGTGCCTCTTGAAAAAATATTACCGACTTACAATCTTTCGACAATAGTGATCTGTGTAAAATCATTATGTTGCCAACTTTGTCTGTTATCCTGTCCCTGTACTCTAAAGTGAGTTTTGTTGGATAATTAGTGTGACAAATAAAAGGATAAAGTGACAATTTTCAGAAAAAAGGCCCAAAATCAAGCTGGAACGTCTGATGATGGCGCTGCTTTCGTATTCCTTTTGATTAATTGCGTTAATAGTTCATTATGCGAGCTGCATGGCCTACTTTAAAAGTCTCCAGGTCTAAATTAAATTCCTTATCATAATCGTTAAGATAATGAATACATACATACATCACTCTTCTATCCTTTTGGTATACAACAGTGCCAATAAGAAAAATTGCCACCAAAAACCCCTACCAGATGATTGCATTAAATGCATGCCGCAACTGAAGAACAGTGTGCCAGCAAGAGTCGATGAGCTACCAACTGAGCTGTTGAAGTGCTGTTGAAGTACAAATGTGTCACACTGATAACTTAAGCATTCTTTGCCCAGTTTAATAAAAAAAGTGAAATGTGAACAATTCGAATGTACAGGAGTACGAAATCTGTTAAGGTTATGGGGCGATCGCTTTTCATTCCAATTGGTATTCAACAATGTCGACAACAACAGTTCAGCAGAACATATCTCAACATATGTTGGAACTGAAGAATAATAAGGCAGCAAGAGCAGAAGGGTTATCAGCTCCGCTCATGATGACCAACGGCGACACGCTGATAAGGTGTATGTATGAGTTAATTAACGGCATCTGGTAAACGAAGCGCACGCAGGATAATTGGATCCTAAGAATTCTACACGCAGAGAAGAGATATTTTTGGAGAAACCATATTCGCAATTGCAATCCAGCAATAACTGCGATATATGTACATATATACAGCGTAAATTTATGGCAGACACATAGTCAGACTCTCTCCAGTTAATACACCTGTCACCAAGTGACATTATTCTTTTTTATTTGCACAAGATTTGGTGTTCATTCCGCTCATCTCGAAAGAGAACAACTAAAAAGTCGTTAAGTTCGTCCGGCCACCATAAAATAGACTTAATTAAAATGGATTAATTAGTTTCCTTTCACAATTTTGGGTGGAAAATTTTGTCGACCATTGACACTCCAAATTCCTAAATTATTTAAAGTAATTTAAACAAGTAAGAACACGTAAAGTTCAGCCGGACCACGAGTTTTATTGAAGTAAAATGGAACACTTAGTTTCCTTTCGTTTATGAAGAAGACTAAATACCAAATTTCAGCAATTTCTGTAAAACAATGTGGCTAACCTTAAAAATACCGAAATTCTTCAGGTACCTTTCTATGGGGGCTATATCAAAACGTCGATCTATACCTACAAATTTCTTGTGGTAAGTTTTTAGACTCACAGAAGACTAAATACCAAATTTCCGATATTTCAGGTATTGCGGAGGAATATTGGATCCACAACCTTCAAAATACCGAAAATAAAAACTAAATACCAAATTTCAGCCATTTCGGGGGATTATTGTGGCCACAAACTTCAAACTACCGAAAATCGGGAGGTACCGTTCTAGGGGGGCTATATGAAGGCATGGACCTATACCGACAAATTTCAGTCATGTCGGTGAGATAATGAGGCTAAAACCATCAAAATACCTAAAATCGGCTGGTGCCGTTCTTTGGTACCAA
Source organism: Musca autumnalis (assembly GCF_047663935.1). NCBI lineage: Eukaryota > Metazoa > Arthropoda > Insecta > Diptera > Muscidae > Musca > Musca autumnalis. Next base: position 12,394,739 of record NW_027412088.1, on the reverse strand, counting down.
AACATGGACCAATACTAAACTTCCTTCCTGATTTCAACATACGCACCGACGGGCAGACGGACATGGTTATATCGACTTGGAATTTATAGGGCCTCTGATGACTATTTCGATGTGTTACAAACGGAATGACAAATTTAGTTATACCCTCCATATTATGGTGGAGGGTATAAAGATATATTCAGCCAGGTAAAAGGTACCACCTATGGGGCTAAATCGAAGTGTCGACCAATCTTTAAAATTTTTGGTGGAAAAGTATTGCAACTGCAGGGAATCTCGAAAGTCAAGACCCTCAAAATACCGAAAATCGGGATTTTTATTGAAGAAGTTTCGTGACCACTGAAAATTCAAATGTCAAATTAATGTCAAGAAGAGAACCTTAAATATCAAATTACAGCTAGTTCGGTTAAACTTTTTAACAAAAATCCTCAAAATACCGAAAATCGGAAAGTACTTTTATATGGGGGCTATAGCAAAACATGGTCCTATATTGACGTTTTTTAGTGGAGAAGTTTCGTGGCCACTGAGAACCTTACATGTCCAATTACAGATAGTTCGGTTAAAAATTGTAGCTAAAATCTCCAAAATACAGAAAATTGGAAGGTACCGTTATAGGAGGGCTATACCAAAACATGGGCTTATGTTAACGATTTTTGAGGGAGAAGCTTAGCTTCGTGACCACTGAGAACCTCAAATGTCAAATTACAGCTAGTTCGGTTAAATGTTTTAGCTAAAATCCTTAAAATACCGAAAATCGGGAGGTACCGTTACATCGGGGCTATACCAAAACAATGACCTATATTGACGATTTTTGGTGGACAAGTTTCGTGGCCACTGAGAACCCCAAATAACGGTAGTTCGGTTAAAAATTGTAACTAAAATTCTCAAAATACCGAACATAGGGAGGTACCGTTATTTGGGGGTTATACCAAAACATGGACTAATGTTAACGATTTCTGGTGGAGAACATCAAATGACAAATTACAACTAGTTCGGTTAAAAATTGTAGCAAAAATCATCAAAATACCGAAAATCGGGAGGTACCGTTATATGGGGGCTATACCAAAACACAGTCGTATATTGACTGTTTTTGGTGGAGAAGTTTCGTGAGAACCACTGAGAACCTCAAATATCAAATTAAAGCTTGTTCGGTTAAAAATTGTAACTAAAATACCGAAAATATGGAGATACCGTTATATGAGTACCATACCAAAACATGGATCTATGTCCATAATTTTTAGAATATAAATTTGTTGATCACTAGGAACCCTAAATGTCAAATTAAAGCTAATTCAGTGTGAAACGGTGACTAAAAACGTCAAAATACCTAAAATCGGGTGACACCGTTATATGGGGGTTATACCAAAACGAAGACCGATATAGCCCATCATCGAACTTGACCTGACTGCAAACAAAAGACGCATCTTCCCAATATTTCAGCGTCCTACCTCAATTTTTGTGGATGCTAGAGTGATTACCACAGACGAACAGACATGCATAGATCGAATCAGAATTTTACCTAGATCAAAAATAGATATATTTTATAGAGTCCCAAATGATTATTTCAGCAGCAACCATATATTTTATGTTTGAAATTATAATCCAAAATATACACTAAGCAACCCTACAATTATTAACCATATTCTGACAACGCAGCTTGATAGAAGCCAAAAAAGAGAAGACACGTGTTTCGACACTTTCCTATCTCATCAATATTCGCGGTTATATGCCACAAAGGTTTGACGATTTGATGTATAAAGGGATTATTATACCATCATATAATTTATATATGGGGATTTCTGAGTGAAATCGGACACTTTTTCAAGATGAGGTTTTTGATTTCCTTTATTTTTTGCTGTGGCGATGCTGCTGATTAACAAAACATTTTAGTATATTTTGAAAATTTTCTTGACTAACGGTTCCAGAGATATCGCGCCTTGAAAAAGTCAAATTATGTAAAAACTACATGCAAAGAAATGCTCGTAACTTCTTTAATATTGGTCCAAATGGGACCATCTTTTTTTGATTTGTTTGTTTTTTTATCAGCTATCGAAAAAAATACTTAAAAGAAAAATGCACAGTGGGCTTCAATGCAATTTTCGGGATTTAATATTCAAAATCAATTTTTAAACAAGATTGCACCCTTCGATTTTTTCAAAAAAAATTTTATGTTAAAATACGTTCAATTACAAAAATTTTAAACCCTATGTGGTAATGGGATTCGGACGATTTCTATTTTTTCTGAATTTTTTAAAATTTGTCAATACAATTTTTCCTTTATACGTTTGTCCAAAATTTGTATTTCCTGTATTTTTGAAGCTAAAAGTACATATTTATCATTATATATTATATATTTATCACAAAAAAAAATAGAAAAAAATCCACAGTGGACTTTAATGGAATTTTCGCTGATGCATTTTCAAAATCGAAAAATGACGCAGTTTTTAAGATGTTTGAAATAAATTCATAAATATAAAATCAAAACAAATATTTATAAATTAAATTTTTATTTTTTTAATAAAATAATATATTTTGGACAAAGGTATAAAGGAAAAATTGTATTGACAAATTTTAAAAAATTCAGAAAAAATAGTAATCGTCCGAATCCCATTACCACATAAGGCTTAAAATTTTTGTAATTGAACGTAGTTTAACATACAATTTTTTTGAAAAAATCGAAGTGTGCAATCATGTTTAAAAATTGATTTTAAATATTAAATCCCGAAAATTGCATTGAAGCCCACTGTGCATTTTTCTTTCAAATATTTCTTTCGAAAGCTGATAAAAAAAACAAACAAATCAAAAAAATGATGGTCCCATTTGGACCAATATTAAAGAAGTTATGAGTATTTATTTGAACATAGTTCTTTAAAAATGCGATAATTTCAATAGGCGATATCTCAGTATCGTTGGTCAAAAAATAATTTTAAAATATACTAAAATGTTCTGTTGGCTAGGAGCATAAATTGAACCAAAAACAATCGAAATCAAAATTTACTTTTCTTTGAACTGTCCGATTTCACTTGGAATTCCCCATATGTAAATTGTTACGAAAGTAACTGGTGTATTGAGGTTAGTTTAGAAGAATTTCTGCTAATTTAAGAATTTGAATTTTAACGTAAATTATCAAATTTCCAACAACAATTACTGTATAGAATTCCAATCACTAATTTTCTATTGTTTGTGTTGTACGCTTTCAGTTCTCTGTTTCTCTCACTTTTTCAAAGTGTTTTGTGCGTGACCTTTTTTAAAAAATTAATGGAATGAACGTTATTTTTGGCATTAATAGGCAAAAGTTCATTCATTCTCGCTACAGGAAATCAGTTTTGAGAAAAAATTTCAAAAAGTCATAAACCTACAGCACATATTAAAATACATAGTGTGCAGGATAACTCTCAACATTTTCGAAAATTTCTTCTAATTTTAGTTTAACGTAATTTAATATTTCGTGGTCTCTCGGGAGACGTAGGTAATGAAAGATACCAAGCAACGGTCCTGATCGGTTTTAAGATGGCAAAGCCCAGGATTTATCTTGGTCCCTCTTTCATCTCAAGTGGACACTGACCTCCCCGTGGTGTCACATGGGGAGCTGCCTTTAACACCCGTTAAAGGCAGTGAGCTAAAATTTGCCGCGCGTTCACCCATAAGAACGTTAAAAGTTTGAGTTTGGGCGCCGGGTTAGTAGCCCTCCCCTAGAAAAAAAGCAGCCTACTATGAAAAAACTAAAGAAATGAAAAACAATTCCCTTTAAAGTTGACGAACCCCGCAAACGTTTTAAGGACCATGACCTGCGAATCTGCATCTAGAGAAGGTGTCTCCAGATCAGAAAACAAGAAATCAAATTGATCATGTTGTGATAGATGCAAGACATTCATCGAGCGTGTTGGATGTACGATCGTTCCGAGGCGCAAAAATTGATTCGGACCACTACCTTGTTGCAGCAAAGGTACGCACTCGCTTAAACGTAGCAAACAAAGTACGAACAGACACAACACGAATGTTAGATATCGGTAAGCTACAATCACAACAGATAGCCACAGCATATTCCACTCAACTAGCCCAATAGCTTAATCAAAGCATTCCTCATCCCGATAACATATCAGCGCAATGGCAAAGCAGTGCCCACTCCATGCAAACAGCCGCAAAATCCATACTTGGATGCCAGAGACCTCCACCAAGGAATCCATGGTATGATCAGGAGTGTCGTGCTGCCACCGAAGAGAAAAATGCGGCATATAGGGCTACTTTACAATCCGTTACAACGCGTAGCACACGAGAGAGGTATCGGGAGAAAAGGAGAGAGGAGAAACGTCTTTTTCGCAGGAAAAAGAGAGAGATGGAAAAGGGCTACTTTACAATCCGTAGCAACGCGTAGCATACGAGAGAGAAAAAGGGAGGAAAGGAGAGAGGAGACGTCTTTTCCGCAGGAAAAAGAGAGAGAGATGGAAAAGCGAGAGTGTGATAATATCGAGATGTACAGGAGCCAGAATGAAGTCCGAAAATTCTACCAAAGAGTCAAGCATCAAACTGATGGCTTCGGTACAAGCACATCCTCCTGTAGAGACCAGCAAGGTATTTTGGTAACTGATACAGATAGTGTGCTCAGGATATGGAAAGAACATTTTTAAAAACTGTTGGTATCCAATAGCAGCGAAGACGACGAAGATACAACAGTCCCAATCCCAGATGATGGTATTGAATGTATACCGCCCAGCCAAGATGAGGTAAAGACAGCAATAAATCGGCTGAAGAATAATAAGGCAGCAGGAGCTGTTGGCCTATCAGCCGAGCTGTTTAAAACCGGAGGCGACACGCTGATAAGGTGTATGCATCAGCTAGTTAGCTCCATCTGGCAGGAAGAACGCATACCCGACGATTAGAACCTGAGCATCCTGTGTCCCGTCCATAAGAAAGGAGATACGATTTTGTGCTCCAACTATAGGGACATAAGTCTTTTCCCCATCGCCTACAAGATAGTGTCAGGGATATTATGCGAACGACTAAAGCCCATGGTCAATGAAATAATTGGACCTTACCAATGCGGCTTTAGACCTGGCAAGTCCTGGAGAAGACCCAAGAGATGCAGATCGACACCTACCACCTTTTTGTCGATTATAAAGCGGCCTTCGACAGTCCGCAACGTTCAAAGGAATTCCAAGCCGTGTCTGAATTTGGTATTCCCGCAAAGCTCATTCGGCTTTGTAAAATGACTCTAACTGACACAAAATCTTCAGTTAAGATAGGAAAGAACCTCTCCAAAGAGTTTTGTACCAAAAGGGGTTTCAGGCAAAGAGACAGCCTTTCGTGTGATCTTTTCAACATCCTGCTAGAAAAGGTTATATGAGAGGCAAACGTCAAAAGAAGTGGCACAATCTACACCAATAGCCACATGTTACTTGCTTATGCTGATGATATAGTCATCATTGGATGATCAGTAAAAGAAGTAACCGATACCTTTATGAAATTCGAAGGAGAATCTTCTAAAGTGGATCTGGCGGTAAACGGCGAGAAGACCAAGTTGATGGTGTCGACGCGCAATGCGTCCATTGAGATCGGACCAACTGTTAAAGTTGGTTCCTATAATTTTGAGATAGTAAAAGACTTCGTATACCTCGGCACAGCCGTAAACACAACCGACGACATCAATTGTGAAATAAGAAGAAGAATTGTATTGGCAAACAGATGCTACGTTGGCTTAAGTAAGCACTTTAAAAACAAAGCCACAACTCGTCCAATCTGCGTTAACCTGCGAATATCGACATCAAATGAACCACGAGCTGTATCAGCTACACAACGACATCACTTTAGATAAACGTATCGAGATGCAGCGATTGCGTTGGCTAGGCCATATAATAAGAATGAACCATGATGAACCCGCTAAAAAGGCGTATAAATTCGAGCCACTTGGCGGTGAATTGGCAGGCCAAAGAATAGATGGCGCAAACAAGTGGATAAAGAGATGACAAGCGCGGTATTCCAAAAAGCGAAGCGAAAAACAGAGAGGATTGGAGATCTTTTCTTAGTTCGGTCTATGAACAAATGTTCTGTAATGGGCCAGCTAAGTAAGTAAGTGTCTCTGAATCAAAAGTTTGTCCACTAAAATTTTTGGTAAATATCAATGATTTGGTATAGCCCCACATTACGATACCTAAAGATTACACGCATTTTGATGCAAGCTCGCGATACAAAATTAATGTAGTTTTTATACTGCATAATTCTTGGTTCTTTCCTTGGTCATAGGCTGAGGGTATATTTCCGTCAGCACAGCTGACTGATATTTTCTTACTAGTTTCTTATACGTCCTCAAAAATTCCTTAAGGACACAATCAGCCAAGGCTACCATAATTATGGGAATCAATAACAACTTCCTAATTCCAAAACATTAATATTATACAACAAATTTAGCTTACCTTTAGAATGAAATGATTCAATTTTTTTCCTGGAAATAGAACAAAATATAAAATTTAATTACTACATGATATTTAATTAAAAACTTTCCTAACATTTTCTCATAAATTCCATTCAGTAGATATGGATGATTATCTAACTGAAACCCGTGCATATATAGACGTATATTACCTATCCATTCATCATTATATATCATAGATATTGAATATGAATACTATTGAACTACATACATATTTCTAAAAGGCTTTACTGCAACTTTCAAAGAATTCCAATAGAAAAAACAAGACTCACAACAAAGCCGTCCCTCCTTAGCAGTAAACTAACAACCAAACTATAATTTGCCACAAAAGTAGCTCACATAGTTTTTACTTTTAACATTTTTCTTTTTCTCTGCAAACAACTTTTACAAGAAAGGAGCACATACATAATCACAGCATATACACATATACATATGTTCATATGTATGAATGTTTATAGTTTGTAGCAGTTTGTCCTATTTTCGAATCAGAGTTTCATAAAGATCTACTATGTTTCCTCCTCCTCCTCTGTTTTAACAACAACTAAAATTGTTGTTTGTTACTGCAGCCGTGAGTGCTGCTACATTTGCCAAAGCTCATAACTTTTTAGCTCAAGTAGCTTAAATAAGCTAATGTTGCCACTACCGATTCCACAATCCACCAAATCCAACCATGCCAGCCAAAGTACCAGCTGCATTTATAAACGTTAAAAAAAGTTCCCCCCCAAAACGTTTAACGTTCATTGAAGTGAAGGAGCTTTAGTGTTGCGTTTTGCTGCACATTCGGCTGCTGCGGCTTAAACAAAAGACGTCTATTGTTTAGCACAAACAGCATGCATACACATCCACGCCGAATGAACCCGAATGATGTCTAGTTGATTCACACTCAAATATTCCCCTGCTGTTCATTTTTCCCGTTTTGTGGAATTATGAGAGTTCTGTACCACCCGCTCACCATCAAAAAAAAAACTTCACATACGCGAATCGTCGTCGTTTAGTTAAGTCACTCAGGCAACCCGCCTGCCGCCAAGCAGCATTCATTCGGTCCAGGATATAAATGTTGCAGTGGCATTACTTGAGTCGGTGTTTTTGTTAAACTTTTACAACTTTTCGGGATTTATTCGAGCACCCAAAAGTATGCCACGAGTTATGTACCAGAAACACTTTGCAAACTCTTATGTCTGTGAGCTATTTTTTGTGTGTTTTGTTCTTTTGCGGTTATAGCATTTTGTTAATATGCATTGTTTTTAAAATTTGTAATGGGGTTTCCACATGTATGGTGAACTGGGGGATAGTGTAACTTGTCCATAGTTGTATGAGAATAGGATCCCTTCTTGTTCTACATGTTCATTGTTAAGACAATTACACAGATTACACTTCGTTTCCCTACTTGAGTGCGGGATATTATATATTTAATTATTATTACGATTTAATTACTTTTTACGGTTTTGAAATGCAACATTTTTAATATTTGATGATTAGGTTTGGTCAGCATTTACAGAGTGTCGCTTGCTTCGCCAAATGGTAATTGACACGTAGAAAACGAGGTTGCCAACATCAACATTACGAAATAGTCCTGCTGAAATTAAATAATGGATCAGACAATTTGGTGTCGATTTAGCCCTGTTTGTCTGTATGGTTGGCAAGTACGCAAGACACCTCTCGAACCAATAAACCGATTTGATCCAAAATTTGCAAAAATATTTTTGCCCAAACATAGACTAAGTTCTATGATGGGCCATATCGGCCAACTTCTTCGGGTACCTCTCCCAAAAGAGTCTAAAATTTTTCGTCAAAATAGTGCGCCCAAGATCAATATGAATATGCTCGGTTTTCAAATCCGCAGCCACCACACTCAAACTTTGGTGAGATGCAATACATGTAGGGAGTGTGTGCATCTCTAGATTGCTCTCGACTCGTCCATGTGTGTAACTATGACAGGGACTATGCTGCTGCATCCTGCGAGAGCACATACCACAGTAAGGCATCGTCATCATCAGAATACGAGACTCTGCCGCAGTACCTCCAGCATGCACACAGCATTTAACACTGATCGTTGCTGTTCCAATTCCTGGATACACATCATTTTAGAAATTTAATTGCAATGGACTTCGAGGTAAGATGCAGGAAATAGTAGGTTTTTTGAGTCGTAGGATATATTATGGTCGCGGCGGTGCTGGAAACAAAATTCAACAACAACTGCAGCTTCCAGCAAAAATTTGGATCCGGTAGTCATTACGTAACCCTTTACAAAGTAATGTAAACAAGCTTCTTTTCGCATTACAAGTAAACTGAAAAGTAATGGGTTACTTCTTAAAAAATTTACAAGGTAAACCTACTTACTTTACTCCTCACTAAGTAATGACGACGGTGGCACAGTGAGTGTGTGTCAGACTATAAATCCTACGGATGTGCGTTCAACGCTCACCGTCGGCACGCGAGTTTTTTTAATTAAAAAATAACAGTTCGTATTGCACATGTGTACTGCACTGCCAAAAATCCCTTACGAAACCCATGATTTTGGGAGGGCTTTTTTTGCTTGGTTACAGCATTGTGATGGTTACTGAGGAACGATCGCACCAGTAGTAGATTTCCTGTTGTACCAGCCTGTTCAATACAGACCTATATGGTTTGAGCCTGGCTCTAACTGCCGAACTTGAGTTGCTTAACGTATACATCTCGCCCGATTAATAGATGTGCTCCAGATTATAGACCAAAGGTCTTAGGGTTTAAATGCTAATCATTCAGATATTAACCACAGGGGTATAGCTCTGGCTGAGTAGATTCATAACACTTCCTTGTACACGATCAACGAGGACGCCCCTAACAGAATTAGTGGAAATTGCCATAGTTCTCTGTCCAACTTAGATCTCTTCTTGCCGAGGATAAACCACCAAAGTTTAGAATTGATGATGTTGCAGATGCTATACAAACCGTTGGGCCCTAATGAGATCGCCATGGTAATGCTGAAACAGCCCGAAGTCTGGAAAATAGGCAGGGTGGTGCAGCTACTGAAACCATGTGAGGATACAAGCTAAGGTGAAGCGTACGTGCCGATTTCGCTTTTGTCGCCCGCAGCAAAGACCCTTGAAGCCAGTCCTCCCCAGTGTCAGAAATAGCTATCCAGTCACCGATCACCAGCATAGATTCCGTATACAACACAGCTCGACAACAACGCTGCACGCCATCTGCACACATATTTGTCAAGGACTCAACCAGAGACCGCCGTGTGATAGAGAAGTGATGTTGGTGCTTGACTTGTCAAAAGCCTTTGATACTGTCAAACACTCCACGCTGTTTGAGGACATCAAGCAGACAACCCTCCGGCCAAGTTTGAATCATTGGATAATCAGTTCTATGCGCCAATCGTACATGAAGTCCAAGCCCCGTAGAGTAAAACAGGGAGTTCCCCAAGGTGGGGTGATATGTCCGGAACTGTTTAACCTCTTCTGCATTCCAACCCTTCCCTACGGCACTGAGATCGTAACGTATGCGAAAGATTGTATTGTAAAGACTGATCTTGGCGTCAGGTACCTTCCCTGATGTTATTTGGGAAAGGGTGGCAGATCTTACCACCTTTTTCACGCTAGGAATATGCAAATATACGCCACTAAGTCTACGACCACTCTGTTCACCACATAGACGGCAGAGGTGAGAATAGAGTTGAATCTCATGGTCGATGGTAGCAGAATTCTGACCACAAACGTCGTCCGCACATGCCACAGCTATCTGCGACAAGCTGATATGTAGGAACAAGGTCCTCAAGTCCCTAGCCGAAAGCATTTGGGGTCCAGTTAAAGAAACCTTGTTGACCACATATAACGCAATAGGTCGGTCTGTGGTAAGCTATTCGATGCCAGTTTGTTCGCGATGGATAAATATTCAAACTTGTCAGAATGCCGCCATGAGAACTGCAACAGACCAATTATATGAGGAGGCAAAGATTCTTCCAGTGGAGCAACACAATGGCATGCTTTTGTTGCAGTACTTGCTCGGGTGTTACAGTGAGAGCCATCCATGAGAGACATGGTAATCACTATATGATGGATAAGACCACTCCATTCACCCAGGCATGTCAGGGGGTATCTTCACGATCTACAAAAGAGAAGTCCAGCGTTACAAGAGAGAACCCCTAGATTAACAAGCATATCAAGCAGGTTTGAATAGCATACACACGGATGCAGTCTCAGATGCCATAAACAACTATCATGTGAATGCGGTCCTTGGAGAACATTACCCATCTATCGCAGCTGAGGAGCGTCAGCTGCCGCGACAACCCAAAATAGTTTTAGCTTGAGAAGGCAGGATGATTCTTCATAACATAGAAAGAGAGGTTCACCGTTACAAGAAGAAACCCTAGATCAACAAGCATATAAATCGGGTTGGAATAGCATTCATACGGATGCGGTCCTCGGTGAGCATCCTCTATCTATCACGGAGTACCAGAGTAGATTTGACTCAACAACGGATGGTGCAGCCGTCAATATTCCTATAGGGCAAGGATCGATGATACCGTGCAAAACATCTGGCCAGCATGTTGCACTGCAACATGTTGCAGTGTTGCACAGGCCCGCTCGACGCACTGCATCTTTTCAACTGTCCTGCCAAACCTACTCAACTGACTCCAGTAGATCTGTGGTTACATCCCATCGAGGCAGCCATATTCCTAGAAATGAAGGCAGACCCAAAGCCAGATTTAGCAGAAGAATAAACTACGGTGCGCCTGAACAACTTTTAAATGAAAGGTGCTTACAACTGAGAAGTTTTTGCGGATTCTGAAACTACAATGTTCATAGATGAGAAAATCGCCGTCAAAGTTCACATTTTTAGGTTTCCAGGAGTTTGCTTGGAAACGGCAAGTCCAGACTTGCCTAGGACTAGTCCTATCGAAATGGGACTAAAGAATATGTTGTAAAGAATTTTCACTGCCCTTCGGAGATTTTTCTTTTTGATTTTTGATTTTCCTCATCTATGGTTATTGTAGTTTCATCATCCGCAAAAACTTCCCAGGTGTAAGCACCATTCATTTAAGGGGTTATGGCCAGTACAGTTAGAACAGAATACATTGCAAAAATTTCGAGTCGATCTGACAAAAAATAGCTGAGATATGAGCGTTAGAAAGAGAAAACTTATTGCGATTTGTATGTAATATCGAAGTTTGAAACGCGGTTTTCTCAAAATGGTATTTTGGAATGCGATGCCCACTGTAGCTTTAAAACGAATGATTCGATCTTTATATGTTTTTGTGGGATTATTATACATATAAAAAGCTTGTATATAACCGAGAGACTTTAAAAAAAACTTGACCGATTTATGGAGAAAAAAACTATCAATTTGTTAGTTAAAATCGAAATTTTGACTTTTACAGTTCACATTTTGTTTAATTGGTGACGTAGGGGAAGAATGATACCAAGCAACGGTCTTGACCGGCTTTAACATGGCAAAGCCCAGGATTTATCTTGGTCCCTCTTTCATCTCAAGTGGACACTGACCTCCCCGTGGTTAACATCCGTCAAAGGTAGTGAGCTAACATGTGCCGCGCTTTCACCCGTAAGAACGTTAAAAACTTGGGTTGGGCTTTGGGCTAGTAACTCACCCCGTCAAAACACCGCCTACTATGAAAAAAACAAAGAAAAAGAAGAAAAACAAACCCCTATAAAGTTGACGAACCCCGCAAACGTTTTAAGGACCATAATCTGCGAAACTTGGGTGCCACCGTGGTGCAATGGTATGCACACCCGTCGTGGGTTCGATTCCTCGGCCAGGCAACATCAAAACACTTTTCAACGGTGGCAAAACACCCCTCAGTAATGTTGGCGACATTTCCTGAGTATTTCAGCCATGTAAAAACTTCTCTACAAAAGTGGTGTCTTAGGCACGCCGTTCGGTCTCGGCGATAAACTGTAGGTCCCATATCATTGAGCTAATATGAATCGGGGTGCACTCATTGATTTGAGAGAAGTCTCCCTTGTCCCTTATGGGATGTTTGTGGAACAATTATAATTATTATATCTGCGAAACTGCACATGCAATGTCAGGACTCTCTAAAGAGCAGGTGCAGTTTGCGCACTGGCGGATGTACTTGGCAAATACAAAGCTGTTATTATCGCCTTACAGGAAGTGCAATGGAACTGGGCCGACGTACAAATAACAGACGATTACGCACTCTATTAAAGCTGCCATGAAACGAAACATGAGCTAGGTGTTGGATTTATGGTAAATAGGAGGCTTAAAAATCTCGTCTCCAGCTTCACTCCGGTTGATGAGAGAATTGTCACCATCCATATAAAAGCAAAGTTTTTTAACACCAGTCACATCTGCTCCCATGCCCCGACCGAAGAGAAAGATGAACAGACCAAGGATATGTTCTACGAGCTCCTAGAGAGAGCATATGACCGCTGCCCTGGCCATGACATTAAGATTGTTTTAGGAGATTTTAAATTGGGAGAAAAATATCTTTGGTCCCACGATCGGAAAGTTCAGCCTTCATGAGGTAACATCCGACAACTGAATGAGGCGATTTTGCAGCGGCAAAAAACATGGTAGTGAGCAGTACCGGATTCCAACACCTCGACATACACAAGGCCACGTAGATATCCCCAGATGGGAAAAAAAGAAACCAGATTGATCATGTTGTGATAGACGGAAGACATCGATTCGGGCCATTTCCTTGTAGCAGCAAAGGTACGAACTCGTCTTAATGTTGCGGCAAAAGTGCGATCTAACACAGGACGGAAGCTGGATGTCGAGAAGCTGCAAACACAACAGATAGCACAAGCCTATTCCGCTCAACTGACTCACATGCTGGAAGACGGCACTGCTTGTCCTGATAATGTGGAAGCGCAGTGGCAAAGAATAGCACACTCACTTCAAACTGCCGCAAAATCTGTGCTTGGGTACCAAAAACCACCACCTAAAAATCTATGGTACGATCAGGATTGCCGTAAGGCTACTGAAGAAAAGAACGCGGCATACAGAGCAACCAAGGATATATTCTACGAGCGCCTAGAGAGAGCATATGACCGCAGCCCTGGCCATGGCATTAACATTGTTCTAGGAAATTTTAATGCTAAAATTGGGAGAGAAAATATCTTTGGTCCCACGATCGGAAAGTTCAGCCTTCATGAGGTAACATCCGACAACGGAATGAGGCTGATCGATTTTGCAGCGGCAAAAAACACGGTAGTGAGCAGTACCAGATTCCAACACCTCGACATATACAAGGCCACGTGGATATCCCCAGATGGAAACCAGATTGATCATGTTGTGATAGACGGAAGACACTCGTCCAGTGTGTAACATGTCCGATCGATTCGAGGAACGAACATCGATTCGGACCATTTCCTTGTAGCAGCAAAGGTACGCACTCGCCTTAATGTTGCGGCAAAAGTGCGATCTAACACAGGACGGAAGCTGAATGTCGAGAAGCTACAAACACAACAGATAGCACAAGCCTATTCCGCTCAACTGACTCACATGCTGGAAGACGGCACTGCTCGTCCCGATAATGTGGAAGCGCAGTGGCAAAGAATAGCCCACTCACTTCAAACTACCGCAAAAATTGTGCTTGGGTACCAAAAACCAACACCTAAAAATACAATCAGGATTTCCGTAAGGCTATTGAAGAAAAGAACGCGGCATACAGAGCAACCCTGCGTTCAGTAGCAACACGAAGCGCGAAAGAAAAATATCGGGAGAAGAGGAGAGAGGAGAAGCGTATTTCCAGAAGAAAAAAGAAAGAGCAAGAAAAACGTGAGCGTGAGAAACTCGCGATGTTCAGGAGTCAGAATGAAGTCCGCAAATTTTACCAGAGTGTAAAACACCAGACTGAAGGGTATGATGCAGGCACATTCTCCTGCAAAGATCATGAAGGGAATCTGGTAACTGATACAGATAGCGCACTGAAGATCTGGAAGGAGCATTTCATGAAGCTCTTAGTATCGAATATGGGCGGCGATGAAGATACACCAGAACCAATCGCAAACGATGACGTTGAATGTCTTCCATCTAGCCAAAGCGAGGTCATGACAGCAATTAATCGGTTGAAAAACAATAAAGCAGCAGGAGGTGATGGGCTGCCCGCCGAACTTTTCAAGACCGGTGGCGAAATGCTGATAAGAAGTATGCATCAGTTAATTACCGAAATTTGGCAGGAAGAGAGCATACCCAACGATTGGAACCTCAGCCTCCTATATCCCGTACACAAGAAAGGAGACAAGACGGTGTGTACAAACTACAGAGGCATAAGTCTGCTCCCAATCGAATACAAAGTGCTGTCGAGTGTGCTGTGTGAACGTTTAAAACCTATGGTCAATAACATAATCGGGTCATACCAATGCGGCTTTAGACCTGGTAAATCGACAATTGACCAAATCTTCACACTGCGCCAAATACTGGAGAAGACCCACGAAAGGCAGATCGACACTTACCACCTGTTCGTCGACTATAAGGCCGCCTTCGACAGCCCAATTCGATCAAAGGTGTTTCAAGTCATGTCTGAGTTTGGTATCCCTGCAAAACTTATACGATTGTGCAGGATGACATTGGCTAATACAAGATCAGCTGTTAATGTAAGAACCTCTCGGAACCTTTTGAAACAAAACGAGGTTTCAGGCAAGGTGACAGCCTATCGTGTGACCTATTTAACATTCTACACGGTGTGCCTTAACCAAATTTAAATGGAAGGTGCTTACACCTGGGAAGTTTATGTAGATTCTGAAACTACAATGCTCGAAGATGAGATTTTCAAATAAATCGCGATTTATGTTCACACTTTTAGGGGTTCTTAAAGTTTTCACGATTTTGCTAGAAAACCGCGGATCCTATGCAAATAGACATAAACAAAATGTTGTAGCTGTGAAAATTCTCCACAAGATTGACCTTTATGATAGTTTTGCTGGTTTTACCGTTTTTGAGATATAGAAGTTCAAATTGAGACAATGCACTGACTGTATCGCCTCCTTATAAAACAATATCATGCTCAGTGCGGCTTAACTAACTTTTGATGAAAACAGCTTACACATGGGAAGATTTCGCGGATTCTGAAACAGCAATTTTAATAGATAAGAAAAATTAAAAAATCAGAAAAAATAGCCGGAGGGATTTTTAAATAAATCGCGATCAAAATTCACAATTTTAGGGTTTTTTGAGGTTTTCACGATTTTGCTTGGAAACCGCATACAGTCCGTGCATTGTCTCAATTTGAACTTCTATATCTCAAAAACGGTAAAACCTACGAAAGTATCATAAAGGTCAATCTTGTGGAGAATTTTTACAGCTACAATATTTTGTTTAGGCCCATTTACATAGGACACCCGGTTTCCAAGCAAAATCGTGAAAACCTAAAGAACCCCTAAAAATGTGAACTTAAATCGCGATTTATTTGAAAATCCTTCCAACGATTTTTTTGGTTTCTTGATATTTCTCATCTATGAGCATTGTGGTTTCACAATCTGCAAAAACTTCTCAGGTGTAAGCACCTTCCATTTAAAATTAGTTAAGGCGCACCGTGTCTATTGGAAAATGTCATACGAGAAGCCAATGTATATACCGATAGAGATAAAAATAGCACTATATACAATAAGGATATATTGTTACTGGCCTACGCAGATGATATTGATGTAATATGTCGATCAACTCGATCCGTAACAGCCACCTTTGCGAAAATTGAAAAAGAATCTGCTAAAGTGGGTCTGGCAGTCAACTTACAAGCATATAATAAACACTGTTCCAACAACAAAAACCTGTCGGCAAAGCTGACTGATGCTTTTTTTACCTACTTTTTCGACAATATATGGAATCCTAAAATTTTTAGTCTTTTATCTTAAATTCTACATGTCCTTACCCTGCTACACCATCATCCTTAAAGATCAACCTTTTAGAAAGAAAAAAGAAAAACCTCTGTAACCTGCACTTCTTTCTACTTGAAATTCCCCAAACAATAACATCTAAATTACATTTCACATGCGTATGGAGATTTCTTTAGGTTTCTTTTGTCTAGAAGTAAAATAAAAAAAAAATATTGTTTGACATTTCTTGTCAAGGCTTAGTTGCGAATGCTGGTGCTCTAGGTCGTGTGGCCTGTGTTGACTTAATTTTGTTGTTTTTTAATGTCCGCCTTTTGAACTCTTTATATTTCTTCATATTACAGCTTAGGTGGCATTACAAAGCTTCTTTATTCTGTAATGAGCTTAAGTACAAAAGATAACAGCCATGGTTGTGGGAATTGGTAAAGGTAAAATTCTAGTTGAAAACGTTTGGTCATAATATATTTATTTAATAATTTACATGGTTGAAATTTACAATGGAATGGTTCTTATAGGCCTTAACATTTTGAAGTCTAGGATATGCTTTAGAGTTGCCTTTTGATCATATGTTCTAGATTATCTAATTTATAGTTGTATCGACTGAAGTATACCCTGAACGAGTACTACGCGTCCGGGCTTTTGATTTCGACTCACTGACCGCAATCTGTCAACAACACATACACTCCAAAACACACATTATTTATACATACATACATATGTATAATTTACAGTCATATTCACCTTTAAATCTTCAACACTTTTAATGCTAATGACTTATTTTTTCTGCTTTGTTGAATCTTGTCTTTACTTTTTGCCGTATGTTTGTGTGTATGTATCTTTATGGCAAAGTTCAAGGTTTACGTTTGCTTTCAACGCACATTGAGCATGAATGCGCTATTGTTGCTGAAAGAGATTGTTTTTACTTCTAGTTGACATTCAAATAACAAAACGAAAAATTGAATAAATAATTGCATTACATTGATGTGGAAAAGCATATGGAAATTACAAAATAACCTTTGTTTCAGCGGGAAATGTCAACGATTTCATTGTAATGAATGTTCTACTCTTAAAATATTATGTGCTTATGTTTATGATAAGCTTATGTTCTTGATAATGGGCTTTGGTTTTGTTTCACGCAAAAAGTGCGAATCTACTTTTCAACTAAAAATCTAAGCTATGACCTCTGTCTGGTAGATACACCACAAACTCAATTCCAAGGTAATACAATTCCAAGGTTATAAAGGAATCTATTTAGAACACAATCTACCGTCACTTCGCATAAACTATTGAGTTTACTTGATATACTCAAATTGAAAAGCTATTTACGTATTATTGTATGAGAAACTATTTGTATATTAATATTTCCTTGAAACATGTTTGCTTATATGCTTTATATGCAGTTCTGAATTTTATGCGACACCTTTCTCTTGTTTGTTTGCTGAAGTGACTAATAGCGGATTCTTTTATCTTTCCTTTACTATATTTTTTCTCAAGAGATTAAACTTTAGCTTTAAACATATTGCTGTGAGTCAGAATTAGTCACATTAGAACAAATATGTTTATATGATTGTTGAATCATTTTACTTAACTACACAATAGGGGGTAAATGCGAGCATAAACTATTTGAGATAAGAGTCAAGCTGATAAAATCGTGCTTAAAAAACAACAGTAAATTGCTAGAAAATATGACTGTGGTTAAAAACAACAAATTATTTCCAAGATTTCCAGAAACCAAAAACAATTTCCCTTTAAGCGTTGCTTACTTTAAAATTATAAAATTTAAAAAATTATTTAGTAAATGAGTTAAAAACCTATAAAACACACTTCCGCTCATTTGAATAAGATGCCATTTTCTATTTTTTTCTTTTTTATATTTTATTTTCTATATTTTATATTTTACCCGGCGCGTTTCGCTACCCGGAATAAGTTAAAAAATATTTTCTTACATTTATGTGTAGGCCAATTTTCGTCACACATTCCAATTTTCGTCAACATTAAAATTGGGTAGGGTAAGTGCACCTAATGTCGGCATGTACCAGTAGTCGGCACCTTTTGAATTTGAACTCAAATAACTAAAAATTAAGAAAACAAAATAGGAAAATAATCTTAAAAATTCTTCAACAATATTGTCAGCTAACTTTATATAAAATTTCATTGAGCTAGGACCAATTATTATATCGAAATTTAAGTTTTTGTCAGTGAGTGTTTTTCACCACAACCGAAAATGCATGTTTCTTAAGAAAAAAATTGTGGAGATGTTAACTTTATAAGCTCTGTAATTATTTTAAAATGAAGAAATTTTCCACAACATTTTTGTTATATAGGTAGAGAACAGTTAAAAGAACACTTTAGGAAAAGAAATTTTTAAAAAATATTTATAATTGTGCAATTTTTGCTGATGCCGACTTTAGGGACAAAAAAATATAAAATTTGCCTGAAGTCGGCATGGGGTTATAAACATTGATTTTTATCGATTACTTTTAGCTAAAAATTATAAAAAATACTAAAGAAATACTTTAAAGGCTAATTAATAAAAAAATAGTTTCAATTTGAAAGGAACTTTAGCGATTTTAAGCAATATTAGCCATGATTTGAAGTACGTACGTTGTGGGGTGCCGACAACTGGGTAATAGATGCCGACTACTGGTACGAACTAATTTATTTAAACAATATGTTTAAATTCCCTTATTTTTTGAAGTAAAATCAATAGAAATGTATACAAATAAACTAGAAATGTATAAATAACTAATGCTTAAGCTATAGTTCTTTCAAATATTTAAGAAAAAATGTAAAGTATGCATTTTTTCTTTATTTAAATATAACATGCCGACTACTGGATCATATCATGCCGACTATTGGGGAATGGTGCCGACTACTGGTGAAAAAGCAGTATTTCACTAAAATTGTAATTTTTGCATGTTGAACAGAAATAATCAAAAAAATTGTTTATACAGTAGAACTTCGATAATTCGTAATTCAAGGGACCAGCCAATTTTTACGAATTATCGAGGATTACGATTTATCGAGATTACGAATTAACGAGGTTAAAATAAAAAAATACGAATTATCGAGGTTCTCTCATTTATTGAAAAACGTATATAAAAATTCAGAAAAAAAAACAAAAACTGTTATTCATATAGCTTAAATAAGTCCGCTTGATTTAAAAACTAAAATAAATTAAATTAACATAAAAAAATCTGTGATATGAGGTTGTTTAAGTCTATTTTCTCGTATTTTATGTACTGAGTTTTCTATATGTACTAAATAGTTAAATAATGATTCGTTTTTGAATTGATGATTTTGCATCTTTATGTGTCACAACTTCTTCGTGATTGTCACCATCAACGTCATCACTTTCTTCATTTTCCCCTGAAACTTGCTCCAAAATATCGTCATCTCCCAGATTTCCAGTAATACCAACGCCCTTATTATTATTGTCCTTATTATTATGAGTTAGCGAACAAACTGACAATGAAAACACACATCATCAAAAAAAAAAAAAAAAAACTAACGGTAAAAGCCGTTGACGCGCTTAGTGATTGTGAAATTTCGCAAGAATTATTGATGCTATCCATTTGGTGCGTAAACATTTGTAATAAAGATGTTAACGACAAAATTATAACATTTTTATGAAATTAGAAAATGTTTTGAGATGAAAAAATTACGAATTATCGAGGGGACCAAAATGCGTGTAATTTTTACGAAATATCGCGATTTTTTCAAGGGACCGGCAGTTTGTTACGAATTATCGAAGATTACGAATTATCGAGGTACGAATTATCGAAGTTCTACTGTATAATCTAAAACTACACAAAATAACGAATCATAACAACTTAAATTTAATTTGATTGGATATTTAGACTCGGAATGACATACGGCAGAAGATACGAGAATCCTTAAAGTGCCGACTACTGGTGCACTTACCCTATATATAGCGGGTTTGGTACATCAAATACATGAATTCGGCCGAAAATATATATGGGAGCTTTATGCAACTCTGAATCGATTTCAATATAATTTGGCAAATTTATTTCTAGGCCCAATTCCGTCACACTTTCCAAATTTCATTGAAATTGGACATACATAATGTGTTTAACGCATATAATACATGAAATCGGCCAAAAATATATATGGGAGCAATATCCAAATCTGAACCGATTTCAATATAATTTGGCAAATTTATTTCTAGACCAAATTCCTTCACACATCCAAAATTTGGAGACATTATCTGTTACCATCCCATAGATATTTGCATAAACAATCTAATTTTTTGGAGGTACCTCCGATTCTGATGCTATATCTCCGGATCTACGCGGAATTTCAAAAATTTTTATAGCATACTAGCTGGCCCGGTTCGCGTTGCTGGTCCTTTTTTGGGTGTTCTGTGTAAACTTTAATAATGTATCATCATATTTATCGATCTACACCTTTTTCAGATGTAATTCAAGTCGTTTTAGTTGTAATTCGAGAATTTCTTTTGTAAATCGTAACATTTTATTTGTAATTCGAGTATACAATTTGTAAATCGAAATATTTCAATTGTAATTCGAATTATTCCATTTGGAATTCGAATTATTTTAATTAAAATTCGGATTATTTTATTTGTAATTCAAATCATTCCATTTGTAATCCGAATTACTCCATTTTTAATTCAAAACATTTCATTTGTAATTCGAAAAATTTACACAACTCTCATGTAATGGTATCTCCAGATTTAAAGGAGAAAATTTCATAAGACTTTTGATTCTGTTTATAACACTGTGAAATATTCTTGATCAGCATAAAAATAAGTCAACATACTGATGTTCTTCAGCTGACATCAAGATACAGCTCGCAAAATTTAACATAGAGGTTTGTAATTTTGTACAAAACTCGATTTTCAGTATTATTACGGTTTTAGCCGCATTATCCTACCGAAGTTGCTTAAATTTGGTGTTTAGTGTTCATTGGGCACATGTTCACATAGAATCGTCGGCACAGATCCAGGGTACTTCCCGGTTTTCGGCAGAACCGTACCTCCCGGTAGCCAAAGGTGTATCTCACGGTTTTCGGCAATTTCAAGGGTTTTATCTAAATTAATCAACCGAAATGGCTATAATATTATTAAGTCTCCCTTGGAGGCATAAAATATTTTTTCACACAGAATCATTGCTTTAGTTCCACGTTCTGATATAGCTACCGTATAACAGTACCTTCCGATTATATATATTTTGGAGGTTTTAGTTTCATTATCCTACCGAAATGGATACATTTTGGTATTTAGTTTTCTTTGTGCGTACAAAACCTTCCCGCAAGGAATATTTCGTACAGATCCAGGTATTATATATAGCTTCCAATGAACGGTACTTCCCGATTTTCGGTATTTTCAAGGTTATATCCACAGTATTCAACCGAAATGACTATATTTGGTATTTAATCCCCCTTCGAGGTGTAACATATTTTGACAGAGAATTGTCGGTATAAGCGAGATAGCCCTCATAGAACTACACATCTCGATTTTAGCAACACTATATAACACTATGACTAAAGTTCGACCGACCAGGTGACCTTAGCGCAGTTTTTACATGTTGTTAACAAAATGCTGTTTCAATGAACACGTTTTTATTTTATTCTCCTAAACATAAAACCTTCAGTAATTCATAAAAATGACCTTTAAATGCAAGTGTGAATTATTTAGACTTTACTGTACTTAAATAAGTAGTTTTGATCGAGTTAATCCGAGCACTGAAGTCAGTGTTCACGGGTTGTATTATTCCCACGTACTAAATTTATGAATCTTTTCTGAAATTATAAAGTTCCAAAAAATCTGACGCGATTGCGGGTTTTTACTACCAAAACACCAGCTAATGATACAGACCACAATTACCAATGTTGTGCATACCAATACATCTAATAATCTCTTAAATTTCGCATTTTGGTCAAAACCTTTGCGTGAGAGGTCACTCGTGACCACAACTTCGAATTCGAAGCTACGCTTACTAACAGTAATTACCATAGTATTGCAAAAATTTTTTAAACAATTCGCTCAAAAATATCTCTGATTTCACGTTTTCTTAAAAAAAATTTGTAGGGGAGGTAGCCTGGTCACTCCACTGACCTGTATAAAAAATATCTAAAAACCTATTCTCAGACCTAAAAACTCCACATACAACATTTCATCAAATTCGGTCCAGCCGTTTCGGAGGAGTTTAAAGTCTAACACTGTGACAGGAGAATTTTATAAATATATGTACTCGTACACTCCACGTCAGTTGAATAGAACACCTAAATTTCTGTTAATGTTAGCTTATTTATCCCGAAGCGAATGAATATACGTTTTTAATGTTGTAGATATCTAAAGGGTGCCACCGTGGTGCAATGGTATGCACACCCGCCTTGCACACTAAAGGTCGTGTGTTCGATTCCCCGGGCAGGCAACATCAAAAATTTCAACGGTGGCAAAATACCCCTCAGTAATGGTGGCGGCATTTCCTGAGTATTTCAGCCATAAAAAACTTCTCTACAAGTGGTGTCTTAGGACACGCCGTTCGGACTCGGCAATAAACAGTAGATCCCTTATCATTGAGCTAATTTTTGCTCATCAGGATAAACAGTCACTTTATTTTCGCGAATTTTTGAGATATTAACGCCGAATTTTCTTTCAGTCAATAAGGCAAGGCTTTCTTACCATTTTTCACCAAAGAAAACCTAAAAATTATTCCGCGGACACCGAATAAAAGCGTAAAAGGTTTTAAATTTACAGATAATTGAAACATCTCGGAATATCAATAGGAGTCGCGCAGTTATGTCATATTTCTTCACAATAATGCTGATGCTGATAATATTGAACATTTTCAAAATAATTATGAAAAATGTCAAAATTTCTTTTAAAAACCTTGATGTTTTGTTCAATATAATGATTTTTCCGCGAACAAGTCTGCCGTTTAGAGGTTTGGAAATATGCTCCGCATTTAAAGGAAGATAATCTGATATGAAAAAAACCGCTGATTTAATACACTGAGGGAAATTTTAGTACATTTTTCAATTTGAACACACCCTTTGGGCTTTTAATTTTATATGTGTTCTTAGTTCGGTGTCCGCGACTGTTCTCAACAGTGTTATGTTCCAATATAAAATTAAGTAGTTTTTTAACTGAACTCGCATACACAGAACAAAATTATTACTGCATTTCAGGAAAAGTGTTCATAAAGTCTTGCCAAAGTTCAACTTTCTGCATTTCATGAACGCCTTTCATAAAACAAATAAAAATACTGGGTTTTTCTGAGAGATTGAAAAAAGACGAGTTGTTGTTTTTGTTATTATTGGACTAACAACCCGCCACACACCACCAAACAAACCAGAGACAACCAAGAGAGGAAATGTGAGTATCTCATGAAAATCTTACCTATTTTTGAAAAAAAATAGTGGCTTTCGGATGGAAATAAGAAACTGCACATGTATCTTATGTGAGGTACCTATACTCATCACGAGTATACATCACGAACGAAAATATGTAAAAACTCTTGAAATATTTTTTTCTGTGTATGTAAAAGCCCCGTTTTCGCGGGAGAACACAGTCATGGAAATTCAGGTTTTAGGTTCCATATGTTGCTTTTAAAAAGTACTAAAATTTCCCTCGGTGTATTAAAATAGCGGTTGTTTTCATAGTTTCATGATTTTAGACCCCAAGTATGTTTGGACGATCAACCGATTCGATCCAAAATTTGGCTTTAGTAATATTTTGTTCAAACTTAGTTTAAGTTCGAAGATGGGCTATATCGGTCCACTCCTTCCGGTACCTCCCCCACAAAAGTTGAAAAATGTTCGGAAAATTTGATTCATGCATGGCACATCGTGAAATTTATACTAAACTTAGATGAGGTTCCAAAATGGACTCAATCGGTCCCCTCCTTCAGGTACCTCCAACACAAAATTTCGGATAAGTTCAGATTAGGACCTGCTCTCGAATCGCTTTGATTTTTGTTGCAACAACTTGTATTCATTGCCCCCCATACGACGGTACAAGTTTTATTAGTGGCAAGTCCATACCATAGTCCATATCACCGTGTGTAGTGGATGGAGCGCAAGTAACTCTCGAACGGATCTGCTGATTCGGTCCAAAATTTGGCCTTCGTAATATTTTGTCCAAATATAGTTTAAATTCGAAGATAAGCCATATCGGTCCACTACTTCAGGTACCTCCCAAACAAAAGTTCAAAAATGTTCGGAAAAATTGTGCGCACAATAACTTATGAAGGGAGCGACCGATGTGATCAATACTTTGCACATCCTAATATATCTACCAGATATAGATCAGGTTCGAATATGGACTATATTTGTCTACTCCTTCTGGTACCGCTCACACACAATTTCGGATAAGTTCACTTTATGACCTGCTCTCGAACCACTTTGATTTTTATTGAAGCAACTTGCATTCGCTACCTCCATTACGATGGTAAAAGTTTTTTCAGGGGCAAGTCCATATTTCTTAGGAAAACAGCCCGAAAGGTATAAAAAACCCCTATGTCACAATATGTAGCGGTCGGAGAGCACGTTAACTCTCGATCTGTTCAACCAACATTTGGTCTTCATCATATTATATCCAAACTTAGTTTCATGGGGCAATACCGGTCCACAACTTCCGGTACTTCTCCCCAATATTTAACAAATGTCACTAAAATGCTAGGACGATATCACTTGAATGGGGCAACCAATTTGGTTCAAACTTTGGATCTCCTAATTTTTTGTCAAAATTTAGTTTAACTTCTAAAATGGTCCATATCGGTCTCCCTAAGGGTACCTCCCCCACAAAATTTCAACATTTGTGTCTTAGTGCAGTTAATTCCTAATACACATTTTTGTCGGCAAGTTCAAATGTCCAAAAAGAGAAGCAAAATTCTGAAGAGACCTTAAATACATTCGATCTGTCCGTAGGTGAAAGTTTCACTTCACATTGGCTGAGGGTATATATCTGTCGGCAAAGCACTTTTTACTTGTTTATATTTTGTATTTCATATTTTATAGTTTATATTTTTATTTTAATATTTTATATTATATATTTTTTATTTTATATCTTATATTTTGTATTTTATAGTTTATAAGTTATATTATATATTTTATGTTTAATATTCTAAATTTTATATTCCTAATGTATGTATTTACGGCATTACCAATTTATTAATGAAATATATCCATCAACGTTTATTTATTCATATTATGCAAAACAGTTCCTCAGTCCATTTTCTCACACGCAATTTCTTACTTTTTCCCCATATTTTATCGTTGGTGTCATATATAAGCCAGCTTTAAATTTCTGTCGATATTGTACTTTTCTTACTGTCATAAAATCGTAAGGCATTTAAAAAAAATTCATTTGATATGAGTATAGAAAGCATTTTTTATTTAAAAGCAGTTCTTTGAATGAATATCTGTCTGAGTTGCGATTTATGTGCACATTTTTCAAAGCGGTTTATATTTATTTTTATGGCATTTTTTCCATATCAACAAGTCATTTAGTCAGTCAGCAAAAAAACCTAAAGAGACTTTCAATTCAATACAAACTGAGAGGCAACTGATACACTTATAAATAAATAATTTTCAAATCAAGAATTGTGGTCTGGGCATTTATGAGTACGTTTGGGACCTAAGAGAAGTGGGGAAGTAATATGTGTACAGTAAAGACAATTATTTGACATTCATTCCGAATTATAATGAATGTGAGGAATATTTTCCATTTTATTGGCCACTCGTGCCACAATATGTTGAAAATTTGACATTTAGTTATTTTAAAAGTTTAGAAGCACATTGCTTTGTTGGCGTATTTCATTTAAATACGTTTTCAATTTAATTCCATTTCAAACAACATTTATGACCATTTTTCTAATTCAGCATTGTGTGTCAACAACATCATCAGCTAAAGCTTGTCAACGATTATATCGACGATTAGTAGTTAATTTTCATTTTCTAAAACAGAACCAATAACCAACCCATCCATTGAAATGGTTATTAGTGTCGGCAATGACAAGTGTCTACTAAACAATTATCAATGTCAATGCCTTTTCCGCTTGAAATTGTTTTAATTATCCACCTATTTAGTTTGTTCAATTCGCCAATGTTCACGTTTGCCATTTTAGAGGTTATAAAATCCAAATAGAGATGACACAAAAACCATTAACGGTGCCATAATTAAATAAAAATCCATAAACAAAAATTATTTAATTAAATGTGTTGAATGCGTATTTTGAAAATAGACGAAGCATTAAATCGTTCATAATATGAATATTTGTTCTCTATTTCATTTCATTGGGTGACCGGGAGGCTTCTACCCTTTAGTAAAATTGTTAATTGCTTTTTCGAACTTTCCTTTTGAGTAATGATGTGAATGAAGTGTGGATTTTTGTATACTCTTACTTTCCAATATTGCTGCGATTTCGTTGAAATGAAACACAAATAAAAACACAACTTAATGATTCAGAAATGAAACACAAATTAAATTCGAAATGTTACAAATGCTTAAAAAGTTTTACAGATACTTATAATTTTTTTGTGGAGTAATGCATACACTCCTCACAGTGATTCGAAATATTATAAAAATTTTAGTAAAATATATTTATAATATTTTTTCATAAATTTAAAATTTTCTACAAAATCTTGCCTCAAAATGGGAAGAATGAGATTTGATTTTTTTAATTTGAAAAAAATTATCCCGAAATGGCTAGGGAAAAACATTTTTATTAACATGTTTTGAAATGGAATCTAATAATAAGTATTTCAAAAGGTAACACAAACAACAAATAACCACACGTAAAAAACCCCCTGATTTCTATGAAGCGCCGGGAGCCCTGTTTAATGCAACGACAGACAAAATGACTCACTTCTTTATAGCTTAGTTGTAGTAGGTACTTAAAGTTGGGCTGGGTACCCTTTTATATTTTTTATGTAAAAAAAAAAAATACCTAAAACAAAACAAAAGAATGCTGACCTGGACAGCGCACAGTGGGAAAAAATGCAGATCTAGCGTGCAGAAAATACAAGTTGATGTTTTATTGTATGTATATCCATAATTATTATAAAAATACCTTAAGATTCATATTTCTACTTCATTTGTTGATATATTTGGTCAATTTGTATTTTTATACATTCTTTTGATATAACTCCCGTAAAACGGTACATCCCGATTTTGGAAATTTTGATGATTTCAGCAGCATTAGTCTTTGTATTTGGTGCAAAATATTCCGACAGAGAATTGTCGGTACAGGTCCACTTTTTAATATAGCCCCCATAGGGCGGTACCACCAGATTTTGGTAATTTTGAAGATTTTAGCCACATTTTCGAACTGACATGGCTGAAATTTGGCATTTAGTTTTCGTTGGTGGTATAATATATTCCGATTGAGAATTGTCGGTACAGGTAAACTTTTTATACCCTACACCACTATGTGGTAAGGGGTATTATGTGTTAGTGCATTTGTATGTAACATACAAAAGGAAGCGAGATAGACCCATAGTTCCTTCTAGGGATATACATAGAATTACTTTTTGAGTCGATTTATGCATGTCCGTCCGTCCGTCCGACCGTTCGCAACATACAGGTCGCATTTGTTGACCGATTTCGCTGAAAATTGGGGAATACCATTTTTTTAGCCGTCGGAAGATCAAGTTCGAAGATGGGATATATCGGTCCACGTTTTGATATAGCCCCCATATAACGGTACCCCCCGATTTACGGTATTTTGACGTTTTCAGCTACATTTTCAGACCGATTTGGCTATAATTTGACATTTAGGGTTCTTAAGTGTCAATAAACATATATAACAAAACTTGTGGACATAGGTCCACGTTTTGGTATAGCCCCCATATAACGGTATCCCCCGATTTGCGGTATTTTGACGTTTTTAGCTACATTTTCAGACCGATTTAGCTATAATTTAACATTTAAGGTTCATAAGTGTCAATAAACGTATATAACAAAAGTTGTGGACATAGGTCCACGTTTTGGTATAGCCCCCATATAACGGTACCCCCCAATTTACGGTATTTTGACGTTTTTAGCTACATTTTCAGACCGATGTGGCTATAATTTAACATTTAGGGTTCTTAAGTGTCAATAAACTTATATAACAAAAGTTGTGGACATAGGTATCCGTTTTGGTTTAGCCCCCATATAACGGTGCCCCCGATTTACGGTGTTTTGATGTTTTTAGCTACATTTTCAGACCGATATAGCTATAATTTGACATTTAGGGTTCTTAAGTGTCAATAAACTTATATAACAAAAGTTGTGGACATAGGTCCAGGTTTTGGTATAGCCCCCATATAACGGTACCCTCCGATTTGCGGTATTTTGACGTTTTTAGCTACATTTTCAGACCGATGTAGCTATAATTTAACATTTAGGGTTCTTAAGTGTCAATAAACTTATGTAACAAAAGTTGTGGACATAGGTCCCCGTTTTGGTATAGCCCCTATATAATGATGCCCCCCGATTTACGGTGTTTCGATGTTTTTAGCTACTCTTTCAGACCGATGTAGCTATAATTTGACATTTAAAGTTCTTAAATGTCAATAAACTTATATGACAAAACTTGTGGACATAGGTCCACGTTTTGGTATAGCCCCCATATAACGGTTTATTTAAGTTCATATTTTCGTATAGCCCAGATACCTCCGAACTAGCTGTTAATGACATTTGAAGTTCCCACGTTATGTACCGATTTTCGATATTTTGAAGATTCTAGCTAAATTTTTTAACCGAATTAGGAGTTATTTGACATTAAAAGCTCCCATCAAAAACTGTCAACATAGGCCCATGTTTTATTATAACCTCTATATAACAGTACCTCCCAATTTCTAGCCACCAAAAATTGTCAACATACATAGTTAGATATAGGCACCATAAAAAAGGGCCTCCCGAATGAAGCATAAATGTACCTAAACATTATCTGACATTATAACGTACCAACTTAAAGTTGGGGACAGGAATGAAAAGTAATTATTCCATTTTAGTTCAGAATATTTTATGGTGGAGGGTATGAAAAGTTCGGCCCGGCCGAACTTAATGCTTTTTTACTTGTTTATATATGTATATTTTAAATGTACAGTTATTCCGTTCTGACTAACGGTTTCTAATTATTATATATGCCGTTAAGTTCAGTCAACACTCTAGTTCACTACTGTACTAACGTTCCACATTTTCTTTCAAGTCCATTTTTGATTATTTTAGTATTTTTCCCACTGTGCAGCGCCTATTTAAACACTGTAGCCGATGATATGAAGTATTGAAAGATATCAAAAACCCACCAGACAGACAGACGAACAATACAAAGATTATTAAGAGAGCGAGAGAAGGCATGACTGGCTGGCTGGCGTCTGTTGTCGGCATAAAATTGTGTAATTCAATCGAATTTCTTGCTGTTAAGAAATGAAATTAATGAAGCGAATGCACACAAAGAAATCTTCACAGAGGAAATTCCTTTAAATGACTGAGCAAACAAGAGAAGGAAATGTAGTTAGCACTTCAATGAAGAGATAACCAATAACAAAATTCTCGTATTTTGTGGTTATAATTGGACTTGCATCGAACCACAATAACACACACACACTCTAATGAAATGTTAAATAGCTAATTTAGTAGCAGTTCATCATTAAGGATCTATTGAACATTTGGTGTTGTTAAAAATGGTAATTGGAAAATAATAATAATATGTTAAAAAGGCTCTTGATCATTATGAGATATGTAAATAATACAATGTTTATTTTCGAATTAGACTAAATTATAAAATCTGTAATAACCCAGCAAAATGTTCGATGCCAAAGATGCTATTCAAGAAGGGGTGCAAGCGAAATGGAATGTCATTTTTTCAGCATCTTCACTCATTCTTTTTACAAGAGCGTGACCCCCAAAAGATGCAATTCATTTTCAGATCCTAAGCATGTCATCTTTACTAACTGCATGGAATGACATCTTCAACAATTGTTTGGCATGGCGTCTATACCAATCCTTTGGCATGCCATCTTAACCAATTCCCAAGAATAGCATTTTCACTAATCTTTGCCATGTCATTTTCACCAACCCTTTGGCATGTAATTTTCACGTCTTGTTCGGAAAATGGAAAATGCTGTATTGAAAAATGATTTTCATTTTTTTTATTTTATTAATTCAAAGGAATTAATGAAATAACTATAATTTATTTATCATCATAAAGTTTACATCTATAATTGCAGTTTGTTCTCGATGTTGTAACAGTAGTTGATATGTTTGTTTTCTCATTTTTCTGCTTAATCTGACTCTGGGTCTATCAGTCGTAAGAATGTGGCTATTTCGCTATTTGTATGGTTTGTAACCACAAAGCTGCAAACTTAAGTTTCTTAGCAGGATTGGTAGGACAATTGAAAAGGAGCAGTGTGTCGTGTCATCAGTACTTGCCCTATAGGAATTTTGACGGCTGCATCATCCCGAGCGTATTGACGCAAAACTACTCTGGTTTCCTGACAGTTGGCGCTTCTCAGCTGCGATAGATGGTGGATGTTCTCCAAAGACCGCATTCACACGATAACTGTTTACTGCATCTGTGACTGCATTCGTGTGAATGCTATTTAAACCTGGTTGAAAGGCTTGTTGATCTAGAGGTTCTCTCTTGTAACGTTAGACTTCTCTTTCTAGATTATGAGCACGGCTTGCTCTGAGTGAGTCCTCTGCTAATACGGAGATGGCCTTCAGCGCAGTTGTTGTGCTGCTTACGAATCCTGGAAAGTTATTTCTGATGCTGGAAGAACTATAGCCACAAGGGTCCTTGCTACGGGCGACAAAAGCGAAATCGGTTTGTAAGATTCACCTTTGCTGGCATCCTTTTCGGGCTTCAGTAGCTGGCCTATTTTCCAGACTTCGGGAACGATGTGTTTGGCAAGCAACAGTTTGTAAATTTGAGTGAGAAACTTGACTTCCGGCCGTCCCAGCTGTTGCAGTCTAAACACCGCCGCTGCACGCAACAGAGTTTACTTCCTCCGCAACAGGTTTTGATTCATCTTACAAAAGGATTTTACTTCCCATCAGTGCAGTGCAGATTTCGACATTGACTCCAACTGCAGATTACTATTTCGTGAATTTTATTTTATAACGTTTTGGAAATGTTTGTTGTTTTGTAGGGATCTACAAATCGACTTGTTGAGCGGGGTTCTCTAGTGCAGGCAAGGAAACTTTTATAATTGGTCTGTTCCTTTACTTTTAAAAATGGTAATTGTTGCAAAAATGGTAAAAGTGGTAAGCTGCTCTCATATAAATTGTATGCTTTTAAAAGTAAGGAAACACTTTGCGGGTAAAAACTGGTAACCTCAGGCACGTAAAGGAACACGACTAATACCAAAGAGTGCAGTCCGACTCTGCTTTTAGCTCAATGATTGGGACTTCCCAGCATAATAAATCTTACGTTGCTTTAAACGTACATATTTAGATAAATAAAAGAATATATACACGTGTAAACATAAAAACACAAAATTCATCTGTATTGGATCGATGGAATGGGTTCAAATGCTAAGGAAAAGATCGGATCTATCACGACTTCCTTTGAATTGGTTGAAGTGCTGATGAAACGATCGGATCTTTCACGACATCCTTCGAATGGGTTCAAATGCTGATGAAAAGATCGGATCTTTCACGACTTCATTTGAATCAATGCAAAAGATCCAGTGAAATCATGGCATCTCATGGAACCACTTCCATAAAATTTTGCTGGGAATGTTTGAACCTAAGCTAAACGAAGCGAATATTCTCTTTTGTTAGAGCAACAATATATATGTATTTTTGGTACAACTTTTATTTGTTTTGTTTAATCATTGCAGAGAAACAAAAATTACATCTCACAGTTGATTTAATTAAAATATTAAAATAAACTCATAAAAAAAACTATGTCAACAATTTGTTATCCACGATATTGAAAAACGATTGTTGAAGTGATCATACATATGTATTCTTAAAGGGACAAATTGCATGATTGGGCCAAAGCTTTATATTGTAGAAGTAGTATATGTATATTGCGATTTGAAAACAAGGATTACTCACTACGATAAAAACTATTGTTGTAGGACAATATTACACACCAAATCCGAAAATAAATTTATATTACACATTTTAATCTTCAAAAATGTTTGGATCAACCATATTACATTGCAAAAATGCACCAGATCAAAAACTCTGTATAACTTTGGGATGAAAGCCTTTAGTGACTGTATTAACATACAGATTCGCCATGATTCGAACTTTTGTGTTATGGAGAGACGCATTTCCTCCTGGAGACTTTATAAGACATCAATAATTAACTTAATATGTATGCAATTTTTTTGCTGTTACTTTAGTTTACTTTTCAGATGATACATATGTTTTCAGTCAAATCCAATGAGCATTATTTTCGTAGTGTATTTCGACCTCTTTATTCATTATCATTTTCGGCTTTTATTTAAAGAACCGCAATAAATCTACAAGATGACATTTTCAAGCTTTACAATGATCGGCAAAAATGTTGCTCAGAAAACTCCTATAAACATGATATTGATATAATCATGTTTTACTTATGCTTTTCCAATTTTACTCGACCCTTGTGCATAATAAGGGGTTTTGATTTCCTTTATTTTTTGCTGTGGTGATGCTGCTCATCAGCAAACCATCTTATATATAAACAAGTAAGAACGGCGTTAAGTTCGCCCAGGCCGAACTTGTTATACCCTCTACCACGAGTTGTATTGAAGTCAAATGGAACAATTAGTTTCCTTTCGTTTATGAAGAAGACTAAATACCAAATTTCAGCAACTTCAGTAAAACAATGTGGCTAACCTTCAAAATACCGAAATTCGGGAGGTACCGTTCCATATCAAAACGTTGATCTGTACCTACAAATTTCTGCCGGAAAGTTTTTAGAATCAAAGAGGACTAAATACCAAATTTCTGATATTTCGATAAAACCTTCAAAATACCGAAAATCAAGAGGTACGCTTCTATGGGAATATAGGAACCCGCGGAACTATACTGATAATTCTCTATTTTATAACCCCATGGAAGACTACATAACAAATTTCAGTCTTTCGGTGGGATATTGACGTAACAACCTTCAGAATTACGAAAATCGGGAGGTACCCTTCTATGGTGGCTATATTGAAATGTGGTCCTATAAGGACTAATTACAGTCAGAATGGCTTTTACCTCCAACAAAGACTAAATACCACATTTCAGCCATTTCTGTGGGTTGCTGTGGCCACAACCCTCAAAGTATCGTATTTCATATGGAAGTTTTAATACTAAATACCAAATTTCAGCCATTTGGGTGGAATATTGAGGCCACAACCTTTAAAATACCGGAAATAGGGAGGTACCGTTCTATGGGGGCTGTACTAAGGCGCGGACCTATACCGACGAATTTCATATGGAACATGTAATACCCCAAATGAAGATGACATATCAAATTTCTGCCATTTCTGTGGAATATTGAGGCCACAACCTTCAAAATACCGGAAATAGGGAGGTACCGTTCTATGTGGGGCTATATTAAGGCGTGGACCTGTACCGACAAGTTTCTGTGGGAAAGTTTTATACCCATAACGAAGACTAAATACAAAATTTCAGCCATTTCTGAGGAATATTGAGGCCATAACCTTCAAAATACCGAAAATAGGGAAATACGTTCTATAGGGGCTAAATGAAGACAAGCTTCATATGGAAGATTTAATACTCCAAATGATGACCAAATACCAAATTTCAGCCATTTTGATTGATAATTGTGGCGACAACCCTCAATATACCGAAAATCGGAGGGTACCGTTCTATGGAGGCTACATGAAGGCGTGGACCTATACCGATAAATTTCTGGGTTTTACACCCCAAGGAAGACTAAGTACCAAATTTCAGTCAGTTCGGTGTGATAAAGAGGCAAAAACCTTCGAAATACCGAAAATCGGGTGGTACCGTTCTATGGGGGCAATATCAAAACGTGGACCGGTATAGCCCATTTGCAATACCAAACATCCTAGGAGCAATAGAAACTTCCATACCAAATTACAAAGCTCTATCTCAAAAATTGCGCGCTGTATCTTCATTTCAACAGACGGACGGACAGACGGAATTGGTTATATCGACTTAGAATTTTACACCGATCAAGAATATATATACTTTATAGGGACTCCGATGAATATTTCGATGTGTTAGAAACGGAATGACAAATTTAATTACATCCTACATATTATGGTGGAGGGTATAAAGACAATGTGTGTATGTTAGTACGTTCCGTATAGCCTCAAAAACGTCAGAACCGATTTTCTTGAACATTTCAGAGAATGTACATCCGTGGTGAAGAAAGGCTATATATTTTTTTTAATTTCGGAAGGGGCGGTGTACCTCCCCCATGCCATACTTTTTTAAAAACGCAATTTTAGCACGCCCACTTTTTAAATATATCAGGAAAAATGTCTAAAATTGTATTTTCCATTTCAAAAAATCAAAAAAATTTTTTGATACTACATCAATGATTTTTGGTACATAGATTAAGAAAAAAATCGTCATTCCAAATCTGTTTTCGTTACTAACTTTGATCGTTGCGCGCAAAAGATATGACCGTTCTAGTTATGATAATTAGAAAAAATTCTAAAAAAATCGCGGCTTAATATAGTTAGCTGTTATATCCTATAGCAAATGCCCGCTACTTCGTATGCGGAAAGGAAACGAAATATATATATAAACATTATTTAATACGGGAATGGTGAATACTGGAGATTTTGTTGTACTAAGACCTATTTTTATTACCATTATTTTTTCGATTGTAGTCAGAATTTAAAAAAAATTGCCGTATCGCATCCCTACACAGCTACCATATTTTTTATTTCGAATTTCCAAAACTACGTATCATATTGCAAATTTCAGATTTGACTCCTGGTTTTACCCCTTCACTAACACAGCATTCTCTTCTAGTATGAATTTCCAAACACTAAACTTTATCTCACCCCTTCACAACAAAAATCACGCACATTCACAATTCAAGGTTCTAGCTTTAGCGGTTTCGCCCAGAACCCGAATAGGTCCGTTAAATTTTCGGCCACGTTTTCGTATATCCCCATATAACGGTACCTCTCGACTTAGTGTATTTTTAAAGAAGAACAAATGTATATTGTCCAATTTTCTTTAAATTTGGACCTTGAATACTCAGAGGATATAGAAGTTTAATTTAAAAAATCTCCACTTCAATCCGCGTTTATTAGAAGAGATATTTTGAAGATTTAAAGTATTTTGAAGATCTTCTGCACATTTTCCAACGAAATTCGGAATTTGTGGCATGAAAGGTTAGAAAACTTCTTTACAAAAAATTGTACTTAATCTGCACCGGTATGTCAACAGTATATAACGGAAAATTTTTTGAAGGCATTTCAATTTAGGATTTTTTAATATCAGGGGTAAATACCTTCTAGTTAACAAAATTGTCGCATTTTCAAATTTACATAACAAAGCGGTCATAACAAAAAACATTTTTTGAAAAGATGCTTCACTTTTGACTACTTAATTTCAGTACAGAAACTCCTTGGCGTTAACATCAAATCAATGGGGCAATATTCAGTACAATTTTTCAAACTCAGAACTTTGTCTCAAACTTTAGAGCGATCTTCATAACAAATATTTTTCAATTTCGTATTTTTTGTACAAATAGCGTATTTTTAAATTATATAATCCCAGCTTTGTTCCTACACCCAACACCAAATTTAGTACCTTAACTATTTAAAACGGTTTTGGTATCAACATGTAACCCAACTTTTCCTACACATAGGTAAACGTTTCAAAAATTACTTCCTTATATTCAACATATATCCTAACCCCAATTCAGTTTTCCAGTTCCCCTGAAACCCATTTGAGGACTATTTAGTAGTTTTTGTATAAATAAGTACCTACCTCCACTCTAAACACCAACTGCTAATCTAATACCGAATTTCAAAATTCCAGTTCTACCCTTTACAAAATCACAAATTGTACAAAATTCTATACCATATAGCAAATACCAAAAGGTACCAAATTTTGTACCATTTAGCACTTTTCGTACACGATTTTCCAAAATGAACTTTCATATCTCAGCTCTATCCGTTCACCTAAACCAAAATTATAGCCAATGTAGTTCCATTTAGCACTTTTCCATAAGTAAGAATTTCCAAAACTACCTCAATCCTACACTCCAACAATAATCTGTTCACGCAAATACAAATTATAGCGATTTTCGTACCATTTAGTACTACTTTGTGTACATTAGTACGATTTTCCAAAGCTACCTCCATATCTCAATTCTATATTCCAACAGTAATCTTAATTCCAAATTTCAGGATTCCAGCTCTTCCAATCCAAATCATACTAAACTCACTGCCATTTAGGACTTTTCGACCTTTGGTACATCTTTCTTACTATTCATCAGTGACCCCTATTCCAAATTTCAGGACTCCGGCACTATTCGTTAACCCATATCCAAATTGTACTATTTAGTACTTTTCGTATACTTTTAATTCGAATTTCCAAAAACCTTTCCATTTTACTCTCCATCAGTGACCTTCATTCCAAATTTCAAGATTCCATCTCTATTCGTTCACCCAAACCCAAATTGTACTTAATTTAGTACTATTTATTACTTTTCGCACACTTATAGTTCGAATTTCTAAAAACCTTTCTTTGTTACTCTCCATTAGTGATCCTCATTACAAATTTCAGGATTCAAGCTCTATCCGTTCACCCAAATCCAAATTGTACTAAATTTAGTACCATTTAGTACTTTTCGTGCACTTTTAGTTCTAATTTCTAAAAACCTTTCTTTGTTACTCTCCATCAGTGACCCTCATTACATATTTCAGGATTCCAGCTCAATCCGTTCACCCAAATCCAAATTGTACTAAATTTAGTACCATTTAGAACTTTTCGTGCACTTATAATTCGAATTTCCAAAAACCTTCCTTTCTAACTCTCCACCAGTGACCCTAATTTAAAATTTCAGGATTCTAGCTCCATCCATTCACCCAAATCCAAATTGTACTAAATTTAGTACCATTTAGTACTTTTCGTACCCTTATAGTTCGAATTTTCAAAAACCTTTCATTGTTACTTTTCATCAGTGACCCTCATTCCAAATGTCTCTGTTCCAGCTCAATCCGTTCACCCAAATCAAAATTGTACTAAATTTATTACCATTTAGTACTTTTCGTACCCTTGTAATTCGAATTTCCAAAAACCTTTCTTTTTTACTCTTCATCAGTGACCTTCATTCCAACTTTCAGGATTCCAGCTCTATTCGTTCACCCAAACCCAAATTGTACTAAATTTAGTACCATTTATTACTTTTCAGTCTTTACTCAGCCGCTCTTGCTAACGGACGTGTAATCGCATTAAACATACAAAGTTGTTTTCAATATTCAATTTTTGTGTTACAAAAATACAATAACAAAATCAACAATTTTTTTCTTGTGTCAAAAATTAACTTGCAAAAAAAAAAAACCTTGAACTCGTACTGAACCTTCAGTACTAACAACATGAGTGAGAGTAATGAAAGTGATGAAGACGACTGGCAGGTCCCAAGTAAACGAAACCTTCATCGATCGTCTAATGGGCAACTAAACAAAAGGCAACGAACAACAAGCAATGAACAACCATCAACATCAACCAACAAGTATGCTATTTTGAGTGACGATTCTAACAACAATGTTAATGTTGTAAATGACAACAATAAAATCAATGAAGAAGATTCATCAAAGCCTCCGCCGATATTCTTGCCTGATGTGTCAAATATTACTAAAATGGTAAATCAGATTACAAAAATCATACCAGCATCTGATTTCAATTTTAAATCATTGATGCACGATCAAATAAAAGTAATGGTTAAAACCATTGAGTCATACAGGAAACTTGTTAAATTTTTGGATGAGCAAAAGAAAAACTACCATACTTACCAAGTAAAGAAGGAAAGGTCTTTCAGAGTAGTAATTAAACAATTACATCATAGCTATCCAGTAGAAGATTTAAAAGCAATTTTGCTGTCATTAGGTCATGGTGTACGAAACGTTATGAATGTTAAAAGCCGTATTGATAAAAAACCACTTAACATGTTCTTTGTGGATCTCGATCCAAAACCAAATAACAAAGATATTTATAATATCCAATTTATAGAAAATGCATCCGTACAAATTGAACCTCCAAAGAAAGTCAATGAGTTAGTTCAATGTCACCGTTGTCAACATTTTGGGCACACAAAGGCTTATTGTAAGAGACCTTCGCGTTGCGTTAAGTGCGGTTTGGATCACCCAACAACTGAATGTACGAAAACTACTGAAACACAACCTAAATGTACAAACTGTTTAGGTGTCCACACTGCAAATTATAAAGGATGTAGAATATATCAACAGCTTTGGCAGAAAAAGTTCAACAATATGTCTTCTGTAAGAAATCCAATGTCAACACGTAACGTAT
The DNA here is from genome assembly GCF_047663935.1 of Musca autumnalis. Taxonomy (NCBI): domain Eukaryota; kingdom Metazoa; phylum Arthropoda; class Insecta; order Diptera; family Muscidae; genus Musca; species Musca autumnalis. The sequence continues at coordinate 12,356,068 of NW_027412088.1, read as the reverse complement.
ATGTAAATCAACCTTCATCTTCAAATAATCAACACAGTAACATAAACTCAAATAATCAGAATGCAACTTTATATTCTGATGTGATGAAACCTGAGAATTCTTCGTCCTTTATGTCTAAAATTGAGTCCATGTTTACAAAACAGATGGAACTCACGAATACGCTTATAAGCATGATGTCTGTTTTAATTCAAAAACTATGCAATTAAACATTAGAATTGCTATATGGAACGCCAACGGAGTATCAAATCATATTCAGGAATTGTCTGTATTCCTAAACAACCAATTTATTGACATTTGTCTATTGTCCGAAACGCATTTCACTGCAAGAAGTTTTTGTAATATAAGAGGGTACGACTTGATTACTGCTAATCATCCCGATAATAGAGCTCATGCAGGTTCCGCAATACTTGTAAAAACATCTATTAAATATGAGGAATTCAACAGCTATAGACTAAATCACATACAGGCAGCAGGAATCAAAATAAATTGCAATAATGAGAGCATGTCTATTTTTTCATTCTATTCTCCACCAAGACATGCTATAAATTGTCAAGAATACTATGAGTTTTTCAACAATCTTGGTCCTAAGTTTATAGTAGGAGGAGATTTTAATGCTAAACACCCACGGTTAACCAATCCAAAAGGGAGAGAGTTGTATAAATGCATTCGAAAATACAACTACTCTGTTATATCTACAGGTAACCCAACGCATTGGCCAAGTGATACCTCAAAAGTCCCCGATCTTTTAGATTTCGTGGTATATAAAGGGATTAGTCAAACAAGATTGGACATTGCTGACAGTAATGATCTTAGTTCTGACCATACTCCAATAATATTAACATACTGTTGTGCATTAGAAACGGCAAAGAAACAAGTTAATATATTCACGAGCAAAACCGATATGGCTTCTTATAAAGATTGGATTGAAAAGAACATCGATCTGACTATTCCTATAGATACTGATGTTGAATTAGAGTCCGCTGTTCAAAATTTAACCAGTCTAATTCACGAAGCTGCATATTTATCAACTCCCGCTACAAACGAATGCCCAAACAAAGGAAATCTATGCCACGTATCTGTTGAAATAAGACAACTTATTAAAAACAAGAGAATGTTGCGTCAAGTTTGGAAAAGGACTAGACATCCCATGGACAAGAGAATCTTTAATAATGCGTCAAGACATCTTTCATACCTTTTAAAGGAATTTAAGAATAAAGAACTAGGTGAGTTTCTACAAAATCTTGATGTGAGATTTCCAACAAGTAATGACTACAACTTGTGGCGTGCTACAAAATATCTGAAAAAAACTCCAATTACAAGGAATTCTCCACTAAAAGATAAGGATGGAAACTGGCATAGAAATGATATAGGCAAGGCGGAAGCGTTCTCGCTATATCTCGAAAACACATTTCAAAATTTTAATTTAAACACTGATGATGAACGACACTTTTTCGTGAAAGTAAAAGACGAAATATCAGTTGTGCGAGGTATTAAGGCTGGCGTTCCCCAGGGGAGTGTTCTAGCTCCCATACTTTATACAATATATACATCAGACATGCCAATAAATGACAATGTAACTATAGCAACATATGCGGATGACACTGCATTGTTGTCTACAAACGAGTGTCCAAAATTAGCAGCAGATAACTTGCAAGAAGCAGTCAATAGCATTGAATCTTGGCTTAACATGTGGAATATAAAATTAAATCATGAAAAGTGTGTTAATGTTATTTTTACGTTCAAAAAATCAGAATGCCCTCCCATCCAAATCTATAATCAAGATATTCCTAAACAGGATTGTGTTAAATATCTAGGTTTACATATTGACAAACGGCTTACATGGAAACCCTACATACAAGCAAAAGTTAAACAATTGAAGCTAAAATCGCAGAAAATGTACTGGCTTCTCGGCCCCAAATCCGAACTAAGCCTAGAAAATAAAATCCTATTGTATAAAACCATAATTAAACCAATCTGGACATATGGAGTTCAGTTATGGGGCACAGCCAGCAATTCCAATTTGGAAATACTTCAACGGTTCCAATCGAAAATGCTTCGAATGATGACAAATGCACCATGGTACATGACGAACAAAAACCTTCATAAAGATTTACTAATAACAACTATTAAAGAGGAAATAAACCAGTTGTCAGCTAATTATTTACAAAGACTAAGTAACCATGTTAATACACTTGCCATTATCCTATTAGATGAATCAGAACAATTATCCCGACTAAAACGATTTGATATTCTTGATCTTCCATATAGAAAATAATATATATAAACACATGACACAAAATCCATATTATATTATCAAACATTAATTTGTTAAAATAAAACAATGTACATACATGTAAATTTATGACACAATATCCATTATATATTATCAATACCTTCAAAATTTTGTTGAATTTTTAGAATTCATTCTATGTAATATATGTAAATAGTTTTTTTTTTTTATAAAATTTACTTATAGTTTGTTTTTAAACTGATTGTAAATAAAAAACATTCGAAAAAAAAAAAAATTATTACTTTTCGTATACTTATAGTTCGAATTCCAAAAACCTTTCATTTTTACTCTTCATCAGTGAACCTCATTCCAAATTTCAGGATTCCAGCTCTATCCGTTCACCCAAATCCGAATTGTACTAAATTTAGTACCATTTAATACTTTGCGTGCACTTATGGTTCGAATTTCTAAAAACCTTTCTTTTTTACTCTCTATCAGTGACCTTCATTCCAAATTTCAGGATTCCAGCTCTATTCGTTCACCCAAACCGAAATTGTACTAAATTTAGTACCATTTAGTACTTTTCGTACCTTTATAGTTCGAATTTACAAAAACCTTTCATTGTTACTCTTCATCAGTGACCCTCATTCCAAATGTCTGTATTCCAGCTCAATCCGTTCACCCAAATCAAAATTGTACTAAATTTAGTACCATTTAGTACTTTTCGTACCCTTACATTTCCAAAAACCTTTCATTATTACTATTCATCAGTGACCCTCATTCCAAATGCCTGTATTCCAGCTCTATCCGTTCACCCAAATCCAAATTGTACTAAATTTAGTACCATTTAGTACTATTTGTGCACTTATAGTTCCAATTTCCAAAAACCTTTCTTTGTTACTCTCCACAAGTTACCCTAATTTCAAATTTCAGGATTCCAGCTCTATCCGTTACCACAAATCCAAATTGTACTAAATTTAGTACCATTTAGCACTTTTCGTACCCTTGTAGTTCGAATTTCCAAAAACCCGTTGGTACATCTTTCTAGCTCTCCATCAGTTACCCTCATTCCAAATTTCAGAATTCTATCTTTTACCGTTTGCCTAACACAAAGGGTACCATATTTAGTACCTTTTAGTACTTTTCGTACACTTCTAGGTCGAATTTCCAAAAACGCAAAAAATCAAATTTGTTGAATAATTTCACGTATTCACAAACATATTTTTGAAACAATAGCGCTCATACTTACGAAAAATATATAAAAAAAATTATAACAGCATCCTGACATTTTGAGGAATAAAATGAAACCTAAGTTGTGAAGGTTGGAGCTATAGTATTCATGTTATTTGCAAAAATACGAAGAAAATATTACGAAAAAATAAAAATCATATTATTCTAATTTTATTTTTTTATGGTTTTATAGGAAAAGTTGGAGAAAATATGTTTGAGTTCTTCGGGATTTTCGTCCAAATTTCACGCAATAATGATGATATTCCGTTGTAACAAATTTTTCGCTTATAGTTTTCCTATTGGATAATATTATTAGAACCTTATATTAAATCACAAGGAATTCCAATTGTGGCATAACGTTAAAATAATGTAATATTGAATATTACAACATATGAGACGCATATAAACCGCGTAATTATGAAAATGACATGATGCGCATCTGATTTTCCAACACAGCGAATCAATCCCTTTTATTTGATGTACAGTTTGTCAAATTCTATTTGGCGGCCACGATGTAGCATCTGCTGCATATTAGGGTGCAAAATACAGTAAAATGGTCATAATTTCCGCGAAGTTCATTTACATTTTATGCCATCCGATTTCGATGATAACCTTTAAAAAATTCAGCATTTCATGTCGTTTCATTGCGATCCATCAAGAACCGTGGATGTAGCATTGCACTTAATTTGTAGAAAAAATCAATTGTATCTCCGGATTAGCGATAGTTTTGAAATATATGTTTTCGCACATTTTAAACAGGCATATAGCTCTACTTATTTCAGTAAAAATTACACTTCCAAAGCGCGTTTCAATGCGCGCAATTTTCAAAAACATTTTTTGCTCATTTTCGAAATTGGAGGGGTATCATATCCGCCGATCTAGTGGGTGGGTTTTTACGCGTCGTGGCTTGTTAGATTCAGAACGTAAAAAAAACTAAATTTACGCGGGTTTTCACGGAAATCGAATGACGTTTGTAAATTTTAAACCAAAAAAATAGGTTTTTGAGAAAAAATTACGCACAAAAATTTCGTGTTTGGGCGCAGATTACTGTGATCCTGTGAGGGCTACACCCTACATGCGAAATCGCAAGTACTACAATCAAATAATAAGCTTTTAGGGAAATCCAGCTGCGCGTCCCGATTAGAGCAAAAATTCAAAAAAAAAAACATTTTTCAGTCTTCAAAATGTCAGCATCCGTTTGAGGTAGATACAGTGGATATATTAAAAAATCATAGATTAGAAACTTCAACTCTGAAGTGAACTCTTTAACTTCTCCTTTGAGCATTAAGCTCTACATTGTGTTGTAAAACCACTAATTGGAAAATAACATAATGAAACTCGTTTCCTTCAACGATTTTTTTACATTAGTACGACCACAGTTTCCGCTCAAATTATTATTTTAAGAAACCCCTCGGTGAATCGGGCTAAAACAGCTTATTTTACCGAAATGCGTTCAAAAGTTATGGTACAGTACAACTGTTTGCGAGTTACAGTACCCCATACCTCAGTTTCAACATAAGTTAATTTTCTACAAAAAGCTTGATATATATCCAATACTACTGAATCGATTTTTCCTGAAAATTAAAGAGAATTAACAAGGACCCGTGGTAAAAATAGGCTATATATTCTGTTGAATTTGCGTGGAGCGGGGTACCTCCCCTATGCCCGATATTTTAAAAACGCTATTTTAGCACGCCCACTTTTTTAATATGTTATATATCCACAACTACAGAACAAATTTTCCTGAAAATTTCAGAGAATGTACAGGGAGGACCCGTGGTAAAAATAGGTTATATTTTGTCGAATTTCGGAGGGGGCAGGGTACCTCATCCATTCACTATTTTTTAAAAACGCTATTTTAACAAAACTGACGAACGTATCGGTGCATAGAGTTTTATGAATGCCAGATATATTAGGATGTGTAAAGTATGGACCAAATCGATCACTCTCTTCAAATTTTCAGAACATTTTCGATCTTTTGTGGGGGAGGTACCGGAAGGTATGGACCGATACGACCCATCTTCGAACTTAAACTAAGTTAAACTAAGTGAAAAGCCAATTGATTCTCCAGACTTAAAGCAATCCTATTTCGTATATTTTTTCAACAACCGAAATAGATCCACATTTTAGTCTCATTTTTTAACTCTAAAGCCGAATTTTAAGCATATATTTGACATAGATAATCGTGTTGTTGCAGTCCTTATATAATAACCGCATTATATTAACTTTTATGGTATGAATGTTTTATTTCAAATTTTTCATGAACGAAACTTAAAGAATCTTCTTTGATAGAACCATCAACTTTAAACCTAAAAAATAGTAACCTATGGATGTATTTGAATATAGTGAACATCTTGATTGTTGATGAAATACATAATTTCGTTATGCAAACTAGTTACCAGCTGTCTTCTCTTCCTCCCTTATTCTCCCCTTAGGTACACGGGAGGGAGAGATTAACATAATTTTTCACCAAAAAATGACAAATCGATAAAAAAAGAAAAACACATTTGTCCCTAAATGAAGAAACTTTTCCAAAAAATTTACATTTTTATGTGCGAGGTAAGAATGTTCAGCAATTATAACGACTCATTACCTGAGGAGTCAAGGAATGTGACAGACGCCTGGAAAATGAATGTGGCAGCACCTTGATGACACACATTTACATAAAAGTCCATTTGGCAAAGAAAAAGTTCTTCGTCATTTGTCGCTTCAAAAATTTGTTGCTCAAACCACCAATGACTAAGGGTTGTTTCAACCAACCCCCCACCCAAGGATATGTAAACACAACCAACTCTGGGTTGTGTTACGCGTTCTTACTTCCTTCCTCAACCCCCCAAGGACGAAAAGGAAGAAAAGAAAATTGTTTACATCTTTAAATGTTGATCCTTTTCTTTGTTTTATATTTCCTTGTTTGGAGAGCAACTTATTAATGGATGAGTTCAATTGAATGATTGTTGGGTTCTTTTTCGTCGGGATGGTTGGTGGTGGTGGTTTCTTTAATACAGTGTAATCAGCTGACAATCAAGAATGCAACATGCATTCTTAAGCGAATGTGTGTAAGCAAGGAACGTGCTATAAAAATCCTCTAGAACCTAGCAGATGTCTTTTGGTAGGGGAAGGGTGGTTAAAATGCATTGCTGCATGAAGAAAAGTCTTTAACTGCAGCGAAAATTAAACGAAAAAAACTGACATATGCGGGTAAAGAAAACTTTTATCAAGACTTGCTACCTTAACTACTTTTCTTCGTTTAACATAAATTTTAGGGAGAAAATTTGCTTTCGCCGTGAAGGAGTAATAAATTTTTGAATTTGATGTTGGTTCCAAAGATAGGGGTCGTAAACAAATTTAGTACATTTACATGTTATTAATTGTAGTACCCCCATGCTTGCAGGAAAAACCATATGTTTGTAGTGTGCCAGACACGTGTAATAGAAAATTGCGTACTTAGAAATGTGAGCAGCTGATAGGTGTTGCGCTTTTGGTATTTTGGGGGGAGTTGATAAACTTAAAAATTTAAAGCGTAACATTGAAGAAGAATTATGTTTTTTATACCCTCCACCTTAGTATTAAATTTGTTTTTCCGCTTGTAAAGCATTGAAATAATCATTTGCGACCATAAAAAGCATATATGGGGATTTCTGAGTGAAATCGGACACATTTGCAAAATGAGGTTTTTTTATTTTCTTTATTTTTTGCTGTGATGGTGTTGCTCATCTGCAAAATATTTTATATATTCTCAGATTTTTTGACTAAAGGTGCCAAAGATATCGCGCCTTGAAAAGGTCGAATTCTGTAAAAACTATTTGCAAACAAATACCCATAACTTCTTTAATATTGGTCCAAATAGAAAACATCTTTTTCGTATTTTTATTTTTTTATCAGGTATCTAATAGAACATAGAAACAAATTTTGCACAGTGGGCTTGGATGCAATTTTCGCGATTTAATATTTAAAATCATTTTTTATCAATGATTGTTCTCTTCGATTTTCTTGAAATTTGTTTATATTAAACTACGATTAATTACACAAATTTAAAGCAAAAAAATAAATTTTTTGTTTCATGAAAATTTTCAGCATAGGTTCATGGTATTGCCCCCAAACAACGGTACCTCCCGATTTTAGGTATTTTGAGGATTTAACCTACATTTTTGATCGAACTACCCGTAATTTAATAAATGAGGTCACGAAACTTCTCTACAATTATATAGGACAGGTAGTTCGGTCAAAAAATGAAGTTAAAATCCTCAAAATACCTAAAATTGGGGTTTTATAATAAAACATGAACCTATGATATTTTATTATAAACACCCGATTTTAGGTATTTTGAGGATTTTAACTTCATTTTTTGACCGAACTACCTGTCCTATATAAATGCACCGTTTAAGAAGAAATTTTTAGGTACGTTTTCTGGCCTAATTTAGGCTTAATTACTCCATTGTAGTTTAGAATATTTTACGGTGAAGGGTATAAAAAGTTCGGCCCGTCCGAACTTAACGTTTTTATACTTGTTTTTATGTAGACTGTGCCGGTTGCGTCTGTATTATTACGTAGAATAATTGGTTGTTTTTGTAACAATGCATATATCGCTCATTTACTCAAAGAGTGGTATAACGAAAAAAATGCGTTTTCTGAGTTAGCAATTTCTATTTTTTCTACGACTTCTACTTCATCTTGTATCAAATTTTCACGCCTATAACTCTAAAACTCAACGAGTTACAGCTTATTTACTACAAGTTTGGCATAATTCAACAACAAAGTTTTTTGCGTTTATGAAGCACTAAAACACTTCAAATCAATGTTGATCTTGCACAGAAATTTAGCACTGATATCTGGCTAGCTGTTTGCAAATAAGTAGTTATTTTGTTGGGCAGTCAAATTTCAATCGCCAACTTGAAACGTGTTTTTCTCAAAACTTGATTTTTGGAGATGTGTCGCTCTTTGAGTAAATGAGCGGTATGTTCGTATATTTTATTCAGTTATCTGGTTATAGTTCCTCTGCGTCCAGATTCAAAAATTCTGCATCCTGAACTGGCAGCGTTCATAAGGAATCAGGAGACAGGTAAGTGCGGTTAGGTGGGCAGCTAAACAAATGCAGCCTGTCATGTGGTCCAAATCCATATAAATGCAGAGCAGGTGTTGGGTGCCATCAATTCGGGCCCAATATGAATTGAGGCGGACACATCGTCGGGATCTTAACTGAGGTAAAACTCGGTGCAGGACATTCACACTGTACCTTTGTACTGCCTGCGTAACTCCATCAGTGTGAATGCAATTCAAACCTTCCCTCCATATCATGAAGATCTCACCTGACGTGCCTTGGAGCGGGAAGCCTGTCCACTAGATCGTGGTAGGGATGGTCATGGCGGTAACAACCAAACAGGTTCTGTATCGACAACATCCTGTTGTAGTGATGTACCGGTGAAATCTTCACCTCCTTGTGAAGATGTTCCACTGGTGTCATGAGTAGGCATCCTGTCGCAGTCCACAGGAAGACATTCTGGCAGGTTTCAATTTTCTTCTACTGCAAAGCGCTATATGCCGGTATATTGCTTTAAAAGAGGTCAACAAGGTTCCTTTGTCAGCACACCAAGTTCTGCCGGTCACCTACATTGTTGTAACAGATTGCTAATGCATCTACGAATTGGTTTTCATAGATCAATTTTTTCATTCACGAGCAAATACTCGATCGAATCCAATACCGTAATAAGTACCCTGCTTGACCGCGATTTACTTAACCTGGTACCAATGTTCAAATGCTTCAGGTGGTGTAGCCAATTTTTCCGCTTATGTTCGCCTACTACTCTTTTGACTTCAAGAGTAAGTTCCCTAACTCTTGGGTTTTCAGGATTCATACCACGAAACTTATTACGCTCATTTGCTTGTACCGTCTCCTCTGCTGGGAAACTTGATCTTATTTCGGATATTCGACCAGCAGGAATGTAGCTAGCTGCTGCGGCAGTGATGATTTCCTCTCAGCTACCCCAGGATCTGGGGGAATGGGCAGCTCCCTGAAGCAGTGATTGATAAGTTCTCTGAACCCTGGTCAACCAGCTTTTTCATGATTCAGAAAAGTTAGACAGTCATAGGTCATGAAGTCAGCTGGAGACGATGATCGGAAGACGAGCCAAGAGATATAACTGGTTGCCAGGACACGTCATTGCCCCTCACATATCTTGGGAACGTAACAAATGACAATGGTGGAAGCAGATTATTATCTCCAGACCGGGAAAATTGAGTTTATTTAACTCGAATGTCAAATCTGCGGATGTGAGATCTGGAACACAGCGGTAAATGAGGATAAATCGCTGCAAGTGTTCATAAGCAGGTGTTTGCGAAAAATCATGGGCATATTCTGGTCCAATCCCAAACTAAACAGGAACCAGCTAGCCTAGAAATAAGAAGAGGAAAATGGAAATATATAGGTCATACCCTACGGATGAATAGAGACGACATTGCTTGAATGGAATCAGCAAAGTAGCCGCAAGCAGAAGCAGCGAGTATGAGACGAAGTTAAAGTGAAATCAAATATTGGAAGGTGTGCAGGCGGCGTGCTTTTAAAGACGACCATTTAATGGCCATTTTTGGTAAATACGTCATTTTTGCAAATTTCTGGAGAAAGAAAAAGTTATTTCTCGGAAACTATAACCGATATTTTGCTAAGTAGGTACGACTGTTGCCGTAATAAATTACCGTAGTGTTTACACGAAGTGAGCTATTTTATTTTTCCTCATGTTGTAAATTTTAGTGAAATTTCAACTTGGACTAGAATTTTTTCGTTTCCGCAGAATGATGCCTGGGAGTTTCGTCTTTCAGCCGATATATACTTTTGCGCCGTCCAGATCCGTCTGTCCGTTTAACACTTTTTTAAATTTATTGAAATTACATGAGTAAAAAATGTGTTTTTTCATACCGTTTCCCATATTAATTATAGCTTTTTACACAATAAGCTTTATAAAAAACCAAAGAGTATTTTTTTTAATTTTTGAACAAATTTAACATTTTTAAAAAAAAATGGTTGAAATATTTTTAAAAGTAAAAAATATTTCTTAACTAATTTAATTAATCGAGCTTTCTGAACTAAGGAGATTACATTGAAAAATTGATATCTAGCGAAGTCCTACACACACATCAACAGCTAACCGTTTCGTTAGCTGGTTAGGCTAACATCCTCAGGAATATTAGATGTTGTTGTTGCTAGACAATTTGGAGCCCCTATTTATACATCCAAGATTGAATTTCAAATTGAAGTTTTTTATTTCCAAAGACGACTGATTTGATTCCTGAAATCAATTTTTCAATATTACATTCATATTACAGCCAATGGTTTTTTCCCCATCGTAGACTGTATATTTCTTTCACATCGAAAGATTTTTTAAGTGGATTGTGGTTTAGAACGCTAAGACGTCAGCAACATTATCTGTTAGTTAACGAAGACGCAGGTTCGAAACCCAGCCGGGCTCAGCTGAATTTTTATTTTTAAGTTTTTGCCTTTTTAGGGGCGAAGGTCATTATTTGTGAGATTTTAATTAATCGAGCTTTATGACCTAAGGAGATTACATTGAAAAATTGATATCTAGCGAAGTCCTACACACACATCAACCGCTATGCGACGATCGTTTCGTTAACTGGTTAGGCTAACATCCATTTGTGAATTTCAAATTGAAGCTTTTTTTTCAAAAGACGAGTCATTTGCCCCCCTTCTATTTCAGAAATCAATTTTTTCAATATTACATTCATATTACAGTCAATGGCTTTTTTCCATCGTAGACTGTATATGTCTTTCACATGGAAAGATTTTAATTGGATTGTGGTTCAGAACGCTAAGCCGTCAGCAACATTGTCTGTTATTTTTAACTTTTTAGTAAATACAATTTTTTTTATCACTGAGAACCCCATAACCAAATTACAGCCAATGTTGGCCGAAAATTTAAATAAAAATTTTAAAATGCCTGAAATGGGGTAGTACCGTTATATGGGTTCTATACCAAATCCTGGACCTGCATATGTCCACAATTTTTGGCGGGGAAGTGTCTGTGCCATTGGGAACTCCAAATGCCAAGTTACAGCCAATTCGGGCTAAGAAAATACCTGAAATCGGGTGATACCGTTATGTGGGGGCTATTGTCATCCAAATCTGAAAAGTGTGTAAAGTTTTAGTTCGATTGGTCAACTGCAACTGCGTTAAAATAAGTTACGAGATTTGAACTAAACGGACACCAAAGTAAGTTAAATAAAGCACTGTAAAAACATGGATTGACTCGAAGCAATCTTCGACCAGGGCACAGGTCACAAAGGTCTAAAAACACTGTGCGACAGCAAAAAAATGACAAGGAAAATCGAGTAGATTATGAAAGTAGAGCTAAAAATAAAAGACATGTGTATCGGCGTTTTTAAAATAACCACATAGGCGGGGCAAGTTCCGCCCATTTTTAATTTTTTCGAAATATTCGAGTTAAGATATCTTAGAATCCTTGCATTTCAGGTATATAGTGTCTTTGGCAACTTTACTTAGGATGATGTGGGGTATATTTTTGTTAAAAAATTAAACCCTCAGGCGGTTCATTAAAGGGGTACTTTTTGTTCTTTTTTTGAAAATCTTTCAAAAACTCCTTAAAAATGTGATGATATCAAATGCAAATATTCTACAAAATTGTTCGCCATAACATTTTACTATAGGTCTCAGAATACACCAAATCTGTAACTCTTGTCTAATCGCCGGGGTCTCTAAAAATTAAAAACACGTTTGAGGGTTAAAGTCGGACTTCATCTGAATTTATTCAAAATTGTCCCACAAAACATAATTTTAGAGAGATGATGTCAGAGACAAAAATATTCTTCGTCTATTTATTTCTAATGTATCAAGAAATCTGTAACCATAACATATAGCATTCTTAGCAGCACTTGTTTTTGATATATAGGTTTTAGGGCCATATTTTCCAATTTTCATACAGATTGTCGTTGAGATTGAAAAATATAAATATCATATTGATGGTTTTTCGTTATAAATTCATACAGAAGATGTTGTGCGCTCCATTCATACTGCTTTTGAAATATTTGTGGTGAATATATATTTGGAATATATAGAAAACCCACATTGGACCTGCCCAAATTGCGTATTTTTAGTACTTTCCACTTAAATTCCGTAGTTAGGATAAGCCATATTGTATGTGAAAATACCATAGAGGTCTACGGCTATGGTCCAATGAAAATATAGCTGTCATATGGGCTCTCACATGCACAATTTGCTGTGGTCCAAAAAACTACAATGGTGTCATTTACGGAATAAACCTTAGAAATGTACGCTAGGAACTTACATAAATTATTTTGTCCCCTACAAAAATTCAAGTTATTTTTAAACTTAGGGAATTTAGCAGTAGACTGATTCTTTACTACCTGCGTCTTTATAAAATTGTTCATTTCACATTTATTTCCTATGCAAAGAGTTTCAATTCGCATTTCCAAATGCCGATTCAGAAGAGTTGAGCCCAAATTCCCTTTCCACCAAATACACAAAAAATATATAATCTTAAAACATTGTTTCTATAAATTTATATCTAAATATTATTTTTATTTCATTTTCTGGAATCTTTCCAAATTAATATGTATATAGTTTATTCAAAAGTTCATAAAAGTTTATTGACATTTGTCTCATTTATTTTAGTAAGTTAAACTCAATTGAGTTGATACACCCACTACAACGTTGCAATAATAAGTAATTTAATATCTAATTGTTTGAATTTTCCTTTATTTGTTGATTCAAAGAAAATAAAAACAATCATTCATTTGGGAATATTTCTAAAGAAACCCTAATAATGCTTTGGTATTCTCAACATATATGTTGTATTTATAAATACTTTAATTTATAAATTTTGTAAGATTAAATTCACAAATAAATTTGATATCTTAAAGATAAATTTTTGTGTTTTTTGTTTCTTCTTTAAATATTTATACAATGGAATCCATAAACGGAATAAATTTTGCAAACTATTTCAACGTCAAGCAAGTCTATATCTTTTTGTGAGCAATTTCAATTGTTCCCAGAGATAAAAGCTTAACACAACTATTATTGTTACATTATTCCAAAGGGTATTGAGAATTTTGGCATCAATCCTTGGCCCTTGTTAATGCCCCTGTATATCCTTAAACAAATAAAAGATTGTAGAAATTGTTGCAAAAAAAAGAAAACTAAAATTGAGATAACATTTGTTTTTTTTGCTTCATCGCCTGATAAGACGAAGTGGTCATAGGGATGCCAAGCGGTGTTCAAAAATCCCCAAAAAATATGAAAATTCCTTACAGAATAATACTTATGTTGTAGCCTTTTATTCCGGTACTAAAATTGATAGAAAGCTGCAAATCCCTTTGATCTTACAATCGCCATCTCTATTCAAATACTTTTATTATGCACTTGGGACTTCAAGGTGTACAAAAGCAATGAGCCGGCAAAAAATTAAGGAGAATACAATTCGTAACCAAAATCAAATCAACTTTTAAATGCAGCTGTTTTCGGGCTGGTCTCTTTTTACCCCCTCTAGCTGTCTGACTGACAGACATATGGCCAGCCACATGGACGAATCGAACGAATGAATGAATAGATGCAAGATGGATAGAGGTATAGCTAGGGGATGTGGGTATTTGGCTGGAAATGTGTTTATGTCTGCAAACTTTAAATGAAATAAAGAAGCTAAAACTGTTATTTCAACAATATTTACCATCACTCCCCCACTTTCTTCTCGTACAAATAAACCAAACTATTAGATAAAATAGAAATCGAACTATACATTCATGGTATTTATTTAAAAGTGTAACAGCAGAAAGTTGCTTAAATTGAGAACATTTTAATAGATTTGTTGAATAATGTACACTGAACGAAACAAAAATAAACTCATCTATGAACTTTATCAGTCAAGGTCAATGAACCGTGTTGTTTAAATATTACTTTAGTGAATGTAAATGTTTAAAAAAATAAAAGAGAACGGCGGGACAGTGACAGATCACAAGAGAGTGTGCGTATTATTTCAACAGGCAATTTATAGAGCAACCGATAGGGTAAAGATGAGTGTGCTACACCGCGGTGTAAGGGGTCTTACTGCGCGCCGTTCCAGTTCCAGTCGAACAGGTACCACCACAATATTTATTTATTTATTTCAAATATTTATTATAATAAAAAATTATAATAAAATTATATAAAAAAAATAGCACTAGCATCTAAGGCTATCGGCTAACCACCACAATATACGATGGGCCATGTTGTAGACGTCATCCAAAACGGGCCCCACATCGAATCTCAATGGTTATACTTAAGTAAATGCATGAACCCAAAGTTGAGTATTTAACAAGTGTCCTCAATCCATCGTTAGTAACTCATAATGTACCATAAGCCTGAAAAATTGGTAGAGTGGTCCCGTTTCTGAAACCAGGCAAGGATGGTAGCAGAGGTGAATTGTAAAAACCGGCATTTTCTTTTCGCCAGTAGGAAAGATTTTGCTCCTTCCCTCGCCGTGCTACCGTACAATTATGGTGGCCTTCAAAATCGCAAAAATGCTCGAAATATTCAATTTCAAGGAATGATATGCTATTCCGGAATGCCTGTTGCGAGCTCCTTGGATCCGTGTCGGGATATAGAAGAACCCTTGACTATGGATCTGTTCCGTTTGCCAGATCCGCATCCACTACATGTCAGCATGCAATTGGCCGCCTTAGCCACCTCCAGGACTGCCGTAATATGAGTTATGTTGCTTGTTGTGGCGCAGATCATCTACGCTAGGATATCTCCAACACGCTCGTCCGATTTATTGTCGTCGTCGGAATACGAGATACACCAGTAGTCTCCCCAACAACAACAAACACAGCATTTTACAACACAATTCCTGCAATTCAATTGCAACGGCCTCCGTAATAAAGTCGGGGAAATTGTAGCCTTTATGATTGCAACGTTGCGATGGTTACATGTTTTGTGGAAGAATCGTACAAGAAACTGGGGAGGAGGACATGCCATCCTCATACACTAATCTGTCCAGTACCGACCTATTTTGATTTAGCTTGACTCTAGTGACCCATACCTGGATTGTATGATGGGACTGCCGAGGTTGGGTGTCTTAATGCGTACATACCACCGATGAATAGTTGTACCCTGCGTTATATATCCGACACTAATCCGATTTTAACCAGTAAGGTAAGCATCAAAGTCGGGTGGGGCCGACTATATGATAACCTACACCACTGTGAATAGGTAAAATATATATGGGAGCTAAATCCAAATGTGAACAGATTATGCACATATATTTCTAGACCAAACACCGCCACACATTCCAAATTTCATGAAAATTAGACATACTGTAACGTGACCGTTACATTGCAAAACCGCCTCTCTGATATTACATCCAGTATCAATACAAAACTACCTTATTAGTGCATGCATAATCCCAACTTCATGCATAATGACTACTCTATTCGAACATTATTCAAACTTCAGTGTATTTCCTGGTTAACTCGCCTTACAAATAATTCTCATTCACTCCGTAAACCCAGATGGATAAGATGTTTAGTTTTCGTCGCTGAATTTGTCGACTGCTGGCGTTAACCGACGTGAAGGAGAAGACGTATGGCATTGTCCGCAGTCCAATTCGATTCAACCGAGGATTACATTAGCCATCGACCTTGCGAGACGTTCGCTCCTGTCGATTCGTTCGCTCCTGTCGACTCGTTCGCTCCTGTCGATTCGTTCGCTCCTGCCGATTCGTTCGCTCCTGTCGATTCGTTCGCTCCTGCCGATTCGTTCGCTCCTGTCCATTCGATCGCTCCTGTCGACTCGTTCGCTCCTGTCGACTCGTTCGCTCCTGCCGATTCGTTCGCTCCTGTCGACTAGTTCGCTCCTGTCGATTCATTCGCTCCTGACGATTCGTTCGCTCCTGTCGATTAGTTCGCTCCTGTCGACTCGTTCGCTCTTGTCGATTCGTTCGCTCCTGCCGATTCGTTCGCTCCTGTCCATTCGTTCGCTCCTGTCGACTCGTTCGCTCCTGTCGATTCGTTCGCTCCTGTCGACCCGTTCGCTCCTGTCGATTCGTTCGCTCCTGCCGATTCGTTCGCTCCTGTCGATTCGTTCGCTCCTGTCGACTCGTTCGCTCCTGACGATTCGTTCGCTCCTGTCGATTCGTTCGCTCCTGCCGATTCGTTCGCTCCTGTCGATTCGTTCGCTCCGTTACCATTTCCGACTCTTCTCTTTGCAGAGTAGCAGAACCGACCGTCAACAGCCGAGTACGATCAATCACCCGAAATCCGCCCAGCCGATTGTCGATCCAATACCGAGCCGAGTACTGCCGAGAATAATATCGCCGACAACTACCAACAAGCCGTCAGCATCCGAGCCCCCAGAACCGAGCAAACACACCCGACGACTACCAACGAGCCGACCGTAACCGACGGCATCCGATTACCCAGAGCCGAGCAACACATCCGACGATTGCCGACGAGCAACCAACAACCGAATATCACCGAGCCGATCCACATATCCGACGACTGTCGAGCCGACAGCCATCCGACTATCACTAATCCCACCCCACACCCGATCATCATCGGGCTGACAACCATCCATCCGAGATTGTTCGTAGCATCAGCCAATCAATATACACTACATCCCCGACTAATCTCAAAACCATTGAATATTCATATATACGTAATTATATCAATAAAGCATTGAATCACAATTAACTATTGTTCTTACTTAAGGTTCGTGGGTCCTTAAGTCCCCTGGAAACGGCTGAGCTAACCTCAGCCTTCGGTAAAACCACTCGTTATAATACATAGCTTCTTTGGTGCATCAAATACCTTAAATCGGGCGAAAATATATATGGGAGCTATATCCAAATCCGAACCGATTTCGATAAAATTTGGCACACTTATTTCTAGACCGAATTCCGTCACACATTCCATATTTCATTGAGATCGGACATATATAACGTCTTTCGTGCACCAAATACCTTAAATCGGCCAAAAATATATATGGGAGCTATATCTAAATCTGAACCGATTTCGATATAATTTGGCACATTTATTTATAGACCTAATTCCATCATGCATTCCAAATTTCATCATCATCATTGGACAGATACAGCGTGTTTGGTGCATCAAAAACCTCAAATCGGCCGAAAATATATATGGGAGCTATCTCCAAATCTGAAACGATTTTCACCAAAAGCAATAGCGTTCTTCATTAGGCTAAAAAATGATCTTTCCCAATTTTCAGCCAATTCGAACAATAAATGCGACCTGTACGTTGCGAACGGACGGACATGCTTAAATCGACTCAGAAAGTGATTCTATACATATCCCTAGAAGAACCTATTGGTCTACCTCTTTTCCTTAGGCATGTTACATACAAATGCACTAACACATAATACCCTTACCACAGGGTGGTGTAGGGTATAAAAAGCACTTCACTAGGGGACTTTACTGCTCACCCTGAGCTTTGGCATTCCGTCCTTGGCTATGGCCAAAGCAAAGCAAATTGATTGCTCCACATTTTGCACGGTGAACGAAGACGATGATATCACCCTTGTTGCACCCGATCTAATAAATGAAGTGTCCTGGTCATTTCATTTGGCTCAGACCATCTTCCGACCATCGTATGCATTAACAGACCGTCGGACTCCATAACCTCTGAAAGCTGTACTTTTTTAACCATAGATAAATTGATAGGTAAGGGTTCACAGAATTTACCAATCACCGCTTCAGAGAACTGTCCTCAGATCCTCTGGTAGCTGAGAAGGTTTTCCGGAGCATCATTACTGTTGCTGCAGGTTTAATGCCAATGCAAAGGGACTAGCAAATGATCGTGATTAACTTCATTGTGCGAACCCTGAAGATCCAAGAGTTGGGGAACTTACTCTTGAAACAAACAGGTTAGTAAGGGAACATACGCGGAGAAAGTGACTAGACTACCTGAAGCAATGCGGCGTGACAATGACAGATACGAAGAGTTCTGCGTGTTATTTTAATCGGAAATTTATAGAAGAATTCGACATAGGGCGAAGAGAGTGTCCTTCACCGTATAAGAGCCCTCCCAGCAGACCAGATATCACCACAAGCTGAATACTAATGCTTAAACAACACCATGAACCACTCATATCAGTCGAGGACTTAACCAGAACAGTTATGGTGGATCTTAATCTATCGAAGGCCTTCGATACCGTCAATCTTGCCAAGCTGTTCGAGGATATAGCGAAGACCTCCCTCCATCCGTGTTTGAAAAGTTGTATAATAAACTATATGTGTGGGCGCCAGTCGTTAGGGGAATTCAGAAAAAATAAGTCGAAGACCCGCAGTGTGAATCAGGGTGTTCCCCAAGCCGGCGTGATTTCCCTGGAACTTTCTAAACTCTAACTTTCAGAAATTCCACACCCTCCATACAGCATATAGATCGTAATGTGCGCTTATGATTGTATGATATTTGCGTCAGGTCCTTTCGTCGATGACATATGTGATAGGTTGGATGGCCTTCCATCTGAGGACTATGGAAATATGCGCCGCTAAATATACTGCCACACTGAAATGAGGCCCTACATGTTCAGGTGATGGTCGATGGTGTCCTGATCCCAACTACTATCTACCCCATTATATTGCGTGCAACGTTCAAAAGCATGTTTAAACCGCTATTTGCGACAAGATCAGAAATAACAAGTAAAAAAGTGTCAGTCGGCTTTGCCGACAGAGGTATACCCTAAGCCAATGTGAAATGAAACTTTCATCTACGGACATATATAATGTATTTAGCGTCTCTTCAGAATTTTGTGGCCCCTTTTCAACATTTGAACTTGCCGACAAAACTGTGGATTAGGAATTAAACTTTTAGGGGGAAGTACCCTTAGGGAGGACCGATATGAGCCATTTTAGAAGTTAAACTAAATTCTGACAAAATGTTAGGAGATTCAAAGTTTGGACCAAATTGGTTGCACCATTTTTTTAATATTGGAGAGAAGTACCGGAATTTGCGGACCATATTGCCCCATGAAACTAAGTTTGGATAAAATATGACGAAGGCCAAATGTTGCACCAAATCGGTAGAACAGTTCGAGAGCCACATAGGGTGACTTAGGCTTTTTACACCTTTCGGGATGTTTTCCCAAGAAATATGGACTTGCCCATGAAAAAACTTTTACCGTCGTAATGGAGGTAGCGAATGCAAATCGCTTCAACAAAAATCAAAGTGATTCGAGAGCAGGTCCTAAACTGAACTTATCCGAAATTTTGTGTGGGAGGTACCCAAAGGAGTGCACAAATATAGTCCATATTCGAACCTGATCTATATCTGCTAGATATATTAGGATGTGCAGAGTATGGATTACATCAGTCACTCCCTTCAAGATTTTTGAATTTTTGTGAGGGAGGTAACTGAAGGAGTGGACCGACATGGTTTATCTTCGAACTTAAACTATGTTTGGACAAACAATTACGAAGGCCAAATTTTGGACCGAATTGGCAGATCCTTTCGAGATTTATGTTGCGCTCCAACCACTACACACGGTGTCATATAGGTTTTTTGCACCTTTCAGGCTATTTTCTCAGGAAGTATGGACTTGCCCCTGATGTAACTTGTTCCGTCGTGGGGGACAGCGAATACAAGTTGCTACGACAAAAATCAAAGCGATTTGAGAGCAGGTCCTAAACTGAACTTTTCCGAAATTTTGTGTGGGAGGTACCCGAAGGAGTGGACCGATTGAGTCCATATTTAAACTTCATCTAATTCCGGTAGATCTTTCACGATGTACAAAGTGTGGGCCAAATCGGTTACTCCCTTCAAGAGTTATCGTGCGCGAGAACCTCTAGATCAACGCGAGTATCGGGCAGCGGTTGGAGTAGCATTCACACTGATGGAGTTGTGCAGGCCGAACAAAGGTACAATGTGAATGTCGCCAGCTCTCAAGGAAACCATGCATGTTTTTAGGCCAGTTAAGATTCGTATGAGGCAGCTACCTTATTTCGTATTAGGCTCGTATTAATGGTCTGATACCCAACACATGTCCTGCATGTAGATTGGAACCGCACGGCATTCTGTATTTGTTTAGTTGTCCAGCTAACCACACTCAAGCGTCTCATAATTGTTCAGGGGCGCAGCCAGTTCAAGTTGCAGAATTTTTGAATCTGGACGCAGATTTGAGCCACTACAACAACAAAATCTTCGATCATCCATCTCAACACCAACAAGAAATTAATACAAAAAAATCAAGACTTTTGGTCACTTCTATGAGTGTTGGCATTTTTGTATCGGTATCGAACAACTTTGGATATAAAATATAAAATGATATAAAATCTTTTCCAGTGCATTTCAATGTGAGCTCTGAAGCACATCTTTAAAGCCAAAAATAAAATAAAAACACAAATCTTAACATTTCTTACATTTGTTTGCATTCCACATTGACGTTTGTATTACTTTCAATACTTGAAATGATAGACGAAACAAAACAAAAAAATACCGAAAAATAAATATTTTCTTCGATTTCAAGTTGAATGAACTATTTTCAGTTTTACCTTTTTCATTCTTGGGCGTCGTCGTTCTTTCGTTCGTTCCATATGCAACATCAGCAAGAAAAATTATTATAACAACAACTGCATACGTACTATATAACCCAAACAACAACAACAACACCTCAACAGTAGCAGAAAACGAAATCTTTTTGGGTTATTTTTTTTTTTTGATACACTCTGACAGGATAAATAAAATTGTAAACACCAACAACATCAGCCATCACCAAGACAATTTGTAGTCATTGAAAGAGAAGAGATGAGGAAAAGAAATGAAAATTATGTTACTGTAACTGTTAAAAAACCGAACAAGAAAAACAGGAGCAACAGCAACGGAAATACACACAAAGGTAAATTGTTTTGAAGGATATGTTGAAAAAACAAGGATATCCATCCATCTCTCTACCAATCTATCTGTGGCAACAAAAACAAATGCGAGCAGTTGTTGCTCACTGTGGCAAAGTTGTTAAGGCAAGAAATTCAAAAACCAACAAAAAAACCGGAATGCACAACGACGACTCCATCATGTCTCGCGTAACATATAAATTATGCTGCAGTAAAATTCGAATGCTGCACAAAGTGAAAATGCCTCCTCGTGTTAGTCAAATCAACGGCAGCAAAAGTATGGCACAGAAAGAATTTGCCAAATAAAAAATTTAAGGTAAAGTTTTAAGGTATTTATTAAAAAAGGAGGGAATTTAAGGATTTTTATGCCGGTCACTATGAAGAGAGTCTTATAGCTAATGAGATTACATTCACTTTGGTAGGTCAAAAAGTGCCCCATTGTCCGTCTATGGAAATCACTATAGTGTTCGAACGGATTGAAGTAGGTGGATATCATTTTGGTATTGAAAATACATACATTTATAATATTTATACATAACTGTACCACCCGATATCAGATATCTTGAAGTTTTAATAATCATTTTAGTTCTTGATAGGCTAGTCCTACATTGTCTGTAATTTTGCATTCCCAGTGCTTTCCATTCTACTGGACAACAATTATGTGTTTGTGTTCGTGTATTTGTTTACCATGGGGACGGCAATTTAACCCGGAATACCCGCTCCGAGATCTTTTGGTCCGTGCCGGGATAGAGATGAAACCCAGGACAGTATGGATCTGTTCTGTTTGTCAGATCCGCATCCACCACATGTCAACAATGGTGCGACTAGTTTGTGGAATTCAATGTAATGAATGTAGAGAACAGAGATGGGCGCGTGCCTAAAAAAATAGGCACGAACATGCACGAACACGGAACAAAATTTTTATGCACATTCACGCACAAACACGATTTTCGGGAAGGCACGAACACGCACTACTCACGGCACGACACGTGCCCGCCTCTACTAGAGAATGGGTGCATTTCCGAGGGTGCTCTGGCCTTAGACGCACACGGGATTACCGCGATAGATATGTTGCTGCGCCAGAACATCGCCCAATGCGCCACCAACTTCGTTGCCCGACTCTTCGTCGTCGTAATACGAAACGCCGCCGCAGTCTCCCCAACAAGAAACGCAGCCTCTAACACTACAAGTTGTTGATCAACGGTCAGGAAAGGCATCATTCCTTCAATTCAATTGCAACAGTCTCTGCAATAAGGTCAGCGAAATTGTGGACTTTATGGGCCACCTGTAGCTTGCAACATTGTGATGGTTACAACGATTTGCAGAATGATCGCATAAGAAGCGATCCAGTACAGACCTATCTTGCTTGAGCTTGACTCTAGTGAACCGTACATGGAATGTATGGGGGTAGCAACAAAGTGTGGCACTGTCGATGTAGAGCTGCTTAATGCGTACATACCGCCGATGAATAGCGGTGCCCTACGTTATATGCCCCATATTAGTTCGCTTTTAGAGGGCAATAACCGCCTGGCGATAACCGTCAATGCTAATCATAAGGTTTGGCCTTCCGTCCTAGGTACTGAGGGGTACAGCGCTGGCCAAGCAAATTGATAGCTGCACGTTTTGCACTATGAAGGAAGACGCTCCTACGAGGATGAGAGGAAATCGCCACAGTTCGCCAGATATCACCGTTGTGGTACCCGGTCTGATAAATGACGTATCCTGGCAACCCGTAATTTCCCTTGGCTCAGACCACCTCTATATTATTGTGTCCTTAAATAGACCACCCGACTTCATAACCTCTGAACGCCGTAGTTTCCTCAACCATGGGAAAGCTGATTGGCAAGGGTTAGAGAATATCCCAATTACTCACAGAGAGCTGCAATTCCCTCAGATCCTAGGGTAGCTGAGAGAACTTTACGGGACATCATCACTGCAGCAGGCGCTCGCTGTATACCTGCTGGTCGAATAACCGAAATAAGACCAAATTCCCCAGCAAAGGCGACGGGACTAACAAATGAGCGTGATGAGCTTCGTCGTACGAATCCTGAAGAACCAAGAGTTAGAGAGTTTATCCTTGAAGTCAACAGGCTAGTAGACGAACATAAACGGAAAAAGTGGCTAGACTGAAGCAACGTTGATACAGGATAAAGTAAATTATGGACAACGGTCAAATCACTGTGGAATCCGAGAAAGAACGATGATAGACCGGTTGTTACTTTCAACGGCGTGAGCCAAAGAGTTGCGCGTGTTATTTAAACTGGCTGTTCATAGGGCGACGTCGTATAAAAAAATCCCTCCCAGCCGAGGAGGTACCACTACAATTTACGATGGGCGATTTTGCAGATGCCATCCGAAGCGCGAAATCATCCAAAGTGTTAAGCCCACACCGAATATCAATGGTAATGTTTAAGCATCTAGATGAACCCGGGGTTGAGTATTTAACAAGTGGCCTCAACCTATCATGAGCAGAGGCGACGGGACTAGCAAATGAGCGTGATGAGCTTCGTCGTGCCAACCCCAATGACCCCAGAGTCAGGGAGCTGACGCTGGAAGTTAACGGGCTGGTCGGCGAGCATAAGCGGAACAAATGGTTAAATCATCTGAAGAGCTGCAACCTTGGAGCCGGTATAGGTGAATTGTGGGCAACGATTAAGTCACTCTCGAACCCTGGAAGAAAGGAAGATAGGACTTCAGTCACGTTTGGTGACGTTACGTTGACTGACCCGAAGAGGTGCGCCAATAATTTCAATCGACGGTTTGTCGAGCACCCCGAGAGTGACAGGGCGACTGACCCGAAGAGGTGCGCCAATCATTTCAATCGGCGGTTTGTCGAGCACCCCGAGAGTGACAGGGCGAAGGGAAGAGTATTACGTCGCATCATATCTCTTCCTGCCGAGGATAAACCACCACAATTTACAATGGATGATGTTGCCAATACCATCAGAAACGCTAAATCATCCAAAGCGTTGGGCCCCGATGGAATCTCCATGGTAATGCTGAAGCAGCTGGACGAGCTGGGATTGGAGTATCTCACTAAAGTTCTCAACTTGTAGCTAGCCACCCTCGTTGTTCCCGAAGTCTGGAAAGTTGGCAGGGTGGTCCCGTTACTGAAACCTGGCAAGAATGCCAGCAAAGGTGATTCGTACAGGCCGATTTCACTCCTGTCGCCAGTAGCAAAGATCCTAGAGGCACTACTCCTCCCCACGATGAGAAGCTGTTTTCCCAACGTCATGATATCTCCGGAACTGTTTAACATCTGCCCTCCAGATGGTATAGAGATCGTAATGTATACGGATGATTGTACGATCTTGGCGTCGGGTCCTATCGCCGATGACATACATATGTTATAGGTTAAATGTCTACATAGTTTACCTATTGCAGTTCTTCCATCTGAGGAATATAAAAATATCCGCCGCTGAATCCACTGCCCACTGAACATATCGGTCGATGATGTACTGATTCCGACCACTAACTACCCAAAATATTGGGTGTAACGTTCGATAACATGTTTAAGTAGTCCGCGCAAGCCACAGCTTTTTGCCATAAGATCAGTTGTAGGGAGAAGGTCCTCATGTCGCTGGCCTGCAGCACTTGGTGTGCTGACAAAAGAAACCTTGTTGACCTCATACAAAGCAATAGGTTGGTCAGTGGTAAGCTATGAGGAGATGAAGGTTTTACCGGTGCATCAGCAAACACAACAGGATGTTGTCGATACAGTACCTTCTTGGGTGTTATCGTGTTTAGTATCCCTATGAAGAGGCATCCACAACCAGGCACGTCAGGAGTGAGGTCGAAAGGTAAAAAAAATAACCACTGGACCAAAGAGCCTATCAGGCAGGCTTGGATAGCATTCACACTGAAACGGTTGCCCAGGCAGTACGGAGATACACTGTGAATGCCGTATTTGGGGACCGTCCCCCATCCACCGCAGCAAAAGAACGCCAGCGGCAAAGGCAAACACGAGTGGTTTTTGCCCAATTAAGATCCGGGCGATGTAGCGGCCTCAAATCGTATTGGTCCCGAATTTATACCACGATGCCCAACATATGCCAGGCATGTGGATTGGGACCGCACGACACACTACATTACTTTAGCTGCCCATCGAAACTCAATCAACTGTCCCCTGATTCTTTATGGACGCATTCAGTCCAGGTTGCAGAATCTTTGAGTCTGGATACCAGATAACTGAAATAATACACGAACGAACTGTATATGCGTTGCTACAACAACAAGATGATTTCTGAAAGACCGGAAAAAATATAAAAATCATAAATTCTTAGGTCATTAAGCTCATTTCTAACGAAAAATTAATTAAAAATTAATATTAAAAAAGATCTTCGCCTCAATAGGCATAATTCCCAAATAAAAAATAAAATCAGCTTGAGCCAGGCTGGGGCTAGAACCCACGTCCTTGAAAACGCATGGGAAAAAGTGTTGTCACGGCGTGTTAGTGTTCAGAGCCATACTCATAATATGAGTTATAACTTTCAAAGACTTCTCTAAGTGTTTGTCATGAAAGCCATACAATGATTGAACAAATATTCAGCGTTGTAAAAAAACAAATTGCGTTTTAAAGAGAAAAGGTTAGATGATATCGTAGCAGCCCCACAGCCGATATGTCTGAGGAGCCTCTACCCAAGGCGAAACATGTCATGTCATATAGTGGTGGTTGTGTGGGTTCGTATCGTCGGCTTTCCTTTTTCACTCGCATCATTAAGCTCGTTTCTAACGAAAACATAAATTAAAAAATAAATTCTTAAATCTGGAACATATTAATAGTTGGAGAAGTACTGCCGTCTATAACAAAATTAGGTATCGTTGAGCTTGATTATAGGTTTAAAGATACGAATTGAAGGATTTATGTTGCTTTCTTATCAGCCTTATAGCAATCGGTCTGAATCTCTTGAGTTTTCTCCAGTATTTCCTGTATGAATAGAATAGTCGATTTTGGATTTGCCAGGTCTAAAGTCCCGTTGATCAACCGGTTTATTAACCATCGGACTTTATCAGATACAGTACTTTGGATAACATCTAAATTGGGTTCTCATATTTTCTTGATAATGAAAAATTTTCCACAAATATTTGCAATAAACCTAAAACTTACCTAAAATATTCTTTAGCACAAATAATAAAATCAAAAGTAGTAATATGTTGAGGTGCTTAAAAATAAATCTTATACACTTTGTCACCTTTGAGTAACTAGTATTTCTACTGAAATAAAAAACATAAAACATTCTCTCTTCTCAAAAAAAATTGTGCAAAAACAACAACAACTAACACAAAGTCATAAAAACAGCCATGGAAAATGCAACAAAAACTTAAATAAGAATTAAAGAAAAAGAATTGTAATATTTCAAATATTCTTCTGCTTTGAGCGGTGAGTGTGTGGTTTTTGTTGCAAAAATGTCGGTACCTTAACTTCTTTATGTGCCAAATGAAGTATGAAGCGAACCCTGGAAAGAAACATATTTTGTTTGTCCCTGCTTCAAGCGAACTGAATGCTACATATGAGAACAGCCAGCCAACCAGCAACCCCAATCTGCTGACTGCCACCCTACTTTACCCTATTTGCTTGCCGCCTTACTAACAATTGTCAAGCAAGAAACGCAAACAACAACAACACCAACAATTATTATTAAGAGAAAAAAAATAAAAGAAAAAAATCTTTGAAAAGTGCATAGATGAAATACTCGTTGTCGTTTTCTCGACAGTTCAGGCAGATGTTTGTCAGTCTAGATTTATTTGTGCCAAAAAAAGGAACGAACCAACTAACAAAGAAACAAAAAGCGCCCGACACACACATACATACGTAGTTAAATAAAACCAAGGAATGCATGCCAAAAAGGATATGTACAGATGTTCACATTCTCAACTTACTGGGAGGACTACAACGATGTATGTATGGTAGTGTGTTTGTACTCTCGGTATGTCAGACAGTCAGTAATTTTGTTAGTTTGGTAGTCATGCATGAGACGAAATCTATAATGTGGAACCAGCATTAGGAGGAGACAAACAACCCCTTGTCTTGTTTGTTGCATTAACGATGAAATTTTGTCTGAACAGCAGCAGTGGCAGGCAGCGGCATTCCTCATTACTCCAATATTTGTTGGTATTGCAGAAATCAGACACCTAAAACTCATTGCTGGCTGGTATGCAATTGCTCAATTGATGGGTTTTGATATGATTTTCTACATTCCAGTGATAAGCAAATACAAAGGGGACAGTAAGTGGTTAATAAATTATTACCCCATCAAAGTTAGGTCCAAGGCACCACCGACGTAGCCAGAGATACATATGTATATCTCGACACCATATTCGGAGGCCCGATGGACATAATCCGAACTTTTGCAAATAAAATATACAAGAAATTTTTGTAAAATATTTTTAGGCATTCGTTTAGAAAAACTGTCAAGTCAAATTCGGAATGACTAAAAATTTAAGATTTAGGAAAAAATATTTTATAAAAACTATTTTAACAAAAAATAAGATTTTGAAAACATATTTTATATTACAATTTTAAAAAAATATTTTTAAAAATTTTATCATGGAAAAAAATGTTAAAAATGTATGATCTTGGAATTTTTTTAAATATATGATTTTGGAAGAATGTTTTTAAACATTTATGATTTTAGAAACATTGATGGCATTTTTTATTAGGATAGCGTTTGCAATTTTGTTTTTTACAAAATAGAAACAAGATATAAGGTAACTGATGAGATTCTATTGCATAAATCGAAACTATGGTCTTCCCTGCCTTACCCTTGGCGAACAATGCCAAATTTTCTCCACTAATAAATTAGTTGTTTTTAAATATTAAAACAACAATTGGATTAGCCAGACTATTTTGTAAAAAACAAAATTTTAGAAAAATATTTTTTAAAAATCTGCCAACAAAATTTTCTCAGAAAATATTTTTGGAAAATTTTTTTAAAAATTCAAGATTTTGAAATCATTGACCCATCGACATGCACATTCAGTGGTAGCTTTACTTCCGTAGTCCATGCGGTGAACAGTTGAGTTGTTGACTTAGTTTCGGATATTTTCAAGGCTTTAGTTAAGTCCAATGGTACTATCACTGTGCACTGTCTGTTCTCGTTGAGACCTCGGAAATGGCGCGTAGTTCTGTTGTGGTCATATGCGGCCTTCGGAACCGGTGCTGATGATCCGCGATTTTGGAAAAAAATATTTTAACAAATATTTTTCAAAAATCCACGAAATATATTTTTTAAAATCCACGACATTGGAGAAATTATTTTTAAAAACCTATGATTTCACAACAAATATTTTTAAAAAATTAAGATTTTTAATAAAATATTTTTTAAGAATTCAAGATTTTGCAAACAAATATTTTTAAAAATTTAAGATTTCGAAAAAAATATTTTTTAAAAATCCACGATTTTAGAAAAATTATATGTCAACTAAAACATGCGATTATGAAAAAATATTTCATATTACAATTTAAATTTTAAATTTTGAAACAATATTAAAAAAAATAATCTTAGAAAAAGAATTTTTAAAATACTATGATCTTGGAAAAAATATTTTTAAATATCTATGATTATTTTTCCAAAAGCATAAATTTTTAAAAATAGTTTTTCCAAGATCATACAATTTTAAAAATTTATGATTTTAGAAATATAATTAAAAAAGCCGAACAACATTTTTAAAACTCGACGATTTTGCAAAATATTTTTAAAAATTCAAGATTTTGAAAAAAATATTTTAAAAAGCCAAGATTTTGGAAAAAATATATTTTTCAAAAATCCAAGATTTTAGAAAAAATGTTTTAAAATTGTTAAATTTTAGAAAAATGTTTTTTTTTTTTAATCCACTATTTTGGATAAATATAAAAACCAAAACAATGTTGAACGAAAATATTTTACGATTTTTGAAAAAAAAATATTTTCGAAAAAGTACGGTTTTGGAAAAATAGTTTTCAAAAATCCACGAAAAATATTTTTAAAAACATCACTATCTTGTAAAAAAGTACTCATAAAAATTGAAGATTAAAAAATAAGAATTCAAGATTATGGAAAAAATATGTTTTTTAGTTTTTGCAAAAAAAAATATTTTTAAAAATTTACCATTTCGAAAAAAATATTTTTTTTAAAAAAATCCACGATTTTGCAATTATATTTAAATATATGATCTTGGATTTTTTTTTTAAATTTATGGTCATGGAAAATATTTTTAAAAATTTATGATTTTTGAAAAATATTTTTTAAAAATCCACGAACATTTTTAAAACCCAACGATCATGGATTTTTTTTTAAATATTGGAAAATATTTTAAGATTTAAAAAAATATATGTATTTTCAAAATATTTCAAGAAGAAAATTGAAGATTTTCAAGAAAAAGATTAAGAAAAGTTATTAAAAAATCTACGATTTTGGAAAAAAAATATGTTCAAGAACGTACGATTTTGGAAAATTAATTTTTAAAAATCCACAAAAATTAAAAATCACGATTTTGTAAAAAAATATTTTAAAAATTGAATGTTTTTAGGAAAATATTAAGAATCCAAGGTATTGGAATAAATATTTTTAAAAATTTACGATTTTGCCCAAAAAAAATTAAAATTTAACATTTCGAAAAAAATATTTTTTTAAAAAAATCCACGATTTTGCAATTATATTTAAATATATGATCTTGGATTTTTTTTTTAATTTATGATGATGGAAAATATTTTTAAAAATTTATGATTTTTGAAAAATATTTTTTAAAAATCCACGAACATTTTTAAAACTCAACGATTTTGGATTTTTTTTTTTAAACATTGGAAAATGTTTTACGATTTAAAAAAATATATATTTTCAAAATATTTCAAAAAGAGAATTGAAGATGTTCAAGAAAAAGATTAGAAAAGTTATTAAAAAATCTACGATTTTGGAAAAAAATATGTTCAAGAACGTACGATTTTGTGAAAAATATTTTTTAAAAATCCACAAAAAATAAAAAATCACGATTTTGTAAAAAAATTACTTTAAAAATTGAATGTTTTTAAGAAAATATTAAGAATCCAAGATATTGGAAAAAATATTTTTAAAAATTTACGATTTTGCCCAAACAAAATTTAAAAGATCACATTTTGTTAAAAATGCTCAAAAAAATTGAAGATTAGAAAAATAAAAATTCAAGATTTTGGAAAAAATATTTTTTATATTTTAAAAAAATAAAAATTTAACATTTCGAAAAAATATTTTTTTTAAAAGATCCACAATTTTGCAAATATTTTTAAATATATGATCTTGGAGTTATTTTAAATTTATGATCATGGAAAATATTTAAAAAAAAACGATTTTGGATTTTTTTTAAAAATACAAGATTTTGGAACTTATATTTTTAAAAAATCTAAATCTAAGATTTTAGAAAAAATGTTTAACAAATGGTGTTGTTGTTTTAGAAAAAATATTTTTTGATTCTTTTTAGTCTGAAGTATTTTTTTTGTTTTTTTAATCTACGAGGAAAATATTTGACGATTTAAAAAAACTATTTTCTAAATATTTCAAAAAGAAAATTTAAGATTTTCAAGAAAAAATTAAGAAAAGTTATTAAAAAATCTACGATTTTGGAAAAAAATATTTTTTAAAAATTCGCAAAAAATAAAAAATCACGATTTTGTAAAAAAATATTTTTACAAAATTGAAGGTTTTTAAGAATAATATTAAGAATCCAAGATATTGGAAAAAATATTTTGCCCAAAAAAAACTAACAACAATACGATGTTTTTATTTTTAAACCATATTTTTAATCCACGATTTTGGAAAAGTATTTGTTAAATATGCACAAATCCCTATAACAAAATCTGATGCTAGGGAGGAGTAACGCCCCAGGTAGTGGCTACTGGCGAAAAAAGAGAGAGATCGGTCTTTATGATTCTCCTTTGTCGGCTAAAATAACCCACTCACCTCCTACTTCATCCAGCTGCTTTAGCTCCTCGGATAACATCTACAAAATAACCCATTGTAAATTGTGTTGGTTTTTCCTCGGCTAGAAGAGATCGCGAACGACGTAAAACACTTCTCTTTTCCCAGCAGCTATCAAAGTACTCAATAAATTGTCCGCTAAAATAACCTGTCTCCTCTTAGGATCTGTTACAAAATGCCGTTAAACGTGATAGATGGCCGATTATCCTTTTTACAAGGGTTCAATAAAGCCTTAACCGTTGTCCATAATTTTCTACTATCGGTTCCAATATTGCAGCTCTTCAGAGGCTTTCTCAACTCTCCGCTTGTGATATTGTCTTCCATTACCAGTTCTCTGACTTGAAATGACTTTGTGGTGGGAAAGTTACCTGGCCGCTCGAAACCCTAATTAACAATTGCAGAAAATTTCGGCTGAAAATGTAGCTAAAAATCTTAAAAATACCTGAAATAGGGTGGAGCCGTTATAGGGGTCTAAATCGTGGGTCTATGCCCATGTGGCCAAGAGCATCAAAATACCCTAAATCGATGTGTTGCTTTATATGGGATCTACACCAAAACGTGGACCTATATAGACAATTATTGATACAACTGTTTTCTAATATCTGAAAATATAAAAAAAATCTCAATTACAACCAATTCGGCGGGAAAATATGGCCAAGACCCTCAAAATAATTGAAATCGACGCATTGTGTTATTTTTGGTAGAAACGTTTTTTTAATCACTCGAAACATAAAATTCCAAATTACAATTAGTTACAAACGGAATAACAAAATGAATATGTCCTCCATTATAAGGTGGAGGATATAAATACCCTTTAATCATAAGGGTCTCGGTACATATGAAGCCTCTCTGGCCGGCTTTATTGTTACGCTGGATGATATAAAGACCTCTTAACCATAAGGGCCTCGCCGGCCGGCTTTCTTGCTCCGCTTCGTTTCTGACATACACTCCACGTCAGTAGAATAGAACACCTACATTTTTGCTAATGTTAGCGTATTTATCCCAAAACAAATGAATCTACGATTTTAATCTTGTAGGGATTTAAAGCCTACGATGTTCCGTATCAATCACAGAAAGAATTATGTTTCTAGCTTTTCGCGAAATGATTTTCTGATCATTTTTCCGATAGTACTATGAAAAATAGGCATTTATTTTCGGTCATCAGGATAGAACAGTCATTTTATTTTCGTGAATTGTGGAGATATTAACGCCGAATTTTCTTTCAGTCGATAAAGCGGGGCTTTCTAATCATTTTTCACCAATAAAACCATATAAATAATTCCGCGGACGCCGAAAAAACAGCGTAAATGGGTTTAAATTGACAGATAATAGAAACATCTCGGAATATCAATAAGAGTCGCGCTGCTATGTCATATTTCTTCACAATAAGATAGAATATGACACAGACAACCTCGACGGATACAATCGAGTGCTTCGGATGCTGAAAAGATGGAACATTTTCAAAATAAGTATGAAAAACTTCAAAATTTCGTATAAAAACCTTGATTTTTTTCTTCAATAAAATGATTTTCCGGGAAAAAGTCTGCCGTTTAAAGATTTGGACATGTGCTCCACATTTAGAGGAAGATAATCTGATATGAAAACAACTGCTATTTTAATACACTGAGCGAAATTTTAGTAGTTTTTAAAAGCAATTTACGCAACCTAAAACCTCA
Source organism: Musca autumnalis (assembly GCF_047663935.1). Taxonomy (NCBI): domain Eukaryota; kingdom Metazoa; phylum Arthropoda; class Insecta; order Diptera; family Muscidae; genus Musca; species Musca autumnalis. The sequence continues at coordinate 12,323,138 of NW_027412088.1, read as the reverse complement.
ATTTTCATGACTGTGTTTTCCCGCGAAAAAGGGGCTTTTATATATACGAGTTCAATTAAAAAACGACTAATTCGTAAAATCCGGTACGGAAAGCATCCATTATTATTGGAACATAACACTTTTGAGAACAGCCGCGGACGCCGAAATAAGAACACATGTAAAATGCAAAGTCCGAAGGGAGTGTTCAATTTGAAAAATGTGCTAAAATTTCCCTCAGTGTATTAAAATAGCGGATGTTTTAATATCAGATTATCTTCCTCTAAATGTGGAGCACATGTCCAAACCTTTAAACGGCAGACTTTTTCCCGGAAAATCATTTTATTGAAGAAAAAAGTCAAGGTTTTTATACGAAATTTTGAAGTTTTTCATACTTATTTTGAAAATGTTCCATCTTTTCAGCATCCGAAGCACTCGATTGTATCCGTCGAGGTTGTCTGTGTCATATTCTATCTTATTGTGAAGAAATATGACATAGCAGCGCGACTCTTATTGATATTCCGAGATGTTTCTATTATCTGTCAATTTAAACCCATTTACGCTGTTTTTTCGGCGTCCGCGGAATTATTTATATGGTTTTATTGGTGAAAAATGATTAGAAAGCCCCGCTTTATCGACTGAAAGAAAATTCGGCGTTAATATCTCCACAATTCACGAAAATAAAATGACTGTTCTATCCTGATGACCGAAAATAAATGCCTATTTTTCATAGTACTATCGGAAAAATGATCAGAAAATCATTTCGCGAAAAGCTAGAAACATAATTTTTTCTGTGTTTGATACGGAACATCATAGGCTTTAAATCCCTACAATATTAAAAATGTAGATTTATTCGCTTCGGGATAAATAAGCTAACATTAACAGGAATTTAGGTGTTCTATTCTACTGACGTGGAGTGTAAAAGCAATAAAAGAGTAAAAACGAAACGGGCAACCTAATTCGAAATTGGTCGGCCTTTTTTATTATTTTATGTTTATTATGTCAGAAATGAAGCGGAGCAAGAAAGCCAGCCTGCGAGGCGTCTTATGTACCGAGGTCTTTAGCCTAAGAGTACAATAAGTTTACTGGACCTATAAGTTCCTCTGACATTAATTAGTTCCATAGAAAATTGAGTTATCTGTCAAAAATTCTCAAAACTAGCTTCTAATCTTTATATTTGCCATTCCTTTACCAATACAATGGACAGGTGCTGTTAATTTCCGAACACTGCAGTTTCATTCATATTGTGCCACCAGGCAGGGAGGCAGGCAGGCATTTGCGCCAATGTTTGGTAATTTCTTGTCACCAGTTGCGCACTCGATTCGTCAGTTAAGTCACAAAATACAAACAACAACAAAAACAACAAGGACGACGATAACGAACAAGCAAATGTGTTTATTTTCCATTTTTCGATGTTGTATTTTTGAGCGCCAGAAATCACTGCTGCACGGATAATTGAACAAATACCAAAGCAAGTCAGCCAACCGTTAAAAAAAAAATCTGTTTACCAACCGGGTGAGTGAGTCACACAGGCAAAGCCATGCATTCAACCAAGCAAAGAGTGAATAATGTCAGGATAATGTAAGATGAGCAAACATGCATTTCACTTTGAATGCAGCCCATCCTTGCTTTCTTCCTTCTTTACCACCGGGGAAAAGTAAAGTTTAATGACCTGCATTTGCATTGATTTAAGTAACCATTGAGTAGCTAGCGAATGGAAAGAATGCAGCTACTTTAAATTACACCACTATCGGCAAGACCACTCTCCCCTTTCTCGCATCTGCTCTCTAGATTTTCTTTAATTTTCTGTGTGTTTTTCTTATCTTATCGCCACTGAAAATAACTCAACACTCCAGTTCAGTTCAGTTCAGTTCATTTTAGTTGAGTGTAGTTCTTGGGTTATTGGTTTTGTTGTTCTTATTTTCGGAACAAAATGTAGGAGTAAAATTTGTCTTGGGCATTACACATTTTATCGATATCAATGAATGTGTGACAGACACGTTATTGTAACACGTTCTGTTTGTCACCTTGTCTGAGCCTAGACAGCCAGATTTGAATGTAGTTCAGTAGTAGCACGAGCATTAATACCCGAAGGAAACAAAACATGGTGTAAGAAAGAATTTCATTACGTCGTTTGGGATAAGCAGATGTTACTCGTTGTTAATGAAACAGGAAAAGGTATTGTTGATATAAGATTTGGAACGGATACAAAATAAAAACAAATACAATTAGATAATACTTAGGAAATACAAACTAATCAATAATTCATAAAGGTTGTGTGCCAACAACAACTTTTATGAAATACATACAAAAGTTTAAGGTAAGGGTTTTAATAAGAAACGTATTATAAAGGTGGGTGGTTTGCAATAATAGAATTAGTATTCAGGGTATTCAGTATTTTTCGGTATCAATTGTTTTTCAAATCGTTTCATTTCCGCAAATTCCAATTTTCCTAGAATGACCTAAAATTTGATGAGAACAAGTCCAACGGCGTATTGTAGGAGGTATACCACCCATGAATAACAACAGGGTAGAGTGAAATACTTTCCTAAAATTATGACAACATAAGTTGGCTAATTTTCTGCACGAATAAACAATTTTGCACTAATTTTTAGACAAATAAAAGACATATTTGCTCCCATTTTTGAACGAAGACATTTAACCCTTTATTGCATGATATTTTTCTTTCTTGGCGAAATTAATGGAGGTGATAGATTTCGAGCTCCTAATTACGGAAAAAATAGTTAAAAATTTTTAGTATGTATTTTTAGTACAATCTTAGCAAACTACAAAATTTTTAAATATTTCGTCATGTATTATTTTCTATACTTCAAAAATTTTTCTTCAACTATTATTTTAAAAAAATCACACACCCTCTTTACTAAAGAATTTTCAATTCGTTATCACTTTTTAATATCCAGAAACTTTAATATAAAAAAATTAAAATAAATATGAAATAATATTTTTAACGTTTTATTTTAAACTAGCCGTTTTTTATTTTCAGGCTCGTTTTATTGTTAATTACAGTTGCTTTTTTTAACAGTTATATATTTTTTTCTATGCTGTGGACCTTAAAAAGATAGCTTGATACGATAAACATAGAGTAAAGTTGCCCTTTTATATATTTTGTGTGGATTTAATAAAATGATGGAAATTTCCTTTTATATGCGAAGAAGGGTTAAGAACTTAACAAATATGCAATAATACTTGGGGTATGTTTGAACGAAATCCGTTTCAGACAATTTGGAGTCGATTTAGCAATGTCGTCCATCTGCCTGGCTGGCTGGAGCGCACGATAACTCTCGAATATAGTTGTACTTTTTAGCTCTTTTAGGTGATCGTCCTTTTAAGTTCAGCTCTTTTAAGTGAACTAGTTCGGTCTTTTAGTTCAGTAGTTCAATCGTTCGGCGATAAGCCGGTCAGCTGTCTTTTCGCTATTCGTTCACTGGTTCTGAATCGTTCACGCAAACACATGTATACAACATAGAAAAAAAAGAAACAAACAACAGACGAATATTTGGCGTGCAAAGGCATTAGTTAACTCAGTCGACGGCGCACAGTGCCACGACCGTGGCCAAAAATGATCAAAACTAAATACTTCGGAATACAAATTTATTGATGAGAATTGATAGTAAACATTTCAATTTGAAAGAATTGTGAACGTTCAAACCCCATAATTTGGAAATATGCATCTTTGTCCCTATTTTATAAAATTAATAACTTTTATTATGCTCCAATATTTTCATATTTGAAATAATTTATCGTTCTAAAATAAATTTTTACCGTTGCTTTGGATGTAATAAGCATGGATTTATGCTTTGTTTACATTTACGAAATCCACTCGATTTCAATTGTGAATTCCTTTGCGTATACGTCAAATGAAATCTCATCTGAAATCCATAGGATTTCATTTGACGTTTATGCAATGGAATTGACAGTTGAAATCGAGTAGATTTCGTAAATGTAAACCAAACATTACTTTTGTTTAGAAGTAAATAGTGATCATATGGTGTTTGCAGATACCCAAATCTGTAGTACTTAGTACATAGATTTTGTGAACCAAATTTGTCAATTAGTGGAGTGGGGAAAAAAATTATATAAAAGTGTATATCGATATTTTTTGCTGTTTGAGTTGTGAAAAGTGAGTACTTTAAACGTATAAAGATGACAGCTGCAGAGGTGTGCAGACGTACATGTTATTTCTCTCTTTCAGTGACCACCTCATTAGGGAGTTACCCCCTTTTTATATAAATGTTTTGAGGTGTCCATTAAAGCCCGAAAACGAATGGACCGATCATCATATATTTTTGTGGACTTATTAAGAACCTTATATTCAAGCTTTTGGACGAGAGACTTTTAAAAATATAAATTAAAAAAAATGGTGAACAGCCAAAGTCAACATTAGATTTTTTACAAAAACATTGCCGTTTTTGACCACTAATCGGTCAAAAAACTTTTTTAAAGAAAAATTCTCATTTTTGAAGACAGGAGTTCGATATATTCAATAATCCCAAATATGAAGACTGAACACCAAATTTCAGCCATTTCGGTGTGATATTAAGATCATAACCTTTAAAATACCGAAAATCGGGAGGTACCGTTCTATGGGGCTTTCATACGTCTGCCGAAGACTAAACACAAAATTTCATCATTTCGGTTGGTTATTATGACTAACACTTTCAAAATACCGAAAATCGGGAGGTACGGTTCTATGGGGGCTATATCAAAACGTGGACCGAACATCGCAGTTTTTTGTCCTCGAGATTGCATGTCAACAATAAGTACGTGCAGCAAAATTGATGCACCTACGATGATTCCTTCTATTTTTGGCCACAGTTGATATGAACTCGCGACATAGTGCGGCGTCGCATTACGCATACGTGACGTGCTGAACTAGATTGATTCGTTCCTTCGTTGATCGTTATTTTACTTTTCGGTCGGTGCTCAGTGAACTACTGAACTATAATGAACTATATCGATTGATCTGGTTCATACGCTCTTTTCAATGAATCGTGCAATTAAAATAGTTCGTTCGTGAACTATACATCTTTACTCTCGAATGGATGAATCGATTTGGTCCAAAATGTTGCCTTCGTAATATTTTGTGCAAACATAGTTAAAGTTCGAAGATGAACCAAAAAGGTCGGCTCCTTCAGGTACCTACCTCCACAAAAGTTCAAACATTTTCGGAAAAATTGTACTCAAGATAAATTTTGAAGGGAGCAACCTATTTGGTCCATACTTTACACATCGTGATTTTTTTAGCTGCGTGTACCTCCTATATTAAATTTCAGATAAATTCAGTTTATGGCTTCCTCTCGTTTTACATTCGCTGCCCCCATTACAACGGTACAAGTTATATCCGGGGCAAGTCCATACTCCCTGAGAAAATGGACCGAAAGCTGTAAAAACCCGCTATGGCACCATGTGCACGATAACTCTCGAAAGGATGGAGCACACGCAAACTCTCGGACGGATAAACCGAAACGGTCCAAAAGTTTGGCAGTCGTAATATCTTACGCAAACTTAAATCGAGTTCTAAGATGGCCTATATCGGTCCACGCCTTTGGGTACCTCCCCTACAAAAACTTAAAGCTTATCTTTAAAATGGTATGCACTATAACTCTCTAAGGCAGTAACCGATTTTCTCCATAATTTGCAGATTGTAATAGACATAGATCCAGAATATGGAATATATATATGAACTATTTCGGGTACCTCCCACATAAAATTTCGGAAAAGTGCACTTTAGGACCTTCTCTCGAATCGTTTTGATTTTTTTTTTACAACTCAAGGTTGCACTCAAGGCCCCTATTACGATGGTACACGTTTTTTGAGTGGCAAGTCTATACTTCTTAGGAAAATGACTCGAAATCTGTAAAAAAAAACCTCCACGGCCAGCAAGCATCACCTTCGAATTTTACCACGAGCCACGCGCACGACGACTCTCGAACCTAATACTGCATTGGTCCACACTTTGCATATCGAATATTAAAAAAAATCGAAGGTGGTGCTTATAGGTCCACTCCTTCCAGTACCTCCCCCCCAAAAGTTCGAAAATATTCACTAAAATGGTAGCAACGATACCTCAAACTTTGGATCTCGAAATATTTTTCCAATCTTAGTTTATGTTCAAAAGTGGGCACTATCGGTCCACTCCTTGACGAAAAATCCACACAAATGTTCAACATTTTTGTGCGGTTATTCGAGGATCCTTTGTAAATTTTTACCGAAGGTACCCCTAGTGGCCCTGTTTACAGTGATATTATGTTTTTCGTCGGCAAGTCCATGTTTCTTGATATAATTCTCCAAAAGCACTAAATTATATGGTGACCAACCGAAATGGCTGGTGAGCATGATACCTATCAACAGGAATGACTACCAAAATAAGACACACTTCCAAAATGTACATAGTCCATTCCATTCATTCCTTTAGGTACCTCCCCTGCAAAACTTTTGAGCTTTAATACAAATCCAGATTTTTGTCGGCAAGTTCATACACCCAAAATTTTGAAACTTCTCTAAATACATATGTACTTTTTTTGGAAAAAAATGTCGTTCAATTCGCATAGGCTGAGGGTATATCTCTGTTGGCAAAGTCAACTGCTACTTTTTTATACCCTCCACCATAGTATGGAGGGTATATTAAATTTGTTTTTCCGTTTGTAACGCATTGAAATATACATTTGCGACCCTATAAAGTATATATATATATTCTTGATCAAGAAAAAATTCTTAGTCAATATAGCCATGTCCGTCTATCTGTTGTAATCACTCTAACGTCCACCATGATTGAGCGAGAGCGCTATATTATTGCACTCGATTGTCTTTATTCCATTGGCAGGTCAAGTTCGAAGATGGACTATATCGGCCCACGTTTTGATATAGCCCCCATATAACGGTACCTCCCCATTTTCGGCATTTTGAGGATTTCAGCTGCAATTCTTAACAGAACTAGCCGTAAATTGACTTTTGGGGTTCCCAGTGGTCATAAAAACATCTCCACCAAAAACTGTCAACATAGGTCCATGGATTGGTATAGGCCCCATATAACGGTACCTCCCGATTTTCGGTATTTTGAGCATTTCAGCTACAAATCTTAACCGAACTACTTGTAATTTGACATTTGAGGTTCGCAGTGGTCACAAAACATCTCCACCAAAAATTGTCAACATAGGTCCATGTTTTGTTATAGCCCCCATTTAACGGTACCTCCTTATTATCGGTATTTTGAGGATTATAGCTACAATTTTTAACCGAACTATGTATCTGCAATTCATTTTTATATGCATTTTTATACCCTCAGCCTTTAGGCTAAGGAGGGTATATGGGCAAAACTGTCAATTATTTCATATTCCATTTCCAAAAAATTGAATTTTTTCTTTTCGCGCTACATTAACGATTTTTGGTACATAGGTTAAGAAAAAATTCCCCAGTACAAATCCGCTCGCGAGCAAATTTTTGGTTGTTGCGGACAAATGTTATCGCGGTTTTACTTCTGCTTTTAAGAAAAAATTATTATAAACACGCTAATTATTTTATTGAGCACAGTTGTCACTAAAAAGTTATCACGAAGTGACGTCATTAAGTAGATTGCATAATACTTGTAAAATGTTTCTCAGCATTCGCGGAATTTACAAAAAATTGACAAAATTTTAAATGTAATCCGAATTTTTTGAAAATATAGCACCATATACCCGTCAAAAATTACAAAAAAGTAACAGTTTTAAATAAAGACTTCACGGGGAATCAAATGAGACCAAACTTATAATCATCGGGATAGTAGTTAGGATATTATAGCCAAAATAAGCACATATTTGTGTTACAAAAAACTAATTTTGGTTTGGAATAATGGTTTTCACATGCATTCTAGAGTCGAAAATATTGGAAAAATTCTATAGGAGTACTTCTTTTATTTTTCTTGAAACTCCCAAGGAAATGGGCGGATTTTGCTTTATTTACATTCACATAGAAGGTTTCCCATTGAGGAAAGTTATCGGGTTGTTGAAATAAATCATTAGACTTCTTAAACGGAAATAGAATTCAAATAAACCGCTTTAACTTATATGCATTATTAAAATATGTGTTAATCGCGTAATTATCAAAATCGTTTTGTCCGCATGTGATTTTCATGTACAGCAAGACCATATCTTTTAATTTGTACATATTTTTCGAAATATAATTTGGACGCTAAGATGTAGCATCGGCTGCATCTTAGCATTAAAAAACCTATAAAACATCGCTAATTTTCCCAAAGTTCATACAATTTCGTTCCGCATCCGGTTTTAGTGTTACCATGAAAATCTGCATCGATGTATACCTATTTCAAGGCAATCAGTCAAGAACCGTGGATGTAGCATCACACACTATTTTTGGGATAAAATGAATGTAGTTCCCTTATCAGTGAAGTTTTTAAATCTTTGTTTCCGCAAAAAGGAAGATCCTGCACTAGTTTTTTCATAGCAGTGCAAGCTGCCGACAGAATACGCGATAAAATGCGCGATATTTTCAAAAACAATATTAGGTGATTTTCCTACCTTGGAATTTCTCGTATCTCGCGTTTTAGTAGATGGAATTTCACGAGTATTGATTTATTAGATCCGCAACGTAAAAATCAAAAATTTGCAATCAAGTACGAGTAAATCGAATGCCAATTGTAAAAATTAGGCCCGAAAAATATGATTTTTAGAAATTTGTTCACACAAAATTTTCGTATTTGGATACAGATTTCTCTGAAGCTGTGTAGGCTACATTCACGACACATATATCAAATAAATCAGAATCGTGAGTTCTTCATTCCTATATATGATTTTTTGAAAAACCTGTTTGCGGAACGAAATTATAAGAAAATTTCAAAAAACACTTAAAATCTGGCTTCAAAATGTCAGCATCATTTTATGGTAGACGCAGATCAAATTTTGAGAAGTTAAACACATCTCACTAGTGTTTAATCCTTATTTAGTTGCCTTCTACTTTTACTTTAACGGGAAAATCGTAAAAAGTGTGGTTTAATCACAAATCGAGAGAAAACAAAAAAAGACACGTTGGCTTCAACCCATTTTTACCCATTTTTTAACATAAATATAGCCACAGCTTCCACGCAAATCAACTTTGAAACCCAATATTTTTTGCCAAGTCTAAAAACATTTCATTTTATTCAAAAGCATTTAAATTGTACAATATACAACCACTATTCGCGAGTTATAAAGGGGTAAACCTTGGCTTCAACGATGTTAAATTTTCAATAATATTGCCCATATACACTTTGATACGATGAAAATGTGCCTCATCGAAATAATGGTTTTAGACCCCAAGTATGTTTGGACGAAATGTGTTTCAGACAATTTGGAGTCGATCTAGCCATGTCCGTCCGTCTGTCTGTCTGTCTGTCCTGCTGGCTGGAGCGCACGATAACTCTCGAACCGATGAACCGATTCGGTTCAAATTTTGGCTTTCGTAATATTTTGCCCAAACTTAGTTTAAGTTCGAAGATGGGATATATCGGTCCACTCCTTCCGGTACCTCCCCCACAAAAGTTCGAAAAAGTTCGGAAAATTTGTGCGCACGATAACTCTTTAAGGGGGTAACCGATTTGGTTCATACTTTGCTCATAGTCAAATATGTACCAGACTTAGATGAGGTTCCAATATGGACTCAATAGGTCTACTCCTTCGGGTACCTCCCACACAAAATTTCGGATAAGTTCAGTTTAGGACCTGCTCTCGAATCGCTTTGGTTTTTCTTTTAGCAACTTGTATTCACTGCCCCCCATACGACGGTACAAGTTTCAGCAGGGGCAAGTCCAAACTTTCTGAGAAAATAGCTTGAAAGTTTCACAAAACCCCTATGACACCGTGTGGGGTGGTTGGAGCGCAAGAAAACTCTCCAACGGATCTGCTGATTGGGTCCAAATTTTGGCCTTAGTAATATTTTGTCCAAACATAGTTTAAGTTCGAAGATAAGCCATATCGGTCCACTCCTTCAGGTACCTCCCCCACAAAATTTCAAAAATGTTCGGAAAAATTATTCGTACGGTAACTTTTGAAGGGAGTGGCCGAATTGGTCCATACTTAACACATCTTAATATATCTACGAGATATAGATCAGGTCCAAATCTGGATTATATTTGTCCACTTCATCCAGTACCTCCCAAACAAAATTTCGGATAAGTTCACTTTAAGACCTGATATCGAATCACCTTTATTTTAGTTGAAGCAACTTGCATTCGCTGCCTCAATTATGATGGTAAAAGTTTTTTCAGGGGCAAAACCACACTTCTTAAGCAGACAGCCCGAAGGGAGTAAAACCCTCCTATGGCAACGTATGTAGTGGCTGGAGATCGACTTCCATAATGGTCAATGTCGATCCATTCTTTTAAGTAATTCCCCCGCAAAACTTCTGCTCTTTAATCTAGTCAACATATTTGTCGGTTCATGCATTCAAAATTTTTAAAACCCTCTAAATACCTACGTTTTATGGGAAAAATTTGTTTCAATATACACAGGCTGAGGGTATATCTCTGTCGGCCAAGCCGACTGATACTTTTTTTACTTGTTTTACCTTATTTAGGTATCAGTGGTCATAAAATATCTCTGTCCTAAATTGTGGACAGGAAAGAAAATAATTATTCCGTTTTAGTTCACTTGTTACTTGTAAAATTTTACGATCACCAACTAAAATGATTATACCACGCCAGTGGGTTCTTTGTACCGAATTGACCCAAAATCAAAACGTTTCGGCCAGCGGTCAGATCACATTCCATTCCTTTAGGTATATCCTACTCCAAAGATCAATATTTTTGAGCTTTAATTCAGTTTTATGCCATTTCTTGGATTGTGGTTAAATTTTAATAGCGGGTAGTCGTTGTCTTCGTAGGCAATATTTCCTGAGATATAGTTCCGAAATGACCTAATATTTAGGGTCAATTGTTCATACATCTCTCTCACTCATGTTTTTAGTAGTCTTTGCGGTCTTGTTACAAGGTTTTTACGTCGGATTTCCCCAACTGGCAACCCTATTTTCAATTGTTCAATGTTCCGAAATATTTTTATTCGGCATCCCTAACTCTGTCCAAAATTGTGTCATGTATGCTCTCATTCTCTCTTTGAATTTCCTTACTGAACTTTCCTTTGTAACTTACTTTCAATAAACATTTGTTAACTAAGCATCAGCCAATACTGTTGTCCTTGGTAAGCGGTCGTTCCTGTTCAACGAATTCAATAAAGAACCGTTATTGTTCTTACTCCAAAATCCTAATACATTGCATTTTCTTTCCTTTTTATACCCTCCACCATAGTATGGAGGGTATATTAAGTTTGTTTTTCCGTTTGTAACGCATTGAAATACTCATTTGCGACCCTATAAAGTATATATATTCTTGATCAGGGTAAAATTCTAAATCGATCTGTGCACGTCCGTCCGTCCGTCCGTCTGTGGTAATCACTCTAGCATCCACAAAAATGGAGATAGGACGCTGAAATTTTGGGAAAGTGCGTCTTTTGTTTGCAGGCAGGTCAAATTCGATGATGGGCTATATAGGTCCACGTTTTGGTATAGCCCCCATATAACGGTATCCCCCGATTTACGGTATTTTGACGTTTTTAGCTACATTTTCAGACCGATGTAGCTATAATTTGACATTTAGATTTCTTAAGTGTCAGTAAACTTACATAACAAAACTTGTGGACATAGGTCCACGTTTTGGTATAGCCCCCATATAACGGTACCCCCGATTTACGGTATTTTGCCGTTTTTAGCTACATTTTCAGACCGATTTAGCTATAGTTTGACATTTAGGGTTCTTAAGTATCAGTAAACTTATATAACAAAAGTTGTGGACATAGGTCCACGTTTTGGTATAGCCCCCATATAACGGTACCCCCCGAGTTACGGTATTTTGACGTTTTTAGCTACATTTTCAGACCGATTTAGCTCCAATTTGGCATTTAGGGCTCTTAAGAGTCACTTAACTTATATAACAAAAGTTGTGGACATAGGTCCACGTTTTGGTATAGCCCCCATATAACGGTACCCCCCGATTTACGGTATTTTTAAATTTTTAGCTACATTTTCAAACCGATTTATCTATAATGTGACATTTAGGGTTATTAAGTGTCAATAAACTTATAGAACAAAAGTTGTGGACATAGGTCTAGGTTTTGGTATAGCCCCCATATAACGGTACCCCTGATTTACGGTATTTTGACGTTTTTAGCTACATTTTCAGACCTATTTAGCTATAAATTGACATTTAGGGTTCTTAAGTGTCAATAAACTTATGTAGTAAAACTAGTGGACATAGATCAATGTTTTGGAATAGCCCCCCATATAACGTTACCGCCCGATTTCAGGTATTTTGACGATTTAAGTCGCATTTCTAGACCGAATTAGCTATAATTTGATATTTAGGGCTCTTAGTGACCCAAAAACTTATATTCGAAAAAATTATGAACATAGGTACATGTTTTGGTATAGTCCCATATAAGGGTACCTCTTGATTTTCGGTATTTTGAGATTTTTACCTACAAGTTAGCTGTAATTTGAACATTTGACATTTGAAGTTCTTAGTGGTCACCACACCTCTCCACCAAAATTGTCTGAAATTTTGGGAAAATGCGTCTTTTGTTTGCAAGCAGGTCAAGTTCGATGATGGGCTATATCGGTCCACGTTTTGGTATAGCCCCCATATAACGGTACCCCCGATTTACGGTATTTTGACGTCTTTAGCTACATTTTCAGACCGATGTAGCTATAATTTGACATTTAGGGTTCTTAAGTGTCAATAAACTTATAGAACAAAAGTTGTGGACATAGGTCCACGTTTTGGTTAGCCCCCATATAACGGTACCCCCCGATTCACGGTATTTTTCCGTTTTTAGCTACATTTTCAGACCGATTTAACGGTACCTCCCAATTTTCAGTAATTGGCAATTTTAGCTAAAAATTTTAACCGAACAAACTGTAATTTGACATTTGAAGGTTGTAGTGGTCACCATACATCTGCATCAACAATTTTTAAACATAGCCCCAATATAACGATACTTCCCGATTTTCGGTACTTTGAGGATTTTACTTAAAATGTTTAACCAAACGTAGGTCCATGTTTTGGTATAGCCACAAAACAAACCTCCCAATTTTCCGTACCTTAGCCTTATTTTTTGGACGAACTTTCTGTAATTTGAAATTTAAAAGCCAACAAAAATTGTTCATTTAAGTTCATATTTTCGTATAGCCCACATACCTCCGAACTAGCTTTTAATGACATTTGAAGTTCCCACGTTATGTACCGATTTTGGGTATTTTGAGGATTCTAGATACAATTTTTAACCGAATTAGGAGTTATTTGGCATTAAATGCTCCCATCAAAAACTGTCAACATGGATCCATGTTTTATTATAACCCCTATATAACGGTACCTCCCAATTTCTAGCCCACCAAAAATTGTCAACATACATAGTTAGATATAGGCACCATAAAAAAGGGCCTACCGAATGGAACATTTTATGTACATTATCTGACATTTTAACATACCCACATAAAGTTGGGGACAGGAATGAAAACTAATTATTCCATTTTAGTTCAGAATATTTTATGGTGGAGGGTATGAAAAGTTCGGCCCGGCCGAACTTAACGCTTTTTTACTTGTTTCCATTTCTATATTCCTTGGTGGATGAATCTTGAGGAAAATATTTCCACTACTGAAATACTTTCGAGGCTTACAGCACAAAACCAATCGCCCTTCATATCTGTGAGAACACCCACAATTGGCGTTTTCACAAGGCTATAATTCTATTCTCCATATTTCTCTCGATCAGGGCGCTAGTGCTAAGAATCTATAATTTCTACGTCAATCTGCAAATCTATAAAAACCAGTAAAATCACTTCACTTTCATAAAACATTTAAACTAAATTAACTATTTCCAAAACCTGATACAAGTACAACAGCACTTTTAATTAATCAACAGTTACGAAAATCTCAAAGTTATAAACAAACAATTGTCAAAAGCTTCAATTTGAAAGACAAACCTAAACAACACCCCATCCTTCAGTTGCAAAACAAAGGACGAAACTTAATTACATTCAAATAAAAATATTTTATTACCAAAATAAATTTCACTTGGAGATTAAAATGCATTTAGAACGAAGATACGGCACAGCGACACACAGAGTCAACAGAAGTAATACTAGCGCGACGAATAATTCCGCTTGCAATAAAAACCCTCCACTTAATAAAAGTAGAAAAAATGGGGAGAAGGGAAACAGAATCCCCAAAAAAAATAAAATAAAATAAAATATCAGCAAAAAACAGCGAACAAATAAACAACTAACAATAGAGTGATAGTAAAATTTACTTTTACACAACCTCCAACTAAATCAAAGAACGAACGACAAGTCGACACACAACTTTCCAAAACAAAGGAAAAATAAAAAAAACCAAAAGAAATGTAACATGAAAAGTTACAACCAAACCAAATCTGGATAAAAATTCTCAGGGTGTTGTTACTGATCTCTTTTGGAGAGGGTACTTTTCATTGCTCTGAAATACTACCAGCAACGATAATAATTCCACTTTAATACAGCACTAAATGTCAGCAGCACACCAATTCCACCAGCAACTAACCGGTGTGTAAATGAATTGCTACCAACAGACACAGAGAGACAAACGGACGCACGTACATACGTACATACGGTTTTTTTCAAATGAAAGCATGAAATCTTCCAAAGGTATAAATTTTGTATTCTTTCACTTAAGTGAAAGAAACAACACAATTTTATCAACATAAAATTTATCAAAGGTGTAAAGGCAAACATCAAATGTACCGAAACTACAGTGGATTCCAACAATTGAATAAATGTATACAGTAGGCTACAGTAGTTATGTTATAGTTACTCCGAGCTTTCTAATGTGAAATATTTTTGAAATTATTTCATATCAGACATCTTTCAGACAGTGACTGCTGTCCCATTCTATTTCTATAGAACCTGAATATTAGCGTCGGGTCGGAAGGACCTCGAGCAGGGTACGGCGTCAATTATAGGCAATTTTATTCATATACAAAATATTCAAGATAATTATAAGGCTTTTTGCTGAGAATGTGATAGAAATAAGTAAAAAAAGTATCGGTCGGCTTTGCCGAGAGGAGGTCCTAAACTGCACTTTTCCAACTTTTGAGTGGGAGGTACCCGAAGGAATTGACGTATATAGTCCATATTCTAACCGGGTCTATTTCTTGTAGAAAAATTACGATGTGCAAAGTATGGACCAAATCGGTTACTGCCATCGAGAGTCATCGTGCGCACCATTTTAGCGAAAAGTTTTGAACTGTTGTGGGATAAGTACCCAAAGGATTGGACCGATATGACCCATCTTAGAACTTGATATACATTTTGCGCAAACTATTACGACTGTCAAATTTTGGATAGATTCAGTTTATCCGTTCGAGAGTTATAGTGCACTATGCATGGTGCCATAACGGGGTTTTTTTCAGTTTTTGGGCAATTTTCTCAGGAAGTATGGATTTGCCTCTGAAAAAAACTTAAATATAGTAAGAGGACAGCGAATACAATTCGTTACTACAAAAATCAAAAAGATTCGAGAGGAGGTCTTAAACAGAGGGGTGGACCGATATAGTCCATATTCAAACTGGATCTATGTCTGGTAGAAATATTACGATGTGCAAAGTATGGACCAAATCGGTAAGTCCCTTCGAGAGGTATCGTGCGGAAAATGTTTTACGGAAAATTTTGAACTTTTGTGGGAGAGGTACCCGAGGGAGTGGACCGTTATGGTCCACTGATTTCATGAGTCGGAAGAACATTAAGGTCGCGGTGGCGCAAGAAACCAAGCTGGACGACAACCACAGCTTAGAGCATTGTGATGGTTACAATGTGCTAAGAAAAGATCGCACCAGAAGTGGGGGTGGGGGATTAGCTTTCCTATTGCACCAGTCTGTCCAATACAGACCTATCTCGCTTGAGCCTGCCTCTAATGACCCGTACATAGAATGTATGGGGGTAGCAGTCAGTTGTTGAACTGCCGAGATAGAGTTGCTGAACGTATACACCCCGCCGAGAAATAGCTGTATCTCAGATTATAGTCCTGACATTAGCCCGCTCTTGGAAGGTCATAACCGTCTGGTCCTGGGGGACTTTAATGCGCATCATGAGATGTGGCATTCGGCCCTCGGAAACGACCAGAGAGGTACAGCGCTGGCTGAGCCGGTTGATAGCTCTAAGTTTTGCACGGTCAATGAGGACGCCCCTACCAGAATTAGAGGAGAGTGTCACAGTTCGCCTGACATAACCATCGTGTCACCTGGTCTGACAAATGACGTTACCTGGCAACCCGTCATTTCCCTTGGATCAGACCATCTCCCCATAATTGTCTCCATTAACAGACCACACGACTTCATCACCTCTGAACGCCGCATATTCGTCAATCATAAGAAAGCTGATTGGTCGAGTTTCAGAGAGATCACCAATCACCGCTTCAGAGAATTGCCCAATCCTTCTGATGTTCGGGTAGCGGAAAGGATGTTCCGAGACATCATCACTGCTGCAGCCGCTCACCATATCCCTGCTGGTCGAATACCCGTAGTAAGACCAAACTTTCCAGTAGAGGCGACGGGATTAGCAAATGAGCGTGATGAGCTTCGTCGTGCCAACCCCAATGACCCCAGAGTCAGGGAGCTGATACTGGAAGTTAACAGGCTGGTCGGCGAGCATAAGCGGAACAAATGGTTAAATCATCTGAAGAGCTGGAACATTCGAGCCGGTATAGGTGAATTGTGGGCAACGGTTAAGTCACTGTCGAACCCTGGAAGATAGGACCTCAGTCACGTTTGGCGACGTTACGTTGACTGACCCGACGGTTTGTCGAGCACCCCGTGAGTGACAGGGCGAAGAGAAGAGTATTACGTCGCATCATATCTCTTCCTGCCGAGGATGAACCACCACAATTTACAATGGATGATGTTGCCAATGCCATCAGAAACGCTCAATCATCCAAAGCGTTGGGCCCTGATGGAATCTCCATGATAATGCTGAAGCAGCTGGATGAGCCGGGATTGGAGTATCTCACTAAAGTTCTCAAATTGTCGCTAGCCACCCTCGTTGTTCCCGAAGTCTGGAAAATGGGCAGGTGGTCCCACTACGGAAGCCAGGCAAGGATGCCAGAAAATGTGAATCGTACAGGCCGATTTCGCTTTTGTCTCCCGTAGCAAAGACACTTGAGGCCTTACTCCTCCCCAGTATCAGAAATAGCTATCAAGTTGCCGATCATCAGCATGGATTACGTAAGCAGCACAGCTCGACAACAGCGCTGCACGCCATTACCACATATATCTGTCAAGGACACAACCGGAGACGACAGTGCTATTGAACAGTGATGGTGGCGCTTGACTTATCAAAAGCCCTTGATACAGTCAGGCACTCCACGCTGTTTGAGGACTTTGAGCAGACAACCCTCCGGCCAAGCTTGATACGTTGGATAGTCAACTATATGTGTGGACGCCAGTCGTACGTGGAATTCAGGAATAAGAAGCCCAAACCCCGTAGAGTGAAGCAGGGAGTCCCCCAAGGTGGGGTGATATCTCAGGAACTGTTTAACCTCTACCTCTCCTGTATTCCGTCCCCTCCAGACGGTATCGAGATCGTAACGTATGCGGATTATTGCACGATCCTGGCGTCAGGTACCTATCCTGATGACATCTGTGAGAGACTGAACAACTATTTAACCGATCTTACCACCTTTTTCTATTCGAGGAATATGCAGATTTCCGCCACAAAATCTACAGCCACTCTGTTCACCACATGGACAGCGCAGTTTGGACGTGCTACGTGGTCGACGGTAGCAGATTTCCGACCACAAACTGCCCTAAAATTTTAGGGGTCACATTCGACACGACATTCACGCCGTGCTCACACACCACAGCTATCTGCGACAAGCCGAAAAGTAGGAACAAGGTCCTCAAGTCCCTAGCCGGCAGCACTTGGGGTGCAGATAAAGAAACCTTGTTGACTACATATAACGCGATAGGTCGGTCTGTGGTAAGCTATGCGGCTCCAATTTGGTCCCCGAGATTATGTGATACGAATTGAAAACAGATTCAAACTTGCCAGAATGCCGCCATGAGAACAGCAACAGGGTGCCTCCTCAAATCTTCAGTGGACCATCTACCTGAGGAGGCAAAGATTCTTCCAGTAAAGCAACACAATAAGATGCTTTCGTTGCAGTATCTGCTTGGATGTTACCGTGTGAGCCATAACAATCACCATCTCTTGGGTAGGCCCGACACATTCAGGCAGATTAGAAAGGATATCCATGCTCTAGAGGGAGAGGTCCAACGATACAGGAGAGAACCCCTAGATCAACAAGCATATCAAGCAGATTTGAATAGCATTCACACGGACGCAGTTGCCAAGGCCTTAAGCAATTATAGTGTGAATAAAGTACTCGGAGTACATCCCCCATATATCGCAGCTTAGGAGCGTCAGCTGCCACGACAAACCAGAGTAGTTTTGGCTCAACTACTCTCGGGATACTGCAGTCGCCTAAATTCTTATTGGGCGGAAATCGATCGCGCCGTGCAAGACATCTGCCCACCTTTTCAACTGCCCCGCCAAACCTACCCATCTAACTCCAGTGGATCTGTGGCTACATCCCATCGAAGCAACAACTTTTCTAGAACTGGAGATAGACCCAGAGCCAGATTGAACAGAGGAACGAACATACAAACATAATAAAAAACACACTGTTACAACAACAACAACCGTTATGGCCCATCTTAGAACTTAAACTACGTTTGGGCAAAATATTACGAATACCGATCGGTTGCTTCGTTCGAGAGTTATCGTGATTTGTATGATGCCAAAGGTGAATTTTTACGAAATTGCTCTAAAGGCCACAGTTATTGTCCAGTCGATGAGAAATGTTTACCATTTCATTTCTGTGGCTACAAAAAAATTTTGAAAATCAGGTCGGATTTTAAGATTGGATATATAGGGCCCATGGAAATTTGAGGACCCAGTGACACGTGATATCATATTGCGATTGTGCTCAAACTTTGGTAATCTTAAAATCTAACAAAAGTAAATACTTTAGAGCGATGCCGAATAAAAAAATCAGACATAAATTTTTTTTAAATCGATTTTTTTAAATGCTGAGGGTATAAAAATGGAGTGTTGTTTTTCGGAATACGGCTTCCCTGAGCAAGTCGGGTATGCTAACCACTGTAATTCTCGGTTGCAATGTTTTTGAATATGTACATACATATGTACATATATGTCGAGTTTCATTTCATTAACCCACTGTGCCACTAGTTAGAGACGAAGATTAAAAGGTTTTCTTGTTTGCTGGCACACAATTTAATTGAAAATTCTTATCACAGACACACACTTGATTGCATACACATGTACATACATATGCACATAGTCATATATGGAACACATAAAACGAGTTAAAGAATTGCATATAATCAGAAGCATACACACAAACGACATGTACATTCGACAATCGACATCCGTATTTACATACTTACGTTCTATTTTTATTCTATGTTATTTTATAAATACATACAAAGGTCCAAACTTAGACAAAAGAATAAAACGATTTCTGGGTCAACTAAAAGGTTTAAAGAACACATTTAAATGAAGTTAAAAATAATTACCTCAACAAATCAATCAATAGTTTGAAGAGGCTCTCCATTAAAAAAAAAAACAAACACCAAATGGAGGGCTTCTATAGGTTTGTGAGACACAGGCAAAGAATATAACATGCAGTCAATTTACATAAGACTTTGAAGAGACACTATGACAAAAGACCGAGAAATTTATTTTGGGAAGAAGTAAAAAAGATTTTTCGGCTTGGTCGACAACTACATACCCTCAGCATATGACTCCACAAAAAACAAAAACAGGAGTGGTTGATCTAAATTTCTTACGAAGATATCCCTAATTAAAAAAGTACATGTTCGTAGGTGACAAACGAAATTTCGCAAGTTTACAGCGTAATTTTTACTCATGACTACACTGACAAATCCAATCAACACAGTCCACATCAAAAAACCATAATATTGTAAGAATTTTCTTGGGCTGGGCCACTATCAACAGAAGTATTAAGAACAAAGACCACAAGGACTACTAAGAACTTAAGTACAAGCCGTGTGTGAAAGAGTGGACCAAAATATAGGCATATTTCGGGGCCCATATCTCTGGAAGTATTGGCTTTGGCTAGAAAAAATATGTATAATGTTAGTGTCGTGATAATTTTCCACACGATCCGAGATGTGGCCTTAAACTGAATTAAATCGCAAAAGTGCTGAACTTTTGCGGATGAGAATCGACATAGGCCATCTCTGAATTAGATTTAATTTGGGGATTTATTCTTTTCGATTGTTATCGTGGCAAAGAATCATCACATTAGGATTGTTTAGAGCTTTTGAGTCACTGCCAGAAATATAGAATTGCCCACGAAAATATTCCATCGTTGTAATCAGAATCCCAAGAACTACCTTCGATGATTTGAAAGCAATACTCCAACAACGCTTTAGCGGCACTTAACCCATTTCTTCAAGAGACCAATTCTTTATTTATTTTTTAAGAAAACAATACGTTTTTGGGTAATTAGGACCCACTGATGTCAAAAATCTACTCAAAAAATTCCGATTTTTCCTTTTTCCGGAAAATGTTGTTCGAAACGTCGAACATTGGCGCTTATCCTATATTTATAGATGTTTTTGTTGTTTTATCATTTTTGTATGAAAAAATGGTTTAAGTTTGGTATTGAGTCTTCTTTGGGCCTACAAAAATTTTCCTCGAAATATGTCAGTACTGGTACACGTTTTGGTGTCGTCCACAATTTGGTCTTCGTAATATTTTCTGCAAACTTAGTTTAAGTTCGAAGATAAGCAATATCAGTCAACTTCTTCAGGTACCTCCCCCACAAAAGTTAAAAAATCAGATATAGATCAGGTTCGAATATGGACTATATTTGTCCCCTCCTCCCACACAAAATTTTGGATAAATTCAATTTAAGACCTGCTCTCGAATCACTTTGATTTTTGTTGAAGCAACTTGCATTCGCTGCCTCAATTACGACAGAAAAAGTTTTTTTAGGGGCAAGTCCATATTTCTTGAGAAAACAGCCCGAAAGTTGTACAAAAACACCTATGACACCATATGTAGTGGCTGGAGGGCTCGAACCGAATACTACGTTCGTCCACACTTTGGATATTGTAATATTTCTTCGAATATTAGATGAAATTCGAAGGTGGTGCGTATAGGTCCACTCCTTCCGGTACCTCCCCCCAGAAAAGTTCGAAAATATTCGCTAAAATGGTACGCCCGATTTGGCCCAAACTTAAGATCTCTAAATATTGCCGAAACTTAGTTTATGTGGGCCATATCTATCAAATCCTTGTGGTACCACCCACACAAATGTTCAACATTTTTGTGTGGTTCGAGGATCCTTTGGACATTTTTACCGAAGGTTTTCCTAGTGGCCCTGTTTACACCGATATTATGTTTATCGTAGGCTAGTGTGATAAAAAAAACCCTATCTTTCGATATCCCCGCAATTTTTGAGCTTTAATCCTATCCATACTTTTGTCGGTTCATACGCCCAAAATTTTGGAAACCCTCTATACGTTTTTTTGGGAAATATTTCAAACCACACAGGCTGAGGGTATATCTCGTACTCATAACTATGCCAACGTACTCATAACTATGCCAACGTACTCATAACTTAGTAAGGAGTAATATAAGTTGTTATTTTTGTTTACACTACTTTGTAATGGATTGCATAATGACTAATCGATTCGAGATTCGAATTTTTGCAGGGTTATCAGGGTTAAACCATAGGCTCCTGCGGACTTATAATTCTCAAGCGCCTTTATTACTGTCTTTAACTTATCCCGACTGGACGGTATAAACCTAATACCATCTTTTAGGATTGGATCTGTGGTACGTCGTTTTCGTTAGTATTGGGTACCAACGGTTTGAGAAAATACCATTTTCATAACCTCAGCACGCTATCCCTGTCTGTTACCAGATTACCTTGCTCTTCATTACAGAAGGATGTGCCTCTACCAAAGCCACCGTTTCGATGTTTCACTCTTTGATAGAATTCGGACTTCATTGCGGCTCAGTACATCTCGATTTTTCAACTCTCACTATTTCATTCTTCAGCGACCTTATTGTTCGTCAGTTGGTTTGTTGCTGCCGTTTAGCTCATTTTGGTCTGAGACAAACTCTCAATATCTTTTAGGATTTTATCTATAGTATATTAGTCATCTTCATAAGCATTGGATACCAACAGTGTCGAAAAATGTTCTTTCGATAACCTAAACACGCTGTTGCCAGATTACCCTGCTAGTCTCTACATGAGGGTGTGCCAAAGCCTTCAGTTTGCTGTTTCACTCTTTTGTAAAATTGTCGAACTTCATTCTTATGTTTAATACAGAAAAATTTCTATAAAATTAATGAGTACAATCATTGATAAAAATTGATTTTAAATATTAAATCGCGAAAATTGCATTCAAGCCCGCTGTGCAATTTTTTTCCTATTGTTTTTTTCTACCAAAAAGTGAAGCATCAAACTGACGGCTTTGGTACAGGCACCTCCTCCTGTAGAGACCAGCAAGGTAATCTGGTAACTGATACAGATAGTGTGCTAAGGATATGGAAAGAGCATTTTTCCAAACCGTTGGTATCCAATAGTAGGGAAGTCGACGAAGATACCACAGATCCAATTCCAGAAAATGGTATTGAATGTATACCACCCGGACAAGATGAGGTAAAGACAGCAATAAACCGGCTGAAGAATAATAAGGCAGAAGGAGCTAATGGCCTACCAGCCGAGCTGTTGAAAACCGGAGGCGACACGCTGATAAGGTGTATGCATCAGCTAGTTAGCTCCATCTGACAGGAAAAAGGCGTACCCGACGGTTGGAACCTGAGCATCCTGTCGCCTACAAGATAGTGTCAGGGATATTTTGCGAAAGACTAAAGCCCATGGTCAACGAAATAATTGGACCTTACCAATACGGCTTTAGACCTGGCAAGTCCACCATTGACCAGATATTTACACTGCGGCAATTCCTGGAGAAGACCCAAGAGATGCATATCGACACCTTCCACCTTTTTGTCAATTATAAAGCAGCCTTCGACAGCCCGCTACGTTCAAAGGTATTCCAAGCCATGTCTGAATTTGGTATCCCCGCACAGCTCATTCGGCTTTGTAAAATGACTCTATCTGACACAGGACCTTCAGTTAAAATAGGAAAGAACCTCTCCGAAGAGTTTTGTACCAAAAGAGGTTTCAGGCAAGGAGACAGCCTTTCGTGTGATCTATTCAACATCCTGCTAGAAAAGGTTATACGAGAGGCAAAAGTCAAAAGAAGTGGCACAATCTACACCAAAAGCTACATGTTACTTGCTTAAGCTGATTATATAGACATCATGGGACGCTGATCAGTAAAAGAAGTAACCGATACCTTTATGAAGGTCGAATGAGAATCTGCTAAAGTGGGTCTGGCGGTAAATGCCGAGAAGACCCAGTTTATGGAGTCGACGCGCAATGCGTCCATTGAGATCGGACCAACTGTTGAAGTTGGTTCCTATAATTTTGAAGTAACAAAAGACTTCGTATACTTGAGCACCGGTGTAAACACAACAAACGACATCGGTTGTGAAATAAAAAGAAGAATTGTATTGGCCAACAGATACTACTTTGGTTTAAGTAAGCAGTTTAAAAACAAAGCCACATCTCGTCAAACAAAAATAACGCTCTACAAACCACTGATACTACCCGTGCTGATGTATGGTTCCGAAGCCTGGGTACTTGCGCAAGCAGACAAGGCAATGCTTGGCGTGTTTGAGAGAAATATTCTTCGAAAGATCTACGGACCAATCTGCGTTGACGGTTAATGACGTCGTATGAACCACGAGCTGTATCTGATATACAACGACATCAATATAGTTAAACGTATCGAAATGCAGCGATTGCGTTGGCTAGGCCATATAATAAGAATGAGCGATGATGAACCCGCTAAAAAGGCGTATAAATTCGAGCCACGTGGCGGTGCACGCAGAACTGGCAGGCCAAAGAATATATGGGGCAAAAAAGTGGATGAAGGGATGACAAGGCGCGGTATTCCAGAAAGCGAAGCACTAAACATAGAGAATTGGAGATCTTTTCTTAGTTCGGTCTATGGAACAAATGTTCTGTATTGGGCCAGCTAAGTAAGTAAAGTACCCGAAGGTTCGGACTAATATAGTCTATATATTCGAATCCGATCTATGTTTGGAAGAAATATTATGATTTGGAATTATTATTATTTATTATTTATTATTTATTGTTTTTACGCCAAGTCGTGGGCGCATAGTGCCAATACAAAATTATTCCAATCATTTCTATTTGAACTTAAAGTTTTAACATTATTCCAAGATAGATTTCCTGGATGTAAGGTTATTTCTTCTTCAATGCTTTTTCTCCAGCTACCCCTTGGTCTTCCTCTTCTTCGCATTCCTTGTGGATTCCAATCAAAGGCTTCTCGACATATATCATCCGCTGGTTTACGAAGATCGTGGCCTATCCACCTCCATTTCCTTTCACGGATTACTGTGGCAATCGGCTTTATATCACTCCTCTGATAAAGATCCAAGTTTGATATCCAGTTATTTGGCCACCATATGCGGAGAATAAATCGCAGGGATCTATTAACGAAAGATTGCAGCTTATTCGTGAGCTCGTTGGACACAAGCCAGGTTTCGCATCCATAAAGCAGAACTGACAGAACATTACTTTTAAATATGCGTATCTTTGTTTTGGTGCTTAGTTGATTGGACCTCCATATTTTATACAAACCTGCAAAAGCGACCTTAGCCTTTCGGATGCGGGTTGATATATCATCACGTGTACCTCCATCTTTCGTAATTTGACTGCCTAGGTACGTAAAGTTCGCCACCTGTTCGATGTCTTGTCCATACAGAGAGCGGTTGTCTTTGAGAGGAGTTTAAGTGAAATGATTTGGTCTTGTCCACGTTAATCTTTAAGCCATATGCACTTGAAGTTGATGCTATGTCGGTTATTTTGCTTTGTACATCTGATAACCGCTTAGATATTAAAACAATGTCATCAGTATATACAAGGTCGTTGAGGTGTTCATCTTTAATTGGTGCCACATTATTCCTCGGCGCGGATTGTTGTCGATTGTCCTGACAAGTATTTCATCAATAACAATAAGAAATAGCAGCGGTGACAGCACACATCCTTGTCTCACCCCGGATTTTACGGATATAGGTGGAGAGAGTTTATCGCCATGTCTTACTCTGCATTCAAAACGGTGGTATTGTGCTTTGATTAGGTTACAAATCTGGTCGGGGACACCTTTTCTGCTCATAGCTTCCCAAATACTCTGGTGCTTAATTAAGTCGAACGCTTTTTTGAAGTCAACGAAAACAAGGTGGAGCGAGTCTTGCATTTCGTTTATTTGTTCCATTATTATGCGTATAGTGGCAATATGGTCGACACAAGATTTGCGACTGCGGTATCCGGCTTGTTGGCGCCTAAGCGTATCGTCAATTTTCTTCTCAATACGGTTTAGAATGATTTTGCAGAATATTTTTAGACAGCTGCACAGGATCATGATTCCTCTCCAATTGTTGCAGTCGCTTAGTGCCCCTTTTTTCTGTATTTTTACCACTATGCCTTGTAGCCAATCGTTTGGAAACGTTTCTGAGTCCAGATATCCTGAAATAATTCATGCAAAGCCAGAGCAGATAGTTCATTAACCGCTTTAAAGAGTTCTACATGGACATTGTCGATACCGGCCGCCTTCCCACTTTTCATACTCCTAATTGCCGACTCAATTTCTGTGATGCTGGGGCATTGGGACCCGACGCGGTTGATATGCTGGATTGCGTAATGAGGTACGAATTCCGCCAGGTTGTCATTATTCTCAGATGGAACCTGAAAGAGCTCGGTGAAATGCTCGTACCATCGTGAGAGCTGTTCTACTTCTGAGGTAAGAATTGTGCCATCTTTAGCTTTTATTGGGACATTTCCATTTATTGGTCTACCTGACAATCGTTTTGTGCATTCATAAAGCATTTTAGTGTTCCCATTTGCAGCTGCAGTTTCTGCTTGTGTCGCAATCGAGCTGATCCACATCCGCTTATCGTGTCTACACATTCGCTTTACAGATTTGTTTAAAGTCTCGTATTGACGGTTTGCAGCTTCCTTGGAAGCACGAGTTCTTGATGAATTGGCAGCCGCCTTTTTTCTGCGGCGTTCATCGATAACCTCCCAGGTAGTTGTACATATCCAGTCTTTTTTGGTTTTGCGTTTGTGACCGAGTACTTTTGATCCTGCATCGATAAAAGCATCTTTTATAGCATTCCACTTCGAATCAACGTTACCATGCGGTGCTATGTTTGTGATGTTTAATTGTAGCTGTTGATGATATTGCTGTCGGATGTTTGGATTTTTGAGTTTTTGGATGTCTAATCGTGTCGATGTGTGGATGTTACGAGTGTCAGTGCGCACAATTTTTAGGCGGAATTCGCCGATCAGAAGATGGTGGTCTGAGCAAAGTCCGCACTACGTTTGTTCCGCGTATCTAAGAGACTGTGTCTCCACATCTTATTTATGCAGATATGGTCAATCTGATTTTCGGTACGGCCATCTGGGGAAACCCATGTAATCTTATGGGACCTTTTGTGGGGAAAAAGCGTGCCACCTATTATCATATGATTTGGAATGTTTGGACCAAATTGTCTGAAACGGATTTCGCTCAAACAATACCAGTGGGGTTAGTAATGGGTTAGAATTCTTAATTTCAGTAGTTACCGGGATGAAGAAATTAGGAATTCGCAAACCATAATAGATACACATAATCTGTATGAAAACTTACATGTACATACGATTTAAGTAGAACCACACTTATTCAGTCCATTTAAATTTCTCTCATATTCAACTTTTTACTAAATAATGTCAAGAGTTGACCTACAAAACGGTATTACAAAAAGCTATGTATCAACGTATTTTTAATAAATACTTTCGTTTATATCATTCGTTTTATAATGCAGTTCGTGCTTTTCTTGTTCTTTAGGTTGTATTGATTGTAGAGTTATAGACGTGACTAAGAAATTTTTTCACATGTGATGATTAAATACAACATGTTGTTCTTGTAATAGTAAGAGTCATTTAAGATCGGAATTTCCTACAAATAGTATGAATAATAGGGAATTATCGACATATTACCGATTTTGAGAAAATGTGAATGAATTTGCAAATAATGCATACTTATTTAACAACATACGAGTATTGACATGTAGATCCCGCCATGTCGTAAATCAAATGCTGTTTTAAAAAAAAAGTTGAAAACTCCAAACAGAAACCACATTAACCAAAAACAACTCTATTTTCGAATGTTGCCCTGAATAAACGCTGCTAATTAAATCTGTTATCCTTAAATACCTATCCAATTTTGCCGTGAATTTCATC
Organism: Musca autumnalis; assembly: GCF_047663935.1. Taxonomy (NCBI): domain Eukaryota; kingdom Metazoa; phylum Arthropoda; class Insecta; order Diptera; family Muscidae; genus Musca; species Musca autumnalis. The sequence goes on along the minus strand of NW_027412088.1, from coordinate 12,295,657 downwards.
TGCAAAGAGGATATCCAACAACACAGCCTCCTGACTGCTGGGCTGGCCGCCTGGCAGAGATTTACTTCATTGTACCTCACAGATTAGCTTCTTATAGGGAACACAAAAATCACAACACAACATTCATGCACCGGTAACAGCAGCTGTTCTCCACGATTATGTGGAAAACCAAAACCTCAGCATTCATACAATTCCCTCATTCCAATAATGGTTTCAATGAGCCACCTACCTTGTTGTTGTTGCTCTCGTTCTCGGTGTTGTGTTTTTCGTCTTTCAGCAGCACCAACAATCCCATACAATGATAATGACAATGATTTTGTTTACGATCAGCTGTTATATCGTCACAACAATGGCATAGAACGCGCGTGCGCACACCGAGCAAAGCAGTTGTATGTGTTTTTCGAAAAAAGATTCCAACAGCAATCAAATCGGTGCGTCTGACCTAAAAGAAAACATAAAAACAACAACAACATGAAAACAAAGAAATTAACTAAAATGATTAAATGGGGACCGCTAGTTTTTGTTGTCGCATAGAACAAATATCAACATAATAAAACAAATGACAGCAACAACAACAAAGAGCAAAAATATTCAATACACCTCATAAAATAAGGGAGAGAAACTATACAATATTGAGTGAATTTGGTAGAAGAGGGTGATCGACAGCTGTGCAATCAATGACTGAACGAATGAATTTGTGGGGAGTTGGTGATAACAGACAGACAGACTGAGTTGAGTGGTATTTTAAAGATGCATTTCAAACATAAAATGAAATACACTCGAAAAAACTTGCAAAAAAATACAAAATTATAAATCTATAAATCGGCTAAGTTGCACAGTGATTCAGAATCCTTTTTTCCTGGCCAAATTTCCCTAACGGATGGATATATTTTAATACGTTTATTAGGGTTATGACTTTTTTCTCAAAAATGGTTCAATGTAGTGAATGAACTTTTGTCTATTAATGACTAAAATAACGTTTAAGCTTTAAAAAGTCACGCATCATTTTAAAAAAATTCAAAACATTATTTTCTTTTGCACGAATGTATGAACTTTTGCCTATTATTGACTATAATAACTTTTATTCCATTGAAATTTGAAAAAAATCGCGCATAAACCACCTTTTATTGATATGATATATGAAATAAAATTATTTTCTTTTGCACGAATGTATGAACTTTTGCCTATTATTGACTATAATAACTTTTATTCCATTGAAATTTGAAAAAAATCGCGCATAAACCACCTTTTATTGATATAATATATGAAATAAAATTATATATGATATGGAACGATATATGTTAATGTATGTGTGTATGTAATGATAACCCAGCTAGCATTTGGAAGATTGCTTTTTCAAAAATCACATTGCGGAGTCTTTTTAAAGTCCTTTTAGTGATCAAAAACTGATTAAGTCGCTTGTATGATCAGAAAGGGACTCAGAAGTGGCTCCTTGTAATGATTAAAAATAGTTCAATTAAAAATACAACAACAAATGCGTAGCAATTACAAATAAATCATTGAGGCATTTAAAATGTGACTACTTTTTCGTTATTTATTTTCACATTTTGATCTTCATGACGATTGAAAAATGCTTAATCAAAAAAAGGGTCATTCAGGTGTTTGAAAAGTGATTATAATTATGTATCTTCTGATCATATTTTGAACAGTTAGGTGACTAAAAACTGATTGTTTTGTTTTACTTTTGTTTGGTTGAAAATAATACTCATATACACTTTCTACAAAACTTTGATATAAATGTAAAGTATAATATTAAGAGTATAGACAAATACAACACATGTTCAGGTTTTGCCAAGTGAAATGAAGAAGCAGTATACTAACCACCGCGCAGCATAAAGGATAATTAAAAGAAATAACAAAGCAGAAAAGGCAACAAAACAAAGGAAAGAAACAAAAAACAAACAAAAATAAAATTCTTTTAATATGTTTCGTCTAATAAAATGACTCCTTAAAAACTCATAAACAATTATAAACATGACTCTAAAAAGACTCCAAAAAGAGTCCCAAATTAATCAACAAATCACCAATAAATGATTTAAATACGAATCGAAAAAGACTTTATATACGATCAGAAAATGAGCAAAAATGACTCGAATGCAGAGAAAGACTCATTTGTGATTTGTTAAGAAGAGTCGCCTGAGGTTACGTTTTCCTCCCGACAAAGGAGTCATTTATGATCAGAAAATGAGCTCATATTCCAGCTTTTTAATCGTGCAGTCGGATTAAAAAAGACTCGAATTTGATTAAAATTTTCAAAAAATGCTGGCTGGGAAATCATAAAATAATGATAAATTTAGTACGAAACAAATGGTTATGCCTTTTTGGTTTTGTCATGTGGCTCCAAAGCTTATTTTCAGTTAAATGTTAAGGCTAACATTTGGGTTATGATTTTTAGAACCTCCAATTCCCCTATCACATTTTGATGAATTGATGCATTTTTTAAGTTTAGGTAAAATCTCAATTATAAAGTGATTGGATAAAAAAGTTCAGTGGGCCTATTCTGTAACTTTTATCGATTGAAAAGTTGTTAAAATTTCTTTTGTTTTTGTAACAACTACAAAACAAACAAATGAAATTGTTGTAAAATAAAGAATGAGTAAAGTTGTTAAAAAGTTACTGAGCATTTAAAAAAAATTTAGAGTTTTTGGGTAGTAATTCAAAGGTACAGATAGTTTTTCGAAATCTTCAGTGCCGAACAATTGGCTACTGAACCAATGATCAGTCTAGGGATAAGTAATGGAAAACAATAATCGATTTTTCGACTTTTCGATATAAAACTAAAAATGCGATTTTTCGATCTGGCTATTATTTCAGTTCTCTTAAAACCTGACTTTCAACTTTTTATAACCACAAAAAATCGATTATAATCGTCTATTCGTCGAGTTTTCTTTTGAAACTGTAATGCTAGGTTTGCATTTACGAAATCCACTCGATTTCAACTGTCAATTCCATTGCTCAAACGTCAAATGAAATCTCAGCTGAAATCCATTGGATTTCATTTGACGTTTAACCAATGGAATTGACAGTTAAAATCGAGTGGATTTCGTAAATGTAAACCAAGCATAAAACCGCCAAAAGTGTAAAACCGCCAAGTCAAAAATAGGTTTGTCTGCTTACCCTAAAACTTGTAACAATTTTTGCTACAAGTCGTCTGTTAACACAAAAGTCCAGCAAATAACAGCGAATCGAGAGATATTTTTACAGTTATTTTACTGAGAGTTTGCAAATTTTTGCTGGACAAATTTCTTCTAGCAAGCACTCTTCCTGCAAACAATAAATCAGCTGTTTTTAATTATTCGGTGATTTATGTTTGTGCAAATTGAAAACAATTTTATTGTGGAAATATGCAAGTCAATAGTTTTTTTATTTTTATTTTTTTTTTTTTTTTTTTTTTTTTTTTTTTTGAGAACGAAGTTTCAATATGGAAAATTTCTTTTTTGTGGGTCATTTTCTTTTTTATTTTTAATCAAATGCAAAATTTTTTCTTGCTTTGGTTCCTTTAATGGTGGACAAATTGTTCTGTTTTGGCAAATCAGCTGATTGCTTGCTGGTTTTTGCAGGGAAAGTATCTGTTTACTTTTTACGTTTTTCTTGCAAAAATTCTTTACTCTCTGAGAAAGTTCTTGCTGGGAAAGTAACCAGACAGACCTGACCTAATCTAACCTCGAAAATCGATCACAATATAATCGATTATGCGATTTTCCCCCAGACAAAAGTCGACTACGATTTTTAGACTTTTGACTGCAAAAAGTCCATTAATCGAAAGTCGACTTACCTATCCCTAGATCAGTCCATGAATAAGAAATGATTGAACAGATTTTATGCGTCCAGCGGTCTGCATCCTTAGTACAGTTTTGCTAGTGCTTAATGCTGCTGTCAATTGATCATAATTTATCATCAAATCCCGCATAAAGAAGTATACACACGGATCTCATGGTCCATGATAACGCGAAGAACATGAACCAGTACATGGTGCTGGCACCTGATGAACTTGGGTGCGGGGTAACCTTTATCTTTGAAGATTTGCGGCACTACAACTTCTACGCCTGTCTTTTTGGCATTATCCACGCTTGTCACAATTGATCCTTCTGTGATTGTTTGAACTTTCCCTTTTGAGCGTATTTAACATAACATTCTACATTCAACTACAACTACATTCTTCATTCTTGAGGACCACGGTTTGATATTCAAAGTTGTAAAGGTGTTGTTTGACAACAAAATACGTTCTCCAATTCTCGACATAAAGCGTACTTGACATGTACTCCTTCATCCGAGCAGCTTCCTTGTAGATATCCTTATGAATTTCAATCTGACTGTTGGCGCGTCATGCGTCTGCTTTGTGGGACGACAGCTTTGATATTATTACAAAGCGTATTGCAATGCCTGTTGGGTTTTGCTTCCTGTACTGCTGTCGGACGAGTCCGAGCTATTTTCGGAGCAATTACGTATCGTTGTGCAGATAAACGTGGACGCAGTCGCTTCCATTCGTGCCCACCTTTGTTTGAATGGGTGGATCCAGCGCTCACAACTGTTGGTCCCAATCATCCGGAAATGTCCAACGTCTTTGTTCTCAATTTGCAGTTGTAGAGGTTCTCATTCGCTCTGCTCATCCATTCGCCTTTTTCCTTAGTCATGTCAAAAAGGTCCATCATTAAATCAAAGATTCTTTTGCCTGCAGCGATCGTAGTCTACCAGAAGTGTTGTTAGATTTGCCTGAATGGCTTAGTTCGATATATGCGGGAAGATAAATACTTTACCTCACAGGGATTTAAGTTCTATAGCAAGTAGAGCTGCGTCCTTTGACAGGGGACTGAAGAAATGTTAAGCGTCCAATGACGTGAATTGACTTGAGATTCCGTTCATGTACTTCGGAAAAATTAAAACGCCAAATTATGAATGAAAAATTCAAATACAATATGCAATCAGTTAGCGAAAATCATATTAGCGAAAAATATCGTTAATTACAGAAATTATAAGCAATTTTATTTAACTTTTTAACGTTAACTCAAAATAAAATAGTTAGATAATCGCACTGCAAGTCCGAATAGAGAGTATATCTGTCTACTCCTACGGGCGCCTCCCACACAAATTTATCCTCACAAGTCCATATTTCCTGAGATAATGGCTTAAAAGCTCTGCATGCAAATCACCAACTAACCGATGAGCACGATTACTTTCGAATTCAATATTCGATTTGTCCGAAACTTTGCAAAACGTAATTTTTTCCCAAAGGTACATCAACTTCCTCGTGACATAATTACCCAAAAGCTCAAAAATTGCTGCGACGACCAACTTGACTTTTTGGCACGAACTTAACTGACTTTTTGGCCAGTTATGACTGCCAGAATTTGATCCAGTTCAATTATGGACTATGTCGGTCCATTCCATCAGATAATTTCTCATCAAAAGTTTAATATGTTTAATTATACCCTCAGCATTTATGCTAACGAGGGTATATACACTTTCATACGGGCAAAATGTGCCTCATCGAAATAATGGTTTTAGACCAATGGAGGGCAAATTGCTAGAGACTCATGTATTTTTTACACTTTTGTGTATGAGGCCGAGCATTTCTACCCAACAGTGTTTTAGACCCCAAGTATGTTTGGACGAAATGTGTTTCAGACAATTTGGGCCTATTGAGCAATGTCCGTCCGTCTAGCGATTCGGTTCAAATTTTGGCTTTCGTAATATTTTACCCAAACTTAGTTTAAGTTCGAAGGTGGGTTATATCGGTCCACTCCTTCCGGTACCTCCCCCATAAAAGTTCGAAAATGTTCGGAAAATTTGTGCGCACGATAACTCTTGAAGGGAGTAATCGATTTGGTCCATACTTTGCCCATCGTGAAATGTGCACCAGACTTAGATAAGTTTTCAATATGGACTCAATCGGTCCACTCCTTCGGGTACCTCCCACACAACATTTCAGAAAAGTTCAGTTTAGGGCCATATCTCGAATCGCTTTGATTTTTGTTTTAGCAACTCGTATTCACTGCCCTCCATACAACGGTAAAAGTTTCATCAGGGGCAAGTCCACACTTCCTGAGAAAAATAGCCCCAAAGTTGCAACAAAACCCTATGACACCGTGTGAGGTGGTTGGAGCGCAAGATAACTCTCGAACGGATCTGCCGATTCGGTCCAAAATTTGGCCTTAGTAATATTTTGTCCAAACATAGTTTAAGTTTGAAGATAAGCCATATAGGTCCACTCCTTCAGGTACCTCCCCCACAAAAGTTCATAAAGGTTCGGGAAAATTGTTCGTACGGTAACTCTTGAATGGAGTGGCCGAATTGGTTTACACTTTACACACCCTAATATATCTACCAGATATAGATCAGGTTTAAATATGGACTATATTTGTCCATTCCATCCGGTACCTCCCACACAAAATTTCGTATAAGTTCGCTTTAAGACTTTGAATTTTGTTGAAGCCACTTGCATTCGCTGCCTCAATTACGATGGTAAAAGTTTTTTTCAGGGGCACTTCTTGAGCAAATAGCCCGAAGAGTGTAAAAAATCCCTATGGCACCATATGTAGTCGCTGGAGATCCACTTCCATAACGGTCAAAGTCGATCAATTCCTTTTAGTATCTCCTCCGCAAAACTTTTGATCTTTAATCCTAATCTACATTTTTGTCGGTTTAAACACCCAAAATTAATCGTTTACATCACCACATTTCTTTCTAAAAGTATTCTATCTCAATAATTTATCAGATCACTTCAAAACAACTACTATTTTTTGCTGAGTGTATCACGAAAGGTGAGTAGATACTCCAGGTAAAACACACGTTTGAGTTAAATCAATAAGGAAGCAATACTGCAAACAAATTATGCCGGTTTGTTTACAATTCATGAACCGCACCACCCTACCCCACCTCATATAAACACTCATAACATACATATATGCGTCATCCACAAAAAAAAAAAACTAACAACAACACGTAGTGTCACTCAAACTAAATTGAGTATAATTCTGACAAAGAGGCAATGAGTAATCCAAACTACTAGCATTATCTACTCTGTCGCTGCTCTGCTGTCGTTGCCGCCACCACCTATTAGCCTCAGCCACATGAACAGGGTTATGGTAGCTCATTGACAAACGTTGCCAGGCATTTCAACGATCAAGACGTGTGCGCAAGCTCTTTGGCACGACATAGTCTTTAAAAGAACGAACGGACGGGCAGGGCACATTTTCATTATTACGTCGAATTGTTTAGTTAGTCGGTTTTTTTTTGGCGTAAAAAAGTGTTTACGGTTTGTTTACATTCTCGTGGAGGCAACAAATACAACAACAGCAACTAAACATAAACACAAATCAAATTAAAAAAAAATAACAAAACAATGAAATTTATACTTGGAGAATAGTATTTCTAGAAGAGAATAAGAAAATAAAATAAATGAAAAACTAAAAACAATACCACAATTAAAAATAGTGTCATTAACCAATGTTTTAAAGGTTAACAATAAAATAACAAAAACAACAACAAAATAATAAAACTTACTAAGCAAAGCTAAACTTAAAGTTAAAAAAAAAATTGTAGAAAATTTATAGTTTAAAACATTAAAAGACGTTATACCTAGTTAAATGTAAAAAAAAAAAACGAAACATAAAACAAAATTTAAAAAAAACTAAAAACAGACAAACGTTTTGTGAATTAGTGCGAAAAGAAAAAAATCCGCCGCCGCCTGCCCACTAATTGGATTACTGCAAAATACACCAGAAACTTCAAAGACTTATTCATCGCTACTAAAAGAGGTTATCATTAGCTGTGCTTGTCATCATTGCTGTCATTACTTGTGGATTAATTACTACCAACACCAAATACCATTATTGGGGATATTGCACACAACATCTTCAAGGTAGGTTTTAGTTTTGTAAGCATGTTTTCCAAACTATTAATTAAAGAGTCCCGAGGAGAAAATTTGAAAGTTTTAATACACAGATAGATGTTGGAGATATATGCTTTTTTTAATGATGAAGTCTTTAAATTAAGTTCTGGAACTTCTGCCATTAAATGCAAATATATTTGCAAAGTTTTTCAAATATTATCTATGATATGTAATGGGTACGTTACACGATATGTATTTTACATATGTGTTGTCACTTTAGTATATTAAAAGTGACAACCCATATGTAAAAAAGCATATGTATCGTGTAAAGTACCCATAAGAGGTTAAAGAAAGTCTCAAGAGAGAACAAATAAATGAGTACACAATATTTTCGGTTTAGCTGCCACTCTTATAAGTGCATATTTGTGTTTATCTTCCAAGTTAAAAACAAAAAACATTGATTATTAATGAAATAATTAATAAATCATTCAGAAATTTCAGCAACCACTTTGCCAAAATTATTTTAATAATTAGCCCCATTGCGGTATAGAAAATTTCTTTTAACAGACATACAATGTTTTTTATTCAAAAAATATTTAATTTTGTGAAATTTTCTTGCTCAAAAAATTAAACATTTTAATTTGTTAACATTGAACAGCTGATTAAAAGTCAGCTGGCCACACTTCCAAATTTTTATGGGACAAATTTTCCCAGCAAAAATTTTTAATTCAGAAATCTGTCAAAAAATCTCTCTCAACTCGATCTCTTTTACTGCACAATTTTGTTATCGAACAGCATTCAGTAAAAATTTTACGAATTTGTACCAATTTTTTTTTGTGTTATCGTACAGACCTATTAATGTTTATTTATAATAGCATTGTTCCCGTACTTTTTAATAGTAAAACCCGTAAAAGAGAGAAAAATTGTTCTCACACAAAAGTTTTTTAAAAAAGTTCGGTAACGCAAAAATGGAAAAAACGTCAAATAAGCTGGAACAAATATCAAAGTTGGCGTAACAGCCAATCAGACGCCGGCATCCATGTTACTATTTTTTCACGCTCAAATTTCTAAAGAGAGCGTCATTCGGCGATATTTTTGTTTTAAGAGAAGTGAACATTTTACAATTTTTTTGTGAACGGCAACGGGTTTTCGGGTAAAATGTGTAAAATTTGTAAAAACTTTTCAGTTCTGGAACAAAGCTAATAGATTGATATAGTGAAAGTGAGAAATCTCCCACAAGTGAAAATGTATAATTGTATATGTTTCGGCGAGTTTCCCCTACCAATATTTATCTCTGTCAAATCGTTTCGAGTTGTTTTCTAACATTTAGTTTTACCGAGAATGTCCATAATTAAGTTTACAGAGATATTTGAACTCATCAATTTTGACTAGAAAATAACAATTTGCTAAATATTTTAATTACACGTTACATGGGAAATTAGAAGATTTAAAAAGCTGTTTACATTAAATTATGTTTTGAGAAAATTAATGATTTTCCATAGGTATAAATAATAGTCTGCATATTTTGGAAGAAAACATTTACAAAATTTACAACGAAAGCGAAACGTTTAAACATTTTTGGTTAATTATTAACTTTTTCTAAACTTATTCCATAGGATTAATATTCATTACACCATTTTCACATATAATAATATATAATATATAGTTGTAATTTGATTATTTAATTTGAAATTTCAATTTATGTTAGAATTATTTCATTTGTAATTTAAGAATTTCAATTGAAATTCGAATTATTTCATTTGTAATTCGAATTCTTACATTTACATAATTCGAATTTCAAATGAAAAAATTACAAATGGAAATATTCGAATTACAAATGAAATAATTAGAATTTCAACTGGAATTCTCAAATAACATATGAAATAATTCGAAATTCAATTGTAATTCTAAAATTACAAGTGAATTGTTTCGAATTACAACTGAAAATATTCGAATTACATGTGGAAATGTTGTAGAATGCTCCATATTATTATAAAATTATATTATAAAATTGTAAATATATAAAAATATATATTGTAGAAGCAACCATATATTTTGTGTTATTATGATGTCGATACAAAATATATGGTTGCCTTTAAAATATATATTTTAAAATATTCGGGTATGTTCTGAGATACACTTCACCTCTCACTTCACGCCTCAAGCATTTTGTTCACCCCATTTTCGCTTATTTTTCGAGTATTTTATGGACGGACTAGGGTGTACTTTTCTTTTATAATACTATAATGAATCTTTGCCTCAAGAAATTCGCACAAAATAGGAGTAAATGGGGTGAAGAAAATGCTTGAAGCGTGAAGTGAGAAGTAAAGTGTGTCTCATAACATACCCGATCTATTACTTTATTCCTTTAACTTCCACAGGAACATAGCACGATACAATAACCGTTTTCAATCTCACCCGGAGCTATTTATCCAAGTTGATCATTTCGGCTTCTGTGGAACCTCTGAAAGGTTTCTTTGGTCTTCCAACTCAATTTCCTTCTCGGATGAACGTATGGATTCCAGCGTAGAGCTTGTTTTGCGATATTGTTGTCATTGCAGCATTTGTGTTTTCGGATTAAGATCCAACACCCAACTGATTTGCTTGACGTAAGAGTTCTGTGTTTGTTATTACACGCGGCCAAAATATGCATAGAATCCGGCGAAGATAGCGGTTTATGAAAACTTGTAAACGTTCATGTCATGTCAAAAACGATGCGGATCAAGAAAGCCAGCCTACGAGGCTTATGTACCGAGGCCTTAAGGGTCTTTTCTTTAATTCAATAAACTGAAGCACTTTTTTAATAACTGAAGACGCGCGTATACATAATATAGAGCAGAATCGACCTTAAGGCCAGAACAGAATCAATCGTCGCTTGCTTTCCAAATGTCAAATTATAAAGGAATGCCAGAGCCTCCTAAAGGAGAACGCAGGCGGATTTGCAAAGATGCTCTGACATTCCTTTATAATTTGACATTTGGGAAAGCAAGCGACGATTGATTCTGTTCTGGCCTTTAGATCTTTTTCTGTGAAAAATGTTGGGAAAATCTAAAATCGATCATGAAAAATCAAGCTGTCGATTTGCTTTTGTAATCAAAAAACCAATTCTATTTCTAAACTTTCCAACCCTAAGCTAAGTCGAAACTACTGTAATATGTATAACAAAAGTCCTTTACAAAATCCAGATCTTTAAGATGCTGTTAGATCACCTATTCCATTCCTCTTTTCTCCCATGACATTTGATGTAAATATTTCGGTTTTTATCACGTGTCCGCCACACCATATCAGTGACATAAAATTTGATTGGGCAGTAGTCGCTTCTGAGATATTTATGAGAAATAGTATTAGTTTTGACACCGTTTCAAATGCGATCATGAAAAGTATATGAAAATTCCATGGCATTGACTGTGCCAACACCAACCAGTAACTAAAAATTATCTATGGAAACCTTTTAAGCCAGATTCCAATGTACACCAAATCTTGACACATGAATCATTAATTATATGATGGACGCATCAATGTTGATTTTATTACAAATGTCTTATCTTTCCAAAACCTTCCCAACTATATCTAGCACATTCTTCTCCCAACTATTAACCTAAAGTACTTTACCTACCCACCCAAAAACCAATAAAAATACTTACATGAACAAATGAATGAAAGCTTTTATTACATTTGACCATGTACCGTTATCAAAACCAATATTGATAATAAATATTACAAATTTTGTTGTTGGTTCAAAAATTATTTAATATTGACAAGAAAACATTCCACAAACTAAAAATGCCAATGTGATAGCAGTCGTCCGTCTGCTAGCTAGCTGGCATACTCCATTGTACATAACACCCCATCATAAAATAATAAGCAAAGAAAATAAAAATTTCAGAAGTATGTCAGGGCGTATAAAACAAATGAAGCTTACTATTTGGGTGGAGGCCATAATACCTGGCGTGGCGGCGCGGTCATGATGTTTTAGATGTTAAGTCATTCAATCAGCCATTCAATCAAAGCAAGCAAGAATGCAGTTTGTGTTACAAAGCTTGTTTGTAATCAAAAACCAAAGAAGAACCATAGAAAATTAATAATAAAGAAAAAGAAATTTTCCATAAGAAATCTCAAGATAAAAGAGATTTTCTTCGCTAATAAGAGGCTCCATAGGTAATCTACAAAACAACGGGTGATGTTGATTGAATAATGTTGCCCGAGCTTAAGAGGGTGATGCTGGGCGTCAATGATTCATCGTTTAGCGCTCACTTTTATTTAGGAATTAAGAAACACAGAAAACAATAATTGATGATGCTGATGATAAATACAACAGGAATTTCCTGAGAATCTGAAGAGAGTAACCCCAACCACATGATAGGAGAAATTATAAGTAAACCCCACAAAAATAACAACTTGAAATCTTGTTTGACAAGTTGTTTTTATAAAAACAATAACAACCACGCCACAATAATCATGTGTGACGTTTATATAAGCCATGATTTCAGAGACCTAAGGAATTCCTCCTCATATTCACCAACAAAAAATCGTGATATGTTTTGTTAATAATAACAATGAGTGAAAAAAAAACAAACAAAACGAATCCATTCCATAACGAATTACAAGCTTGTTTTCTGTTTCATTTCATTTGCTGGGTGTGATTTTAATTATTTTTTCAAATTCAAGTGTGTAAATTATAGAAACTATAAACAATTTTTTATTGGTTTCTAGATACCTATGTATCGACATGACTACGTGAGAATTGGGCTACTGTTTGGATTTGTGAATCATGAATTTATATGAGAACCAATAATCCAGGAAAAACCTTATTAACAATCTATGCTCATGAAAATTAGTATCCCCATATTTGGTTTCCATAAACCCACCATAATTTGTAGTATATTTTCATATGCGACATTCCTCTATAATTTTGGGCCTATGTAGGGTCTTCCTTTTTGAATATTGGGTAAATAATACGCTTATAAATGGTAAATCTGGTTTACCAAGGTTGTAAATCCTGTAGCAAGACTGAGCGATTTCCTGCAGCAGTTATTTCGGGGCATGTTTATACAGCTCGTTTGGTATACGGTCTTCAGCAGGAGTTTTATGTTTTGCCTTTCTTAGAACCCTATTTAATTCTCTTATTTCAATTGGCCGTTTGTCAAGGTAGTTGTCAACCTGTAAGTTAGCCGCATATCAGATATCTGGTGGGTTTGGGGAGGGGTTTAACTTTAAATGCAAATATGTCAAGTTTATTAGTGTCATCCATTGATTTTCCCGTTAAATGTTCTTGTTTTGTAAAATTGCAAATTTCATCTAATGTCCTTAGTTTTTTTTAACTCTATTTCCATTTTTTAGCGTTACTTCCACGGTTGTCATATATAGAATCCACCCAGCAGAATCACCTTCGGGATGGTATTGTCAATTGTATTATTGTCGTCCATTGAATTTTCCGTTAAATGTTCTAATTTTAAAAATGTGAACAAAATTGCAAATTCCATTTAATGTATTTTTTTTAACTCACATTCCCATTTTTTAGTGTTACTTCCACTGTCGGCAAATTTAGAATCCACACCATTTACCTAAATTAACATAATTTGATGGGTTCATTAGTAACATTTTCATGTTGTTGTTGAAACATTTAAATCCAAAATAATTACTAGGTCGGACTCACTACCTAATGATTATCTCCCAAATAAAATTAAATGCAAAGAGAGATTTGAAGATTATGAGACGGATGGATGGATGGCTATACAAGATTTTACTCGAGCAACAATTTTATTGTTTTTCTTAAATATTCTGGAAAATAAAATTCAAATTATATGGTCATTTTTAAATGTCAACAATTATTTTGTTGTCATTAAATTCTATTTTGTTTTACTGCCAACGCTCTATGGCTATTTAAAGAAGACAAAGCTTTGTTTTTGAGATGCATAGAAGAAGCATCATTTTTTAAAAGGAGATTTAACTAAATCAAAATTGTCCAGTACTTGGTTGTCTTGGCCATAAAATATTTGTGGTTGATACATTTCCATTGTCGTGTTTTTTATGGTTAGAAAATAAAAATATCGATTAACAAAACCACTTTGTTTCTAAGGATAGACACAGATTGTCTTGGTGAATCATTTCATGACCACATTGTGTCACATCTTTTTGCCAAGATGACAAAGGAAAGCAACACAACACAAGTGTTTCTGGTTTCTCATGATTCATTCCTTCCAGTAGCAGCACATAAAATGTACTACTACCGTAAAGGTTGTAATTCTTGAGAATTTCTAGAGATTGTAAATTGTTTGTAAACGATAGCCTTGTTTTGAAATTGAAATGCAATTGATATTCTAAACACTTATTGGTTTCAAATGTCACAAACATACTTCTGAATACTTTTTCCACCATATTTGGAGTAAAAGTTGCTTGTCTTAGCAGTAGTGGCATTTGCTACCATTCCCATTGTTTTTAGAAAAAAAAGAACACTTTTTTATGGCCATAATTATTGTTAATTTCTTATTGTGTAACGGTTTTGCCATAAAAGTCATAGCCAAGAAAGAAGTTAATGCTATTGACACAGTTTTTATGTATACATTTCAACGAAGAATGTTTTGTGAAATGGAAAACATGCTGAAAATGTCTAGACTCTAATGCCATATATAGAACCGTCAAGATATTTAAATTATTTATTATGTTTTAGGGCTTCGTTTGTTTTGTTTCCTTGAGGTTATCAAGATTTCTTTTTTAATAATAATAACAAATGAAAATAAAGAAATGTGAAAGAAGGTTCCACTTCCTCACTTGAATTTTCCAATTATTTTCAATTTCATTTAAGCCAGCTTGTGACAAACACTCATTGGTATATTAAAATTCATAACATACTTTTTGCCATTTGTGTTTGGTTTTAGTCTTTGTTGTTATTGTTTTATGTTCAATTTCCTAATACATTTTTGGTTTGTGTTTATTTGACATTGTATTGATTTATGGTTAAATATGCTATTGCCATTTTTACGTATGTATGTTTGTTTGTATGTTAACAAAGTGTTTATGGCTGGCTGGTTTGTCGTTTTGTGTTTTTTATAAAAAAAATTGCTGATGTATTCATTTAGGTTTTATATTCATCCATTTTTCGCGGTTAGCAATTAATTTGTTATAGCCAAATATTTGCTTAAATGCTCATAATTTTATGTTTGCCATTTTTTACAAAATCCTTATCTATTTGTCAAATATAAATCATTTGTTTTTAATTGAAATTTGAAAATACATATTGAAAATAACATTCGTAGTAAAGCCATAAAATCCATACAATAAATCGGAAATTTACAAAATAAAAACAAAACCAGACACAAATTACAAAATAAATATTGGCAATTTTAAAGCAATAATGTAGATTGCATTTTAAATGAAAAATGCACAATTGTTAGTCTTTTTTTTAAAATAAATGCATCACTTAAAGTAATTAGTTTTCATATTTACAATACTTTCTAGTAGAATGGGGAAAGCATTGCAATTTTAGACAAAAAAAAAATGTTATTTTAACTAAATATTTTAACATATTTACTAAGTTACGTTACTTACGTAGGCATACGTTACGTTTACGATCAAATAATGTTCACCAAATAACGAGCATCACCGACAAGAAATACGAAAAGTGATCATGAGAGAGAAATGCATAATCTCGGTGATGCCAATATGGCGATTTTTCGCTAGTAGTGGAGACGTCATATAAGGGAGTAAACTAATGCCACATTTACATCGACACTCGTTATTGCGATTATTGTTTTATTAGATGCGAGTTCTGATATATTTTTTATGCAAATCAAGATACATACCGTTTCTCCTGATAAACACCTATTGTAAAAACCCCTTATACCCCGTTTGCACTTAACCGGATTTAATAAACCCATTGGGTTTCAAATGTCAATTCCATAACGCAAACGTAAAATAAATCTTCATAAAGAAGGCAAAAACCCTAATGCTAACGCCGTTTTAAGGATTTAAAAATGGTTTTGGCAACTTTGAACGGTTATAACGAGTAATTGACATTGAAGAAAAGATCATTAGCTCTGTTCCTTTACGTGCAAAAATCTTCAAATTTTACAACTTTTTACTCGAAAAGCGTTCCTTTACTTCAGACACCATACAATTCATATGGAAGTAGATTACAACTTTTGCCAGTTTTACCATTTTCAAAAGTAAAGGAACAGACCAATTGATAGGATAACATACGGTTAGTGATGTCAATTTGGCGATTTTTTATTGGTTTGAGAAATGACAAAGATAACAAAACAGAGATATATTTGTGGTGTTGCCAACCCTAAAAGTTTAGAAAAAATGTATACAAAGGAGAGGGAAGACAATCGCTCGGCCTGTTGCAGACCTGAAATATCAACTAATGCTAGGTTTACATTTACGAAATCCACTCGATTTCAACTGTCAATTCCATTGCTCAAACGTCAAATGAAATCTCATCTGAAATCCATTGGATTTCATTTCAATGGAATTGACAGTTGAAATCAGGTGGATTTCGTAAATGTAAACCAAGCTTAATGCTTAATATGTATTTTTTGGATTTCATAAATGAAAAATATCGTAGTAAAAAAATTTATGTTCTGGAAAAAATATGACAAATGTTCACTGTTTGATTAGGCCGCTATCAGACCATCTGATTTTTCACATGTATGACATCAGCTGTTCTGTATATTAGTATACCCAAAGTTACAACATACATGTGAAAAAGCAGATGGTCTGATGGCGGCCTTATGGGTACTTTACACGATATGTTTTTTACATATGAGTTGTCACTTCTCCCATACAAAATGTATATGCAAAGTGACAGCTCATTTGTAAAAAACACATCGTGTAAAGTACCCATTAACAAGACAACACATATGTAATAAACTAAAGCTACGTTTACATACATATGTGATCATTATCATAACTTTGACTTGATTTTCATGGATTTTATGTGAATTATACATCTAGAGTAAATATCGCCGTTGCTACTTAAGGGAGAAAGTGAAAAAATTCTCGGGGAATTGCCTTCATGATAACCCCCATTGCTAACATCCAAACACTGGAAAAATACATTGAAAAAATTATTGACAGTAATGCCAATTTTGCGTTTTCCATGCGAAAATGACAAAAATTGATATTTTAAGGGAGTTGTCGGCTTAAGTGTGGAAATGTAAGTACCACGTCACACAATTGTAAATTCAACACATTTCACAAAATAATCCAACAAATTAAAGAAAAGCCAAAACTATGGACTATAAAAGTCTTCTTCGTCGCAATAAAAACCTTTTAGAATTTCTTCATTTTCATATTATGCTAATTTTAAGACAAAGGGCGTTAGACTTTTGGCCATGGCTAACATTGTTAACCCCCCACATCTATGAATAAAACATAAAAAATGTGGTTTACCTCCCAAATACAATTCTAGAATTTATTGAAACTAGAAAATTACAACTTTTGTTTTTCCCACTTTTTTTATATTGCCTTACAACAATGTTGCCCCTAATGGAATTAGTACACGATACAACAAATAATTTACAATATGAAAAAAACCAAGCAAGAAGTTATTATTGGTGGCTACCGTAAAGAATCGCCGCATACCATAATACAAAAATTAATTAAAATTCAATACATGTCGCCATTTACTTGTACAGCAGAAGCAGCTACAAACAACAATGGGAAGCCAATGTCTTGCCTTTATAAATTATTTTTGTGTTCCTATAGAAAAAGCCAATACATTTTTTTTGGCTACAATACTCAAGTATTATATTGGTTGAAACTGGCACAAATAGCTTGGAAACATAAACCACCGCAGAATGAAGGAAGAAAAAAACATTTACAAATGTACATATTATTGGATTAGCTTTTGTATTGTTAAAATAAAAATGTTCAGACATGGTTGGGAGAAACTTTGAAATAGAATGAATGGGATAGCTGAGTGAGTAGCTTTTGATAGTTGCGATTTAAAATCATGAATTGCCTCAAATTTATTTAACCATAATTGAATGGTCCATTTATGTAGCCTCGCCTATCCCCTCATAGTTGGCTTGCATTTCGATTTGTATTATGTGTATTAACTAAAGCTTGTGTGTTTGGTTGCTGCTTCAATGAGCGGTTGGTTCAGCAGCAGCGGCGGTCAGAGGTTAAAAGCAAAGCCCACAATTTAATTATGATGAGCACTTTAGAATTGTTCGTGTCTGTTGCTGCCGCTTGGCTAAATTGTTTGTGGCAACAAATATTACTTTTAATTAAATTATAATATTCTGGTGGGTAAAAATAGCCAAACAAGTAAATTAGGGATTCACAAATTGGATATTTTATAAACATCACTTACATTGGGAGGAAATTTCTTATAGAAATATTAAAATTTCCTAGGGATATTTTGTTTTTAATGTTATTAGTAATTTTCTTGGTTGCCAAATTCTGTATTTGACATACCTATTATTGTTGCTCACAAAAAATTCAATACTCGAAGCTCAGAGAATCTATATTTAATTATGGATTTAAAGTGGTCTGAAATAATGGCCATAACCACTGAAAAAATTCCAAAATGACACAACAACAAGGAGTGTTTTTACTCAATATTTATACTTTTTTTTTTTGTTTTGTAATTTTATAGTTATTGTAATTTAATGAAAATTGTCTTATTCATCCGTATACTGCTACTAGTACTGCCCCCGCTGCTGTTGCTTGTGTTTTTTGTTATTTGAATTTTATTTATATGCAAATTATTTTCTATCTATCTTTGTCAACAATGTTTGTTTTTGTGTTAGCATTTAATATTGACCAATATTTTTAAATACTATTCAATAATACAATAGACGTCTAATATTGAGATAAAAAATATCGTTTTTAGTGATCTATGAGTTTTAGTTTTTTTCTTTTAAATTAAAACAGTTTCTATGAATAGAAGATGATAATTGTGAAAAAAAATGATTTGTTTATCACATTTGTTTCAAGGATTTGTTGTTATATTCACAGAGAAAATTTGCATATACCAAAGATTAGTAAAATATATATTCAAAGTGCTTTTGTTCAAACAGATGTGGTAATATTGGCTTAGGTTAGTAACCTTATGATTTAATATTGGGCACATTGATTTTCTTTCATTGAGTTCTCAGACCGCTAGACAGATCTATTGATCTAAAATGATGCATTAATATTCTTTTTAAACCACTTAAGTAGACTCAAACGACATGTATACTAATAGGCATTATCATGATAAATGCCTGTTCGATAACTTCAACAAGTTCTTGCAACTACTTGCAGGTACTTTTCATTTCTCTTTTACTGAACAAGTTTGTTATCGAACAGCATTCTGTAAAAATACCTATATATTGTGTGAAAATGACAACTTAAATCCACAGGAATTACTGAATCAAGGCTAGTCTAGTAAGTCCCGGGCCACACTAAGAGTAATTTCACTGAAACTTTGACATGAAAGTAAAGGAAAATGTAAAATAAAACGGTCTGTTTATTTCATACGAATGTTGCAACAAAGCAAAATTGCAGAACACGTGAAACCGTGTATACTAGTTTCTCGAAATTATACATTTTTCCCAAAAAATGCAAAGTTTCATGTCAAAATTTCATTGAAATTACTCTAGTGTGGCCCGGGACTAACATTTATGATTTAAAATTTATTGAGTTCTTAAACTGCTACACAAATCTATTGATCTACAATGAGGAATTAGTTTTCTTGTAAAACCCCTTAATTCGACTTAGACTATATGTATACATGATATATATTATCATGAAAATCTCGATTTATTTTACCTCATACTTTATTTGGACTATATACTTATACGCTGATTTATTTTACACTGGCATCTAAATCAGTTTTTTTATTAAATGCCTCATTTATTTCTCTGATATTCAACGGAATTTAACAATTTAAATGACGTGTTTTATTAAAATATGTTTGATGAAATTGCGCCGGTTTCTGTTGTTTGACAACCGCATTTGTTGTGTTGTTTTGTTTTTTAATGAAAATATTGTTATTATTTACTATTCTCACATATACTGGAAAATTTAAATTGGCTTCCATAATGAAAAAGTGTGATTTTTATATATTTTTTAATATAAAAATAAAAAATATTACAATTTTTTCTTTTATCTTCATTTAAAGTAACATTTTCACACTTAGCAACACTGTTTTTATTCCCACTCTCTCGGAAATAACCAAATACCTACACGGTAGTAATTGGTAATCACCTAAGTAGTCTCTCTCGCTCTCACAACAATCATTTGACAACTACCCAATCATTTTATAACGAAAAATTTATCGACGCGAACAACTTGTAAAACAGCTGCTAGGGTTGTTGCTAATTTTTAACAACAAAAAAGAATAAAACACGAAATATACGGAAAATAATACAAATTATTTATAAGATAAATAGAATTTAATGTATTTTTGTAAAGAGTGTTTGTGTGTGAAGAAGATAGCTCGTAAAAGAAAAACACCGAAATCCACGAAAGCAACAGATCAAACAACAACGCCCCTCTTCTTGATCAATTTCTTGTGTTGGAGTGGAGAAACAAAACCAACGAAATAAATACAGGAGGGAAAAATACGAAAATTACAATATTTTAAAAACAGAAATCATGTTTAAATGATTTCTTCATATGGCAAACATTACAAAGAAAGCAACAAAAAGAAATATAAAAAAAATATATATTTGCCAGAGTGTTTTATTTTTTGCGTATTACTCGTTTTCTCAATTGTTTGACAGTGCGAGAGAGAACCCACGAATTGTTAAGCTCTTTGGTTGTAAAACAAAAAACAACACTCAACGAAAATATTGGCTGGCTGGAACTTGTTGCTTGCTTCATTCAGTATTTAGTATTTTTACGTGAAGCTATAAACGTTTTTTCCTTTGGTTTTCGCGTTTTGCTAACGTTCGCAGCCAACTCTCGCACACACACGGGCGCACAAAAAAAACTGGTGGCTGTTTGACCGGATAAAGCTGACCTTTAATTTTTTGGTGGATATTTCCAAAGAAAAATCATTTTGGATGTTAATAATAAGGCGTTTGCGGAGCTGAATAAGGGATTTTCTCGATTTTAAACACACAAAGAATGTGAGTAGACAAAGAATTGTGTGCCAGGAAGGAACGGGGATGGGGTGGATGTTCAATGATCATGGTTTATGAGATCACCACCCATCACTTGATTTTGGAATACTTTTTAACAAACAAAAAGAAAACGAAAACTACATACCCTTCGTAAACTGTCTGGGATTGTTTAACAAAAGAAAAGTACAATGAAAAAATTTCACTTTATTACTTCACACTACTGTTTGGCTTGCTGCTTAAAATAATGTCATAATTTCCAAGTGGTTGTGTGTATGTGTGTTGGTATTTGTTTGATAATTCCATAAAAATAAACACAGACTCTCTCTCAATCGATTATTGGAGAGCAATGAGAAATTATTATAGTGTGTTGTGGTGTTAAAAGAAAATAACAAAACCCAGCGACCATTACAAACATGCTGATGTTTTATTTTAATTATCCAAAAATTAGTAATAAAACAATCTATACAATTTTATTTTTTCATGTGATCGTGCCGCAAAGAGAAACCGATGAAACAACTTTAGTGACAGTGTTGTATTTCTGCCCTTGTCACTTTTTTTGCAAACAGTAATGCCAACTTCCCATAAGGGAAAAACGTCATAAAAACTCCAGTAGTTTCTTGGGGTCAAAAAAAATTACAATTGCAGTAATCTTAATTAAATTTTATTGTTATCAATAGACATTTTTCGCTTTCTTTGCAAAAAAAAAAAAAAGAAAAATGTCAAACATAGCAAGGCTGGCTGGCAATAAAGATAAACGTTTTGTTATCTTGAAATATTTTTTTTTTTCGCTACGTCAGGTTGTTGTTAATTATCTCTCATTAAAAAAGTAGAGTGCGATAAGAAAAACCATCATAAATATACAATGCGGTTTGGCTAAATTCCAAACATGACTACTAAAACGCAAGTGGTTTTTCCATTTATCTTCCATTTTTTTTAGTTTGCATACTTACTTTCGATGTTGTGGTAGTTTGTTTTTTTTTTTATTAGCTAGCTCAAGCTTAGGGTAGACAATTTGTGTCCATTTTATAAATACACATTGAGCTTTTTTTAATTGTTAATAATTGTTCATGTAATCTAGTTTTTAATTACATTTTTTATCTTGCTTTTGATGGCATACATTGAGCTGTATTTTGTTTAAAGGTCATTCATTCAAAGGTTGTTGTATACTCGCACATAATTATGTAGGAAGATTTGTGGGCCATTCAATGTCAATCTTTGATTTATTGTTAATAAAAACTGTTTATAGGTTATTTACTTTGGCATATATTCTTAAGATTTTCTCGAAAATTTTTTGCGTAGAATTATTTCATCACTTTTTCCGTTTTTTATCTTTCAATATTATTGATGTTTATTTTGCAAAGTGTTAATATAACCAGTCCATGGAAATTTTGAACTGACAAGGTGTGAATGAGTTGATTGGAAATTAGCTTATAGAAGATATATATAGACTCGCGTGGCATATATTTTATATGCATTTCAACCATATCTATCTGTAATTTATGTTGTCATTTTATATGCCAAATTAATGACACCTTTCATTTACACCTGTGTTTGACAGAGCCCTTTTCAATTTCTCTGCGTGATACTGCTTATGTTCCTCATTAATTTGAAATTATTATTTCGTTTTCCTGCAAAATATGGGTACGGGTGAAAAATATATTTAAAAAAAAGTTTTATTAATTGTTTTTTACTTTCACACCGAATCATGGCCCTAAATATATAATTCTTTGGCCCTCAAAACAAAATATAAAAAATATACTAACAAACAAAAAAACACACACAGTCTATAAATTTTGCTTGGCTAGTTCAAATGGCATATACGAGTACGTAGCTATTCCGTCACCTGAAACATTTGTATGTCTGATTATCACTTTCCTCTCCAAACACTACTATTTTATCTTGTCAACACCTAAGGCATTTGTTTTTGTTTCTTCTCTACGTCAAATCGCATTTACTCAATATTTTCATATGGCATCGCATCGCTGGGACAAAAAATAGTCAGCAGAACAACAATTGTGACTCATTCATGCATCATTTCATTTAGCCAAGTTGAAATACAATAAAATAAAATTCTCTTTGCTGGGCGATCATACAATGGCATTCAGTTTTCGTTTACAATTCCAAAATGACAAATATTGACGCTCCTACAGTTTTATAATTGTTTAAAATTTTACACATACCAACACTCAACCACTCGCCCGCCCAGTAACAATAATAAATTCTCGGCTTTTTTGTTTGTATTTAAATTTAAATCAGATATTAACAAAAACTATGTGAACAATTCAATTCACCAGAACAGCTAATTCAGCATGAGTAATTCGTCACTTTGGGCAAACAAACAAAACGAAAATAAACAATGAAATATACAACATGGCCAATCGGTGTGGAGGAGGGCTGCTGTCCATCAGGCCATTCCCCTCCATTCAGTGGAACAGCATACAATTATGTTCCAATTTTTAGCCATAATTGCCTGGCCATTACATTGAACTTTCCCAATACTCATCACTTTAACGGACGGAAATGGTTCCGGTGAAATTTGCAGCCAAACCATTTTATTTTTCTTTTCTTTTTTACCCAGCAAACGTTTTCTTTTTGTTAAAGCAATTCCAACCTTGAAGGCACAATTCAAAACTTATTATTCAATTTAAAGAAAATCCAATCAAATGAAATTTTAATTTTTACAGTTATTTGTGTGTGTTGTGGATTCGTCGTCGTCGTAATACCAACTTGTACCTTTAAACATGGACACAAATTATGGTGTTACCTATGGCGTTGAATTGGCACCGCTAAAGCCAACGGATAATGCAAATGATAATTCCAACAACAACCAGCAACAGCAGCAGGAAGAGGAAAATGAAACCACCACCAACTCCCCACCCACAACACCCAAAACAAACACAACAACAAGATATCTAACAACTGCCAATTCAACAGCAATCAAACCCTTACCAGCCTCCGATACTGAAGACAGCCCTCGCACACCTTCACCCACCAATTCACAAAATCCTCGACCCTCTACCTCTCGACAATTGTTTAAGGAAGCCGCAATTGCCCATGGAGGTCAAGAGACCAATTCATTGCTGCAACATGAAATCACTCAACAACAGAAATTTAAAAGTGCTGCCTCCACACTGGACAAAAGCATATCCCGCAATCCATCCACAGTGGCCAAGCATGAAAAGAAAATTGGCCATCGTCGTGTCGACGAGGAAGGTGAAGTTACTTACAAGAAAATTCAGAGTAAACAAATTATGGGTTCCATTCAACTGGGCATACAACATACGGTGGGCAGTTTAGCATCAAAGCCTAAACGTGATTTGCTTATGAATGATTTCTTTGAAATGGAAACGATTTCTTTTCCCCCAGATGGCTCATCCATTACACCGGCCCATCACTATAGTGAATTCCGCTTCAAGGTGTTTGCCCCCATTGCCTTTCGTTACTTCAGGGATTTGTTTGGCATTGCACCTGATGACTTCCTAATGTCTATGTGTGCAGCCCCGCTGCGTCAACTCTCGAATCCCGGTGCCTCAGGTTCCATATTTTACCTAACCGACGATGATGAATTCATTATCAAGACTGTCCAGAAAAAGGAGTGTGAATTTTTGCAGAAACTTCTACCCGGCTACTATATGAACCTTTCGCAAAATCCTCGAACCCTGCTGCCGAAATTCTTTGGTCTCTATTGTTTCCATTACAATACGAAAAATGTTCGCCTCGTTGCCATGAACAATTTGTTACCCTCCGATATTAAAATGCATGCCAAGTATGATTTGAAAGGCTCTACATTCCGTCGTAAGGCATCAAAGGCAGAACGGCAAAAAGATAGTCCCACCTACAAGGATTTAGATTTCATGGAACATCATCCGAATGGTATATTTCTCGAAACGGATAAATATAATGCATTGATGAAGACCATACAAAGAGATTGTATGGTTCTAGAAAGTTTCCAAATAATGGATTATTCCCTGCTGGTGGGCATACATAATCTCGATTTGGCTGCAAAGGAAAAACGTGAAGAACGTATACGAAACGCTAGAGCTAAACTGCAAAAGACCGATGAAATACGAGAAGCAGCTGATGATGGTGAAAATGATGGTGCGGCTGGTACCGCCTTGAATCGTTCACGCAGTATGAATCGTCAACGTTTGGTGGCCCTGTCCACAGCCATGGAATCAATAACAGCGGATGATACACCCTTTGAAGAGGATGAAGATGTGCCGGCCGGTGGTATACCCGCACGCTCGGAAGATGATGAACGTCTTATCTTGTATATTGGCATAATTGATATTCTGCAGTCGTATCGTTTGGAAAAGAAACTCGAACACACCTTCAAGGCCATTATCTATAACGGTGATACGGTGTCAGTGTGTCGTCCATCATTCTATGCCCAACGTTTCCAAAATTTTATGGGTAAAACTGTGTTTAAGAAAACCCCAACATTTCCATTGAGGCAGTCGAAAAGGAAAACATCTACGGCTGCACTACGTACTCCTCAACGGACGCCATCGCAAAGTGCAGCCAGTGGTGTAACCGCAGCGGCATTGAGACATCCGCATTTTATGTCTGGTTCCTCAACACCACCACCAGCATTTGATGAAATTTCGGAAGAGGATGTAATTGGTGCATCAGGTTCAAGACAAAGTGGTGGTGCCGGATCGTCAGGGCATTTAAGGCATATACCTGCTCCCCAGTCGTATATGTCATCGCAACGCAGCACTGTGGGTAGTACCACAGATGATTATAGTGATGATGATGATATTGCCTCGGGCACGGGTAGCCATATGTCATCGCTGCCACGTCGTCGTCCTCAATATTTAACAAAAACTAGTGTGGAAATTACCTCAATTGGTTGTGTAGACAATCACCAGCAAGCCGATCATAAACAATCTGATGAGGGTATTGAACAAGATGTTGAGGGTAAAAAAGTGGTTAGTGCCGTCATACAAACTACACAGGAAAAGAAATACACATCGACCCTTATTGTTAATGAGGTTGTAAGATGATGTGGTAGTTATGATGTGAGAAAGAAAAATGGAATTTAGCTAAAACAAAACAAAACAATTTGCTTAGTACCACCGTCCGCGCGTTAGCACAGCAATTAGTAATATTTCTCTGCTCAGCCACTTTCTACTCCACTATGTACTACAACGATGACTACGATGCCGACTACAACTACTTATCTATGGGTTATTGAAGTTTAAAGGCGGTGGTGCTGAAATGAGTATTAAATGAAAAAAACAAAATCAAAGAAGTGCTCTTAAATATATGTTTGTAGAAACTGGCAACAACATAGCTTTAGTATTACATAACAATTTACTACTACTACTACTTCCACTACTATGTTATCCACCAAACAAACTATTACAACTGTAATTACTACAAACTAACTTTACAAGGACGTAGAATTTTTATGTTTATTTCAATATTGTTCCTCTTTCTTTTCCCCGCCTGTACTTTCTCTTGCTTTGTATTTTTTTCGTGTTTAGCATATCTATTTGTATTATTTATTTCCATGTATATTTTTTTCTGTATGTACGTACGTATCCCCACCCTCCCATAATGAAGCTGATGTACCGTACCGAGAAGCGAGAGCAGTAGGAGAAAGTATAATGATGTTGTGTAGCAGGATACATTTTTTCTGTATTATTATGTATTTTTGTTCCCATTCACTTTCAATTTAAAGCAAAACAAAATGTTATGATTTGTTGAGAATTAAACTTTTTTATGAAATATAAATATTATTTTTTCTATTAAAAAAAAAAAAAATACAAAAACTCGAACATGAACCGCTCTGCAGTATTTCTTTGTTTAAAATTAAAGCTTCGGTTTTGTTTTTTCGTTTGTTCAGAAAAATATTCTATGGATTTCATTGTCGATTAAAGCAAATAGCAAAGAATATATGTTTATTTTTATATCCTCTCGAACCACATATTTTTAAAACCATATTTAGCGCAAATTTCATTTAATTTTTTCTCTCTCTCTCTTTAGTGAATAATATTTGTGGTAACATTTATTTTCGTTTTGTTTTATAAATTTAAGTAGCATCAAATGTGGTGTTTTTTTTTATATATGAATTTGTATGTATAAATGAAAATTCAATAATTTTTAAAAACGTATTACACACAAATGCTTATTTTTTAATACTTATATTATCCTCCCCGTATAAAATGTGTATACGAAGAATTAAAGCAAATCGATATCCGAACTAATCAAATTACATACTGTGTGTATTAAATACTAATAGTTATAAATTCTATTTTAGGCTTTTTATATAGTATGTATGTATGTACAATAAAAAAAAAACGATTTAAAAATATACAACTTAGTAAAGAAATCAAATTGAGTTTTCCTGGTGGCTAAATGTAAAGCATACTTTTAGGGGTAATATTTTAAAGGGCAATATCTGGTTGTATCTGTGGTTTAAAATTTATTTAAACTTTAAATAGAAATAAGCGCATGTGTCGAAAATTGTAAATTTTTAAGGAGCAAAAAAGGGTTTTTGAGAATTTAAATTTAATTTTTCGAATTTTTTATAATTTTTTTTTTTAATTTGATAAATAATCTGCTAAAGCTTGACGATTTTTTTAAGACAGATGGTTACAAAGAAGTCTGTTCCAAAAATATACATATTTTTTCAAGGGCAAACAAACAAAACGAAAATAAACAATGAAATATTAAACATGGCCAATCGGTGTGGAGGAGGGCTGCTGTCCATCAGGTCATTCCCCTCCATTCAGTGGAACAACATAATGCATACAATTATGTTCCAATTTTTAGCTATAATTGCTTGGTCATTGCATTGAACTTTCCCAATACTCATCACTTTAACGGACGGAAATGGTTCCGGTGAAATTTGCAGCCAAACAATTTTATTTTTATTTTTTTACCCAGCAAACGTTTTCTTTTTATTAAAGCAATTCCTACCTTGAAGGCAATTTAATTCAAAATTTAATTCAAAACTTATTCAATTTCGGAAAATATACATACATATTTTTTCAAGGACGATTCAAATCCAAATTCGTTGGTTCGAACAAAATCATGTTACACTGAAAATGCAAGCATCATCCTGAAAGTACATACTGAGGCTACAAAAACCCTAATTGGAGTTTCGTGCTGTTAAATCGGGTTTGGATTTTATAGCCTCATCAAAACCGGGCTAAAACTACCCTTTTTCCAGTGATCGGGGCATTATCCCAGAAACTAATGAGAATTTTACTTCGCGGTCTTCAGCAATATTGTAGCCCTAAGGTAGAGGAATCTAGGTGTCAAACAGAAGAACTAAGAGAAACTGCAGCTAGCGCATCAAAATCAATAAAATATATCGAAGTTTACATAATTTCTGGAATTATGGTCAGTAACAGCTAAACTATTGCGAGTTGAATCAAGTAACCTTTCGCAAAATTTTTCCAAACAATGTGCTCAGCAATTCTTTAGAACTTTCTGAAACTCTAAAATACTTATTTTATGTTGATTAGGCTGCATTTCATATCATACCTTCTACAACACATATTTCAAACAGCGTTCACACAGGCTGTTTATTTTCATATTTGGAATTTCAATGCACTGTTCATATATTTACTAATTTTCCTCTGAAAACGTGCTAGAAATAGCGTGATAGAGGCATTTAATAAGAATGGAATGTTCTGAAGAGTTGTGAACTACATTCCAGCGGATATTTCTTTCAAAGAAAAGTTAGCGAAAAATGTAACAGTTTTGTAGATATGGTGCGAAATAAAGGAATTTTTATATAGTATATTATCCATTTTGAGGCAACAAATTCAGTTTTTCTGGATCCATTTTTCTCCAAAAATTTTCTTCATGCTCTTATCTACAAGTTTGCATCAGGAGTTTAAACAAGATTCGAATTTGTTTCAGAGATATTACCTTGATTTGCTCTAAAAAGTCAATATTTAGCCATGTTTAGATGAGGCCATAAAATCTTAACCCGATCTAACAGCACATAACCCAATAGGGTTTTTGTCGATTGGGTCTGTACTTTCATAAAATGCGCAGCAGAATTTGTTTGCACAAAATTACCTTGAAAATGTTGCACAGTGTTATTGTACATTTCTATTTGATATAAATAAAAAAATAAACAAAATATTAAAATATTTTTCAAAAAAAGTTTGGTAAAAATCGAAATAACTTGATTCTATTTCGAATCCTTAAAAAAATAGCTTATAAATTGTTAATTTTTCCGAAATTTTTAAAATCGTAATTTTTCATTTGTCTTTTGTTTCTATGAAAATCTAATTATTTTCAAAAATTTAAAAATTATAAATAAATAAAAAAAAATTATAAATAATATAAAATTATAAAATAATTAATAAAAATAAAAAATAAAATAAAAAAATTAGTTGAATTTAAGTTAAATTGTTTTGCCCGGATTTATTTCATAAAGAGTTTTATTTTTCTAAAATCATATTTTTTCTAAAGAAAGCTAAGAAAATGTAAATATCAAAAAAATTAAAATATTTTTCAAAAAAGTTTGGAAAAAAAATCGAAATGGAATGCAATTTCCATTTCCAATCCTTTTAAAAAATAGACCATAAATTTGAATTATCTAAATTCTTAAAATCTTATGTTTTCATTTGTCGTTTATTTCAATGAAAATATAATTATTTTCGAAAATTTAAAAATTATTTGAATTTAAGTAAATTAATTTTTTTTACCCAAAATTATTTTACAAAGGGCCATTATTACACGTCTTCTTTTACTATAGGATGGATTTGAAAACGCAAAATAAACCAATTTGGAGGAATTAAAAATATAATTTTTACAATGAAAGCTAATGCCAAGAAGGTCCTCCTTGAAATTTAATGATCACTTTTAAATTTATGTTAACCGGAACGCTAAAAATGCGTTCATAAAATACAAAAATAACAAAAGAAGACTTATACAGGGCAATCATGAATATAAATTCCGTGCGGAATTTGTTCCCATTCCCAAATTTTACAATTTTTTCTTCAATATTTATGTCCAAAAAGAGAATATTTTTGTTGATTCGGCGAGAATAATCCATAATTAAGCAATTCAAGTAGTTTTCAACGTTTTAAAATATTGACTTTAAACGAATTTTACTCTTAAAATTATCTTCCGTGCGGAAAATTCCGAGGGAAATATTCATGATTGCCCTGATAATAATGGGGGAAAGTGTTCTATTTTTCTAAAATCATATTTTTTGAGGAAAACTGACAAAATGTACATCTGCTCAAACAAATCAGTTTTGACATAAGTCGACTCATGTGTTTTCTCGAAAACCCAAGAGATTACGAATAAATTGCGGTATATTTTTTGTATGTCCATAGAGTTTAAATAAATTTAAATTTTCTGAAAAGCAGCACTAAAATGGGAAGAAAGATGAATGTTCTTTTAGTTACAGGTCATGTAACTAGGTACTGTGTTTTTGATAAATAAACAAAGTCTTATGCCAGACTATGAAAATTTTCATTAACATGAAAATGAGTTTATAGGTAATCTGAAATTATTCTTTGTGTTTAAATTCGTAACTCTCAAACCAACGCAAAGCAATGGAAATACCAAAATTTTCATATGATTTCATATACATATGTGCGTGGACGTCAATGAAAATTTAAAAGAGAATAACAAAAAATTTTCTAGTGAAAATTTTCATAGTCTGGCATAAGACAAAATTAAAAAACATTAAAAAAAAACAGAATATTTAATAGATGCCAGTGTAAATACAGTTAAACAATAATAATATTGCTTAGTCCCAATTTACATTAGGCGAGTTTACTTGCGGCAATTGTCATTTTGTAGGAGAGAGAGGTGAGGCATATGGTAACCCTTTGCCTCTCAGCACCCTCTCTCACCTTCAAACTGACAATTGCCGCAAGTAAACTCGCCTAATGTAAATTGGGACTAAGCAATATTATTATTGTTTAACTGTATTTACACTGGCATCTATTAAATAATATATGTTAAAAACAACTTATTTTATTTGCCATTATAATGTTTAATCTAAACGTGTTGTTAGTTTTGGTTTTATTTGCCTTAATGTTCAGTTTGTGGGTAACAGAGTAATTTTTTTTTGAGGGTTTCGATTCCTGTTTTTATAGAGATATCGATATGTCATTGATCATCGATGACTCTGTTATCGATATTTAGAAAAAAAGATTGCTTGCAGTGATGCCATACTTATGAACAATAGGACTGTTACAATTAACCCTTCGTTGGACACCGATATTGTTTGTCACATTCGTAACACATGAGTCTGGCCAGACCCATGTAATAAATATAAATTTTTTAGTAAACTTAATTAATATTTTCGTATAAAAAGTTGTAGAATATGTTTTAAGGATCCTAATCTTACATATATAATCGTTATTTGTCAAAACAACATACCGAAAAACACTAAATTTAATTAATTTTATCAAGTTAGTAAAAACGGACATATGCCTATGGAGTAAAAATTCGTACTTTTCTAGTCTCTATGCTCGAAAATCCTATTTATATATAATTTTAATGCACTATATTTTATTTTGGGGTATTACTCTGAATGAATAGGGTCTATTTTATAACTTTACAGCTTATTGCAGTGCAATAACGATAATATCAATAGGAAAATGAGGGCATATGTTCTAAGGATTTTCATCTAATTCATATGGAGAATCCTATATTTGAACCATTTCGCTCCACAAAAAGAGCATAAAGACTTTGTAATGGGTTTTATTTGTCCAGTTATGTGTAAAATTGTCTAAAATAAATGTGTAACCATATTTCCAATGGATTTTTTTAGGTTGTACACTGATTTCAAACCCATCTCCTACTTTTGTGACCTTTTTACGTGCAATTTTGAAGACATGGTAGGGTGAAATGCGACAAATTTCGTAAAATTGTATTCATTCTGTCAAATAATGTAGAAAAAGATCCAACTTTTAGAAAAATTTTGGAAATTTTTCAATAAAAAATAGGCGGGGTCTGGCCAGACTCATGTGTTACGAATGTGATATGTATGTCAAAAAATCCTTGTAGCTCCTTTTCTGGTGATCCTTTTGACTTCATGTTTCTTTCGTTGGAAAGCTAAGAAAATTTCATGAAGCTACCTGAAATCTCAGGTCCATAGCTTTATTTTAACCCAGTTTAAAATGTAAAATAAAATGAAAAAGGCCTGGCTAGACTCAGGTGTCCAACGGAGGGTTAAAACCATTTTAAATAAACGGCACACTTATTTCTAGGAAATATTATTTATTAGGATGGATGTAATAAACTCCTTGTATGTAATTCAATACACTGTCCTTACTAGAAAATATAAGAAAAATATTCTACATCTACACTCCTTTCAAATCAAATAAATAATACGACACCAGAATAACTCCATCCTCCTATACCATAAATGTTCTTACACACAAAATTGTATTCCTAGGAAATCACTTATCGTTCGTTATTTCTTTATATAATTAACATATTTCCATAGTTACTCATTTCTCCTCTTTTTTTCATTTGCTTACAGTGACGCGCTGCTTAGATTTCACACGAAACACACGCACACACACAATGGCATTCCAACGTAGTTACAGTAAAGTGTGGTGGGGATCAGACAATCAATATGCCACAATAAGTGGTGCTACCATGAATCCAGCCATACACCAAATGCTAACCAGCTCAAATAGTAGCAGCGGCAACTGCTTAACAAATGGCGGTTTATATTCTTACTACAGTCAAACAGCAGCACAACCACAACCACAAAAAGCCCCCCAATATCAACCATTCGGTGGCAGTACTTATCATTCCCTGGATTTGCATCAGTACAAAGCATATGGAAATTTATCACGCATTCAAGAAGTGGAAGATGAAAATAATATATCGAAATTATCTTGGGAGAAACATGACAGTCCTGGCAGTCTGAGATCACAGGTATGATGAAATTTATAGCCTTTTATGTTGTTTTACAAATTATAACAAAATCCCTCTTTTCTCCTTAGGATTCTGGTTTCTCAGATAATGAAGAATATCACAATACCCGCAGCTTAAGTGGTCGTTCCTCCAAGACCTCATCGCCCAGTAAATCACTAAGTAGTTCAAAAACAGACATGGGTTCACCATCTTCCACCCGGACAGTCGAGACACCACCCACAGTTGTAAGACGTCCAGGACGTACAGATTATTATACCTCATTGGTGAATGTGTCAAGACGTATTTCATTTCCAACTTCGCCATTGGCCAACAACAAACAGGAATTTGAAAATAATCACCGAGAAGAAGAAGACGACGAAGATGAACAGGGTCCATCTCTAATGGAAAAATTAGATAGCATGCAGTTAATGAATGAATCCCCTGTAGCTCACCCCCAAAATCTAAATGATTCCTTTAACAGCAGCCAAAGTAGCTGCGATGCCACCACCCCCATACGTGGCAACAATCCACGTATCAAGAAACGCCGTAAGGTGCAACGCAAGGCAACAGCTCCCCTAACACCCACCCAAAGACGTTGTCAAAACTATGAAGAGGAGGATCGTGAAAGTGATTTAGAAGAATCCCATAGAGTCATACCGGAATACAACAATGAAACTGTGTATTTGGGTGGAGCACCACCAACCTGTTCCACTCCTCCACCACCATACAACAATGAAACTGTGGTCTTGGGTGGCCCCTTAGATGATTCACAACACAGTCCCAACAATACCCTTAAATTTGATATGCATGGTGTATCACCACTGAGACTGCAAGATAGATTTAATGGACACACCAGCACTCCCAAAATACAAAAAGGTTTTCCAGCCGGTTGCACATTACCACCCATGATTGATTGTCACGAATATGACAATACTCTGCTGAATGGCCACAGTCCAGATGTTCAACATTGGCTTGATGATCTTCGCATGTCCTATGACCATGAAGTCATGTCTACCCTACAAACAAAATCCATTGCCCAAGAAGCCATTAAGAATCTACAAATCACAAGCAGCACCGTGGCTAAATTTATACGCCAGCTACAACAGAAGGCGCTTAGAATGCAAACTTGTTTTGAAAAAACCGAACGTTTGCTGAGTGAGGAAAATGTAACACCTCTGGAGGCTATTAATGGAGCGCTACATTTATTGGACAATATTAGCGAATTCACACACATACTAGAGCGAAGGGTTGTATTCTTTGCCGATTCCCGCATAGAACGCAGACGTTTTGAAGATTACCTGGATCAAATACGCATGGTCCACAAGGATACCCGTTACTCTTTGGAAAATCATCATTACATCAATCTTGAATCTTTGCTAGAAGATTTACAAGTTTTGAAACGTATTTTGTTGATGAGTGTGCGACAAGTTTATGAAAAATTAGTGAGGAATCTAATGCAAAGCATTGAAAATAGCCGTTGCGATTTGATGCTCAAGGCCAATTTAAACATGGTGGCCACCTTAATGAACATTGATTATGATGGCTTTGCTTCGCTCATTGATGCCTTTGTACAAACTGAAGCAGTGCGCACTTTATTGGTGGTCTGTTTGGATAACAAGCTGAGTTCGGTCAGAGCCCAGGCCCTGAGGACCTTGGCTACCATTTGTTGTGCTCCGGAACCTATATTCCAGTTAGGTCATTGCGGAGGCATAGAAGTGATCAGAGATATTTTACAAATTGAGGGAGACAACAACAAGAAATCCAAAGAACCAGAGGTGAAGCGTAGTGATTTGGAAAGAAGGGAGGCGGTATCGTTGTTGACACAAATTACAGCTGCTTGGCATGGTCCCGAACATCGTGTGGATGGCCTCAAAGATTGTGTGGAAACGGTGGTTGAAGGTCTAACACGTTTGCTGGTCTTTACGGAATGCCCCCAGACATTGCTGCTGTGTGCAGCTGCTTTGAATAATTTATCGCGTATGGAAATTACTTCCCACTATTCGATAATGTCTCATGAAACAATTTATAAGCTAGTTGAGACCATGGAGCGACGAGATGAAGGCATAACTGTGTTTCTTTATGTAAGTATTTCATACTACTATCGAAAGTTATATTCTATTCAAGAAAAAGTTTAAGTCCATCTTTGTATAGTTTTGATTTGTTGAAAAAAGTTGCTTTGAAACATTTTTCAAAAATTGCAATTTTATTGAAAGCATTATTTTTTATTCTCCATTTACATATGCATCGCTCGCATACATTCAAAGTCAGTAATATTTTCTCATGTCCGACATCCTTCGATAAATGCAAAGGCTAAAGTTAACCAACTCAATCGTGTTTGAAATTTCAAGGTTCACTCGATAGAGCAAGTATCTGTTACAAGCAAAAAAACAAAAGCTGAAAACTCATAAAATTTATTTCTACATTTGTAAAACAATATTTCTTCCATCTTTGGCACGTTCCTTACCAGTGTTTCACAGCTCCAAGCACGCTCGTCGAGCTTGTCGAGAAGATAGTTAAAATTGAATTTTTCTTCAACTTGTATGAAACATACGCCAACAGCAGCATAGTAGATATGAAGATGGACTTTCAACATTTTACACCCACACTCACAAAAAAACACCCTTAGCTTCATTCATCCAGTAGTCTATATGTTCTGCTTTTTATTGATATAGCCCCTTGTAATGGTTACTAACTTATTTTTCTTTATCTTCTTCTTCATCTTACAGGAACAAATCGTTGCCATGCTCTACAATATGTCATTGAATAAGAAATGCCACAGCCATTTGGCCAATGCTAATATCGTGAATTTCATCACGTACGCATACCAAACGGAATTCTATAAAATCTACAGCACACGTGGCGAAAGCGAAGCCCAACAACGTTGTATCAAAACAATTTTGCATACATTGACACGTCTGGCCCAGGATTCGGTGTTGGGCATGGAATTGCTCACACAACAGAATCATATGCCATCAGCTTTCTTCTTTAGCCTGACACCGAACACCACCACAAACAACGGCGCTGGGTCGGATAGTCAGCGTACACCTGAATTCTATCAGCAGCAACAAATGCTACCGTTGGATATCAGTGCCAGCAGGGATATTTCATTTCTAGCCCGTCAAATATCACAACACGAGCAGCAGCGGCATCATCATCAATATCAAGGGTTCAAGGAAAACAATGAACTTAGCATGGAAGCTAAGGAAAAAGGAGACAATACTTTAAAAATGCAACTACAGCGCCAAGAAAGTTATGTGTAAATACCTGCAAGTAGGTGTGTAAAAAAGGAAGCCGAAAGTAAAGGCCCATACCTTAGTTTATGAACAAAGTGCAGTTCTGCTTCATCTTCTAAGTCAAGTGCTTCTCCTAAGCAACCAACCAACAATAGAAGAATGCCTAAGATTTTGTTTGGTAAACATAACACGCCGCCACAAAGGGCAACGACAACGAACGACAGTGTACCCAGCAGCCGGGTAGAGATGTCACGTGTGCAGGACAGCCACGTTTAAGCTGTTCTCAGTTAAACGTGCACAAAAAAGTCATACAGGAACATTAAAATATAGGCGATGTACATTTTATTGTTTCTAGCCGACAGCCAACCAGGCTGGAGGCCAACAAAAAACAATAAAGCACCTTCTGCATGCGCTTAAAGTTCAATTACATCTAAAATGGAAAAAGTTTATTACAAAGTCTCTCTAGATTTACGTATAAGTAATCATTAAAGAAATAAATAATGCTTAAAGCCAGGTTACATATGAAAATGTATCAAAAGGAATTTATCAATTTATTGCTCTACAATAAATTGGATTAAGTTCCATATCAAATAATGCATAAATTAAGAAAAAAACAAACAAATAATTTTTGAAAAAAATTATAAATGTTAATTTAGGGAAAACAAATTGTAGTCATGCTGTGCCAAAAAAATGTTTAGGGTAGTGATTTAAGATAGTTACCAAAAATCCTTAGAAATGTTCTATGTCTTGTAAATAACCAAAAAATGTATTGTAGGGAAATATATAAAACCAAATATTGTGTTAAACAGATGTATAAAGCGTAAATATAAGGAAATATTGATTAATAAAATACACACTGTAAAGAAAAAATTGCATTATGAGTTTTACTTACATTAATTATTTATGTACATATATGTTGGGATGAAAATACCGAGAGGGTTGTATTATTGATTTTTAACTTACATTTTTGTCACTAATGCTTAGTTCAACGGAATCGGGATAAAACGTTTGAGCATTTTCCGTTTGCACTTTAATGTTTTATATCGAACACTTACAGTGTAAATAAAATTCTTCAAACATAAGTATGTACATTCCCGTGGCAGACTATAAGATAATGATTATGTGGGGTTCACCTTCCCATATCTTTTTACTTTTTCTGCCATTTGTTGTGTTATTTAGTTGTTGTGTTTATTACGCCTATAATATAAGATCAAGTTTAAAAATCCCTCGTCCTTTGGGGAAATTTTGTATTAAGTTTTTTTCTTTCGCGGTGTAATTGTATTGTTGGGTTTTGTCCGTTTTTACAGTGTTTTATTCAACACATTACTTTTTATTAAATTTGTAATGGTTTTGAGGACTCATACTTTGTGTTTCCCATGGGAATATTTAGAATAGGTCTGTATATAATTTCCTTTGGACCATTCATGTAGTTAATTTTCGATTTTTGATTTACCAACGTTCCTTCGTCACTCTTTCCCACCCTGAACGTTGTTGGCCGACCACCCTATTACGTAGGGAACATGACGAGTGAGCATGTCAAAGGAAAAAGGGGCACAGAAAAGAAGGAAATCAACGAAAGGAAACAGAAATATATGTATGTATGTCATATTGATTATGATAAAACGTTTAATTATTTATTATTTTGTATTCAATTGGCTTTCTAACAAATTGTCCATTGCCGATGTACATTTATCTTAACACATCCGTTATACCAAGGAGGCGAACGATGAAGATGTCTTTTACTTATTGATGTTCTTTTACACGTTCGATTATGTCAACAAACCGAAGAAAACACGAATTTTTATTGATTTATTATTTTTTTGTTACGTTTACAGCTTTCTTTATGTTTACAGTTTGAATTTGTTTTATTGTTGACATTTTACAGATTTCGTAACGAACAAATTTTTCTAAACGGCGAAATAATCCAAAGATCATTTCTCAAAGTCAGAGTTGCCAACCTGTGAATGTTTAAGTTTTAACGACACGAGAAAGCTTTGGAGAAATACAATGCCACTCTCTAATGAAATGATAACACAAAAAAGGCGCACAGGAAAAGGCAATGAATAGCAAAGAATTAGTATTATTATAGTATTTTGTATGTTGTTGACATTTCATTACAAAATGTACTTTTGTATGTTTTTATACCCTATACCACAATGTGGAAAAGGGTATTATAAGTTTGTTTTGGTAAAAATTCATGTAACACCGCGAAATATTCGTCGGAGACCCCCAATGTGGTATACCAATCTTCATATCTCGACGAGATAAAGCGATTTTGAGATGTGTGTCCGTCCGTCCGTCCGTCTGTCCATTATAAATTGTAAACACGCTCCAGGCCGCAATTATGGACCGATCGTCACGAAATTTTGTGTGGAGGTCGGGTTCAGATCAGAATAGATCCCTATTCTTATTGGTGATGATCGTGAAATATTTAGTGGGTGAAATGGACCAAAAACATAATATTTATCCAATTTTCTAGCGGCTCTGTAGGTCTCCATAATAGTCCGATCAACGCGTAATTTTAAATAAAGTAAGAGTATATCCCAAAGGAGAAGCTTGCAATTTGAGATGGCGATCGGATAATATTTAGAGGGTTAAATGGACCAAAACTTTTGTGTGAAAATTGTGCAAATTTTTAATATACAGCTTATATCTTAATTCCTGGAAGTGACATTCTGGTCAAGTGAGATATACTTGAAAGTGGAACGCTTGTCCTTTCAATTGATGCCAATTATGCTGGTGTGCATGATCAGATAACAGAGTTACAGCCTAATATATTCCGTTATTTGTTTGTAGTGTAATTATAAACTCGCTAGAAGTTGCAATTATACATCAATAGTCACGAAATTTTGCACCGGGTAAGAGTATAGGTCGAAAAAGATGCCTACAATTTTGAATGATGATCTGATATTCTTTAGCGGGTGAAATGGACCATTACTTTTGTATGAAAAATATAAAAATTTTATTTTTGGTCGATATTTTAATTCCTTGAGGACATATATATTTCGCAAAGTAGCCTACATATGAAAAAAACTACTGACCTTTCCTCTGATGTAAATTGCAATAAATTGTTTGCTAGATAACGGGCCTACTGCCTAATATATAATGGGTTCTGTGTAGAGAACCACAATTTTATCCCATGCTACATATTGTCTCTCCAAAAGTTTATGTAACACCACGAAATATTCGTCCTAGACCCCTTATTTGGTATGCCAAAATTCATATCTCGACGAGATAAAGCGATTTAGTGATGTGTGTCCGTCCATTAAAATTGTAAACAAGCTTAAGGACGCAATTATGGAACGATTGTAACGAATTTTGTAAGGAGGTTGGGTTCGGGCCAGAATAGAAATGATTAGTTTTTGCTGATGATCGTGAAATGTTCAGGGAATGAAATGGACCAAAAACAACATTTTAACCAATTTTGTAGCGGCTCTGTAGGTCAAAATAATAACCCGCAAAATTTTAAACAAAGTTTGAGTTTATGATGAAGAAGCGTACAAACCAACGTGAAGATCAGATAATATTTAGCGGGTTAAATGGACTGAAACTTTTGTGCGAAATTGGTAAAAATTTCAATAAAGTAGCGGTTAAACAACGGACGTAGTAGTACTACATAAGTGGGTTTCATTACATTTTAGTTTGTGTGAACTAAATTTTCCTTTCCTGCTACAAAAATGTCTTTGTCATGCTAGATAACTTTTTGGTTTTGGTCATAAGTATTATACATTACATCTCTGATATTTGATAATTAAATTTTCACAATCATTGAAAAGAAGTTCCGTGGAGAGCGATTGTCCAGGGATGGTGGTATAGGGTATCCCATGGTCGGCTCCGTCCGACTATAGTCTTTTCTTACTTGTTTTTTCTCTAGATTTGCTTAAGCCCACGACCCGACAAGCACCCGTAGTAAAATCGCGACACAATTAAAATTTGCTCACTATCAATGTTGCCATATCAGTTAAAACTAGTTGTTTAACGGCGTTAGTGATGGTATTGGAATTGTACTGATTCCAATTAGAATGGAAATGGGCAATATTATAGTACGTTTAGGTTTTAGAAATCTACTCGAACACAAATGTCAATTCCATAGTGTATACGTCAAATCATATCCACTGAATTTATGAGGAGGATTTATTTGACGTATACTTAATAAACCCACTGGGTTTCAAATGTCAATTCCATAGTGCAAAGGTCAAATAAATCCTCATAAATATAGTTAACCTGGCAAAAGGTTCTCTGAATGTTGTACAGGTACTTTTTGCAAACACGAACGATTTTAAATATTTGTATTTGTTGTTTAATATACCGTTCTTATAGCATATCTTTAATTCTATTTTTGTTATCCTTTGCCATTTAAAATTAGTGTTACATTATGTAAAAATATGGCAATATCAAGTCAAAAAAGTATACTTCGAGCTTATGCTAAGTTTACATTTACGAAATCCACTCGATTTCAACTGTCAATTCCATAGCTCAAACGTCAAATGAAATCTCATCTGGATTTCATTTGACGTTTAATCTATGGATTTGACAGTTGAAATCGAGTGGATTTCGTAAATGTAAACCAAGCTTTACTAAAATTTGATTGATAGTCTGTTTCAATATGTCGAACGAAAATAGCTCTGTTCCTTTATGTGCAAGAATCTTCAAGTTTTACCACTTTTTACTCGAAAAGCGTTCCTTTACTTCAGACACCATACAATTCATATGGTAGCAGTTTACAAGTTTTACTACTTTTGCCGGTTTTAGCATTTTCAAAAGTAAAGGAACAGGCCAAATGAAAACGAAAGAAAAATAACTAGTGTATGATTTTGAAATTTTGTACTTGTTTTAAAGCACACACAATGTCAATATTGCCATGAAAACCAAGGTTTAGGTGTTTTTCGTTCGAAATCATTTTCTTTTGATATAGTGAAACAGGCCCTGATTGATTTGAATTTGCTGTCAATTTTTTCTTAGTATTGATTGGTGTAGCATAATCTGGGCTGCACTTCAAATTTTGAATGGAACACCGAGTTCTTTTTATGTTATCTGACAAGCTTGAAAGAATAAAAAAGTGGATATCTGCCCGATGCAGACCAACATTTAACTGTAGAAAGTTTATAATGATCTGCTATATTCATACATAGATGTAAATTGTTAAAACAAAAAGCAAAAAATAAAAATAAACTTAATTTATTTCTAGGATTTCGTAAAACAAATCATATAATGTGCTAATCTAAAAATGCTTTAATTCGTAAGTGAAATGTTTTGAATTTCAAATGAAATAATAAAATTACAACTGAAATTGAGTACAATTAAAAATACTATCTAAAGTTGCATACATTTTTTGATGGAGTAGGGATATGCTAAGTTTACATTTTCGAAATCCACTCGATTTCATCTGTCAATTCCATAGCTCTAACGTCAAATGAAATCTCATCTGAAATCCATTGGATTTCATTTGACGTTTTACCTATGGATTTGACAGATGAAATCGAGTGGATTTCGTAAATGTAAACATAGCATTAGAGTCAGGCATGCTGTGGATACAAAATAGACTCTCTCGGGTTTAACATATTTTTTTATTCTATAATTGTGCCACACTGTAATATGAAGTTAAAATCGGGCATTATGCTAAATGTATATTATTGTAATAGTCATATTATGTATTTTTGTATCTAAATTCAATTTACCCACTTCAATTGAATGCTAGGATGTGTTCTTTTTTTTGTCAATTTTAGCACCTTTTTTATACTTGCTATGATCGAATCTATACTAAAAATGTTGTTATACTGATATCCCGAAAATTCTATGGATCGATTGTTTGTTAAATATATCAAAATTTACACTCTGCAGACCAATATACCCTAGATCCCAATTCTCAGGACTCATTTACTGAGTAGAGTGCAGAGTTTAAAGAAATTTTATGTTGCATTTTTAATACTATTTTAGTCAAAAAGGGTACCGTTTTAGCTTAAAATTTTTAGTTACCGTTCCTAGATGCAGATAGCAACTCATATAATTGTTTTGTATCACAAAAAATTTAGTTTCGAACATGACTTTGGAGGCAAAAAAGTAACAAAATTAAAATAATCGTGAACATAGGTTAAGTAAATTTATATTATTAAATGTATATTATTTTAAGTCAATTATTTACATAAAATCTGTAAATTATTTACATAAAATTTGTAAATTATTTACATAAAACTTGTAAATAAATTTAAAATACTATTTTGTGTACAATTTCATCGTTAAAGTTCTTTTTCGTGCATTAACTTTCCCTCTGCACTATTATTTTAAAAACCTCGATGCATTTAATTTTTTTCCACCGTATTAATTAGCGTATATATGGTAAACGAGCCCACGTAATATTTTCCATATCCAATTAGAATAGCCGTACAATTCTAAGACCATCACTGTTAAGCAAATATTTGGAACTGATATGGCAACTCTGATAGTATAAAAATTTTATTGTGGTCGCGAATTTACTACGAATGCGTGTCGTTTAGACTTATACATCCACTCGATTTGAAATGTCAATTCCATAGTATATACGTCAAATAAATCGTAGTCCTAAATCCACTGGATTTTATTTGACGTATATTGAATGGCATTGACAGTTTAAATCGTAGTATAATTTCATAGTCTAAAAGGCGTTTAAGCAAAACTTTTGTACAAAACCTAACAAAACTTCATAATTAGTTGAAAATTAAACACAAAATATAAGCAAATGTGGTGCATGATGTGTATTCCCGTGGAAAAATGGCATTAAAAGTTCTAACAAATCGATTAAACGACTCACAAACAAGCCCTTGCGTATTTCCTGCCGTCCGTAATAAAAATCGCCTGATTATTCTCATTGTGTCTCTTCCTGTGCGCTTTTTTGTGTTGTCATTTCTTTGGAGAGTGGCATTGTATTTCTCAAAAGGTCTCTCGCAGGGATGCCAACTGTTCCGAGGCAAAAATCGCTAGGTCTGTAGCGATTTTTACCTTAAAACAGTTGACATTCCAGCTTAAACAGTGGATTTTGTACGTCAAAAATCACCACAAATAGCGGAAAAACCACCAACTTGGCACCCCTGGTCTCTCTTAACAACAATGGCCTGTTCCTTTACTTTTGAAAATGGTAAAACCGGTAAAAGTTGTAAACTGCTCTGAAGTAAAGGAACGCTTTTCGTGTAAAAAGTGGTAACACTTGAATTATACTGTCGTTATAATTCAAACATCCACTGGTTGGGAACTCTGATGTTGAAAAAAAAAACAAAAATTTTTCTTTTCCTGTCCGCCTTTTTGTATTGACATATCATTTGTTTGGGAAGTGGTATGTATTTTATTTCTCCAAAAAATTCTCGTATCAGATTGGCAACACGGATATTGTGAAATCTTTAGATTATTTCACAAATTAACTGCGAGTCGGCTAAAAACGTTTACAAAAAAGTGTTAATTAAATGTCACTAAACCGGTACGAAATCTGAAGTGTGTGACAAATAAAGCTGGGTACACATTGTCAGTTTTGAATGACAGCTTTGTTGTTGCCTGCTAGTGTGGCCGTTCATTTTTGTCAGTCATCATGCAACCACAAAATGTTTTGTGGTTGCTGGACGGTTTGACAGTTATCGATAATTGCGAAATATCGACATTCAAAACTGACAATGTGTACCCAGCTTAAAACAAATTCAAATTGTCAACATAATGAAAGTTGTGAACTAAGCGTTATTAAAAAAAAAAAAAACAAAATAATAAACAAATTCGTGTTTTCTTCTGTTTTTTGATATAACCGCACGTGTACGCACGTGTAGCATTTAACCGAAATTTTATTCATCGTTCGCTTCCTTCATGTCCTGTCCTTCCTATTCATGAGCACATTCTACTAAAAGGTGAGAAAAATTAGGAAAATAATGGCAAGATCTTCTACAACAATCAAGTTCATTAAAATACGTGTATGTAAAGAAATGTTTGCAGTTAAAACAAACAAAACGTGCCTCTTCTTCTTTCTGCGCCTTTATGCAATGAGATATGACTTCCTATGAAAACAGTGTTAGAAAGTGATCTGAACAACATTAAAAAGTGATAACAACCGGAAATAAGTAATGTATTAAAATTATGCATAAAAACAATAAAAATAAATTATTGGTAATTTTCAAATACATAAAAAACAAATACAAATCAGACCTGTGAAAAATTTATTTCTGGTATAACACCAAAACAACAACCACTCTACATAGCAATATAATATCGAAACAAAAAGTCAATAATCATTTGGTAAGTTTTTATATTTTGTATTATATTTTTTTAATTCTCTTTTTTCTATAAATGGGCGTATATAGATGGAGGTTGTGCAAAGAGTGACTGACTGTCTGGATATTGCAGGAGTATGAAAATTAACTGAAATCACTCTAGTGTGGACCGAAATAGCAGCACTTA
Organism: Musca autumnalis; assembly: GCF_047663935.1. Lineage (NCBI taxonomy): Eukaryota > Metazoa > Arthropoda > Insecta > Diptera > Muscidae > Musca > Musca autumnalis. The sequence goes on along the minus strand of NW_027412088.1, from coordinate 12,251,246 downwards.
CAATAGGTGTGTTGGAAATTTGTTTAACAAATTTGTAAATTTACAACCTAGAAAATGATTCAAAGAAATTTCAATTATTTTCATTCGAGAATAATAAACAAGTTAGGTTTCATTTCCTTATAAAAATGCAAAATTCTACTTGAGGATGCTCTCCCTCACTCTTTAATGTAGTGCCAATCGTCGTTCTTATTTGTGGAAAATATTTTTTTGCCCAAAGGTAAAAATAATAACATTTAGTTTTTGTACCTCCAGTTGTTTGTGTCACAAAAAGTAAATGTAAATTTTATTTTCTCATTAATCATATGCATGGAGTATTTAATTTGAATTTTTCAATTTCGAGGGGGAAAAAAAGGACGAAAGAAAAACACAAAACAACATCAGAATGCCAGCACACGGTACACACAATGAAAATTACATTTTCATTACTACGGACAATGAATGGTTGGTGTTGTATGTGGTAAAGCAAAACGCCACTAAAAAAGGACATTCTTGAAATTTTTGACATTATTTTTAGCATGACCACCTGTGGTCGACAAACGCCCGAGCTGTATATTCCACAAATACCTGAACAAAAAACTTTTCTCATCAGGCTTGAAAATATGTTCAACATACGGAAGTATTTCGTTGTGTTTTTTGTGGTCGCAATGTGGGAGTTTTGAGCAAAGTTTGAATATTTTTTTTTTGGTTTGCATTGTCACAACTTAAGGTTTTATTTTAGTTTTGCACAGCCTAAAGGTATGCTTCATTATAAAGAAGCACCGTTATTTGAGTTGTTTTTTCGACATTCCTGTGCTGCTAGTTATTTTTCTTTGGTTCCATTTCGTTTGGTGGTGCTGAGAGAATTTTTGAAAAAGGATGCAATAATTTGTGTAACTTTAATTTTCCAGTTTTTTGTCATTAAAATATTTAAAACAAAGGATAATATAATTTGTTAAGACAAATCGTCGGACAAACTCTTTGTCAACACGTTTCATTGTTCGCTGTTTATGTCGCTTTGAACTGTCACACATTGTAACGCAGTGATGCTACTTTTGTGTTTTTGGGGTTTTAACACGCTAGTCTAGTTTAGACATAAATGGACTGTTCCCGTACTTTATAAAGTGGTAAAAGTCGTAAACGATTTTCACATAAATTTTGTGCAAATGTGTAAAAGTGGTAAAAATTTTAAAAACTTTTTAGTTCTGTAACAGAGCTAAAAATACGACTGATCACGATGTGGAGTGTGTTTCAATAATTTCAGCCTAGATATATATTCTTCTTCTAGAAGAAAGATTGCTTCGATGGACCCTTTCTGAAAGAACGTGTGCTACGATAGACCCTTTCTGAAAGAAAGGGTGTTTCGATAGGCACTTTCTGAAAGAAAGGGTGCTTCGATAGATCCTTTCTGAAAGAAAGGGTTCTTCGATAGATCCTTTCTGAAAGAAAGTGTGCTTCGATAGACCCTTTCTGAAAGACAGGGTGCTTCAATAGACCCTTTCTGAAAGAAAGGGTGATTGTATAGAACCTTTCTGAATGAAAGGGACACTTTCTGAAAGAAAGGGTGTTTCGATAGACACTTTGTGATAGAAAGGGTGCTTCGATAGACCCTTTCCCAAAGAGAGGGTGCTTGGATAGACCCTTTCTGAAAGAAAGTGTGCTTCGATAGACCCTTTCTGAAAGACAGGGTGCTTCGATAGACCCTTTCTGAAAGACAGGGTGCTTCGATAGACCCTTTCTGAAAGACAGTGTGCTCCGATAGACCCTTTCTGAAAGACAGGGTGCTTCGATAGACCCTTTCTGAAAGGGTGCTTCGATAGACCATTTCTGAAAGGGTGCTTGTATAGGCCTTTCTGAAAGAAAGGGTGCTTGTATAGACATTTTCTCAAAGAGAGTTTGCTTGGATATACCCTTTCTGAATGAAAGGGTGCTTGGATAGGCCCTTCCTGAAAGAAAGGGTGCTTCGATAGACACTTTCTGAAGGAAAGGATGCTTCGATAGACCCTTTCGGAAAGAAAGGGTGCTTCGATAGACCCTTTATGAATGAAAGGGTGCTTCGATGGACACTTTCTGAAAGAAAGGGTGCTTCGATAGACCCTTTCTGAAAGAAAGGGTGCTGCGATGGACACTTTCTGAAAGAAAGGGTGCTGCGATGGACACTTTCTGTAAGAAAAGGTGCTTCGATAGACCCTTTATGAAAGAAAGGGTGCTTCGATGAACACTTTCTGAAAGAAAGGGTGCTTAGATAGACCCTTTCTAAAAGAAAGGGTGCTTAGATAGGCCCTTTCTAAAAGAAAGGGTGCTTCGATAGACCCTTTCTAAGAGACAGGGTGCTTCGATAGATACTTTCTGAAAGAAGGGGATGCTTCGATAGACCCTTTCGGAAAGAAAGAGTGCTTCGAAAAAGAAAGTGTACTTCGATAGACCCTTTCTGAAAGAAAGTGTACTTCGATAGACCCTTTCTGAAAGAAAGTGTGCTTCGATAGACTCGTTCTGAAAGAAAGGGTGCTTCGATAGATCCTTTCTGAAAGAAAGGGTGCTTCGATAGATCCTTTCTGGAAGAAAGGGTGCTTCGATAGATCCTTTCTGAAAGAAAGGGTGCTTCGACAGATCCTTTCTGAAAGAAAGGGTGCTTCGATAGATCCTTTCTGAAAGAAAGGGTGCTTCGATAGATCCATTCTGAAAGAAAGGGTGCTTCGATAGATCCTTTCTGAAAGAAAGGGTGCTTCGATAGATCCTTTCTGAAAGAAAGGGTGCTTCGATAGATCCTTTCTGAAAGAAAGGGTGCTTCGATAGATCCTTTCTGAAAGAAAGGGTGCTTCGATAGATCCTTTCTGAAAGAAAGGGTGCTTCGATAGATCCTTTCTGAAAGAAAGGGTGCTTCGATAGATCCTTTCTGAAAGAAAGGGTGCTTCGATAGATCCTTTCTGAAAGAAAGGGTGCTTCGATAGATCCTTTCTGAAAGAAAGGGTGCTTCGATAGATCCTTTCTGAAAGAAAGGGTGCTTCGATAGATCCTTTCTGAAAGAAAGGGTGCTTCGATAGATCCTTTCTGAAAGAAAGGGTGCTTCGATAGATCCTTTCTGAAAGAAAGGGTGCTTCGATAGATCCTTTCTGAAAGAAAGGGTGCTTCGATAGATCCTTTCTGAAAGAAAGGGTGCTTCGATAGATCCTTTCTGAAAGAAAGGGTGCTTCGATAGATCCTTTCTGAAAGAAAGGGTGCTTCGATAGATCCTTTCTGAAAGAAAGGGTGCTTCGATAGATCCTTTCTGAAAGAAAGGGTGCTTCGATAGATCCTTTCTGAAAGAAAGGGTGCTTCGATAGATCCTTTCTGAAAGAAAGGGTGCTTCGATAGATCCTTTCTGAAAGAAAGGGTGCTTCGATAGATCCTTTCTGAAAGAAAGGGTGCTTCGATAGATCCTTTCTGAAAGAAAGGGTGCTTCGATAGATCCTTTCTGAAGGAAAGGGTGCTTCGATAGATCCTTTCTGAAAGAAAGGGTGCTTCGATAGATCCTTTCTGAAAGAAAGGGTGCTTCGATAGATCCTTTCTGAAAGAAAGGGTGCTTCGATAGATCCTTTCTGAAAGAAAGGGTGCTTCGATAGATCCTTTCTGAAAGAAAGGGTGCTTCGATAGATCCTTTCTGAAAGAAAGGGTGCTTCGATAGATCCTTTCTGAAAGAAAGGGTGCTTCGATAGATCCTTTCTGAAAGAAAGGGTGCTTCGATAGATCCTTTCTGAAAGAAAGGGTGCTTCGATAGATCCTTTTTGAAAGAAAGGGTGCTTCGATAGATCCTTTCTGAAAGAAAGGGTGCTTCGATAGATCCTTTCTGAAAGAAAGGGTGCTTCGATAGATCCTTTCTGAAAGAAAGGGTGCTTCGATAGATCCTTTCTGAAAGAAAGGGTGCTTCGATAGATCCTTTCTGAAAGAAAGGGTGCTTCGATAGATCCTTTCTGAAAGAAAGGGTGCTTCGATAGATCCTTTCTGAAAGAAAGGGTGCTTCGATAGATCCTTTCTGAAAGAAAGGGTGCTTCGATAGATCCTTTCTGAAAGAAAGGGTGCTTCCATAGATCCTTTCTGAAAGAAAGGGTGCTTCCATAGATCCTTTCTGAAAGAAAGGGTGCTTCGATAGATCCTTTCTGAAAGAAAGGGTGCTTCAATAGATCCTTTCTGAAAGAAAGGGTGCTTCGATAGATCCTTTCTGAAAGAAAGGGTGCTTCGATAGATCCTCTCTGAAAGAAAGGGTGCTTCGATAGATCCTTTCTGAAAGAAAGGGTGCTTCGATAGATCCTTTCTGAAAGAAAGGGTGCTTCGATAGATCCTTTCTGAAAGAAAGGTTGCTTCGATAGATCCTTTCTGAAAGAAAGGGTGCTTCGATAGATCCTTTCTGAAAGAAAGGGTGCTTCGATAGATCCTTTCTGAAAGAAAGGGTGCTTCGATAGATCCTTTCTGAAAGAAAGAATGCTTCGATAGACCCTTTCTGAAAGAAATGATGCTTCGATAGACACTTTCTGACAGAAAGGGTGCTTCGATAGACCCTTTCGGAAAGAAAGAGTGCTTCGATAGACCCTTTCTGAAAGAAATGATGCTTCGATAGACACTTTCTGACAGAAAGGGTGCTTCGATAGACCCTTTCGGAAAGACAGAGTGCTTGGATAGACACTTTCTGACAGAAAGGGTGCTTCGATAGACCCTTTCGGAAAGAAAGAGTGCTTGGATAGACCCTTTCTGAAAGAGAGGGTGCTTAGTTAGACCCTTTCTGAACGAAATGGTGTTTAGATAGACCCTTTCTGAAAGAGAGGGTGCTTCGATAGACTCTTTCTGAAAGAAATGATGCTTCGATAGACCCTTTCTGAAAGAAATGGTGCTTGGATAGACCCTTTCTGAAAGAGAGGGGACTTCGATATACACTTTCTGGAAGAAAGGGTGATTCGATAGACACTTTCTGAAAGAAAGGGTGTTTCGATAGACACTTTCTGAAATAAAGGGTGCTTGGATAGACACTTTCTGAAATAAAGGGTGCTAGAATAGACCCTTTCTGAAAGAAAGAGTGCTTCGATAGACCCTTTCTGAAAGAAAGAGTGCTTCGATAAACCCTTTCTGAAAGAAAGGGATCTTCGATAGACCCTTTCTAAAAGAAAGGGTGCTTCAATAGACCCTTTCTAAAAGACAGGGTTCTTCGATAGACACTTTCTGAAAGAAATTGTGCTTCGATATACACTTTCTGGAAAATAGGGTGCTTCGATAGACACTTTCTGAAAGAAAGGGTGTTTCGATAGACACTTTCTGAAATAAAGGGTGCTTGGATAGACCCTTTCTGAAAGAAAGGATGCTTGGATAGACCCTTTTCTGAAAGAAAGGGTGCTTCGATAGACACTTTCTGAAAGAAAGAGTGCTTCGATAGACCTTTTCTGAAAGAAATACTGCTTCGATGAAGGAGAGGGTGCTTCGATAGACCCTTTCAGAAATAAATAATGCTTCGATAGACCCTTTCTGAAGGAGAGGGTGCTTCGATAGACCCTTTCTGAAAGAAAGGATGCTTGGATAGACCCTTTTCTGAAAGAAAGGGTGCTTCGATAGACCCTTTCTGAAGGAGAGGGGGCTTCGATAGACACTTTCTGAAAGAAAGAATGTTTCGATAGACCTTTTCTGAAAGAAATAATGCTTCGATAGACCCTTTCTGAAGGAGAGGGTGCTTCGATAGACCCTTTCTGAAAGAAAGGGTGCTTCGATAGACACTTTCTGAAAGAAAGAGTGCTTCGATAGACCTTTTCTGAAAGAAATACTGCTTCGATGAAGGAGAGGGTGCTTCGATAGACCCTTTCTGAAATAAATAATGCTTCGATAGACCCTTTCTGAAGGAGAGGGTGCTTCGATAGACCCTTTCTGAAAGAAAGGATGCTTGGATAGACCCTTTTCTGAAAGAAAGGGTGCTTCGATAGACCCTTTCTGAAAGAAATAATGCTTCGATAGACCCTTTCTGAAGGAGAGGGGGCTTCGATAGACACTTTCTGAAAGAAAGAATGCTTCGATAGACCTTTTCTGAAAGAAATAATGCTTCGATAGACCCTTTCTGAAGGAGAGGGTGCTTCGATAGACCCTTTCTGAAAGAAAGGGTGCTTCGATAGACCCTTTCGGAAAGAAGGGTGCTTCGATAGACCCTTTCTGTACGACAACAGTGTGCTTCGAGAGACACTTTGTGAAAGAAAGGGTGCTTCGATAGACCCTTTCTGTACGACAGTGTGCTTCGATAGACACTTTCTGAAAGAAAGGGTGCTTCGATAGACCCATTCTGAAAGAAAGGGTGCTTCGATAGACCATTTCTGAACGACAGGGTGCTTCGATATACACTTTCTGAAAGAAAAGGAGCTTCGATAGACCCTTTCTGAAAGAAAGGTTGCTTCGATATACACTTTCTGAAAGAAAGGGTGCTTCGATAGACACTCTCTGAAAGAAAGGGTGCTTCGATAGACACTCTCTGAAAGAAAGGGTGCTTCGATAGACACTCTCTGAAAGAATGGGTGCTTCGATAGACACTCTCTGAAAGAAAGGGTGCTTCGATAGACACTCTCTGAAAGAAATGGTGCTTCGATAGACACTCTCTGAAAGAAAGGGTGCTTCGATAGACTCTTTCTGAAAGAGACGGCACTTCGTTAGACCCTTTCGATCTAAGCACACAAAACCCAAGTAAGGGTATTTGTAGTCTCAATGTGTACTTTTAGAAAATGCCTACTAGAAGTTGTTTGCATTTCCATTGTTGCACAATGATATTTATATTTTCCAAACCTAATTTTGTAAGATGGATTTTGTAAAGCCACTGGTGTCTCGACACAATTGTAAAACATAAGAAATATCCAGTTTCGCGCGGATGTTGGTCTCACTTGTAAGAATAATTTGATGTTATATTTTATTCGTTATTTTTCTCCCATTCAGTTGTAACATTTATATTTTTATTTCGTTATTTTGTCGTTGGCCATCTGTCACGTACGTCATCAGCATCAGTTGTAAGCGCGCATTTTGTTGCCTACGTGTCTATATGCCCAGTATGGCAGGAGGCTACGTTTTCGTTGCTTTCGGCTACGTTTTCGTTGCCTCCTGTCAACAGTCCCATCACACACAAAGTAAGCCGACGGACGACCCATTGAATGACCGCCCGGCCATTCAGTGGCCAATTTTTGTTTTCCTTCTTTTTTGCTGGCGTTTGTGTGGTTATTTCAAATGACACGTTTTAGAGTCCTTAAAAAGTCTTTTATTTCTGTTTAAGTTTTGCTTTTCCGTTTACATAACTACTGTCTGCTTCCGTGCGTTTGCCGTCACACAAACCAGATGTGGAACCCTTGGAGCGTATATTTAATTTGTTATGCGGCGGGCCAACAACAAATTATGTAAAATTTTCTACTCATTGTTGGATATTTGTATGTGACACTAAATACAACAACTTGTCCATTAGTTGTCATATTGTTGGGTAATTATTAAAGCTTTTCATAAAAATATGAATATTTTACAAATGAAGTAGCAGCACGCCCTTCTGCTTTTTTGTTAAGTCCAAGTCCAATTAGCAGACTATTGTATGTGAAGGCTAATGCGAAGGTGATTTAGGGTATTATGTTTTTATTTGGGATAACAAAATGAAATAAGTTTTAATTTCATCAAGGATTAAATTTGTATGCCGTAAATCCTTCTGATAAATCTAAAAGCTGCAACAAATTTTGTTAAATCAAAATTTGAAAAAAGGTATGAAGATGTTTCGATGTTGTAATAGATTGTGGACAAACAAAGTTTTAAGAAATTATCACTGAAGTCAGATAAATAAAATAATGCCTATTTCCAATATTGTGCGAAAGTACATAAGGTACTTACATAAGAGCGACCCACAAACATTAAATTTTTTTAAAAAGCACTTTGAACGTCTGCAGTTTCATCACTGATCAAAACATCAAAATTTTCGGCTGTGGAATTTCCTGAGTATGGCAGTCATGAACAACTTCTCTCCAAGTGGTGTCGTAAGACACGCCGTTCGGACTCGGCGATAATAATTAGGTCCCATATCATTGAGCCATATGAGAAATGTCTCCCTTGTCACTTCGGGGTTGTTGTGGCAACATATGTATTTATGTAAGTGTAGTTTAAGGACTGTTCGAGGATTGCTTGGAAATGCTTATCAAAGGTTGTCCTTGTGATTTTGATAACAATGATATAAACTTTTCTCGTAAACAAGCCCATGCTTCCTGATATAATGACCCAAAAAAGATCTAAAAATCCTATGGTGACCAACTAAAGTGGCTGGTTGGTCCGATGACTATCGTAATACTTTACACAAACATAAATCAAGTTCCAAGATGGACTATAGCGAACAACTACTATCGGTGACAAAAAGTTAAAATTTTTCGCTTAAGTTGAGTTTAAAGAATGTCCGAAAATGGTTTGGAAAGCCAGCAAACCAATCGTACCGACATCGTAACGAAATCGGAACAAAATTCGGACGCTACGCCCGATATCGGATCCGAAATCGTAATGATATCTTAACGAAAGTTGTATGAAGTGGTTGACATAATATCGGAATGAAATTTTGGAGCGAAATCGGATCGATTTCGGTCCGATTTCCGAAGAAAATCCTTGGAAAATTCGGAAGGAAAATTTATTTCTGATATCGGAACGAAATCGGCACAAAATCTGAACTATTTCCCTACCGAAAAATTCTTTAGAAATCAAAACGAAATCTGAAGGATTTGAAATTGTTCAGACGTGTCGGACATCCGACATTTGGTTTGCTGGGAATATTCATCGAAGGTTGTTGTTGTAACAGTGTTTATAATTGTATGTTTGTGTGTTCGTTCTTCTGCTCAATCTGGCTCTGGGTCTATTTCCAGTTCTAGAAATGTGGCTGCTTCGATGGGATGTAACCACAGATTCACTGGAGTTAGATGAGTAGGTTTGGCAAGGCAGTTGAAAATGTGCAGTGTGTTGTACGGGCCCATTCCGCATGCTGGGAAGATGTTTTGCACTGTAGCATCGAACCTTGCCCTATAAGAATGAAGGCGACTGCAATATCACAAAACTACTCTGGTTTGTCGTTGCAGCTGATGCTCCTCATGGGGGATGTACTCCGAGGACTTTATTCTAACTTTAGTTGCTATTCAATCCCGCTTGATATGCTCGTTGATATTGGGGTTCTCTAATATATCGTTGGTCCTCCCTCTCTAGAACGTGAAGATCCTTCTTGATGTGCTCACGGGATTGGATGGCTCTCACAGTAACACCCTAGCAAGTACTGCAACGAAAGCACCACATTGTGTTACTGTACTGGAATCTTTGCCTCTTCATATAGATGGTCCACTGAAGACATGAGAATGACACCCGTTGCTGTTCTCAGGGTGGCATTCAGACAAGTTTGAATATTTTTCCATTGGGTTCCACTTAAATTCGGGGACCAAACTGGCGCTGCTTAGTTTACCATAGACCGACTATTGCGTTATATGTGGTCAACAAGGTTTCTCTGTCTGCACACTACTAAGTGCTACCGGCTAGGGACTTGAGGTCCTTGTTCCTACATTTCAGTTTGTTGCAGATAGGTGCGGTATGCACGGACTGTAGAATCGACCACGACATTCAACTCTCTTCTCACCTGCGCCGTCCATGTAGTGAATAGAGTGGCCGTTGTCTGCTTAATGTCCACAAACAGCGTGGAGTGCCTGACAGTATCAAAGGCTTTTAAAAAGTCAAGCGCCATTATCACCGTTCTATCACACGGCGTGCAGCGCTAGATAGCTATTTCTGACGCTGGGGAGCACTACGGCCTCAAGGGTCTTTGTTATGGGCGACAAAAGCGAATTTGGCCTGTACGATTCAACTTTGCTGGCATCCTTACCTGGCTTCAGCAACGGGACCACCCTGCCCATTTCCATTTTGGGAACAATGGTACATCCAGCTGTTTCAGCATTACCATGGAAATTCCACTACGGCCCAACGCTTTGGATGATTTAGCGTTCCTGATGGCATTCGCAACATCATTCATTGGTGGTGGTGGTTCATCCTCGACAGGAAAAGATCTGATGCAACGTAATACTCTTCTCCCTGTCAATCCCGGGGTGCTCGACAAATTGTCTTGCGCGCCTCGTTGGATCAGTCAGCGTAACGTCGCTAAACGTGACTGAGGTCCTATCTTCCTTTGGGGGTTGGCTCGACGGAGCTCATTTGTTACCCCGTCGCCTCTGCTGAGAAGTTTGGGCTCACTTCGGGTATTCGACCAGCAGGTATATGGCGAGCGGCTTCAGCAGTGATGATGTGTCGGAATGATGTCTCGCGGTGATTTGTGAACTCTCTGAAATTCGACCAATCGGCTTTATCATGATTGACGAAAGTGCGGCGTTCAGAGGTGATACAAACGTTCAACAACTCCACACAGGCAGCTCCACACCTAACTGCTACCTCCATACATTCCATGTACGGGTCATTAGAGTCAGGCTCAAGCGAGATATGTCGGTATTGAACAGATTGGTGCAATAGGAAAGCTAATTCCCACCTCCATTTCTTGTGCGATCCTTCCTGAATACGTTGTTACCATCACAACACTGTAAGCTGCAGTTGTTGTTTAGCTTGGTTTCCTGCACCTCGGAGTCCATTGCAATTAAATTGCAAAAAGAATGCATTTTCTAGGATTGGAACAATAACGACTGGTGGTAAATGCTGCGTGTGCGGTTGCTGTTGGAGGGACTGCGGGGGAGTTTCTTAATCTGACGACGACTCGCTGTGTGCTGTGTTCACGCAGCATACAACAACATAGTCTCTAAAATGGACAGGTTTAGAGTTTTACCCAGATTTTAGTTTTTTTTTTAACATGACATGTTAAGAAAATGACATGTGCTAGAAGGCCCCTATCGGACATGGTAAAAAAATTCGTATTTTAGTAGAATAACATCATCATGACAAGCAAATGGTGTACATATGTCAAAATGCGTGGGATGTCTACGGCTATAGTTAGGTGAAAATAACAAGTAAGATAGTATCATTCAGCTGCAGACGGAGATATACCCTCAGCCTCTGGCCAAATATATATATTGATTTTGTATCGGGTGAAATTTGGTACCGTAATGTGGGGCTATACCAAATCTTTGACATATACCAACATTTTTTAGTGAACAAACTTCTGATTTATACGCGGAGGAAAAAATGGCCTCCCTAACACATGTCCCAAACATATTTTGCAGTAAACATATATGTGTTTGCAACCATTCCCAAACATAACATATGTTTGGGTCCTGCAAACAAATTTATTTTTGTTTGCAAACAAATTTATGTTTATATATAGTATAAATACAAACCCAAAAGCCACAAAAAACAACCACATTGAAATGTATGCTCACTCGCTCTCAGTAAGCGCTCACTGGTTATCTCTAACATATACACAAATTTATAAATGGTGGTGATAAATACCAAAACACAAAAGCAACAACAGACACATTGGTACATACATAAAAAAATTCCAAAGAAATACATAACAGACTTTATAAAAGAAAAACGGATTGGAATAATTTATAAAAAGTCACACTTTTTATAGGAGAAAATATATAGAAACATCGTTGAACGCTTCTCCTTAGTTGTGAAATAAAACACATTCTCATCAAAGTTCAAATTATCAGCAATAAAATATTTCAATATGTATATTCTTCATGATGGAATCTCTCAAATAAAACGCTTGCATTTATATTAAAAATGGTGACAATATTAAAGAGCAAGCGTTTTATATGAGAGATTCCATTATGAAGAAGAATATACATATTGAAGCTAAGCGAAAAATTATTTTCTAGTTTTCAGTGCATTTATAAATAAAACACTGCAACTTATTTTTTGAAAGATCTTTTTATTTTTAACTTTTTAGTAAAGAAATTTTTTTGACCACTGAGAACCCCATAACCAAATTACAGTCAATTTAGGCCGAAAATGTAGATACAAACTTTAAAATGCCTGAAATCAGGTGGTACCGTTTATAGGGGCTATACCAAAACCTGGACCTATGTCCACAATTTTTGTGGAGAAGTTTCTGTACTATTGGGAACTCCAAATGCCAAGATACAGCCAATTCGCCCTTAAAACGCTTGAAATCGGCTGGTACCGCTATATGGGGGCTATAGGAAAAAATGGACCCATATTGGTTTTGGTTTCATAGACACAGAAAAAAAGGCCTCTCTAACATATGTCCCAAACATATGTTGCAGCAAACATATATTTGTTAGCAAGTAGTCCCAAACATATCAACGCCTTTTATAAAGCAAAAAATACTGTTTTTTCTGAGAGATTAAAACAAAATTTTGGCGAGTTTTTGTTTTTATTGACTAACAACCACCACACACCACCAAACAAAGCAGACACAAATTTTGCTGCTTTTTATTTATTAATTATTTTATTTTGTAATATTGTAACTTACTGTTTTATTCTAAAGATTTTCACTGTAGTTGTTATCGTCTTGTAAGCATAGCAGAACAATATGAATCATATGTACATACATTTTGAGTCTATCAGCGCTAGGTTGAGATATTAGATGTTGCCTTTATATTAAAGAAATTACAAATTTGTAGTTGCGAAGTATTTGACTATACGAACTTTGTTTTTCGACACCAAACGCACTGTAGTTGTTTGGTTTGTCGGTTTGTCAGTTAACTAACAACAATTGTTGCGACAGCGATAGTTGTTGTGTGTGTGGTTTGTTGATAAAGGCTCAATCCCTGCAAACCATTTCTATTGCCTAAGAATAATACGCGATTTTCCTGGGCGAACAATTTTTCGCAGGCGATATCGCCTAAAAATCTTCTGCGTAACACCAACCTAAAGTAAGTGTTTATGGAATGTGACTCGCGACCAAGATTCGCTGACGAATCATTTGGAAGATCTTAAGAAGAAGAAAATATAAACAAAAAATTAAAGAAAATTTATTTTTAATTTTTCTTTGTTCTTTGTTTCTTACATTTTTATCTTTGATTTTTATACTTTTTGTTTTATTTTCTGATTTGTTATAATTTTTTATCATTACTTATGACATAGTGGTTCATACTGCTTCTCTGGCCTTTCTTAATTCCACTTGGCAAAACCAAGGCATGTGTTGTGTTTGTCAATACTCATAATATTATACGTGCCACTTATACCAAAGTTATGCAGAATGTGTATATGAGAATTATATGCAACCAAATCAAAAATTTTAGTAACAATCGCGTGATCGGGGTTCGGAAAAATAATATATTATTCGCCTGCTCTAACAATAGCGGAACATAACACAATTTCGCGGAAAGATCGCCGAGAAGCATAACACGTAATTTGTCGTAGCGATTGATTATAAACAATAATTTTTGAGAATCGTCTACGAATGGCAAATTACTCGCATGGGTGAATTTTATATAAAAATTCGCTAAAAGATCGCCGGAAAGAAGCGTTGAAGAAAAATCTGGTCGAAAAATCGTCCAACCATCTTCCAATGGTTTGCAGGGATGTTATCGTGAGACGATGGTGGTGGTTGTGTTGTTATTTGTTGATACATTGTCAATGTGATGGTGAGACGATGAGACCGATGAAAATGTAGGGAATAACAGCCCAGCAAACCAATCGTACCGACATCGTAACGAAATCGGAACAATGCACATGCACACATCTCTTTATTATAAACCAGCATTCCGCAGCTGCGAGAGCCCTGTTGTTACTCTCTTTGACCAAAATCCTCTCCACCCATAAAAAATATTTTCTAACATAAAAAATATGTTGGTAACCAAACATATTAAATTGAGATATGTTACAAAATGTTGCAAACATATATTTGTTTGGACACAAACAAATTATGTTTGGATCCAAACATGTATTTGTTTGCAATCAGTCCCAAACAAATATTTGTTTGGATCCAAACATATTTCTAACATATATTTTTCTGCGTGTATTCATGTATTGTCATCCAAATCTGAAAAGTGTGCAAATTTCAGTTCGATTGGTCAACTCTGCAACTGCAAAAAAATTACTGCTTGTGGAAAAAACACGCGTTTCGCTTCTGTGTTTTCTATTACACCATACAGTATTCCGCAGCCGCGAGAGCCCTGTTGTTACCTCTTCGACAAAAATCCTCTCTCTACCCATAAAAAATATGTTCTAACATAAAAAATATGTTGGTACTCAAACAAATAAAATTGAGATATGTTACAAAATGTTGCAAACATATATTATGTTTGGATCCAAACATATATTTGTTTGTTTGGATCCAAACATATTTCTAATATATATTTTTCTGTGTGTATATAACTCGAAATATTAAATTACGTTAAACTGTAATACGAAATTTTTAAAACCGTTGTTGGAGCTTTTGGACCATTATCTCAGGAAGTATGGACTTACTCCGGAAAAATTTTACCGTTTTTTAAAGTCGACTTTTCGATCTTTTGATTTTTAGTTAAAACTGACAAATTGATGTTTTGATTTTTACTTAGATCTCACGATCGTTCGACCTTTAGATTTTTAGTTGAAACCCAAAAATCGATCTTTCGATCTTGTAATTTGTAACTAGATCTCAAAAAACGAAGGATTTTTGACACCTATCCGTTTCAACAAGCGGAGACATGTCGTTTATTTATTATCAATATTTTTTTCATTTTGTTTTCCTTGTCGTTACATTCTACAAAAATCTAAAAGTCAAAATAGAAATCGACCTTTCGATTTAAACTTCAAAAATCTAAAAATCAAAATCGATCTTTCGATTTTCTGTGAAGTCAAAGATCGATTGCGATTTTTTGATTTTCAAACCGATTTTCAAACCGAACGACGAATCGATAAATCCAAAATCGACTTGTGTATCCCTAGCCTGGGCAACACACAGTGTCGCCAGGTGTCATTTGACATTTTTTGGAAAGTTTGACAGTTTTTAGCCTAAGCGTACTCAGGTCAGTTTGACATATGTCCATGTGTTGGGTTGTTTACTGTGAACACTTTGCAAAGAAAAAAAAATGGAATTTACTTGTAAACATTTTCGTCCGATAATTTTTCATAACTTTCGACGTGGATAATCACGGCAAGAGTGCATCGATCAAACTAAAACTTTGTGTGTCGATAAAGGACCATCATATAGGACTATGAAAATCTGTTTCAATGAATTCAATCGTGGCGGACACTCGCTAAAAAACGAAGGTCGTGATGGTCGTCCAAAAACGGCCGTTCTGCCAGAAAAAATTAACCCATGCCGTGAGATAGAGACATTTTTGGCCATTTATTCCACCAACTAACATTCGATATTGCATGAACACTTGGCGGCCAAAATGGGGTTGTTCTCGTTGGATCCCATGTTTATCGGTTCAAAAAAAATTGAACAAATACGATCGCGGTGCTTCGGAAGACGTTTATGAGATGGATACAGGTGGGGAATCATGGTACTATGCGTACGAACCCGAAAAATACCAGCAATCGCCAGAAGATACTGCAAAAGCGTTGAAAACCCATGTTCTAGAGGTGTCACAATCAAGCCAATGTAAACAACCCAACACGTGGTCGTATGTGAAGCTGTCCTGAGTACGCTTAGGCTAAAAACTGTCAAACTTTCAAAAAAAAAAAAAAAAAAAAAAATGTAAAATGACACTGCGTGCTGCCTAGGCCAGAACGTTTTCGAGTGACCCTCGTAGCTAAATCGACTCCAAATTATCTGAAACGAATTTCCTCTAAAACCGTTATTTCGATGAGGCACATTTTTGGTCGTATCAAAGTGTATATGGCGAATAACAAAATTCCTTTACAATTCCATTTGAAAAAAATTAAAATTTTTTTTTACGAGCACATCTACGATTTTTGGTACAGAGGTAAAGGAAAAAAATCCGGTTTCAAATCTGCTCGCGTTCACGAAATTGGCCAATGCGCGCAAAAGTTATAGCGGTTTTTATTTTCATATAAAGAAAAAATATTTAAAAATATCTTTTTTGTTGTTATGAGAAAATGTATGCATAAATCGTTAACAGCAGTCCATATCTATTCGTAGATAATTAAATAGTTATTAAATGTATTATTATTTTCGCGGAAAGTCAACAAATAATAAAAAAATTTTGAAGTAAATCCAAATTATCCTGTCTCAGAATCCGTACAAACCCTCAAAAAATAAATTAAAGAATATATGCGGAATCTAGACAATGCGTAGAAAAATATGATACCAAATTTATAGAGATTGGGTACATAAATTGCATATTATAGCAACAACAAAAGAGAAAAACTTATTGTTGGAAAATATTGTTGCAAATATTTTTTTGGTTTGATTCTAAAAATTAGAAAAAAATATTTGGGAGTTCTCCAACTATTTTGCTAAAATCCCATAGAATAATGAATGTATACTGTTAAAACTTCATCAAAACATATGGTTTACCATCGCAAGAGTTTAACTGATTACTGTGATAACTTATAAGGGTAGGAAATTAAGAGTAATATTGAAATTACAATCATTCAATTAATATTATAATTAAAAAGCCTGTTATTCGCGAATTAGTTAAAGTCGGTTGATGCGCATCCGTTTTTGGATACAGCGAATCAATCTCTGTCAAAATTTATGCATATTTCGATGTTTCACTCAGGGGCCATTGTGTGCCACCAGTTGCATCATACACTGCAAAAAACCTTAAAGTTGGTAAAAGTCGCGCAATGTGCATACGATTTTGATGCGCATCCGGTTTCGTCAGCGCCTATCAAAAATACGTCCAAATATACCAATTTTAATTGGATTCTTCAAGAACCGCGGATGTGCCTCCACATTCTATTTTTGGTGAAAAACCCATATTACACGCGAATCTCTGTAATTTATGACACGCGTTTTCGCAAATATTATAATCGCGTATAAAGGATTCCATTTACGTAAAAAAAATTCAAGAAAATCGCGGTTTAGTACGCGGATTTGTCAAAATATATTTTTGCTGATTTTCCGATTTTCAAGGTATCTATATCCGCGGTTTTAGTAGATGAATTCGATCGTGGAAGGCTTCATTAGAATCGCAGCGTAAAAAAACTAAATTCACGCGGGTTTCAAAGGAAATTGAATGACAGTTGTAAATTTTACACGCAAAAAATATGTTTTGTAAGAAAATTCACGCATGAAATGTTGGCCTTTCGACTCCAATTACTAAGATGCTGTAAGGAGCACACTCATGAGATATGCACCAAACGACGTAAAGTCACGAGTTCTATAATCGTGTTATGAGTTTGGAATATTATCATCTTGCGCGTCCGGATTATTAAAAAAATTCAAAAAACCCCGAAATTCCGGCTTCAATATGTCAGCATCAATTTTAGGTGGATGCAGTGGATATATCGAAAAATGATACACAAGTATCATATTGTCCATGAAGTATTCTTTGAGTCTTTCTTTGGGCATATGTCTATAAAATGTAAGGTTAAGCCTAAAATCGAAAGGGAGCATAAAAAAACTTGTTGGCTTCAACCCATTTTTACCTATTTTTCTACATTGATGCCAACACAGCTTCCACGTAAATTAATTTTAATGGTCGACCTTATGGGATTCCTCCTAAAACACTTCAGTTTAAAGAATGTATATCATACTATATAGAATATGTTAACAGTTCGCGAATTCTGAAAGGGTGAAACTCGGATTCATCGATTGTAAAAAAATTTTGTTTTTCGCCATATACCCTCGTTAGCATAAATGCTGAGGGTACAATAAAGTTAAATGGGGCGTAACATCAGTGATTTTGTCGAAGGTCTTTTGTTGACCCGTGTAATATACACTGAATACTTCGAAAAAGTCGTTTGTCTTCCACAAAAAATTGTCCACATTTTCCAACCGAATTGATCGTTAATTGGTATTTTGTGTCACCAGAGGGTAATAGCCCTGATACACTTAACCGGATTAACCCAGTGGGTTTGGATTTCAAATGTCAATTCCATAGCGCAAACGTTAAATAAATCCTCTCGAAGTGGGTTAACCCGGCAAAAAACTCTAATGTAACCGTACTATAAGGTCCCATGTAAGAGTTCGGCCAATGTTTTCGGTATTTGTAAAATTCTGAATTTAGCATATAGCGCGATGCTGCCATATTTTCAAGACAATTGCATTACATTTGTTCTTGACTTTATGTATTTTGTATCTCAATATATACCAATCATATAATTCAAGACAACATAATATTCTTTTATTGTGAGTATACAGTTCTCATATTTTTCGATTTATTTAATCTAATTTGTCACACTACATCCTTTTATAAATATCAAACAAAACTAAAATAATATTTCAAATAAGCTTTCTATACTCCCACCAAATACAACTTTCGACCTTTCACAACCAATTAAATTTAATTGAGAATCATTTAAAACAGAGTGAGGCAGAGAACATTTTTGGGTCTCTCTTGTGCTCTCAATGAGAGTAAATTTGTTGTTGTTCACAACGTGTTAGCATCTACACAGGCTGTGAACGATAACAAATTTACGCTCACTTAGAGCACATGGGCTCTCTTGTGAGTCACAATGCCTCCTCCTGATTTAAAATATCCAAAGAAGCAGTGACGAAAGAGATGACAACGATACAAGGTCGACGTTTACGCTTGGTGGAGTCATTGTTATTGTTGTAATATATTTAAGTATTATTATCCTGATGATGTCTTTCGAAGAAAGACGAAATATCGATTATAATAAATAAATAAAAAAACAACAGAAATCAAAGACCTCGAGCTCGGTTTAATTAAACATATTAAGATTAATTAAAGTAAAGGTCGAACTAAATAACTTAAAAATCAAAAAATATCCAAAGAATATTTATTATTGAATTTGACTCGGTCACTCTATCATCGTCACACACACATACACCGACACAAAACATTCTTAAAACTCTTACAGCAAACCACTTTGCCACTACTTATTTTTTTGGAAAAATGGGTGGGGAAACATAACACTAATCTCTTCTATATCTCCAAAGGACAGCATTCAAAAACATAGATGCAGACAAAACCACAAAATCAACAGAACAGTTCGGGGTATTTATTAGGTTGATATGACATTACTAATAATAACAAAACCATCACAATTCAACATCATCATGCTAAACTTCCCCAATTCCCGCAACTTGCAGCCCCAACCAACCGACGAGGGTGTATTGTCAACACCAGTTGAAAGGATATTCCTTCCATACAGCTGCAAGGATATTCCATACACACTGGTTATGTCATTTCGAAGCCATATTTGTGGTTATTTTTATGAGTATGTATGTGGGGGGAGGGGGGCACAGGGGGAAATGAGAATGTATTCATTCTTGCAAATGGAACATTATTTATGCGGTTAAAGGGTTTATCGGGAGTATGGGATATCGCATGTGACTGTAACATAAAGATCGAATTACATATTGAAAAACGCCATAACAACCATTATACAATAACAGCATTTATAAAGAAACCAAAATTGCTGAAAATACACATTAGGATATGTGTGTGTGGCTGTGTGTGTGACCTAATATTTTCCCAACACACTCTATAACCTACCTCTCACTCCACCACCCACCAACCATTCATTCCGACACATATTGCTGCAGTTGTACAATTTCAAACTCATATTTTTTAAAAGCAGATACTGCTTTGTAAGTGTATTAGTGATGGTCTTATATTTCTCTATATTTCAATGTTTATGTTCATATTGTGGGTTCATAGCAAATGATGTGTCCGTCCGGCCGTCCGTCCGAGCTTCGGTTGGTCCGTAGCAGGGTCCGCATTCTACTGAAAACTATAAACAATGTTTCGTCTTACAAGTGCCAAAAACGGAAAGTAAGCATGAAAGCAAAATGGAACGATGATTCTTAGCAACAGTTGTTGGTTGCTCTTCGCATATACAGGACAGGCTTGGCCGAGTAGCCGAGTACCTTCTTGCTAAGTTTTGGGTTTGCTACTACCACTACTAAGTAGTACTAGTGTTCCTACTATATTACCAGTAGTCTCATAAATTTTTATATTGGCATTTTGGTTGTTGGTTAAGAAATACATGCTCTGGAATTTCGTTGCGAAAGCACTCTGTGCGGGCGGAAGAAGGATTGAGAAATGTGTTTGTTTATGGTTTTATATACAATATTATTATTATTGGCTTACACATAAATTTAAAGTTTTTGGGCAAGTCGAGATGCAAACAAAACCCGGAAAAGAGATCAACGCCGCCGCCATCATACTACCCCCATAATATAGAACTGGAAATAGAGGCATCATTTCGTCTTTTTCAACATTGTTTGCATGTACTTAGCTTAGAATATTCTATACAGTCTATAAAAAATACGAAATCATCCACACACAAAAAATTATTGCATATTTTATGGTTAGTAAGAGATTTACTTAACAGAAAAACACACAAAACAAAAAAACCAAGAACAGTTTTGCATAGCTTTAAGAAATAAAATAAAAAATGTTCAGTTTTGCTTTCATGGCAAAAAGTGAAATAAGAGAAAAAAAAATGAAACACAACATAAATTACCTAAAAGAGTTTAGCATATATTTTAAATGAAACATTAGGGAAAAAGTGTTGCATACTTTAAGGCAAGAAAGAAAGGAAAGTAATTTGGAATTAGGAGGGAAAGTAAAAAAATGAAACAACTAGTGTTTTTTTGCAGTGGCTGGCTCTGGTTTCATTATTTGTGGCGAAAAAATTATAATGAATATAAGGAAATCCTATTTGTAGAACTTTAGAGAGAATGGGGTACTAAGGAAAATGTATTTCTAGGAGAAAAATTGCTAGTAAAGTTTTAAGTTGGGTGACGTAGGGGATGGAAGATACCAAGGAACGGTCCTCACCGGATTTAACATGGCAAAGCCCAGGATTTATCTTGGTCCACCTTTCATCTCAAGTTGATACTGACCTCCCCGTGGTGTCACCTGGGGAACTGCCTTTAACACCCGTTAAAGGTAGTGAGCAAACATGTGCCACGCGTTCACCCATAAGAACGTTAAAAACTTGGGTTTGGGCGTCGGGTTAGTAACCCTCCCCTAGAAAAAACAGCCTACTATGAAAAAACGAAAGAAAAGAAAAACATACCCCTCTAAAGTTGACGAACCCCGTAAACGTTTTAAGGACCATGATCTGCGAATCTGCACCTGGAATGTTCGCACTCTTTATAGAGAAGGTGCAGTTTACGCATTGGCAGATGTACTTGAAAAGTACAAGGCCGACATTTCTGCCATACAGGAAATACGATGGAACGGGAAAGGCGTCACAATAACACCTAAAGGTGACGCACTGTATTATAGCTGCCATGACACAAAGCATGAGTTTGGTTGCGGATTTGTAGTTGGTAGGAGGTTAAAACATCTGGTCTGCAGCTTCACCCCAGTGAATTAAAGACTCGCTGCAATTCGATTAAAAGCAAAATTCTTCAACATCAGCTTTATTTGCGCTCATGCTCTCACTGAAGACAAGGACGAACAGACCAAAGATATATTTTACGAGCGCTTAGAAGAAACTTATGACCGTTGCCCTGCCCAAAACATTAAAATTATACTAGGCGATTTTAAGCCAAAATTGGAAAGGAGAATATCTTTGGCTCAACAGTCGGGAAATTTAGTCTCCACAGTGAAACATCTGACAATGGTATGAGGCTGATAGACTTTGCAACTGCAAGAAACTTGGTAGTTAGCAGTACCAGATTTAAGCATCTCGATATTCATAAGGGCACCTGGTTGTCTCCAGATCAAAGAACAAATAATCAAATTGATCATGTTGTGATAGATGGAAGACATTCATCGAGCGTGTTGGATGTACGATCGTTCCGAGGTGCAAACATAGACTCGGACCACTACCTTGTTGCAGCAAAGGTACGTACCAGATTAAACGTAGCAAACAAAGTGCGAACAGACACAACAAGGAAGTTGGACATCGGTAAGCTGCAATCACAACAGATAGCCACAGCATATTCCACTCAACTGGCACAACTGCTTAATCAGGAATCCATGGTATGTCGTGCTGCTACCGAAAAGAACAATGCGGCATATAGGGCTACTTTACAATCAGTAGCAACGCGTAGCGCACGAGAGAGGTATCGGGAGAAAAGGAGAGAGGAGGAAAAAGAGAGAGATGGAAATCGGGAGTGTGAACAAATCGAGATGTACAGGAGACAGAATGAAGTCCGAAAATTCTACCAAAGAGTGAAACATCAAACTGATGGCTTTGGAACTGGCACATCCTCTTGTAGAGACCAGCAAGGTAATCTGGTAACTGATACAGATAATGTGCTAAGGATGTGGAAAGAGCATTTTTCCAAACCGGTGGTATCCAATAGTAGAGAAGTCGACGAAGATACCACAGATCCAATCCCAGAAAATGGTATTGAATGTATACCACCCGGCCAAGATGAGGTAAAGGCAGCAATAAACCGACTGAAGAATAATAAGACAGCAGGAGCTGATGGCCTACCAGCCGATCTGTTTAAAACCGGAGGCGACACGCTGATAAGGTGTATGCATCACCTAGTTAGCACCATCTGGCAGGAAGAACGAGTACCCGACGATTGAAACCTGAGAATCCTGTGTCCCGTCCATAAGAAAGGAGATAAAACTTTATGCTCCAACTATAGGGTCAGAAGTCGTCTCCCTATCGCCTACAAGATAGTGTCAGGGATATTGTGCGAACGACTAAAGCCCAAGGCCAACGAAATAATTGTACCATACCAATGCGGCTTTATACCTGGCAAGTCCACCATTGACCAGATATTTACCCTGCGGAAAATCCTGGAGAAGACCCTAGAGGTGCAGATCGACACCTACCACCTTTTTGTCGATTATAAAGCAGCCTTCGACAGTCCGCTACGTTCAAAGGTATTCCAAGCAATGTCTGAATTTGGTATCCCCGCAATGCTCATTCGGCTTTGTAAAATGACTTTAACTGACACAAGATCTTTAGTTAAAATAGGAAAGAACCCCTCCGAAGAGTTTGGTACCAAAAGAGGTTTCAGACAAGGAGACAGCCTTTCGTGTGATCTCTTCAACATCCTGCTGGAAAAGGTTATACGAGAGGCAAACGTCAAAAGAAGTGGCACAATCTACACCAATAGCCACATGTTACTTGCTTATGCTGATGATATAGACATCATGGGTCGATCAGTAAAAGAAGTAACTGATACCTTTATGAAGGTCGAAGGAGAAACTGCTAAAGTGGGTCTGGCGGGAAACGGTGAGAAGACCAAGTTGATGGTGTCGACGCGCAATGCGTCCATTGAGCTCGGACCTACTGTGGAAGTTGGTGTCTATAATATTGAGGTAGTAAAAGACTTCGTCTACCTCGGCACCTCCGTAAACACAACTAACGACATCAGTTGTGAAATAAAAAGAAGAATTTTATTGGCCAACAGATGCTACTTTGGTTTAAGTAAGCAGTTTAAAAACAAAGCCACATCTGGTCAAACACAAATAACGATTTACAAAACACTGATACTTCCCGTGCTGATGTATGGCTCCGAAGCCTGGGTACTTGCGCAAGCAGACATGGCAGTGCTTGGTGTGTTTGAGAGAAAAATTCTTCGAAAGATCGACGTCGCATGAACCACGAGCTGTATCTGCTATACAACGACATCAATATAGTTAAACGTATCGAGATGCAGCGATTGCGTTGGCTAGGCCATATCATAAGAATGAGCGATGATGAACCCGCTAAAAAGGTGTATAAACACGGACCGCTTGGCGGTGCACGCAGAATTGGAAGGCCAAGGAATAGATGGCGCAAACAAGTGGATGATGAGATGAAAAGGCCCGGTATTCCAGAGTGCGAAGCAACAAATAGAGAGAAAAGGAGATATTTTCTTAGTTCGGCCTATGGAACAAATGTTCTGTAATGGGCCAGCTAAGTAAGTAACCTGTATTCACTGCCCCGCTTACGACGGAACATGTCTCATTAGGGGCAAGTCCATACATCCTGAGACTTCCGGTACTTCTCCAACTTCCCAACTTCCGGTACTTCTCCCGAATATTTAAAAAAAGGCACTTTAATTATATGCTGATATATTTTGAGCAAATTTGGTCCAAACTTTGGATTTCCTAATATTTTTTGCAAATTTAGTTTAACTTACCCTAAGGTATATCCCCCACAAAAGTTCAACTTTTGTGTCTAAGTGCAGTTTAAGGTCTGTTTACAGTGATATTTTGTTTTCCGTGGAGAAGTCCATGCTTCCTAGCATACTGGTCCAAAAATTATACGATGGCCTACTGAAATGACTAGTGGATATAACTCCCAAAATAAGATCCACTTCCATAATAGATATGTCAGTCCCTTCCTTTAAGTACCTCCTCTGCAAGGCTTTCGAACTTTAATCCTAATCCACATTTTCATCCGCAAGTTCAAATGTCTAAAAAATTCCACAAAATACTGAAAATACCCCAAAATAAATTCGATCTGACCGTTGATGAATGTTTCAATTCACATAGGCTGAGAATATATCTTTGTCGGAAGCCGATTGATACTTTTTTACTTGTTTTTATTTATTTTTGCTTGCATCAACCATCCTTTCAAACACACAAACACCAAAATACACCTGTAAATAGTTTTTTTATTTGACTTAAATATTTAATTTACCTCGAATTAAATTTAATTTCGTTTTTACTTGTGAGATTTCCGTTTATCAATGAATGCATACTCGTAATTTTGTGTATGCATTCATAAATATAGTTTTATTATTTTGCATATAGGTACCGAAAATTTTTCCTAATTAATAATTTATAAAATATGATTTTTTTAATATCGCTACAAGGTTATATTTGTTTCAATTATGTCGATATAAACTCACAAAACTAAATTAATCCGATTAAAACGAAGCTGTACAACAGTAAACCAGGTAATAAATTTCGTAGTTTATTATTTCTTTGTAGCAAAGAAAGATTTTTAAATATTCATTCAAAGTAAAGTACAAAGGAAATATGTTTTTTTCTTCTTTCCATTACTGACCCATAAATTCTTCATTTTTATTTTGCATTCTTTTTCATAGTTCCTTTTTAAACTCCTTCAGATGAAAATCCTCCGACACGGCAATTGTGCAAAAATTACATTAGCATTTTGAAATTGTACTTAAATGCCGACTGTGAACAAGCACTCGAAATAAGCTAGCTCAATGTCCGTTTTGTTATGCCATAATTTAGTATTATTAACAAAGGCCTGAAAATATGCAATTTTCTAGAGTTTATTTTTTCAGTTCGCTTTAAACATTTCGTTTTAGTTTTTCTTATTGTTTTATTATTTTTTTCTATGAAAAATGAATTGTGCATGAATTTACTTGTAAATACTGCTTACTATCCCATTCTTCTGTTTGTTGTTTTCTTTAATACTTTGCATTTTCTTGATGATGATTTTCTTTTTTATATTATTGTTGGACAAACGAAACAAAAAAAGAAAACAATGCCATTCAGCCATTCAGCTAAGCCAAGCAGCCAAAATTATTATGATAATCAAAAAATGCAGGAAATGCAGTGTTGTGTAAAATTTCCGTTTACTTTGCTCGTTTATTTTTCTTTGGCAGTTGCAGATGGGCTTCCAAAGAAGACCTGCCAAAACAAGGAAAGCAAAAGATTGCTGCAAGTAAATGGCTTAAATGGTCCATAGATTACATTTTTTGTAAAGTAGTTTTATTGCATACTTTTAGCTGTTTAACTTTAAACTACTATTTGACTGTTTATATTTATGGCATGTACGAAATCGAATTCCTTTGAAAAAGAACCAAAGTTCTGTTTTTATTCCTTTAGGCTAACGAAGTTATTTGTATATACAATTAAAACAGTAACTTATTGAGCTAATGGTTTTGGATATGTCTGTCCATATATTAATATCAATCCGCCAATTTCTTTCTACGGATCTTTCACTTCTTATTTCTGAATTTTACAATCAACTGGAGTCCACACATAAAGTTGATTATCCAAAGTTTCAAACACGGCTGCATGCAAGTCTTCTCTACGTCGCCGAACAGTTGTGGTTCTGTTGTGGTACTGGGCATCCACGATGATGTTGGGTAATAGTGTAATAACTTTTCGATATTTTTTCTCAAAACCGATTTCAAGCAGCACGGAATGAACTTTTGCCTATTAATCAGTAAAGTAACGTTTATTCCATTGAAATATAAAAAAAGTTCACGCACAAATCGATTTAAAAAATATTTTTTTGAAAAAATGTATGAAATGAAAAGAATTTTATTTCCTGTTCCACAAGTGAATAAACTTAAACCTACCAATAACTAAAATAACGTTTATTCCATTCAAATATTAAAAAAGGTCATGCCCAAACCACTTCGAAAAAATTGATTTTTTGATTGACTGTGAATATGTAAAAACTATATGGGAGCTAAATCCAAATCAGAACAGATTTCGATATAATTTGTCACATTTATTTGTAGACCAAATTTCGTCACATAGTCCATATTTCATCAAAATTGGACATATATAGCGTGTTTCGTGCATCATATACCTCAAATCGGTCAAAAATATATATGGGGGCTATATCTAAATCTGAACCGATTTCGATATGATTTGGTACAGTTATTTCTAGACTAATCACCGTCACACATTCCAAATTTCATCAAAATTGGACATATATAGCGTGTTTTTGGCATCAAATACCTCAAATCTGCCTAAAATATATAAGAGAGCTATATCCAAATCTGAACCGATTTCAATATAATTTGTCACACTTATTTCTAGGCCAAATCCCGACAAACACTCCATATTTTATTGAAATCGGATCTATATAGCGCGTTTCGTGCACGAAATACCAAAAATCGGCCGAGAATATATATGGGAGCTATATCCAAATTTGAACCGATTTCTATATAATTTGGCACACTTATTTATAGACTAAATACCATCACACATTCCAAATTTAATTGAAATCGGACATATATAGCGTGTACCAAATTCCTTAAATCTGGCGAAAATATATACGGGGGGCTATATCCAAATCTGAACCGATTTTTATACCCTACACCACTATGTGGGGAGGGTATTATAAGTTGGTCTTGGCCAAAAAAGTTTGTAACGCATCGAAATAATGGTCGTAGACCCATACTTATATATATCAAAATGAATGTCTCGACGAGCTGAGTCGATCTGGCTATGTGTGTCCGTCCGTCAGTCCGTCTGTCCGTCTAAACCTTGTAATCACGCTACAGGTCGCAATTTTGATCAGATCGTCACGAAATTTTGGGTGTTGATGGGGGTCCCGGAGGGGAAGAAGCCTATTGATTTTGGTGATGGTCGGATAATATTTAGGGGTCGGAATGGGCAAAAAACTTATGTGGATAAAAAGACAACGTTTTTTTCCAAAACTAATATCTCAGCTTTTATAAGGGGTATACCAAAAGCAAAACCTGACAATGAAAGTAAAAAATATTACCTTTCTAATGATGTAAAGTAGGTTCCCGTGGGTGATCAAACAACGAAGATATCACAATAGTCGCAAATAAACCCCAAATTTTCATGTTTGTGATTTTAGTTATAATGATGAATATCACAGCTTTGGTTGGATACTTTCCAAAAGCAAAGCCAAGCTATGAAAGTAGAAGATTCCACCTTTACAATGATGCAAACTAGGTCGGCGTAGGTGACCAAATAACGGAGATATCCCAATAGTCGGTAATTCATCCCATTTTTCCATTTTTTTGGAAATCACGCTACAGGCCGCAATTTTGATCGGATCGTCACGAAATTTTCTCACAGAGGTAGAAGCCTATTGATGTTGGTGATGTCGATAGTAGTCAAATATCAAATTAAATATTAATTATTTCGCCTTAAGTCATTTGGTATAAAAGCCAGATAGGTGAAAACTTTCGTATCTCCATAAAAGAAATGTTTTCGAGATTATTCAC
Organism: Musca autumnalis; assembly: GCF_047663935.1. Lineage (NCBI taxonomy): Eukaryota > Metazoa > Arthropoda > Insecta > Diptera > Muscidae > Musca > Musca autumnalis. The sequence goes on along the minus strand of NW_027412088.1, from coordinate 12,223,465 downwards.
AGAGGTAGTGGTGTAGGGTATCACATAGCCGGCCCTGTACCGACTATAGCCTTTTCTCACTTGTTACCAAAATAAATAGCGTTCGTCCTTTGGTCAAAGAAACTATCTTCCCCAATTTTCATGCGAATCGGACAATAAATGCGACCTGTACTTTGTTTACAAAAATACATGGACAGACGGACAGACAGACGGACATGCGTAAATCGACTCAAAAAGTGATTGTATGTATATCCCTAAAAGGAACTATGGGTCTATTTCGTTTCCTTTTGCATGTTACAAACTAATGCACAAAGACATAATTCCCCTTACCACAAGGTGGTGTAGGGTATAAAAAACGTTTACGGCATTTTTTTAATTCTCAGAATTAAAAAAAAAATTAGTGAGGAAAAAAAGTTATGTCAGTTCGGTCATCTCATGTTGCTCTAAAGTTTATTTTCAATATATATCACCGTGCTCTTAAACCAACCTTAAATGAAAGGAGCTTATACCTGGGAATTTTTTGCGGATTCTGAAACTACAATGATGAACAATGAGAAAAATCAAAAAACAAAAACAAAAATCGCCGCAGTGCTTTTCAAATAAATAGCGGTCAAAGTTCGCATTTTTAGGGTTATTTTAGGTTTTCGCGATTTTGCTCGGAAACCGCAAGTCCTATCGAAACAGGATTAGCAAAACTATTGTAGCTTTGAAAATTCTCTACAAGATTGACCTTTATGATATTTTCGCAGGTTTTACCAGTTTTGAGATATAGAAGTTCAAATTGGGACAATGCACTGACTGTATCGCCTCCTTATAAAACAATGTCATGACTGCTATTTCCCAACTTAAAGTTATATATCTCAAAAATGGTATAACCTAGGAAAAAGATACGAAAGCCAGTCTTGTAGAGAATTTCCACAGCTATACGATTTTCTTTAGTCCCATTTCTATAAGACTTACCGTTTTCAAGCAAATCGTGAAAACCTAACAAAAAAAAACTTAAAAATGTGACCTGAACTTCTATATCTCAAAAATGGTAAAATCTAGGAACAAATCATAAAAGTCAATCCTCTAAAGAATTTTCACAGCTATAACATTTTCTTTAGCCTCATTTCGATTGGACTTGCGGTTTCCAAGCAAAATCGCGAAAACCTAAAAGACCCTAAAAATATGAACGTTGACCGCGATTTATTTAAAAATCCCTCTAGCGATTTTTTCTTGTTTCTGGATTTTTCTCATGTACGACAATTGCTGTTTCAGAATCCGCAAAAACTTCCCAGGTGTAAGCGATTATTATTTAAAGTTACTTAAGGCGCACCGTACATGACATTGTTATTTAAGGTGGCGATACAGTCAGTCACAATTTGAACTTCTATATCTCAAAAACGGTAAAACGTACATTTTTAATGGTAAAAGTGGTAAAAGAGAAAACTGTCAAAATTGCTCTCTCATGTACAGTTTTATCAGAAAAGTAAAGGAACGAAAAAATGGTAGATCTGGTAGCAATGTCAAAAACAAACATAAAAATTCAATTATCTTCTTTTATTTCACGGTTTTTCTTCTGTTTTTGTTCATTTTTTCTTCATTGTCAAATAATCAACAAACAAAGGTCGAAAAATCAGTTGTACCATTTTTTTATCTGAAGAAATTTATCTGGTAGCCTGTGGTAGAAGAGAAAGGCATTTTGCCCTCTCCTCTCTCACTCTGTTAAAAATTGCATCCATATTTAGCACTTTTTGGGGTTAAGGAACGCTTTGCAGGTTAAAAATGGAAACAAATGGTAAAAATGGTAACCTCATGTAAGTAAAGGAACACAACTATCATAAAGGTCAATCTTGTAGAGAATTTACACAGCTACAATATTTTCTGTAATCCCATTTCGATAAGACTTGCGGTTTTTAGGGAAAATCGTAAAAACCTAAAAACGCCCTAAAAATGTGAACTTTGATCGTGATTTATTTAAAAAGCGCTCGGATTTTTTTGTTTTTTGATTTTCTTAATCTATAAACATTGTAATTTCAGAATCCACCAAAACTTGGTTCAAGAGCACCGTGATATCTGCTTACAGTGACTGCGAAAAATTGCCCATAATTCTGATACATTCAAATTTTAAAATAATTTTGTGCGTGAGGGTTTTTCGCCGAATCACCTTATAATTAACATTTTATGCAATCTTATGTAGAAACTCATTACGCTATGATACAGGAATATGAGGTTGTAAAAAAGTCATAACCCTATTGGGCAACTAGGAAATAGTGTCTCAACGTGGGGAGGAGTAGTGCTTCAACGACAGGTGGAAATCAGCCTTACGATTTGCCTCCGTTGACTACCCCGCCAACTTTCCAAGGTGCTGGTAATATACGGATGGCTAACGATAAATTGAGGACATTCGTCAGATACTCAACTCCCGAGCATTCTGTTGCTTAAGTATTACTATTGAGATTCCTTGTGGGACCAACACTTTGGTTGATTTCGCGATTCGGATGACATGTGCAACATCGCATCTCGTAAATACCTGCTCATCTGTTGGACGGCGTAGCACACTCCTCTTCGCTCTATCAATCTCGGGGTGGCCTAAAAAATAAGACGCGCACCTCTTTTTAGATCTGTCACAATTACTCCGTTGAAAGTAATAGTCGTTCTGTCACACTTCTTTCCCGGATTCAACAGTGATTGGCCCGTTGCTCACAATTTATTGAATTTACTCATTTACCACTTTTTCGTTATTGTTCACATACTAGCCTGTTCACTTTGAGAGTGTATTCTCAACTCTTGGGTCTTCATGGTCCGTAAGACGAATCTCATCACAGTTATTTGCTAGTGTCGACGCCTCTGTTGGGATATTTGATATAATTTCGGGTATTCGACCAGAAGGTATGTAGCGAGCGGTTGCAGCTGTAATTCTATTATCCTGAGGATATGAGGGAGTGAACAGCTCTCTGAAGCGGTGATTGTTAAATTCTCTAAACCTTTGCCAACCAACTTTTCCATGGTCCAGAAAACTATGGCGGTCAGAGGCAATGAAGTCGGATGGTAGCGGAGGCAGTGATAGGAAGATGGTCTGAGTCAAGCGAAAAAACATGTTGCTCGGACACATATTTCATCGGAACGGGTGCCACAATGGTGAAATCTGGCGATCGGTGGCAATCTACTCTTATCCTGGCAGAGCGTTATTGTTCACCACGCAAAATGTGGAGCTGCTTATCTTTTCGGGAAGCATTGTACGGCTCTCGTCATTGTGTAGGACGGAATGCCAAAGCTCATGCTGAGCATTGAAGTCCCCTAGCAGCAGGTTATTGTCCTCCAAAATCAAACTAGTATCAGACATATCGTCGGTGTCATGCTTAAGTGTTCCATACGCCATTTGCCTGATTCGAGAAAAACTCAAGTTAATGTTAAAGGCCATACAGGATATAAATAGTGCGATAATCCAATACTTTTAGAGATCAGTTCTACTAAACTAAACTCATAGAATATATCAGTGGTTGATTTTAGTCAGATATCTGTGATAGTCTACAAGTTATGGCCAATTTTTATAATTGCAAAAAGTTGCTGAATTGTTCCATGGAATCTTTTTTCATTTTTTTGGCAGTTTGTGTCACATGGAACACGTTTTGTCACATTTCAACCAAAACACTTTTTATCAATCGTGTTCCACCTCCCTTATATGAAGTGCTACTGTGGAGTTGAAAAATCAGGACTTTAAATGAAACATTTATTTTTCTCATATAAATACAATAAGGACCATTATTATAGGTTTCCTTAACATTTATTTAAGGGATTGCCTCCACTTATCAATATTTTTTGTGGTAAAAATTTCGATCGGACAAAACGGATTGATATTTTGCATTTCTAAGGTAACATAAAACATTTAAACGCGTTTTTATTATAATACCATTTTTGTAGTCGGTGTCCACAATAGCTTCAAGTCGAATGAACGTTTTTGCGTATATTTTTGTGGACTTACATCAAAATTTTGTATTTAAAACGATTGATAAATTTTCGTTTTCATATAACAATACAATATTCAAAAATATTTGTATTTAGAAACTATTATTCTTTAGTTTTTAAACCAAGTCCTTTAAAACAATTTGTTCCATACGCCACATTATTCGTAACTTGGCAAAAATGGGCAATTTTTTGTTCCAAACGCCATCATTTTTGGTGCGGAACAATTCGTTTTTGTCTCTTTTTGTTTCATACGCAAAACGACATGGATATGAAACTAAAAAGTTCAAAGTTGTTTTGTTCCACACGCCAGGCTTTATGGATATGAAGCAAAACGACAAGATTTTTTGGGTCACAAAGCGGATATGGAACATACTGGCATCTGAATATCTCAGAAACTATAAGAGATAGAGAAAAACCGAAAAAAATCTGAAAGAGCATGGTTCAAAACCTTGTATGGTACCGTTATCTCAAAATGTCAAAAATGGCGTATGGAACACTTAAGCATGACACCGACGATATAACGCCGGACACAACTATTCATCGGTGCTATGTGCACATTAAGCACCTTCACCTCTGCAGTCCCGCACTTTACTGCTACTTTCCTTGTATGGGCCATTAGAGTCAAGTTCAAGCGGAATATGTCTTTACTGAACAGACTAATTTGTACGGAAATATGAGGTCTTGGCTCCCCCGCTTTTTGTACGGTTCTTCCTCAAAACTTTCTAACCCTCGCAACGTTACAAGCTACAGGTGACGGCGACCTTTGTGTCCTGGATTAAGGTGACCATTAAGTTTCTCCGACTCATAAAGCCTATATTTCCGATGACTTTGTTGCAGAAACAGTTGGAATTGATCTGCAGGAATGATGAATTCCCGGGGCACTGAACAAAAATATGTGGTGAAGATACTACGTTTGTTTGGGAGACTGCGGGTTGCATCGTATTCTGATGACAAAATGTTCTTAATCAGGATTTTGCAAACGAAACCCGGATGGTTGTTCTCTATCCCGACATAAACCAAAAGTGCTCAGAACTGACAGACATTCCATGAGATATTGTCGAACACAAAAGAGGCTGGTTGTAGATTCCTTCGAGTTAATTGGGTGCAAAGAATTGGCCGCCGTGGGACTGATATCGAAAATGGCTGGTGGGTACGATTACTATCAAAGGAAATGACTCCCAAAATTAGACAAATTTCCAAGATGAAGTATGTCGGTCCATTTTTTCAGCTACCTTATCCGCAAAAAATTAACACTTACGAGGAGAACTTGAAACGTCTGCGACCTAGGCAACACGTACTGTCGCCAGACGCTATTTGTCTTTTTTTCGGAAAATTCTATATTTAGCCTAAACGTATTCAGGACAGTTTGACATACAATCATGTGTTGTGTTGTTTACATTGACTAGATTGAGACACCTCCAAAACATGGGTTTTGAACGTTTCAACATCATCTTCTGGCGACCAAAATAGTTGATCACGCCTCTTTTCATGATGTTTGGGAATCAAATGAAGTCATAGGGTGGCAAAGCAGGGCTGTACGGCAGATGACCCATCAATTCAATTTTTGGTCAGAGGCTGAGGTTATATCTCCGTCAGCATAGCTGACTGATACTATCTTACTTTTTTTGTTGACATTTTGCACAAGTACTTTACAGAAATAATACTTTTCCAAAAAATTTTTACGTGTGACTACGGACTTTCTTTCTCCCGTCCACAAAACCAAAAAACGGAGTGTAATTTCTATTCATTTTAGGTTAGGGGTTTTTAATCCGATAATATCGATAGATAAACTATCTATCGATATTAAGATTTTAAAAAGTATTCGATACTATCGATAATGCCGTCTCTAGTATCGATATTGCCAGCTCTAGTACCTACTGCACCTCGTTTACATCCCCCAGCAGAAATTTTAGAGACAAATGAGCCTATTAATCCATTACAAAATAATGTAGACGAGCTACCTTCTGAATTGACAAAAAAAAAAAAACTAATGAGTAAGGGCCTCGACACATAAGAAGCTTGGCACTCTTGCTGAAGTCATATCTGATATAAGACTAAAGACCAAATTCGACCTAATAAAAAGATTTTAGAATCACATTTGAATTAGGTCGAACTTGGTCTTTAGTCATTTACCAGATATGACTTAAGCAAGAATGCCATGTCTCTTATGTGTCGAGGCCTTTATTTTTGAGTTAATTTTTGAAACAACTAATTTTAGTTATTATCATGGCACAATTACGAAGGCTGTGGTATCACACCAGCTGTGCCCTGCTCATTCCCAGAAAATTTAAAGGAAGGGGTTCCATGCGATGACGTGATTTCATGGCATCATTTGCATTGGTTTAAACGAAGTCGTGAAAGATCCGATCTTTTCATTAGCATTTGAACCAATGCTAAGGAAGTCGTGAAAGATCCGATCTTTTCATCAGCATTTGAACCCATGCAAAGGAACTCGTGAAAGATCCGATCTTTTCATCTGCATTTTAACTCATTCCATCTATCCAATAGAGATGAATTTAGTGTTTAATGTTTCTAAATATATAAGATTAATTTTTTACAATAGGCTTGATGTTGTCGGAGACTCGAAATCGCAACCAACTTTGTTAAAACTCTCGTCGTAATGATAATGTCATTGCAAAGGGTTGGTGAAAATGACATGCCAAAGCATTGGTGTAAATTTCATGCTTTGGATCCAGAAATGAATAGCATCTTTTGGGGTCCATGCTCATATAAAATTCATCGATGAAGATGCTAAAAAGATGACATGGCAGATCACTTGCACCCATGATTGAATGGCATCTTTGGCATCGAACATTTTGCTGGGTTATTAAGTAATGAGTATTGTGGCAAAAAGCGTGTGTGTCCGACTAAAAAGCCCAGAGTTGAGATCCCTTCGATAGCCTCCTTAACGATTATATCTCTTTAATGTGAGATAGCCAAATATGTGCACTGTTTTCTTTATGTCACGACAGATTATTGACATTTTCCTTTGAAGTATAAATAACATCATTAAATTTGTAAAAATTTCAATAAAGCATCACCTTTTGAAGTGCTTTGGCTGGCTGGCACCCCATTTCAATATATGGATGTGTTGAAATGGCGGAGGTCATAATATTTTATAGCATATTTTTGGGCAATTTGATATTAATGTTAATGCGTTTCTGTGCATTGTATTCGAGTGAGTGTATGTGTCGTGACCCAACACACATTTTTTATTATCACAAAAAAAAAGAAAGACAAAAACAAAGAGACCAAAGTGGCATACAAATAAAAGATATATGGGCCACAAAGAATAGCGCACGAAGAAGACGAAGACAAACCATAAAAATGAAAGACATTTTTTATCACCTATTTTTCGTTCGTATTTCGAAGACATTAAACGCCATTTGTTTTGGCATTTACATGTTACAGCTAAAATGCATAGCATACTTTTGGGTCATTAAGTATTTATTATAATGAGTCTTCTTGGCTGATGTTGGCTGGCTGGCGGTGTGCTCGCTTTATGTGTGTTTGATAATGGCTAAATCTATAAAATGGTGGTATGGATTTTGTTTAAAAAAATAATTTATTAAAGTTATTAACGAGACCATAGAACATTTTCTTTTTAAAATCCCCTCAAAGTATGCTTTGTATTTTCGGATTCTTCATACTATGTTTTGCAGTAAATACCTATAAGAGAAATTATGTTATTTTTTATGGTTAATATTTATGCCATTTATATCCATTGATGAAAGCAAAACAAACAGTAGCCTTCATCCTGCCCCACACTGCGCCTCTTTAATGTTTCTCGCCAGCTATCCACTAAGTGAAATAAGTTTTGTTTACACACGTTTCTTGAATGTAAAACTGCCAATGGTTTTCGGGTTTGCTTTGGACGTGGAACGCAGAATGAAGAAAGTGTTGTAAACGCGATATAAATGTTTATATAAAGTGTTGCATACTCCAAGGCATAGTATGCATATTAACTACCATTGAGAAAGAATTGCAACGAAAAGTTTGTAATGGATATGGATTTAAATACATTTCTTTTCCTTACAACAAATCTCCTCAAGGTATTACAAGGTCCAACTGAAATGGAAGGAAGTTCAATGCTCCAATAGCAAAGTTTGTTTAACAAGTTTAAGAGCCTGGGTTTCTCTTTTCTTTTTTGTGATTCACAATTTCAATGAAATCATTCAAATTGAAAGGTGTTTTCTATTCGTTTAACTTCAACTGTTATACTTTCTGCCCGAGTTGTGTTGTTTTTTTTTCTGGGTTGTGTACAGCAGTTTACCGTTTTTATCCGTTTTTATAACCATAACTTGTTACTACCAGCCGTAAATGTTCAAGTGTTTCTTTATACAAAACTGTAAAAAACCAATTGAGAACATAATTGAAAAAGCTTGGCTGGGCTGGTATGATTGAAAATGTAAGTGGGGAAACTGTTTTTAACAACATTGTAAAAACTATGTCATTATTGTATATTCGATAATGACGAATGGAATGTTTGGAGAAAATCAATAAATTTTCGCAATGTTGGAAAACTGGGGTGCTTTCAATATTTTTGTTTACAATTGAAATAAAGCGTGGTCGTTGTTGTGTTTATATTATGAAGAACAAATATTTATAATTTTTTTTCAAAACGAAACTAAAAGTTTTGGCATTCTTAATGATGCAAATTCCGTCATAGTTATTTATTTTTTATGAATAAAAATCAAATGTCGTTCGTTGGTAATTGCATCAGTTGAGAACAGCTGGACCAATTTGGATATTTTTTTTTAGATTCACTTTGGCAGTTTTGTTGAGATGTGTGTTTTACTTACTATTTGTATGTAAGTCAAGCTTAATCTCATATTTGTTGTTTTCAAATATTATATTTTTTATATATTTTTTGAAATGTTGGTCAAACCCAACTTAGTTTTTTATGGAAAGAAATTTTTACCACGCTATCTTTTTTCATAATAATTTCGAATTTAAAAAAAACGCCATATCGTCTGCTCAGGAGGAAGAAAAAACATTCCAGCGCTTTCTGTATTAAAGATTTTATTGTGGTGATAAAGACAGTATTCTTCGTTTATTTATTCCGCTTCAATACCTGTACTTTGTTTGAAAAAATTCCGTCGCGTTTGGAAGATCATTGGATGTCTTTGGTCTTACGACCTTTTCCTTGTACAGTTTTGTATTTTTTTAGGGACTTACGACCTTTTCCTACAACTTACGGACGTTTTTCATATCTTGACGAGATAAAGCGATCTAGCTATGTGTGTCCGTCCATCCATTAACAATTGTAATAAAACTCCAGGCCTCTATTTTGGGCCGATCGTCACTAAATTTTGTGGAGAGATCGGGTTCCGACCAGAAGTGACCCCATTAGATGTTGGTTATGATCGTATGGTGTGAAATGGATCAAACCCACAATTTTTACTCGACTTTGTAGCTGTCCTGTAGATCGCAGTAATATTCCGATCGGCGCGAGATTTTAAGAATGATATGCGTTTAAGACAAAGAAGAAGCTTGCAATTTAACATAGTGATGAGATAATTATTAGAGGGTTATATATAATAAAACTTTCTTAAAACTTACGAACGATTCCGTTTCCCCAATCCTGGGTGCATATTTTAGCAATAAGACCCGATCACTCCCACTTTCTTAAATATGCTACAAAGCAATGGAAATACCAGATGTTATGCATATCGAAGCTTTGGTCTTATTGGAAAGCAAGTGTTTAGATTAGAAAGCAACATATCGATAGCTACAGTCTCATCAGGTATATAAGATACATTATAAGAAGGTAGACACAGTCGGCATGCCTCAAGTCATCAGTTATTTGGTGGTATGTTAAAATTGCATATCGACACCAACATTTCTGAAGATTTTTATACCCTCCACCATAATATGGAGGGTATAATTAAATGTGTCATTCAGTGTGTAACATATCGATATATTCAGCGGAGACCCTATACATTATATATATTCTTGATCAGAGTAAATTTCTAAGTCAGTATAACCATGAACGTCTGTCCGTCTTTTGAAATTAAAATACAGCTCGCAATTTTTAAGATAGATCTTCGTGATTTGGTATAGAAGTTTCTATTACTTCTAGGATGTTTGGCATTGAAAAGGGTGTATATCGGTCCACGCTTTGATATAGCCCCCATAGAACGGTACATACTGATGTTCGGTATTTTCAATGTTTTAGCTTCATTATCCCATCAAAATGGCTGAAATTTGGTATTTAGTCTTCGTTAGGGGTATACAACTTTCCCCTAGAATGTTGCCTGTATAGGTCCACGCCTTCATATAGCCCCCATAGAACAGTACCTCCCGATTTCCGGTATTTTGAAGGTGTGGCCTCAATATTCCACCGAAATACCTGAAATTTGGTATTTATTCTTCGATTGGGGTATAAAACTTTCTGGTGGAGGCCTGGCCGAATTTAACGACGATGTTATTGATAGTCACTTGAATATTGTATATTTTTTTACATTTTTTTCAATATATGAGGTATTTGAACACATACAGCATCCCAGTTTGTATCAATGAAAAGGCCAGAAGTCCATCTTTCATAATCAGTTTGCTTAAAGGGGAAAATATATTTCAAATGTAAATTTTCGTTGCAATATAGAAATTATCACATTTTAGTTCAAAAGTTTGGTCCACAGGCTCCGCCAAATATCGTCCGATTATCATCCAAAGGTGTAGGCTAGTTCTTTACATTGTACCCCAACCATGGATGACGTTAAACATTATATCTAATTTACATTAGCTGCAGTATTCTTTTAAAGTATACATTTTCCTGTGGACTTACGACCTTTTCGTACTCAAATTTGTACGTTTTGTGGACTTACGACCTTTTCCGACAAGGGCAAAACATATAGAAATACGCGACATGCTACCATTTTCTTTGTATCATACGACGTGTTTTGACTTGTACTATGATCCTGTAACAAAACGGGATTTCCAAAAAAGTGGACTTACGACCTTTTTCGACGGATCAGACGATATGTTTATAAATAAAAGTTAAATGTCGTTCGTTTGTAATTGCATTAGTTGAGAATGCCTGGACCGATTTGGATAATTTTTTGAAATGTTCGTCAAAAACAACTTATGTTTTTATGGAAAGAAAATTTGGCGCGATCAATTTTTTTAAAATATGTTATATCTACAAAAATAATGAACCAATTTTGACATTTTCAGGGAATGTACAGGGATGGCCCCTGTGAAAATAGGCACTTCATTTTATTATACCCTCAGCATTTATGCTAACGAGGGTGTATACACTTTCATACGGGCAAAATGTGCCTCGTCGAAATAATGATTTTAGACCCCAATTATGTTTGGACGAAATCCGATTCAGACAATTTGGAGTTGATTTAGCCATGACCGTCCGTCTGTCTGGCTGGAGCGCACGAAAACTCTCGAACGGATCAAGCGATCCGGTCCAAAATTTGGATTGGTAATATTTTGTCCAAACATAGTTTAAGTCCGAAGATCGGTTATATTGGTCCACTCATTCCGATACCTCCCCCACAAAGGTCGAAAATGTTCGACAAATTTGTGCGCACGATAACTCTTGAAGGGAGTAACCGATTCGTAAAATATCTACCAGATTTAGATGAGGTTCCAATATGGACTCAATCCGTCAATTCATTCGGGAAAAGTTCAGTTTAGGACCTGCTCTCATATCGCTTTGATTTTTGTTGTTACAACTTGTATTCACCGCCCCTTATAAGACGGTACAAGTTTCATCTGGGGCAAGTTCATACTTCTTGAGAAAATAGCCTGAAAGCTGCAAAAAAAAATCCCTATGACCAGGGTTTCGGAGTCGGAGTCGGAGTCTAGCAAATTTTGCTGGAGTCGGAGTCGTGAAAAAAAACTTGACTCGGACTCCGAAAGCAATTCCTATTTTTGAGATAATTAAATTAAATTTTTTTAATACAATCGCGATGATATATGTTGAGACAGAAGAAAATGTTGGGCAAAATTGACCTTTTTATACCCTCAGCCTTTAGGCTAAAGAGGGTATATGTGTGAATATCAAAAAAATTTAGTTTCCATGAAGCCAAGGTTTGCACTATTATAATTTTTGAACAAAGCTCAAAAATTTGGCAAAATAATTTAATTTGCGTGGAAGTTATGACCGCGTAAATGAATAAAAATAGGAAAAAAACGTTGAAGCTAACGAGGTTTTTTACGTTACTATTCGATTAAACCCTTCAAATGACGAACATCTGTCCAAAGTAAAAGTAGGAGAATACAAAATGAAGATTACACTTCTAATGTATCACTTTCCGAAATTTCCACTGCTTCCACATTTTATGGATGCTGACATTTTGAAGCCGGATTTTAGGTGTTTTTCGTATTTTTAATTTAACTGGAACGCGCATTCGAGTATTTCAAAAGACAATTTATAGGCTTAAAGTACTCACTCAATTACGCATAATCTGATATGTATATTGAATATGTAGCCCACACAGCAGCAGAGTAATCTACTGCCAAAGGCCAACATTTAGTGCGATATTTTTTGTAAAAAACATATTTTTTGGGTACAGTATTTACAATATCCTTTTGAGTGTGCTGGTACCCCGCGATATTTTAGTTTTTCGGCGATCCGGATCATATAAATCACAGATCGTAAACATCCATCTACTAGAACGGCGAAAACAGCAACTGCAAAAACCGAAAAATATGCGAAAAATGTTTTTGAAAATATCGCGGATTTAATCGCGTTTTCTGTGGATCGTTTCCTTGTCAATGAAGAAACTGACACATCACTCACGGTTTTGCGAAAACAGCGGTTTAAAAAATTTAGTGGCATGGAAGCTATATCCGATTTATCCCAAAAATAGTGTGTGATGCTACATCCACGGTTCTTCATGGATTTGATCGAAATAGGAGTAAATCGATGTATATTTCCACGGTTGATAGTGAAATCGGATGCGCATAAAAAGTGTATGCACTTTGTGCAAATTATAAGCGTTATACAGGTTGTTGCACACTAAACTGCAAACGATGCTACATCTTAGCGGCCAAAGTAAATCCTGGCAAATGTGTACAAATTAAAAGAGAAGAATTCGCCGTATTGATAAACCGCATCAAGTGATTTTGAGGATTTCGCGATTTACACGCATTTCAAAATGAACATTACCCGATACAGTTTTATTTGAAGATTATACCCCATTCAAAGGAACCCAACATTTATTTGAACGTTACCCATATCTTCCGCTAGATGTTAGCGTGTACACGAGAAGTGATTAGATTAAAAAATGTGATTTTTTGCGTGAAATTTAACTGAATTAGAACCTATTTTATTACATTTTTTTCAACTAACTCACAAAATAAATTTGAAAAATAATTTCTCTTACAAAAATTTTATAACTTGCAACCGCTAAACGGATTTCTACATTTTTGGTTTCATTTGAATCGTCGCGATGTTTAGATTACATACATATTTTTTACATATTTTTCCGATGCATAAACAGCTTAAATTTTATTAATACAAATTGCAAGCAAGCAATTTTTTTAAATCTTTCTTAATTTCCGCGAAAATTTACAACTTTTCACTAAAGTTATGGGACCTCAGTAAACATATAGTATGTAGGAAGCCATAAACTTACACTGCTTCTCAATATAATGAATAGCATTTTTATAATATTTTTTCTTATAATCAGAATTGAAACCGCCATAACTTTTGCGCGCAATAACCAAAATTAGTATCTCGAACAGATTTGAGAATGGGAGTTTTTTCTCAATCCATGCACCAAAAATCTTTCAAGTAGCTTAAATTTTTTTTTTATTTTTTTTTATGGAAAACTAAAAAATTTTGATATTTCCTCATATACACTTTGATCGATTTCAATGAGGTAAAGTCATTACATACTAATAACTAAAAGTATTAATAATATATACAATTAAAATAAAATAATACTTTTGTTATGTATTCTTAGCTGGTATTATTATATAAAATGAATTTCTTTATGTTTATTTTCCTGACCATGTTCCTTAAAATAAAAACGTACATAGAATACCATTTTTAACAATAAATACATCAACAATAAAAAAGCTAATTTCTTTTCTGTTTCCAATCCTTTTATAAAAAAACATCTCGGCACCAAAATGGGGGTCAAAACTTGATGTTTTATGAGCAAAATATACAAAAAATTTCAAAGAAATTACCATAGTAAAAACATTTACATATAAATAGACCTTTAACAGATCGATAGGGATCCCATATTAAGCAATCCTTTTACTGCAATTTTTGTCATTCTCGGAGTCGACTCCGGAGTCGGAGTCGTGAAAAAAAGTGGCCTGGAGTCGGAGTCGGCCAATTTTTACCTCGACTCCGATGCCCTGCCTATGACACCGTGTGAAGTGGTGTGAAGATAACTCTCGAATGGATCTGTGATTCGGTCCACAATTTGGGCTTTCCAAACTGGAATATGAGCCATATCGGTCCACTCCTTCAGGTACCTTCCCCACAAAAGTTCAAAAATTTCGCTAAGATACCTCTCGAACGCAGTAACCGATTTGGTCTATACTTTGGAAATCGTAATATTTCTACGAGACATAGATCAGGTTAGAATATGGACTATACAGTGGTGGCCAATACATTTGCAACAAATTTGCATGTCTTAGAAAATGTTCTGTAAAATATTTTTTTGAAAGACAATTTAGGTATTTTTTGCAATTATTTATAGTTTAATGCTTCAAGTATAAGGATATCCATCAAGAATTATGAAAAAAAATTGAAAATACATAAAATGTCTTAAAATTTAATGGTCAAAACATATGCAACTGATCCAACTTGCATGCAAAAATCTTTAATATTTTGTAAAATATTGTTTTTAATATGATTCAAATTATTTGTCTTTTTATTTTAGGAAGTTTAAAAGTGAGTAACATTTTAAAACTGATATCAGTCATACGTACTTCATCGCAGGAGTGGAGGGTCTAGGGGAGGGGCATGAGCATGGGTGCAAGAGTAAGAAATTTAGGAAACAATGTAAATTTCTTGACATTTAAGCAAAAGTCAGAAGTATGGGTCTCGAAAATCACATGATCCTAGCGATAGGACCCTTATCAGAGTGAGTACTACTGATCTATTGACTTTATATCGGGCGATATCATTGAAAATTCGGGATTCTATAAAGTCAAAAATGTTTAGAAAGCCTGTCAGATGATCATCTGCGGCACACATTTTGCCTATAGACATTTCCGGCAACAGTACACGCATCCAAAAAAAAGAAAAGTTTTACAACACATTTAGTGCTCGCTAGCATACATAAAACATATCCCATAAATTTATGAAAAAATGCATTTATTATGGAATTACATGTCAAAAAACAGTATTTGTTGTTTAAAAAACAGGTATACTATCAAAAATTCACTCAGAAGACTATAAAACACGGAAGTTATAATATAATGTTAATGGGCTTTAACTAGTACTAAATGTGTTGCAAACCTTTACTCTTCTTGGGAGGCATGTGCTCTTCCTTGAAATGTCTATAGACAAAATGTGTGCGGCAAATGATCATCTGACAGACTTTCAGATCAGTAGTACTAACTCTGAAAAGGGTCCGATCCCTATGCTCATGTGTTTTTCGAGACCCATACTTCTAACTTTTGCTAATAAACTATATAACTGCTCTCTGGACACCGAATTTTATTAAATTCAAAACTTAAATGTCAAGAAATTTCCATTATTTCCTAAATTTCTGACTCCTGCACCCAAGCTCATGCCCCTCTCCTACGTATGACTGATATCAGTTTTAAAATTTACCCACTTTTAAACTTCCCAAAACAAAAAGACAAATAATTTAAATCATATTAAAAATGATATTTTACAAAATTTGCATATGTTTTGACCATTGTGTAGGGTCTGTACGAGAATCCATTGGATATTTTTATCGAAGGTACTCCTAGTAGCCCTGTTTATAGCGATATGATGTTTTTCGTTTGCAAGTCCATGTTTCCTGATATAGTGATCCTATCGAGATGAATGACTCCCAAAATAAGACACACTTCCAAAATGGAATATGTCGGTCCATTTCTTTAGGTACCTCCCCCGCAAAACTTTTGAGATTTTATCCTAATCCATATCTTTTTCGGCAAGTTCATATGCCCACAAATCTGACGACCCCCTAAATATATATGTATGTTTTTTTCAAAGTGCGACTTTTTATAAGTTATAAGTTATTATTTCTTTGGAATTTTGTATGTACATATGTGTCTTTGTTGTTTTGCTTTTTTTCAATGCCCTTCAATAAAAACACCACCATTTATAAATATGTATGTATATTATAAATATGCATGTATGTTCGAAATAGTAAGTGAGAGCTTGCTGAGAGCAAGTGAGCACACATTTCAATGTGTTTCACATTGACATTTACGCTCCCTTGCGCTCAAAAAGGCCCACTAGTGCATGTGTTTGTTTTTTTTTGTGGCTTTTGGGTTTGTATTTCTTTGCACCCAAACATACATATATTTGTTTGCAGGACCCAAACATATGTTATGTTTGGAACTGCTTGCAAACAAATATATGTTTGCTGCAAAATATATTTGGGACATATGGTAAAGAGGCAATTTTGTCTGTGTATAGTTATTTCAGTGTGTCATCGTATAACATTTGGACCAGTATGCCAGGAAGCTTGGACTTGTTCACGGAAAACACAATATCGCTGTAAACAGGACCACAACGAACATCATCGGTAAACATTTCCAAAGGATCTTCGAACTGACCTTAAACTGCACTTAGACACAAATGTTGATCTTTTGTGGGGGAGATACCCTACCCACCATTTTAGAGGTAAACTAAATTTGGACAAAATATTTGCAGATCCAAATTTGTTCAAGAGATATCGTGCATACCATTTTAGTGAAATTTTTAAATATTCGGGGGAAGTACCGGAAGTTTTTTATTTTTATTTTATTAAATTCATTTTTATTTATCTGCATTACTTACATATGGTGTCATAGGGGTGTTTCACACCTTTCGGGCTGTTTTCTCAAGAAGTATGGACTTGCCCCTGAAAAAACTTTTACCGTCGTAATTGAGGCAGCGAATGCATGTTGCTTCAACAAAAATCGAAGTGATTCGTCAGCAGTTCTTAAAGTGAATATATCCGAAGTTTCGTGTGATAGGTACACAAAGGAGTGGACAAATACAATCCATATTCGAATCTGATCTATATCTGGTAGATATATTAGGATGTGTAAAGTATGGACAAAATCGGTCACTCCCAAACTAAACTTTTCTGAACATTTTCGAACTTTTGTGGGCAGGTACCGGAAGGAGTGGGCTGATATAACCCATCTTCGAACTTAAACTAAGTTTGGACAAAATATTACGGAAGCCAAATTTTATATACAGTTTGCCAAGGAAATGTTTACAAACTGAGAAAACGAATACTTTCCATGCATTAATAGTAAAAAATGACAAATAGTTGTGATAAAAATGTCGGGTTTTTTCAAATATTAGTTGGTCGACTTATTTAAGACTAAATTGAATGGATAAATAATAGAGTGGGGCGATTTGAACACCACCACGGGCGCCTGCAGTTTCTGATTCTTGGGATTGTACTGAGCAAAAAAGTCAACTAGACCATATGTCTACGGTAAAAATCTAGCCCCCGGATTTTTACTTAAAGTTTTTTATTCAAGGACTTTTGGATACTTTGACATATATCAACCAAACCACTGAGATTTTCTATCCAACACAAAGACAACAATTGTAGCCAAGACAATAATAAAGAACTCTCTATTACATCGCAAAAGCATTGGAACGCTCCTACAGGCAGTTATGGCCTCGAGAAAGTGCACATTTTTCGGAAAATATCGATAAATGACACTGTGCTACAAAATGGGACTCAAATTCAGTGGGTGGAAAATCCCTTTTCAAGATGAAAGCCCTCGGTGAGTGTACTAAGAACCCAAAAGGAAATTTTCACCATAGATCAAGTTTCCGAGATATTGCGTGATTAATGGTTTAATTTTGGCCCCTTAATTTGTGAGAAAATAGCTTTATATCTCACTAAAGCGTTATTGTAGCTTCATTTTGATATTACATGTCTTCATTCAAATCGAATGATGAATCTTTTTGTAGAATATTTCATCCCTCTAACTCCATTCCTTTTATGTCCTTTTCGTCCTTTATTTTTTGAACCGTAGTAAAAGTACCAGAAGACGAGATTTTACAGCATCCAAATATTCTACAAAAATGTTGTTTAGAAGATTTTAGGTACGGTTCTCATTGATAACCAATCGATATTTCCCCGTTTTCATGGTCCTTTTTAACATTTACCCGGTTTTTGTTCAGAAAACTATGTTTTGTTTTTATGTATATTCGTTATTAGTCTGTGGTGCTTCTGAAATACTTACCATAAATAGCTCTTGTAATGACGAACACGATAATAACAAATTTTATTGAAGGATAGATCCGGTTATCTCAATTTTCGAACCGGTTATTCTGATATCAAAACCGATTTTGGGACCGGTTTTAAGTAACCGATTAACCGTATATGCATATCATTAGAAAGCTAATAAAATGGTCAATCAAATGACAGCAAGTAGCTGATTACAACTTTGTTGGTTCCGAAGCTAGAACAAAAATGTAAAATATCACTGGGTTGACGTGGTTCAAACTTCTGAGTTATGGGGAATTAATTCATTCTTGATGAACTTTAAGTGCATGATAAAAAAACAACATAACACAAATTCATCTCACCATAACTCAGAAGTTTTACCTATTGCATAACTGTCTTAATCGACTTTCATCGCCGAAAAGAATTTTTGAAACCAGTGATATTTTACATCAAAATCGGTTTAAGAAAGCGGTTTTTTGTTCTAGCTTCGGAACCAACAAAGTTGTAATCAGCTACTTGCTGTCATTTGATTGACCATTTTATTAGCTTTCTAATGATATACATATACGGTTAATCGGTTACTTAAAACCGGTTCCAAAATCGGTTTTGATATCAGAATAACCGGTTCGAAAATTGAGATAACCGGATCTATCCTTCAATAAAATTTATTATTATCGTGTTCGTCATTACAAGAACTATTTATGGTAAGTATTTCAAAAGCACCACATACCAATAACGAATATACATAAAAACAAAACATAGTTTTCTGAACAAAAAAAAAAGGACCATGAAAACGGGGAAATATCGATTGGTTATCAATGAGAACCGTACCTAAAATCTTCTGAACAACATTTCTGTAGAATACTTGGATGCTGTAAAATCTCGTCTTCTGGTACTTTTACTACGGTTCAAAAAATAAAGGACGAAAAGGACATAAAAGGAATGGAGTTAGAGGGATGAAATATTCTACAAAAAGATTCATCATTCGATTTGAATGAAGACATGTAATATCAAAATGAAGCTACAATAACGCTTTAGTGAGATATAAAGCTATTTTCTCACAAATTAAGGGGCCAAAATTAAACCATTAATCACGCAATATCTCGGAATCTTGATCTATGGTGAAAATTTCCTTTTGGGTTCTTAGTACACTCACCGAGGGCTTTCATCTTGAAAAGGGATTTTCCACCCACTGAATTTGAGTCCCATTTTGTAGCACAGTGTCATTTATCGGTATTTTCCGAAAAATGTGCACTTTCTCGAGGCCATAACTGCCTGAAGGAGCGTTCCAATGCTTTTGCGATGTACTAGAGAGTTCTTTATTATTGTCTTGGCTACAATTGTTGTCTCTGTGTTGGATAGAAAATCTCAGTGGTTTGGTTGATATATGTCAAAGTATCCAAAAATCCTTGAAAAAAAACTTCAAGTCAAAATCCGGGGGCTCGATTTTCACCGTAGACATATGGTCTAGTTGACTTTTTTGCTCAGTACAATCCCAAGAATCAGAAACTCCAGGCGCCCGATAACACTTTTTTCCTTCCATACAAATCGCCCCGGCCTAATAAATAAACAAGTAAAAAAGTATCAGTCGGCTTTGCCGACAGAGATATACCCTCAGCCTGTGCAAAATGAAACACTTTTTTCACAAAAAACTTATGTATTTAGGGGGTTTCAAAATTTTGGTCGTATGAACCGACAAAAATGTTGATTAGGATTAAAGTTCAAAAATTTTGTGGAAAAGGTACTTAAAGGAATGGACCGACATAGACCATGGGGGTGCCATAGGGGGTTTTTACAACCTTCGGGCTGTTTTCTCAAGAAGTATGGACTTGCCCCTGAAACAATTTTTACCATTGTAATTGAGGCAGCGAATGTAAGTTGCTTCAACAAAAATCAAAGTGATTCAAAAGCAGGTCTTAAAGTGAACTTATCCAAAATTTTGTGTGGGAGGTACGGGATGGAGTGGACAAATATAGTCTATATTCGAACCTGATCTGTGTCTGGTAGATATTATGAGAATGTGTAACGTATGGACCAAATCGGTCACTCCCATCAAGAGTTATCGTGCGCACAATTTTTCCGAATATTTTTGAACTTTTGTGGGGTAAGTACCTGAAGGAGTGGACCGATATGGCTTATCTACGAACTTAAACTAAGTTTGGAAACAATATTACGAAGGCCAAATTTTGGACCGAATCGGCATATCCGTTCGAGAATTATTGCGGTTCCACCCATAAACATGTTGTCATGGGTTTGTTTTTCAACTTTCAGGCTATTTTTTCAGGAAGTATGGACTTGCCCCTGAGGAAACTTGTACCTTCGTATAGGGGACAGTGAATACAAGATGTTACAACAATAACCAAGCCGATTCGAGAGCAGGTCCTAAACTGAACTTTTCCGAAATTTTGTGTGGGAGGTACCAGAAGGAGTTTACCGATTGAGTCCATATTGGAACCTCATCTAAGTCTGGTAGAAATTTCATAATGTGCAAAGCATGGACCAAATCGGTTACTCCCTTCAAGAGTTATCGTACGCACAAATTTTCCGAACATTTTCGAACTTTTGTGGGGGAGGTACCGGAAGGGGTGGACCGATATAATCCATCTTTGAACTTGAACTAAGTTTGGACAAAATATTACGAAAGCCAAATTTTGGACCGAATCGGCATATCCGTTCCAGAGTTATCTTGCGCTCCAACCACTACACACGGTGTCATAGGGTTTTTTGTAACTTTCAGGCTATTTTCTCAGGAAGTATGGACTTGCCCCTAATGGAACTTACAGCGTCGTATAGGGGACAGCGAATACAACTTGCGTAAACAAAAATCTAAGCGATTCGAGACCAGTTCCTAATCTGAACTTTTCCGAAATTTTGTGTGGGAGGTACCCGAAGGGGTGGACCGATTGAGTCCATATTGGAACCTGATCTAAGTTTGGTAGAAATTACACGATGTGCAAAGTATGGACCAAATCCGTTATTCCCTACAAGAGTTATCGTGCGCACAAATTTTGCGACAATTTTTGAACATTTGTGGGGGAGGTACCTGAAGGAGTGGACCTATATGGCCCATCTTCGAACTTAAATCGAATCTGGACAAAATATTTCGATACCCAAAATTTGAACCGAATCGATTGATCCGTTCGAGAGTTATCGTGCGCACCAGCCAGCCAGACAGACGGACAGACAGACAGACGGACGGACATTGCTAGATCTACTCAAAATTGTCTGAAACGGATATCGTACAAACATACTTGGGGTCTAAAACCATTATTTCGATGAGGCACATTTTTGGTCGTATCAAAGTGTAAATACCCGGTTTGTTGAGGGTATAAAAAATTAACCCACTTAGTTCAACAATAATAACCAAAAGAATAATTAACACGTAATGCAAGGTGCCAGGAAAATTGTTTCAAAATGTAACTAAGGTTCCCAAATAATACCCCATGTTTTCGGTAAATGTTTAAAAATCATGACCTTTTATGAATTTTATTCCTAACAAGGATTAGTTGATAGCAAGTATCAACAAATTTAAGCATGGATAGCAAGTATCAACAAATTTAAGCATGGAATATCCCCACTAGGAGGGTTATATTGCATGTAAGCAATGTCCTATATGTCTCAAGCCGAGAATATCTAAAAACTAAGACGTTTTATGAGTATTTAGGTTTACCAAAATGGACTGTCATCAATTACAATGAATATTACCTACAACAGAACTCGATCAGGAGGGTTGCCAGATCGACTAAAAAAGTACCAGGTCTGCGTGTACCGCCACGAGGCTCGTATTTATACGTCTGGTACCGTTACATTCGCATGTGCACACGCAACATTTTTGAGCTGAAATCCTTGAAATCAAAAATACTGAGAGTAATTAGTCGTAAGTTTTGCAATATATCTAGCTACACCTCAGGTTACAGCAATCCTCATTCTAAACGCATAAAAAGCACGAAGTCATAATAACATCTTTACACGTGTAACACCCACCCACAAACTAGACTATTTATGAACCCTGCACTAAAATGTTTACGTTTTCTTGCAAATAAAAAATCACACACAAGCGCATAGCCTTGAGCATTAACATGTCTACATTCATAACATGTTCAGTGATTTTAGTACCAACGGCAGATCCTTAGTGATTTACAATTGCTTCCCCAAAACAAAAAAGGTTAAAAACTTAGTTTTGCAACACCGTTTCCCATTCATCAAGTTCACATTTGTGTTGCCCTGTTTGTTGCTGTTAGCAAATGTGAGCTATTAACTCTTTTAATGGCTGATACCCGATGGGAATTTGTTGGGAATGTGCCTTTTTGCAAAAGTTCTGAACATATGATGAACTCTGGTTGGCATCCGTTTCCTGGCATAACACCCGTCAAACCATAATTCTCATAGCATGGAATGTTTTATGAGTAGGTGGTTGTGGCGGCGGTAGCAGCGGCAGCAGTGGGTGGTAGTGGCAGTAATAAAGCATAAAATGGTAGAACTGTAATGGGGCCATATATGAAATGAGATTTGTTGCTCTTGAGCGCTGGGACATAATAACAAACTTTGTTAAGTATTTAAGTGAAAACTACAATAAAAACTCATAGAATATTTTTACAACTTTAAACTTGGCTTACATAAAAGTCCACTCACACATGCACACACAAACCGGGCTAATGCATACATATATTCATGACCATGCTAATAGAGTGCCTGTGGTAAATGTGGTTGTAAAACATTCTTTGTTTAGTCAACTAGTGCCGTGTAGTTTTAGGCTTTATTTAAGACCACCCACCACCACTATACTATGCGGGACAGGTTTATTAATATAAATTAAAAATATTTTTGATTATATTTTGTTGAAAAAATCTCATTATAATTTTAATGAATTGTAATGTGTCCATAAAATGGGTCAATTTAATACTCTTCATTAAAAGTTGCATAGTTTTGGGATGCTAGTTATGATATGTAGTATATTTTTTTTGGTGTCAATCATCAATTATTAGTTGTTTAGTTAATAAAATGTGTACGTTAGAAAATTACGATGAGTTGAAAATTATTAAAGAATTGAGGTGAAATGCTTTGTTAACACTTATGGTGAAGATGGTTGAGCATGAACATCAATTACGCTAACATTGTGAAGGTACAACTAAGGAAAATATAGGTAACTCATTGGTTTTATAATTGGTGCGTGTGGTTACATGTAGGATGTAATATACTATGGAACTGTCCTTACCGATTTTAACATGACAAAGTCCAGGACCTATCTCTTTCCCTGGTTCATTTCATGTGGACACTAAGCCCTCAGTGGCCCTCAGTGGGGTAGTGACTTACATATGCCGCGCGTTAACAATACATATTTAAAT
Source organism: Musca autumnalis (assembly GCF_047663935.1). NCBI lineage: Eukaryota > Metazoa > Arthropoda > Insecta > Diptera > Muscidae > Musca > Musca autumnalis. The sequence continues at coordinate 12,199,851 of NW_027412088.1, read as the reverse complement.
ATTTGAATCTAACCAATGAAAATGCAACCATGTACATATTTTATAAACAATACTATTCATTTACATCTTTGATCGCAATACCTTTTGTATACAACTAATACTAGATGAATAACTCGCTTCTCATGTGGAGTACTTAAGCGAAACCAAATTTCAATAAAGTTACTCTCATTCGTTTAGCAAACATTGAATGCTTATAATCTACCACGCTTGCCCAAGTTGATGGATACAGATTCTTAAGTCGGAAATATGAAATACGTAATAATACGGAAATACGTAATACCTAAACAAGAGTAAAAGAATTTATTTCAAATCAATCGTGTTGTTATATCGTTTGAAGCCATATCAGCTCCGCTCACGCGCTGCTCGATCGGTTGGTCCGATCTTTTTATACCCTCCACCACGAACTGTATTGAAGTAAACATGAACAATTAGGAACTCATAAGTTCTTCATCTACGTTAATCATAATAATGATAATCACTTTATACTGAAAATTATCTGGGTGTAGGTTTTCTACCCACGGTTCTATGGGGGCTAAATTTCTAGTGGAAAGTTTTATACCACCAACGAAGATCAAACACAAAATTTCAGCCATTTCGTTGGGATATTGAAGCCACAAATTTTAAAGTACCGGAAATCGGTAGGCACCGTTCTATGGGGGCTATATGAAGTAGGTCCACGTCTTCAGACAAATTTCAGGTGGAAAGTTGTATACCCCAACGAGGACTAAATACTAAATCGTAGCTATTTCGGTGGGATCGGGAACTACCATTCTATGACGGCTATATGAAGATCTGGACCTATACCGAAAATTTTCAGGTTGATAGTTTTATAGCGCCAACAAAGGGTAAATGCCAAATTTCAGCCATTTCGGAGGGATATTGAGGCCACAACTTTCAAAATAACCGTGGAGTCACCGTTCTATGGGGGGCTATAGTGGACATATACCGACAAATTTCAGGTTGAACGGGTTATTCCCCCAACGAAGAATGAATACCAATCTTCAAAATACAAAAAATCGGAAGTTACCGTTCTATGGGGGCTATATAAAGACATTGACCTATACCGACAAATTTCAGTTAGAAAGTTTTATATCCCCAACGAAGACTAAATACTAAATTTCAGTCATTTCGGCGGGACATTGAGGCTAGCTAAATCATTGAAAATATCAAAAATCAGGATGTATCATTCTATGGGGGCTATCTGTATACGTGGACTTATACCGACAAATTACAGGTGGAAAGGTTTGGTCCCCTAACGAGGATTAAATACCAAATTTCAGCAAATTTCGTACTCTGGAGACTTGGAGCTATACCGATATAAGTCCAAGTGAAAAGTTTTATATCCCCAACGAACGCAAATTACCAAATTTGAGCCATTTCGGTGAGATATTGAGGCTAAATCTTTGGAAATACCGAAAATCGGGAGGTACCGTTCTATGGCGGATATATGAAGACGTGGACCAATACCGACAAGCTCCAGGAAAGCTTAATACCCCAACGAAGACTAAATACCAAATTTCAGCCATTTCGGAGGAATATTGAGGCCACAAACTTCAAAATATCGAAAATCGGGAGGTGCCGTTCTATGGAGGCTATATCAAAACGAGGACCGATATAGCCCATTTTCATCCTAGGAATAATAGAAACTTCTACACAAAATTATAAAGCTCTGTATTGAAAATTGCAACAACAGACAGACGGACGGAGTGAAGTATATAGTATAGTATATAGAGTATATAGAACTCGGACCAACTGTTGAAGTTGGCATCTACAATTATCAGGTAGTTAAAGACTTCGTCTATTTCTGCACCGCAATAAATACAAAAAAGCATAGTTGTGAAATAAAAAGAGGTTAACGGATGCTACTTTGGGTTAAGTAAGCAATTCAAAAAGAAAGCCACATTTCGTCAAACAAAAAACTTTACAAAACGCTGATACTATCCGTACTAATGTATGGTTCCGAAGCCTGGGTAGTTGCGAATGCAGATTAAATTAATTTTTAAATAATTTCTCGTTGTAATCGAGCTTAATGACCAATGATGCAAGTGAAAAAGGAAAGCCGAAGATTGGAACTCACACAACCTAGTGGTGCATGTTTTGCCTTTGGCAGAGGATTTTCAGACATATCGGTGAAGCGGCTTCTCTGTCATCGAACTTTTCTTCTTTCAAATGCATTTTTTTGTTTTTTACAACAACGGATATTTGCCCATATTAGTTGTGCTTTCATGACAAACGCTTAGCGCTGCCTTTGAAAGTAATGAGTTTGGCTCTGACCGCTAACAAGCCGTGACAACACCTTTTTTCTTTTATTTTTCAAGGACGGGCTAGAATGGGCAAATACCCAATACTGTTGTAAAAAAACAAAAAAAAAAATGAATTTGAAAGAAGAAAAGTTCGATGACAGAGAAGCCGCTCCACAGCCGATATGTCTGATGATACTCTGCCAAAGGCGAAACATGCATGTCGCATAGTGGTTGCACGCAGAGAAAAATATGATTCATGCCACCATATTTTTAAAGAAAAATATATATTATAGATATATGGTAACCTCTATCATATTCTAATAATACAATTTTTAAATATTTTAAAATGTCGTGGTAGGCGCCGAAAACATGGTGTGGTTGCATCTAATAAGTGGTATTTTTATTAGAATTATACTGTACCCTGATGTACCCGAAGAAGTGGACCGATATGGCCCATCTTCGAAACTTAAACCAAGTTTCGACAAAATGTGACGAAACCCAAAATTTTGTTCAAATCGGTAGATCCGTTTATTTCGATGAGGCACATTTTTGACCGTATCAAAGTGTATATGCCATTTCTAGCCTAAAGGCTGAGGGTATAAAAATGATCTTCGCCCTAAAAGGCAACATTTTTAAAAAATTAATTTTCATCAGATGGAGTTTTTTCGACTTAACTTTTTTTTCAGGATATAGATTAAAATTTTGTGTCGCCCGACTCCTGATAACAATGTTTTCTTTTTTTAGTTGGCTTTCACGGACTCTATCACTTTTGGTGAAATAGTAAAGTTTTGGTGTTTTTAAGACATACAATAACATATTTTTATACTTGAGTTAAGTTTGGATATAAAAAGAAGAAAAGGCGTTACATTCAGGACGAGCTGTGTATCCTCCACCACATTAAAATACTCTATATCTCTATTCGACATATTCGCGAACTCAATCTCTGCATTCAAACGTGGATATATTTTGACCATTTTCTGCACGGAGGTTCTTACACCAAGAGGATTTCCAAAATTCATATTAAGACCACATTTTTAAAAATTAGACTAATCTTTCGATAGCGAAACTGAAAATCTTTCGATAGCGAAAATGTGGACCTATATTAGCAATTCTCAGCGGGAATTAGAACCCAAAAAGCCAAATAAGAGCTATAGTGTTTGAAAATTCTGGGGTACACCAAAACGTAAACCTATATGGGTAATATTCATTTGAAAGATTTAGTTACTGCCTCAATTCTGTAGTAGAATTTGGTTAAAACTTCAAAATACCGGGCGGAACTTTTGTATGCGGACTATACCGAACGTGGTCTGATATGGACCATTTTCAATTTTCCAAATTTCAAACTTGTTACCAAAGTATTGTAAACTTTTTCTATTGAATTTATATACATTGTCATTGTGTCAATATTGTACATAAAATCAACTAAAAATCTTTAAAATGTCTTTACGTAAAGCTACACAACATTTTTAACTTTCATGATTTTTGGTAAAGGTGACTGACCCACACCCGAAATGAAATACTGCGTACGTCCCACTAAAAAGGTGTATAAATACACTTAGAATGAGAAGACCAAAGCTCCGATGAAGTAAAAAAGTGAAAGACGAGATTAAAAGTCATTATATTCAAAATAGATAGGAGTAAAAATCTATTCTTATTTTGAATTATATTCCGTAGAGGTTCACCTAGTTAAGTATCTTGTCTTCGCACTCCTCTAAATATTACTTCTGTTGCTGCGTAAAAAGATGGTTTACAGAATTAAACCAATATTAGTATTAAACAATCTAGTTCACTGAAAAAATTTGATTTTCTCGTTCCATTTCTTTAAAACACCTAGTTCCATAATCTTTTTGTTCCGTCATTCTATATATTTATTTTCTCATGTGTCATCGGAGATACCTTTTATCTCAGTGGGCCCTTTAATTGTAATAGTTCTTTCGTTAATTTAGACAGGAAAATGATGTCGATGTATTCATGAAATTTGGTCTCTTTCTTGCTGAAGGATTTAAGGAACTATAGAAAAAAGAAATATGTTGTGCTGCCTGGGAACCTAAAACGGACACTCAGTGTGCCAAACGGGCAGGTTACACCTGCATTACGCTGACACCCAAATTAAATCAACACTCACTTTCCTTCTCATTCCTTTAATCCGCAACATGACAATATGTGTCATATTAATTTCTCTCTACCTTTAACATTGCGGAAATTACAAACTATCATTCGTCGCCTTCCTTATAAACTTTACATACGTACGTATATGTATGCATGTATACACTAGTTGTTATTTTTTTAAGTTACACGTCAATCGTTTCCACTTTTTGTTTAACCAAAACCCATTTTCATAATAAATGCCGACAATCAGGAAACTTTTCTTTTGTGTGGCATATTAAAAAAAAACCAGGAGAAACTGACAACTTAAACAACCTTAACAGGGTTATGTCTATATGGCGTTGGTTGGTTGCTCGGGTGTCTTGTCCTTTTGTGTGCATTGCTTTAAACAGGACTCTGATTTGCAATGAAGTGTATCTTGGGCATTATCTCCTATGCAAGTATTACACGCTTGTTGTGGTGTGCAGTAGCAGCAGGAGAGTAACTGATTTTATAAGTGATTTTAAAAAAGTTTTTGAAAAAAACGCACCACCACCAACGACAACTAACCGCCGCCACTACCATTTCATGACAACCTCAACAACGAATATCAGGCTTAAAATAGGTTACCATGTAAGTGAAATGCTTCCCCACTAGAGATCTCATTCCTTTGGTAATATTTCTGATGGTAAACTCATCACATTTGTTGTTTTTGTAAACCAGCAGTGATTATCTGTTGGTTGTTGACATAACCGAAAAAAAAAGAGTTTGGGTGAACGAACACATCCCAAAGAATATAGAACAGTAGGTGTTGCAGTGTGTAGTTGCATTAAAACAGCAGTGGCAGCGGGCACATAAAGTTTTCTCACTTAACGACGCGTCACAGTTCTTTTTCTTGTGTTAAAACTGAAACTTGTTCTTTTAGAATTTGCACTAAATTGCACATGTAGGAGCTTAACCTTCACTGGTCAGTATATTGACAAATGTCGGGTTTTTATACTTGTAACAAATTTATTTTATAAGTATATATGAAGTATTTTGTTATACTTAAGAGGAGAATGCAACAATTATGCAATATGTGGCAACTTTTTATGCAATAGATTTAACACAGAGCTATTGAGCCAATTTTAAATGGCACCCTTCGGGCTGTTTCTCAAGAGGTATGAACTTGCCCCTGAAAAAAACTTTTACCATCGTAATTGAGGCAGCGAATGCAAGTTGCTTCAACAAAAATCAAAGTGATTCGATATCAGGTCTTAAAGTGAACTTATCCGAAATTTTGTGTGGGAGGTACCGGATTGAGTGGATAAATATAATCCATATTTGAACCTGATCTATATCTGGTAGATATATTAGGATGTGTAAAGTATAGACCAATTCGGCCACTCCCTTCAAGAGTTACGATACGAACAATTTTTCCGAACATTTTTGAACTTTTGTGGGAGAGGTACCTGAAGGAGTGGACCGATATGGCTTATCTTCAAACTTAAACTATATTTAGACAAAATATTACTAAGGCCAAATTTTGGACCGAATCGGCAGATCCGTTCGAGAGATATCTTGCGCTCCAACCACCTCACTCGGTGTCATAGGGGGTTTTTTCAGGAAGTATGGACTTGCCCCTGATGAAACTTGTACCGTCGTATGGAGCGCAGTGAATACAAGTTGCTAAAACAAAAATCAAAGCGATTCGAGAGATGGCCCTAAACTGAACTTTTCCGAAATTTTGTGTGGGAGGTACCCGAAGTAGTGGACTGATTGAGTCCACATTGAAACCTTATTTAAGTCTGGTACACATTTCCCTATGGGCAAAGTATAGACCACATCGGTTACTCCCTTCAAGAGTTATCGTGCGCACAAATTTTTCGAACATTTTCGAACTTTTGTGGGGGAGGTACCGTCTTCGAACTTAAACTAAGTTTGGGTAAAATATTACGAAAGCCAAAATGTGAACCGAATCGGTTTATCCATTCGAGAGTTATCGTGCGCACCAGCCAGACAGACAGACGGACGAACATTGTTCAATCGACTTCAAATTGCCTGAAACACATTTCGTCCAAACATACTTGGGGTCTAAAACCATTATTTCGATAAGGCACGTTTTGCCCGTATGAAAGTGTATATACACAGAAAAAAAACCACCCAGAAAGTTTTGATTAAAAGCTTTATCACCATATTTTGTCGAATGGCGATAAAATATTACGAATATATAGGGAAAATGTTTATCAAATTTATGAAAATGTTACTACAAAGCGATCAATAAACGATTTCAAACAAATAATTTATTGACATTTGTTTATGGTTATTAATAAATTTTATAGCTAAAATGGTTTTCAACGTTTGTCGCATGTTCTCGCTCTCAAGAGCGAGAGAAACAACATTTTAGGGCATAAAGAAAGCGCTACAACAATGTGCTGTGTTTTTTTTTTCTTGAGATGCGAGTGTCGTTGCTATGTATATTTCAAAGCATGGTCATGGAATTTTTGCGGCATGAAGGGATGGAGCGTTTGTGTGGCATTTGGCTTGTTTATTTATTTGTGCTCGGGTGAAGGCTTGTATGTAAGTTTGTTACTGTTTTTTGTTGCTGATTTTTATGAACCTAACAAACGAAGAGGGAAAGAAAAAAACGGTACGAGTTCTCATGTTTTTTTCTGCTTGGTGGTTTAGGAAGGCAGATAACATTTTTTAACCATCAGTTTGGTTTATTTTGGCAGTTCCTTTAAAGCAGTCGTTGTATGTGGATCGGTAGTGCATAAATCTGTGTTTGTGTGTTTTCTTAAAGTAAAGGTGCTTTTCAAGTAAATTAAATGGCCAATACATTTTATAATTGAATTCACGAATATGAAAAAGTATAATAAGAATATTTTATTGGACAAAGAAGCAACCGCATGTGATATTGGTAATAACATCAAAACATTTTATATATTTGAAATATATATGGATGTACTATTTCTCACATTACAGATACCCATTTTCCACTGATGATTTTCAATGTGGCAGAAGAATGTGTTTTATTTTACAACGTTTAATGATGTTCCCTGTATTTTATATTTAAAAGTGATTTATTTGTTTTCTTATATTAACATTAATGTGTGGCACTAAATAATTATGTACTTCTGTTATTAATTATTCCATTCCGTTTTTCTTTCTTTCATCTGTAATTTTTTATGTACCTATGCGTCTGGTGTTGCTTTTGTTCATGGCATTTCAAATAATAAATAAATAACCACCACCATTTATAAATGTGTGTATGTATCTTTTTTTGTGGCGTTTGGGTTTGTATTTAACAAAAAAAAAAAAAAAAACAACAACAACAAAATAATTGTAAATATGAATATTTTTTTATTGATTGGAAAAAATGCATTCAACAATTTTTTTAATCAAGAAAATATTTTGTTTTTATCAAGCAAAATGGGGAATATTTTGATAACTATTTTTGTCAATATGTGAAATGTTTTATCACAATCGATAAATATTTTAATCAATATTACAATTTTATTTTATCAACATGTATTTTTACTTTGTGATCACAAAATTTTATCGAATTTTGTCAATATGGCAATTTTTTTATTGCCGGAAAATTCATCAATTTTTGGTTGAATCTTTGAATTTCTTTATCAAATGGCTACAATTTTTTTTTCTGTGTACTCTCGTTAGCATAAATGCTGAGGGTATAAAAATGGGAATCAAAGTTCAAATTTTTAGGGTCATTTAGGTTTTCGCGATTTTGCTTGCACACAGCAAGTCCTATCGAAATGGGGCTAAAGAAAATGTTGTAGAGGATTGAACACCAATTCCAGACACGACTCGGAGGGCTTATTCTGAATCGATCTGCATCTATTTGGTCTCTTCCTGAATTTGTTACATGGTAAATATCTGTTCAATGGTGGATTTGTCAGGTTGTAAAGGTAAGGTCACATTAGGCAAATATTTGCTCCAGCAATATTTGAGAGCAAGTGAGTGTAAATAATGCATTGAAATTTCCCGCTTGCGACGAAAATTCCAATTGTCGCAATTTAAGTAGTCCAGAACTAGTTCTAATCAGTACTAGTACAAATATTGACCCCTAAGTAATGCGAAGGGAACCAATTGAACGAGGAGGCGTCAGTTGCGATTTAATTAACTTAACTTAAACGACGAGTTGTATAAATAATTCACATTTAAATTTTCTTCATAACTTTAATATAAATGAAGCATCCAATAACAGAAACTAGTGTTGATGGATTGAATATATTCGTACATATTATTCATATTGTTCTGGTATAAAAAAAGGAATACGAAAGAAATACAAAAATTGCCCTCTTCTTCTCTCTACCCGCTAGCAATTCCAATTGTCGCAATTTAAATAGTCCTAAACTAGAGTTAAGTGGTACTAGTTCACAATTGACCCATAAGTAATGCGAATTGACACCTGTATATCCCCAAGTAAACGACGAAGCGTAAGTTGTGACTTTTTACCACCACTTTTTATACCCTCCACCATAGTATGGAGGGTATATTAAGTTTGTTTTTCCGTTTGTAACGCATTGAAATACTCATTTGCGACCCTATAAAGTATATATATTCTTGATCAGGGTAAAATTCTAAGTCGATCTGAGCACGTCCGTCCGTCCGTCCGTCCGTCTGTGGTAATCACTCTAGCATCCACAAAAATGGAGATAGGACGCTGAAATTTTGGGAAAATGCGTCTTTTGTTTGCAGGCAGGTCAAGTTCGATGATGGGCTATATCGGTCCACGTTTTGGTATAGCCCCCATATAACGGTACCCCCCGATTTACGGTATTTTGACGTTTTTAGCTACATTGTCACACCGATTTGGCTATAATTTGACATTTAGGGTTCTTAAGTGTCAATAAACATATATAACAAAACTTGTGGACATAGGTCCACGTTTTGGTATAGCCCCCATATAACGGTACCCCCCGATTTGCGGTATTTTGACGTTTTAAGCTACATTTTTAAACCGATTTAGCTAAAATTTGACATTTAGGGTTCTTAAGTATCAATAAACTTATATAACAAAAGTTGTGGACATAGGTCCACGTTTTGGTATAGCCCCCATATAACGGTACCCCCCGATTTTGACGGTTTTAGCTACATTTTCAGACCGATTTGGCTATAATTTGATATTTAGGGTTCTTAAGTGTCAATAAATATATATAACAAAACTTGTGGACATAGGTCCACGTTTTGGTATAGCCCCCATATAACGGTACCCCCCGATTTGCGGTATTTTGACGTTTTTAGCTACATTTTTAGACCGATTTAGCTATAATTTGACATTTAGGGTTCTTAAGTATCAATATACATATAACACAAGTTGTGGACATAGGTCCACGTTTTGGTATAGCCCCCATATAACGGTACCCTCCGATATACGGTATTTTGACGTTTTTAGCTACATTATCAGACCGATGTAGCTATAATTTGACATTTAGGGTTCTTAAGTGTTAATAAACTTTAATATTAGAAGTTGTGGACATAGGTCCACGTTTTGGTATAGCCACCATATAACGGTACCCCCGATTTGCGGTATTTTGACGTTTTTAGCTACATTTTCAGACCGATGTAGCTATAATTTGGCATTTAGGAGTCTTAAATGTCAATAAACTTATATAAAAAAAATCGTGGACATAGGTCCACGTTTTGGTATAGCCCCCATATAACGGTACCCCCCGATTTACGGTATTTTGACGGTTTTAACTACATTTTCAGACCGACTTAGCTATATTTTGACATTTAGGGTTCTTAAGTGTCATTAAACTTATTTAACAAAACTTGTGGACATAGGTCCACGTTTTGGTATTGCCCCCATATAACGGTACCCCCCGATTTGCGGTATTTTGACGTTTGTAGCTACATTTTCAGACCGATGTAGCTATAATTTGGCATTTAGGAGTCTTAAATGTCAATAAACTTATATAACAAAAATCGTGGACATAGGTCCACGTTTTGGTATAGCCCCCATATAACGGTAACCCCCGATTTACGGTATTTTGACGTTTTTAGCTACATTTTCAGACCGCTGTAGCTTTTATTTGACATTTAGGGTTCTTAAATGTCAATAAACTTATATAACAAAAGTTGTGGACATAGGTCCACGTTTTGGTATATCCCCCATATAACGGTACCCCCGATTTACGGTATTTTGACGGTTTTATCTACATTTTCAGACCGATTTAGCTATAATTTGACATTTGAAGTTCTTAAATGTCAATAAACTTATGTGACAAAACTTGTGGACATAGGTCCACGTTTTGGTATAGCCCACATATAACGGTACCCGCCGATTTACGGTATTTTGACGTTTTTACCTACATTTTCAGACCGATATAGCTATAATTTGACATTTAGGGTTCTTACGTGTAACTAAACTTATATAAAAAAAGTTGTGGACCTAGGTCCACGTTTTGGTATAGCCCCCATATAACGGTACCCCCGATTTACGGCATTTTGACGTTTTTATCTACATTTTCAGACCGATTTAGCTATCAATTGACATTTAGGGTTCTTAATTGTCAATAAACTTATATAACTAGTGGACATAGGTCCACGTTTTGGAATAGCCCCCATATAACGTTACCGCCCGATTTCAGGTATTTTGAGAATTTTACCAGCAAGTTTTAACCGAATTATCTGTAATTTGAACATTTGACATTTGAAATTCTTAGTGGTCACCACACCTCTCCACCAAAAATTGTCAAGAAAGCCCCCATATAACGGTACCTCCCGATTTTCAGTATTTGATGATTTTAGCTACAATATTAAACCGAATTAGCAGTAATTTGACATTTGAAGTTCTTAGTGGTCGCAACACCTCTACATCAAAAATGTTCAACATAGGTCCATGTTCGGATATAGCTCCCATGTAACGGTACCTCCCAATTTTCAGTAATTTGGAAATTTTAGCTACAATTTTTAACAGAACTAACTGTAATTTGACATTTGAAGGTTGTAGTGGTCACCACACATCTGCATCAACAATTTTCAACACAGCCCCAATATAACGATACTTCCCGATTTTCGGTACTTTGAGGATTTTACTTAAAATGTTTAACCGAACGTACGTCCATGTTTTTGTATAGCCCCAAAACAAACCTCCCGATTTCCGTACCTTAGCTTTATTTTTTGGACGAACTTTCTGTAATTTGAAATTTAAAAGTCAACAAAAATTCTGCAACAAACATTGTTCATTTAAGTTCATATTTTCGTATAGCCCACATACCTCCGAACTAGCTGTTAATGACATTTGAAGTTCCCATGTTATGTACCAATTTTCGCTATTTTGAGGATTCTAGCTGCAATTTTTAACCGAATTAGGAGTTATTTGACATTAAAGGCTCCCATCAAAAACTGTCAACATAGGCCCATGTTTTATTATAACCACTATATAACAGTACCTCCCAATTTCTAGCCCACCAAAAATTGTCAACAGTTAGATATAGGCACCATAAAAAGGGCCTCCCGAATGAAGCATTTTATGTACATTATCTGACATTTTAACGTACTCACTTAAAGATGGGGACAGGAATGAATATTTTATGGTGGAGGGTATGAAATGCTTTTTTACTTGTTTATACTAAACTGGTATATGACTGTAAACCTGGAACTAGTACAATACCACTTACAGGTAATGCATAGAGTGTCAATTGGTTACCTCCTATGACATCCCCATGTTAAAGTTTACAGTTGATTGCACATTAAGGGTTCAGAAGTGGAACTAGTTACTGTAACGCTGAGAATCGACGAGTTTCCGATGCCGAACTAGTCCATCTCCCAAGCGGGTTACGCTTACTTGGTCTCAGAGAGCGCGCACTGCCGGTCGCAGGAACAAATATTTGCCTAATGCAGAGTGAGGCAGAGAAAATTTTTGGGTCTCCCTTGTGCTCTCAATGAGCGTAAATTTGTTGATGCTCACATCGTGTTAGCATCTACACAGGTTGTGAGCGATAACCAATTTACTCTCACTTAGAGCACATGGGCTCTCTTGTGAGTCACAATGCCTTCCATTGGCCTAATGTGACCTTACCTTAAGACACACTGATCCAATTATTTCTATTATTTAGTCGTTCACACAATACAAACGTATTGTTTGAGGGCTCACGCGTACTACTCTTTCTCGCTCTTTCCACAAACAGCGTGTGCGTTAATGCATTGCTAAAATTAAAAATCGTTGAAACAAGCGACAATAGAACCTTCTTCATTGACTTCTGAACGAAGAGTGAGTGGTGGTTGTTCTGTTGTTATTCTCATCAAGGGCACGTGTGCCCCTTTTTGCCGGATACTGGTCTAAAAGACAAAAGGAACAGAGGTATGCTCCTTTAATTTGAGCACACAGTTTTATCTCCTTTCTTGTGGGCGGCACACGTTCCATAGATCGGGTGAACGTTCCTCCTGTCACACTGTGTTAAATAGCTGATGTATCAGCGAGTCGTTTCCAGCCGTAAATGGGGCAATGTGATTTTTAATTTTGTGGAATTTTCAGACTTCTTTTTCTCTTTTTTTCTACGGAAAAGACGTTTCTCATCTTTTCTTTTCTATCGATACCTAGTTTGTGCACTACGCGTTGCTATTGATTGCAGAGTAATCCTATACAGAATTATCCTCTTCGGTAGCAATACGATACTCCTGGCCATTCCATTCCTTGGTGGAGGCAATACTTTGCCACTGTGATGATATGTTATGGGAACGATTAACCAATTGATTAACCAATTGGACAGGTTTGGATCTATGCATCCGTGTTGGATCTATGCATAGTTCATTTGTCATATTTAACCGGGTACGAACCTTTGCTTTAGGAAGACAGTAATTCGAGTCAAATATTAAACTTCCGATCGCTCGGTGAATGTCTAACATCTACAACAAGGTCATAAAGTTAGTCTGTTGACAGCCTGTTGACTGCCGACATAATATCGAGATTAGAGTGATCCAAGAAAACAACATTTTTTATTTTTATTTGATTTCCAACCCTCTAAATATTTTCTATTTGATCCAAAAACCTTATACATATATAAAATTTTATGGCGATCAGTTAAGATTAACCGGTGCTAACCTACCGATCTTTGTTTCCACAGTAATTTTTATGGAGTCAAAGGTACATTTTCACGAAAATTCTCTAAATGCCACAATTTTTGTCCAAGCGATGAAAAAACTTTACCAGTTCATTATTCTTCTTCCTTCGTATTTCCTGTATGTCAGCAATGTCGGCCTTTTACTTTGCAATTGTATTTGCTAGTGCGTAAAATGCACCTTCCTTATACAAATTTCGAACATTCCTTTTTAAAAAGGTTTGCGGGTGTCGTCAAGTCCTGAAGGTTTTTCATAGTAGGATTATTTTGTTTGGGTTTGGTTAAAAATCCGAAGCCAAACTCACATTACTGAGGGCTGAATGCGCGACACAGGTCACCTCACTAACTTTAGTGGTGTTAAAGGCAGTTGCCCAGGTCTACCATGGTAAAAAAGTGACTGATCGATCGGTAGCAACAATGTTGCTAACATAGATTGATTGAAAACATTTACAAAAAATGGCTAGACGAAATAATTTAATGCGATCATTTGAAGAAAGTTTCCTATAAATAATTTGAATTCGATCATCAGATATCGTATTTAAGTTCAAATCTACTACATCACTTGAAAAATTAAAAAAAGAACTATTAAAAATCGATGATAAAAATCATATTCACTTCTATTCATCTAAATTTAGAAAATTTGTTCTCATTTTTTCGATTTTATGGCGGGATTTTGCATTCAAATTACTTTTAATGATACGTCACAAAATGGAATACTAATGATTTTTATTAGCCATCTGTCTGTCACAAAATCTCTTTTTATAATCTTTACTACTTTAGGTGTGGTGATCGATATTTTTTGAAGCGACAATCGACAAACATTTTGACGTATTTCATTATTTCTCATTTTAGTGTCTGCCATTAACATATCTAATGAAGAAAGAAAGCTACATTTCCAAAATTGTAGCGATTAAACAAAATTTACATATGAATTTAACAGAAGTAATAAAAATTGAATTTTTTATATTTTATGTCGGGCACATGGACATTAATTGGCAGACAGTTTGATAAGATAATGTGATGGAAAATTTTGACAGAAACAGACTTTTTTCAATTTGTCGCATTAATCATTGATAAGTAGTAAATGTGTATGCATATTTTTTATAGAGTTGTTCTGATAAAATTAAAGAGTATTTTAGAAAATTAATCACCTATAGTTGACACACTATAAGTATTACTGCTGTCATTCAACTTGACATGAGTTTCGCTTTGGGTTTGTGGTTAATCAGAGGCTAAGGCATCATAGTCTAAATAAGCCAATATCACCCATATATGTACGTTGACGTGACGAGCACCACCGGTCTAAATTCTGCAAAATCTATTTTATGCGAGCCCATGTCCCAAACGAATTAAAGGGAAAGCATATATTTGTATAGAAAGATATACTATATGAGCACCTAAAGAGAGAGACAGAGAGGATAACAGATCAGACCACTGTCCACAACAATTAAACTGTCCTCTAAAATCCTAACATTATCCCGGGTTGATGATTTGATAGAAGTACGGTGTAGAAATATTTCTTTCTTTCTTTGTGTAATTTTAAGGCTCTGTTACGAGTTTTGAAATCACATTCTTATTACTGTCACAATCTGCCGACCACATGCTATATTACACATATGCGTTGGGTTATAAACAAAAGGGAAACAAAACATTCAAGACATCTTTTCTTTTCGTTTAACTTTGTCTTTTTGCCTTAACGTCGTTGTTTACTTCTACCACTTTTTCATGAGTTTGTCGGGAGTTTTTTCTTCTCCATCTTGTTGACTCATAAATAATATTAAGAAAATTGCAAATATTTTTAGTTTTTATAAGTGTTAAATATTTTTGTTATAAACAATTCTTTTTTTTTTGTTTCTCCAAAAATATTTACCATGTTTTGTTGTCACTGCTGTGGCAACTTGAAGAAGAAATAACAACGACGACAGCGACCACAGTGATGCGATGCTTAAAGTTCGTTTGGTTCGTTAGAAGTTTTAAAGTTGTTTTTTGTTATGGAGCATCAGAAAAAATAGTTGCGATAAATATTTTCCCAACTACATTGTT
The DNA here is from genome assembly GCF_047663935.1 of Musca autumnalis. Lineage (NCBI taxonomy): Eukaryota > Metazoa > Arthropoda > Insecta > Diptera > Muscidae > Musca > Musca autumnalis. The sequence goes on along the minus strand of NW_027412088.1, from coordinate 12,184,412 downwards.
ATGTGTACCACAAATACCAGATATTTAACACAGAAGACATATTTTAACACCACTTCGCATTATTTTTGCATCAACATTTAAAGAGAAAATACAAAGCACAACACTTTGTCTTCGATAGCAGTTTTTGTTTTTAGGTATTTTATTTTTAGCAAATGTAGGGACCGCATAAACGATATTTATGTCATAGTATTTTGTTATGTGGTTACAAAGAATATAACCTAGTTTTGAACTTTATTTTTTCTCAGGTGCTGAATATAATTGCGTAAGCAATTAAAGGAAGAAAAAACAAATAGCATTAAATTTCGAATGACCGCAGCCCTAAACGAATTCCATAAGAAGAAATTAGCCGTATGGGTCTGTTTCTCTAAGATGATTCGATCCCCAATCCGTCCAAATTAGTATTAATTAAATGTATGTTTATTAAAAACTATTCGATTTTTTTGTGGTTTCAATTCGTAGTATTTCTTCGAAAAATAGGATATTGCCTTTAGAGCCGATGCCGTTAATAATTTCCAATTCATAACATGGAAATTTAGATAGCCTTAATCTCAAAATATATTAATTTTTGGAACATTGATAGCGTTTTTATTGGGATAGCTGTTGCAATTTCCCTTGTCCCTTTCGGATGTTGGGGGACCATATGTACATATGTATGAAAGGTGTTGCAATTTAGTTTTTATACCCTTAGCATGCGGGCTAAATGTGCCTCATCGAAATAATGGTTTTAGACCCCAACTATGTTTGGACGAAATCCGTATGTAAAATTTGGCTTTCGTAATAGAGTTGGCACCGTAACACAAGTTAATAACATCGGGGTTTCATAGAAATTGGAAATTAGATTAAGATGTGCCACGGTGCTTTTGAATCTAATTTAAATGGAAGGTGCTTGCACCAATGTTCATAAATGAGAAAAATCAAAAAAAAAAAAAAAAAAAACAAGTAAGAAAAGCGTTAAGTTCGGTCGGGCCGAACTTTTTATACCCTCCACCACAAATTTCAGCCATTTCGGTGGATTAATGTGGCCACTACCTTCAAAATACCGAAATTCGGAAGGTACCGTTCTATGGGGGCTATATGATGGCGTGGACCTATACCCACAAATTTCTGGGGGAAAGTTTTATACGCCTAAAGAAGACTAAATACCAAATTTCAGCCATATCGGTGTGATAATGAGGCTAAAACGTTCAAAATATCGAAAATCCGGAGATATTGTATTATGGGGGCTATATCAACACGTGGACCTATATAAACATTTTGTGGTAGAAATGTTTCTTAGCCTCTGGAAACACAAAATACAAAGTTACAACCGATTCTTTGGTCAAATGGGTCTAATACATTCAAAATATATTAAAATGACGCGTACTTTATATGGGGCCTTATAAGGGGGCTATACCAAAACGTGGGCCTATATAACCCAACTTTGGTAGGAATATTTTTTGGCCTCTGGAGACACAAAGTACCAAATTACAACCAATTCGGTGGTGAAATGGGGACAAATATCTTAAAAATTCCATAAAACGACGACGCGTCACGCGTCATTTTGTATGGGGGCTATACGAAAGCGTGGACCTACATAGCCCGCTTTCAATACCAAAAGTCCTACGTAAATATAACATAATTTTCCCAAAATTTCATCAACCTACGTCAATCCGTTCGGACGCTAGAGTGATTTCCACAGACGGACAGACGGACAGACAGACAGACGGACAGACGGACGGACATGGCTATATCGATGTAGAATTGCACGCTGATCAAGAATATATATACTTTGTGGGGTCTACAATGATTATTTCGAGTAGTTACAAACGTAGTGACAAACTTAATATACCCCCATCCTATGGTGGAGGGTATAAAAATCGCCGGAGTGCTTTTTAAATAAATGGCGATTTAAGTTGTCAGTTTTTTAGATTTTCACGACTTTGCTTATAAACCGCAGGACCTATCAAAATGTGACTAAGGAAAATTTTGTAGCTATGGAAATTCTCTACAAGATTGACCATTATAGGAATCTCGTCGGTTTTACCGTTTATGAGATATAGAAGTTCAAATTGGGACAATTCTAATTCAATTCAATTCTGTATCGCCCCCTTACAAAACAATGTCATGACTGCAAATTCCCAACCTAAACTTATATATCTAAAAAATTGTACAACCTAGGATAAGTTGCTTAAGCCAGTCTTGTAGAGAATTTTCACAGCTTTAAGATTTTCTCAGGTCCCATATCGATAAGACTTGCCGTATTCAAGCAAAATCGCGAAACCCTAACAAAAAAACCTAAAAATGTAAACTGAGCATCTTTATCTCAAAAATGGTACAGCCTGGGAACAAATCATAAACATCAAGCCTCTAGAGTACTTTCACAGCTACAATATTTTCTTTAGCTCCATTTCGATTGGACTTGCGGTTTCCAAGCAAAATCGTAAAAACCTAAAAACACCTAAAAATGTGAATTTTGACCGCGATTTATTTAAAAATCCCTACAGCGATATTTTCTTGTTTTTGAATTTTTCTCATCTATGAACATTGCTGTTTTAGAATTCACAAAAACTTCCCCTGTGTAAGCGGTTTTCATTAAAAGTTATTTAACGCGCACCCTTCATGAATGACATTGCTTTATAAGGGGGCGATACAGTCAGTGCATTGTCCCAATTTGAACTACAATATCTCAAAAATGGTAAAACCTACGAAAATACCATAAAGGTCAATCTTTTAGAGAAGTTTGATAGCTACAACATTTTTGTTAGTCTCGTCCTGATAGGAATTGCGGTTTCCAAGCAAAATCGTGAAAACCTAAACAACCCCTAAAAATGTCAACTTGAATCGCGATTTATTTAAAAAGCTCTCCGGTGATTTTTTTTTTTGTTTTTTTGACTTTTCTCATCTATGGACATTGTAGTTTCAGAATCCGCAAAAACTTCCCAGGTGCAAGCACCTTCCATTTAAATTTGCTTCAAAAGCACCGTCGTGCTATTTTATATGAACAAAATCTGCCAAGAAATTTTGCAGTTTTCTTAAAAAAATCATGATAATAGCTTTTATTGGGCTTTGCAACTGGGGGTCGGGTGCCACCGTGGTGGAATGGTATGTACACCCGCCTTGCACGCTGAAGGTCGTGGGTTCGATTCCCCGGCCAAGCAACATCAAATTTTCAACGGTGGCAAAATAACCCTCAGTAATTTTGCGACATTTCCTGAGTATTTCAGCCATGTACAACTTCTCTACAAGAACTCGGCGATAAACTGTAGATCCCATATCATTGAGCTAAATATGAATCAGGGTGCACTCATTGATATGAGAGAAGTCTCCCTTGTCCCATTTGGGATGTTGTGGAACAATTATTATTATTATTATTATGATTATTATTATTATTATTATTATTATTATTATTATTATTATTATTATTATTATTATTACAACTGGGGGTCACCCCTTTTTGCTCTGGTAATTAAGATGTTAACAGAATGGTTTGTGTTTTGTGACTTAAATTTAAACGTTATCACAACTCACCTAAATTGGTAAACATGGGTTTACGTTTTCTTATGTAGGCTCTATGTAAACACACTTTTCATACTTTGAATTAACTGTATTTCCGAATTTAGAGTGCATTTTTTAAAAAATATATGTTAATATCCTTTATGTAGTGCAACACTTCTCGAAATGTCAATATCATAGCTTTGTAAGTTATTTTTTAATAAATATTTACATGAAATTCTTCAAAGAGAACAAAACATTTTATTTTACATCACTGTGTGACACGAACAAAATTAACCATATTTAGACACCGCAGCAGCAAAGGTTTGGTGGATCATAGGTTTTAGGCTTCGTTGTCGAAAAGGATCATTTTCTCGCATCTTCTATATCGCCAAGAAGTTTTAGTTTGCCCTCGGAGGCAAAGTTGTAGCTCTTGTGTAAAAGAACATAAATTCTAAACACATAAAATCCGCCAAACCTCAGAGCTACAACATTGCCTCCGAGAACAAAATAAAAACAAACTAAGATTTGTTTTCTTTTTTTTTTGTTTGAAAAAATTGCAAGATATTTTAAAATGATTTTTTAGTATTTATTTTTTAAGGACTTTTTGATGTCCTTGTTATCCTCGAATGTGGTAATTAATGATTACACTGTGTGTAATTTTTTGAATCATTTCATTAACCATGTTCTGACTCCACAGTGTGATAGAAGACCAAAAAATAGAAGATACGTGTCTCGCCGTTTTTCCCTATCTCATAAACTTTCGCGGTTATAGGCCTCCAAAAAATTGAGGCTTTGATGTAAAAAGGGGTCATTTTCAAGGTTATATCTTCCAAACTATTAGGAATTTTGAATTTATCTCAGAGGCAAAGTTGTAGATCTTATCTTAGGGAACAAAAATTTTGAACACATATTATCCATCAAACTTCATTTGCAAGGCCAAAATCGCCAAGGTCAAATTTCTTTTAAAATTTTTTTCGGGTTTTGGTCTGCAGCTATCAAACCGATCAAATTTGAGGCAAACAACCAACTACAAAAATGTACCTCAGATCCTAATAAACATCTTTCTAGAACATACGATCTCTCTTAAAGGTCAAAATAACAAAGCACATGGGATTTTTATCCTGTTTTCTCTGGTTTTGGTCCACAGATACTAAACCGTTCAATATTCAAGAAAACAACCAACTGCAATAATGTAGCAAAGACATCAATGAACAACTTTCTGGAACATGCGAAATGTCTACGGTTCTTAAAGGTGAAAATAGCAAAAAACTTTTGAAAATATTCAATTTTTACACTTTTTTCTCTGATTCTGGTCCAAATATATCCAATCGCCCAAAAATTAAGGATACCGTCAAGTACAAAAATTTACCTTAGATTTCAATATATATATTTCAATATATTCCAATTTGTTTTTGAAAAATTTTGGAATTTGAAAGTCTATTGAAAAGTCAACAAGATGAGAAAACGAAAAATCAAAAATACCAATTTATTCTATTTTGCCTATAGTTTCAGACGTATATAGTACGATTCATGTGTAACGATTTTTTTTGGAAAATTGTCGGGCGGTGTTATATATCCGTAGATCTTTTGATATTGTTTACCACAAATTGTTTATATAGGTCCGCGTTTGGGTATAGACACCCGATTTCAGGCATTTTAAAGTTTTTATCTACATTTTTAGAATCACTTTGGCAGTTTTGTTGAGATATGTGTTTACTTATTATTTTTAAAGTAAGCTCGCTTAATCTAATATTTGTTGTCTTCAAATTTAAAACAACAAGTTTTTAAAGCGGGTGTAGTTAAAATTGATTTACTTTAGGGAAAGACAGAGAATACTAGTTTCGTCCAACGCCACTTTGACTCATCAGGGTGCCTATTCTGTAACTTTTAACAACTATCGATATTGTTTAAATTTCTTTTGTTTTTGTAACAACTACAAAACAAACAAAATAAATTGTTGTAAAATAAACAATGAGTGAAGTTGTTAAAAAGTTACAGAATAGGCCTACAGTTCTCTTAGTTCTTTGCATTGAAGCAAAGAACTCTTCCCCAATTTTATGACGACTCGAGCTCAAGAATAAATGTGACCGACGAATTCGTGTAAATGCTCCAAAATTACTCTCTAATTGAGCACTACATTTAAAATTGTTGTTTCTAACTATTTAACAATCCGACAATCGACAACGTTGTCGACAATAATTTTTTTTTGCAGTAACGATTGTGCTATTCTGTAAAAATTTAGACAAATTGTCTAAAAACTTTCAAAAGCTTTCAATTTTGAATGTATTCAGAAACAAAACATACACACAAACCAAAGGCAAATCCAATATTGAACATTTTGTCGATTTTTTAACAACTACTATTTTTTTTGTGTTGTTTTCATAACGACATTTTTAACAAAAGTTAAATATCATTATAAATGGCCGTCGCCTTAATAAGGCAAAAATAAAAAAAAAAAAAAAAAAGTTGTTAAAATTTGTTTACAGAATACAAAGGTTGTTAATTATGTTGTTTAAATGAGTTTCTCGAAAAAATAACAATATCGACTGTTGTTAAAAAGTTACAGAATAGGCCCACAGAACATTTGTCCTATAAACCGAACTAAGAAAAGATGTCCGTTCCTCTTTATTTGCTGCTTTTCTTCTTCATTTTGGAATATTCCGTTTTTCGATCTTGTCTTCCAATTGTGTGCTCCATCGAAGTGTTGGACTTCCAGTTCTGTGTGTATCGCAATGTGCCCGTATTTATACGCCTTTCTAGCGAGTTCATCTTTCTTATGAGGTCGTTGTGTAGTAGATACAGCTCGTTGTTAATACGAAGTTGATATTCACAGTCACGCTCAGAATGCTCTGGTTCCAATCGTCGGGCACGCGTTCCTCCTGCCAGATGCCACTAACTAGCTGATGCACCAGCGTGTCGCTTCTGGTTTGAACAGCTCGGCTGGTAAGCCATCGGCTCCTGCTGCCCTTTTGTTATTCAGCCGGTTTATTGCTTTCTTCTTGGCTGGGCGGTATACATTCAATAGCATCTTCTGGGATTGGATTTGTGGTATCTTCGCTAGTTTTGGATACCAACAGTTTGGACAAATGCTCTTTCCATATCCTGAGCACACTATCTGTATCAGTTAACAAATTACCTTGTTGGTCTCTACATGATGATGTGTCTGTACCACAGCCATCAGTTTGATGTTTCACTCTTTGGTGGAACTTTCGGACTACATTCTGGCTCCTGTACATCTCGATTTTTTCACACTCCCGCAATACTTTGCCACTGTGTTGTCGGGATGAGGAGTTTTTGAATAAGCAGTTGGGCCAGATGAGTGGAATATGCTGTGGCTATCTGTTGTGATTACAGCTTACCGATGTCCAAATGGGTATGTATTCAAATGGGTATGTATCTTTGCTGCAAGAAGGTAGTGGTCCGAATTTATGTTTGCTCCTCGGAACGATCGTACATCCAACAAGCTCGATGAATGTTTTCCAGTCAGTTGCCCTTATGAATATCGAGATGCTTAAATCTGGTACTGATAACTACCATGTTTTTTGCCGCTACGAAGTTTATCAGCCTCATGCCATTGTATATGTTTCACTGTGAATTATTCTCCTCTTCAGTTTTGGCATTAAAATCGCCTAGAAAAATGTTAACGTCATGGGCAGGGCAACGGCCATATTTTTCTTCTAAGCGCTCGTAAAATCAGAGCTCCGATTTGCTCGTTTTTACTCGCGAGTGGGAGTCAAGGATGGAAAATTAAAAATTTCAAACAGTACTAAAATAGTACTTTTTTCATTGCACGATTGGGCCGATGATATGTTTTTGAGGCAAACAATCACAGGGGCAAGCTAGACCTTCAAAATATCGTGCTGATGTTTATAATCGGCCTAGAAGCTAATCTGCCAAATTTGGTTGATATCGGTTTATATATAGATATAGCTCTCATATATATGTTCGCCCGATTTCGAGTAATTGATGAACCAAACACGAAAATTCTGTCCAATTATGATGATATTTGTGATATGTTGCGGAATTCGGACTGGAAATAAGTTTGTCAAGTTATTTTGAAATCGCTTCAGATTTGGATATAGCTCCCTTATATATTTTCGCCCGATTTGAGGTATTTCGTGCAACAAACACGCAAATTCTGTTTAATTTCGAAGAAATTTGAAATGTGTGACAAGATTTGGTCTAGAAATATGTTTGCTAAATTATATTGAAATCGGTTCAGATTTGGATATAGGTAACATATATATTTTCACCCGATTTTAGGTATTTGGTGCAACAAACACGCAAATTCTGTCCAATTTCGATGAAATTTAAAATGTGTGACGAAATTGCGTCTATAAAAAAAGTATGCCAAATTATATCGAAATCGGTTCAGATTTGGATATAGCTCCCATATATATTTTCACCCGATTTTAGGTATTTCGTGCAGCAATCACGCTATATATGTCCAATTGTGATGAAATTTAAAGTGTGTGACGGAATTTGGTCTAGAAAACATTATTGAGACATCATATTGAAATCGGTTCAGATTTGGATATATCGTTCATAAATTTTCTCTGTCGAAGTTAATTGTTTTCTCAATTTAGTTGGTTGATACCGAACTTCCTTGAGAACATAGTTTAAATATTTTTCTTTTGACAAATTGGCCGAAACAGAGGCGGCATGAATCAAGGGTTTGGTACTGTTGCCGTGTTCATAGCAGACTTCCGAAGCAAGTTTTCTTCCTTCACTATAATCCGCATTAGGGCGCCCTCTCTTCCTTTTATCATTACCTTGTCCTAGCGTAAATACTGTGTCGCTAGCTAACCATAAGCTTTCAAATTGTAATACACGACTTTTTGACCTCTAATTTTTTATCCATTTTTGGTTAAGGCGTGCACAAATGTTATAAATTTGCTTTTTAACTTCCTTCATGAAGTTGTCTTTGACACCTCGATTAAATTTTGCAGAAATCCATTCTATAAGGAGTTTAGGTTTTCGCTGATTTTCCAACCAAAAATTAAAAATATCCAAGTTTTTAAGTTTTACGAAATCTGGAAGTTGATAATTTTTTTATTCGCAAGTATACGCAAAAATTCTTTTCAAAATCTGTTAGCCGACATTGTCACCTTTCACCAGATACATATTTTTACGAGAAAGCACCCTGAAGTCGAAAGTTCCACTCCAAAGAACACATGGACGATACCACAGACTACATCAAAAACCATCACTTACTGACACAACAAATTATTGACCACATCTAATATTACATTTACACTTTTAATAATAATCTTAATTTACATACCATTACCCGTATTTTCCATTTTTAAAAAATAGATAATATCAACAGATCAGGTTTTGGCGCCAAAATACTTAAATTGTTTAATTACGACTGAATGTCAGAAATAAACGGAATAATAATTATGACATCTTGGCATGTCGCCGTGGGTCGTTGCCAGATTGTAATTTTTTGGTTTTGGAGGTTTGAAAGTGTTAAGAATATAATTCCGTTATTATTTGATTTCAATCGCTGACTTGAAAAAATGACTTTTTGCCTCAAAAACCTGCCATTGGCCCCATCGTGCATTGATAAGGTACTTTTTATCCCTTTTTTTAAGAAAAAAATTGTATTTAGTAACAACAAAAGCTCATATTAAAATCTGAAGGATGTTGCAAAATTGTATGGAAATATTCGTCGGAGACCCTATAAAGTATATAACAATGTCCGTCCGTCTATTGAAATCAAGATACACCTCGCAATATTTAAGATAGAGCTTTTTTTGGTTTGGTACAGAAGTTTCAATTACTCCTAGGATATTTGGTATACAAAATGGTCTCTATCGGTCCACGTTTTTATAAAGTCCCCATGCAACGATTTTCGGTATTTTGAAAACCGAAATTTGACATTTCATCTTCGATGGGGCTACAAATCTCTCCCCCAGAAATTTAGTTTTAGCCTTATTATTTCATCGAAATGACTGAAATTAGAAATTTTGTATTCGGTTTTTGTTGAAACACTCGATGTGAAGTCTTTTAAATGACTAGTCTACTGTAGTGACTGTAACTTGGTATTTCGGATTATCAATGGGTTGAAGAGCTTCACGAAGAAAATTATCAATATAGGTTCATATTTTGGTATATTCTCAATATGAAGGTATGTATGTATTTACATACGGATTTTTAAAATTTCTAGCAATTTGCATTAATAAAAATTTTAGTCTTGGAAGCAAAGTGTAAATTTTGCATTTTTAGTTTCACATACAATTTTTCAACGTATGTGAAATGGTACTGAAATGGCCGCGGGGGTACTTCAGTACTTTTTATAGTGAAATGGTACTGAAAAAAATACTATTGTACTGAATTTTCCATCTCTGGTGGGAGTACTCGAAGAGTGCGAGTAAAAAGTCCGATTTGCTCGTTTTTACTCGCGAGTGATAATACTCGAAGAGTACGAGTTTTACAAGAACTTTACTCTCCACTCTTTTGTTTTGTTTGGGAGTACTCGCGACTACTCTTGGTTTAAGAATAAGAGTACGAGTGAAAATACTCGAAATAGAGTACGAGTTTAATATGTAAAAGGCAAGTAGTTCGGGGGTTCAAAGGAGGTTGTTCCGAAGATCGGAAGAGGGTGGTCGGAGGTCCAGAGTAGGTTGTTCCGAAGTTCGGAGGAGGGTGGTGAAGTTTCGACTATAATATGTATACATAACTGTCTGCAAGTTACTTGCATGTGTAATCATTGGGTTGAAGAGTTCGATTTTTCGTTAAAAAGGCATCATTTCAAAAAGCTGAAAAGCCAATTAATGATTCCCCTCGCCGGTATGAAATTAGGAATAGAAAACAATAATCGATTTTTCGATTTTGGTCTAAAATTAAAACTGCGATTTGTCGATTATTTCAGTTGTCTAAAACTGGACTTTCGACTTTTCTTAACCGCAGAAAATCGATTATTCGTCGATTTTCGAGTTTTCTTTTGAAACTGTAAAACCCCCAAGTCAACAATCTATGGGCAAACTTGACAATCTATCACAAGATAATCGATTATGCGATTTTCCCTCCAGCCAAAAATCGACTACGATTTTTAGACTTTTGACTGCAACAAGTCGATTAATCGAAGGTCGACTTACCTATCCCTAGATGAAATCATGATATTGGTAGCGATCAGTAAAATTTGGCAACACTGTCAGTTCGTTTTGAAAAAACATTACTGTCAGCCATTGGGGTAATACTCCAGACTTAAAAACAAAATAATTTTTATTAAATTCCCAGAATTGCAATGTAGGGCCATTCAAAGTGAATAGTAAAGTAAAGTTATACAATAAAAGGAGCAAATGTAATAAAGATTTTCCAAGAAGTGTTCACTTTCCTTTAGTCAACGGTTTTTACTCTTTAAACATCCCTCTTCATACTTTCAATGGTCATCTGCTCACTCACTAATTGCTATGTAACATTGTATGCCGTAGTTTAACATATATTAAGTTTGACTGAAAGAACAGCTGAATAGGAAAAGCGAGAAGATTTGTGTGGTATTTAACTTGGCACAACTTTGTTTCACGCCCATTTTTATTAACGGTTTTTAGTGCAGTTTAAAAACTTGTGTGACAGGCAAAGTTTAAATTTTTGCCTGTTACTCAGCATCAGAGTAAACATTTCACTGGCCTTTGTCAAGGCTGTAATTTTTTGGAGCTTTATGTAGTTTATAAAGTTATGACAAACTAAATGTGGGCTCATAAATGTCATACAACTTCATTTATAATAAAAATTAATCCATACATGGAAATAAATTAAGTAAAATAATATTTGAATTGTTTAAAAATAACTTGTCATGAATGGGAATCAAATGTAAGAAGTGGCAATTTGAGCGATATTCATATGTGACAGTCTTCGATTACCTAGCACACTCCTCACTAAAATGTGAACGTTCCCTCATGTCCACCGAGGGTGGGCAAATTTAAAATGCAGTTTTCAAAATTAAATTTGTAATGAGAATGAAGAGGATTATTAGGATTATTAAGCTTCCAAAGAAAGTTTGTAAGAAAAACAGAAACCGCTAGATACCTCTACATCAATCAAATCATTCATTCCCAAATTGTCTTTATTTATTTAAAAGAATTAGAGACTATGACTATCGGCCTCCCAAATTTTGAATTGAGAAAATATGTTTAATAAATTGATTTCCCCTCCAGCCATGGAACAGGCACCATCATCACGCCCATCGTTTCCACGTTACACCGAGTGGTGAGACAAAAAGTCGGTCTCTCATCAGTACCCATACTCATACCCAAAATCATCTCCCTTTAAGTTGTCTTTAAAGTAGATCTTAAATCTTGCAAAAGCAAAATCTGTTCTTTTTCTTCGATTTCCATTATGCCCTACCATTCACTTTCGCTGCGCCACATTTTGATGGCTGATCCTATTAAAAGTTTGCAAATCATGACGCTGTCTATTCGCACTCATTCGTTGAAATCGTGTCAATGGTTTATTGGAAGATGGAAGATAAAATGGGGCAAAACAAGTCCTTTGGAGTAATGATGCTTAGCCCTCGACTTGAGTTCTTTGGCAAATGGATGCGAGTGGGAAAACAAACCAGCCAAAACAAGCAACATCTTGAAACAAAGTTTTGTTTTGTTATTTCGCCATATCAACAACTTTGAAAACTAAACAAAAAGAAAAACATCAACAACAAGTATAACAGCAACAAGGATGTGGAACACTCAGCAAAGCGGCCACAAAATGTTGGTGTTTGGTTATTTTTGAGATGATAGAGAAAAAAATCAGCTTTCACTTGCATTGACAACATTTCAAAATAACCATAACAGCTAAAGAAAGGAGAACAGGGTATAACAAAGACATCGGTCAGGGTATTATAACTGGTTATTAAGAAAACAAACTGTTCATTCGAATGGTTAGTCCTTTTTTCACTTTAAAATGTTTTCAATGAATGGTTCATAATTTTCTCTTACAATCGCCATTTTCCTCCTTAAAATAAATCAATATATACCGTTATAATTCTCTGCCCAATAACATTAATATTTTCATTCATATCGATGCCTCAGTGTCAAGAATAACCTCAAAAAGTAACATCACTGCAACACTTCAACTTCAACCGCAGGCAACAACTCTATCACCAACAACATGCCCACAGCAACCACAACAGTAGCAGTTCGGAGAATCAGCCTCAGCGCCAATAGAGGAAGGAACCTCTCTCACAAGACAATAACATGCCATATTCAGAGTGAAAAGTGACTGGTTGAGTGACTGGCAGGATGGTATAGCTGTAGTCAACCACAGGAGTTATACTAACAGACATTTTGGCAACAAAACTACAATCAAACTTCAATATCAGCTAGCTTCAGTGTGTTGTTGTTATTTTTTAAAATGGAATAACAACATTGCCCTGCAACTGCAACAGAACGGCAGAAATAGAAGCATTGATTTCTACAACATGCATACATACATACATTCAAATATTATAACAATTTCAGTACTTAAAGAAAAGCAGTGTATTGTTTCTGAATGCCTGAGGAAATCATAGCACTCACACAAAGGACAACAACATGAGCACAGTGATTGCCAGGGAAAATTATATGGAAACAAGTAAAAAAGGACATTTGTTCATGGCTACTTAAATATTCGCATGCAAATTGTATATTTTATTTTTTATACCCTCCACCATAAGATATGGGGTATATTAAGTTTGTCATTTCCTTTGTAACTATTCGAAATAATCATTGTAGATCCCACAAACTATATATATCCTTGATCAGCGTGCAATTCTACATCGATATAGCCATGTCCGTCCGTCTGTCCACCTGTTGATAAATTTTTGGTTAAATCAAGTGTACGTACGTAGAACTTTTGGTATTGAAAACAGGCTATGTAGGTCCACGTTTTTGTATAGCCACCATAGAAAATGTGACGTAGGGAATGGAAGATACCAAGGAACGGTCCTGACCGGTTTTAACATGGCAAAGCCCAGGATTTATCTTGGTCCCTCTTTCATCTCAAGTGAACACTGACCTCCCCGTGGTGTCACCTGGGGAACTGCCTTTAACACCCGTTAAAGGTAGTGAGCTAACATGTGCCGCGCGATCACCCATAAGAACGTTAAAAACTTGGGTTTGGGCGCAGGGTTAGTAAGCCTCCCCTAGAAAAAGCAGCCTACTATGAAAAAACAAAAGAAAAGAAAAACAAACCCCTCTAAAGTTGACGACCCCCGCAAACGTTTTGAGGAGCATGATCTGCGAATCTGCACCTGGAATGTTCGCACTCTTTATAGAGAAGGTGCAGTTTACGCATTGGCAGACGTACTTGAAAACTACAAGGCCGATATTACTGCCATACAGGAAATACGATGGATTGGGAAAGGTGTCAAAACAACACCTAAAGGTGACGCACTGTATTATAGCTGCCATGACGTAAAGCATGAGTTTGGTTGCGGATTTGTAGTTAGTCGGAGGCTAAAACATCTGGTATCCTGCTTAACCCCAGTGAATGAAAGACTTGCTGCAATTCGAATAAAAGCTAAATTCTTGAACATCAGCTTTATTTGCGCTCATGCTCCCACTGAAGAAAAGGACGAACAGATCAACGATATATTTTACGAGCGCTTAGAAGAAACATATGACCGTTGCCCTGCCCATGACATTAAAATCATTCCAGGCGATTTTAATGCCAAAATTGGAAAGGAGAATATCTTTGGCCCAACAGTCGGGAAATTCAGTCTCTACAGTGAAACATCTGACAATGGTATGAGGCTGATAGACTTTGCAGCTGCAAAAAACATGGTAGTTAGCAGTATCAGATTTAATCATCTCGATATTCATAAGGGCACCTGGCTGTCTCCAGATCAAAGAACAAGTAATCAAATTGATCATGTTGTGATAGATGGAAGACATTCATCGAGCGTGTTGGATGTACGATCGTTCCGAGGCGCAAACATTGATTCGGACCACTACCTTGTTGCAGCAAAGGTACGCACCCGCTTAAACGTAGCAAACAAAGTACGAACAGACACAATACGAAAATTAGACATCGGTAAGCTGCAATCACAACAGATAGCCACAGCATATTCCACTCAACTAGCCCAATTGCTTAATCAAAGCACTCCTCATCCCGATAACATATCAGCGCAATGGCAAAGCATTGCCCACTCCATGCAAACAGCCGCAAAATCCATACTTGGATACCAGAGACCTCCACCAAGGAATCCATGGTATGATCAGGAGTGTCGTGCTGCTACCGAAGAAAAATGCGGCATATAGGGCTACTGTACAATCAGTAGCAACGCGTAGCGCACGAGAGAGATATCGGGAGAAAAGCAGAGAGGAGAAACGTCTTTTCCGCAGGAAAAAGAGAGAGATGGAAAAGCGGGAGTGTGAAAAAATCGAGATGTATAGGAGCCAGAATGAAGTCCGAAAATTCTACCAAAGAGTCAAGCATCAAACTGATGGCTTTGGTACAGGCACATCCTCTTGTAGAGACCGGCAAGGTAATTTGGTAACTGATACAGATAGTGTACTCAGGATATGGAAAGAACATTTTTCAAAACTGTTGGTATCCAATAGCAGCGAAGACGACGAAAATACCACAGTCCCAATCCCAGAAGATGGTATTGCATGTATACCGCCCAGCCAAGATGAGGTAAAGACAGCAATAAATCGGCTGAAGAATAATAAGGCAGCAGGAGCCGATGGCTTGCCAGCCGAGCTGTTCAAAACCGGAGGCGACACGCTGATAAGGTGTATTCATCAGCTAGTTAGCACCATCTGGCAGGAAGAACGAGTACCCGACGATTGGAACCTGAGTATCCTGTGCCCCGTCCACAAGAAGGGAGATAAGACTGTATGCTCTAACTATAGGGACATAAGTCTACTCCCTATTGCCAACAAGATCGTGTCAGGGATATTGTGCGAACGACTAAAGCCTATGGTCAACGAGATAATTGGACCATACCAATGCGGCTTTAGACCTGGCAAGTCCACCATTGACCAGATATTTACCCTGCGGCAAATCCTGGAGAAGACCCAAGAGATGCGGATCGACACCTACCACCTTTTTGTCAATTATAAAGCAGCCTTCGACAGCCCGCTACGTTCAAAGGTATTCCAAGCCATGTCTGAATTTGGTATCCCTGCAAAGCTCATCCGGCTTTGTAAAATGACTTTAACTGACACGAGGTCCTCAGTTAAAATAGGAAAGAACCTCTCCGAAGAGTTTGGTACCAAAGGAGGTTTCGGACAAGGAGACAGCCTTACGTGTGATCTCTTCAACATCCTGCTGGAAAAGGTTATACGAGAAGCAAACGTCAAAAGAAGTGGCATAATCTACACTAATAGCCACATGTTACTTGCTTATGCTGACGATATAGACATCATGGGCCGATCAGTAAAAGAAGTAACTGATACCTTTATAAGGGTCGAAGGAGAATCTGCTAAAGTAGGTCTGGCGGTAAACGGTGAGAAGACCAAGTTGATGGTGTCGACGCGCAATGCGTCCATTGAGCTCGGACCGACTGTGGAAGTTGGTTCCTATAATATTGAGGTAGTAAAAGACTTCGTCTACCTCGGCAACTCCGTAAACACAACAAACGACATCAGTTGTGAAATAAAAAGAAGAATTGTATGGGCCAACAGAGGCTACTTTGGTTTAAGTAAGCAGTTTAAAAACAAAGCCACATCTCGTCAAACAAAAATAACGCTCTACAAAACACTGATACTACCCGTGCTGATGTATGGCTCCGAAGCCTGGGTACTTGCGCAAGCAGACATGGCAGTGCTTGGTGCAGTGTCGCCCATAATATTTCCATCAATACTAAAGCATAGCTTTGTTCCTTTACTTTTTTAATGGTAAGGGTGGTCTGTCAAAATTGCTCTCTCATGAACATTTTTACCAGAAAAGTAAAGGAACGGAAAAATGGTAGATCTGGCAGCAATGTCAAAAAGAAACATAAAAAAATCAATTTTCGTCTTTTATTTCACAGTTTTTAATTTGGTTTTGTCAGCGTTTGACTTTTTCTTCTGTTTTTCTCTATTTTCTTTTTCATTGTAAAATAATCGTCAAACAAAAGTCGAAAAATCAGTTCTCCCATTTTTACCTGCAGAAATTTTGCTGGTAGCCTGTGGTAGAAGAGAAAGCCATTTTCGCCCGCTTTCCACTCTCCCTCTCTTAAAAATTGCTTCAAGTTTTGCCACTTTTCGGGGTTAAGGAACGCTTTGCAGGTTAAAAATGGTAACAAATGGTTAAAATGGTAACCTCAGGTAAGTAAAGGAACACAGCTCATGTATGCATGGGTGAAAAAAACAACAAGCACATGATATTCATCTTTTGTTTATGTACACGTACACTGTACGTGAGAGAGAGAGAAGCAAATGCAAAAACAACTCAGTGGGCGCTCTCACTATACAAAGAAGCAAAGAAGCGCGTCCCTGGCTTGGTGTGTCTGAGAAAAAAATTCTTCGAAAGATCTACGGACCAATCTACGTTGACGGTGAATATCGACGTCACATGAACCACGAGCTGTATTTGGCTAGACCATATCATAAGAATGAGCGATGATGAACCCGCTAAAAAGGCGTATAAATACGAATCGCTTGGCGGTGCACGCAGAATTGGCAGGCCAAGGAATAGATGGCGCAAACAAGTGGATGATAAGATGAAAAGGCGCGGTATTCCAGATTGCGAAGCAACAAATAGAGAGAAATGGAGATCTTTTCTTAGTTCGGCCTATGGAACAAATGTTCTGTAATGGGCCAGCTAAGTAAGTAAGTACCATACAAAATGACGCGTGGCAAATCGTCGTTTTAGGGATTTTAGATTAAAGATAAGGAATTTTAGATTAAGATATTTGTCCCATTTGGCCACCGAATTTTGGTATTTAGTCCTCCTTTGGACTACAAAACTTTCTAAGGGAAATTTGTCGGTATCGGTCCACGTTTTGATATACTCTCATATAACGGTACATCCTGATTTTCGGTATTTTGAAAGTTTTAGCCTCATTATCGCACCGAACTTGCTGAAATTTGGTATTTAGTCTTTTTCGGGGCAACAAAAATTTACTCCAGAAATTTGTTTTAATGTCCCGCAACCCATAGCACGTTGCCCCTCATTTTCGGTATTTTGACGGTTTTAGCCTCATTACACTATGCAACACAGAAAATGCAAACAGCTTCTAGTATGCATTTTTTGAAAGTACATATGTATTTAGACTACAAAAACCCTAGGAGGATTTTGTTCTGTCAGATCCAGTTCGGATTTTATGGCCTCATCTATACCGGGCTAAATCTACACTTTTTTGCATTTAACAGGCCTTTATCTCAGAAACGAATAGGAATTTGGCCTTGCTGTCTTTAGCAATATTGTAGTTCTAAACTAGTAGAACTTATCTTTTGAAAGAACCACGTAAGAAAAACTCCATCTAGGGCATCAAAATCTATAAAATATAGAAAATTTTACATAATTGCTGAAATTCTGGTCAGTATCGGCAAAACTATTGGGAGTTGAACCAAGTAACCTTTTGCAAAAATCTTCCAAATAAAGTTCTCAAAAATTCTTTAGAACATTCTGAAACTCTAAAATGCTTACTTCATGTTGTTTCAGCGCTATTTTGCATCATATCTTTTACAACATGTATTTCAAACACAGTTCACACCAACAGTTTATTCTCGCATTTCGGATTTCGTTACATAATTGACATTTTTATTAAATCGTCGTTGAGAAATGTACTGAAAACATCGGCATAGAGGCATTTTACAACAATGACATGTTCTGAAGAGTTATGTACTAGATTCCAGGGAATGTTTTTCCAAAAGAAAATATTCAGAAAAAATTAACGGTTTTGGAGATACGGTGCGAAATTTATCAAAATTGTGTAATTTTTGCATATATTTTGAAATTTGAGGCAATAAATGTAGTTTTTGAGTTCATTAATTCTCCAAATATGTTATCCTTGTTCTTATCTACAAATTTGCTTCAGAGGTCAGAAGATGATTCGCATTGGTTTCAGAGATATAGCCCCGAATTTCTTTAAAAACTCAATATTTAACCATGTATAAATGGGACCATAAAATCCGTGCTGGATCTAACACAACAAAACCAAACTAGGGTATCTTGTCGTTTGGGTCTGTACTTTCAAAAAATCCTCAGTTCGAATTGTTTGCACAAGATCACCTTAAAAATGGTGCACAGTGTTATTACACCGAAATGGCTGAAATTCGGTACTTAGCCTTGTGTGGGACCAAAAAACTTTCTCCGTGAAATTTGTCGGAATCGATCCACGTTTTGATATACCCCTCACATACCGCTTCTCGGTACTTTTATGGTTTTAGCCTCATTATCACACCGAAGTGGCTGAAATACCATTAATGTCAATCTTGTAGGGAATTTTCACTTTTCACTGCCATAACATTTTCTCCATTCGCATTTCGATAGGACTTGCGATTTCCAATCAAAATCGTAAAAAGTTAAAAAAACCTTAAAAATGTGAACTTTGACCGCGAATTATTTGAAAATCCCTACGGGATTTATTTTGTTTCTCGATTTTTCTCATCTATGAACATTATAGTTTCAGAATCCGCAAAAACTTCCCAGGTGTAAGCACCTTTCATTTAAAGTTAGTTAAGGCGCACCGTGTTTAAGTACCTCCTCAGCAACACTTTTGAACATTAATCATAATCCATATTTTCGTCGGTAAGTTCACATGTCCAAAAAATGCCACAAAATACAGAAAATTTTAATTTACATAGGATGATGATATATCTCTGTCGGCAAAGCCGACTGATACTTTTTTTACTTGTTTATTTTATATTCGATATTTTTTATTTTATATGTTATATTTTATATTTTTCATATTATATTTTTTATTTAATAGTTTATTTTTTATATTTTATATATTATATATTTTTATTTTTTTTATTGAGACTAATTTATGGAATCATTTGGGTGGTCTACTTGGAATAGCTTTTCAATGTGTACGCCTCATTCAATAAAGTGGAACACTGTTTTCGTACTTTTTAAGGGTATTTTACTGATTTGAAATATGAAAATGAAAGCTTGAGTTATGTTTCATAATACATAATTGTCAACATCTCGCTGGTGTCAACTCTACAATCAGCCCTTTTAATAATTTCGGTGCTGTTTTTCTTTCCTCTTATAAAACGTGCGATTAAAGAAAGTTTGAACAAACATTGTAAATATTATTACTATTTTAAACAATAATTGATTTATATTCATATTTATTTCGTTTAGTTGAAAATTATTCCAAATATGTAAATTTTGATAAACAAATAAATATATTTGCGAATAATCATAAATAGATAAAAACAATTATGCAAATTTTTGATTTTTTGGCAAATTCGCACACAAATCTCCAAAAAATTGTATTTGATATCAATCATGAGCTGATGATGTTGACTTATAAAGTTTTAACGATAACGAAAGTTTATTTGCATGACAGTTAGTATTCGTTTGTTGCCATTTCTTCGATATCGTTTAAAGTAGTTCAGACAATAACTGTTTTTGGGTGCTTTCTTTTGCAAAAACTTCACATTTTGCAAAAATTCATAACAATTTGGTTTGTGTATACTTTTACCGGCCCACGTGAATGTCTTTTGTTTAAAAATGGGGGATTTGTCAATATTAAACATATTTTATTACCCATTTTCAATTTTCGATAAATATGAATTATCATTTTTTCATATTTTTCAGAGAAATTAAAAAAAAAAATATTTGCTCAAACTTTTCATATAAAAACATGACAGCGCTTGTAATCGACAGTTAATCATTTGGATTTGTCGAGAAAAGATGTACAAGTTTTTAATTTTATTAAGCGTGGTAATTTGTTGCCAAAATATCATAGCTGAGACATATCTCAGCCATAATCCGTCTACTGCTGGGAGCAGTTTAAATTTGCCACGTGATTTCTATGTTAATGTTAAGAAATCAACAACAACAACTACCACCAAGACACCTGATAAAGAAGATAAAACCCAAACAACAACAACGACCAATGTAACTGCCCAATTGCCGGAACTTATTGCTGAATTACGCCTGTTATTGGCCAAGACCAGGAAGATCGTTGAGAATCCAACACAAACCTATAGTCCACTTGTATATTCTCCCTATGTTGATCCCTATGCTGATGAATATGGATATTACACTGGATTACCAATACGTCGTATACCATATAGAGCTAACCCTGCGCCAGTGTGGGCACCTGCTGCACATCCTTATGCCGCTCTTCCTTTAAACACTGCTTCTCATTATCGTCAATTTTATCATACCCCACACTATGATGCCCCTACAGAAGATTTATTTCAGATGGAATTTTTGAGAAAAACCCTGGAAATGGCGGCCGCAACCACAGCCACAGCCACCACCACTACAACAACTACCAAACCCACAACAAAGGCACCACCAACTGTTCGTTTCCCCTGGTTCCCTTTGCAATTCGGTAACCAAGAAGGAATATTATCTGCTCCCACCACCGGTTCTGGTACTCGTTGGCAGTTGTTTTTGGAAAATGCCCCAGCTCCCAAGGTAGAAATGATGAGAGATATTGGTAGAATGGAACCAAAAAGGCGTAATGGCAAATCCATGGAACTTGAAGAACCCAAAGAAGAAATGGAAATTAACGAAATGAAGGAAAATGAAGAACCAATGGAAACTATGGAAATAACAACTGAAGTTTCCAAAGAGAATTAAATAGGACGAAATTAACCAAAAACGAAAAGGAATACAAATAAATGAATTGAATTTGTTGTACAAAGAGAATTGCGTATTTTTAATTAAATTCTAATTGGTTGAAAGATGCTTTGGTGGTTAGCCTTTGTACGCGTCAAAAATAGTAGGATAGGGTAATAATAGAACACAGTTACAGCCATATGCATGTAAACTGGCACTTGAAAGGTTGCCTCCTTGAAATTTCTGTAAATGTGCGGCATGTCTTGTTTAGTTTTTTTTTTGCAGAATGTTAAAGAAGACACTGTCAGTCAAACATTTTTATGGAATGGACAGACATAGTCCATCATGGAATTGAAACTAAGTTTTGGAGGCAATTCTTTCGATCCTAGCAAACAGGCTGTTTTCGTTAATCACCGCAGGATGTTTTTGAGCTTTTTGGTCATTATGTCCGGACAGAATGATTTTGTCCGATATAGAACTTCTTGGAACTAGATGTACATTATAAGGAATTTTACCATGCGCAAAGCTAAATAGGATACTTAATTCGTAAGTACCGGGCCTGTTACTTATTTTAGTTGTTACCGCAGGTGTTTTGTTGGGAGTCTTTATGAGGTTATTTCAGAAAAAATCGTGTAGTCAAAAAGAGGCCAAGTTGGCAACCTGCTGCGAAAAAATTCAAAACCAAAAAAAATCAAAACATACCATTACCAAGATTACATATCTTACGAACCATGTTGACATTTTGTGTGGGAGGAGTGGACCGATATACATATTACACATATTACATGAAATATTACAATGAGCAAAGTTTGAACTAAAATGGTTGATCAGTTCGTGGGTTATGGTGTACACCAACGAGTCAGATAGAAGGACAGAGGCAAATCGTCTACAAAGGACCGGAAACGGACCCAATACTTCTGACGTCAATATAACACTATGCAACACTGAAAATGCAAACAACTTCTAGTATGGATTTTTTGAAAGTACATATTTAGACTACAAAAACCCTAGTTGGGTTTTGTCCTGTCAGATCCAGTTCGGATTTTATGGCCTCATCTAAACTGGGCTAAATCTACACTTTTTTGCATTTATCAGGCCTTTATCTCAGAAACGAATAGGAATTTGGCCTTGCCGTCTTTAGCAATATTGTAGCCCTAAACTACTAGAACTTATCTTTTGAAGAAACCACATAAGAAAAACTCCATCTAGGGCATCAAAATCTATAAAATATACAAAATTTTACGTAATTGCTGAAATTCTGTTCTGTATCGGCTAAACTATTGGGAGTTGAACCAAGTAACCTTTTGCAAAAATCTTCCAAATAAAGTTCTCAACAATTCTTTAGAACATTCTGAAACTCTAAAATGCTTACTTCATGTTGTTTCAGCGGTATTTTGCATCATATCTTTTACAACACGTATTTCAAACACAGTTCACACCAACAGTTTATTCTCGCATTTCGGATTTCACTACATTATTGACATTTTTATTAAATCGTCGTTAAAAAATGTACTGAAATCAACGGGATAGAGGCATTTTACAACAATGACATGTTCTGAAGAGTTGTGTATTACATTCCAGGGAATATTTTTCCAAAAAAAATATTCAGAAAAAATTAACGGTTTTGGAGATACGGTGCGAAATATATAAAAATTGTGTAGCCGATAGCCTTAGATGCTAGTGCTATTTTTTATATAATTTTATTGTAATTTTTTATTATAATAAATATTTGAAATAAATAAAATAAAAAAATATAAAAATTGTGGTATTTTTGCATATATTTTGAAATTTGAGGCAATAAATGTAGTGTTTCGAGTTCATTACTTCTCCAAATATTGTATTCCTGTCCTTATCTACAAATTTGCTTCAGGGGTCAGAAGAAGATTCGCGTTGGTTTCAGAGATATAGCCTCGAATTACTTTAAAAACTCAATATTTAACCATGTTTAGATGGGGCCATAAAATCCGAGCTGGATCTGACACAACAAAACCCAACTAGAGTTTCTTGTCGTTTGGGTTTGTACTTTCAAAAAATCCTGAGTTCGAATTGTTTGCACAAGATCACCTTAAAAATGTTGCACAGTGTAACACAATGTACAATGTTTAGACCAAATCGGTTTCTCCCTTCGAGGAGTATCTTACGTACTACCTAGCGCAGTTGGTGCCGCCAGGCTTTTTGGAGTGTTTGGACCATTACCTCAAGAAGTAAGGACTAGCCCCCGACAAAAACATGTACCGTCGTAATGGGGAAATCGAATACAATTTGTTACAAAAAATCAAAGGGATTCGAAGCCCAAAGTTTGAACCAATTCGGCTAATCTGTTGGAGAGTTATCGTGCACTCCAGCCGTTACACATGATGCTATAGGGTTTTTTACAGCTTACGGACTATTTTTTTCCGAAAGAATGAACTTGCCCCTGACAAAATGTGTACTGTTTACCGTTCGAGATTTATCGAGCGCTCCAACCACTACACATGGTACCGTAGGGGTTTTTTTACAACTTTCGGACTCTTTTCTCAGGAAGTATGGACTTGCCCCTGATGAAACTTAATTTGTCGTAATAGGGACAGCGAATATAAGTTGCTACAACAAAAATCAAAACAATCCGAGAGCAGGTCCTAAACTGAACATTCCCGAAATGTGTGGGAGGTACCCGAAGGAGTGGACCGTTAGAGTTCATATTGGAACCTCATCTATGCCTGGTATGCACCACATCGGTTGCTCAAGAGTTATTGTGCGCACAAATTTTCCGAACATTTTCGAACTTTTGTGGGGCATGTAACGGAATGAGTGGACCGATATAACCCATCTTCGAACTTAAACTAATTTTGGTCAAACGAACCAGCCAGCCAGACAGACGGACGGGTGTGGCTAAATCGACTCCAAATTGCCTGAAACGGATTTCGTCCAAACATACTTGGGGTCTAAAACCATTATTCCGACGAGGCACATTTTGCCCGTATGAAAGTGTATATAGCGGCAACAATCTTCACAATTGATCCCCATCCAACACATTTCTTGAGATTCATTCTTGAGGATTACGACCTATTTTTCAAAGCTCTCAAGGTGCATGCGTCGTCAAAGTGCATGCTTCACTTCTACACATAAAGCGTGCTTACCAAGTACTCCTCCACCCGAGCCTTGTGGATTCCTGACTGACATGGGGTTGGTATTTCAAAAACCTCAGGGGAAAGCTGGAGTTTGTGAGATGACAGCTTTGCACACACAACAAAATATTTGCAATCCCTGTTGGGTTATGCTTCCCTTTGCTGGTTGATGCTGCATTGTCAACGATTTCTGTACTGTAATCGGATGAATCTGTGCTACTTTCGGAACAATCAGGTATCGCTGAGCTGGTAAGCGTGTTTCGTTGTTCTCTTTAGATTGGACGGGTGGATAGAATTGGCACCAGCAGGAGGTTATAAAAAGTTCGTCCCGGCCGAAAGCGGAATAATTAGTTTTCTGTCCACAATTTTAGGTTCAAAAAATTTTCGACCACGGATACCCCAAATCACGAAATTATCTAATATGGTGACTATATTAAAATCTGGACCTATCTTGACAATTTTTGGTGGAAAAGTTTTGTAATTGCAGGGAACCTCAAATGTAAAATAACGCTTAGTTCCGTCATTGAATGTAGCCAAGACCATCAAAATGCCGGGAAGTACCTTTATATGGGGGCTATACCAAAACTTCAATCAGTAATAACTATTTTTTGTGAAGAAGTTTCGCGATCATTGATAACTCCATGTGTCAAGTTACTCAAAATACCTACAATCGGGATGTACCATTATATGGGGATTATACCAAAACATGGATCTATGTTAATGATTTTTAGTAAAAAAGTTTCGTGAGCACTGGGAACTTTAAATGCCAAATTACAGCCAGTTCGTTTAAAAATTTTAGCTAAAACCCCCAAAATTCCGAAAATCGGAAGGTGCGGTTGTATGGGGGCTATATCAAAACATGGACCATAATTTTTAAAATATAATTTTCTTGGTCACTAGGAACCCTAAATGGCAAATTATAGCTAGCTCGGGTTGAAAATGTGACTAAAAACGTCAGGGCTACACCAAAACATGGATTTAACCCAACATTAAACTTGACCTGCCTACAAACAAAAGACGCACCTACCCAAAGTTTCAGAGTCCTATCTTTATTTTTGTGGATGCTACAGGGATTACAACAGATGGACGGACGGACATGCACAGATCGACTTACAATTGTACTCTGATCACGAATGTATGTATATTAGGGTTATGACTTGTTGACATTTTTTTCTCAAAAATGACTTCCTGTAGTGAGAATAAATGAACTTTTGCCTATTAATGCCTAAAATAACGTTAAATCCATTTTATTATAAAACAAGTAAGAACGGCGGAGTTCGGCCGGGCCGAACTTGTTATACCCTCCACCACAAGTTGTATTGAAGTAAAATGGAATAATTAGTTACCTTTCGTGTATGAAGAAGACTTAATACTAAATTTCAGCAATTTAGGTAAAACAATGTGAGGCACCATTCCATGGGGGCTATTTCAAAACGTCGATCTATACCGACAAATTTCAGACGCAAAGTTTTTAGGCTCAAAGAAGACTAAATACCAAATTTCCTATATTTCGTTAAGAGAATGTGGCTAAAACTTAAAAATACCGAAAATCAAGAAGTACGCTTCTATGGGGATATAGAAAGACGTGCACCTATACTGATAATACTCTTCTGGATTATTTTATAACTCTTGAAAGACGAAGTAACGAATTTCAGCCATTTCGGTTGGATATTGACGTCACAATTTTCAGTATTACGAAAATCGGGAGGTACCGTTTTATGGAAACGTGGACCTATACCGACGAATTTTAGTCAGAAATGGGGCAATATGAAAGCGTGTACCTGTACAGACATATTTCTGGCGAACAGTTTTATACCACATTGAAGACTAAATACCAAATTTCAGCCATTTTGGTGGAATATTGAAGACACAACCTTCAAAATACGAAAAATCGGGAGGTACCTTTCCATGGGGGCTATATGAAGGCGTGTACCTATACCGACAAATTTAAAGGGGAAGTTTGAGTACCCCCAACGAATTCTAAATACCAAATTTCAGCCATTTCGGTGGAATATTGAGGCCACAACGTTCAAAATACCGAACATCGGGAGGTACCGTTCTATGGGGGCTATTTGAAGGTGTGGACCGATACCGACAAAATTCTGGGGGAAAGTTTTGTAGCCATAAAGAAGACTACGTACCAAATTTCAGCCATTTTGGTAGGATAATGAAGCTAAAACCTTCAAAATACCGAAAATCGGGAAGTACCGTTCTATGGGGGCTATATGAAGGTGTGGACCCCTAAAGAAGACTACGTACCAAATTTCAGCCATTTTGGTAGGATAATGAAGCTAAAACCTTAAAAATACCGAAAATCGGGAGGTACCGTTCTATGGGGGCTATATCAAAACGTTGACCGATATATCCCATTTTCAATACAAACCAATCTGCAAGTAATAAAAACTTCTGTACCAAATATTGATTCTCTATCTTTAAAATTGCGAGCTGTATTTTGATTTCAACAGACAGACGGACATGGCCAAATCGACATAGAATTTTATGTTGATCAATAATATATATACTTTATAGGGTCTCTGACGAATATTTCGATGTGTTACAAACGGAATGACAAATTTAATTATACCCTCCATACGGTGGAGGGTATAACAATCGGTTATGTCATTTTGGTTATGTCGTATAAATATCAGCTTACAGTGACTTCAAAAAAATTTCCAAACTTCTGAAAAAATAAGAACTTTAAAAGATTTTTGTGCGGATGCTCTTTGTATCGAATCACTTTACTATTAAGATTTTATGTAATCTTAGTTAAAAATATCGGCTTTCTGTGACTTCAAAAAAATTCCAAAATATATTTGTATTTGTCCTTCTGTATAAGAAGATTTGATCATCTGTATGTGTCATCGGAAGCTTTGACAAGTTGAGGGGGGCTTAGAACGCTGAGACTTCCTGGCTCATGGTGAAATTATTTTATTTTGGCCTTTGACCTTCGCCTTAATAAGGCAAAAATAAAATTGTATTTTTTTATTGTTGTTGTTCAAAGCCAAATACAAAAGTAGATCGAAAGTAAATAAAATTATATTTTTCTCCACAAGAAATATTTCACTTTTAATCCATACATATTAAGTGATGATCGATTTACATGACAAAACGAACGAATTCTTTTTTTTTTGCAAAATATGGGGCATGCGAATTTTTATGATGCTTTCTTTCCTTGTCAAAAGAAAAGAGGGAGTGTTTTGTTACGCAAATGTTAATGCAAAAACATTTGCCAATTTTTTATGGGCCCGATTAACAAAAGAGTTGGTATGTTGCTATGTAAATAAGCCGATAGTGTTGTTAGTTTATTTATTGGAACATACTTATATATACCAAAGCGAATTTCTATGATTGATAGATACGGATCGACAGCTTTTCGTTTTTTGCATGTGCAAATTTGAAAAACAACATAAATATAGAAAGTTCCTAGTCCATCATCAGTCAGTTTGTCGAAGAACCTCTTAGTTAGAAGTGAAGGAACACACAAAGTAACTAAGACAATGTTTAAGCTGTGGATTTTAGCTGCGCTAATTGTTTGCTGTAACCTAACGCATTCGCAGGCGTTTCCTAGCCGTTCCGATGTGAGCAATTTTTTTGGTCGTTTATATCCAGAGTTTGGCATTGTTAGTACTTCTCCACAGGTTGATTCAGCTGCCGTAGAGCCAGAGAAGGATAACAAAGAGGGCAATTCTCGTTCTTTGCGAATTAATGTAGCGACGGCCGACACTAGTTCGGACAGCGAACCAAAATCTTCCAACATTTTCACAACCATTGGTCAATCTTTGCCACTCGTATCTGTTAATTTTGACGATAAATCAAAAACCACAACCACAACGACTACAAAGAAACCAGATAAAGATGACAGCTCTTCCTCGACTATTATTGAGGAAGTGGGCAAATTGTTGCCAGAGGTATTGGAATTGCTGCGTACATTAATTGGTCTTGCTGGTAATTTGGTGCCATCACCGACTACCAATACCAATAGTGTTGCCGTCACCCGATTGGGTATGCCAGCCACCACCTACAGTGCTGGTTCCAACTACTATCTCAACAGCGTTCCTGGAGGAAATACTCCCATGCCTTATGGTTTGTATGGGCAACCGCAGAAGCAACAACAACAGGAAATAATTGTTGATCCCCAAACCCTTAGATTATTGGCTGCTTTACAATCAAGTGGTCGTTTACCAGAATTATTACAATCTGCCAACACTGCATCCTCATTTGTTAGACAAGAATCCTCCTCCGCCGATGTGCTTAAACAAATGCAAGAATCCCAACTACTTGAGAAACTCATAAGAGTGGCAATCGAAGCAGCTGCAGCCAATTCAGAAAAAGCAACAACATCCACCACTACTACTACTCCTGCTCCAGCTCCAATTCAACTTCCTAGAATTACTGTAGCATCTGCTCCCAACTATCCTTGGTTCCCATTCCAACTTGTTCCCCAGGATCTGTTGGCTGTAACCCAGGGTACGGGTACACGCGTTAAATTGATTGTCGACAACAAAAGCGCAGAGGGAATTGATGATCAAGAACGTTATGATGGAAATTGAGCAACAATGTTTGAAAAAATTTAAAAAATATTGAGTGTGAAATAAATTATTTACATTATTTATAAAATTTTGTTTTAAAGATTTATTTTTTCTTACTGTCAAGGCGTGAATAATGTGGGAATTATTTTCTAAGTGTACTCGTAGTGTCTCGGAAATTTTATAGATTATTTTGTTGGAGGACACTAGGGTGGATATTTAAAATATTTATTTATTTTGAAATATTGTAACGATTTTTTAAAAATGTTGGGGAATTCAAACTGAGCTCGTGTTGGATATAAAATTGGGAGGAGATCTTTGCTTCTATAAAAAAATGATAATAATAATAATAATAAATAAATCATTTTAAAACAAAAAAGGTCGAAGAAATCACAAAAATTGAAAAATATTTAAATAAATAAATACATACATACATATATGAAACATTCATATATAATAAATAAATAAATAAATAAATAAATAAATAAATAAATAAATAAATAAATAAATAAATAAATAAATAAATAAATAAATAAATAAATAAATAAATAAATAAATAAATAAATAAATAAATAAATAAATAAATAAATAAATAAATAAATAAATAAATAAATAAATAAATAAATAAATAAATAAATAAATAAATAAATAAATAAATAAATAAATAAATAAATAAATAAATAAATAAATAAATAAAATAAAATAAAATAAATAAATAAATAAAATAAAATAAAATAAAATAAAATAGAATAAAATAAAATAAAATAAAATAAAATAAAATAAAATAAAATAAAATAAAATAAAATAAAATAAAATAAAATAAAATAAAATAAAGTAAAATAAAATAAAACAAAATAAAATAAAATAAAATAAAAAAAAATAAAATAAATAAATAATTGCTCTCTGTTCCCCCTCATAAAGGATCAAGGAGCCTAGAAAAGATTGGATAGCATTGATGTAGTTGCACAATTTAAAGGTATAGTGTGTACTCGTATGCCAGATGATGGCAAAAATGAATGGTTTTATCTCAATTTAGATCCGGACAGTTCAGGCGCCTCAATCCTTAATGGGCCCTAATTAACCGCACAATACCTAACAAATACCCTGCGTGTGGAAATTTGTATAGCGGATAGTTATTGAGATCATGAACACAACATTACAATTTTTGCTAGACGCAGTCAATACATCCTGAGATATGGACATCGGATGGTCCCAGCCACTCTTTAATATACCTCTCGAATTAAAAGTTTTAGTAGTCTCTGTGCTTTAGTCTTATTCTCCATACTTCTCTCGATAATGGGTCGGTTGATAATGGGTTAGTAAGGGGTATTTTTGCCTGCTACCCAGCAAACCATATGTCGGATGTCCGAACAATTTGGGAAGCAAAATTGTTCAGATTTCGTTCCGCTTTCTATACGATTTTTCGTAGGGGAATTCATTCAGATTTCGGAGAGAATATCGGAAATAAATTTTCTTGCGATTTCGGTACGAATTTGGATCGATATGTCGGAAACAAATTTCCCTTCGCACAACAACCACCTTTTGTATATAGCTAACACCTTGCTGTTATATATATACAAAAGGTGGTTGGTTTCATTTTAGTTTGTTGTCGATAAACAAAATGATTGGTTATAAAATTCGCATATACAATTTTTAAATATTTTCAAATTTCCAAAATCGTTCAGAAATCTTTAAGAAGATTCGGAAGGTACCTCCGATTTTCATACGACATTATTCGGTTCGAAATCTGTATGAAAATTCGAAAGAAAAAATCGCTTTCCGAATTTCCTAAGGATTTTCTTCCGCCGACGTCTATCCGATTTCGTTCCGGCATTTCGTTCCGAAATTTTATCAACCCCTTTATATAACTTTCGTTAAGATATCGTTACGATTTCGGATCCGAAATTGGACGTAGTGTCCGAATTTTGCTTCGATTTCGTTACGATTGGTTTGCTGGGTAATTACATATCCTAACATACATATGTATTCTCTCTTTGAAGCTTTCTTTCCCAAAATCTTTCCAAATTACTGTGCATTCAATCCGTTCATAAATATAAAACAACAAATCCAAACAAAAATCAAACACACACACACACATACAAAAGATTCAAACCCAAAATGGCAATAAGAACATTGACAACCAAAATGCAAGAGAGTGTGAAATTGTACTTTCTCCACACTTTTCTTTATTTCAACGAAGCAAGCAGACCGACTCGACCAATGAAAAATATCATAGAGCAGAAATGCTATCATTTCCGTTAAGGACATTTATGGTAAATGGGGAAAAATTACCATCATCTGTAGCGTATTTTAGTAGGTCTGCAGAAATGTCTACGTTCTCGCATAAAGAGTTTCGTGTATGTGTGTGTGCTTCTGTGCAAATGAAATGAAATAGGGAAATTGAAAAGTTATTATTATTGAAATGAGTGGAGCAGGAAGTACAAAAAAGAGTTGCCTTTTTGGGACTTTTATGGGGAGTAGTTTGATTTTGGCCGTTACTAATGTAGAAACATAATTTTGTAGCCAATTTTCCGAGTTACGAAATTGCCTAGAAATTATTATATTGCATTTTTTGTTTTGCCTTTTTTTTAATTGTTTCTTGGCTTATACATGACTAATTTAGAAATGGGGTCCATACATAAAATACATTAGTTATATAATTTCCTCAGAAATATAATTTTGTAAACATTTTTTAGGTTATCAAATTGCTTATAAATTATTTTTTGTTTTAAATGTCTTTGTTTTATTTTAAATGAACTCTCTTTTGAGTGGATCTGTAATGAACTAATAGGTAAAAATAAAAAAATACTTGATTAAAACAAAAAAAAAATAATTTATTTTCTTCGATTTCAGACTTGGGCTTGGTTTTCATTTAATTCCCGTGCAGAAATACAATTCTGCACATCTTGAGGTAAGCAATGCCCCAAAAATGGCAACCCTGATTGTAGTATGTGTACGTGTGTAAATAAGTTTCCACCAAGGAGATGAAGAAGAAACCACATTGTAACAACCATGAAATGAAATCAGTAGTTGCAACAGCAACAGTCACAGTCGTCATCATCATCATCAGCTTCGGTATGTCACCGACATAAACAATGATGGCCTTTTAATGTTATTTTATGTTTTAGACATCATTTGAATTATTTGAAGGATTTTATTTTATGGTTTTTACGAAGTATCAGATCCTTGATAGAGAAATGCACTTGAAAGATTGTGACTCTTGTTGGTTGGCTGGTTGCATCATATCATCTGCAGGCAGTAAGAATGTAATTTTTTCTATTCTCAACCCCTTGCCCCATCCACTTACCATTGTGTTTACTTATCACTGCCGCAATGAACCAACGCCACCGCCACCACGAACAACAAGTGTTCAGATGCGGTTGCCTCTATTGAAGCACAAAGTTTTATTGTTTTAGCGTTTGGTTGGTCGGTTGTTTGTTCATTGGTTTTGGCTGCTTCGCTTTGCTGTCATTTCAATTAAATTGAGTTTTGGCTTTGAATCGACTGAAAATGACATGAATTAATTTAACGCGTTAAGAATACGGCATTCGAGCTTTCAATGATAAGCCAATTAGTGGGCTGGCCACAAGTGAGCAAAACGATTGGACAAATATTGAATTATCTTTTTAATTTGGATACAATTTTTGTGGTAAAAATCGTAATTTTTACTCAATTTTGGGTGGAGGAAAAAGTCAGCGGGGCCAAGTCCGATTAATAGAGTGGTTGAGTCATGATAACGGTTTTGTTTTTGGTCACAGGCTCAAATTTCAGCCATTTCTGTAAGATACCGGAGGTATCGTTCTATCGGGGTTATATGAAAACGTTGGAATATAGCGACCAATTTCAGTTGGAAAGTTTTAGATCCCCAACGTAGATTAAATACCAAATTTTAGCTATTTCGCTGGAATGTTGAGGCCACAATCTTCAGAATACCGAAAATCAGGAAGTACTGTTCTATGGGGCTATATGAAGACGTTTGCCTATACCGACAAATTTCAGATGGAAATTTGTATACCCCCAGCGAAGACTAAATAATTCCGCCCTTTCGGTGGGATATTGAGGCCACAACTTTTAAAATACCGAAAATTGGGAGGTACGGTGCTATGGGGGCTATATCAAAACGTTGACCGATATAGCCCATTTTCAATACCAAACATCCTAGGAGTAATAAAAACTTGTGTACGAAAT
The DNA here is from genome assembly GCF_047663935.1 of Musca autumnalis. NCBI lineage: Eukaryota > Metazoa > Arthropoda > Insecta > Diptera > Muscidae > Musca > Musca autumnalis. The sequence goes on along the minus strand of NW_027412088.1, from coordinate 12,151,462 downwards.
TATAAAGTTTTATCTTAAACATTGCTGTATCCTGATTTCAATAGATGGACATGTTTATATAGACTTATAATTTGGTCTAAATCGAGTTCTCCCTTCATGAGTTATAGTGTGCTTCAGCCAGTCGGACAGACAGACATCGACTCCAAAATGTCTGAAATGGGTTTTGTCCAAGCACACTAGCGGTCTAAAACCATTATTTCGATGAGGCACATTTTCATCGTAAAAGCTGATGGTATAAAAATGTTGTCCTTGAGTACTTTTAGGAGGTTCTAGCCAACCAGCAAAATTAATTGAAAGTAGTGCAATGTAGACTAGTTCTTTCACGGCGTGTTTTGATGCAGTTCTAACGGAGTCGTGAAAAAGGCACTCCATTCCCCACCTTTTATTTTCTCACATTTCAATTGCCTCCGGATGCAGTTCACTCAAAGTCGTGAAAAAAAATGCACTACAATTCCTTATATTTTAACCGCATTCGGATGCGATCCAACGATTGACATCCAGCATCCGGATGCAGTCAACATGAAGTCGTGAAAAGGGCACTCCGTTCGTTACATTTCATTTGCGGTTGTTAGAGGTCGCTACAAGTACATAAGTCATCCCTATAATTCGTCCAAAAACAGAAAAAAAAACATTTCCAAAAATTTGTTATAAAATAAAACAATTTGTGAACTTTTGGAGTAACACATGAGGAGAAAATTTCCTAATGGAGTGCGGCTGGAGTACATGTCGAAATCTTAAATGGTGATAGGAAGACAATATAAAAACCCCTTAAGCAGATTTAGCAAGAACAGTTCAGCTTGGATTAAATGGAGAGCGGAGGAAACAAACTCAATTGCGATTGAATTTAATGAAGCAATTTTTATAAGAACATCAAGTATTTTTATTAAAAAGACTGTAGCCGAACAATACTACAAAAGAAGAAATTTGTGTTAATGTAATAAAATTCTTATTATTCTTACTTTACACAAACAACAAATTATTTTTATTTATTCTGGGATATTTTGCAATGGCTTGCATTTTTATTGCAACTTTGAACTGAATAAAAACACATTCCGAAGAGTGCCCTTTAATTCACATCCAACAAATCACGTGCTTTGGATGCAAATTGGACTGCATCATATCCTACCCTAAAGGGTTAGGTAAAATGCGATTCCTAATAGTTAGTTTTTTTCCGTGTGGAGTAGAATGTTTCCCATTGGACGCGTCCTCAGGTGGTGTATAGAGGAATGCTCTGCAGATATGTAGGATAGGTGGGAAAAAAATACCACCCGCGGACCAAAACACATCTAAACCCATGAAATGTCTGACTCAGAATGAACGGTTTCATGATAGGCGTCTGTTCCTCTTGTAGAGGCGTCCTTGTATGAGAAAAGCAAGCCTGAATGCTCAGCTAGCAGCCCTAGCGTCAGGATCGGGTGCTGAAGACCAATCATCTACACGCCTTAAATTATACATGATTACCGAAACCACAACAAAAAATGGGAAAAATGAACGAACGGATAAAAAAATGACGACCTTTAGTATGAAATATGGAACACGAATTGGAACATGGAACGTCCGAACTCTCTTGCAACCTTCCAAACTGGCACAGCTTTGTAAAGAATTCAACAGATATAAACTCTTACTTCTTGGTATCAGCGAGTGCAGATGGCCCAACTCAGGAGGATGTAAATTCATTTTCTCTGGCAAACCTGATGGGGAGAAGAGGGAAGGCGGTGTAGGATTTTTTCTATCAAAACTTGCATATGCTGCACTAATAGACTGGAAGTGTCACTCAGATAAAATAATATCTATACGACTACGAACAAAAGCTCGTAATGTAACAATTCTACAGTGTTACGCCCCCACTGACAACAGAGAAAGAAGATTTCTATAGCACTTTCTGATTGTTATGGGCGACTTTAATGCACAAATAATTGCGGAAAACAAGCGCATGGAAAACATTATGGGACGTCATGGACTGGGGATTTCTCTTACGGAAAATGGCGAATTATTCACTGAGATGTGCACTACCAACAACCTATGTAGTATAGGCGGAACCATCTTCCCTCACAAGTGAGTACACAAAGTGACGTAGACGTCGCCGGATCACCGCACCGAAAACCAAATTGACCACATCGTCATTAGTCGTAAATGGCGAGGATCCCTACTGGACGTGCGGAATAAAAGAGGCGCAGACATCTCAAGCGATCACCACAACGATACGCTTAAAAATTGCAGCTATTGCAAATAAAAACCCGAACAACAGAAGAAGGCTTTTAGATATAAATAAGCTGCAGAACCCTAATATCAGAGCCAGCTACACAGAAGCCTTGCTAAATTCATTTCAAGATAAAGAACACAACACGGATTGGGCAGAGTTGAGCAAAACATATACAGAAGTAGCTGAACAGCAATTAGGCTTTGTGGAGAATGCTAGAAAAAAATGGATCTCAGATGACACATGGAACGCAATAAATCTAAGAAGGGAAATCAAAAATAAACTCAACAGCGCAAAAACAAGAGCCACCAAGCAGGAGTGGCAAACAAAGTACAATGCAGCAAACTGTACCGCCAAAAGAAGCGCAAGGAAGGATAAACGTATGTGGATAAACAATTTAGCAAGAGAAGCACAAGTAGCCGCGGTAACATATCGCAGCAGAGATTTTTACAAATATGCTAGAGAATTATCAGGTAGGCAGATGGTGCCATCAAGAACACTTGTAGATGAGAACGGCATATCAACAACATCCAAACAAGAGCAACACAACTCTGGACAAAATATTACTCCAATATGCTATCGGTAAGGGTACATTCTACACAACAACTGTGTGATCCCATGTCAGGGAAGACATGGAGATCCAAAGCCCAAACAGGAACGAAGTAATATAAGCTATTAAGTCTTTACGAAATAGCAAGGCACCTGGCCCTGACAATATACCACCAGAATTACTATCAGCTGACACCGAAACCAGTGCGCAGATTATACTTCCGGTAGTATAGAGCTTTTGGACAAGACCTAGTATAATCAATGAAGGTATCATAATCAAACTACCTAAAAAAGGCAACCTCACAGAGTGCAGGAACTGGAGGGGTATTTTGTTAATAAATGCAGTAGCGAAAGTAATATCGCATATCATGGCCAAGCGCATTGGTGAACCATTGGAACCATTATTGAGAAGAGAACAGGCAGGGTTCCGACCACACTGATCGTGCGTTGACCACGTTAACACTTTGCGGGTAATAGTGGAGAGTCTGTTGAATGGAGATCCCCGCTGTATCTGGGATTCACCGACTTTGAACGAGCATTCGACACCATATCCCACGATGCAATCTGGAGGACTATGGTTTGCAAAAGGAATTCCGGTAAAGTTGATTAACCTCGTAAAAGCCCTGTATGATAATGTCACGTGCCGAATCCTACACGAATCCCAGCTAAGCGATAAAACCAGCATCAACGCAGGAGTAAGGCAAGGGTGTGTTCTCTCTCCACTGCTCTATAATATCGTACTGGACGTGATAATGAGCAGTGCGATGAGAAACTCCTGCGGAATACAATGGGGGCTACAAGGAAGACTGCTAGACCTCGACTATGCTGATGACATATGTCTGCTCACCCACAAGCACTCACACATGGCCGCAAACTTACAAAGCATCCACTGCTATGCAGCTAGAGCCGGGCTGAGGATAAATATTGGGAAAACTAAGGTGATGTGCATTAACACTACAATGACATCAAACATTACCATCGACGGTAAAGAAATTGAAACTGTTAGATCCTTCATATATCTTGGGAGCATAATAAATGACAGTGGTGGAAGTAAGGAAAATATAGTACACCGAATCGAATGTTAAATCTGTAGTTCTGTATGGATGTGAAACCTGGAACGCAGCGACAAATGAGGTTAAATCGCTGCAAGTCTTCATAAACAGGTGCTGGCGTAGAATAATGGGCATATTCTGGCCCAACACCACATCGAACATCTCACTGTGGCGGGAAACTAAACAGGAACCGGTTAGCACAGAAATAACGAGACGGAAATGGAAATGGATAGGTCATACCCTACGGAAGGACAGAGACGACATTACCAGACAAGCGATTGAGTGGAATCCGCAAGGTAGCCGGAGGAGAGGTAGACCGGCAAATACATGGAGAAGGTCTGTCGAGGCAGAAGCAGCGAGTACGGGTCGAAGTTGGAGTGAAGTTAAACATTTAGCATTAAATAGACTAGAATGAAACAATTTTGTTGTGACCCTATGCTCCACATTGGAGTAAAAAGGAATAAATAATAATAATGATAGTTAGTTAAAATTCAATGCTAAAGGGTTAGTTAAAATGCAGTGCTAATGGAGTGCATATTTCAGTAGTTACGCTCTTGTAAAAATCATGAGTGAAAATTCATAATTTGATGCACTTCCAAATCACTTGTACATATGATTCAACTGCATCTTTGGAGGCAAACTTTTTGCTGGGCACTTATTGAACACCAAAAATACATTTTCGTGAATTTTTTACAAAAAATCTATAAAACTTTTTTAGATGATCTTTATTTTATCTGAATGGTCACACCCTTCCAACGCTCAAATCTCCCCAAATTTTGTCCAACCAACTCGAAAGTTTTTTGCAATATATTCAATTCTATCTGTACCTTAAAATAAACCTTTTTTTTAATTTGCTATTGACCTTAGCCCCTTAATAACTGTCTGCAGAAAATGTTTTAAATCCAATTGTCATTAAGCGACTGATTCTTTTAAGGTATTTCCAGTGACAATTTCACCTTCGAAAATATTCATTAAATTAATATGCGCATATCATTTGTTGACTATTAATTTCAGATAGGAATTTCCCTTTAATGCTGACCTTGAAGTGAAAAAATAAGCATACATTAACAGACTTTCTTTAATATTGTTTAGTGATTATCAACCTTTTTTGTAGCTTTCCTATAATGTTCTCTTTGTTAAATCACAAAATTGGAATCATTAATGATGGTCGAACATTTGATACAGTCATCGCCTTTGCATGATTTTGGTCATTATTTTGCTTTAAGATTCAAGACGTAAAACTTTTTCAATTAGCATTTCATCAGAAGCAAATAAATATCAAATCTCCTCAATTTACCATTCAGTGAAGGAAGAAGAAGATAAAAAACAACAATAAAAGCGGAAAATGGCAATAAGAAACGAAATAAACACATATCTGTCTAAACCATATCAAATTTGTAACAAAATAAATACACATAAATGTTCGAAATCAACAGGGAAATAGTAAGCGTAATTCTTTTCCAGGAATCCAACCAAACAACAATGAATTTCGCTTATAATAAAAAAGACACAAAAATCTTACAAAAGTTATCGCATATAATATAAAACCTTAATGACAGCAAAGCTGGTTTCGGTAATGAAAACAACATCCCAACATTACGGAGAATTCGATTTGTAAAGGTCTGTCTCAGTGGTAAAGGAAACCAATAAATGAAAGTCATACATTTTCATTTGTGAAGGTCATCATCGTTGGTTCTAAGAATTATGTGACTTTTAATGGAGGCATCATTTGCATGGTCATTATCGTTATCATCAACGTCACTATCAAATGTAGCCTTGGAGAATTCAAAGAAATATTATTTTGTATATTTACCAATAAGTATCAATGATATAAATCAAGAGATTTGGCGTTTTATTACATGAGATTAATACGAGGTTATGTGTGAAGAGTTAATATGTGAACAACAATGAAATGGGAAAACTATAATCACGAAAAGAAAAATCAATGCAAAATTTTCTCCTTTTTTATTTTTTTAATAAAAATCAAACTGATAAAGAACCACTTTATCAAGGGTTCCTACTGTTTTTTCACTCCCAAACATATTTGACATGAAAATATGTTAGCCTAAAAAAACCTGGCGAAAAAAATCCAGTAGAACATCCATTGTTTCCTGAAAATAAATGTAACATTTATATTTACTTAGTTTCCACAGTGCAAGTATTTTTATTGTAACTACCACCCTTTCCACCTTGATTGATGCTCAAAATTATTTACATCATTAAAATTATTTACATTGTGACAGATTAAAAGTTTATGTCATCCATTTATGTCCGCCACACTTGGCATAATTTTATGAATTTCATATTTCATTTAAAATTCATAGATCTCATCATTTTCTTGTAATCGGTTTGACCATCATGGCTGTCTTTATGAATAACTAATTAAAGGCCAACATTGTGCTTATCCTGTTTGGGGAAGAGAGGTCACAGTGGTACCCCTCCCCCCACAAACAGCAGCAATAAAATGTTGACTCACCCACCCACTCAAATACACGCCAAGTGGTGTCCATGTTAGATGAGAAACTTATAGCTCTCACATTTCAATTTACATATAAATGTAGTTGGATGGCCTGAATTCATGATGATTGTATGTATGGTGGTGGTCTCTTATGGCTTTCCTTGTCGGCAAAGGTAAAGTCAACGCATATAATTGTTATGTTCTGGTTAATTCCTTTGACCATAATCCCATGAACATATCAAAGAGATTGGCTGCACTTGTATGATGCATCTTGGACCGACCATTCATATGTATGCTTACATAGCATTTGTACACACAGCATTATACATAGAAATGATAACAAATTGTCCGAAACAGATATCTTAAATTTCTATAGAGAGTGTTTGGCTCCAATTCAGTAATAGCAATAAGAACAACAACAACATTAGGTTTCATGTTGTTATTCGTTTTGAAAATTAGTTGTCTACCTTTACGTTGTAAAGCGGTAGCGTTGCTTCTCTGTGGCATCCATCCACTACAGCCCAACGTGGTGTTCTGTAAATAAACACAACACAACATATTGGCCCCAGTAAATCTCCTATGCACACATGCAGTTATCTTGGGTTACACTTTCTCATACACACCACGACCAGCATACCTTAGCCAGTGTCTTGATTTCAGTCCTGTCACAACAAATCTTATTGTGGACAAGTGCATCTACAAATTACCGCCAAATACTTATTAGCCATACAAAGATCTGGGCTTGCATTCATTCTTCAATGATTTGTATTAACGATAGGCAAATACAGTGACATGGTGAGGGCATTAACCCAGTGAGTAAATTTGGGAAAGGATTATATATAATAGACAAAGACCTTTGGTTAATAAAAACTGACCTCGGGTCAGTAGACACTGACTCTGGTCAGCATTAATTGAGCTCTTTGGTTGGAGGTCACTACCTAATCTCTCGGTAAAATCTTTCGGTAATATTTAATCAATAGTCATTGAGTTATGGTCAAAAGTCATTGATCTATGATCACTAGTGACTGACATCTTGTGAATAGGCATTGACTTCTATTCACAGGCTTTAACCTTTGGTCATAGACATTTTTCTCTGGTTAATTTTTATTGACCTCAGGTCAATAGTCATTGATCACAGTTCAATACTCATTGACCTCAGGTCAATATAATAATTGTTCCACAAACATCCCATACGGGACAAGGGAGACTTCTCTCATATCAATTAGCTCAATGATATGGGACTTACTGTTTACTTCCGAATCCGAACGGCGTGTCTTAAGACACCAGTTGTAGAGAAGTTTTGCATGGCTGAAATACTCAGGAAATGTCGCCAACATCACTGAGGGGTATTTTGCCACCGTTGAAATTGTTGATGTTGCCTGGCCGGGGAATCGAACCCACGATCTTCAGCGTGCAAGGCGGGTGTGCATACCATTGCACTACGGTGGCACCCTCAGGTCAATAGTTATTGACTTCAAATTAATAGTCATTGGTCAATAGTCATTGACCTATGGTCAATAGTCATTGAACTGTGGTCAATAGTCAGTGAACTGTGGTCAATAGTCATTGACCTATGGTCAATAGTCATTGACCTATGGTCAATAGTCATTGACCTATGGTCAATAGTCATTGACCTATGGTCAATAGTCATTGACCTATGGTCAATAGTCATTGACCTATGGTCAATAGTCATTGACTTGTGGTCAATAGTCATTGACTGGTGGACAAAAGTCATTGACCTGTGGTCAATAGTCATTGACCTGTGGTCAATAGTCATCGACCTGTGGTCGATAGTCATTGACCTTTTGTCAATAGTCATTGACCTAGCGTCAATAGACTTATGGTCAATTGTCATAGAACTAACTCAATTGTCATTGAGTTATGGTCAATAGTCATTGTGTTGTGGTAAAAGGTCATTGACATATGGTCACACTTCTATTCACTAGCTTTAACCTTTGGTCAAAATATATTTTTCTAGTCATTGACCTGTCGTCAATAGTCATTGATCTATGGTCAATGGTCAATAGCCATTGACCTGTGGTCAATAGTCATTGACCTGTGGTCAATAGCCATTGACCTGTGGACAATAGTCATTGACCTATGGTCAATAGTCATTGACCTGTGGTCAATAGCCATTGTCCTATGGTCAATAGTCATTGACCTATGGTCAATAGTCACTGACCTATGGTCAATAGCCATTGATCTATGGTCAATAGTCATTGACCTATGGTCAATAGTCATTGACCTATGGTCAATAGTCATTGACCTATGGTCAATAGTCATTGACCTATGGTAAATAGTCATTGACTTTTATTCACAAGCTTTGACCTTTGGTTAAAATACCTTTTTCTCTAGATAATTTTTATTGAACTCAATAGTCATTGATTTCAGTTCAATAGTTATTTGCCTCAGGTCAATAGTCATTAACCTCAGGTCAATAGTCATTGACCTCAGGTCAATAGTCATTGACCTCAGGTCAATAGTCATTGACCTCAGGTCAATAGTCATTAACCTATTGTCAATAGTCATTGACCTCTGGTCAATAGTCATTGACCTCTGGTCAATAGTCATTGATCTCTGGTCAATAGTCCTTGACCTTTGATCAATAGTCATTGACCTCTGGTCAATAGCCATTGACCTCTGGTCAATAGTCATTGACCTCTGGTCAATAGTCATTAACCTCTTGTCAATAGTCATTGACTTTTGGTCAATAGTCATTGACTTTTGGTCAATAGTCATTGACTTTTGGTCAATAGTCATTGACTTTTGGTCAATAGTCATTGACCTCTTGTCAATAGTCATTAACCTCTTGTCAATAGTCATTGACTTTTGGTCAATAGTCGTTGACCTCTGGTCAATAGTCATTGACCTTTGGTCAATAGTCATAGACCTTTGGTCAATAGTCATTGAACTTTGGTCAATAGTCATTGACCTTTGGTCAATAGTCATTGACCTTTGGTCAATAGTCATTGACCTTTGGTCAATAGTCATTTTTTTTTTGGTCAATAGTCATTGACCTTTTGTCAATAGTCATTGACCTTTGTAGAGTTGGGTGCTCTAGTTCCTACTTCACTGTACTAGCTGCAAAACGTATGAGTAACGTCATATATTCTAACGTGTTATATTACGTATACGCAATTTGTTCATACAAATGATGTGGAGCATTGGAACTGCGTAGTGGACTAGATAGTTCAATATAGTTCATTGGGCACAACTCTAGAACTTTGGTCAGTAGTCACTGACCTCTGGTCACTAGTCATTGACACCCCGTAAATAGTCTTTGAAATCTTGTTAATATTCCTAGATCTCTGATCAATAGTCAGTGAGTTCTGGCCAAAAGGCATTGAACTATGGTCACTAGTGATTGACTTCTTTTCAATTGGCATTGATCTCGATAGTCACTGACTTCTCGTCAATAGTCATTGAGTTTTAGCCAATAATCCAGTGACCAGTGGTCAATAGTTATTGACTTTTCCTATATTTTCCTACATGTAATAGTAATAAACGCCTAGTCTGTAGTCCTTGACTTTAATTCATTAGTCACCTTTTTCACACGGCTCAAATATCTCGTTGGGTATTTTTACATTTGTGGAATTTATACCTTCATGATTATACTCTACTAAATTGTATCCCACAAATGGTCCTGTCCTGGTGTACCCACATAACAAGCTAATGAGAATAGTTCCCTCTTACCTGGGATGTATGTATGTGTGCACGTTTGATTCGTTATATTATTCTTCTACAGCTGTCCAGTGATCAGAGGCGGACTGACTGACCGGTGGTGGTTGGTCGGTCGGTCATACATTAATATGCTTATGTAGCTGCTGTGTAATCGTATAAATGACATATTCACATGCAAATGTGGCAACGGTTTTAATTAAATTACAATTCTGAAATTATTCTCATCGTGCTGTGTTCTGTGAAACATCAACTTGTTCAGATTCTATAACAGACATGTAAATGAATGCTGGCTGGCATTTGTGGACATAAAATATCTACTCGAATTGTGGATGATAAACATATCGGGTTAAATGAATTCTCGTTATCGTATCAGAGAAGCATGCACGCACACCCACACACACACAAATATGCCTACAGAGATGTTAGATGGAATTAAAACTGGATGGCGACCTGCTTTAAATACGACAACTATTGTTGATTGTTAAGATTTGCCGTCACTTTGAGATTCATTAAATTTTCTAAAACTTTATCACTGAAAATAGCCCTTGAATTAAAAATTGATTTTTTTAAGAAAGGGGAGACTGTTACTGCTGTGGCCTGTAAAACTATCAATCAGTCTGCTCAAATACTCCCAACATGTTGAATGGAACTTAAGTTGAAAATTCACATTTATTACAAGTAGTTCCAATGAAATGGTTACTCCATTAGTTATCATGTGATAAGTAACTTCTGGCTGGGCAAACTTTTTGCGTGCAATGACCGCTGCTGCTCTAAAATAAATAGTGCTGAAAATAGCTTAAGGTGTTATTGCTTGTTTTTCAATACTATTTTAGTTTCTTTCTTTTTTCAATGATATTTTGCCTCAAAGCAATAACCAGAAAGGGAGTTAGAGATGCTGAGAAACTCAGTCGCTATCAAAAAATAACAAATGAAACAAGTAGTCGAATTCAGATGGTTTGTTCAACATTGTGTTGCGGCACTGATACCCCAGTTCCCCCTCCACTTAGTATTGTTCGAACAAACGCATGCAATGATTGAGTTCCATTTATAAATCAACGCCGTCACCATCATCATCGTCCAATGCAGCTGCTGTTTCAGTCCGTGAAACTGGATCTCAACATGTTTTCTTTGAATTGTTCTTTGTTAGCTTGTAGCTATTTTGAAAATACATATACGTTTGTATGGTTGTATGTACATCCGATTGCATTGAAAATACTTGTTACAGTTTTATAAAATCCATCCTCCTTCTTTTTCCAACAATGAAATCTAAAATCAATGATTTAAGTCAGCCAACCAGTTAGTCAGCCATTCAGCAGTAGCCAGTTCGTAAGTCCGCCGCACGTGAGCCATTTCAACAATAGCATATTTTTATGTCTTCAGGCATCATTCATTGAAGTTTTCCCCGTCCTGTTTGATGAATGTTGAAAACTATGGAGGCGGATAAGAAGACTTTGTTATAAATGACATACATTGATAAGAATAGCTAGTAGGTAGGTAGTTGTAGGGAAGTTTGGTAATGCGCGACGAAATGACTAACTGACTGACTGATGGACTGATTGACCACATGATGGAGATAGGAGCATATATGAAGCACGGAGTAGTTTTTGTGGAAAATTTATATCAATTTAACAAATGTCGAAAGGGAAATTTGTAAATATGAAAAACTTGGGAACAAATTAATATGAAAAATCAAAAGGGGGAATACGGTACAGTTTCAAGGAAGGCTATAATTTTTAAAAATACATTTTTTCTTTGACTATCCTTGCGAACATAAGGATGTCTCAAAGCTTCATAAACGATTACTCGCCGCACAGTGGTTCAGAATCGTTTTTTCCTGGCCAAAATTCTGTAACTTTTTATATTTTCATAATTCTTTTTTTTTGTTCGACAGATAACACAATCAGCTTTCCGGTGAATAAATCCTGTCTAGTAGGTGCAGAGGATTTCTAGGTCAAAGTTAAACTTTTGAGTTTTTTTTACTATTTTTCATAAAAATATGGGGGTTTTGTGTTTTTTGTATATGTTAAAAAGTAATAAAGCGTTAAATACTCTGATCGGTCGGTCGGTACCTTTATATGGGGGCTACAATAAAACGTAGACCTATGTCCATAATTTTTGTTGGAGAAGTTTGTTGATCACTGGGAACCCTAAATGACCAATTATAGCTATTATATTATATAGCTATATATAATCTTTTTGGTAATTGGGAACCTAAAATGTCAAATTTCAGCTACGAGTAATTCGTTCAAAAATGGGGCTAAAAGCCTCAAAATACCCTAAATCGGGAGATACCGTTATATGGGACCTATACCTAAACGTTGACCTATCTTGACAATTTTTAGTGGTGAAGTTTCTTGTCCATTAAGAACCTCAAATGTCACAGTTCAGCCAATTTGTTAAAAAAATGTAAATAAAATGCTTAAAATACCTTTAATCGGGTGGTACCGTTATATGGGGGCTATACCAAAACGTGGACCTATATAGACTATCTTCTAACTTGAACTGTCTAAGGAAAAAAGACACTAGAGTGATTACAACAGAATTTTAATTTGAATTGTAACAGGCCATTAAACTTTAACAGCCTGTCCATGTATGTCGGACGAAAACCAATGCTATAGGAAAATTTCATCCTGATAAATTTTTTCTATAGGAAAAGTTCATCCTGATGACTTTTTCTATAGGAAAAGTTCATCCTTATGAATTTTTCTATAGAAAAAGTTCATCCTTATGAATTTTTCTATAGAAAAAGTTCATCCTGATGACTTTTTCTATAGGAAAATTTCACTCTGATAAATTTTTCTATAGGAAAAGTTCATCCTGATGAATTTTTCTAAAGGAAAAGTTCACTTTGATGAATTTCTCTATAGGAAAAGTTTATCCTGATGAATTTTTCTATAGGAAAAGTTCATTCTGATGAATTTTTCTATAGGAAAGGTTCATCCTGATTAATTTTTCTAAAGGAAAAAGTTCACTCTGATGAATTTTTCTATAGGAAAAGTTTATCATGATGAATTTTTCTATATGCAATGTTCATCCTGATGAATTTTTCTATAGGAAAAGTTCATCCTTATGAATTTTTCTATAGGAAACGTTCATCCTGATGACTTTTTCTATAGGAAAATTTCACTCTGATACATTTTTCTGTAGGAAAAGTTCATCCTGATGAATTTTTCTAAAGGAAAAGTTCACTTTGATGAATTTCTCTATAGGAAAAGTTTATCCTGATGAATTTTTCTATAGGAAAAGTTCATTCTGATGAATTTTTCTATAGGAAAGGTTCATCCTGATGAATTTTTCTAAAGGAAAAGTTCATCCTGATGAATTTTTCTAAAGGAAAAGTTCACTCTGATGAATTTTTTTATAGGAAAAGTTCATCATGATGAATTTTTCTTTATGCAATGTTCATCCTTATGAATTTTTCTATAGGAAAAGTTCATCCTGATGAATTTTTCTATAGGAAAAATTTATCCTGATGAATTTTTCTATAGGAAAAGTTGATCCTGATGAATTTTTCTATGGGAAAAGTTCATCCAGATGAATTTTTTTATAGGAAAAGTTTATCCTGATGAATTTTTCTATAGGAAAAGTTCATCCTGATGAATTTTTCTATAGGAAAAGTTCATCCTGATGAATTTTTCTATAGGAAAAGTTCATCCTGATGAATTTTTCTATAGGAAAAGTTCATCCTGATGAATTTTTCTATAGGAAAAGTTCATCCTGATGAATTTTTCTATAGGAAAAGTTCATCCTGATGAATTTTTCTATAGGAAAAGTTCATCCTGATGAATTTTTCTATAGGAAAAGTTCATCCTGATGAATTTTTCTATAGGAAAAGTTCATACCGATGAAAACGTAACCTCAGGCGACTCTTCTAAACAAATCACAAATGAGTGCATTAGTTTCTCGTCATTTTTGCCCATTTTCTGATGGTATATAAAGACTTTTTCGAGTTGTTGTTTAATCATTTATTGGTGATTTGTTGATTAATTTGTGACTCTTTTTCGAGTCTTTTTTGAGTCATGTTTATAATCGTTTATGAGGTTTCGTGAGTCTTTTATGAGTCTTTTGATCAGACGAAAAAATTAAAAGAATTTTCCTTTTTATTCTTCTTTGTTTTTTTTCTTTCCTTTGTTTTTGTTTTGTTTTCTGCTTTGTTATGACTTTTAATTATCCCCTTAGTATACTGTTTTTTCATTCACTTTTTCATTTCACTTGGCAAAACCTGGGGATGTGTTGTCTTTGTCAATATTCATAATATTATACGTGATATTTATATCAATGTTTTGTAGAAAGTGTATATGAGAATTACACTGTGTGTTCAATTTTTTGAGTCATGATTTTTTAACCATATTCTGACATAGCAGCGTGATAGAAGGCCAAAAATATGAAGATACGTGTCCCGGCTATTTTCCCCATCACTTCAACATTCGCAGTTATGGGCTCCCAAAGACTTGAGGCCTTGATGTCAAAAAGGGATAGTTTTGTCAGGCATATATCTTCTAAACCGCCAAGAATTTGGGTTTACTCGTAGAAGAAAAGTTTTAGCTATCGTCTTAAAGAATAATAATTGTAAACACATAAAATCCATTTAACCTCACCTTTAAGGTCAAAATCGTCAAGGTCAAATTTCCCTTTTAATTTTTTCTCGAATTTTAGTCTACAGATGTCAAACCGATCAAAATTGAAGCAGACAACCAACTAGAAAAATTTACGTTAGATCTTAGTAAACAATTTTCTAGAACATACGAACTCTGTAGAAATGATTCTTAATGATCAAAATAGCAAATCAAATGCGATTTTATCGTCTTTTCTCGGTTCCTGCTCCATAGAAACTAAACCATTCAAAATTCAAGAAAACAATGGACCACAATAATGTAGCAAAGATATCAGCAAACAACTTTGTGGAACATACGAAATGTCTATGACCGGTTCTTAAATGTGGAAATAGCCAAACACTTCTGAAAATATTCGATTTTTATACTTTTTTCTCCGATCCCGGTCCACAGATGCCGAACCGCCCAAAAATTAAGGATACAGACACGTACCTAAGATTTCAATAAACAACTTTCTAGAACATAAAAAGATTCTATGAACGGTTCGACGGTACAAGTTTCATCAGGGGCAAGTCGATACTTCCTGAGAAAATAGCATGGAAGTTTCAAAAAAAAAACCTAGGACACCGTGTGTAGTGGTTGGAGCGCAAGATAACTCTTGAACGGATCTGCCGATTTGGTCCAAAATAAGGGATTCGTAATATTTTATCAAAACATAGTTTAAGTTCGAATATAAGCCATAGCAGTCCACTCCTTCAGGTACTTCCCTCACAAAATTTGCAAAATGTTCGGAAAAAATGTGCTCACGATAATTCTTGAAGGGAGTGACCGATTTAGTCCATACTTAGCACGTCCTAATATATCTACCAGATATAGATCAGGTTCGAATATGGACTATATTTGTCCACTCCATCGGGTACCTCCCACACAAAATTTCGAGTAACTTTGATTTTTGTTGAAGCGACTTGCATTTGCTACCTTAATTACGACAGTAAAAGTTTTTTCAGGGGCAAGTCCATACTTCTTGAGAAAACAGCCCAAAAGGTGTTCAAATTTAGTTTCAGTTCGAAGATTGGCAACAACTTCCTGTACTTTCGTCCAATATTTAAAAAAAATGCCACTAATATGGTACAATATTGGTTTAACTTTTAAATGGCCGATATCGATCTTCTCTTTATGGAACCTCCCCCACAAAAGTTCAACAATTGTGTCGATCTGTCCGTAGATGAAAGTTTCAATTCACATAGGCTGAGGGTACATCTCTGTCGACTGATACTTTTTTGATTGAGCATTTTTCAATGTTCAAATGATCAAAATGTGACAATAAATAACGAAAAAATAGTCACATTTTAAACGCCTCAATGATTTACCAGCAAGCACTACCAAGCGATAGAAGCACTCGCATGCGAGCTCGCATTCTTATCGGTGAAGGCTAACCGTGCGGGAAGAAATGAACCACGTCCAAGATACTACTTTTGAAAGTCGATATCGTGACTCATGGATGTTATTTTAGCGATAAACTGGTAATGACGAACAAAAATGTTTTTTTTTATTTTTTTTTTGTTTTTGTTCTTTTAATTTTTTATTATTATAATTATATTTGTGATTGCTACACATTTGTTGTTGTATTTTAAATTGAACTCTTTTTAATCATTACAGGGAGTCACTTTCGAGTCCCTTTCTGGTCATACATTCAGTTTTTGATCACCAAAAGGACTCTAAAAAGACTCCACAATGTGATTTTTGAAAAAAAAAAACAGTCTTCCAAATGCTAGCTGGGTTGTTTTGTTTCAGAAAATAAAATGTGTCGGTATTTTGAATTATTTTATTTAATTGATTTCTTCAAAATAATGAATGAAACCGCCTTTAAAACGTGTCTATAAAATTTTTATTTTGTTTCAAGAATGTATTGCTTAAACTTGGTTTAACATTTTCGGTGTTGTCGCGAGTTTACATTCTACTCGACAGCTACAAAGCAAGTGAGTGATTTTGACATTCTCTTTATACAAAAGGCAGCCCTTTCGAAATACATAAACCCAAATTTACATGGACAAGTGTACGTTTACGTGTTATTTCGTATGGCTTGTCGGTAACATCGATATTCGTTTAGATGGTGCTTACATGAACAGGAAATGCTTTTTTTTCCACTTCGGAAGCACAAGAAACCTTTCGGTCTACATACGTAAACAGGGGGTAAATTTGTTCAAAAATTAAAAAAAAATTAAAAAATTACGATTTGTGTAAAAAAACTGTAATTAATATGGGAAATGGTATGGAAAAAGTAAAAAAGTGTCAGTTGGTTTTGCCGAAAGAAATATTGAAACACTTCGTTCCCAAAAAAATAAACTTATGTATTTAGGGTGGTTTCAGAATTTTGGGCGTATGAACTTGTCTACAAAAATATGGATTTGGATTAAAAGTTTTGCTAGGTCCATTTTGGAAGTGGGTCTTATTTTGAGAGTCATTCCTCTCGATAGATATCGCGGCCACCAGTCATTTCAATTGGTCACCATATAATTTAGACCTTTGGCCCACTATATGGACTTGCCCATGGTAAAAATATCCAAAGGATCCTCGAACAGACCCTTAACGGCACATATATAAAAATGTTATTTGTGTGGGTGGTACCGCAAGGAGTGGACCGATAGGGCCCGCTTTTGAGCATAAACTAAGTTTGGACACAATATTTCGAGATACAAAGTTGGGACCAAATCGATTGCTCTGTTTATGAGATTTCGCTCGAACCATTTTATCGAATATTTTCGAACTTTTGTGGGGGATGTACCGGAAGAAGTGGACCTGCAAGCACTACCTGCGAATATTATCTAATATTCGAAGAAATATTACGATATGCTCAGTTTGGACCAAAGCAGTATTCAATTCGAGAGTTGTCGTGTGCTCCAGCCACTACACATGCTGAGCGTTAATCCATTCGAGAGTTATTGTGCGCTCCAGCCAGACAGACGGACGGACATTGCTAAATCGACACCAAATTATCTGAAACGGATTTCGTCCAAACATACTAGACCCCAAGTAGTAGACCATTATTTCGATGAGGCACATTTTGTCCGTATGAAAGTGTATATCACCAATATTTTTGAAATTTTAACATAGCTGAAGCCTTTTAGAATACGCGACTTGTGGTTCTATATTATACAAATTAAATATTTTTGGACAAAATGAAATGTTGTTGGATGTGGCCAAAATATTGGCCTTAAAAGATAATTTGTGTGGACGCTGTGGCTATATTGATGTTAAAAAATGGGTAAAAATGGGTTGAAGCCACCATGTCTTTTTTTGTTTTCTCTCGATTTGTGAGTAAACCACACTTCTCTCGATTTTCCTGTCAAAGTAAAAGTAGAAGCAAACTAAATAAGGATCATCTCACTAATGTATTACTTTTCAAAATTTGAACTGCTTCTACCATTAAATGATGCTGACATTTTGAAGCCAGTTTTACAGTGTTTTTTTGACATTTTCTTCTAATTTCATTCCACAAACAGGTTTTACAAAAAATCATATATAGGATTGTAGAACTCGCGATTCCGAGTTATTTGATATGAATGTAGTCTACACAGCTTCATAGAAATCTGCATCCAAATACGGAAAGTTTGTGCGAACACTTTTCTAAAAATCATATTTTTCGAGCCTAATTTTTACAATTATCATTCGATTTCCTCGTACTTGATTGCACATTTTAGTTTTTTACGTTCCGGATCTAATAAATCATTCCCACCATGTCTTTTTTTGTTTTCTCTCGATTTGTGAGTAAACCACACTTCTCTCGATTTTCCTGTCAAAGTAAAAGTAGAAGCAAACTAAATAAGGATCATCTCACTAATGTATTACTTTTCAAAATTTGAACTGCTTCTACCATTAAATGATGCTGACATTTTGAAGCCAGTTTTACAGTGTTTTTTTGACATTTTCTTCTAATTTCATTCCACAAACAGGTTTTACAAAAAATCATATATAGGATTGTAGAACTCGCGATTCCGAGTTATTTGATATGAATGTAGTCTACACAGCTTCATAGAAATCTGCATCCAAATACGGAAAGTTTGTGCGAACACTTTTCTAAAAATCATATTTTTCGAGCCTAATTTTTACAATTATCATTCGATTTCCTCGTACTTGATTGCACATTTTAGTTTTTTACGTTCCGGATCTAATAAATCATTCCCCATGAAAATCCATCCACTAAAACGCGAGTTACAAGAAAGTCCAAAGTAGAAAAATCACCTAAAATTGTTTTCGGAAATATCGCGTATTTTATCGCGTTTTCTGCGGTTCGTTTCCACTGCAATGAAACAACTAGTACAGCATCCCCGTTTTAGCGGAAACAGAGATTTGAAAACTTCACTGATAAGGAAGCTACATTCATTTTATCCCAAAAAATAGCGCGTGATGCTACATCCACGGTTCTTAATTGATCGCCTTGAAATAGATATATATCGATGTAGATTTTCATGGTGGACATTGAAATCGGATGCGGACAAAAATTGTATGCACTTTGCGCAAATTAGCGATATTTTATAGGTATTTTAATGCTAAGATGCAGCTGATGCTACATCTTAGCCTCCAAATTAAATTTCGAAAAATATATACAAATTAACAGATATGGTCTTGCTGACAAACTGATTTTGATAATTACGCGATTTACACGTATTTTAAAATGCATATAAATAAAAATGGGTTATTTGACCTCTATTTCCATTTCAGAAGCTTTGACATATATCCCCATCAACCCAATTAGCTTCCCTAATGGGAAAGCTTTAATATGAATGTCAATAAAGCAAAATCCGTATATTTTGTTGGGAGATTTAAGTAAAATGAAGGAAGTATTCCTATAATTTTTTACAATATTTTCTACTATATAAAATCACGACGAACCAAAACCCTCATTTGCACTGATAGCAAATCGGTATTCTTATCGTGCAAAAATTGCTGGAATAAAAACGAAATCATAATCTCAATACAACAAGAAATGTCAAAAATCAAATCAAAAGTAAAACTTATGTGGATCCCTAGTCATGTCGGCATATATGGAAATGAACAAGCAGATTTAGCTGCCAAATCTGTCCCTCAGCTTTTTCCAACCTACACTTTCATTCCAGCCACAAAAAAGAACATAATAAAAGTTGCCAATAACTTAACTAATAAAGTAGCTGAAAAAAATTGGGAAGAATACAATCATAATTACAAAATCATTAATCCTGAAAAGAAGCCATTGGTATTACCGTCAACTACAAATATCTTCCAAAACAAATGTTACACGAGATTACGACTTTCACACTGCAATTTAACACATGCATATCTAATCAAAAAAGAATCTCCGCCTATATGCGAATATTGTAAAAGCAGTAGCCTATCTATCCATCATCTGATCATTGATTGTCCATCGTTGCAAACTTTAAGGGCAAGGTGCTTTTCGTCAACTAATCCATTGAATACACTAACAATCCCTTCTCATGACAATGTTATTAATGTATATAATTTTCTCAAACTCTTGAATTTACATCATAAAATATAATTGTAAGATATATTTAGTAATCCTACATCTTATCCAACACCAATTTTAACCACATTTTAGCCGATAGCCTTAGATGCTAGTGCTATTTTTTATATAATTTTATTGTAATTTTTTATTATAATAAATATTTGAAATAAATAAATAAAATAATTTTTTCAAACAAAAAATTATTTTTTGACCCAAAAGATGTGCTTATTTTGGCTGTAACATCCAAACTATAACACCAATCTGTATGATTGCACTCCCATTTGATACGCCGTGAAGTTTGGATCCATAACAATTTTTTATGTAATTATATGACCACTAAATGGGCCTTAATTTTGAAAAAGTAGACTTAAATTCAATAATTTAGCAATTTTATGTACATTCCGCGAATTCTGTGTAACATTTTGCAGGTATTATGCAATCTACTCACTGAAGTCACTTCGAGAGATCTTTTTTGTAACAATTGTGCTCATTAAAATAATTAGCGTTTTTATAATATTTTCTTTCTTAAAAGGCGAAATAAAAGCGCCATAACTTTTGTCCGCAACAACCAAAAATTGGCTCGCGACCAGATTCGTACTGGGAATCTTTTTCTTAACCTACATATCAAAAATCGTTGATGTAGCGCGAAAAAAAATTTATCCTTTTTTTCTGAAATGGAATATGAAATAATTGACAATATTCCTGATATACCCTCCTTAGCATAAATGTTGAGGGTATAAAAACACAAACATTTTTACGCATGTAATTTCAATAAGTTTAAAAAAAATTAAAGGGACGAAACGGGTACAGGAGTATTTATGGGCTGAGAGAGGGCACTCTTGGACATCTTCCTCTGAAAACTAAACCCTGTTCCACATTGTTCCCTAAAAGTTCTACTCCACTAAAATTGGAATTTCACAAAAATGTAGTCCCTGAGGAAAAATAAAATAACTCACTACATGTAAACGCTACGGTAATTTGTTACAACGTTTCTTAAAGGCAACAATCCTACCTACCTGACGAAAAAAATCAATGAACACAATATCTTTTATAGTTTCCGAGAAGTACATAGCTATTTCTTACTCCATGAGAAACTAAGATGTGTACGGAGCAAAGCCCTTAATTTCTTTAGCATGCTGTGACAGATGATTTATTTATGGACACAACTTTGTTTTAGCATGTTAACTGCATAAAGCATATCGGGCACATTGAACTTTAAGTTATTCATTGTCTTGTTTGCAAAATTTCGATTACTCTTGGTTGGACATTGTCCTAAAAGTCAGATTAAATTCTCATGATTGTAATGAGAGTTTTTTCACAAGTTCATAAAACAAATTTCTTATCAAATCTGCCCTTGTCTAGCCGCAGTTTAATAAAACTTTTTGCGTTCCAAAACTATCATTATTTGGTAATCAACAGCGCTTTGTGGCAGTAGCATTGCTGTGACGTTATGTTTCATTAACACTGGACAACAAATTAAAAAAAAAATCAAGTGGACTTTATTGAAGATAGTGACCTAGGGTCACATGTTACCCAGGAGGTACATGAATTTTACATTTTATATATTAATTTTTTTATTTTATATATTTTATGTTATATATTACATTTTATGTTATATATACATGTATATGTTATATTTTATTCTTTATTCTTTATATTTTATATGTTATATTTTATACATTATATTTTTATTTTATATATCATATTATTTATTTTATGTTTTATATTTTTAATATTTCATATATTATATTTTATATATTAATTTTTTATTTTAAATTTTATATTTTGTTTCTTATATTTTATATGTTATATTTTATATACTATATACTATATTTTTTTATATTTTATATTTATAAAATATAAAAAATTAAAATATAAATTATATGTGAGAAGTCTCCCTTGTACCTTCCTTCTGGGATGTTTGTGGGACAATTATTATTACATTTGATATTTTATTTTTTATGTTTTATGTCTAATATAATTTATATTTTATATTTTAATATGGCCAACCAATTTTTGTGCTGACCAGTGTAATTACAAAACTCTTCAATTCCCGCATAAGAAATTAATTTCGAATTTCATGATAGTTGCTCGGCAAAGTTCTTATCCAAAACGGTTTTTTTGCTCAACTTTTTCGGCTTGTTTGTTTGGTGTGTCCAACTATGAAATTGCAAACAAACTAGACAAAATGAATGGACCTGTTAGAGTGAATGAACATCCTTTGTCTGTCTCCGGTCTGTCCTCATCGTCAAATTGGTACGTGATCTTGTGACTAATGTTGTTGTGTTTATCCCTTCATTCAATGCAATGCTGCAGTACATGATGATGGCCATCATCCCACCACCACCAAAAACAAAACAGCAGCTACTTGTTAGTTCCGTTTGCAAAGCACGAAAACTGCAACATTCAATGATCATAACAAAGCTATCATATGCTTGAAAAGCAAATTGCAAAAGATGTGATGCAATGCAATGCGAAGCTATGGAATGCCATGATACGCGATGATGTATTGCCATGAGTAACTGGAGCTTGTATTGTTGTTGATAGAAAGTTGTTGTTGCTGTTTAGTTGTCGTCGATGGCAGTAGCATGACAGCAAAAGATACAAACCAAACAACTTGAGTAACAAGCAGTCTAAAGAAGGAAAAACTATAAAGAGCAGCAACTGAATGCAATACCCACGAAGGACACGACTCGTTTTGTAGTCCTGTCTCTTTGAATAGAACAAATAACAGACTTAGGGTTGGGTAACTTAGGTTTCCTTACTCATTATGTCTGTCAGTGTTTGTGGGGACGAGTGTGTGCCTTTGTAGTCGGTGATATCTGCTTTTAAATTAGACGATTTCTGATACTACGAATTTCATTAATGCAACCAGCAACAGCTTTGTAAACTTAGGAATGACAAATTAATTCGAAAAGATTAATTATCCTTCACAAAGGAAGTTGTGCAGATCTAAAGATGCAGTTAATGTTGGAAACCAATGCGCCTCATTGGGTTTGTTTGCTTGTGAATGGTGAGTGAACGCATTGAAATGAGAGAGAAACCCCATTTGCTGTTGATTAATGAGTAGGCGTTGCATTCGAATGAAATGTTAAAGGTACAATTATGGAAAATGAAGCTGAAGAAGGTGCAACCATTTTCTGGTTTTATATCATCAACAGAATGAATTGTAATGAAAATAATCTCCATATTAGATATGAAACGATTTAAATTACCTATAAAGATATTTTACATATTACTTTAACGTTCAAACGTCATTAGCTTTTTTGTTCATTACTATCAGAAACATCTTACTCTTTTGGAGATGGGCTGAATGATCAGGAGGTTTATATAGTGTTTTTTAATTGCTTTCTTGTCTCTATTGCTCAAATAGATTAACTCTTTTTTTATGCAGTTGCAGTCGACCAACCGAATTAAAACTTGCATAAATCTGTTCATTAATTTCTTAAGCATGCGCTGAGCACTGGTTCGATATTCAATTGTTCTGAGCTGAAGATCTTTAAGCTAAAAATAGCTCTAAATGACTATCCAAAAGCTCGCACATGCTTGATAACTGGAAAACAGACGAATCTCCAAACAGCATTGCTCGAAGCAACCAGCGCTGTGAGCATGCAAAGTTATGCAAGACTTATACAACTCTTCCACAATAAGAACAAGCGCTCACTGAGATTTAGCCACTCCTATGACAATAAATAAAATAAATAAATGGTGATCTGACTGACGAAATTCCCATATCAAAAGGAGTCAGGCAAGGATGCATACTATCGCCGCTTCTTTTTAATATATACTCCCAAAAGATATTTAATGAGTCAATTGAAGGAGAACGTATTGGAATAAGAGTTATGGGTAAAATTATAAATAATATACGCTATGCTGATGATTCCACAATTATTGCTAGCAGTATATCTGGGCTGCAACAACTCCTAGACAAACTCACGTACGTAAGCGAATCATATGGCCTCAAAATAAATATAAAGAAGACAAAATATATGATTGTAAGTCGAAAATATGTCAGTTGTGAAACGTCACTAAATATCAAAAACGAAAACATCGAACGCGTAAAATCTTTTACATACCTCGGCGTTTTAATTAACGACCAGTGGAACACATCAAACGAAATTAAGCGTCGAGTGGAGATGGCCAGAAATGCCTTTTTTAAATACAAAAAAACACTTACAAACCATGAAATTGGTCTCAAAACGAAGGCAAGATTTGTCAAATGCTACATTTGGTCTATACTACTATATGCAGTAGAAACCTGGACCCTAAAAAGTGCAGATGAGAAAAAAATTGAAGCATTTGAAATGTGGGTATACCGAAGAATACTGAAGATACCCTATACATCGCATATTACGAATCAGGAAATTCTAAGACGAATGAACCTTGATAGACAACTTTTACGCACCGCAAAATCAAGGAAAATCGCATACCTGGGGCACCTGATGAGGAACCATAAATATAAATTTATACAAGCCATTATTAAATGTAATATAGAAGGACACAGAACAAGAGGCAGAAGAGAGACGTACTGGTTAAGGAACATCCAAGAATGGACAGGATACTGGGATGAAACGAATCTAATATATGCTGCGAAGAATCGAGAGCTGTCAATAATTTCATAACATAAAACATTAAAATATATTAATTTGTAATACATATAATATTGTATGATCGCTTATATCCGAATAACGGATCCGCAAATAAAGAAGAAGAAATGACAATGTGCCTGGTCCGGATCCGATTCCCAGGCCAGACAACATAACATTTTCAACGACTCAAAATCGTTTTTTTCCTGGTCCAAAGTCCGTAACTTTTGATTGGTGAATCTTCTTCTTCTTTATTTGCATATCCGTTATCCGGATGTTAAGCGATCATACAATATTACATTTTATTACATTGTTCTTGCAAATATATAGTTTATGTGGAAAGCGATAATTGTCGGTTTTTAGCCGCTGTTAGAAGACTGAGTTCATCGCGGTATCCGGTCCAGTCTTGAATATTTTTTAGCCAGGACAAATCTCTTCGACCTCTACCACGTCTTCCTTCAACTTGGGATTTGAGAATGATCTGCAGGATCTTATATTTGTTGTTCCTCATCAAATGTCCCAAATAGGAAACTTTCCGGGTTTTGATGGTTTTAATTAGCTGCCGTTGTACATTCATTCTTCGCAGAACTTCGGCATTTGACACTCGATCGGTCCATGGAATTTTGAGCACACGTCGGTATGCCCACATTTCAAATGCTTCCAATTTCTTCTCGTCTGCTGATTTTACAGTCCATGTTTCAGCCCCGTACAATAGAACAGACCATACATAGCACTTGATAAAGCGGGTTTTAAGCTCAATGTTGATGTCGTGCCTGCTTAGTACTTTTTTGTATTTGAGAAACGCTTCTCTCGCCATTTCTATACGACATCGTATTTCATTAGAAGATTGCCACTGCTCATTTATTTGTGCTCCCAAGTATTTATATGATTTTACTCTCTCTATTTCTGATTCACGGATTTTTAGTGTGGAGTTGTAGAAATTGGTACTTTTACTAACGATCATATATTTTGTCTTATTAAGATTAATGTATAATCCGTATGAATTACTTATCTCGTTGAGGGAACTTAAGAGACTTTGGAGTCCAACTAAAGAACTCGCTATTATCATGGTGTCATCAGCGTATCG
Organism: Musca autumnalis; assembly: GCF_047663935.1. NCBI lineage: Eukaryota > Metazoa > Arthropoda > Insecta > Diptera > Muscidae > Musca > Musca autumnalis. Next base: position 12,125,796 of record NW_027412088.1, on the reverse strand, counting down.
AATATTGTTAATGAATTGTCCATGTATTTGTATCCCAATCCTTTTTCCTTCTACGCATTCTCGAAATATTTGTTCAGCATATACATTAAACAATAATGGTGAAAGTATACACCCCTGTCGAACACCTTTTGATATTACTACTTCATCTGTAGTTTCACCGGATACTTCTACTGATGCTGTCTGGTTCCAGTATAGATTTTTTATGCATCTTATGTCATTGTTTTCAATGCCTATGGATGTCAGAATTTCCATTAGCTTGTCGTGTTTAACAGTGTCAAAAGCCTTTTCATAGTCTACAAAACACATAAATACGTCTTTTTGGACATCGCGACACTTTTGGATTAGCACTTGAACACCAACTAGTGCTTCTCGAGTTCCCATTCCCTCTTTAAATCCAAATTGCGTTTCTCCCATTGCTGCCTCGCATCTGGGGTATATTCTTTTGTGAATTATACGTAGGAATACTTTTAAGGCGTGGCTCATTAGGCTAATTAATCTATAATCGTTGCACTTTCTGGCGTTTGCTTTCTTTGGTATGGGGACAAATGTAGATTTCAACCAATCTCGCGGATATTGTCCTGTCTCGTATATATTATTGAACAGTTTCACAAACAATTGTATATTGTTTTCATCGATTAATTTGAGCATTTCGGCGGGAATTTCATCTGGACCAACGGCTTTTTTGTCCTTTAACGATTTTACTGCATATATGACTTCTTCTTTGGTAATAGGATTTACACTTACGAGAGAATTTTCGTTTATGTCAGAGTTTTCATTACGATCACAATCTGATCTTTCATGATCTGTAAATAGTTTTAATATGTATTCTTTCCATATTTGCTTTCTTTGCGAGATTTCAAAAACGGCTTGGTTATTATCATCAAAGAGTATAGATGGAGGTTTCCGTTTGTATATTCCGGCTGTTTCTTTCAGCTTTTTGTGCATATTAAAGTCGTCGTGGAGTGTTTGTAGGGCTTCAATCTCTTCACATTTTCGTTTGAGTTGTTCATTTTTTGCGATACGCGTTGCGATTCTTATTTCTTTGTTGATTTCCCAATATCTTTCGAAGTTTATGTTTTTACATCTTTTTCTTTCTGATCGAAGTTCTCTTATCTCATCAGTCATCCATTCTGCGTATGTTGGTGTTGGATCTTTTTTTAGAGCACTTCTCATAGTAGTTTTAATACTATCCTTAACATCATTCCATACAGTTTCTACTCCATCTTGATGAATTCTTCTAAGGTCTGCGTTTATTGTATCCGTAAGTGCTTGTTTAATTGTCGGGTTGCTCAACTTATTGAAATCGGGTTTCGATACTTGCTTTTTGCGCTTAATTGTTGCAAGTTTTGTCCGAACATTTGCCATAAGAAGGTTATGATCTGATGGTATATCCGCTCCAGGATATGTAGAGCATTTTGTTATACAGGAACTAAAACGTCTGTTGATCAGAATGTAATCTATTTGGTTACGAACCACATTGGTTCTATGGTCCTGTGGGGATTTCCAAGTATATAATCTTCTTGGGTGGAGTTGAAATAGCGTATTTGATATTATAAAATTGTGTTCTTGACAGAACTGAACGAGTCTATCTCCCCTTTCGTTTCTTTCCCCCAAGCCATGTTTTCCCGTGACGCCAGCTACATGCTCATTGCCAACTTTAGCATTGAAGTCACCCTGTATGATGGTCAATTCGTGGGGTTTTGTCATTTTCAAAAGTTTTCCTATGTCGTCGTAGAATTTTTCAACTTCATCTGAACTCCCATCACATGTGGGTGCATAGACTTGGATTATATTCATGTTTATTGGTCTTCCCTTTATTTTTACCATCATTGTTCTTTCAGACATTGGGACATATCCAGATTCACAGTTAGCTATATGGTTCTTCATTATAATGCCCACACCTTTTCTATGTACACCGTTTAGGTTTCCAGAGTGGTACACTCTTGTATTTTCGTATCTAAAATCTCCACAACCTGTCCACCAAGTTTCGCTGACTCCAAGAATGTCCATGTTTAATCTATTCATTTCACATACCGCATTGTTGAGTTTCCCAGCTTCATATAAGCTTCTAACATTCCATGTTCCAATATTTAGTTTATGTTTTGTTTTACCTCCGGGGATTCTTAGCACCCTCATTTCGCCGGAGACTGAGGGCCATTCATTCTGTGTTGTGTTGTTCATTGTATGATTTTCAAGGGAAGTTACTTCAGTGGTTTCCCGTTTCCTTCTGAAGGATTTAAAGTTTTCCATCTTGTTTGCAGCCGCTCCTCATGGAGTTCAGACGCTGTTTGCTGCCGCTTCACCTGAAGACAGACGCAGCCACCTGTTGGTCCACGAGACGTATTTGATTTCCGTCTTACCACCCATATCTGGGAAGCATTCCCCTATCCGCCACCTGGGGACGCGCCCTATAGGGGTTACAGGTTCCCCGTAGGTGAATTGGTGAATCAAAGGCGATTTAATTTCAACATCAAAGTTTTGATTTTTTTATGCCCTCAGCCTTTAGGCTAACGAGGGTATATACACTAGGGTTATGACTTTTTTACAACCTCATATCTCTGTATAATATTTTGATGAGTTTTCACCAAAGATTAGATAAAATCTTAATTATAAGATGATTTGTTAAAAAAAAAACTCACGCACAAAGAACTAATTTTTTAAGAAAAAACTGTGTTTTCATATCATAGAATTAAAAAAAAATAAAAAGTAGATTTTTTTAGAAAAAAGTCAAAAACCCGAGGGGAGTAACTGATATGGCCCATACTTTTAACTTTTTAATATTTTTAAAACACATGGATCAGATTCGAATATGGACTCCTTCAGGTACCTTCCACAGAAAATTTAGGAATAGTGAAGTAGGGGATGAAAGATACCAAGGAACGGTCCTAACCGGCTTTAACATGGCAAAGTCCAGGATTTATATTGGTCCCTCTTTCATCTCAAGTGGACACTGACCTCCCCTTGGTGTCACCTGGGGAGCTGCCTTTAACACCCGTTGAAGGTAGTGAGCTAAAATGTGCCGCGCGTTCACCCATAAGAACGATAAAAACTTGGGTTTGGGCGCAGGGTTAGTAACCTTCCCCTAGAAAAAGCAGCCTACTATGAAAAAAACAAAAGAAAAACAAATCCCTCTAAAGGTGACGACCCCCGCAAACGTTTTAAGGACCATGATCTGCGAATCTGCACATGGAATGTTCGCACTCTTTATAGAGAAGGTGCAGTTTACGCATTGTCAGATCTACTGGAAAAATACAAGGCCGACATTACTGCCATACAGGAAATACGATGGATTGGGAAAGGCGACACAACAACACCTAAAGGTGACGCATTGTATTATAGCTGCCATGACATAAAGCAGTTATCGGCACCAATACAAACGCATTGTTTGCGGCCTCACGCATACGACTCTCTCTCTCGCTCTCTCCACAAACAGATTGTGCGTTAATGCATTGCTAAAATTAAAAATCATTGAAACAAGCGACAACAGAACCTTCTTCATTGACTTCTGAACGGAGACTGAGTGGTGGTTGTTCTGTTGTTATTCTCATCAAGGGCACATGTGCCCCTTTTTGCCGGATGCTGACATAAAGCATGAGTTTGGTTGCGGATTTGTAGTTGGTCCGAGGTTAAAACACCTGGTCTCCAGCTTCACACCAGTGAATGAAAGACCTTCTACTTGAACTGACCAAACATATATTTTATGAGCGCTTAGAAGAAACATATGACCGTTGTCCTGCCCATGACATTAAAATTATTCTAGGCGATTTTAATGCCAAAATTGGAAAGGAAAATATCTTTGGCCCAACAGTCGGAAAATTCAGTCTCCACAGTGAAACATCTGACAACGGTATGAGGCTGATAGACTTCGCAGCGGCAAAAAATATGGTAGTTAGCAGCACCAGATTTCATCATCTCGACATCCATAAGGGCACCTGGCTGTCTCCAGATCAGATGGAAGACAGTCATCGAGCGTGTTGGATGTGCGTTCGTTCCGAGGAGCAAAAATAGACTCGGACCACTATCTTGTTGCAGCAAAGGTACGAACCCGGTTAAACGTAGCAAACAAAGTACGAACAGACACAACACGAAAGTTAGACATCGGTAAGCTGTAATCACAACAGATAGCCACAACATATTCCACTCAACTAGCCCAATTGCTTAATCAAAGCACTCCTCACCCCGATAACATATCAACGCAATGCAAAGTATTTCCCACTCCATGCCAACAGCCGCAAAATCCATACTTGGATACCAGAGACCTCAACTAAGATATGATCAGGAGTGTCGTGCTGCTACCGAAGAAAAAAAATGCGGCATATAGGGCTACTTTACAATCCGTAACAACGCGTAGCGCACGAGAGAGATATCGGGAGAGAAGGAGAGAGGAGGATGGAAAAGCGGGAGTGTGAAAAAATCGAGATGTACAGGAACCAGAATGAAGTCCAACAATTCTACCAAAGAGTCAAGCATCAAACTGATGGCTTTGGTACGGGCACATTATCCTGTAGAGACCAGCAAGGTAATTTGGTAACTGATCCAGAGAGTGTGCTCAGGATATGGAAAGAACATTTTTCAAAACTGTTGGTATCCAATAGCAGCGAAGACGACGAAGATACCACAGACCCAATCCCAGAAGATGGTATTGAATGTATACCGCCCAGCCAAGATGAGGTAAAGGCAGCAATAATAAGGCAGCAGGACCCGATTACCAGCCGAGTTGTTCAAAACCGGAGGCGACACGCTGATAAGGTGTATTCATCAGCTAGTTAGCACCATCTGGCAGGAAGAACGCGTACCCGACGAAGGGAGATAAGACTGTATGCTCTAACTATAGGAGCATAAGTCTACTCCCTATTGCCTACAAGATCGTGTCAGGGATATTGTGCGAACGACTAAAGCCTATGGTCAACGAGTTAATTGGACCATACCAATGCGGCTTTAGACCTGGCAAGTCCACCATTGACCAGATATTTACCCTGCGGCAAATCCTGGAGAAGACCCAAGAGATGCAGATCGACACCCACCACCTTTTTGTCGATTATAAAGCAGCCTTCGACAGCCCGCTGAGTTCAAAGGTATTCCAGCAATGTCTGAATTTGGTATCCCCGCAAAGCTCATTCGGCTTTGTAGAATGACTTTAACTGACACGAGGTAATCAGTTAAAATAGGAAAGAACCTCTACGAAGAGTTTTGTACCAAAAGATGTTTCAGGCAATGAGACAGCCTTTCGTGTGATCGTTTCAACATTCTGCTGGAAAAGGTTATACGAGAGGCAAACGTCAAAAGAAGTGGCACAATCTACACCAATAGTCACATGTTACTTGCTTATGCTGACGATATAGACATCATGTGACGATCAGTAAAAGAAGTAACTGATACCTTTATGAAGGGCGAAGGAGAATCTGCTAAAGTGGGTCTGGCGGTAAACGGCGAGAAGACCAAGTTGATGGTGTCGAGGCGCATTGCGTCCATTGAACTCGGAGCAACTACTGAAGTTGGTTCCTATAATTTTGAGGTAGTAAAAGACTTCGCATACATCGGCACCGCCGTAAACACAACAAACGACATCAGTTGTGAAATAAAAAGAAGAATTGTTTTGGCCAACAGATGCCACTTTGGCTTAAGTTAGCACTTTAAAAACAAAGCCACAACTCGTCAAACAAAAATAACGCTTTACAAAACACTGATACTACCCCTGCTGATGTATGGCTCCGTAGCCTGGGTACTTACGCAAGCAGACATGGCAGTGCTTGGTGTGTTTGAGAGAAAAATTCTTCGAAAGATCTACGGACCAATCTGCGTTGACGGTGAATATCGACGTCGCATGAACCACGAGCTGTATCTGCTATACAACGACATCAGTATAGATAAAGGTATCGAGATGCAGCGATTGCGTTGGCTAGGCCATATCATAAGAATGAGCGAAGATGAACCCGCTAAAAAGGCGTATAAATATGGACCGCTTGGCGGTGCACACAGAATTGGCAGGAATAGATGGCGCAAACATGTGGATGAAGAGATGAAAAGGCGCGGTATTCCAGAGTGCGAAGCAACAAATAGAGAAAAATGGAGATCTTTTCTTAGTTCGGCCTATGGAACAAATGTTCTGTAATGGGCCAGCTAAGTAAGTAAGTAAGTAAGAAGTTTAAGAGCTGCTATCGAATCGCTTTAATATCGGTACACTCCTTCGGGTACCTCCCACACACAATTTCGGAAAAGTGCAGTTTAAGACCAGTTCTCGAATAGTTTTAATTTTTTTGCAAAGTGTTGTTCTTTTGCCATTTTTACCGCGCTTCAAGTTTTTTCAGAGGCAACTCCATACTTCCCGAGAAAATGGCCCGAATGTATAACGTAATATTTCTAAAAATCTTAGACATTGTTCGAAGATGGTACTTATCGGTCCACTCCTACCGGTACCTTCCCCACTAAAGTTTAAAAATGTTCGTTCACATGGTAAGCACGATAAACGGAGCGTCATATTTTGTACAAGCCCAGTTTATGTTCGAAAATGGGCCTTATTGACCCACTCAATAGGTTACTTCCCTCACAAAAGTTCAGCATTTTGGTTTAAGTGCAGTTTAAGGTCTGTTCCCGGATCCTGTGAATTGTTAACTAAGGTACCCCATGTGGTCCTGATTCCAGCGATATTATGTTTTTTATGAACAAGTGCATGCTACCTGCTATAGTGGTCGAAAACCTCTGAGTTATACGGTGACCAACTAAAATGACTGAAGGGCGCTATCTATCGGAAAGAAATGACTCCCAAAAAGTTCCGCAACACTTTTGAGCTTTAATCCAAATCCATATTTTTGCCGGCAAGTGCGTATGTTCAAACAGGGCTACAAAATTCTCCTATATACATAATTTTTAGGGAAAAGTACCTTCGCTGTATAGTCGGTATTCGAGCTGTCCATATATGTGAGACTCAATTCACACAGGCTGATGATACACACGGTGCTCTTGAACCAACTTTAAATGCTTACGCCTAAGAAGTTTTTGCGGATTCTGAAACTACAATGTTCATAGATGGGAAAAAATTGCCGAAGCGCTTTTTAAAAAAATCGCGGTCAAAGTTCACAGTTTTAGGGCTTTTATAGGTTTTCACGATTTTGCTGGGAAACTTTGTTACATAAGGAGGCACAATTTGAATTTGTATATCTCAAAAATGGTAAAACCTACGAAAGTATCATAAAGGTCAATCTTGTAGAGAATTTACACAGCTACAATATTTTCTCTAATCCCATTTCTATAGGACTTGCGGTTTTTAGGGAAGAACCTTAAAAAAAGAACCTTAAAAATGTGAACTTTGATCACGATTTATTTAAACAACTCTCCGGCGATTATTTGTTGGTTTTTGATTTGTCTCATCTATTCATATTGTAGGTTCAGAATCCGCAAAAACTTCCCAGGTGTTAGCTCCTTTCATTTAAAGTTGGTTCAAGAGCACCGTGTACATATACCACTATCGGCAAAGCTGACTGAGAAGTTTTTACTTCTTTCTCCAGAAATTTGCAAAGATTATGTATTTTCAATGGGGGAAATTCTCGTCATTAGGTGCACGCCGCGACCTCACCTTTCAATATGTTGACCAATTTTATTAGTTTATTGAGTTTCAATAGGAAATATTATGGCGATCGTGTTTTTTCACTATTCTGACTCCACAACCCTCCTTCTCTGTTAATTCTTATTGTTTCTTTCAGTTTGTCTTAGTTTAGTTACCGCAATGCAATCCGCTTCCTTAGACCTGATGATTAATTGCTAAAATGTATATGTGTTTCGCACAAGAATTTTTTTTATTTACAATTACAGCAATGAAATGACTGACATTGTACGGACAATAGGGTTGATAATGTTGCTTGCAATTTGAAACCAAACAGATTGTACAGCGATTTGTAGCACTGAACAAAGAAGAAACACTAGACCCGTCCAGACAGCCATTTCTCATGCAACAGTAAAGTAGAACTTGACAACACTTTAAGATGCAATTTGGTATAGAAACCCTGAAACTGATGCGAAAAATTAGAACAACAACATTGTTGTTTGCTGTCACAAGAAGAAGACATTATCAAATATTTAACCAAACCATAACATTGTTTACTTGTTTACTAATGAAAAGCTTTGCTCCGTTAAGAAAAGAAGATTAATTTAGTTTAATAACAAATTAGACTTGTCACTTACTGTCCCCAACAACAACAACAACGATAACAACTTTGGCGAGTCGGGATGCTGCCGACATTTGTGGATTCATGCACGCGGAAATATTGTTGCAATTTAGTATGATTTTTCAGCTTTGCCCAATCATCATACACTTTTAACCGATGCTCTCTGCCTGCAATTCATCGACTGATGGATTATGGATTGTTTGCCTTGACATTCTTTTTGGGAGATGGTGAATTTGTTTATGTAGATATGAGTCTGTGGATGTTTTGACATGAATGCAAAAATCTGTTATAAATTTCCAATTGCCATTGCAATATTGCTGCAACATTTTTTGGCGAGTGGTGGTGGTGGTGCTGCTGCTGCTGTTGGTGTTATTGTTATTGTGTTATGAATATCCATTTATGAATACTACAATTAAAATGATTTTTCAAGCTGTCACCATAGATTGAAAAATCACCGAGCTTGCCAATCTAGTTGTGTCGTTATGTCACTGCTGTGGTTGCACAAATTGATGGCGAATAGAATCAACAGCACCGGTTGGCATAGAAGTCATTCAATCAGCTTTGTAGCGTGGCTCACAAATAATACTCAACGCTTTTCTATACAAGGCTATATAGCTATGATGATTCATTAGTAATTTGTTAGTTTGATCCCAGTGACTGATTTCAAATAGGCGAAAGGATTCGATTTCATTTGAATAGTGTGTTCAAAATCAAAATACATAGCAATGGTCATGCATGTATGTATATTAGGGTTATGACTGTTTTACAACCTCATATCCCAGTATCATATATTGATTAGATCAAATATTAATTATAAGGTGATTCGATAACAAATTTTTGTTCCTCACTCATCAAAATTTGACAAATTTCGGCAAGGATATGAATACTCTCTGTGCCATATTACAGCCAATATGATTGTAAAATGTGGCTAATTGGAGAAAATTCCTTAAATATGGAGGTACGGTTATATGGGAGCTATAAGAAAACATTTACCCAAAGACCCATTTTCAATTCAAAAGGTTCTGGTGATATAGAAAACAATTTAGCCACATGTACCTATATTCCGCCCCCTCCAGACGGCATTGAGATCGTAACGTATGCGGATGATTGTACGATCCTGGCGTCAGGTACCTACCCTGATGACATCTGTGAGAGACTGAACTCCTATTTAACCGATCTTACCACCTTTTTCTACGCGAGGAATATGCAGATGTCCGCCACTAAATCGACGGCCACTCCGTTCATCAAATTGACTGCGCAGTATAGAAGAGAGTTGAATATCAGGGTAGCAGAATTCCGACCACAAACTGCCCCAAAATTCTAGGGGTTACATTCGACACCACTTTTACGTCGTCCTCGCATGCCACAGCTATCTGCGATAAAGTGAAATGTAGGAACAAAGTCCTCAAGTCCATAGCAGCACTTGCGGTGCAGATAAAGAAACATTGTTGACCATGTATAAAGCGATAGGTCGGTCTGTGGTAATCTATGCGGCGCCAGTTTGGTCCCCGATTTTACGTGGCACGCAGTGGGATACGATTCAAATTTGTCAGAACGCCGCACTGAGAACAGCAACAGGGAGCCTCCTCAAATCTACATTGGACCATCTACATGAGGAGGCAAAGATTCTTCCAGTACGGCAACATAATGAGATTCTATCGTTGCAGTACTTGGTGTTACCGTGAGAGCGATCCCAATCACCATCTGCTGGCCACCGATACACCCAGACTTATCAGAAAGGATGTTCATGCTCTAGAGTCGGAGGTCCAGCAATATAGGAGAGAACCTCTAGATCAACAGGCATATCAGGCAGGTTTGAACAGCACTCACATGGTCACAGTTGCCAAGGGCATAAGCAATTATTGTGTGAATGCAGTCATCGGAGTACATCTCCCATCTGTCGCAGCTGAAGATCGTCAGCTGCCACGACAAACCAGAGTAGTTTAATTCCTGAGAAAAATTTGACTAAAACCTTTAGAACCGTATTGTAGACCCTAACAAGAAAACGTGGACCTACGCTTAGAGTTTCTTGAGGAGTTTAGCTACATTTTCCGCCCAAATTGGCTCTAATTTGGCACTTGGAGTTTGAAGAGGTCAAAAAACTTCTGCACCAAAAAATGGTGTAAAAATCCTCAAAATACTTTAAATCGGTAGGTACCATTACATGGGGCCTATCCCAAAACGTGGACCTATGTTTTGGGATAGGCCCCATGTAATGGTACCTACCGATTTAAAGTATTTTGAGGATTTTTGCTACATTTTTGACAGAATTGGCTGAAATTTGATATTTGAAGTACCCAATGGCCAGGAAATTTCTTTACTAAAAAGTGTCAAGATAGGTCCACGGTTGAGTATAGCCTCAAATATAACGGCACCTCTCGATTTAAGGTATTTTGGGGATTTTAGCTAAATTTTCCGCCCAAATTGGCTCTAATTTGGCACTTGGAGTTTGAAAAGGTCAAAAAACTTCTGCATCAAAAATGGTGGAGATAGGTCCACGTTTTGGTATATGGTACCTACCGATTTAAAGTATTTTGGTTATTTTAGTTACATTTTTACCGACTTAGCCGAAATTTGACATTTGAGGTTCTCAAATACCAAAAACTTCTACACTAAAACTTACCAATATAGGTCCACGTTTTGGTATAGCCCCCATATAACGGTACCACCCGATTTAAGTTATTTTAAGGATTTGTGCTAAATTTTTTACCGAACTAGCTGAAATGCGACATTAAATTTTCTAATGGCTAAGAAATTTCCCCTTTAAAAATTGTCTAGATAGGTCGTCTACGTTTTGGTATACCCCGATATAACGGTACCTCCCGATTTAAAATATTTTGGGAATTTTAGATAATTTTTTGACCAAAATAGCTGTTAGTTGACATTTGAGGTTCTCAGTGGTTCCGAAACTTCTGTACCAAAAATCGTCAATATAGGTACATGTTTTGGAATTGCCCCCAAAAACGGTATCCGCCCAAATTTTCGGTGTTTTTGAGGAGTTTAGCTATAATTATAACCTCAGCATTTATGCTAAAGAGTGTATATGAGGAAAAGTCAAAATTTTTTAGTTTCCATGAAGCCAAGGTTTGCACTATTATAATACGCGAACTATTGTAGTTTACCAGTAACTATGACTATTGCTGGATTAATTTAGATGTTTTTGTACAAAGCTCAAAATTTAAGCAAAAAAAAAATTAATTTACGTGGTAGTTACGACCGCGTAAAGGAAAAACATAGGTAAAAACACATTGAAGCTAAACAGGTTTTTTACATTGGTATTCGATTTCTGATTAAACAATTCAAATGATGGACATCTATCCAAAGTAAAAGTAGGAGAATACAAAATGAAGATTACACTTCTAATGTATCACTTTCCAAAATTTCCACTGCATCCACCTTTTATGGATGCTGACATTTTAAAGCCGGATTTCAGGTGTTTTTTGTATTTTTTATGTAACTGGGACGCGCATTCGGATATTTCGAAAAAACCAATTATAGGATTAAAGAACTCGCGATTTCGCATAATCTGATATGTATATTGAGTATGTAGCCCACACAGCAGCAGAGTAATCTACTGCCAAAGGCCAAAATTTAGTGTGATATTTTTTCTAAAAAACCTATTTTTTGGGTACAGTATTTACAATATCGTTTTGAGTGTGCTGGTACACCGCGATATTTTAGTTTTTCGACCATCCGGATCATATGAATCACAGATCGTAAAAATCCATCTACTAGAACGGCGGAAATGGCTACTGCAAAAATTGAAAAATTTGCGAAAAATGTTTTTCAAAATATCGCTGACTAAATCGCGTTTTATGTGGATCGTTTCCATTTCAATGAAGAAAGTGAATCATCACTCGCGTTTGTGCGAAAACAGCGGTTTGAAAAATTTATTGGCATGGGAGCTGTATCCGATTTATCCAAAAAATTCTGTGTGATGCTACATCCACGGTTCTTGATGGATTTTATTGAAATATGTTTAGATCGATGTATTTTTTTACGGTTGATAGATGCGCATAAAAAGTGTATGCACTTTGTGCAAATTATAAGCATTATACAGTTTTTTGCACACTAAACTGTAGACGATGCTACATCTTAGCGGCCAAAGTAAATCCTGTCAAATGTGTACAAATTAAAAGAGAAGAATTCGCTGTATTGGTAAACCGCATGCGCATCAAGTGATTTTGAGGATTTCGCGATTTACACGCATTTCAAAATGAAAATTACCCGATGCAATTTTATTTCAAGATTATACCCCATTTAAAGGAACCCAACATTTATTTGAAAGATATCCATATCTTCTGCTAGATGTTAGCGTGTTTTCGAGAAGTGATTAGAAAAAAAATGTGATTTATTGCGTGAAATTGAACTAAAATAGAAGAAAAACTCCGACCTATTTTTCTTATATTTTGTTCAACTAACTCACAAAATAAATTTTGATAAATATTTTCTCTTACAAAAATTTTATAAATTTCCTCAATATATTTTTTGTTTTTTGCTATAATATGCAAACCGCTAAACGGATTTGTATAGTTTTGGTTTCATTTGAATCTTCGCGATGTTTAGATTACGTACATATTTTTTATATATTTTTCAGATGCATAAACAGCTTGAATTTTATTAGAACAAGTTGTAAACTACCAATTGTTTTGAATGCTTTCCTAATTTCCGCGAAAATTTACAACTTTTTCACTAAAGTTATGGGACCTCAGTAAACATATAGTATGTAGGGAGCCCCTAATTAAAAGAGTTTCTCAATATAATGATTAGAGCCTTTTAAAGATTTTTTTCCTTTTATCAGAATTGAAACCGCCATAACTTTTGCGCGCAACAAGCAAAATTAGTATCTCGAACAGATTTAAGAATGGGATTTTTTTCCCAATCTATGTAACAAAAATCTTTCATGTAGCTTAAAAAAAATTTTTAATTTTTTTTTTATGGAATACTAAAAAAATTTGTCTTTTCTTCATATACACTTTCATACGGGCAAAATGTGCCTCATCGAAATAATGGTTTTAGACCCCAAGTATGTTTGGACGAAATGTGTTTCAGACAATTTGGAGTTGTTTTAACCATGTCCGTCCGTCCGTCTGTCTGTCCGGCTGGCTGGAGCGCACGACAACTCTCGAACGGATCAACCGATTCGGTCCAAAATTTGGCTTTCGTAATATTTTAGTTTAAGTTCGAATATGGGTTATATAGGTTCACTCCTTCCGGTACCTCCCCCACAAAAGTTCGGAAATGTTCGGGAAATTTGTGCACACGATTAAACGAAGTAACCGATTTGGTCCATACTTTGCACATCGTGAAATTTCTACCAGACTTAGATAAGGTTCTAATATGGACTCAATCTGTCCACTCCTTCGGGTACCTCCCACACAAAATTTCCGAAAAGTTCAGTTTAGGACCTGCTCTCGAATCGCTTTGATTTTTGTTGTAGCAACTTTTATTCACTGTCCCCCATAGGACGCTGTAAGTGTCATCAGGGGCAAGTCCATACTTCCTGAGAAAATAGCCTGAACGGTACAAAAAACCCCTATGACATCGTGTGTAGTGGTTGGAGCGCAAGATCGAACGGATCTGCCGGTCCGGTCCAAAATTTGACTTTCGTAATATTTTGCCCAAACTTAGTTCAAGTTCGAAACAAAAGTTCGAAAATGTTCGGAAAATGTTTGCGCATAATAACTCTTGATGGGAGTAACCGATTTGGTCCATACTTTGCTCATCGTGAAATTTGTGCCAGACTTAGATGATGTTCCAATACCGACTCAATCGGTAAACTCCTTCGGGTACCTCCCACACAAAATTTCGGAAAAGTTCAGTTTAGGACCTGCTCTCGAATCGCCTTGGTTTTGTTGTTTCATCAGCGGCAAATCCATACTTCCTGAGAAAACAGCCTGAAAGTTGCAGTAAACCCCTATGACACCGTGTGAAGCGGTTGGAGCTCAAGATAATTCTCGAACAGATATGCCGATTCCGTCCAAAATTTGGCCGTCGTAATATTGTGTCCAAACTTTGTTTTAGTTCGAAGATAAGCCATATCGGTCCATTCCTTCAGGTACCTTCCCCACAAAAGCTCAAAATTTTTCGGAAAAATTGTGCGCAAGATAACTCTTTGAGGGATTGGCCGATTTGGTCCATACTTTACACATCCTAATATATCTACCAGATATAGATCAGGTTCGAATATGGACTATATTTGTCCACTCCTACCGGTACCTCCCACACAAAATCTCGGATAAGTTCATTTTAAGACCTGCTATCGAATCACTTTGATTTTTGTTGAGGCAACTTGCATTCGCTGCCTCAATTACGACGGTAAAAGTTTTTTCTGGGGCAAGTCCATACTTCTTGAGAACACAGCCCTATGGCACCATATGTAGTGGCTGGAGATACACTTCCATAATGGTCTATGTCGTTCCATTCCTTTAAGTACCGCCTCCGCAAAACTTTTGAACTTTAATCCTAATCAACATTTTAGTCGGTTCATATGACCAACATTTTGAACATAGGTTTTTTGGGAAAAAAGTGTTTCAATTTACACAGGCTGAGGGTATATCTCTGTCGGCAAAGCCGACTGATACTTTTTTACTTGTTTTTAACCGAACTAACTGTAATTTGACAGTTGAGGTGTTTAATGGTCACGAAACTTCTTCACCAAAAATCGTCAACATAGGTCCATGTTTTGGTATAGCCCCCATATAACGGTACCCCCGATTTTCAGTATTTTGGGGATTTTAGCTACATTTGTTGACCAAACTAGCTGTAATTTGACATTTGAGGTTCTCAGTGGTCCCGAAACTTCTTTACCAAAAAGTGGTAATATAGGTCCACGTTTTGGAATAGTCCCCATGTAACGTTTACCCCGATTTTCGATATTTTCACGATTTTAGTTACAATTTTTACCCGAACTAGTTGTAATTTGTCACTAGAGGTTTTCAGTGGTCACGAAACGTCTCCTTTTAAAATCGTCAACATAGGTCCATGTTTTGGTATAGCCCCATATAATGGTACATTTTTTGACTAGCTATAATTTGACATTTGAGGTTCTCAGTGGTCCCGAAACTTTTGTACCAAAAATCGTCAATATAGGTCCATGGATATAGACAGAATCACTTTCTGATTCGATTTACGCATGTCCGTCTGTCTGTCCGTCTGTCCATGTATTTTTGTAAACAAAGTAAAGGTAGCATTTATTGTCCGATTTGCATGCAAATTGGGGAAGATAGTTTTTTTGGCCAAAGGACGAACGCTATTTAGTTTGGTTAAAATCGGTTCAGATTTGGATTTAGTCCCCATATATCTTCGCCCGATTTAAGGCATTTGGTGCACGAAACACGCTATATGTGTCCAATTTCAATGAAATTTGGAATGTGCGACGGAATTTAGTCTAGAAATAAGTGTGCCAAATTATATAGAAATCGGTTCAGATTTAAATATAGCCCCCATATATTTTTTCGCCCGATTTAAGGAATTTGGTGCACGAAACACGCTATATTTCAATTAAATTTGGAATGTGCGACGGTATTTAGTCTAGAAATAAGAGTGCCAAATTATATAGAAATCCGTTCAAATTTGGCTATAGCTCCTTTATATATTCTCGGCCGATTTTAGGTATTTGATGCACGAAACGCGCTATATATGTACGATTTCAATAAAATTTGGAATGTTTGCGGGATTTGAGCCAGAAATAAGTTTGCTAAATTATATCGAAATCGCTTCAGATTTGGATATATATAGCGTGTTTCGTGCATCAAATACCTCAAATCGGTCGAAAATATATATGGGAGATATATATTTTCGACCGATTTGAGGTATTTGATGCACGAAACACGCTATATATACCCAATTTTGATGAAATTTGGACTATGTGACGGAATTTGGTCTACAAATAAATGTGAAAAATTATATCAAAATCTGATTTGGATTTAGCCCCCATATATATTTTACATATTCACAGTGGTGTAGGGTATTATATAGTCGGCCCCGCCCGATTTGATCCTTTCCTTACTGGTTTTTACTTGTTTTATTTATTTTTATTTTGGGGAAACTATATGTATATCTGTGTTTTATTGGGTGATCTTACGGTTTTCTCCCTGCTTTATCGAAAACGCAGTTCCTTCCTTAAATTGTTGGCCCAATACAGAAATATTGTGTCATATGGCGAACAAAGAGTATATTTCCTCAACATTCCTTTTCTGTGGAATTTTGTATCCGCTTTGAAACAAATAATATCCACATTCTACAAAAACCTTCCCCTCATCCTTCCACCACACAAAAAGTATGCCAATGTATCCGTTGTTCCATGTTAACCTTGTAACTAATTAACAACTTTCAAATTTCAATTAAATGTGTTATACTTTTTGTTTGTAGTAAATTTTGCTTTCGTTTGTTCATGAAGAGCATTTCCATTTGGTATTAGTATGTCCTTATGCCTCCCCTCCTCCGAATTTTACCAGTAAAAGTAATCAATCCTAGAGGGAATTCTATACTGAAAGACACTTTCACACCCAACCCACCGTCCCTACTCAAAAAGAAAACATCCATGTTCACAAGATTTCATTTAATTTTGTTACACTTTCATTTTGTCCTTTTGCTAAAGGAAATTGATCGACTTTGTGCCATAATAACCTTCGAATTAACAAATCCATTTGCTAATAGCTCAACAAATACTCTAATAAATGTGACCAATTTTCTATGAACATCGCAAAAGGAATTTGTTTCATCGGCCACTCGTCCTCACTCTTCGTCTTGTCATGCTCTTAGTAGGTAGGTGCCAGCAACAAAAATCCTATAGAATTTCATCAAGGTTGTGGACAAACCTCCAAGCAAACGAGAGGACATTTCATGTTTTATTTGTTTGGTTAGTTGTGGGTAAATGGGTTGAGAGGCTGAGGGCATATGCTGTTGAAGAATGTGCAAAATATTGTACTTGCAAGTGGGTGATGTCGATGATGATGATGACGATACTGCCACCGTTGCAAGGGTTGTGTGTGTGCGGTATTGTATGAATTTTGTCAGGGCTATGTTTGCTTAACCACATTCAGCACAAAAGTTCTCTGAGGTTCAAACTATAAATTTTAACCAAAGTATTGACACTTAAGGTTACTTCTGCATCCGTTTTGCATCCAAGTCTCCCTCCCATTCTCTCGTTTAAAAGTAACCAAAATAACTAACCATAGAACAAGAATGAAAGATGCAAGCATACCAATACCCATGTCCAACCACGTTCATCCATCCTGCATAACCAACCAAGCATTGAATGTTACCCAATTGAACCTACAACACATAATTCAAGTTTACCTATTCACCAGATTCAATTGATAAGGGGGCTGAACATATTGGTGGGTGTATGTAGGTGATTTATTTACAAAAACAGGCATGGTTGGGTGAATAGGATTCCATAGAAAATAGAAAATGTTGTATAAATTGTTATTCCATTGTAATCATTTGGTAGACACATGTCATTGCTTTAAGCATTACCAAATAATGACGACCCCTGATTCTCTGAATTACAAAGGAGTTCAAATATTCTAACTGAAAATAAACTATTTACATAATAATTTATTAGATATTTATCTTTCGTGCCACAGTATTGGCCCGAAAGCTTTTAACATCTCGAATGAATGTTGGTCTACATTTTGAATACCGTACATCACCATGAGGGGAAGGTTTAGGTTAGTTACGACTCAATAGTTTGTAACACATCGAAATACCTTTATATACACCAATATGAATGCCTCGAACAGCTGAGTTGGGTTGGCTGTGAGTAGCCGGCACTCTGTCCATCTAAACCACGTAATCACGCTACAGGACGCAATTTTGATAAAGAAGTCTTTTGTAAAAATGAGGTCCCAGAGAGGTAGAAGCGTATTCAATTTGATGAAACTGGCCTCCCCGTTGTGTCAGCTGTCTTTAACGTCTCTAAACTGCACTTGTGCCAAAAATTTTGGAAATTTGTGTGGGAGGTACTCTAAGTATTTGACCGATATAATCCACATTTGAAGATTCCACGTGTAAAGTTTACTCTTCGGGAGTTATTGTGCGCTCCTTTTTAGCGAAAAGTGTTGAACTCTTGTGGGGAAGGTACCCGAACCGAAATGGACCATCTTCGGACCATATTGTGGACCAAATCGGCTGATCTGTTCGAGAGCAATCGTGCGCTCCAGCCAGTCGGACATACGGACGGACATGACTGAATTCCTTAGTGACCAACTAAAATGGCTCGAAAATTAATTTCGGTCAATTTCTTCAGATATCTCCTACACAAAATTTCAAAACTTTTGCGTTTTGGGTGCACGTGTGCGCTCAGTAAACGTTTCTTTCTTCACACACAATTCAACTAATTAAAAGGCATACACTCCCACAATGACACACCGTGAAGTATACAAGAGAAAAATATGGTGGGCATCTCTGGTTTAAACCCAGTTTATTGTCACATCTCTATCGTGCTGAAATTTTTTTAATCGGCGACTTCTCGAATGGTGTTGACATTTTAATGGTGGGTAGACCTTGAGATCATGACTTCAAATACTTCCTGTACACGGTGCGCCTTAACTAACTTTAAATGAAAGTTGCTTACACCTGCGATGCTTTTGCAGATTCTGGAACAACAACGTTCATATCGCCGGAGTGATTTTTAAATAAATCGCGGTCAAGGTTCACATTTTTAGGC
Source organism: Musca autumnalis (assembly GCF_047663935.1). NCBI lineage: Eukaryota > Metazoa > Arthropoda > Insecta > Diptera > Muscidae > Musca > Musca autumnalis. The sequence goes on along the minus strand of NW_027412088.1, from coordinate 12,106,959 downwards.
TATTTTTAGGTTTTCACGATTTTGCTTGGTAACCGCAAGTCCTATCGAAAAGGACTAAAGAAAATGTTGTAGTAGTGAAAATTCTCGACAAGATTTTTGAAATATAGATGTATAAATTAGGACAATGCACTGAATGTATGGCCTCCTTATAAAACAATGTCATGCACAGTGTGTCTTAACTAAGTTCAAATGAAAACCGCTTACACCTGGGAAGTTTTTGCAGATTCTGAAACAGCAATGTTCGTAGATGAGAAAAATCCAATAAGAAGAAAAAAATCACTGGAGGGATTTTTAAATAAATCGCGGTCAAAGTTCACATTTTTGGTTTATTTTAGGTTTTCACGATTTTGGTTAGAAATGGCAAGTCCTATTGGAAAAGTGCTAAAGAAAATGTTGTGTCAGGAAAAATGCTCTACAACAGGACTTGCGGTTTCCAAGCAAAATCCTGAAAACCTAAAAATGTGAACTTTATTTAAAAATCTCTCCGGCGATTTTTTCTTATTTTTCGATTTTTCTCATCTATGAACATTGGTCTTTCAGAATCCGGATTTCATTTAAAGTTAGATAAGGCACTATTACAACGCTAATAGTATTCTCCATACTTCTTTCAAAAAAGGCCACAAAAGTTCCAATCACCCCGCTCAAGTGGGCTTCTTATAATGTATATCTCATACATATATGGTTTTATTTACGCCTAGCTCTTCTGTTATTGCAGTATTGTACAGTAAGGTGGCTCGATTTGAACATCTTAAGAGACGTTTCGCGTTTCTGATTCTTGGGATTGTACTGGGCACAAAAGTCCCCAAAACCATACGAGAGCTGCAAGAAAACTTTATGGCCTATGCAACACCCCGTGTTCCCAGGCGCTATTTGATTTTTTTTTTTTTTTTTGGAAAGTTGGGCAGTTTTTTTTTCTTAAACGTATTCAGGACAGTTTGACATACGACCATGTGTTGTGTTGTTTATAGAGCAAAAAAGTGGAATTTAGTTGTGATCATTTTCGTCCGATCATTTTCCACAACTTACGATGTGGATAATCACGGCAATAGTGCATCGATCAAATGAATTCACGAAGTTCGTGAGGGTTGTCCAAAAACGGCATTTGTGCCAGAAAAAATTAAGGCGTGTGTGAATGGATAATGCAAGAACGCAGTGCTATATACCGTGAGATAAAGGCATCCTTGGGCATTTATTCAACCAACCAACATTTGATATTGCATGAACACTTGGCGGCAAAATTGCTAAACTGTGAATAAATACGACCGCGGTGCTTCAAACGACATTTATAAGATCGTCACAGAAGGCGAATCTTGGATCTGTGCGTATGAGCCAGAAACATAACAGCAATCGACCGCATAGGTCTTCAAAGGCTAGGCAAATCCAACGAAAATTGTTTATGGAAGAAGCACTTCGAAGCAAATGCTCGCCTGTTTCTTCGGCAAAACTGACCATGTGGCAGACGGCTTGAGCAAGATAGGAAGTGAATTCTGGGTGGTACACTACAATTTGTTTGCCTGAAGTCTCCTGAAAAATTCGAAAAACCAACAAGAGGAGACGAATCATTTTGCACCATGACAATGCGAGCTCTCACACATCGATTCAAACCAGCCCCTTTTTGACCGGACAAAACGTGGAATTTATGGGTCATCCGCCATACAGCCCTGACTTGGCATTCAATGACTTCAGTTGATTACCACATTTTCGTTGTTAGGCCAGAAAGTTATCGTGCAATCCTCGTTGAAAATCGAGCTTCTACATTGCGACTTGCAGTTTTTTCGTTTTTATAAAATTTACAAAATTTTTGTGCTCATATTTCGTTAACTATTTGAAATTTTAACTTATTTTCAAAGATATAGTCGAATATATTGTAATATATATTGTCTCGGGCTTAATTTTCTGTGAACAAATTACTCAGAAAAATCTTCGTTTTCATGGTCAAAAAGTCGCAAATATAGAAAATTCACAACTTTTATTTTTTTTTTGGTATTTTAGTCTATAACGGTCAAATCATTCACATTTTCATTTAATAGAACTAATTGAGCTATCATGACCTAGGGAGTTTTGTATTGAAAAAGTGATATCTAGCGATGTCCACACACATCCAACCAATATGCTACGATCTTTTCGCTGGTGGTTTAATTCAGCTCCAAATCGATTGATCAGTTCGAAAGTTTTCGTGCTCTCCATCCCCTGCATATGATCACATAGGGGGTTTTTACACCTTTCGGGGTGTTTTCTCAAGAAGAATGGACTTGTCTCTGAAAAAAAAATTTGACTGTCGTATTTGAAGCAGCGAATGCAAGTAACTTCAACAAAAATCAATGTGATTCAATAGAAGGTCTTAAAGTGAACTTAGACAAACTGCCTTCAAAAGTTATCATGCGCACAGTTTTTCCGAACATTTTTGAACTTTTGTGTGGGAGGTACCTGAAGGAGTGGACCGATATGGCCCATCTTCGAACTTAAACTAAGCTTGGAGAAAACATTACGAAGACCAAAATTTAGACCAAATCGGTTCATCCGTTCGAGAGTTATATTGCACTCCAACCACACGGTGTCATAGGGTTTTTTGGAACTTTCAGGCTATTTTCTCAGAAAGTATGGACTTGCCCCTGATGAAACGTATACCGTCGCACAATGTCGCGAGTTCATATTAACTGTGGCCAAAAATAGAAGGAGTTGTCGTAGGTGCATCAATTTTGGTACAAGTACCTATTATTGACTTACAATATTCAGGACAAGAAATTGGATTGGTCGGTCCACATTTTGATATAGCCCCCATAGAACCGTACCTCCCGATTTTCGGTATTTTGAATGTATTAGACACAATGACCAACGGAAAGTATTCAAATTTTGTGGTTACTCTTCGGCAGAGGTATCAAACATTCTAACAGAAAATTGTGGGCTTAGGTCCACGTTTTGATATAGCCCCCATACAACGGTACCTCCCGATTATCGGTATTTTGAAGATTTTAGCCTCATTATTACACCGAAATTGCTGAAATTTGGTATTTTGTCTTCGTAGGGGGCATTAAACCTTCACCTTGAAATTTGTCTGCATAGGTCCACGCCTTCATATAGCCCCCATAGGACGGTACCTCCCGATTTTCGGTATTTTGGAGATTTTAGCCTGATTATCACACCGAAATGGCTGAAAATTGGTATTAAGTCTCCGTTGGGGGACTTATAACCTTCCACCAGAAATATGTCGGTATAGGTCATCGTCTGCATATAGCCCCCATAGAACCGTGCCTCCTCATTTTCGGTATTTTGAGTGTTGTGGCCTCAATATCAACCCGATATGACTGAAATTTGGTGTTTAGTCTTCATATCGTTTGTGAGCATATTGAATGTATCAAACTCTTGTCTTTATATATGAGAAATTTCCTTTAACAAATTTTTTTGACCGATTAGTGGTCAAAAACTGTCAATTTTTTGTAAAAAAATCGAATTTTGATTTTCGCTGTTCACAATTTTTTTAATAATTGATATTTCTAAAATTCTCTCGTTTTAAAGCAAGATGTTTAGGTACTTAATAAGCCCACAAAAATATATGATGATCGGATCATTCGTTTTCGCGCTATAGCCAACACCGCAAAACGATTTGTTAAAAAAGGGGGAATCCTCTCAGTGAGGTGGTCGCTGAAAAAGAGAAATGACATATTCGTCTGCAAACCTCTGCAGCTGGGACCTTTATATGTTTGAAGTACTCACTTTTTACTACTCATACAGCAAAAATATCGATATACACTTTTATACAATTTTTTCCCACTCCACTCAATTTAAAATTTGCTTCAGAAATATGTCGGTATAGGTCATCGTCTGCATATAGCCCCCATAGAACCGTGCCTCCTCATTTTCGGTATTTTGAGTGTTGTGGCCTCAATATCAACCCGATATGACTGAAATTTGGTGTTTAGTCTTCATATCGTTTGTGAGCATATTGAATGTATCAAACTCTTGTCTTTATATATGAGAAATTTCCTTTAACAAATTTTTTTGACCGATTAGTGGTCAAAAACTGTCAATTTTTTGTAAAAAAATCGAATTTTGATTTTCGCTGTTCACAATTTTTTTAATAATTGATATTTCTAAAATTCTCTCGTTTTAAAGCAAGATGTTTAGGTACTTAATAAGCCCACAAAAATATATGATGATCGGATCATTCGTTTTCGCGCTATAGCCAACACCGCAAAACGATTTGTTAAAAAAGGGGGAATCCTCTCAGTGAGGTGGTCGCTGAAAAAGAGAAATGACATATTCGTCTGCAAACCTCTGCAGCTGGGACCTTTATATGTTTGAAGTACTCACTTTTTACTACTCATACAGCAAAAATATCGATATACACTTTTATACAATTTTTTCCCACTCCACTCAATTTAAAATTTGCTTCAGAAAATAAATAAACTTAGTAATACATGTTTGGGTAAATGTAAACACCATATGATTAATATTTACATGCAAACAAAAGTGTAGCCAAGTTTATTACATCCCAAGAGATCTTAGGAACAATTTTTGCAGCGACCGTTACTTTTAAATTTTAAATATTCTTCTTCTTTATTTGCCTATTCGTTTTACGAATTTATGGCGATCAGTGCAATTACATAAAATATATTACATTATATTAAGTGATTATATATATTTATAGGTTGTTTATTATTTCAGCAAAAGATTGTCGGTTTCTGCACCTGCTGAGTAGAGTTGAGGCATCATTTATGCCGGTCCATTCCTGAATATTGTTAATCCAAGACTTCTCTTTTCTTCCCCTGGACTGTCTGCCTTCTATTCTGCATCGGATGATGTTTTGGAGTAGTTTGTACTTGCTGTTTCGCATGATGTGTCCAAGATATGCTGTTTTTCGTTTCTTTATTGTACGTATAAGCTCTTTTTCTTGGTGTATTCTTCGCAGTACTTCATTGTTCGTTACAAACTTGGTCCATGGTATTTTGAGAATTCGCCTGTAAGTCCACATCTCGAAAGCTTCAAGTTTTTTCATGTCAACTGCCTTCAGGGTCCACATTTCGACTCCATATAGCAAAACAGACCATACATATGTTTTCAGATATCTTAGTTTTGACTTTATAGTAATATCATGACTTAAAAAAATTTTCTTGTATTTTACAAAAGCTTCTCTCGCCATTTCGATTCTGCTTCTTATTTCATTTGAAATGTTCCACTTGTCATTTATTGTGACGCCGAGGTATTTAAAGCTATGTACTCTTTCCACGTCCATATCTTTAATTTTTAATTGTGTTTGATTACTCATATTTTCTTTGGAAATAACCATGTACTTAGTCTTTTTAATATTTATCTTTAGACCATATCTTTCACTGTGCGTTGTTAGTCTAGTAAGTAGGTATTGCAGCCCTGCAATGCTATCGGCTAGTATGGTTGTGTCATCGGCATATCTAATATTGTTGAGAAAAGTACCATTAACCAGGATTCCTTTTTTGACATCATTGATAGATTCTTGGAATATTCTTTCGGAGTATACATTGAACAATAAGGGGGATAATATACATCCTTGTCTGACACCTTTTGATATTACTATGTCTTCCGTGCATTCTCCGTTTACGTCGACATGTGCAGTCTGATGCCAATACAAGCTTTTTATACATCGAATTTCATTCTGCCCGATACCAATGGACGTAAGAATCTCTATTAACTTGTCGTGCTGTACTGTATCGAAAGCCTTTTCGTAATCAATAAAGCATATATATACATCTTTTTGAACAGCTTTGCATTTTTCAACTAGGATTTGTAGGGAAGAAAGAGCTTCGCGGGTTCCCATGCCTTCCTTAAAACCAAATTGGGAAGCACCCATAACTTTTTCACACTTCTCATATATTCGCCCATGAATTATTTTTAGGAAAATCTTCAATGCATGGCTCATTAGACTGATAAGTCTGTAGTCACTGCAGTGTTTCGGCTGTGTTTTCTTTGGTATAGTTATAAACTTTGATCTCAGCCAGTCATTTGGGTATTCCCCGGTCTCATATATGTAATTAAATAGCTTGTTCAGGATATTAATGTTATCTCCGTCTATTAACTTCAATATTTCCGATGGAATCTCATCAGGACCACATGCTTTTTTAAGTTTTAAGGATTTTACTGCTGACTCAATTTCTTGTTTGGTTATAGATGTTCCTTCTGGCGGTTCATTCGTCATCATCACATATGTTGATCGGTTCTGGTCGGCAAAAAGGAGCTTTATGTACTCCTTCCATATTATCATCTTTTCTGATATATCAAAAATAGGTTCATTTTCCTTATTGTATAGAATTTTAGGTATTGATTTGCGGTATACACCTGCCATTTCTTTGATCTTTTTGTGAAGATTGAAATCGTCATTTAATTGTTGCAATCTTTCAATCTCCTGGCATTGCCTGTTTATGAGATTATTTTTCGCAATTCTGATTGCGGATTGTATTTCTCTATTTAATTCGTAATATAATTCGTAGTTTCGATTTCTATGTCTTCGACGTTCCTCCATCAGATCTAGTATCTCCTTTGTCATCCATTCATTCTTTTGTGGTTTTGTTGTGATTCCTAGATTATTGTCCGCTATGGATTTTAGCGTATTTTTAACAGAATTCCACATCTGTTCACTATCTGCAGCTTCAATTTTTCTAAATTCTTGATCAATGATCTCCCTCATTCTTGTCCTTACCCTTGGTTCCTCCAGTTTTCCAGTATTGAGTTTTCCACGTGTTTTTCTCTTTGCGTTTCTCTTCAATTTTGCTCTTATTTTTGTCATTAACAGGATATGATCCGATGGAACATCTGCCCCTGGATATGTGGATGTCTTCATTACACATGAAGAAAAGCGTTTATTGATCAAAATATAATCTATCTGGTTCCGTATTATATTTGTTGGTTTGTCCTGAGGGGATTTCCAGGTATACAATCTTCTTTTTGGCAAGCAGAACATTGTATTTGTAATTTTCAGCCCATATTCTTGACAGAATTGAATAAGTCTGTCACCTCTATCATTTCTCTCGCCTAGTCCAAATTTGCCTGTTATGCCTGGTACAATATCTTGTCCAACTTTGGCATTAAAGTCTCCTTGGATGATAGTTATATCATGGGGTTTTGTCATATTTATTAGGTATTTTACATCTTCGTAAAAATCTTCCACTTCTTGTTTGCTCTTGTCTGCAGTGGGCGCATATACTTGTATAATATTTAGTTTTAAGGGTTTTGTTTCTAACTTTATAAGCATTGCTCTGTCAGATTTTGGTACAAATCCTGTTACGCATTGTGCTATGTGGTTTTTTAAAATGACACCTACTCCGTTTCTATGAGTTCTATTCAGGTTTCCTGAGTAAAATATTTTGACATTTTGAGATGCAAATTCTCCATTATCAGGCCACCATGTTTCGCAAACTCCAAGTATATCAATATTCAGTTTATTCATCTCATTAATGGTGTTAGCTAATTTTCCAGATTCATATAGGCTTCGTACGTTCCAGGTACCAATATTCAGGTTATTTTTTGTTTTACCTCCGGGGATTCTTAGCACCCTCGTTTGGCCGGAGACTGAGGGCCGTTCATTATTTATATTCATAAATTGCATGATTTTCATGGGATAGTACTCCAGGGGTTTCCCGTTGCCTTCTGAAGGGTTTACAGTTTTCCATCTAGTTTTCAGCCGCTCCTCATGGAGTTCAGACGCTGTTTGCTGCCGCTTTACTTAAGGACAGACGCAGCAACCTGTTGGTCCGCGGGACGTATTTGATTTCCGTCCTACCACCCATATCTGGGAAGCATTCCCCTATCCGCCACCTGGGGACGCGCCCTATAGGGGTTACAGGTTCCCCGAAGGGTTTAAATATTAACGCATAATATAATTAAATATTAACGCATAATATAATTTATTAATTTTAGAAAAAAAAAACAAAAATACGTATTAACTAAAATTGTCGGTGTTAAATCCTCATATAGCAAAAACTACTTCACGTATCAGTACCAAACTTCAGATTCTTCTTAATTAATATGTTTTCTATCACTCCCCATCAATAAATTTGTTCAAGGAAGTATTTAGTTTTTACCATTTTTGGCCACGGTCGTGACACTGTGCGTCGTAGGAAGGGCTGTAAATACATGTTGCTGCAACAACAATCAAAGCGATTGGAGAGCAGGTCTTAAACTGAACTTTTCCGAAATTTTATGTGGGAGGTACCCGAAGGAGTGGACCGAAAGAGTCCACAATGGAACCTCATCTAAGGCTGGTAGAAATTTTATGATGTGCAAAGTATGGACCAAATCGCTTACTCCCTTCAAGAGGTATCTTGCGCACAAATTTTCCGAACATTTTCGATCTCTTGTGGGGGGGGGGGGGGGGCAGGTTACCGGAAGTAGTGGACCGATATGGTCCACCTTTGAACTTAAACTAAGTTAGACAAAGTATTACGGAAGCCAAATTTTGGACCAAATCGGTTCATCCGTTCGAGAGTTATCGTGCGCACCAGCCAGACAGACAGAGGGACATTGCTAAATCGACTCCAAATTGTCTGAAACGGATTTCGTCCAAACATCCTTGGGGTCTAAAACCATTATTTCGATGATGCATAAATGCTGAGGGTATAACAATTCGTTGTATCGAGGATTTGAGGATTTGATTTTGAGGATTTCATGATTTACTCGCATTTCAAAATGTATATTATCCGATACAGTTTTCCTTCAAAATTATTCCCCATTGAAAAGTACCCAAAATGTGCGTTTTCGCGTGAATTTTACCTAAAATAGATGAATAACTCCGACCTAGATTTCCTACTTTTTCTTCAACTAACTCACAAAATAAATCTGAAAAAATATTTTTTTTACAATTTTTTTTTAATTTAATCAATATATTTTTTATTTTTGCTATAATATGCGAACCGCTAAACAGATTTGTAAAGTTTTGCTTTCATTCGCGAATTTTAGGTTACGTACATAAATATATTTAAGATGCATAAACAGCTTGAATTTTATTAAAATATGTTGCAAACTATCAATTTTTTTAATTCTTTCTTATTTTCCGCGAAAATTTACATATTTTTCACTAAAGTTAAGGGAACTCAGTAATCATATAGTTTGTAGGAAGCCATTAATTTACAATATTTCTCAATATAATGAATAGCGTTTTTATAAGATTTTTTCTTATTATCAGCATTGAAACCGCTATAACTTTTACGCGCAATGACTGCAATTAGTATCTCCAACAGATTTGAGAATGGGAATTTTTTTCTCAATCCATGTAACAAAAATGTTTCGTGTAGCTTCAAAAAAATTTTCAATTTTTTCGATGGAAAACTAAAAAATTTTGTCTTTTCCTCATGTATACTAAACTTATTACAAATTTGCAGTTGTGAAGTATTTTTGAAGCCTTTTGAATCCAAGTCAGCCTAGTGTCTCTGGTCTTCCTAGTATCCATTTTCAATCCAGTATTAAAACAGGACAATGGTTTAGAACTCTCTTGTACATCGCAAAAGCATTGGAACGGTCCTTCAGGCAGTTTTGGCCTTGTAAAAGTAGTAATTTATCAATATTTTTACGAAGAATTTGCACTTTCACAAGGCCAAAACTTCAAATAGTTTACAAAATAAGAGCCCAAGAAAATTTTAAAATTTTCCAAAAAAAATGAAAAAACCGCAAGTCAAAATGTGGAAGCTCGATTTTTACCGTGGACGTGTGGGCTAAAGGAATTTTTTTTAATTTAAAAAATATCATTTTCACACAGTAATTTAATTTAATATCCAGCCTTCTGTGTGGAATCAAACCATTTCATCTCCATCTCAATATAGCCCATTAAAATTCGTTTATTTAATAAATAAATATTTTATTTTTTTTTTAAATATTGCATTCAGTCTTTGCTTATTAGCTAGATAATGATAGATAAATAAAATTTATCAGCTCTATGAATATAAATTAGTTGTTATTTGTTTCTCTATTTGTAGTGCGATCACTAAATAACCATGACAGAGGTCCAGCACCAATTATGTTTGAATATCCAGCAGAAAAGGGAAACACATTGCCATTAAAAAGATTCGGTGATGGAGTAGTTGTTGTTGTAGTGGAAGTTTCTGTTGGTGTTTTTGTTGTTGTATCCCGATTGTTCATATTTTGGGCTTCTTCTTCATTTACAAACGATGAATCAATTCGAAAGTTCATCATTTGCGCGGCTAGAGTTTTAATATCCGGAACTGGTAGCCCTTGTGGAAGATCTAAGGCATTCAGAGACCAGGGTGATACCAAAGTTACTGTATTATTTTTGTTTTGCATTGATATAATGGGTATTTGGGCCATATATGTAACGGGAGTCCGTGCTCCACCAGCCGCCAAGTTGGGTAGAGCTTCAAGTGGCGGGACAAATGTTATCAAAGCTGGTTGTTGATAAAATGTTATTGATTGGGGTAATGATTTATTGTTATTATTCTTAGTCTTTTTTGTTTTTCTTTTCGTGACAATATTTGGTATTGGAGTTGGAATTGCTTCGATCACTGGCAGCAGGGTTACCGGTTCCTCATATCTATTCCTTACTTTGTGATTTCTTCTAATTGGATTATTTTTGCGTCTTGGCCTCGTTTCCTCTTCATAGTCATAATTTGGTCGTATTCTTGTACGCCTGGGTTCCGCAACACTCAGGCTCAAACAAAATAGTAGGAAAATTAAAAATTTCAATATTTGCATTGCAAAAAATGTGTGTCAAAAAAATATAACGGAATAACTGTTTGCGAAATTGCTTGACCACAGCTTTTATATGTGAATATTTTATTTTTCAACTTCACTTTCTTGACTCGTAACCCACGCAACTGATTGGAAAAAGAGATTTTTTGCAAATGGTTAACTAATTTGGTTGTGATGTATGTTGGATATTTTTGGCAAATTATTCAAAGATTTGCGGTGTTTAAGAATTTCTATTTTCGATCTTTTTGCAAAAAAAGTTATGACTAGTTTGACCCACTTCACTGTCTGGCTACAGTTGTTACGACGTTTTTATGGGCGTTTTTATGGCAAGTCAATGATCATTTTATTCATCAGCATCATGAATAGAATTGAATAAAGGGAATTGAATGATGTTGTGTGGTTAGTGAGAAACTCATAGATCTGGTTTTTGTTTTGCTATTCTATTTACGCATATTTGGAATGTTGAATAGGTACGTATGTGAAACAATAATAATAAAATATTAATACCATCGTTGACACATTTAGTCTAGATTAAGCTGGAATTTCAGCGATTTTTAATAATTGAAAAAGAAAACATTTTTCATATTTTAATTAAACCACCACACAAGAAGAAAAAATTTTTGGCTGGTACAATATAATGGCCATTAAGATTTAGCAAACAAAAGTGAATTGTTGTCGTGTTTGAATTTTTTCGAAAGATGATTTGCTGTATGCATAGTAACACGGTGCTCTTGAACCAATTTTAAATCAAAGGAGTTGGAAAGTTTTTTTCGAATTTTGAAACTACAATGTTCATAGATGAGAAAAATAAAAAAAATCCCCGGAGCGCTTTTTAAACAAATCGCGGTCAAAGTTCACATTTTTAGGGTTTTTTAGGTATTCACGGTTTTGCTGGGAAACCGCAAGTCATATCCAAATGGGATTAGAAAAAATATTGTAGCAGTGAAAATTCTCTATCAGATTGAATTTTATGATATTTTGAGATATAGAAGTTCAAATTGGCACAATTTACTGACTGTATCGTCTCCTTATAAAACAATGTCATGACTGCAATTTCCCAACTTAAACTTATATATCTCAAAAATGGTACAACCTAAGAAAAAAATTACGAAAGCCAGTCATGCTGAGAATTTTCACAGCTATAAGATTTTCTCAGGTTCCATATCGATAAAAATTTGCCGCATTCAAGCAAAATCGCGAAGCACTAACAAAAAAAAAAAAAAAAAAACTAAAAACCTTAAAAATGGTACAGCCTGGGAACAGATCATAATAATCAATCCTCTAGAGAATTTTCACAGCTACAACATTTTCTTTAACTCCATTTTGATTGGACTTGCGGTTTCCAAGCAAAATCGTGAAAACCTAAAACACACCTAAAAATGTGAATTTTGACCGCGATTTATTTAAAAATCCATACAGGGATTTTTTCTTGTTTTGGATTTTTCTCATCTATGAACACTGCTGTTTCAAAATTCACAAAAACTTCCCCTGTGTAAGCGATTTTCATTAAAAGTTAGTTAAAGCGCACCCTTCATGACATTGTTTTATAAAGGGGCGATACAGTCAGTGCATTGTCCCAATTTGAACTTCCATATCTCAAAAATGGTAAAACCTACGAAAATACCATAAAGGTCAATATTGTAGAGAATTTTGATAGCTACAACATTTTTGTTAGTCTCGTTCTGATAGGACTTGCGGTTCCCAAGCAAAGTCGTGAAAACCTAAACAACCCCTAAAAATGTCAACTTGAATCGCGGTTTATTTAGAAAGCGCTCCGGCGATTTTTTTGTTTTTTGATTTTTCTCATCTATGAACATTGTAGTTTCAGAATCGGCAAAATCTTCCCAGGTGCAAGCACCTTCCATTTAAATTTGCTTCAAGAGCACCGTGTCAATGCATTGTCCCAATTTGAACTTCTATATCTCAAAAATGGTAAAACCTACGAAAATATCGTAAAGGTCAATCTTGTACAGAATTTGTACTGCTACAACATTTTTTTTTTAAATCCATTTTGATAGAGCTTGCGGTTTCGCAGTAAAATCGTGAAAACATAAAAAACCCCTAAAAATGTGAACTGGACCGCGATTTATTTAAAAAGCGCTACGGCGATTTTTGTGTTTTTGATGTTTCTCATCTATGAAAATTGAAGTTTCAGAATCCTCAAAAATTTCCCAACTTCCCTCTTTTCATTTGAAGTTGGTTTAAGAGCACCGTGGTAGTCGTCATAAGTAGTAAATACCCAGCTAACATTTTTTTCTGAATTCGAAACGAAACTCTGCACAAGTTTCCGATTCTGATGCGCGAATTCGTTCCGAAATCGGAAAAAAATTGTGTGAAGTTGCCCACGAATTCGGAAAGTTTTGTCGGAAAAATTCGGAAAATCCGAATTCTAAAAGAAATCTTCTAAAAACTAGAATGAAAAATGGGAAATTTTGAGGAAGTTTTCGATATTCTGCACAATTTTGGAAAAAACTCTAAAAGAACATTCGAAAATGGGCAGAAAATCGGATGACTTCCGGACACTTTTTCAGAATTTCGAAAAGAATTATGATGTTTGATCCGAAATTCGGAAAATTATCGGATGTTTGATCCGATATTCAGAAAATTATCGGATGTTTGATCCGATATTCGGGAAAAAATTAGAATAATTTCGAAATTTTTATCCGAAAATCGGAACAAATTCCGGTGATTTATACCAAATTCAAAAAATTTTCGGATGTTTGATGCTAACTTCTCAATACACTAATACCTCAATTTGCGTTAATAATTGGTTCCGACAAACTTCAACGCAATGCGAAACAACGCAAATCGAAACACATATTTCAACGCGTTTGTGTGAAGAATTTGTTAATTGGTTCCAATATTGTTTTTATACCCTCCACCATAGTATGGAGGGTATATTAAGTTTGTCATTCTGTTTGTAACACATCGAACTAATCATTTGCGACCCTATAAAGTATATATATTCTTGATCAGGATAAAATTCTAAGACGATCTAGCCATGTCCGTCTGTCCGTCTGTCCGTCTGTTGTAATCACTCTAGCGTCCGCAATAATTGAGATAGAGTGCTGAAATTTTGCACCCGGGTCTTTTTTCCATAGGCAGGTCAAGTTCGAAGATGGGCTATATCGGTCCACTTTTTGGTATAGCCCCCATATAACGGTACCTCCGGATTTGAGGTATTTTGACGTTCTTCGCCACATTTGCAGACCGAATTAGCTATAATTTGGCACTTAGGGTTCCTAGTGATCAACAAACTTATATCCCAAAGGATATGGGCATAGGTCCATGTTTTGGTATAGCTCCCATATAACGGTACCTCCCGATTTTCGGTATTTTGAGAATTTTAGCCACAATTTGTAACCGAAATATCTGCAATTTGACATTTGAGGTTCTCAGTGGTCATGAAACATCTCCACAAAACATCGTCAACATAGGTCCATGTTTTAGTATAGCCCCCATATAACGGTACCTCACGATTTTCGGTATTTTGAGAATTTTAGCTAAAATTTTTAACCGAACTAAAAAAAATTTTTAACCGAACTAGCTGTAATTTGCCGGGTGACGTAGGGGATGGAAGATACCAAGGAACGGTCCTGACCGGTTTTAACATGGCAAAGCCCAGGATTTATCTTGGTCCCTCTTTCATCCCAAGTGGACACTGACCTCCCCGTGGTGTCACCTGGGGAACTGCCTTTAACACCCGTTAAAGGTAGTGAGCTAACATGTGCCGCGCGTTCACCCATAAGAACGTTAAAAACTTGGGTTTGGGCGTCGGGTTAGTAACCCTCCCCTAGAAAAAACAGCCTACTATGAAAAAACGAAAGAAAAGAAAAACAAACCCCTCTAAAGTTGACGAACCCCGCAAACGTTTTAAGGACCATGATCTGCGAATCTGCACCTGGAATGTTCGCACTCTTTATAGAGAAGGTGCAGTCTTCGCATTGGCAGACGTACTTGAAAAGTACAAGACCGATATTACTGCCATACAGGAAATACGATGGATTGGGAAAGGCGTCACAACAACACCTAAAGGTGACGCACTGTATTATAGCTGCCATGACGTAAAGCATGAGTTTGGTTGTGGATTCGTAGTTAGTCGGAGACTAAAACATCTTGTATCCAGCTTCACTCCAGTGAATGAAAGACTTGCTGCAATTCGAATAAAAGCTAAATTCTTCAACATCAGCTTTATTTGCGCTCATGCTCCCACTGAAGAAAAGGACGAACAGACCAAAGATATATTTTACGAGTGCTTAGAAGAAACATATGACCGTTGCCCTGCCCATGACATTAAAATCATTCTAGGCGATTTTAATGCCAAAATTGGAAAGGAGAATATCTTTGGCCCAACAGTCGGGAAATTCAGTCTCCACAGTGAAACATCTGACAATGGTATGAGACTGATAGACTTTGCAGCTGCAAAAAACATGGTAGTTAGCAGTACCAGATTTAATCATCTCGATATTCATAAGGGCACCTGGCTGTCTCCAGATCAGAAAACAAGAAACCAAATTGATCATGTTGTGATAGATGGAAGACATTCATCGAGCGTGTTGGATGTACGATCGTTCCGAGGCGCAAACATTGATTCGGACCACTACCTTGTTGCAGCAAAGGTACGCACCCGCTTAAACGTAGCAAACAAAGTACGAGCAGACACAACACGAAAGTTAGACATCGGTAAGCTGCAATCACAACAGATAGCCACAGCATATTCCACTCAACTAGCCCAATTGCTTAATCAAAGCCCTCCTCATCCCGATAACATATCAGCGCAATGGCAAAGCATTGCCCACTCCATGCAAACAGCCGCAAAATCCATACTTGGATACCAGAGACCTCCACCAAGGAATCCATGGTATGATGAGGAGTGTCGTGCTGCCACCGAAGAGAAAAATGCGGCATATAAGGCTACTTTACAATCCGTAGCAACGCGTAGCGCACGAGAGAGATACAGGGAGAAAAGGAGAGAGGAGAAACGTCTTTTCCGCAGGAAAAAGAGAGAGATGGAAAAGCGGGAGTGTGAAAAAATCGAGATGTACAGGAGCCAGAATGAAGTCCGAAAATTCTACCAAAGAGTCAAGCATCAAACTGATGGCTTTGGTACAGGCACATCCTCCTGTAGAGACCAGCAAGGTAATTTGGTAACTGATACAGATAGTATACTCAGGATATGGAAAGAACATTTTTCAAATCTGTTGGTATCCAATAGCAGCGAAGAAGACGAAGATACCACAGTCCCAATCCCAGAAGATGGTATTGAATGTATACTGCCCAGCCAAGATGAGGTAAAGACAGCAATAAATCGGCTGAAGAATAATAAGGCAGCAGGGGCCGATGGCTTACCAGCCGAGCTGTTCAAAACCGGAGGCGACACGCTGATAAGGTGTATTCATCAGCTAGTTAGCACCATCTGGCAGGAAGAACGAGTACCCGACGATTGGAACCTGAGTATCCTGTGCCCCGTCCACAAGAAGGGAGATAAGACTGTATGCTCTAACTATAGGGGCATAAGTCTACTCCCTATTGCCTACAAGATCGTGTCAGGGATATTGTGCGAACGACTAAAGCCAATGGTCAACGAGATTATTGGACCATACCAATGCGGCTTTAGACCTGGCAAGTCCACCATTGACCAGATATTTACCCTGCGGCAAATCCTGGAGAAGACCCAAGAGATGCAGATCGACACCTACCACCTTTTTGTCGATTATAAAGCAGCCTTCGACAGTCCGCTGCGCTCAAAGGTATTCCAAGCCATGTCTGAATTTGGTATTCCCGCAAAGCTCATCCGGCTTTGTAAAATGACTTTAACTGACACGAGGTCCTCAGTTAAAATAGGAAAGAACCTCTCCGAAGAGTTTGGTACCAAAAGAGGTTTCAGACAAGGAGACAGCCTTTCGTGTGACCTCTTCAACATCCTGCTAGAAAAGGTTATACGAGAGGCAAACGTCAAAAGAAGTGGCACAATCTACACCAATAGTCACATGTTACTTGCTTATGCTGATGATATAGACATCATGGGTCGATCAGTAAAAGAAGTAACTGATACCTTTATAAAGGTCGAAGGAGAATCTGCTAAAGTGGGTCTGGCGGTAAACGGTGAGAAGACCAAGTTGATGGTGTCGACGCGCAATGCGTCCATTGAGCTCGGACCGACTGTGGAAGTTGGTTCCTATAATATTGAGGTAGTAAAAGACTTCGTCTACCTCGGCACCTCCGTCAACACAACAAACAACATCAGTTGTGAAATAAAAAGAAGAATTGTATTGGCCAACAGATGCTACTTTGGATTAAGTAAGCAGTTTAAAAACAAAGCCACATCTCGTCAAACAAAAATAACGCTCTACAAAACACTGATACTACCCGTGCTGATGTATGGCTCCGAAGCCTGGGTACTTGCGCAAGCAGACATGGCAGTGCTTGGTGTGTTTGAGAGAAAAATTCTTCGAAAGATCTACGGACCAATCTGCGTTGACGGTGAATATCGACGTCGCATGAACCACGAGCTGTATCTGCTATACAACGACATGAATATTGTTAAACGTATCGAGATGCAGCGATTGCGTTGGCTAGGCCATATCATAAGAATGAGCGATGATGAACCCGCTAAAAAGGCGTATGAATACATGCCACATGGCGGTGCACGCAGAATTGGCAGGCCAAGGAATAGATGGCGCAAACAAGTGGATGTTGAGATGAAAAGGCGCGGTATTCCAGAGAGCAAAGCAACAAATAGAGAGGAATGGAGATCTCTTCTTAGTTCGGCCTATAGAACAAATGTTCTGTAATGGGCCAGCTAAGTAAGTAAGTAAGTAGCTGTAATTTGCCATTTGAGGTTCTCAGTAGTCATGAAATATCTCCACCAAGCATCGTCAACATAGGTCCATGTTTTGGTATAGCTCCCATATAACGGTACCTCCCGATTTTTGGTATTTTTAGAATTTTAGCCACAATTTGTAACCGAAATATCTGCAATTTGACATTTGAGGTTCTCAGTGGTCATGAAACATCTCTACCAAACATCGTCAACATAGGTCCATGTTTTGGTATAGCCCCCATATAACGGTATCTCCCGATTTTCGGTATTTTGATAATTTTAGCTGCAATTTTTAACCGAACTAGCTGTAATGATCGGTATTTTGAGAATTTTAGCTACAATTTTGTCTATTCAAAAATAATCGTCAATATAGGTCCATGTTTTGGTATATCCCCCATATAACTGTACCTCCCGTGTTTCGGGAATTTTCAGTGGTCACGAAATTTCTTCACTAAAATTCGTCAAAACATGGGTCCATTTTTGAGGGTCTACATTGTTTTGATGAAACTACCCTCAATTTGACTCTTGATGTTCCCTGCAGCTATAAAACTTTTCCGCCAAAAAATTTAATGATAGGTTGACTCTTTGATATAGCCCCGTAGGTGGTACCTTTCACCTAGCTGAACACATTTTTTTAGATTACATCAGATAACACTGTGCAACAAAATGGAGGTGAAAGCCTGGTGCACGGAAAATTCCTCTTGGGGAAGAAAGGCCTTGGTGAGTATATTATGAACCCCGAAGGACAGATCCGCCGTGAGTCGAACTTCCGCCTTATGGCGTGATGAAATTTTTGTTAGAGACCCTGTGGGCCATCAGGAATTAGCGTTATATCTTTGTTTACTGTTGCTTAAGTGCTCTACAAAAACAACAAACAAAGCTATAATGCTAATTCATGATGGTTTACAGGGTCTCTTGCAAAAACTTCATCACGCCATAACGCGGAAGTTCGAATCACGGCGCATCTGTCCTTCGGGGTTTTTAATATACACACCCCAAGGGCGTTCATCTCCAAAAGGAATTATCTCTGTCCCAACATTTGTGTTCACAGTGTAATTTAAGCAATAGCGGGAGGCAGTAGAAGTCTAACCATTATCGAAAAGTTGTCCCACCTAAAATTGTAAAAGGACCCTAATTATTCCATTTTAATTAGGACTATTTTATGGTGGAGGGTATAAAAAGTTCGGCCCGGCCGAACTTAAAGTCTTTTTACTTGTTTAGATTTTTTTTTTATTGACCTGTTTATCGATACAGAGTCGGCGGAAAAGGGAACTGATGAAGTTGTTTGGTGACAACTGAAACTATAGTATTCCCTACCCTCCGCCCGCAACTAATCAATTTCATATCCACTGTAAAACATTTTGTTGTTATTCAAATACTTGAATACAACAAAATATATTTTGTCCATATATGGACTAAAGCTGAAATAAACACAAAGATGTAAAATTCTGCAGTCCAACAATAAAAAACGCCAACAATTTTTTTTCTTCTAAATTTTGCATAACAGTTCAATCGAAGGTGGTTGTTAACATTTAACTGTACCAATGCGATATCTATGTTATTATAATTTTTATGTAAAGATTATCAAAATCAGTCTTTTTACGATAAAACGCAAATCGAATCTGTAACGCAAATCGAAACATAATCTATTATTTTTTTGTTAACGCAAATCGAAACAACGCAAATCGAGGTATCAGTGTAATTATTTTCTTTATTTGTTGAACTTTATAAATTGGATTTAATATTATTCATTATAAAACACAGCCTTTCTTAATAGAGTTTACACATGCCATCACCCTGTTGTTCTTTATTTGACGTATCTAAAATAGAATTAACAATATTATTATAAACAACTTTTTTACAAAATGTGTATGCAAACTTCCCATTTTCATTTGTTTTAAAACACACAATAATTTGTTCCGCTACGTCTTACTCACTTAACTGGTTCGAAATAACTAAAAAACAAACTACAGCATGCAAACAAAACAAAACTCTCAACCGAAGTTCGGGAATTTTGCTCGCAAGAAAAAGAAACGAATCAAAATTTCTTTTCAGATTATGTGCAGATTACTCGGAACCTAATCGGAAAAAACGTATTAACATTTCCCTTCAGAATATGTGCAGAGTACTCGGAAATTAATCGGAAAAAATCGAATCAAAATATCCCTTCAGAGAATGTGCAGAGCACTCGGAAAATAATCGGAAAAATGGTTAGGAAATTTCGGAAAAAATCTGATCTGGCACTTTTTAATACTTTCCATAGTAAATATTAATTTTTTTAAGTTTGTAACGCAAAGAATCATTTGCTACCATGTATAGTAAATTTGGGTAATTTTGATTCTGATCGGATACTTTGGAGAAAAAGTAGTCTCTGATTTCCTTTATCTGTTGTTGTTTTGATGCTGCTTCTTATCAAAACATTTTAGTACATGTTTTAGTGGCTAATGGTTACATAGATATCCATTTTTGAATAAATAAAAATATTTAAAACCTATATTCAAATAAATATTCTTCATTCTTTTTTATTGGTCCAAATAGATTTTTTGTATTTTTACCTACTCCTACACCACACTGTGGTAAGGGGTATTATGTCTTAGTGCATTAGTTTATGACATGCAAAAGTAAACGACATAGATCTGTAGTTCATTTTAAGAATACTAGGGGAACTACAAAAATGTCTGGCTTAGGCAACACGCAGTGTCGCCAGGCATCATTTGCTATTTTTTAAGTTTTAGCCTAAGTCTACTCAGGACAGTTTGACATACGACCATGTGCTGGGTTGTTTACAGTGGTGATTGAGACACCTCCAAAACATGGTTTTGAACGCATTTACAGCATCTTCTGGCAACGAAAATCGTTGGCCATGCCTTTTTTCATGATGAGCTGGAAACAAATAAAGTCATTGGATCTCCAGTCTGGGCTGTACCACGCTTCAGATAAACAAAATGTAGTGTAACACTCAGAACTTACCGTCCTACATTTCACATTCCGACCCCTGAATAATATCCGACTATAACCAAAATCAATAGGTTTTTCCTCTGTGGGACCCCCATTAACACCCAAAATTTTGTGACGATCCAATCAAAATTGCGACGTGTAGCGTGATTATAAAAAAATTAAAAAATAGCATGTATTACCGACTATTGCCATATCTCCGTTATTTAGCCACCTAGGATTTTCTACTTTCATAGTCAGACTTTGTTTTTGGAAGGTTCCAACTAAAGATGTGATATTCGTCATTATTATTAAAATCGTAAAAATTAAAAGTTGGGTTCTATTAGCGGCTATTCCGATATCTTCGTTGTTTGGCCACTTAAGACAACCTACGTTACATCGTTGCAAAGGTGATATTTTCTACTTTCATTAGCAGGTTGCTTTTGATATACCCCTTATAGAAGCGGAGATATTCGCTTTGAAATAAAACCTTCACCTTTTCAGATAAGCGGATTCTGTCCAAAGTTTGGCTTTTGTAATATTTTAACCAAGCTTAGTATAAGTTCGAAGATGAGACATATCATTCCACTCATTTGGGTACCTCCTCCACAAAAGTTCTTAACTTTTCGCTAAAATGGTACGCGTAATATCTGTTGAACGGAGCAACCGATTTGTTCCAAACTTTTAATCTTCTAATATTTTGTCCAAATGTAGTTTAACTTCGAAAATGGTCCATATCCTTAGGGTCCCTCCCCCACAAAAGTTCAACATTTATGTTTAAGTGTTTAGATCCTTGTGGTCCAAAAATTCTAATAAATATTTATTGGGAAAAGGATTTTGATTGCGTAGCCGGTATTCGATTCGATATTGTCAATAGATGAAAGTTTCAATACACACGGGGTATATCTTTGTCGGCAAAGCCGACTGATACTTTTTTACTTGTTTGTCCAACTTCTTCGGTACATATAAATTATTGATCAGCGTGAAATTCTACATTAATATTGCTATGTCCGTCCGTCCGTCTGTGGAAATCATTCTAGTGTCTGAATGGATTGAAGTAGGTGGATAAAATTTTAGTCAAATGTATTGTAGATTCGTAGTAATGTAATGTCCACCCTACAAAGTGACGCATCGACGCGATGGGTCACTTTATGCAATGTTGAAGGTATTAGTCCCATTTGACCAGCGAATTGGTTGAAATTTGGTACTTTTGTTTTTCCTGTGGCAAAAAAAAAAACGTTTCTACAAAAATTGGTTATATAGGTCAACGATTTAGGTATAGTTCCTATATAACGCGACCGGTCATTTTAAGAAATGTTGAAGTTATTAGTCTGATTTGACCACCGAATTATTGTAACTCCATATTTTGCGTGTTCCAGAGGCTAAAAATAGTTTCTACCAAAATTGTTTATATAGATCTACATTTGGGGTCCTATATAACGGTACCACCTGTTTTCAGGTATTTTAAAGTTTTTATTTATATTTTCGGAGGATATTTAACTTGGGGCAAAGCGGCATGTAAAGAAGTATCAGTCGGCTTTGCCACAGAGATATACCCTCAGCCTATGTGAATTGAAACTGTCATCTACTGTCTACCCAAGCAAAAATCCTCATTACAAACCTCCTTTCCCACCCATTATTTTAACAAGGGCATGTCGCGCGAAATATCTGGTTATTTTGTAACCACTGAAATAGGTAGATGGTAACCACTGAAATAAGTAGATACTGGGTAGATTCTGACAACTTATTTCAGTGGTTACAAAATAACCAGACATTTCGCGCGACATGCCCTTGTTAAAATAATGGGTGGGAAAGGAGGTTTGTAATGAGGATTTTTTCTGGGACATATCGAATGTATTAGGGTCTTTTCAGAATTTTGTGGCCCTTTTTGGACATTTGGCATTTTAAAGTTCAAAAGTGTTGCGAAGGAGGTACTTAAAGGAATGGACCGACATAGTCCATTATGGAAGTGGATCTTATTTTGGGAGTCATATCTTTTCGATTAATATCGCGCTTACTGGTCGTTTCAGGGGGTCATTGTATCCCAGGAAGCATGGACTTGTCCACGAAAAGCAAAATATCACTGCAAAGTGGACCACAACAAACAGCATCGCTATACATTTCCAAAGGATCTTCGAACAGACACTAAACTGCATTTAGACACAAATGTTGAACTTTTGTAGGGGAGGTACCCTTAGGGAGGACCGGCATGGGCATTTTAGAAGTTAAACTAAATTTGGACCAAAATATTAGGAGATCCAAAGTTTTGAACAAATTGATTGCCCCGTTCAAGAGATATCGTGCATAGCATTTTAGTGACATTTTTTAAATATTGGGGGGAAGTAACGGAAGTTGTGGACCGGTATTGCCCATATTCGAACTGAAACTAGGTTTGGACAAAATATGACGAAGGCCAAATTTTGGACCAAATCGGTTGATCAGTTCGAGAGTTATGGTGCCATAGCGGCTTTTTTAAAACGTTCGGTTTTTTTTCTCAGGAAGTATGGACTTGTCCCTGAAAAAAACTTTTGCCTTCGTAATTGAGGTAGCGAGTGCAAGTTGCTTCAACAAAAATTAAAATGATTCCAGAGCAGGTCTTAAAGTGAACTTACCGGAAATATTGTGTGGAAGGTACCCGAAGGAGTTGACAAATATAGTCCATATTCGAACCTGATCTATATCTGGTAGATATATTAGGATGTGTAAAGTACGGACCAAATCGTCACTCCCTTCAAGATTTATCTTGCGCCCAATTTGTTCGAACATTTTTGAACTTTTGTGGGGGAGGTACCTGAAGGAATGGACCCATATGGCTTATCTTCGAACTTAAACTTTGTTTGGACATAATATTACTAAGGCCAAATTTTGGATCGAATCGGCAGATCCGTTCGAGAGTTATCTTGCGCTCTAACCACTACACACTGTGTCATAGGGGTTTGTGCAGCTTTCAGGCTATTTTCTCAGGAAGTATGGACTTGCCCCTTTTAAAACTTGTACTGCCGTAATGGGGGCAGCAAATACAAGTTGTTACAACAAAAATCAAAGCGATTCGAGAGCATGTCCTAAACTGAACTTTTCCGAAATTTTGTGTGTGAAGTACTTGAAGGAGTGGACCGACATGGCCCATCTTCGAATTTAGAGTTTGGACAAAATATTACGAAGGTCAAATTTTGGACAAAATCGGTTCATCCGTTCGAGAGTTATCGTGCGCACCAGACAGCCCGACGTACGGACGGACATTGCTAAATCGACCCCAAATTGTCTGAAACGGATTTCGTCCAAACATACTTGGGGCCTAGAACCATTATTTCTATGAGGCACATTTTGCCCGTATGAAAGTATATATACCCTCGTTACAATAAATGCTGAGGGTATAACAATTGCTAAAACTTGCACCACTTGGAAAAGTAAATATCAGAAAAAATCCTTAATATAATAGGTTAAAATGTTGTGCCTTAGGTGGCCAGTTGACCACTATAACGAACTCGTGCCACAATTCTTTCTGAATTGAAAAGCTTAATTTATGCAATTGGTTTTAGTTTATATGTGCGAGCTTCTATCACCTGATGGCTTAATAAGCATAAAATTAAAGTAAAAGGATTTCAATGGCCTTTTGCTGTAAAACATGATATTGGTAAAACATGATTTGTGTGTGTGTGTGGGTGAATGTGTGTTTGATTATGTTGAAAAACATACTCATACCCTGCCAGCAATTGGAAGTGAGTTTTATCTAATTTTATAAATGAGGATCTTTTTGGTGTCTAATTTTCTGTAAAAATGCGACATTTGTCTAATATACAATAACAATTGCATTGTTATCCCATTTGTATCGTATCCAGTCACCATTTAGAAAAGAATACGATAGACAAATAACAACAATAACATATGTGTCTAAAAATAAATGTAAGCTATCTCATTTACATCCCAATGAATGATGGAAATTAGATAGACATATCTATTTCCCATCCTTTATTAGGATACAAATTAGACAGCTTACATTTATTTTTAGAATTGTTGTAAGTTGAAGAAATAAGACATTTGTACACAGATGGTTATATACGCAGGTGGTGCAATGGTAAGCATGATCGCTTTGCAATCTGAATGTCCGGGGTTCGATTACCAGGTCAGGCGACATCACATTTTTCAAATGACAAAATTAATATAAGCGACAATTCCTGAAACCATTATAAAAATATAAATAATGAATTAAATTAAATAATAAAAAACCAAAAAGTCAAAAATAACCCAAACAAAGGATTAACGACACAACAACAACAATAAAATAAAAAGGAATTAAATTAAGTTAAAAAGAAAATCAAAATAAAATTTTGTTCTTTTTTATTTATTATTATTTTTATCAAGTTTTTAGCTATATTAATGTTTTATAGTTAAAAAAAAAAAGATTTGTCATTAAAAAAATGTCGACTGGCCTGGGAATCGAACCCGGGCATTCAGATTGCAAAGCGAGCATGCTTACCATTGCTCCACCGATATTATCGTTTTAATAACTTTCTGAAGTGTCCAATTAGACACTCAAAAAAGTATCTAATGAGTGGAACAGTTCTTCCCGAGAGCTTTATCTTTTTGGATAAGAATGCGACTATCGCATTCGTTTGTGCAATCTAATTGAAGTGACTCATTGGACAATAAACAGATAGCAAATGTTGGCAGGGTAGTTTGAACATGACAAGTGGTTGTATAAGTGGGTGTGTGTATGTGTTTGTAAAGCATAAATGCACACATTTTTGTTTACACATATATGCCGCTGTAAAAATTGTTGTACCACAGGGTCTCGTCGTTTTACTGAGGAATACCAAAAGCAACTGTTCTCTGGCTCAGCTTGTTAATGTGAGAACAACCTTCAAACACTCAGTTAAAAACGAAAACACGAAATTGTAACATTGATTATTCTTCTACAATATTTTTTTCCTATTTTGCAATTTCACTTGTATTTCGAGGAATTTCATTTCTCAGTTTGCAAACAAAAAAACAACCAAAAAAATGCCTAGGACTCAAACTCACACTCAATAGCATTGTGTGTGTGAGATTTGGCAGAAAATTAACATTAAAAGTCAATGACAAGTGAAGGAAGAAATAAAACGGCAAAGGAAAAATTCTCTGTTATGCGGAATTACTTGTTAATGTGCTGTTGCTGCTGCTGTTCATAATGTAGGGCTGGCTATGAGTTAATGAACTTTTCAAGGCTAACAACAGCATGGAATATATGGAATATAAACGAAAAATTTACTTACCCTCCTCCAATTTGTATTTATATCATGTGGGATTTTTATTTAGAACTATAATTTAGAACTATTTTTAAGAAAATTCACAATTTTTATATGATATTCACAAAATGTTTTGAAATTTTTTATATCAATACTGCCAGAGCCTCTTAAATGACAATGTGTTTCTGTGAATCACATCTCTCATTTCACCACGAGTTGAATATATCTGTCCACAATGCGCATGTTTTTCATTGCTGTTAGTTTACAATTTTTCCAAGAGTTTCTGTTGCTTCAGATGGGAAATTTTCTCTTTCATTTCCCGCCGTAATGTTCAGCTTTGCTTTGTCTATTTGATTTTTGTATTACTAGGCTTTCCTTGAACTTTGTAAAGGTTAATAAATGCTAATTTTTGGGAAAATATTTAAGTAAGTCAACAAATTAAAGGGGCAAACAATCCTTTATAAGGAAATTCATTTGGAAACTCAGTTTATTATGCCAGTGGTTTATGGCATATTTCCTACATTATATTTCACTATCCAAATAAGAAACTGGCTGACCCGTGTTGTTGTGTTGATGGGAAGTAGCCATGCTTCATACAAATAGATGAGGTCGTACTTGACGTGTTTTAGAGAAAAAATTTTGCATACAAATCTACATTGACGAGCAATATCGGCGTCGTCGTGAACGAGCTGCACCAGCTACACATCTGCATATTTTAAAGTATCGAATTACAACGAATACGAAATTGGGCCTCTATTTGAGAAAAGCATCAATCCATACTTTTTATACCCTCAACCATAATATGGAGGGTATAATTAAATTTGTCATTCCGTTTGTAACACATCGAAATATTCATCGGAGACCCTATAAAGGGTAAAATTCTAAGTCGATATAACCATGTCCGTCCGTCTGTTAAAATAAAGATACAGCTTGCAATTTTTAAGATAGAGCTTTGTAATTTGGTATAGAAGTTTCTACTACTCCTACGATGTTTGGTATTGCAAATAGGCTATATCGGTCCTTCATTGGCCCCATAGATTTTCGGTATTTGAAGGTTGTGGCCTCAATATTCCTCCGAAATGGCTGAAATTTGGTATTTAGTCTTAAATTTGGAGTATGAAACTTTACCGCAGAATTTTTTTGGTATAGATCCACGCCTTCATATAGCCCCCCATAGAACGGTACCTCCCTATATCCGGTATTTTTAAGGTTGTGACCACAAACATCCACCGAAATGGCTGAAATTTGGTATTTTGTCACGATTTGGGGTATAAAATGTTCCATATGAAATTTGGTATAGGTCCACGCCTTGGTATAGCCCCCATAGAACGGTACCTCCCGATTTTCGGTGTTTTGAATGTTGCGGCCTCAATATTCCTCAGAAATAACTGAAATTTGATATTTAGTCTTCGTTTGGGGTATACAACTTTCCCCCCGAAACTTATCGGTATAGGTCCGCGACGTAGTATAGCCCCCATAGAACTGTACCTCCCTACTTTCGGTATTTTGAAGGTTGTGGCCTCAATATTCCACCGCAATGGCTGAAATTTAGTATTTCGTTTTCATTTGGGGTATTAAACGTTCTATATGAAATTTGTCGCCTTAGTATTGCCTCCATAGAACTGTACCTTCCTATTTCCGGTATTGTGGCTAATATTTCCCTGAAATAGTTGATATTTGGGATTTGGTCTTCATTTGGGGTATTAAACAAAAAACAAGTAAAAACGTGTTAAGATCGGCCGGGCCGAACTTTTTATACCCTCTACCATAAAATATTCTGAATTAGAACGGAATAATTATTTTCTTTCCTGTCCACAATTTTAGTAGGAGATATTCCGTGACCACTCATACCTAAATAAGGTAAAACAAGTAAAAAAGTATCAGTCGGCTTTGCCGACAGAGATATACCCTCAGCCTGTGTATATTGAAACAATTTTTTCCCAAAATACGTATGTATTTAGGTGGTTTTAAAACTTTTGGGCGTTTGAACCGACAAAAATTTTGATTAGGATTAAAGATCAAAAGTTTTGCGGAGGATATACTAAAAGGAATGGATCGACATTGACCGTTATGGAAGTGGATCTCCAGCCACAACATATGGTGCCCTAGGGGGTTTTTGCAAGTTGCTTCAACAAAAATCAATGTGATTCGAGAGCAGGTCTTAAAGTGAACTTATCCGAAATTTTATGTGGGAGGTACCGGATGGAGTTGACAAATATAGTCCATATTTGAACCTGATCTATATCTGGTAGATATATTAGGATGTATAAAGTGTAGACCAATTCGGCCACTCCCTTCAAGAGTTACCGTACGAACAATTTTTCCGAACATTTTTGAACTTTTGTGGGAGAGGTACCTGAAGGAGTAGACCGATATGGCTTATCTTCAAACTTAAACTAAGTTTGGACAAAATATTACTAAGGCCATATTTTGCACCGAATCGGCAGATCCGTTCGAGAGTTATCTTGCGCTCCAACCACCTCACACGTCATACGATTTTTTTGCAACTATCGTACTATTTTCTCAGGAAGTACGGACTTGCCCTTGATGAAACTTGTACCGTCGTATAGAGGGCAGTGAATACAAGTTGTTAAAACAAAAATCAAAGGGATTCGACAGATGGCCCTAAACTGAACTTCTCCGAAATTTTGTGTGGCAGGTACCCGACGGAGTGGACGTATTGAGACCATATTGGAACCTTATATTTCTCTGGTAGAAAGTTTACGCTATACAAAGTATGGACCAAATCGGTCACTCCCTTCAAGGGTAATCGTGCGCACAAACTTTCCGAACATTTTTGAACTTTTGTGGGGGAGGTACCGGAAGGAGTGGACCGGTGTAGCTCATCTTCGAACTTAAACTAAGTTTGGGCAAAATATTACGAAAGCCAAAATTTGAATCGAATCGGTTCATCCGTTCGAGAGTTATCGTGCGCTCCAGCCAGCAGGACAGACAGACAGACAGACGGACGGACATGGCTAGATCGACTTCAAATTGTCTGAAACACATTTCGTCCAAACATACTTGGGGTCTAAAACCATTATTTCGATGAGGCACATTTTCGTCATATCAAAGTGTATATACCCTCCTTAGCCTAAAGGCTGAGGGTATAAAAATCATAAAAAATGTATTCAATCAGTCCGGAACCTTATATCGGGCTAAATCAAGGTATGGACCTTTGTTTTTGGTGGAGAAGTTTTGTGACCACTGGGAAACTCAAATGTCGAATTGCAGATACTTGGATCAAAAATTGTAGCTAAAATCCAAAAAGCCGAAAATCGGGAGATACCGTTATATGGGGGCTCTACCAACACATGTATCTATGTGGACAGTTTTTCGAATTACAGATAGTTGGGTCAAAAATACCGAAAATGGGGCGGCTCCGGGGCTATACCAAAACATGGACCTACGTTGACAATTGAAAAAGGAGGGTGGAGATGTTGTGTGACCACTGGGAACCTCAAATGTCGACTTACAAATAGTTCGGTCGAAATTTGTAGCTAAAACCATCAAAATACCGAAAATCGGGAGGTACCGTTCTATGGGGGCTATACCAAAACGTAGACCTCTGTTCACAGTTTTTGAAGGTGATATTTTGTTATCACAAGGAACCTCAACTGTCAAATTACAGGTAGTTCGGTGAAAAATTGTATGTAGACAGATTTAGGTGGAGATGTTTTGTGATTACCAGGAACCTCAACTCTCAAATGACAGGTAATTCGGTCAAAAATTGTAGCTTAAATCCTCACAATACCGAAAATCGGGAGGTACCGTTATATGGGGACTTTACCAAAACATGGACCTATGTTGACGGTGTTTAGTGGAGATATTTTGTGACCACTGGGAACCCCAAACGTGAACTTACAGTTAGTTTGGTCAATAAATGTAGCTAAAATCCCCAAATTACCGAAAATCGGGAGGTACCGTTATATGGGGGCTATACCAAAAAGTGGTCAGATATAGCCCATCTTCGAACTTGACCTGCCTATTAACAAAAAACACTCGGGTGCAAAAATATAGCTCTCTGACTCAGTTATTGCGATCGCTAGAGTGATTACAACAGACGGACAGACGGACATAGCTAGATCGTCTTAGAACCGTTAGTAAAAAAACGTGAAAATATACAGAAATGTTTTGCTGATGAGCAGCGTCAACGCACCAAAAAGTAATGGAAATCAAAAACCACATTTTGATAAAGTGTATATTTTCACTCAGAAATCCCCGTATATATTTATATACGAATATATTGCAGCTATTAATGTGAAAATATTTACATTATATATTATTCTGGTGTTATTTACGTTAATAATTATTATATACATATATTACAGCGTTTGCCTGTGTTTGCTTTTCTATAAGATACAATTGTAATTGTCTAACAAAGTATCAAATTACTACGAGGGCTGCAAGAAAATTATCTGACTTAGGCAACACCACAAAAGGAGTATATTTTTCAATACTATTTTTTCTATTTTTATACAAAAAAGAGTGCCAACTTTGACACTGCATTAATTTAGGTTGATTTGAAGCGCTTTTTTATTATTCTGCACAGAAAATATTAAAGTTTTTAAACTTAAAAATTATAGTTTTGTCAAAAATTCCTGAACTTGAAACAAAAAAAAAATCACTTTACAAAAAAATGGAGCTTTCTTTTGAACATTTTCGTCCTATAGCACCAACGCTGACTGGGGATCCAATGACTTCATTAGATTCCAGCATATTAAGAAACAAGTAGGAAAGACGTTAAGTTCGGTCGGGCCGAACTTTTTATACCCTCCACCACAAATTTCAGCCATTTCGGTGGATTAATGTGGCCACAACCTTCAAAATACCGAAAATCGGAAGGTACCGTTCTATGGGGGCTATATGATGGCGTGGGCCTATACCTAAAAATTTCTGTGGGAAAGTTTTAGACCCCCAATGAAGACTAAATACAAAATTTCAGCCATCACGGTGTGATATTGAGGCCAAAACCTTTAAAATACCGAAAATCGGGAGATATCGTCCTATGGGGCTATGTCAAAACGTGGACCTATATAAACATTTTATGGTAGAAATGTTTTTTTAGCCTCTGGAAACACAAAATACAAAGTTACAACCGATCCTGTTATCAAATGGGACTAATACATTCAAAATATATTAAAATGACGCGTACATTATATGGGGCGTTATATGGGGGCTATACCAAAACGTGGACCTATATAAACCAACTTTGGTAGGAATGTTTTTTGGCCTCTGGAGACACACAATACCAAATTACAATTCGGTGGTAAAATGGGACAAATATCTTACAAAATCCTTAAAACGACGACGCGTCATATTGTATGGGGGTTGTACGAAAGCGTGGACCTACATAGCCCTCTTTCAATACCAAAAGTCCTACGTACATATTATAGATTTTCCCAATATTTCATCCACCTACTTCAATCCGTTCGGACGATAGAGTGATTTCCACAGACGGACATGGCTATATCGATGTGGAATTGCACGCTGATCAAGAATATATATAGTTTGTGGGGTCTACAATGATTATTTCGAGTAGTTACAAACGGAATGGCAAACTTAATATACCCCCATCCTATCATCGCCAGAAAATGCTGTAAAAGAGTTCAAAACCCATGTTTTGGAGGTGTCTAAATCGCAGTGGAAAAGGTGGTTCAACAATTGCTGAATACTACTCAAGAAACAAGTAAAAAAGTATCAGTCGGCTTTGCCGACAGAGATTTACCCTCAGCCTATGTGAATTGAAACTTTCATCTACGGACAGATCGAATATATTTTAGAATTTTGTGGTCCTTCTTGGACATTTGAACTTTTCGACAAAAATGTGGGTTAGGATTAAAA
This sequence comes from Musca autumnalis, assembly GCF_047663935.1. Classification (NCBI taxonomy): domain Eukaryota; kingdom Metazoa; phylum Arthropoda; class Insecta; order Diptera; family Muscidae; genus Musca; species Musca autumnalis. The sequence continues at coordinate 12,075,465 of NW_027412088.1, read as the reverse complement.
TTTAAAAGTGTTGCGGAGGAAGTACTTGAAGGAATGGGCCGACATAGTCCATTATGGAAGTGGACCTTATTTTGGGAGTCATATCTTTTCGCTTTTGGACCAGTATGCCAGGAAGCATGGACTTGTCTACGGAAAACATAATATTGCTGTAAACAGGACCACAATGAACAGCATCGGTATACCTTTCCAAAGGATCTTCGAACATTTCCTAAACTGCGCTTAGACACAAATGTTGAACTTTTGTAGGGGAATTACACAAAGAAGGGGAGCGATATGGGCCAAGTTAAATTAAATTTAGACAAAATTATAGGATATCCAAAGTTTGGACCAAATTGGTTGCCCCGTTAAAGAGATATCGTTCATAACGTTTTAGTGACAGTTTTTAAATATTGGGGGGAAGTACCAGAAGTTGTGCACTCGTATTGCACGTCTTCGAAGTGAAACTAAGTTTGGACAAAATATTACGAATGCCAAATTTTGGACCAAATCGGTTGATCAGTTGGGAGTTATCGACTCTCCAGCCACTAAATTGGGTGCCATAGGGGGTTTTGTACACCTTTCGGGCTGTTTTCTCAAGAAGTATGAATTTGCATCTGAAAAAATTTTTCCCTAGTAATTGAGGCAGCTAATGCAAGTTGCTTCAACAAAAATCAAAGTAATTCGAGAGCAGGTCTTAAAGTGAACTTATCTGAACTTTTGTGGGGTTGGTACCCGATGGAGTGGACAAATATAGTCCATATTCGCACCAGTTATATATCTAGTAGATGTATTAGGATGTGTGAATGCAAGTTGTTACAACAAAAATCACAACGTTTCGAGACCAGGTCCTAAACTGAACTTATCCGAAATTTTGTGTAGAAGGTACCCGAAGGAGTGGACCGATTACGTCCATATTGGAACCTAATCTATGTCTGGTAGAAATTTCGTGATGTGCAAAGTATGGGCCAAATCGGAGTGGTCCGATATAACCCATCTTCGAACTTAAACTAAGTTCGGGTAAAATATTACGAAAGCCAAAATTTTAACCGAATCGGTTGAACGGATTTCTTCCAAACATACTTGGGATCTAAAACCATTATTTCTAACAGGCACATTTTGTCCGTTAGCATAAATGCTGAGGGTATAAACAGTAAAACCGTTTTTTATTGTTAGACTAGATAGTTATAGTGCAGACCTCGTATAATGAATTGTACTAGTATTAGAGTTAAGTGTTACATTTTTTTGTTTGTTATTTTTAAATTTAATTTGTCTAATTGGCAATTATGTTTGGTGTGAAAATTTAAATAGTCTATTGATCCTTTTAAGTTGTTGCAATTAATTTGAAATTGACAAATTAGTAACCACATATGGTTATTATTTAATTAATTTTTCCATGAAATTTGCGCAATTTTGCAATATTTAATTAATTAGGGAAAACTATTTAAATAAATGAATGAAATTTTTAATTTTTCAAATAATCAAGTATTACACGTTTTCGGCAGTTTTGGAGGTAACGGTTTACTATGTTGATATGTTGTAGGTTTTTATAATATGAAAGAGTATATTTAATTTTAAAATTTTTAAAAGGGCTGGCTTTTTGTCTAACCTGATTTGCCTTAAAAATCTTTAAAAAAATATATCGTTAATTAACCATATTTAATTTATTGAAATTTATTTAAGATGGCCATACAGGTTTTCGATATCTTTGGTCATTCTCTCGGAATATTGGCCTCCGATGCATTTCTTAGGTCAAAGCTTACCCCATATCACCGTTAAGTATATTTTTGTGTGCATTTTTGTATTTCTTTTTTAAATTTCAGCTGAATAAACTGAATACAATATTTCACCACTAGACACCAGCAATCGACGGAATGTCAAGCATATTTTTGTAAGTACTTTGCACTTCTGCCAATACACACACGCCTCAACCCTGAAGTGTTCGTTGTAATTTCATTCCGTTAAAAAAAAATAAATTGCGGAAATTGAATTTATTATTACAATCAATTCAGTTAAATGAAGGTGTGAAAGTTGTTGCCTGTCATGAATAATAATAACAATAAATAATAATCAGACAAAAATAACAGCACTTCACTTCAGCAACACAAACACTCAAACAGGCACACGGTAGACTAGTATGGAGGTAAATGTATTTTCAGTGCTGTTGAAAATACCAGGAGCAATGCTCGGCAGCTTATGTTATTTCTGAACAACAATATTTATGGTATTCACACACACACACACTCACATAACTATTAAGAATTTTGGAGAAAAGCCTTAAAGTATTTTAAATGATGCTCTCAAATATTTTCTACGAATTGTTTGCTTTAGAATAGATTCCTGATTGAATGACTGACGGGCTGACTATCTGACTGGTTTTTTTTTCACAAATAACCTTAGTAAAATATTTTCACGTATGCCAATGTTTTTCTTTTGAAATTTAAGAAAAATTGTTCAAACAAACGTTATCGAAGAATTCTTACAATAGTGTTTTGTTATCAGATTGAAATTGTAGGATTTCTGTTGTGGGAGTCAAGTAAAAGGCAACAGTACTTTCACATGTTTTTGTTCAAAAAGAACATTGAACATTTCATTTATTCTTATGAAATAATGCAGAGTTTGTTGTTGAAAATCTATATTTGTTTTCCATTATAAAATAGTCAGATATATTTTACAATAAAGATGCAGCAGTAGCTGCGAACCACATTTTTTATTTCGTTTTAAAACCAACCAAGCAAAAAATTCTTACCTACATACCATTACACATGCACTATTAGGTAATGGCAACTCATTATTTGCTTCGTCACTAAAAACATCAATAAGCTGAGATAGATATTTGTAATGACTTACATATGACGTAGGGAATGAAAGATACCAAGGAACGGTCCTGACCGGCTTTAACATTTCAAAGCCAATATTTATCTTGGTCCCCCTTTCATCTCAAGTGGACACTGACCTCCCCACGGTGTCACCTGGGGAGCTGCCTTTAACCCCCGTTAAAGGTAGCGATCTAACATGTGCCGCGCGTTCACCCATAAGAACGTTCAAAACTTGGTTTGGTCGCCGGGTTAGTAACCCTCCCCTAGAAAAAGCAGCCTACCATGAAAAAACGAAAGAAAAGAAAAACAATCTCCTCTAAAGTTGACGACCCCCACAAACGTTTTAAGCACCATGATCTGCGAATATGCACCTGGAATGTTCGCACTCTATATAGAGAAGGTGCAGTTTACGCATTGGCAGATGTACTTGAAAAGTACAAGGCCGATATTACTGCCATACAGGAAATACGACGGATTGGGAAAAGTGTCAAAACTACACCTAAAACTGACGTCCTGTATTATAGTTGCCATGAAACAATGCACGAGTTTGGCTGCGGATTTGTAGTTCTGCTTCACTCCAGTGAAGAAAAGTCATTCTACAATATGGATAAAAGCAAAATTCTTCAACATTAGCTTTATCTGCGCTCATGCTCCAACCGAAGACAAGGTCGAAGAGACCAAAAATATATTCTACTAGCGCTTAGAAGAAACATACGACCGTTGTTCTGCCAATGACATTAAAATTATTCTAGGCGATTTTAAGGCCAAAATTGGTAAGGAGAATATCTTTGGCCCAACAGTCGGGAAATTCAGTCTCCACAGTGAAACACCTGACAATGGTATGAGGCTGATAAACTTTGCAGCGGCAAAAAACATGGTCGTCATCAGCGCCAGATTTAAGCATCTCGGTATTCATAAGGGCACCTGGCTAACTCTGAATCAGAAAGCAAGAAATCAGATTGATCATTTTGTGATAGATGGAAGACATTCATCGAGGGTGTTGGATGTACTTTCGTTACGAGGAGCAAACATAGACTCGGACCACTACCTTTGTTGTAGCAAAGGTACGTACTCGGTTAAACATAGCGAATAAACTACGAACAGACACAACACGAAAGTTAAACATTGGTAAGCTGCAATCACAACAGATAGCCACATCATATTCCACTCAACTGTCCCAATTGCTTAATCAAGGCACTCCTCGTCCTGATTACATATCAGCACAATGGCAAAGTATTGCCAACTTCATGCAAACTGCCGCAAAATTCATACTTGTATACCAAGACCTCCACCAAGGAATACATGGTATGACCAGGAGTGTCGTGCTGCTACCGAAGAGAAAAATGCGGCATATAGGGCTACTCTACATCAGGGTTACGGGGTGTCATTGTGTGAGTGCATCCTTTTTCAATTGGTTGAATTGTGTGTGTTAAGAGAGAGAGAGAGCAACGTTCAATGAGCGCGTTTGGGCGCTCTCTCGCCTGACGCTGCTCTACATCAGGGCTGATCATTTCTTCAAGGTAGCGTAAATTGAGAGTAAGCATTAGTCGTTGTTTGGCCTGCAACGGAGAAACACATCTTCAATGTGAGCAACTCTGCCTTACATTCAGTAGCAACGCGTAGCGCACGAGAGAGGTATCGGGAGAAAAGGAGAGAGGAGAAACGTCTTCTCCACAGGAAAAAGAGAGAAATGGAAAAGCGGGAGCGTAAAAAATCGAAATGTACAGGAGCCAGAATGAAGTCGGAAAATTCTACCAAAGAGTGAAACATCAAACTAATGGCTTTGGTACAGGCACATCCTCCTGTAGAGACCAGCAAAGTAATTTGGTAACTGATACAGATAGTGTGCTTAGGTTATGGAAAAAACATTTTTCCAAACAGCTGGTATTCAATAGTACCGTAGACGGCGAAGATACCGCAGATCCAATCCCAGAAGATGGTATTGGATGTATATAGCCCAGCCAAGATGAGGTAAAGTCAGCAATAAATCGGCTAAATAATAGTAAGGCAGCAGAAGCCGATGACGCTGATAAGGTGTATGCATCAGCTAGTTAGCACCATCTGGCAGGAAGAACGCGTACCCGACGATTGGAACCTGAGCATCCTGTGTCCCGTCCATAAGAAAGGAGATAAGACTTTATGCTCCAACTACAGGGGCATAAGTCTTCTCCCTACTGCCTACAATATAGTGTCAGGGATATTATGCGAACGACTAAAGCCTATGGTTAATGAAATAATTGGACCATACCAATGCGGCTTTAGACCTGGCAAGTTCACAATTGACCAGATATTTACACTGCGGCAAATCCTGGAGAAGACCCAAGAGATGCAGATTGACACCTATAACCTTTTTGTCGATTACAAGGCAACCTTCGAAAGCCCCAGGCCATGTCGGAATTTGGTATCCCCACAAAGCTCATTCGGCTTTGTAAGATGACTCTAACTGATACTCGGTCCACAGTTAAAATAGGAAAGAACCTCGAACAGTTCAGTACCAAAAGAGGTTTCAGATAAGGATACAGCCTTTCCTGCGACCTATTTAACATGCTGCTGGAAAATTTTATACGAGATGCAAATGTCAAAAAAATGGCACAATCTACAGCAACAGGCACATGTTACTTGCTTATGCTGATGACAGTGATTGCATGGGACGATTAGCAAAGGAAGTAACTGATACCTTTATGAAGGTCGAAGGAGAATCAGCAAAAGTGGGTCTGGCGGTAAACGGCGAAAAGGCAAAGTTGATGGTGTCGACGCGCAATGCGTCCATAGAGCTCGGACCAACAGTGGAAGTTGGTTCCTATAATTTTGAGGTAGTAAAAGACTTCGTCTACCTCGGCACCGCCATAAACACAACAAACAACATCAGTTGTGAAAAAAAGAAGAATTGTATTGGACAACAGATGCTACTTTGGCTTAAGTAAGCAGTTTAAAAACAAAGCCACAACTCGTCAAACAAAAACAACACTTTCCAAAACACTGATACTACCCGTGCTAATGTATGATTCCGAAGCCTGGGTACTTGCGCAAGCAGACAATGCAGTGCTTGTTGTGTTTGAGAGAAAAATTCTTCGAAAGATGTACCGGCCAATCTGCGTTGACGGTGAATATCATCGTCGTATGAACCACGAGCTGTATCTGTTATACAACGACATCGGTATATATAAACGTATCGAGATGCAACGACTGCGTTGGCTAGGCTATATCATAAGAATGAGTGATAATTAGACAGCGGAATTTTATGCAACCCCTATTTTTGGTCCGATTCATGTCAAATTTTGAGACTAGGCATATTTTTGGCTTCTGATTACATAGCAATCGAAACATATGGCATATGCAAAATGCATAAATTTTTGCATATGCAAAATGTAAAGTTGCATACCCCTAACGAAGACTTAATACCAAATTTCAGCCATTTTGGTGGGATATTTAGACCACAAATCCTTGAATATATTTTTGGATGTGGTTTTGCATATTCTAATTTTATGCAGATATGTACAAATATGTCAAAATATGCACGATATGCAGAATATGCAAAAATTTCTGGGCCTAATTCGTTTTATTTCGTAATAAAACGAGTTTCTGTCTAATCAGATTTTCTCTACGACCATCTTAACCATATATGCATTTGCATAGGATTCCGGTGTCTAGTGATGATGGACCCCCCTAAAAGGCGCATAAATACGGGCCATATGGTGGTACAAGCAGAACAGGCAGGCCAAGGCTTTGATTAGGCAGGTATTCCAAAAAGCGAAGCAACAACTAGACAGAAATGGAGATCTTTTCTTAGTTCGGCTTATGGAACAAATGCTCCGTAATGGGCCAGCTAAGTAAGTAAGTAGTATATATGAATATGGCCACTTAATATCTAATATTTGTTATGTAATAATTAGGATTTATAACAAATTTTCCAGTACGTAGACTGTAATGAAGTACTTTGTTATATACATACTTACATATGTTCCACAAATATCTACTACGGGACATGGGAGACTTCTCTCATTTCAGTGAAGAAATTAAAAATCGGTGACGACAAAAAGTTGGGGTTTTGGCCAGGAAAATCGATTTCTGAACCATTGTGCGGCATGTCTTACGACATCACTTGTAAAAAAGTTTGACATGGCTGAAATACTTAGGAAATGTTATCAACATTACACTGAGGGGTACTTTTGCAACCGTTGCAAATGTGATGTTGCCTTCGTTCGTTATATGCCTTTGTTAAAATAATTTTTACTAAGTAGTTACGACTACTAATAACACCGTCCGAAATTTTTCAAAAAATGTCGTTACACATGAACCGAACTGTATACGTCTGAAACTATAGGCAAAAGGGAGAAAAATGGCACTTAAGACTTTTAATTTTCTCATCCTATTGACCTTTTAAAGGACAAACAAATTTCAAAGGACAAAATTTTTCAAAAAAAAGAAATAAATATTTTAAATACTTGTACTCATCGCACGATGCTGGTGTTGGTGTCATATTAAAGAGGAGAATATTGTTGAAAAATTAAATACTAAAAAATCCCCCAAAAACATCCTGCATTTTGTTTCAAAACAAGTAAGAAAGTATCAGTCGGCTTTGCCGACAGAGATATACCCCCAGCCTATGTTAATTTAAACTTTGAACTTTTGTGGGGGAAGTACCCTAAGGAGAGGACCGATATGGGCCATTTTATAACTTAAACTAAATTTGGGCAAAATATTAAGAGATCAAAAGTTTGGACCAAATTGGTTGCCCCGTTCAAGAGATATCGTGCATACCATTTTAGTGACATTTTGATAAATATTGGGGGGAAGTACCGGAAGTTGTGGACCGGTATTGCTCGTCTTCGAACTGATACTAAGTTTGGACAAAATATGGCGAAGGCCAAATTTTGGACCAAATCGGATGATCAGTTCGAGAGTTATCGTGCTCTCCAACCACTACATATGGCGCTATAGGGGTTTTTACACCTTTCAGGCTGTTTTCTCAAAAAGTATGGACTTGCCCCTGAAAAAACTGTTACCGTTGCACTTAAGGCAAGAAAGGCAAGTTGCTTCAACAAAAATCAAAGTGAAATTATCCGAAATTTTGTGTGGGGAGTACCCGAATGAGTTGACAAAATATTACGAAGGCCAATTTTTTACCGAAATTTTAGACCGAATCGGCAGATTCGTTCGAGTGTTAACTGGCGCTCCAACCACTACACATGGTGTCATAGGAGTTTTTTGCACCTTTCGGGCTATTTTCTCAGGAAGATGAAACTTTTACTGTAGTATGGGGGGCAGTGGGTACAAGTTGTTACAGCAAAAATCAAAGCGATTCAAGAGCTGGTCCTAAACAGAACTTTTCCAAAATTTTGTGTGGACCGAATCGGTTGATACGTTCGAGAGTGGTTTAAGTCTGAAAAACCCCACCAAAAACTATAACTGAATTTCTCACAATTTTCAAAATAAATATTAAAGAAAACAAAGAAACATTATATTTTTGAAAATTATGACAAAAAAAAATACAAAAAAATTATGAGAAAAATGAAGATATGCCCGTTTAAATTTGAAAATGTAAGAAACCCAAATATTCACTACTTTTACCGGTATAAAAAAAATAAAACGAACTAAAGGCATTTTCGTTGTCCATGGATCCCAACACAATAGAATTTTGCGTCAGAACGCTTGAATATTTTTCTGGTCAACTTTTGCAGAACAGTTCCATTTATCGACATTTTGCGAAAAGTTTGCACGTTCGCAAAGCCAAAACTGCCTGAAGGAGCGTTCCAATGCTTTTGCGATGTACTAGAGAGTTCTTAACTACTGTCTTGGCTACAGTTTTTGTCTTTGTGTTGGATCGAAAATCTCAATGGTTTGGACGTTATATGCCAACATGTCCAAAAAACATGTATCAAAATCGGCTGGCTCGATTTTCACCGTAGACCTATGGTCTGTCTAGTGGTCTTTTTTGCTCAGTTCAATCCCAGGAATCAGAAACGCGAAGGGCCCATTAAAGTTTTTTTCCATACAAATTGCCCCGGCCTTATATATATTAAAATATCCTGTATATCCTAACTTTGTAATTAATTTTTATACCCTCAGCATTTATGCTAACGTGGGTATGTATATACACTTTCATACGGGCAAAATGTGCCTCATCGAAATAGTAGTTTTAGACCCCAAGTATGTTTGGACGAAATGTGTGTTCAGACAATTTGGAGTCGATTGAGCAATGTCCGTCCGTCTGTCTGTCTGGCTGGAGCGCACGATGACTCTCGAACGGATAAAGCGATTCCGTTAAAATTTTGGTTTTCGATAACTCTTGAAGGGAGTAACCGATTTGGTCCATGCTTTGCCCATCGTAAAGTGTGTACCAGACACAGATGAGGTTTCAATATGAACTCAATCGGTCCACTCCTTCGGGTACCTCCCACACAAAATTTCGGAAAAGTTCAGTTTAGGGCCATCTCTCGAATCGCTTTGATTTTTGTCATTTTACCAGGCTCATATTTTCTAAACCGCTAATAATTTTAATTTTCTCTCTGAGGCACAGTTGTAGCTCTTGTTTTAAAGAACTAATTCTGAACACATAAGATCCACCTACCTACAGGGATATCACCATTTTGAAGCCAATTAATATAATTAAAAAAATCCACCTAAATTGTATAGCATTCACACTGTTGCAGTCGCGCAGACAGTACAGACATACATTGACGACAAAAAGGTGGGTGTTTGGCCAGGAAAATCAATTTCTGAACCATTGTGCGAAGGTGGCTTTAGAAGCACCTCTTATACATCTTGACTGGAAACTGTCTTCAATCATGCTTTTATCTACTGGGTAAATGCGAAATATCATTATTACGCATACACTTCAGGGTCAACAACAACAACTGCATTATCAAACTTACTGTAAAAGGAATACGGTCACTGTTTTTATTTTACACAAATATTTTCATTGCGTATCATTAAGACAAAAACAACAACAACGCCAGCAACCACAAAATACTTGAAATCCATTTCACTTTTCCTTGAACTCTTCAAAAAGGCTTGTCCGCCACACAAAATCATGGAAAAGACATCAATTTTGCACCACTCGCCAACCAATACTCGACAATGCCACAAAGTCTAGGCCTAAAAGTTAAACGACGCGTCTAGCAAATAATTCAAGCTGCGTAATTATCTACCGATGGGCCGAATGGCGACGTTCGAAGTCGATAAAGTCAATGTAAGCTGATGGAAAGGGAGCGGAGAGGGAAAACGCAAAAATGAGCCGAGAAACGGTTGTACAAACCGAAAATGTCAGTCGTTTAGCTTTTTCTTTTTTTGGTTTGGCAAATTTTGCAAAAGCGCGAAAGTTATTCATGGCCATTCGCCATTACAGCCAGCCAGACAATCTAAAGGACGCAGTTATATTTTGAATGAACAAGGAAGCCATGGAAATAAAATTGTCATTTGCATAGTACTTGAGTTCGTTCGGACCATAATAAATCCATTTTGCCACAAAAGTTGTTGTTTTTTCTTTTTGCTTTAAAAGAGAAGTACATACTACGCACAAAATCATAAAGAACGAACGGAACGAATTTACATCATCAAATTAAGTTAACAAACAACGAAGCGCGCTTAACATTAAACGGAAGTTGAAACAGAACTGTTAAAGAATTTGCTGTATTTTCTCTTTGAAGGTCAACAATTGTCAAGGGGTTTGGAGAGAAGTTGTTTATATTTAACCTTTATTCGGTGACAGTGAGTTGGGTCATAGCATGGTTAGGGGCGGGGGAGTGTTTTGGCAAATTTATTATTCGTGCTTTCGATTAGAAAGATAAGTTAAGCGTATAAGAAGCAAATAATGATGAATGATAAAATCTATTTGAAACAATAAAAAAAATATTTGTTGTTTTATATTCAGCAGGAGGAAATAAGCCATAAAAACCATTTTATGACTTACAAATTATTTTTGTTCAGATTCAAAGTTTGAAGAAATTAGAAATAAAAACAAGTAAGAAAGTATCAGTCAGCTGTGCCGACAGAGATATACCCTTAGGCTCGAACCGTGCTGCCGAAAATGTAAAAACAATCACATACGAGTCCTTGAACTGCACTCTTTCCAAACTTTGTGTGGGAGGTACCAGAAAGAGTGGTGCGATGAAAAAATAATACGATGTACAACGTTTGGACCAAATCGGTCTATAGCTACGAGGGGATTCTTACGTACTACCCAGTTTAGTTGGTGCCGGCAGGCTTTTTGAAGATATTGATCCATTTTCTCAGGAAGTGTGGACTAGTGCCGAAAAAAATTGCGTCGCCGTAACCGGTTGCGCAAAAAGAACTTAAAAAAAATACAAAACGATTTGAGACGAGCTGTTAAACTGCACTTTTCACAAATTTTGTGTGGGAGGTATCCGAATGACTACACCGATATAGTCCATATTTTAACCTGACACATGACTAGATGAAATAATACGATGTGCAAAGTTTGGATCAACAAGAAAGAAAGTATCTGTCACCTGTGCTGACGGAGATACACCATCAGCCACTGAGCAAAAAAAAAAAAATGTGTAATGTGGGGCTGTACCAAATCATTGACATATACCAAATATTTTTAGTAACCAAACTTCTTCATAAAGGACTCATAATATTAAATTAAAATTATAAAAAATTATAAAATTAAATTAATATTAAATTACGTTAAACTAAGTTTGGAAGATATTTTTGAAAAAGTTTTAGAGTTATCTTGTACAATAGTCTTTTTAGTATGTGCCGGCAGGGTTTTGGAGCTTTTGGGTCATTATCTAAGGAAGTATTGACTTGCTCCGCAAAAAATTGCATCATTGTAAATGAGGCCGCTAGAACAACCTACTGAAAAAAGAATCAAAACGATGCGAGAGGAGCTCTTAAACTTCACTTTTTTCGAATTTTGTGTGGGAGGTACACGAAGGAGTGGATCGATATAGTGCATATTCCAATGAAATAATACGACGTGCAAAGTCTGCCCAAATCAAAAACTCCCTGCGAAAATTATCTTGCGGATTTGCCATTTTGGTTGGTGCCGTCAGGCTTTTATGGAGCTTTTAGGCTAATATCTCAGGAAGTATGGACTTGCGCAAGAAAAAAATTGTACCTTTCTCAAGGGAGCCGCAAGGACAACCTACTGAAAAAATATGAAAACAATCCGAGAGGAACTCTTAAAATTCACTTTATCCGAATTTTGTGTGGGAGGTACCCGAAGGAGTGGACCGAAATAGTCTATATTCAAGTCCGATATATATCTGGAAGGAATAATACAATGTGAAAAGTTGGGACCAAATCAATTGCTCCCTTCAAGAGTTATCGTTCACACCATTTTACAGAAAACTTTTGAATTTTTGTGGGGGAGGTACCCGAAGGAGTGGACCGATATGTTACATCTTCGAACTTAAACTAAGTTTGGACAAAATGTTACGATAACCAACATTTGCTTCGAATCAGTTGATCCGTTCGAGAGTTATCGTGCGCACCAGCCAGCCAGATAGACGGACGGACATGGCTAAATCAACTCTAAATTGTCTAAAACGAATTTCGTCCAAACATACTTGGGGTCTAGAACCGTTATTTCGATAAGGCACGACTTGGGTCGTATCAAAGTGTATATACCCTTTCTAGCCTAAAGGCTAAGGGTATAAACAGATACTACCTGCGAGAGTAATCTATCGGCTTTGCCATTTTAGTTGGTACCGTCAAGGTTTCTTGGAGCTTTTAGGCCATTCTCTCAGGAATATGCTGAATAAATCTCAAACAAATCCGAGAGGAGATATTAAAGTTCACTTTTCCTTCCCCGACCGACGGACGTACATTGCTCATTCGACTCCAAATTGCCTGAAACAGATTTTCGTCAAACCTATTTGGGGTCTAAACCCATTATTTCGATGAGGCACATTTTTATACCCTCAGCGTTTATTCTAACGAGGGTTTATTCACTTTCATACGGACATGTGCCTCATCGAAATCAAATAAGTATCTTTGGCCGAAATCCGTTTCAGACAATTTGGAGTCGATTTATCCATGTCTGTCCGTCTGTCTGGATGGCTGGTGCGAACGATAACTCTCAAACGGTTCAACCGATTTGGTCTAAAATTCCGCTTTCATAATATTTTGTCCAAAATTAGTTTAAGCTCGAAGATGGGCCATATCGGTCTTCTCGCACGGGGACCTCCCCGACAAAATTTAAATATAATCGCAGAAAATACGCACACGGTGGAGAGAATTTTTCAACCCTTAGGATATGCAATAATTTGCGAGGCATAACTCTACAAAACGTGATAAATATACTTTTGTCAACCATCATTCTTCAGCGAATATCCCCAGTAGTCGAAACCATCCTTCGTAAAGAGCAAGCAGGATTTAGACCGGGGAGATCATGTGTGGACAATATAAACACTGTACGAATACTAATAGAGCAGTCTATTGAATATAACAGCAGTCTCTATCTCCTGTTTGTGGACTTTGAACGCGCGTTTGATACTGTGACCCGACCTGCTTTGTGGGATGCGCTAAATATAAAAGGGATTACTCAATGGTGCAAATGCAGAGTTCGCTACAAAGGACAAGAGAGTGAACCCTTTGAGACCTTTTCTGGCGTTAAACAGGGCTGTGTCTTATCCCCCACATTATTTTTAATTCTCCTGGATTGGAAGCGCCATATGGTATCCGCTGGAACATAAATGAGCTGCTTTATGACATCGATTACGCTGACGATATCTGCCTGTTTGCGCACCGTTTTGAAGATATAGAGAACAAATTATACGCCCTCTCAAATAACGCCGACAAAGTGGGACTGAAAATTAACGCAAAGAAAACCAAGCTAATGCGAATTGCTACTAACAACACCACAGCACTAACCTATGGAGAACAGACGATCGAGTATGTCGCAGTCTTCTCCTATCTGGGAAGTACTATTTGTAAAGAAGGTGGATCCCATGAAGATATAACGGCGTATTAATAAAGCCCGCAATGCGTTTCACTCCTTGCACAGAATTTGGCGGTCAAACAACATATCAATCAAAACGAAACTCAAAATCTTCGACTGCAGTGTAAAATCGGTGCTATTGTATGGCTGTACCACCTGGAGCTCCACCCAAAATTCCAGAAAGAGACTGCAAACATTTCATAATAAATGCTTAAAGCAAATCCTGCTCATATTCTGGCCAAATTGGGTAACAAATACCCAGCTACTTACACTAGCAAACCGCAAGCCCATCGAAAATGATATCTGTAGGCGCAAATGGCAATGGATCGGCCATATACCGAGAAGACCACCCAACAACATAGCCAGGCAAGCCCTTGAATGGAATCCCCAGGGTCACAGAAAACCTGGCAGGCCTAGAAACACATGGGTTCGTATGGTTAGAAACTAATGTCAATCTCGTAACATGGCATGGAACCAAATAAAGGTCCTAGCAAATGACCGACCAAGATGGAGAGAGTTTGTTGACGCCCTATGTTCAGTATGAACTTTTGAATTATTCTTTTTTCTTGTTTTAAACTATTGTTCGTAGTATAAGACATTAAATCAAATAATTTCAAATAAAGGAATAAAAAAACAATGCACACGACAATTCTCAAAGGGACTAAACGGTTTGGTCCATACTTTGCACATCGTAATATTTCTACCAGACATAGATCAAGTTCGAATGTGGACTATATCGGTCCGTCCACTCCTTCGGGTACCTCCCACGGAAAAGTTCAGTTTAAGACCTCCTCTCAAATCGTTTTGAATTCGCTGCCCCCATGTTTTTTCAGGGGCAAGTGAAAATGGCCCGAAAGCTGTAAAAACGGAAAAACGGATTCGGAACAAAATTTGACAGTCGTAATATTTTGTCTAAACTTAAATCATGTTCTAAGATGAGCAATATCGGCCCACTCTTTTGAGTACATCCCCTACAAAAGTTCAAAACATTTCGCGAAAATGGTGCGCACGTCCATAGATCTGGTTATAATATGCACACCTTCGGGTACCTCCCACACAAAACTTCGGAAAAGAGCAGTTTTGGACCTCCTCTCAAAACGTGTTGATTTTTCCTGCAATAGGTTGCACTCAAGGCCCCTAGTATGATGGTACAAGTTTTTGAGTGGCAAGTCCATACTTCTTGAGAAAATGAACCGAAGTGTGAAAAAACCCCTACGACCAGCAAATGTAGTGGCTGGTGCGACGGACTATTCTTGAACCGAATACTGCGTTTGTCCACACTTTGCATATCGTAATATTTCTTCGGATATTTGATGAAATTCGAAGGTGGTGCACATAAATCCACTCCTTCCTTCAAAAGTATTCGCGAAAATGGTACACGCGATATCTTATAAACACAGAAATAAATTTTAGCCATTTGATAAAAAAATTCAAAGATTCAATTAACAATTTATAGATTTTTCGGCGATAAAAAAATTGTCATATTGACAAAATTCGATAAAATTATTTGATCACAAAGTAAAAATACAACTGATAAAATATTTCACATATTGACAAAACTATTTATCAAAATATTCCACATTGTGCTTGATAAAACAAAATATTTTGTTGATGAAAAGAATTGTTAAATACATTTTTTTGCAATCGATAAAAAATGTTCATATTTACAATTATTTTGTTGTTTTTTTTTTTTATTAAATACAACTCCAAAAGCCAAATTGGTCGAGCATGGTTCGATATTGATTTTAAATTAGATTAAAACTATTAATAAGTTATTACGGAAAGCGTATATGCCATTTGAACAAATAAAATTAAATAAATAATGCATTACTGAACTTCAATGCATTTAGTGCGGATAGAGAAAAAAATTACACCGTATTTCATAATAGTTTTCCGTGCTCTACGCGGCTATGTGGTGGTATTTTTGATATTTGCAAAAATTGCAAAAATGTATAACCCTAATGTTTATTGGTAGCTATTCTAACAACCACTGAATGCTGATACGATATTTGGAAAATTGTGATACATATTTTTGTTGATATGTGAAATATTTTATCAGTTCAATATAAAAAATCGATAAATATTTTAGTCAATATGTGAATTATTTTATTAGTTGTATTTTTACTTTGTGATCAAATAATTTTATCGAATTTCGTCAATATGACAATTTTGTTTATCGCCGGATTTTTTTCTATGAACGGAGCAACCGATTTGTTCCAAATTTTTGATCTCGAAATATTTTGTCCAAACTTAGTTTATGTTCAAAAGTGGGCCCTATCGGTCCACTCCTAGGGGTACCACCCACACAAATGTTCAACATTTTTGTTTAAGTTAAGCGGTTAAGAGTCTGTGGGTAAGTCCATTTTTTCCCGACATAATGGTCCAAAAGCTAAAAATTATGTGGTGACCAACTGAAATGACTGGTGTGCGCGATATCTATCGAGAGGATTGACTCCCAAAATAAGTCCATTCCTTTAGGTACCTCCCGCACAAAACTTCTGAGCTTTAATCCAAATTCAAATTTTTTCGGCAAGTTGATACGTCCAAAATTCTGCAAACCTCTTAAATACATAACTAGACATCGGATTTTTGCATATTTTTGAAATTTCAGCCTATTATAACTACGTTACTATATAGAATTATACCGTTTTAATAATATAAATTGGATGTCATATTGAAAATAATCAATAATAAGTACAAAGCTCCATCTTCTATTGTTTAATAAACGAATTATTTGCATTATGATTTTCAAAAATATGCAAAAATCCGATGTCTATACATAACTTTTTTGGGAAAGAAGTGTTTCCATTCACACAGGCTGAGAGTATATCTCTGTCGGCAGAGCCGACTGATACTTTTTTACTTGTTGGTCGTATCGAAGTGTATATACCCTCTTTAGCCTAAAGGCAGGGAAAAATACTTAGAAAATTATTTTTGCAAGATATGTCAGGAGGAGAAGGCAACTGGAAAATAAAGCTTTTGGAAAGTTTCAGCATGAGCTTAAAGTGAACATAACTGTTCACCTTAGGGTCTTGTTGAGAACTTAAGGCCCATGGCTTGGAATAGCCCCTTCATAATGGACAATCTGTTTTTATGCATTTTGAGGCCTTGGCCACATTATCCAAAATAATTGGATATAGATTTTTCCTACAAAAATATTTATAAAACAGTCAATATTCAGGAACATTCCTCAAATTACCACTACTTAACAACTTAACGTCATTTTAGTTTTTCCTTAAGTGATATTTGGCAAGAATTTAGCTATTGCCTTCCAAATATATTCTTAATTTAAAAATATATATCTTTAATTTTGTCATTGAAATTAATAATTGACCACACATTTTTTCAAGGCCGTATCTTGATCTTCTGAGTTTTTTTTTTCTACGAACACTAAAACATGTCACTGCAATATTGATGTCATCACATTTTGAGTATTTCTCAAGTTACCAATAACCATCATTTGTCGATGATATTGATGTTGATTGCGATTGTGACAGTGAAACTGATGTATTATTGACAACTGGGATTTGAACGGAAACGATGAGGCGCAAAAAAAATCTCAAACCAAACTGGGAGACAGTAAAACGCCAGCAGTTATTTACAACAACCAGCAGCATCGTAACAAATGAAAAACAACAGACAAAATCATTAATAAAATGTGACATTGACTTAAAAGTCCCCACAGCAAAATGTAGGGTGACGGGGAAAGAGAGAAGAATCTGTGATAAAAACACCAATAACGCTTAAAAAGCATAAGCCAACATTGACAAGTGGCTTAATATTTTTTTAGCTGCGTATCTTTTTATTCAATGGAAAAATAAAAACAAAATATTTTGTTGTTATTGTTTATTTGAAAAAATCGTTACACAGTTACATACATATATGTATAATGGTGTCTGCAGAGTATGACTGCGTACAGAATTTATTGATTTGCCTCGATAATAATGTCAACAGACACCAGACTTCTTTAAGCTAAAACACAATATTTGAAAACCGGTTTGTTGACAGATATTGTTATAAGAAATTATTTAATTTTATTAATTATTGTAAATTTGCTCTTTAAAAAAATACCTTATCTCATTTTTTGAGATATATTACAAAGTTAGTTCTAACTTATCGTAGAGTATAAGAAACTATATACATATGTTCTTACAACATCCCTAAAGGATCAAGGGAGACTTCTCTCATATCACCCGATTCATATTAGCTCAATGATATTGGACCTAAATTGTATCGCCGTGTCCGAATGGCGTGTCTTTCGACACCACTTGTAGTGAAGTTTTCCATAAGTGAAATACTTAAGCCTATATTACGCTGAGGGTAATTGCCGCGTCGAGAATTTTGATGTTCGGGTCAGGAATTGAAAGCCACTGCAGTTCCTTCCTCAGTACGCTATCTGTATCAGCTACCAGGCCCTGCATCATTTTTACAGGGGAATGTGCCTGCATAATGCACTTCTGTTTGGTGTTCTCGAGGTTATTTCTCCTAAAAATACGCTTCTCCTTTTCTCCCGAAAATTTTCGTTGCCACTTCGTGTTACTACTGACTGCAGGGTATGCCGCGTTCTTTTCTTCACTAGCCTCAAGACACTCCTAATCGAACCATGGATTTTTAGGTGGTGGTTTTTGGTATCTGCTGTTTTTGCAGCTTTTCGGCATTTAGTTTACGCCCTGTGTTAGATCGCACTTTAAGCTATACATTAAGACTAGTGCGTACCTTGATTACTACAGTGAAATGGTCCGAATCCAAGCTCGCTCTTCGAAAAGATCGGACATCTAACACACTTCCGTCTGTCACAGCATGATCGATCTGGTTTCTGGTTTTTTCATATGGGGATATACTCGTGTCCTTGTCTATGTCGTGGTGTTGGAAGCCGGTACTGGTTAACAATAAGTTTTTTGGCGATGCTAAATCGATCAGCCTCAATCTGTTGTCGAATGTTACCTCACGAAGACTGATCCTGCCCAATTATTGTTTTACTCCCAATTTTAGCATTAAAATCTCTTAGAAAAATCTTAATGTTATGTCCAGGGAAGCGGTCATGTGCTTTCTCTAGGTGCTAGTAGGATATATCATTGGTCTGTTCATATGTTTCTACGGCCGGGGCATGGATTTTGCTTTTATACGGATTGTGACAATTCTTCATCAACCGGAATGAAGCTAAAGACCAGATTTTTATACCCTCTGCCTTTAGGCTAAAAAGGATACATACACTTTGGCTGGCTGATAACTTTCGAAAGGATCAACCGATTCGAACCAAATTTTGCACTTCGTAATATTTTGCTTAAACTTAGTTTAATTTCGAAGATGGGCCATATCAGTCCACTCCCTCGTGTACCTTCCCAACAAAATTTCAACTTGAAGTTCGAGTATGGGCGGAAAAGTGCAGTTTAAGACCTCCTCCCAAATCGTTTTGATTTTTTTGTAACAACTTGAATTCGCTGGGCAAGTTCATACTTTCTGTCAACATGGTCCGAAAGCTGTAAAAACCCGATAAGGCACCATGCGCTGGATAACTTTCCAAAGCAAAAACCGTTTCTGTCCAAAATTTGTCAGTCGTAATATTTTGTCTAAATTTAAATCAAGTTCTTAGATGAGCCATATCGGTCCACTCTTTTGAGTACAACCCCCCCACAAATTTCATAACATTTCGGTAAAGTGGTGCGCACGATAACTCTCGAACCGATGTGGTCCATACATACACATCGTGATATTTTTAGTAGACATAGAGCTGTTATAATATGGACTATATATGCCATTCTAGGCGATTTTAATGTAAAAATTGGAAAGGAGAATATCTTTGGCCCAACAGTCGGGAAATTCAGTCTCCACAGTGAAACATCTGACAATGGTATGAGGCTGATAGACTTTGCAGCTGCAAAAAACATGGTAGTTAGCAGTACCAGGTTTAATCATCTCGATATTCATAAGGTCACCTGGCTGTCTCCAGATCAGAAAACAAGAAACCAAATTGATCATGTTGTGATAGATGGAAGACATTCATCGAGCGTGTTGGATGTACGATCGTTCCGAGGCGCAAACATTGATTCGGACCACTACCTTGTTGCAGCAAAGGTACGCACCCGCTTAAACGTAGCAAACAAAGTACGAACAGACACAACACGAAAGTTAGACATCGGTAAGCTGCAATCACAACAGATAGCCACAGCATATTCCACTCAATTAGCCCAATTGCTTAATTAAAGCACTCCTCATCCCGATAACATATCAGCGCAATGGCAAAGTATTGCTCACTCCATGAAAACAGCCGCAAAATCCATACTTGGATACCAGAGACCTCCACCAAGGATTCCATGGTATGATCAGGAGTGTCGTGCTGCTACCGAAGAAAATAATGCGACATATAGGGCTACTTTACAATCCGTAGCAACGCGTAGCGCACGAGAGAGATATCGGGAGAAAAGGAGAGAGGAGAAACGTCTTTTCCGCAGGAAAAAGAGAGAGATGGAAAAGCGGGAGTGTGAAAAAATCGAGATGTATAGGAACCAGAATGAATGAATGAATGTATAGGAACCAGAATTCTACCAAAGAGTCAAGCATTAAACTGATGGCTTTGGATCTGGCACATTCTCCTGTAGAGACCAGCAAGGTAATTTGGTAACTGATACAGATAGTGTACTCAGGATATGGAAAGAACATTTTTCAAATCTGTTGGTATCCAATAGCAGCGAAGACGACGGAGATACCACAGTCCCAATCCCAGAAGTTGGTATTGAATGTATACCGCCCAGCCAAGATGAGGTAAAGACAGCAATAAATCGGCTGAAGAATAATAAGGCAGCAGGGGCCGATGGCTTACCAGCCGAGCTGTTCAAAACCGTAGGCGACACGCTGATAAGGTGTATGCATCAGCTAATTAGCACCATCTGGCAGGAAGAACGAGTACCCGCCGATTTTATGCTCTAACTATAGGGGCATAAGTTTACTCCCGATTGCCAACAAGATCGTGTCAGGGATATTGTGCGCACGACTAAAGCCTATGGTCAACGAGATAATTGGACCATACCAATGCGGCTTTAGACATGGCAAGTCCACCATTGACCAGATATTTACCCTGCGGCAAATCCTGGAGAAGACCCAAGAGATGCAGATCGACACCTACCACCTTTTTGTCGATTATAAAGCAGCCTTCGACAGCCCGCTGCGTTCAAAGGTATTCCAAGCCATGTCTGAATATGGTATTCCCGCAAAGCTCATCCGGCTTTGTAAAATGACTTTAACTGACACGAGGTCCTCAGTTAAAATAGGAAAGAACCTCTCCAAAGAGTTTGGTACCAAAAGAGGTTTCAGACAAGGAGACAGCCTTTCGTGTGACCTCTTCAACATCCTGCTAGAAAAGGTTATACGAGAGGCAAACGTCAAAAGAAGTGGCACAATCTACACCAATAGTCACATGTTACTTGCTTATGCTGATGATATAGACATCATGGGCCGATCAGTAAAAGAAGTAACTGATACCTTGATAAAGGTCGAAGGAGAATCTGCTAAAGTGGGTCTGGCGGTAAACGGTGAGAAGACCAAGTTGATAGTGTCGACGCGCAATGCATCCATTGAGCTCGGACCTACTGTGGATGTTGGTTCCTATAATATTGAGGTAGTAAAAGACTTCGTCTACCTCGGCACCTCCGTAAACACAACAAACGATATCAGTTGTGAAATAAAAAGAAGAATTGTATTGGCCAACAGATGCTACTTTGGTTTAAGTAAGCAGTTTAAAAACAAAGCCACATCTCGTCAAACAAAATAACGCTCTACAAAACACTGATACTACCCGTGCTGATGTATGGCTCCGAAGCCTGGGTACTTGCGCAAGCAGACATGGCAGTGCTTGGTGTATTTGAGAGAAAAATTCTTCGAAAGATCTACGGACCAATCTGCGTTGATGGTGAATATCGACGTCACATGAACCACGAGCTGTATCTGCTATACAACGACATCAATATAGTTAAACGTATCGAGATGCAGCGATTGCGTTGGCTAGGCCATATCATAAGAATGAGCGATGATGAACCCGCTAAAAAGGCGTATGAATACATGCCACATGGCGGTGCACGCAGAATTGGCAGGCCAAGGAATAGATGGCGCAAACAAGTAGATGATGAGATGAAAAGGCGCGGTATTCCAGAGTGCAAAGCAACAAATAGAGAGAATTGGAGATCTTTTCTTAGTTCGGCCTATAGAATAAATGTTCTGTAATGGGCCAGCTAAGTAAGTAAGTAATTCATACAACATTCGGTAAGATATCCTTACGACTTCGGATCCGACATTGGATATGGAGTCCGAATTTTGTTCCGATTTCGTTACGATATCGGTACGATTGGTTTGCTTGGTAGTTATTCTGTGGCCAAAATAAGCTAAAAAATTATATGTTTGAACAATCAGGTGGAATTTGTTTTCAATTTCAACACAGGTCATATTTCTATTTTATTATTATATTTTGCTCTCTGCTGAATTTGATCATGCGAACTTCTAATTTGTAGCGGAACACACTGTGCTACGAGTACGAACATTATGGGTTGTTTAAACCAGCGGTACCCACTACCTTTTTTATTGCATTCTTTAGGGGTGTCATTGTATGAGTGCATGCATTTTCAATTAGTTGAGTTGTGTGTGTGGAGAGAGAAACATTCACTGAGAGCCCATTGACGCTCTATCGGGCAGCCTTGTTTTAAATGCTTACATGTGCACCACCAACTGTTGTTTATATTTTTAACAAAAACTCGCGTGACGACGATGAACGATTTGTAGTCGGACTGGACTGTAAGTAGTGAAGTAAGTAGTTTTACCTTCATACATTACTTTGTAATGGGTTACATAATGACTAACGGATCCGTGTTTTTGCTGCGTGGAACTATAGAAACAAAATTTCTGGGGAAAATTTCAGGGCACCCAAAGAAGACAAATTACGAAATTTGATCTATTTTATGCGGTAATAAGGCTAAAACCTTGAAAATACCGAAAATCGGAAAATGTTCCGTTGTATGGGAGCTGTATCAAAACGTTGACCCATATAATCCATTTTATATAATAATTGTTCCACAAACATCCCAGATGGGACAAGGGAGACTTCTCTCATATCAATGTGCGCACGCCGATTCATATTGGCTCAATGATATGGAACCTACTTTTTATTGCCGAGTCCGAACGGCGTGTCTTACGACACCGCTTGTAGAGAAGTTTTTCATGGCTTAAATACTCAGGAAATGTCGCCAAGCATTACTGAGGGGGAATTTTGCCACCGTTGAAAATTTGATGTTGCTTGGCCTGGGATTCGAACCGCAGACTTTCTGAGTGCAAGGAGGACGTGCTAACCATTGCACCACGGTGGCCCCGCAAAAATTTATATACCAAACATTATACGAGTAACAGAAAGTTGTGCGCAAAATTAACTTAATTTCAACAGACAGACGGATGCACATGGATTCATATGCAATGTGGAGCAGTCGTAGCTTTTGTAAATGAGACCATACTAACTTTTTTGTTGACGGGACATGTCGTATTTAAATTCTTATTAGACCATCTTATCAGATGGTGCGTACTATCGAATCGACTGCGGTATCAAAAACCAAGGAACTGCAAAAACCAAGGAACTCGATTGTTAAACCAAGGAGCTGCCGCCATGACCTTATTCTATTATTCTTCCCAAGAACTCAAGGGATTGGTCCTGTGGTTCTATTTCTAAAAGCTAATTGTTTAATAATCATTTATATATATACCTACTACATATAATTCCTTTGCCATGAATTGGTGTAGTTTAAAAAATGCCAACAAATAGCCCACATGCTGCGAACAACCATTCAACCTAGACTCTATTATTCTCAAAAGTTTATTGGCATTTTGCTTTATACTTTGTACTTATTATTTTATATAATACAATTGTTGATTTGTTAAATAAAAAAAGGAATGAAATGAACTACACGTTTATCCGGCTTTATAACACTACGAGTACCTAACCAGCAGTCAGTATGTCATCGACCGTTAATTCCATGTAATTTTGACTGCCAACATTTAGCTCTATTATATTCTCATGGCTTATTGTTGTGATCCTATAGTGCGTAATTGTTGCCACGAGAAGTTCCCATAAATTCCGAAAAATGGAAAATGGCGGGAATGGTAGTTATCCTCTGTAATTGGCAATTCTTTGGCGTATTTAGATTTTAGATATTTTCTGTGATTCTTTAGTATTGTTAAGCGCATAGTTCTCCACAGATAAGTAGTCATAAATTGTAAGCTTTTGGTATGGTGGCAAATGGCGATAGCCGCCATCAACAGTCGCGACCACCACCAGCAGCAACAAAACGAAAACAAACAAATCGGCAACTCAAACTAAAACCTCTTCTTTGATTATCATTTTGTTTACTCTCGGATTTCCTTTCTGTTCGCAAGCGTTGTGACGACGGACAGGGAATAATACTTTTGGCATAACCATTAAATCCTTATTATGGCCTAAATTTATTTTTCCTATCCCACCTTGTGTTGATGGCTTAAAATAACCACCCATGCGGATGGGTATGAGTTTTTGTGTGTGCGTACAACACTTCAAGGTCTCGATTTGTTTGTGTTTTTTGGTGTGAAACACGCGTCAAGTGTAAATTTGCCCTTGGCCATAGTTGTGGCGTTGGTGTTAGTGTAAGATATATGTATGTATAAACGTTTTTTGTCGCTTACCACCACGTGTTTATGATGCCTTTGGTGTTTAGGTTCCTGAGTATGGCGCGTGATTTTTGTGGTCAGCAAAGCCTTTTATGACAATCACTTGAAAGCATTAAGCGGAAATATCATTCGCTGCTGTTGTGTGTGTCGGAAAATTATATGGAAATTGCCAAATTGTGGGGTAACTGTATTTGCTAAAAGGTATTTAAGTGATTACACCCATTCTTTTTGGATTATGCCTTTATTTTCAACGGAATTTTTTGATGCTAATTAATAATCATGATTTATTTTTATAACCACAGCATTTTCCTAGTTATGGCCGTCCGCGTGTCTATCCGTCTAGCTGGCGCGCACAGTAACTCTTTAAGCGGGTAATCGACTTTATACATCGTAATATTACTACCCTGATTACGTACTGCCTCTTGAGGTCAGAACTCAATCAATGCTTGCTTGGTTTCTTCGCTTTTCGAAGCTAAAATATAGAAGAGAACGACGGCGGAACGGCAAAGAGGCTCTGGCATGCCTTTAAAATTTGATTGGTTGAGTTTGGGCCTTTGAACTCATTTAATTCCTTTAAAAATCCACGACTTTTGCTTTCCTCCAATATTTCTTGAAACTTTCAGAGCCTGTGTAAACACCCACTACTCACCATTAAAGCTTATACAGACATCTGTTCATGCATTCAGCAGCCTACATTCTGCATTATGGCATTATTTACACCTCGAAACCGACGTAGCCGGGAGACTGGCAAGGGGGCCCACCCCACCGGAATGGTAATTTTTTTAAGAAATGTTTGTTTATTTTACTTGCAAAAGTTCAAATTTTGTCCATAGGGCCTCCCCCGAAATGGTCTCGTGATGAATTTCTTACTACGTCCCTGCACCTCGACAATAGTTGTGGTTAGCCATTGTCGGAGAAAAGTTTTCCTAGTTCGTTGGTCTTTTCGCCTGCCCACCACACATTGTGGCATCACTTTTATTACCATTTGCATTCTCTGATGTCTGTTTGTTGGTCTCATCATTATGCTTGTCAAACGTTTCACTTGTCTCGTATATGTCGACTACTTGTGGTTACTGTTAAATATGCGGACATTCGTACCGTTCAAATAAACGCACTCATACACGCGAAAACTTATCTATAGTGCTTGTATGTGTGCAATTTTTTAAAGTGACTATGGTAAACATATAACTACTTCGAATTAACTGGAAATGTGTACGTTTAAGGACCATAGTATGCGAGATTAAATGTTTGCATTTCAAATCTGGAGAGCTGTGTACCATAAAACTCAAGTCAGCTTCATCGGTTGTTCTTTTGGAAGAAATTGTACAATGTACAACATTTCGCCGAAAGTGGATACTCATTTCTTAAGTAAGCGTGCTCATCAGTCATTTGTGTTCGTATTTGTTTCGTTTTTCTGTGTTGGGAGCAGCATATCCCGGAATGCCTGCTCCGAATTCTTTTGGTCCGTGCCGGGACGGAGGAAAACCTAGGACCAATTTATTTGTGCTCAGTATGTCACATTCGCATCTTCACCCGTATCCAACCTTCGGTGAGATACAATAGATGTCAGGAGTGGGTGCATCTAAGGGGTTGCTCTGGACTTGTCCACGTGAGGGACTACGACAGGGACTATATTGCTGCATGCTGCGTGGATATAGTCCCCAGTGAGTCGTCATCGGATTACGAAACTCCCTCGTCGTCTGATTATGAAACTCCCCCGCAGTCCCCTCGAAAGCAACCGTACGCGCAGCCTTTAACACCAGCCGTTGTTGTCCCAATCCCAGAAAATGTATCCTTTTTTGCAATTTTATTGCAATGGACTCCGAGGTAAGATCGAGGAAATAGTAGATTTCATGAGTCGGAAGAACATCAAGGTCGCGGCGGTGCAAGAAACCAAGCTCAACAACAACTGTAGCTTACAAAGTTGTGATGGTTAGAACGTGTTAAGGAAGGATCGCACCAGAAATGGAGGTGGGGGATTAGCTTTCCTATTGTACCAGTCTGTCCAATGCAGACATATCTCGCTTGAGCCTGTCTCTAATGACCCGTACATGGAATGTATGGGGGTAGCAGTCAGGTGTGGAACTGCCGAGATAGAGCTGCTGAACTTATACATCCCGCCGAGAAATAGCTGTATCTCTGATTACGAGCCTGACATAAGCCCGCTTTAGGAAGGTCATAATCATCTGGTCCTGGGTTAAAGTCCCCGCATCATGAGATGCCAGACATAACCATCGTGTCTGACAAATGACGTCACCTTGCAACCCATCATTTCCCTTGTATCAGACCATCTCCCCATAACTGTCTCCATTAGCAGACCACCCGCTTTCATCACTTCTGAACGCCGCACGTTCGTCAATTATAGGAAAGCTGATTGGCCGAGTTTCAGTGAGTTCACCAATCACCGCTTCAGAGAACTGCCCAATCCTTTTGATGTTCTGGTAGCGGAAAGGACGTTCCGAGATATCATCACTGCTGCAGCAGAAGTTGGTCGGCGAACATAAGCGGAACAAGTGGTTAAATCATCTGAAGAGTTGCAACATAGGAGTCGGTATAAGTGAATTGTGGGCAACGGTTAAGTCATTCTCGAACCCTGGAAGAATGGAAGATAGGACCTCAGTCACATTTGGCAACGTTACGTTGACTGACCCGAAGAGGTGGGCAAGTTATTTCAATCTACAGTTTATCGAGCACCCCGAGAGTGACAGGGCGAAGAGGAGAGTATTACGTCCCATCAGATCTCTTCCTGCAGGGGATGAACCACCAAAGATTACAATGGATGATGTTGCGAATGCCATCAGGAACGCTAAATCATCCAGAGCGTTGGACCCTGGTGGAATCTCAATGGTAATGCTGAAGCAGCTGGATGAGTCGGGAGTAGAGTATCTCACTAAAGTTCTCAACTTGTCGCTAGCCACCCTCATGGTTTCCGAAGTCTGGAAAATGGGCAGGGTGGTCCCGCTGAGCCCGGAAGCCAGGCAAGGATGCCAGGAAAAGTGAATCGTACAGGATTTCGCTTTTGCCGCCCGTAGCGAAGACCCTTGAAGCCTTAATCCTCCCCAGTGTCAGAAATAGCTATCAAGTTGCTGATGGATTGCAGCATGGATTCCGTAAGCATCACAGCACGACAACAGCGCTGCATGCCATTACCACATATATCTGTCAAGGACTCAACCAGAGACAACTGTGTGATAGAACAGTGATGGTGGAGAATGTCATTGTTGTAAGATGCCTCTATGCCATTGCTTCCAGTAAGTTTTTCAACGACGATTTAATAAAAATGTCAATAATGAAGTGAAATCCGAAATGCGAGAATAAACTGTTGGTGCGAACAGTGTTTGAAATACGTGTTGTAAAAGATATGATACAAAATACCGCTGAAACAACATGAAGTAAGCATTTTAGAGTTTCAGAATGTTACGAAGAATTGCTGAGAACTCTATTTGGGATATTTTTGCAAAAGGTACTTGGTTCAACTCCCCATAGTTTAGCTGATACTGACCAGAATTTCAGCAAATTATGTAAAATTTTCTATATTTTATCTAGATGGAGTTTTTCTAATGTGGTCTCCGAGAGAAGACATATCGTCGGTGTCATGCTTAAGTGTTCCATACGCCATTTTTGTCTTTTGAGATACAGGTGGTTTATAGGGTTTTCCGGTATGCTCTTTCTGAATTTCTAGTCGGCTTTCTCCTATCTGCTCTAGTTTCTGAGATATCCACGCCTCGACGGGAAAGCATAAACTTTTTTCAGTTATGAAATTAATATTTTAAAAACTTACAAATTTAAAAACACATTTCAAAAATCAGAATTTTAATTTTCGATTTAGAAGTATTTAATTTATTGAGGCAAAGATGGAAAATTTTTTTGTCACTTTGTTCCATGTGATTTACAATATTTCACATTTGTGTCATAAGTGCGGATATGGAACAAATCGACAAAAATTCTTTTTTTGAAAAAATCTTTATAACTTTTATATTTCAATATATATTCCTCTAAATTTTTGCAAATATGTTCTATATACTATTATTAATATTTCAAGTCAAAAATATAGATATTTGCTTTAGCCAGCTCCACACAGTTGTGACGCAAAACATTAAAATGCGATTATCTCAAAACAGGCAAATGGCGTATGGAACACTTAAGCATGACACCGACGATATGTCATATCATTAAGGCACTCTGATCACATTTCTCATAATTGAGAGGCACACAGTGGTCGAAATTAATAATTTGGAAACGAATGGAGATATCTTTCTGAAATTTTGCACAAACTCAGTGTGTGTCCGTGGGTAATAATGGACTAAATATGAACAACATCGGCTAAAATTTTGGTATAGCCCTCATATAACGGTACCTCCTGATATTCGGTATTTTGAGGATTTAAGCCACCGCACAGTGCGAAATTTGGGAAGTTTAGTGGAACTTTAAGGGATTTTCAAAGTTCATGAAATTAATTAAACATTTATTGAATTCGTATGCTAAGTACTCCACTGCAAATGGTCCATACTCAGTTTGCCGATTTACTCCACCAAATGACTTAAAAATGCACTTAAAGTTGCATTTTTGTTTAATAATTTTTTTTGTAAGAAATGTGTTTTTTATTTCATTAAAAATGGAGTGGAGCGGACAAGTGGTAACTCAGTATGCCATGATTTATTTTTCTTAATATTTTACAAAACAATTATGATATTTTACACTTAAAAAAAATGCAAAAAACCCTTATTGTTTTGCTGCATTTTCCAAAAGTGGAAGGTAAACGCGACAATGAACGCCATTGTTGACTGTATTTTGAAGAAATGGAATCACTAATTCTAACAATGATAATTTCTGTAAAATTAAGAAACCTCTCGCAATTTTTCATAGTTTCGACCTCTAAATGTTGGTGATTTACATATAGTGCAACATTTTTAGATGTTGTGGTGCAAATACCAAAATACGTTAAAAATTGTAATGCAGTGCAGACCTGAACTTGATCTGAAAGACATTATTAACAAAATTAATGGTATAGACCCGCTGAATAGACCAATAAACATTATAAATACAAATGAAAACAAAAAAATATTGACATTTTACTCCTTAATAGATGTGTAGGGTTGTGGGGCTTCACCCAGAAGTGGACCTATGTTGACAGCTTTTGTGGGAGGAGGTTTTTTATTCGCTAACATCTTAAAATTTACATTTGCCTCAAAATCGGCTGCAATTTTTGTCTTTAACCTTTAACCCCAGCATGTGGGGGCTATTCCAAAACGCGAACTTATATTGAAAATATTTTGTACATAAGTTTTCTATCCGCTAAAAACTCAATATACCAATTTGCATCAAAATCGATTGAAAAATGAATGTAACACGTAAAAACGGCAGCCACCGTTACATGAGCGCTACAGGAAACCGCGAGTCTATGTGGCCCAATTTGAGCCCCACACTGTCCACTAATAAGTATAAGAAACATTTGTACAAAAATTTAGGAATCTACACCTTTTCCTTTAAAAGTTATTAGTAAAGTTCCCCTAAAGTGCTCATATTTTGCACTGTGTACCGTTTCCTTCCAAATTAGTTGTAATTTGGTACTTAGGGTTTCTAGTGATCACTAAACCTTTCCACCAAAAATTGTGGACATAGGTTCACGTTTGGGTATAGGCCCCTTTTAAGGTACCTCCCGATTTTCAGTATTTTGGAGGTATAAAACTACATTTACCGGTCAAATTAGGTGTAATTTGGTATTTGGGGTTCCCAATGGACACAAACATTCTCCACCAAAAATTGTGGACATAGGTCTACGTTTTGATATTGTTCCCATATAACGGTACCTCCCAATATTCGGTATTGTAAGGACTTTGTCTACATTTTCAGACCAAATAAGCTGAATTTTGGCTTAGGAGGTTCTCGTTGGTTATACATCTTCTCCACCAAAAATTGTGAACATAGGTCTACATTTTAATATAGCCCCCATATAACTGTACCGACAGATTTTGGGTATTTTGAGAATTTAAGCTATTTTGCAATACCATTTATCAGCAAGATTTGCAGCGAAATTGGGGTTATTCGGAATCTAGGAAGTCCAAATTTATTAGTAAAAAAATTTGGACTGGACCTTACAGAACCTTTGTAGTTACGCTGCATTTAACAAAAGTATATTGCACTAAAACATAAAAAAAATTGTGAAAATTAATTGCTATATAACTATGTAACTTCAGGTCCAAAACATTTTTTATACCCTATACCACAATGTGGAAAAGGGTATAATAAGTTTGTTTTCCCAAAAATTCATGTAACGCCGCGAAATATTCGTCGTAGACCCCTCATGTGGTATACCAAACTTCATATCTCGACGAGATAAAGCGATTTAGCGATGTGTGTCCGTCCGTCCGTCCGTCCGTCTGTCCGTCCATTAAAAATTGTAATCAAGCTAGAGGCCGCAATTATGGACCGATTGTCACGAAATTTAGTATGGAGGTCGGGTTTGGACCAGAATAGAACTGATTAGTTTTTGGCGATGATCGTGAAATGTTAAAGGGATGAAATGGACCAAAAACAAAATTTTTGCTCGATTTTGTAGCCGCTCTGTAGGTCGCAATAATAGTCCGATCGGCGCGAAATTTTAAACGTAGTTTTGGTTTGAGATGAAGAAGTAGCGTGCAAGTCAACGGTATGATCGGATAATATTTAGCGGGTTAAATTGATCAAAACTTTTGTGTGAAAATTGGTAAAATTTCTAATGCACATCTTATAACAGCTAGCCCGGAAAGCTAGTGCACAGGGATAGTGGTATAGGGTATCACATGGTCGGCCCCGTCCGACTATAGTCTGTTCTTACTTGTTTTAAATTTCATTTACACCCTCCCCTATCAATAAAAATAAACTTTGTTTAGTTTTATTACAAATTTATTTAACAATTAAAAAAATATGAAATCAGGTTTTTAGCAACAATTTTCTTAAAATCTGGTGCATCAAAATTTCTTGCACTTGATAGTGAATAACTGAGTGAATATTAACAACAACAAAAAAGTAAAAACAAAATTTTAGTCAGCAGAGTGTCTGCAATCGATACAATGGAAAACATTTCCCAATTTCATACTTTGATTTTTTGACTTTCGCGCCGCTAGATCAATGGTTTCGACCAGTGTGAGGCGTTAGCATTCAATATGCTTTAATGTCCAAATTTTTATTTTACCCTAGCAGAAGACGGCTTATGTTTTTATAAGCAATTTCACGGTGCTCTTGAACCAAATTTAAACGGGAAGTTTTTGCGGATTTTGAAACTACAATGTTCATAGATGTGAAAAATTAAAAAACAAGAAAAAATTGCTGGATGGATTTTTAAAATAAATCGCCATTCAAATAGACATTTTTAAGGTTTATTTAGGTTTTCATATGAGGCTAAAGAATGTATTGTGGCTACGAAAATTCTCTACAAGATTGACTTTTACGATATCTTAGTAGTTTTTACCGCTACTGAGATATAGAAGTTTAAATTAACCAAATGGATTGATTGTATCACCTCCTTATATTACAATGCTATTCACAGTGCACCTTATATAATATATATAATTCTTCCACAAACATCCCAGGCGGGACAGGGGAGACTTCTCTCATATCAATGAGTGCACCTCGATGATATGGGACCTACTGTTTATCGCCGAGTCCGAACGGCGTGTCTAAGACACCACTTGTAGAGAAGTTGTACAAGGCTGAAATACTCAGAAAATGTCGCCAACATTATTGAGGGGTATTTTGCCACCGTTGAAAAGTGTTTGATGTTGACTGGCCGGGGAATCGAACCCACGACCTTTAGCGTGCAAGGCACCACGGTGGCACCCAACTAACTTTAAATGAAAACCGTTAACACCAGTAAAGTTTTTGCGGATTATGAAACAGCAATTTTCATAGATGAGAAAAATCCAAAAACAAGAAAAAATCGCTGGATGTATTTTTTAATAAATCGCGATCAAAGTTCACGTTTTTAGGGTTTTTAGGTTTTTAAAATTTTCAAGTCCTATTGAAATGGGACTAAAGAAAATGTTGTAGCAATGACAAATCTGTACAAGTCTGGGTGATTGATATTTTCCTAGGTTTCACCATTTTTGAGATATAGAGGTTCAGATCAAACTTTCAGATTTTTTTAGGTCTTCAGGATTTAGCTTAAAAACTGCAAATCCTTTCGAAGTGGGACTACAAGATTGGTTCCTAGGTTGTACCATTTTTGAGATATATAAGTTTAAGTTGGGAAATTGCAGTCATGACATCTATATATATAAAAGAGCTTAGTGAGTGACTGAGTGACTGAGTGACTGACATATCATCGCCCAGACGAAACCGCTGAAGCTAGAAAGCTGAAATTTTGACTGTGGGTTGCTGTCGGTGTGTAGGGGTGAGATAAGGCTGGGTTTTTGGAAATTCGACCAAGAAGGGTACGAAAAGTACTAAAAGGTACTAAATATGGTACCCTTTGTATTAGGCAAACGGGAAGAGCTAGAATTCTGAAATTTGAATGAGGGTAACTGATGGAGATTTAAAAAGATGTACCAAAGGGTTTTTGGAAACTCGACCTATAAGTGTACGAAAAGTTACTAAATTTGGTACCAATTGTATATTTTGAGCGTATATAACTACAATGTTCATATTTGGTATGGAAATCAAGGTTGGGAAGTGGTGTTGATATAAGGAAATGATTTTGGAAGTTCGTACTTATGTGTACGAGTAGTACTAAATGGTACTAAATTTGGTACAATTTGGATTTGGGTGAACGGATAGAGCTGAAAACCTGAAATTTGGAATTTAGATTACCGTTGAAGCGTACGATTGAGATATGGGTGTACTTTTGGAAATGCATACTTATGTGTACGAAAAGTACTAAATGGTACCAAATTTGGTACAATTTGGATTTAGATATACATGGAAACCTGGAATTTGGAATTAATATTACTGATGGAGTGAAGGATTGAGGTAGTTTTGGAAATTCTTACTTATGGGTACGAAAAATAGTAAACGGTACTAAATTTGGTACAAATTGGATGTGGGTGAACGGATAGAGCTGGAATCCCGAAATTTGGAATTTAATTTCTTTTGGAGTGTAGGATTGAGTTATTCTTGGAAATTCGTACTTATGGGTACGGAAAGTACTTAATGGTACTAAATTTGGTACAATTTAAATTTTGTTGAACGGATAAAGCTGGAATCCTAAAATTTTGATTTAAGATCACTATTGGGGTGTAGGATTGAGCAAGTTTTGGAAATTCGTACTTAGGGGGTACGAAAAGTACTAAATGGTACGCAATTTGGATTTGGGTGAACGGATAGAGCTGGAGTGCTGAAATTTGGAATAAGGATTACAGATGGAGCGTATGATTGAGGAAGATTTGGAAGTTCGTACTTATGGGTTTGAAAAGTACTAAATTTGGTACAATTTGGATTTGAGGGAACGAATAGAGCTGAGATCCCGAAATTTGGAGTTATGATTACTGTTGGACTGTAGAATTGACTTAGTCTTGGAAATTCGTACTTATTCGCACTAAATGGTACTAAATTTGCTACAATTTAAATTTAGGTGGACGGATAGAGCTGTAATCCTGAAATTTGGAATTAAAATTACTTATGGAGTGTAGGATTGAGGTAGCTTCGGAAATTCGTACTTATGGGTACGGAAAGTACTAAATGGTACTAAGTTTGGTACATTTTGGATTTGGGTGAACTGATAGAGCTGGACTTCTGAAATTTATAATTAAGATTACTTATGGAGTGTAGGATTGAGGTAGTTTTGGAAATTCGTACTTATGGATACGGGAAGTACCCAATGGTACTAAATTTGGTACAATTTATATTTGGGTGAACGGATACAGCTGGAATCCTGAAATATCGAGTTACGTTTACTGTTGGAGTGTGGGATTGAGGAAGTTTTGGAAATTTGTACTTATGGGTACGAAAAGTACTAAATGCTACTAAATTTGGTACAATTTAGATTTGGGTGGACGGATAGAGGTGGAATCCTGAAATTCGCAATTACTGTTGGAGATAGTTATTGAAATTCGTACTTTCATACGAAAAGTATTAATGGTATTATGGTATAATGGTATATTAAGTGCTATTAAATTTGACGTTGGGTTGGAAGATGGAATTATATCAATAGTGCGTGAAAAGTACAAAATTGCAATAAATTTGGTATTGTGCTAAGGAATAGAAGTGAAATTCTGATATATTATTGATTTGTCAGGTTCATTGGTAGAGGTGGTCGTACAATAAGTGTACTAGAAATATTAAATAATACTAAATATTGAAGCACTGGTTTTGGGTGAATCGATAAATGAAATTTGTAATGAGGATCACTGTTGAGATTGTATCAGAATATTTATTTAAACCCCCCTTTAAATGTATGAAAGGTTTCTACATGTAATACCATTGACATTGGGTGAACAAGTAGAGCTAAAACTGTAACGTTTGAGCTAGGGTCCTGGATTTTAAAAATTGTACTGAATAATGTACTATTGTTTCTAGGCTAACATGAATTCGTTTTCTAAATAATGTACTGAAGGTTTTTACATCCAGAGAAAAAAGGCTTAAATAACATGTCTCAAGAATTAACTGTTATATAGGGTAACATCCTCTGAATAATGGTATTCTACATTTTTATATCACAAATTCCAAAATTGGGTTGGAAAATGTGGATAAAATTTTCAAAATACCTATACCGTTCTAATAAAACATGGACTGAAATTTAAAATGTAGGCCGCTGTTGAAATGTAGATGTCTTTTTTTGAAATTCGAACAAAACGTGTACGAGCTGTACTTGAAGGAAATTAAGTATCAATTCAAATAGGTATTAGTACATCAAAAATTTCAGTGTTCTCCATATTAAATATTGTTTATTTGTATATTATTCCTTTTCCGCATACGAAGTAGCGGGTATTTTGCTAGTTGTTTTATAAGGAGGCGATACAGTCAATCCATTATCCTAATTTGAACTTCTATATCTCAATAACGGTAAAAACTACGAAGATAACTGAAAGTCAATCTTGTAGAAAATTTTCGTAGCCACAACACCTTCTTTAGTACCATTTCGATAGGACTTGCGGTTTCTAAGCAAAAAAGTGAAAACCTAAAAAACCCTTCAAAATGTCAACGTAAATCGTGATTTATTAAAAAGGCACTCAGGCGATTTTTTTTTGTGTTTCTTATCTATGAACATTGTAGTTTCAGAATCCGCAAAAACTTCCCAGGTGTAAGCACCTTCCATTTAAATTTGGTTCAAGAGCACCGTGATTTATGATCATTTGTAAACAATTGTTTTCTTGTTGTTAGCCTGGCATATTCGAAATTACAGAAAATATAGATTGATTTTGTGAATTATGAACTTGGCTAATGCTAGAATTAATTAGATTATATTTATGCAAATTATAATCGCCGTATGTCTAGTGTATTCATCTCAATAACTAATCTCCTTCTTATTATCGACGATCGGAGCGGAAGAGCTTAGAAAATCTGGCTAGATTTAACTAAGACTTTGTACTATAGCTGAAAATGTTTTCATCTTTTCCCGGAGTTTCGAACGTAAATACACATGCTAACCATTTCACGACTGTGGCTCCCAATGGTGCTTACAATTTATACATACATGTCACCAAAAATGAAATACCCAATTTCTTTGTAGGGATTATATTTAGGGTTTGTGACTGTTATGCCTAATGTATGTATTATGACCATAATTACCAAATGTATAGAATATTGTCAACTGGTTCAAGAGCACCGTGATTTATGATCATTTGTAAACAATTGTTTTCTTGTTGTTAGCCTGGCATATTCGAAATTACAGAAAATATAGATTGATTTTGTGAATTATGAACTTGGCTAATGCTAGAATTAATTAGATTATATTTATGCAAATTATAATCGCCGTATGTCTAGTGTATTCATCCCAATAACTAATCTCCTTCTTATTATCGACGATCGGAGCGGAAGAGCTTAGAAAATCTGGCTAGATTTAACTAAGACTTTGTACTATAGCTGAAAATGTTTTCATCTTTTCCCGGAGTTTCGAACGTAAATACACATGCTAACCATTTCACGACTGTGGCTCCCAATGGTGCTTACAATTTATACATACATGTCACCAAAAATGAAATACCCAATTTCTTTGTGGGGATTATATTTAGGTTTTGTGACTTTTATGCCTAATGTATGTATTGTGATCATAATTACCAAATGTATGGAAAATTGTCAACTGACACGTATGGGTTATAATATTTTGATGGTATCATTAAATAACTCATACGCTAATTCTATATTTTTGCAAATATGTACAGAAGCCAAGCAAAGCAATAAAATGATTTTTAATTTTCATTTTAACTAAACACACAAACGCATGCACATGTTTACACATAACCTGACTGACTTAATGGACTTTTACAATGTGGAATTACTGTGGAATTATTTATGTAATTTCCTGTGCACACGGGCTGACGCACCCACACATATACAAAATGCCCAATGAACCGTTTTTCAATAAACATTACATGGCGGGCTATAAACAACAAACAAGCGTACCAAAAGCATACCGTAGTATTATTAATGTTGGCATTATTTATAACATGTTATTAAATTTAAAAATGTTGCTGTTATTTTTTCATTCAATTCTAAAAGCGTCGCATGTGAGCCGTGAAAATATCGTGCACAAATAAAGTCAAATACAAAATGTAACAGCAACAATAACAACAACAGCGACAAAAATAAAAAAACAAATCGCAATAATAAGCCGCCGTTGTAACGCATGATAAACTTTAAGCCTAAAGCAGCAATCATAATAATAATCGACTTATAAAAAAACACCCAATCCAGGATAAACAAAAACAAATAATGTCGACAAAAAAATTATAACCAACTACATATTCATATGAACATACATTACATACATATACATATAGGTACAGAAGGGAAGCGAAAAAAACCAAAACACATGAGGCCTTTGCACGTAATAAATGTAATCACATTTTAGGCATTCAGGCATAAAACATATGGCAAAAAAAAAAAAAACAAGTTAATGCAAACAAAAACAAACACCAAACATGTGTGAGAAGTCAGGTTGTAGAAATGTCAGTTGAATGAAAAAATGGGAATAAATATTGTGGGAAATAAATACCTTAACGAAAGAAATTAAATGTATGTAGATGCTTATAGATCGGATGCTACATGCCAAATGCAATTTGAGTTATTTAGATTTTGCAA
Source organism: Musca autumnalis (assembly GCF_047663935.1). NCBI lineage: Eukaryota > Metazoa > Arthropoda > Insecta > Diptera > Muscidae > Musca > Musca autumnalis. Next base: position 12,037,872 of record NW_027412088.1, on the reverse strand, counting down.
TCTATACTTATAAAAGAGTTCAGTAATGATGACTCACTGACTGACTGATAATCAACGCCCAGACTAAACGGCTAAAGCTAGAATCTTGAAATTTTGGGTGAGGGTCACTCTTGGTCCGAAGGTGTCAGATAAGGCTGGATTTTTGGAAATTCGAACTAAAACTGTACTAAATATGGTACCCTTTGTATTAGGCAAACGCGAAGAGCTAGAATTCTGAAATTTGGAATGAGGTTCACTGATAGAGAGTTAGAAAGGTGTACCAAATGGTTTTTGGAAATTCGAACTATAAGTGTACGAAAAGTACTAAAAGTTACTAAATTTAGTACTATTTGGTATTACGTGAACGGATAGAGCTAAAATCTTGCAATTTGGAATGAAAATCAAGGTCTAGAAGATGAGTTGATATAAGGAGGTGGTTTTGAAAATGTGTACTCATGTGTACGAATAGTACTAAATGGTACTAAATTTGGTACAATTTGAATTTGGGCGAACCGATAAAGTTGGAATTCTGAAATTTGGAATTACTATTACTGTTGGAGCGTAGGTTTGAGATATGGAGGTAGTTTTCGAAATTTGTTCATATGGGTACGAAAGGTACTAAATAGTACCAAATAAGGTACAATTTGGATTTGGGGGAACGGATGGAGCTGGAATCCTGAAATTTAGAATTAGGATTACAGTCGAGGTGTAGGATAAAAGTATTTTGGAAATTCGTACTTTTGGGTACGAAAAGTACTAAATGGTACCAAATTTGGTACAAATTTGGATTGGGATACTTTTGGAAATTCATTCTTATGGCAACGAAAAGTACTTAATGGTACCAAATTTGGTACAATTTGGATTTGGGTGATCAGACACATTTGGAATCCTGAAATTCAAAATTAAGATTACTTTTGGAGTGTTGGATAGAAGTAGGTTTGGAAATTCGGACCTATGGGAACAAAAAGTACTAAATGGTACTAAATTTGGTACAATTTGGATTACGGTGATCTGATGCAGCTGTAATTCTGAAATTTGGAATTAAGATTACTGTTGGCGTGTAGGATTGAGGTAGTTTTGGAAATTCGTACTTATATATACGAAAAGTACTAAACGGTACTACATTTGGTACAACTTGGATTTGAGCGAACGGTTAGAGCTGGAATCTTGAATTTTGGAGTTAATATTACTGTTGGGGTTAGTTTTCGAAATGCGTAATTAGTTTTGGAAATGCGTACTTATGCTTACAAAATGTACTACATTTTGTACAATTAGGATTTGGGTGAAATTATAGCGCTCGAATCCTAAAATGTGGAATTAGGTACACTTAGGGGTACGAAATGGTTCCATGTATGGTACAATTTTGTATTGGATGAGCGGATAGATCTGGATTCGTGAGATTTGGAATTAAGATTACTGTTATCTTTTGCTTATAACGTCCGATTTGGTACAATTTGTTATTGTGTAAAGGGAATTTCGAAATAATAGGAGGAGGTTCGTATTTATGTATTTACATGTAAAGTACTAAATAGTTCTATAATTGGTTTTGGGGGAACAGATAGAGCTGGAAATGAGGATGGCGGTTGTTGGGTTAGGCCGTATTTGCGCTGAGAACCTCAATTAAAATATCTCAAAAAATGTGGATTGCTCTTGATGTGTAGGCGTGACGAAAATCGAACTAAAGTGGTACGTATTAGTACACAAAAAGTTTCCACCATTCTATATTATATATTGTTTATTTGTTTTGTATATTTAACGCATACGAAGTAGCGGACACTTTGTTAGTAACGATATAACCTAAACTTTTGACAGTAATACAAAAACTTAGCTATCAATTTTATAATGAGTAGAGCATACATCGCTTTAAAAAATGAAATATTTCACAATAAAACAAATAAAAACGGTGTTAAGTTCGGCCGAACTCTTGGACAATATACAATGTTTATTTTCGGTTTATAACAAATACAGACTATAATAAGTCTAATCATTTTTGCAAATTTTTGTGGTCAATATGCCTTTTGCGTTTAATAATCATATAACAGTATTGAATGTGATAAAGTTCATGATAAAAATCCGTCATGGAGGTCTTCAGACAAATAAAAAATGCATGAGGCCATATTAACAGAAAACAAGGACGAATCGGACACAGACAAGTATCCAATGAAGGAATATTTAACTCAATATGTATTGTCGAAAATGGACCAATGTAAGACAGTCTGATTCGCCTTGTAAACATCAAAATACCTCTGGAACGTATAAGAAAAAGTCCCTGCAGTATTTAGAAACGACCTACAACAAAGCACTATTTTCTCTCTCAATAACATTGGAATGACTTATTAATTACAAAATGGATAGATATCGTCTGCTCCGTCGGAAAAGGTCGTAAGTCCACTTTTTTGAAAACGCGTTTTTGTTACAGGATGATAGTACAAGTCAAAACACGTCGTATGATACAAAGAAAATGGTAGTATGTCGCGTTTATCTATATGTTTTGCCCCTGTCAGAAAAGGTCGTAAGTCCACAAAACGTACAAATTTGAGTACGAAAATGTAGTAAGTCCACAGGAAAATGTATACTTTAAAAAAATACTGCAGCTAATGTAGTTCAGATATAATGTTTAGCGTCATCCATGGTCGGGGTACAATATAAAGAACTAGCCTACACCTTTGGATGATAATCGGATGATATTTGGCCTAGCCTGTGGACCAAACTTTTGAACAAAAATGTGATCATTTATACATTACAACGAAAATTTACATTTGAAATCTATTTTCCCTATAAGCGAATTGATTATGAAAGGTGGAATTCTGGCCTATTCATTGATACAAATTGGGATGCTGTATGTGTTCAAATACCTCATATATTGAAAAATTTAAAAAAATCTCAATTTTTACTGTTTTTAATGTCGTATATCTTACTTAACTTTATCAACTGGTAATTTGTGGTTTCTCTAGGGACATAACAAGATTAGTTTGTATTCTGAATTCAATAAAGTAATACCTTCTAACGGACGGGTCTAGTGCCCTATGGTTTTCACAGTGAATCTGAAAGCTCTGATGATAAACTTCCTAAACGCAGGAAGACATATGTACATGCTGAAGATTGTACATGGTTTATAGACAAAAACAAAAGATGCAGGGAGTTGGGTCAGAAATAATTGGAAGACAAAAAAGGACACTATATGGGATTACAATGTAGCTAAGAAACCACGTACATTAACGGAATTAATCATGAAATTTAATTGAAGGAAAATGTCGTAAATAGAAGGTCGTAAGTACAACGTGTCATGTTTTATATTAAATATTAGCCGAACCAGTCCACGTTGCTGGCCCTTGAAACAGTTTATGTTACCTTTTCTTATGTCAATTACATTTTTTGCATAGCAAATTAGTTGGGATATGCAAGTGACTATCAATAAGAAGAGAACGTCGTTAAATTCGGCCAGGCCGAACTTGTTATACGCTCCACCAATTAGCTTCCTTTCGTTTATGAAGTAGACTAAATACCAAATTTCAGCAATTTCGGTAAAACAATGTGGCTAAACTTCAAAATACTGAAATTCGGGAGGCACCGTTCTATGGGGCTATATGAAGGCGTGGACCTATATAGACAAATTTATGGGAGACAGTTTTATACCCCAAACGAAGACTAAAAACCAAATTTCAGCCATTTTGATGGGATAATGAAGCTGAATCCTTGAAAATGCCGAACATCAGGAGGTACCGTTCTATGGGGGCTATATCAAAACGTGGACCGATATACACCCTTTTCAATACCAAACATCCTAGAAGTAATAGAAACTTCTACACCAAATCACGAAGATCTATCTTAAAAATTGGGAGCTGTATCTCAATTTCAATAGACGGACAGACGGTCATGGTTACACCGACTTAGAATTTTGCTCTGATCAAAAATATATATAATTTATAGGGTCTCAGCTGAATATATCGATATGTTACAAACTGAATGACAAATTTAATTATACCCTCCATATTATGGTGGAGTGTATAAAAAGCTTCAGAAATGATGGTGTCGATATGCAATTTTAACATACCGCCAAATAACTGATGACTTGAGGCATACCGACTGTGTCCACCTTTATATAATGTATCTTATATACCTGATGAAACTATAGCTATCTATATGTTGCCTTCTAATCTAAACACTTGCTTTCCAATAAGACAAAAGCTTCGTTATGCATTACATCTGGTATTTTCATTGATTTGTAGCATATTTAAGAAAGTGGGAGTGGTCGGATCTTATTGCTAAAATATTTACACAGGATTGGGGAAACGGAATCGTTCGTAAGCATTTAAAAAATAGGGCACTGGTGTAACCCTCTCCTCCGAAATTCAACAAAATATATAGCTTACTTCAACCAAGAGACATCCCTGTGCATAATCTGAAAATTACATGGAATAAGTACTTAGGGTCGGAGATTCAACAAATTTATTTTCTGACCGATACTTTCATAAATTTTGCAAAAAAGCGTTTTTTTTTAAATAGGACCGAAATTCAAAAAATATAAAGCCTATCTTCATCTCGGTTGTTCCTTGTACATTCTCTGAAATTTTCAAAAAAAAATCGGTTCAGCCGTTTTTGAGTCTATGCGGAACATACAAACATACACACATTGTCTTTTATATATAAGATTTCACCCAAACGTTTTGGTCCATTAAACCCGCTAATAATTATCTCATCACCATGTTAAATTGCATGATTCTTCTTGGTCTTAAATTCAATTCATTCTTAAAATTTCGCGCCGATCGGCTACAAAGTCGGGTTTGGTCCATGTCACACCTTTCGATCATAACCAACATCTAATGGGGCCACTTCTGGTCGGAACCCGACCTCTCCACAAAATTTCGTGACGATAGCACAGTGGATCCACTTGTATGGAGAAAGTGGCCAAAAATATTTCCCGTGTAAATATCAAGCCAATGCGCTGGTTACAGCTTTGTGCTGCTGCGGAGAGTGTTTTAAGAAACCACCAGCGTAACATTCTCCCCCCTTTCCCCTCGGGAGGGGGTATACGGTAAGAATTGTTTTACGCTGTTAATACAACTGACATGAACAAAGGTCCCGATTATCTTATGATGCAAAAATAGGCTTGGGGAAACAAAATAATCTCCAAAACAAAACAATCTCCAACTAATTTAGCGGACTAAAAAAATCAAAATTTTTGTCTGAAAATTCGTAAAATTTTTAATATAGATCTTATAGCGTTCTTCCTGGAAGGCACGTACCGCCAACGTAAGACAAATGTGGAAGAAGATTTCTTCATCTTGCCACTGATACAAATTATGTTAATGTAGGTGGTCAGATAACAGAGTTATACGCCAATATATCCATAGAAACTCTATTCTAGGGCAGATTTAGTCAGCGGCCCACCATTTATAGTCTGGCACTAGATGGCAGCTGATTTTAATACTGAATAATCTCAAACATATGAGCTACTTTGGGAAATTATTCCCGAGGTGGGCACTGGTGGGCATCATGACTAAAACCTTAGGTCAAATTTAAGTATACGATCGAATTGGCATTACAAAATACACTAAGAAAATATGCAGCTAACTAGAATTCCACAACACGCTAAAACATTATTTTTTAATGAAAATTAAGCTATTACCTCCCCCTTCAAAATCCACTATAATATTTTGCTATACGTATTAGTTTCGCGATATTTTGAATACATTTACTTGCCCTTAAAATATAGGTTGTACTCACAACAAAAGATATTAGTCAAATGTTCTGACTTTTGAAGCTATTTTTAAGAAGATCGCGTTCGAATGAAACAAAAATTAATATATGTTGAAAAAGGTCTATGTCATAGCTGTCAGAGTTGCCAGATGTTGTACCATAATTTTGACATTCTTTTTTTTATTTTTGGCCAATGGGTGGATCTACTGTGGATCGGTCCAAAATTGAGGCCTCGAGTTTTTTTACAATTGTTAATGGCTGGACGGACACACATAGCAAGATCGCTTTATCTCGTCCAGATATGAAAAAATAGCAAAGGAAGGGGGTCTACGACGAATACTTGGCGATGTTACACGAATATTGGACAAAACAAACTTATAATACCCTTTCCTTTTTGTAAAGTATAAATATTTTATAAACATAAATATTTTTTATAACATAAATATTTTATTTTAAAAACGTCCGTAAATTGTGGGAAAAGTCGTAAGTCCCTACAAAAATACGAAACTGTACAAGGAAAAGGTCGTAAGTCCAAAAACATCCAATTATCTCCCAAACGCGACGGAATTTTATCAAACAAAGTACAGGTATTGAAGGGGAATAAATAAACGAAGGACACTGCCTTTACCGCCATAATAAAATCTTTAATACAGAAAGCGCTGAAATGTTTTTTCTTCCTCCTGAAAAATTTATTGAGAGGGACTTACTACCTTTTCCGACGGAGCATACGATATTATCCTCTACTATCATAAAAATCACAAAATGTGTGCCAAATCCAGGGTTTCGGAGTCGGAATTGAGTAATTTTGCTGGAGACGGAGTCGGTGTCTGAGTCGAAAAAAACAACTCGTCTCCGACTGCAGGCAATTTTTTCTACATTATAGAAACATAACATTAAATTAGGGACACCAAATATTTTTCAAAAATCATCATTTATTTTAAAAGAAAGTAAATAGTAACTTAGAGGAGATTGATTTAGGATATTTATTATCCTTTGAAGTCTATCCATTTCATCTCTATCAAATGCATGCTCAGAGCTAAAGTCTTCAAAGTAGCAAAAATCGGGAGGTGTTGTAATATGGGGTTAATACGAAAATGTGCAGATATGCTGTCAACTCTTCGTATTTCTGACCCCCTTGTACCTTAAATGACGAATTACTGATTTTTCTGTATGAGAAAGAAGCAAAAATCCTCAAAATTGCAAAAACTTTGAAAAATACCGAAACTCGGGTGTATCTCTTTCTTATATGCGGTCTGCATTAAAACGTGATCTATACCCACAATTCTCTGTACCATGTCCGGGGAAATTTTTTTTGGAACCACTAGATAAGACTAGAAAACAATTTTCAGCCATGTCGGTGTAATAATGAGGCTAAAACATTTAAAATACCGAATATCGGATGGTTCTATGGGAGCTATATCAAAACGTGGACCCATGCCGATAAATTTTTGATTGGAATTTTATACCCCCAAAGAAGACTAAATAGAATATTTCAGCCGTTTCGGTGGGATACTGAACTAAAAACTTTAAAATACCGAAAATCGAGAGGTACGTAGACCGATATAGCCCACTTTCAATATCAAATATCCTAGGAATAATAGAAACTTCTGTACCAAATTAAAATGCTCTATCTTGATTTCCTTTATTTTTTTGCTGCGGTGATGCTGCTTACCAGCAAAGCATTTCAGTATATTTTCATTCTGTAAAAAATAGGCAGAAAATACTCAAAACTTTTTTAATATTGATCCAATTTTTATATGTTTTATGAGTTATTTAATAAAAAATAGAAAAAAAATGCACAGTGGGCTTGGATGCAATTTTCGCGATTTAATGTTTAAAATTAATTTTTAACAATGACTGTGCTCTTAGATTTTTCTGTATTGTTTGTATTAAACTACGATCAAGTAAACAAATTTTAAGACCTATTTGGTAATGGGATTCGAATGGTTATTATTTCTTCTATTTTTTTTTTAATTTGTCAATATAATTTTTCCAGTGTGAAAAATTTGTTAGTTTACCACAAAAAAAAAAATACAAGATACAAACATCTTAAAAAACTTCATGTTGCGATTTCATGTTATTGTACCAGCATTAGTGGGTATTACTAAATGAAATTTTTTGTGTCCGATACAGGTTTAACCATTGCATATTTCAAATTCAAATCCTCTTTTGTATTTATATATTCTTTTTTTCAAAAATATCACTTAAATATTTGGTAGATCATTTGGCTCGGATGCCCAGTCATATAATTCCCGAGCTGTATTTTTTTGATCATCAATTTAGCTTGCAGGTACAATAATTGCTAATCCATTTTCAAAATGGGAAAATAACGCAGTTTTTAAGATATTTAAGACCCTTATTAACCCGAAAGAATTTTTTCCAGGTCATGTTCAAATATGGACAACTGCAGTGTCGCCCAAAGCTAAAGCACCCTCTCAGTAAATACATATTTGTATACCCTCAGCATTTATGCTAACGAGGGTATATGCACTTTCATAGGGGCAAAATGTGCCTCATCGAAATAATGGTTTTATACCCCAAGTATGTTTGGACGAAATCCGTTTCAGACAATTTGGAGTCGATTTAGCAATGTCCGTCCGTCCGTCTGTCTGGCTGGCTGGTGCGCAACATAACTCTCGAACTGATCAACCGATTTTGTCCAAAATTTGGCCTTCGTCATAATTTGTCCAAACTTAGTTTCAGTTCGAAGATGTGCTATAGCCAATGAACGGAAAGAAACAAAACGATTCACGTACCAATCACACAAAGCCACAAACTTTTCAGCTTCTCTGAATCGTTTCATTCTCACAACCAAAACAAAATCACAAACTTTTCAATGTAAAAAGATGGAAACCGTACGATTTCTGAAATGTAACTTCGGCTATGCTTTGCCGAGTTGTTTTATTCACCACCCAAACAAAAAGAATTTTTGGCAAACATTTTCTGTGCGAAATGATCAACGACACACTCATACACACACACATTTGATTGCTTAACAACCCTCCTATCGCTAACATCAACATACTAAACATACTACGGTTGATGTGGTTGATGTTTTCAACCACCAAACGAATCATTCGTTCATTAAATCGTTCATGTGTTTTGAACTTTTTTGTTTTCTATCTGTTGTTGTGGAATTAAGAACTTTTCGCTATTCGTTTTGTTCGTACTCACGAATGTAAACAAAACAAAACTAAACAGCGATTTCGGTCAACGTGGGTTATGTTTCGTTTTGTATTGTTCCTATGGAAAATACGAAACGAAACGATTGAAAATGTTATTTAAAGTATTTTTACGTACTCTGGCTATAGCCACAAATACTGGTAATTCTCCACCTCCCCAACATTTAAAAAATTTCACTAAAGTGGTATGCACGATATCTCTTGAACGGGCAAACACCTTGGTCCAAACTTCTTATATTTTGTCCAAATTTAGTTTAACTGCTAAAATGACACAAATCGGTCCTCTCTTTAGGGTACCTCCCCCACAAAAGTTCCGCATTTGTGTCTAAGTGCAGTTTAGGGTCTGTTTGAAGATCCTTCGGAACTGTATACCAATGCTTTTCGTTGTGGTCCAGTTTACAGCGATATTATGTTTTCCGTGGACAAGTCCATGCTTCCTGGCGTACTATTCCAAAATTATCGAAAAGACATGACTCCCAAAATAAGATCCACTTCCATAAAGGACTATGTCGGTCCATTTCTTCAAGTACCTCCTCCGCAACAGCAGCAGCAGTATGGTGCTACACTCTTCGGTAAGATTGTCTAATTTTGTTCCGATTCCTTTAAATCTAGATTTACGCTAAACACCTGCATGGATACAACTGAATATATCAGTTCGGACATTTTTCAACATTGAGTGAGTATGGATACGTAGAATGTAGTTTCAGTTACAAGTTGATACTGATACTTTTTCAAACAGGTATGATATGAGTTGGTATAGACAGAAAAAAAGGAACATATTTGTTTATATCTGGTTTGTACAAACTGATATAAATGGATATTGGTGTGATACAATAAGTACTTATTGTATGTAGCCCAAACAAAATAGGAATTGAAATAGAAAAATTCCCACAGAGCTGAATTTTGGTCGAAATGTAGGATTTGTCATTACAAATGAGGTCCTAAAAATCTCTGTTGATCCCATGCCATTCATGGTCATAGGTCATATTTTTGGGTTTTTTATATATCTCAAAAACTGTAAGCCTTACCAAAAAGTGACTAAAGCAAAAGACAACGACCGTAAAATTCTCTATAAGATATCGCGTTCCTGAAAGTCACATAATAATGATGTGAACATATAAAGCACCTATAACTTATTTGACCCGAAAGTCAGGATACAAAATCTGGTTAGACATGGTGCTACTGGACCGAGTACTACAAACCAAATCAAAAATGTGAATTTCGAATTTCTTCAGAATCATTCCATGGACCAATAACAAATTCTGCATTATGAAAACCATTAGGAATAACAAAACCGTTTAATTTGTTATGGAGGGTATATTATGTTTGTCATTCTGTTTGTAACTCCTCGAAATAATTATTTAAGATCATATAAAGTGTATATGTTCTTTATCAGCCCGCTTCTACACCGATATAGCCCCATGACTGTACTTTTGTGGAAATGACTTTAATGTCCGAAGTAAGTAGGTGGATAATACTTCGGTTAATGTATTGTAGGTCTATTCAGCTGGGAACAACCCCTACCTTACAAAGTGACGCGTCGTTTTAAGGGCTTTTGAAGGTATTATCCTCTTAAGGTCAATCCAGGACCAGAACAACAACATTTTCGGCGGTGGTGGCCTGAGTATTTCAGCCATGAAAACTTATTTACAAGTTGTGTCGTAAGATACTCCGTTCGGGCTCGGACTTGATATGGAAGAAGTATCCCTTTTCCCTTCCATGAAAACTTATTTACAAGTTGTGTCGTAAGATACTCCGTTCGGACTCGGCGATAAAAGTAGGTCCCATATCATTGTGCCAATATGAATCGCTGTGCGCTCATTGATATGGAAGAAGTATGCTTTCTCCCTTCCGGGATGTTGTAGGAACATATAATATGTAAGTATTTGTTTAAACTAACCATAGGAAAGCAAATATGTTACTCTCTCTATCTCCATCTCTTTTTAATCAGTACCACACCAGTTTAAAAATGTAACAAGCTAAAACTTGCCTGCGGGAAATAAATTGGTTTGAAGGTATTTTAAACCTAGTTTTAAAATAACCACAAAAAACGCTTCAATATAACAAAACTATTTGCAATAAATATTTGGAATATAATAAAACTATTTTTGATAAATATTCGCGTTTTCATTATTAGGTCGGAAACTTTTCTAGTAGCCCTCGTACATTCCACTCACTGAACCCAGAGAAACATTCGAATTGATGCGTTCAGTTATAAAAGTTCATGTCTTTAATATTTATTTATCCCCTAAAAAATAAAAATGTTCAAAAATGTTATTTTTTATGAAATTTTCCTTAGAAGTTATTCACACAAGCCTGTTACAACTATAGTATCTGTTGGTATCTGCAGTATTTGAAAAATATCTGTTGTACAACAGATACTTGAGAACGAAAAAACAAATAAAGTTCTAACTCGTTCATATACAACACAGAACTGTTTCTAACAGTTATGTTATTGTGAGTATACACAACCCAAACAATATCATAACTGTTGCACTCATTCCCACATTCATATCATATTATATCTGTTATGTATATGATATATCTGTTTTGTTGATATAAACAGTTATACCATTGCACGTGTTTAATTTACGCATGCCTCCGTCTTTCTTGCCATTATTTATTTATTTATTTATTATTGTCTTTTTAGGACGAAGGCCATTATTTATGAAAGTTTTTTAATTAATTATTTGAATTAATCGAGCTAACATGGCCTAAGGAATTTGTATTGAAAAATGAATTCTAGCGAAGTACCACACACTCAACCACTATGCTACGATCGTTTCGCTAGTAGTTTAGGCCAGCTCATCAGGCATATTTTGAATGTAAATGGCTAGAAGACAATGGCTGATTTTGATAACTTCTATTTATACAACCATTTTTACAAATTTGTAGACATGAAGTATTTTTTTAAGTCTTTTTTCTATATCAAGTCAACAGCGTTATTTTCACTTATAAGCTTACGACACTCCTGATTCTACCACAGAGTTTTCGGAATAACCCCCATCAACCAGAATACACATTACAAAATTAAAATTGCAAACCTTTCTAAATTAAAGATAATGATCAGTCAAAAATAAACCCACACATTTATTTCGCAATATAAACATCTGGGACATCAAATCATATCATGGAAACTTTTTTCTTGAGTTCTCTTCACTTCCTCTATTCTCCTTAGCCAGCAAAACAGAGCATGTGTTGATTTTCCCATGAATATGAGTAAAGCATAGAACGGAGAAAAGCGTTGTTCTCGTGTATGTGATTTTGTGATTATTGGGATTGTAAAGGCAAACACTCGACCGCCGCCGCCGCCACCGACAACCGACACTAATACTAATGTTTTGCCATGCTACGTTTACAATGTCAGCTACAATAATCCATTTTCAATTGAGTTTAATTGGAAAATATTTTTCATGTTATAAATTAATCGCAGTTGCTTTGTTATTGCTGCTGCTTGATATGCTGCTATTCAATATTACCCCTCCCTCCGGACACACCTGGATCCCTTGCCTTCATCGCGGCGGCAACACCTATTGTCGACAACTCGACAATGTTGTTACGCAGAAGGATATTATCCAACAAAAGCCAACCGATTCAACCGCAGCAATGGCGGCCACAATGAGAAACCGGACAGTTGAGGAAAAAGGGAACACGTGTGTATGTGTGGAAAGAGGGCTGAAAAAGAGAAGCGAAAAGCGAAAGCAAAAAAGCCAAATCGTAGCCAACTGTTGTTCAAAGAGGAATGAATGAATGCTGGTACAAAGCACATAATTCATTCTGACAAACATAATCCATACATACACACATACATACATGTATACAAACACCTACAGGAACCTGTCGGTTCCGGTATACAACTGTGTTTCCCAGTCAGTGTGTCTGGATAACGAATTATTCTATTGTGGCTTTGTGAGAGAAACATTGTATACATGTGTATGTGTGTGTGTGAGTTTTTGATATAAAAGAATAATTGCAGAGGTTATAACAAGAAATTTTTGCGGAAATGTTACTTACTATGTGTGTTAAGTGCTTGTTTATGGGTTTCTATGTGTCGGGGTGTTTATGGATTTGTTCTCTTTTTTCTGTTTTTAACTTAAAATCATGACTTCAAAATTAAAAATAAAAAGCTAAAGAAAAATATACAGTGTTTGTGAAGTTTATTATGAAATATGTAGACAATTATTTATTTTATACTCTGCACCGTACGATATGCTTCGTCATGCTATATGATTCAGTTAGCCTGGAACCACCTGGGACCAAATGAAAATAGACAGCGTTAGCCGACAAACGCTGATTGGCCTTCTTTTAAAATTTCTATGGATTTAGGTGACCTGCAAGAGTTTGAACCATACACTCTACATACATAAAACATATTTCCCGACATGGACACCTCTACGAGATATAAAAACGACCCGTGCCTTCCACTCATACAATTATTTATGGACCTAATTTTTCAATAAAAAAATTACAACCATATCCTGATCGCATTTTGGAAATATTTTTACAAGAGAGAGCCCTTAGATCACGATCATATCAAGCAGGTTAAAATATCATTCATATCAGTCGCAGATGCCATAAACAGCTATTATTTGAATGGGGTCCTCGGAGAACATCAGCCATCTATCGCAGCTGAGGAGCGTCAGCTCCCATGACAAGCCAGAGCATTTTTTAGATCAACTACGCTCAGAAGCCGTCTGAATTCCACTAGGGCAGGGATTGATGACACCGTGCGAAAAATCTGACCAGTATGCGGCGCAGGCCCGCACGACCTACATCACCTTTTGTACCGCCCTACCAAACCTACTCAACACAGTGGTTCAGGAATCGATTATCCTGGCAAAACCCCAATTTTTTGTCGTCACCTGTTATTAAGTTTCATTGGGGATTAGATAAAAAACACATTGAAACTAAGGAAACCAACAAATTAGGTCAAAATATTGAAAGGTGTGGGTGCTGCGTGCTCCTAAATACGAAATTTTTTTCGCAATTTTGAAAAAAAAACACGTCATTTTTGCAAATTTCTGGAGAAAGAAATAGATGTTTCTCGGAGACTGTAACAGATATTGTGTTCATTGTTTTTTTCTTAGGTAGGTAGGATTGTTGTCTTTAAGAATTTCAATTAATTACCGTAGCGTTTACACGAAGTGAGCTATTTATTTTTCTTAAGGTACTAAATTTTAGAGAAATTCCAAACAGTTTGAAACAAAGTTCCATTTTCACAGAATGATGCCCGAAAGTGTCCTCTTTCAGCCCATATATACTTGGTACAAGTCCCGTTCCGCACGTTTAACACTTTTTCAAATTTTTTGAAATTAAATGGGTAAAAATGTGTTTTTTTCACACTGTTTAAATTATAGCTTTTTTACACAAATGGATTTTTTTAATAAATGCTTTTTGTAAGATTTATCTGAAAACACAAGGTGTTCTAATAATTAATTATAATAATTACTTATTAAAGAAATTTAAACTGTTCACAATTCAAATTTCACATAAAATTCACAATTTTTTTTGAAAAATGCTTTCAAAGTTTTTAATTTATTTCCTAGACCGAATTCGAATGTTTTTATGTTTTTTTATGTTATCTATCGAAGAAAAAATTATGAAAACATTTCTAACAGTTCAAAAGTAACAGAGTTTTTACCAGGAAAACCGATTCTGAAGCAATGTGCTCAATTAACTCCAATAAATCTGTCGTTACATCCCATCGAAATAGCCAAATTCCTAGAATTGAAGATAGACCCAGAAAAAAGAACATGAAAACATATAAATAAATTACTGTTACGACCAGGGTTTCGGAGTCTAGGTATTTTTGGCACGACTCCGACTCCAGACCAGTTTTTTTCACGACTCCGGCTCCGACTCTGGGTCGACTCCGTCAGTGAATTCCTGTAACACTAAAATTAATAAAATGTGCACAATTTTTTTAACTTTTTAATATATTTTGGCCTATATAGGCAAATCAGTTGGTTTTTCCTTACATATTCTTTAGAAAGGTCATTCTTGTGAATATAATACTATGCAACATTGAAAATGCAAACACCTTCTAGTATGAATTTTTTGAAAGTACATATTGAGACTACAAAAACTCTAGTAGGGTTTTGTCCTGTCAGATCCAGTTCGGATTTTATGGCCTCATCTAAACCGGGCTAAAACTACACTTTTTTTCAATTAATCAGACCTTTATCTCAGAAACGAATAAGAATTTGGCCTTCTGTCTTTAGCAATATTATAGCCTTAAACTAGTAGAATTTATTTTTTGCACAGACCACATAAGAAAAACTCCATCTTAGGCATCAAAATCGATAAAATATAGAAAATTTTACATAATTGCTGAAATTCTGGTACGTATCAGGTAAACTATTGGAAGTTAAGCCAAGTAACCTTTTGCAAAAATCTTCCAAATAAAGTTCTCTGCAATTTTTCAGAATATTCTGAAACTCTTAAATGCTTACTTCATGTTGTTTCAGCGGTATTTTGCATCATATCTTTTACAAGACTTATTTCAAACACAGATCACACCAACAGTTTATTCTCGCGTTTCGGATTTCATCACATTATTGGCATATTTATTAAATCGTTTAAAAATATACTGAAAACAACATAAAAAAACTTCAGTTCGAATTGTTTGCACAAGATTACCTTAAAAATATTGCACAGTGATATTGGAGTTAGATCTATTTTTGCGTCCATATCTCGGGTAGTATTGGATTCCCCTAGCTAACAAATAAGTTGTAGGGTGGATAACAAGGACTATTAAAATTTCAACACTATCGGAGAAGTGGAAATAGCTGAAGAAGTTGGTCCGTATAGACAATTGTGGAACTTGATCTAAGTTTGAGTGTCACTCCTATCGATACTTATTGTGTCCATCAACCATTTTATCAACAATGTGTTCAACGTACATATGTTTTTTTTAAGGGTCACTATGTCAGGAAGCACCGACGCACAGTGTCACCACAGCGGCCAAGAATGGTCAAAACCAAGTACCTCGGAGTACAAATATATTGCTGGGAGTCGATAGAATACATTCCGATTAGAAGGATTCTGACTTTTGACACTGATACCGATACTGACATTTGACACTGGGTATATGAGGGTTCAAATCCGATAATTGTTGGCAATGTTAATTTTTATCCATATTATCCCAAAATTAACAATATATATGATCTTCAAATATTTGAATATTTTAAGAAACTGATATTTTAAGTTGCTTTAGATCAGCCATGCACGCGTCTTTACGAAAAAGTCAACTACAACTCTCTTTCCCATACAAAAACCCAAAATAGCATTCTCTCCTTGTGCACCATTGCTTTAGATGTAATAAACTTGCCTTCATACTTGGCTTTTTTGAAAGCAAATGGTGATCATATGGTGTTTACAGTTACCCAGGCCTGTAGTTCTTAAACCCTAGACAGACGGCAGTGTTAATTTGCATTAAGATCTGCATTTAATTTTAGCTTGACAGACGACGGTTTCTGCATTTACGAAACAGTTGATCGCCTTTTTTGTTGTTGTTTGTGTTGTAATTTTTTGTTTTCCTGTGTCTCAGAGCTTGACAATGCTCTCTCCCTCATATGAATATGGGCTCTCTTTTACAGTATTACCATATTGATATACCTACATGCGCTTTAAATTCAGTTTGATTTTTTGCATTAAGAATGTGTATAATGCACGAATTAATTTGAATTAAGGCAGTTAATGTAAATTAACGCTGCCGTCTGTCTAGGGTATTAGTTCATCAATTTTGTAAGCTAATTTTAAAATTAGTGGAGTGGGAAAAGTTTATATAAAAGGGTTTATCAACATTATTTGCTGATTAAGTTATGAAAAGTGAGTACCTTAAATTTATAAAGGTGCCAGCTGCAGAGGCTTGCAGACGAAAATGTTATTTATATTTTTCAGTGAACACCTCACCGCTTTGCGGTGTCGACTAAAGTTGGGAAACGAATGGACCGATCATTATACATTTTTGTGGGCTTATTATGTACCTAATGATCTTGTTTTTAAAAGAAGTGATTCTAAAATATCAATTTAAAAAAAATGGTTAACAGTCAAAATCAAAATTTCGATTTTTAACAAAAATGGAGGGTTTTTCCTTTAATCGGTTTTAAACACTTTCTTAAGGAAAACTCTTTTATTTGAAGACAAAATTTTGATGTATTCAATAAGCCCACAAACACATATGAACATTGAACACATAATGTCAGTCATTTCGTGGGGATAATATGGCTTAAACCTTAGAAAATACCGAAAATCGGGCGGTAGTGTTTCATGGGGGCTAAATCGAAACGCGCGACAATACTTACTATTCTCTGTAGGAATATTTTAAAGCCCTGACGAAGACTTAATACCAAATATCAGCTACTTCGGTTGGATAGATAGCTAAAACTTCCAAAATACCGAAAATCTGGCTGTGCCGTTCTATAGGGGCTATATCAAAACGTGGACCTATGCTCACTGGGAACGTTCAATGCAAAAATTCAACCAATTTGTTCGAGAAAACAGAAAAAAACCACCCCGAAGATTTTGATTAAAAGATTAATCGCATTATTTTTGTCGAATGTCGATAAAATATTACAAACGTATTGGGAAAAATTTATGAAACATGAAAATGTTTCTAAAAAGCAACCGATAAACGATTTCAAACAAATAATTCATTAAAATTTGTTTAAGTTTTTTAACCAATATTTGTTGTTATAATTGTTCTCAACGTTTGTCGCATGTTCTCGCCCTCAAGCTCGAGAGAAAATAACTTTTTATGGCATAGAGCAGTCAAGATCACCCATATACGTTAACGTGACTGCAACAACAACATATTTTCTCTTTATTATCATCCGTCGTAGTTTAGCAAAGGTAAGACTCGCTCAGAGAGACTAATGCACAAAATATTTTGAGCATCACGGCCATAGAGAGATTTTCCGCTATAACAATGTGCTGTGTTTGTGTGTGGCGTTGCTATGTTTATTTCAAAGCATGGGTATGACATTTTTGCGGCATGGAGAGAACATGTGTGTGGCGTTTAGTTTCTTTATCTACTTGTTGCCCCGGTGAATGCTTGTATGAATATTAAAACTATTTTTTGTTGTTTTTATGAACCTGACAAAAGAAGAGGGAAAGAAAAAAAAGTTTTATGTTTCGATAATGCAAGAAGCATTTACTTTTTAATCAACAGTTTGGTGGCAGTTTGTTTAAGATGTTCGCTGGGATCAGATCGAAAAGTGTGAAAATAAATCAGTGTTTACGTGTAAATAATGGTGGTAATTTTATAAATGGTAATTTTAGGATTGGAACTAAATTTTGCAATTGAATCCAAAAATCGAAAAAAGGAGAATGGGAATATTTTATTGGACAGAAAATCAATTTTTAATTTGGCAGGAGAATTTGTTTTATTTCACAACTAACGAGAAGCGTTCAACGAGATTCCTGTATTTTATATTTAAAAGTGTTTTATTTGTTTTCTTCTATTTAAATTCAAGAGTGACGCTAAATTATTACTTTTGTTATAAATTGTTCCATTCCGTTTTTTCTTTCATTTGTTATTTCTTGTACGATTTATGTATAATTGTGTATGTACTTATGCATCTGTTGTTGCTTTTGTGTTTTGCATTTCTATACGTTTTAATCAAGTAAACAACCACCCCATTTATAAATGTGTTTGTATGTATCTATGTGTTTGTGGCTTTTGGGTTTGTATTTAACAAAAAAATCAACAAAATAATTGTAAATATGAATATATTTTTATCGATATTTGCTTTGATATTTAACGAACCTTATTGTATATGTAAAAATGTTTTTATTAAATAAAAATTAAAAATCGATAAACCAGTTTGTTAATATATTTTATCGATTGAAAAAATAAAATTCAACAAAATTCTTAATATTTTTATGTTTTGCCTTTTTAGGGCGAAGACCATTATTTGTCGGATTTTTAATTAATTTAATTAATCGAGCTATGTATGTGATTTTAAGTGAATTGTGGTTCAGGACGCTAAGACGTCACCAACAACATCTAATATGCCTGAGGATGTTAACCTAACCAGTTAACGAAACGATCGTCGCATAGCCGTTGATGTGTGTGTAGGACTTCGCTAGATATCAATTTTTCAATGTAATCTCCTTAGGTCATATAGCTCGATTAATTAAATTATTTAAAAATTCTTAGTTAATATGAGAATTGCTTTATCAAAATAATTTCTAGTAAAAAACTACTATTTCATTCATCGACGATTGACATATGAACATTGCTTTTATCGTCAAAAAATCAATTAAAAATTAATCCGATTTTTGATTTTTTTTATCAAATGGTTACAATTTTTTTTCTGTGTATGGGGCTATACCAAAACGTTGCCCTTGACATTGTCAGCCAACAGTAAGTACTTGTACCGAAATTCATCCCCCTACGCCAACTCTTCTATCCGTTATATTAACTCGTGACAAAGTGCGACGAAGCCAGGGGGAAGGCCCGGACCCTTTCCGAAATGGTAGTTTTTTTTAGAAATTGTTTGCATATTTTACTCACAAAACATACAATTTTGTCCGTTGGACCCGTTTAACTTTAAGAGTGAAATCGAGTGGAAAAAATTAATTGTTCTCCATTATGTGTGTAGTAGTAACGGTTCTTGATGTTGTCGTGCAGGCATTTGTTTTTGTTTTGTTTGCTGCTGTGGATTGAAAAAAATGCTCATCGATAACGAGCGAAGCATATGCGCTCTTATCCAAGTGGTATAAAAAATAGGGTAATCTACTTTTTTCTACTCGCATGTGTACTCCCACTCGAATTTGAGCAGAGATCAGCAGTTCAGGTGCGGATCAACCGAATTTTTCAACTTTGCACCTCTTAATATTTTGTCCTGACTTATCAGTCCACTCCCACTCAAGACTTCAAAATTCTCCATAAAAAATGCAGTTTAAGGTTTAAGATGTGCCCAATCGTTTTGCGACGGTACAATTGGTGCATACATTCATGCATACCTCGCTTTGCGTCGTAGATACGCTCCAAAAAAACACGACTCAAAGTGAAACGACGCAAAGCGAATTAAGATTTTCTATGGAAAGCCATGTAAAGTTCGGAGATAGGTTCCAGAGTAAAAAATCACTATTTTTCGTATGCACACAATTTTAGGTGAATGAATTACTTGAACAAATAGGAACTCTAAATGCTACATTACAGCTATTTTGGTCTAATTCGGCCAGAAAATGTAGGTGAAATGTGGCGGTACCGTTATATGAGGGCTATAACAAAACGTTTACCTAGGTTCTTAATTTTCGGTGGAGAAGTTTCTGTATCACTGGGAACACTAAATACCAATTCGGTCTGAAAATGTAGTTAAAAAGGTAAAATACCTGGAATTGGGCGGTAGCGTTACATGAGGACTATACTGAAACGTGTACCGATGCAGCCCATCTTCGAACTTGATCTAAGCACAGACCAAATACATGTTACAAAATGTCAGCCCTCTATCTCAAATCAATCGGAAGATAGCGTGATTACAACAAAGGGAGGGCAGAAAGCCGGTCATGGCTAAATCAGCTTACAGGGTCGCAAATGCGTTTCAAACGGAAAAACAAGCTTAATATACCCTTCATACTATGGTGGAGGGTATAAAAAAATTAGACACTCAAACTTAAAATAACGCAACATCGAAAATCGAAAGACGCATAGTGAAAATAGGTATTAACTAAGCAACTTCGAAAACAACGCAAAGCGAGGTCTTGGTGTAATTTCTTTCGGAATTGTCTTACTATATGCCCACATACATATTTGCTCTATGTTATTTATTTTAACACGAAACTAATGTTTCAGTGGATTACTGTAGTAAATAAAAAAATAGATTCGAAGAAGTAATTCTTTTTTGTTCGTTTCCTGTTCTCTGTTTCCCTGCATTTGATTGCGTTGTTGCAATAATAAATTGTAATAAATGAATGATTGTTTTGGAAGTTGTTTTGGAATGCCTTGCTCTCGTACTTTTTTCCATATGGCCATCCCTGGATTATTGCTCCTATAAAGATAAAGAAAGTAAATGGCAAAGTTGTTGGCGTGGGCGTTAAATTTTGAAAACGGAAATGTACATTTTGAAAAATTATCCATATGAAGCAAGACAAGCGAATGAATGAACGAACGAATGAAGCACATCCACAATCAATCACCACAAATACTTACACGTACATCCGCTTATAAAGAAATACAATAACACAGACATTCACTTATAAATAATTCGTGTGTGTGTTGCTTTGCAGACAGACAAAAATGTATCATTCGTTATCACAACAAGGATTTGGATTTTGTATTTCGAAAGTTTGTTGGCGCTCATTCATACTTTTTTGTTGGAATTTTAGATCTCTTTGAAAGTTCTAATGTTTGTTGTTGGCTCAACAATATCCATCATAATCATTTTCACCGTGTATTGCAATAACAACCATAATTATTACTGACGAACGGACTGTTTGGCTTGGCACGAATGATATGGGAAACATATGAACAATACAAATGACTTGAAGACAATCTGAAATAAAGATGAACAAATGACTTAAGTTGAGATGAGTTGAATTGAGATGAGTATCATAATGGATGTTGCATTACTTTTTAACCGTAAAAAATGTGATGTTTATTTTTGGCCCAAATCATGCTTTCACAAAGTAGATTTCATTTCAAGTTAATCTGCCAAGTGTAATAGTAAATTGCTGTCATGACGTCAATTAAAAATGTCATCTGAAACAAGGTCGTCCAGTATCAGACTTTATGAATGATAAATTGTGAAAAGAGTTACTAAATGGCAACAAAAAAGAATAATAACGAGCACAGCCGCAGTAGAGATGTACGAGTATAAAACAAAAAAAAACATTGTTCCACAACATCCCATACGGGACAAGGGAGACTTCTCTCATATCAATGAGTGCACCCCGATTCATATTAGCTCAATGATATGGGACCTACTGTTTATCGCCGAGTCCGAACGGCGTGTCTAAAGACACCACTTGTAGAGAAGTTTTACAAGGCTGAAATACTCAGGAAATGTCGCCACCATTACTGAGGGGTATTTTGCCACCGTTGAAAAATGTTTGATGTTGCCTGGCCGGGGAATCGAACCACCGACCTTCTGTGTGCAAGGCGGGCGTGCATACCATTGCACCACGGTGGCACCCATGTACGAGTATAGATTAGTTAAAATTCAAATTTTGAGGCCTAGCAAAGGGACATGTTTAGGACCATTTTCGCACAGACAGAATAAAAATCAGATTTGAGAATTTCGACCATTATACATGGAAGTATAGACTTCATCAATAATATGAACTTGAACTTTTGTGCGCGAGGCATCAGAGGAAATTGTCCTAAATATTTGGCTGACACATCAAATACTGCATGCGGCAATAAAATATTATTTTTGGTTTTGTCGACGTCTAGATACATGCGTATAACCGTACAAAACAACTATAAAATCACAGTAAATAACATGTTAAACGAGTAAAAAAGTATCAGTCGGCTTTGTCAACAGAAAGATACCCTCAGTCTGTGTGAATTGAAACACTTATTTTCTAAAAAACCTATGTATTTATAGGGTTTTTAGAATTTTGGGTGTATGAACTTGCCGACAAAAATATGAATTTAGATTAAAGCTCAAAAATTTTACGGGGGAGGTACCTATAGGAATAAACCGTCATTTCTCTCGATAGATGTCGCGCCCACCAGTCATTTCAGTTGGTCACCATATAAATTGGACCTTTACATCATTATATCAGGAAACATGGACTTGCCCACGAAAAACATATTATTGCTGTAAACAGGAACACTAGGAGTACCTTTGGTAAAAATTTCCAAAGGACCTTCAAACAGACCCTCAACCGCACTTAAACAAAAATGTGGTACCTTAAAGAGTGGAGCGATAGGGCCCAATTTTGGCACAATATTTCGAGATCCAAAGTTTGGACCAAAATCGGTAGTACCATTTTAGTCAATACTTTCGAACTTTTGTGGGGAAGGTACCGGAAGAAGTGGACCTATAAGCACCACCTTCGAATTTTGTCTAATATTCGAAGAATTTTTACGATGTGCAAAGTGTAGACTAACGTAGTATTCGGTTCGAGAGTTGTTGTGCCACTAGCCACTACACTTGCTGGCCGTAGGTGTCTTTTACAGCTTTCGGGTCATTTTCTCAAGAAGTAAGGATTTGCCACTCAAAAATCTTGTATAGTCTATATTATAACCACCTCTATGTCTTGTAGTTATATCGCGATGTGTATGTACGGACTAAATCAGTTACTGCCTTCGAGAGTTATCGTGCGCACTATTTTAGCGAAAAGTTTTGAACTGTTGTGGGTAAGGTAACCAAAGCTTTTGATCGATATGGCCCATCTTAGAACTTGATTTAAGTTTGTGCAAAATATTACGACTGCCAAATTTTGGATCGAACTTGTTTATCCTTTGGAGAATTATCGGGTGCTGCATCCACTACACGTAGTGCCTTAACGGTTTTTACAGCTTTCGGAAGTTTTGACTTGCTCCTGAAAAACTTGTACCATCGTAATGGGGACAGCGGAATCCTATGCAAATGCATATATGGTTAGGATGATCGTAGAGAAAATCTGATTAGACAGAAACTATTTTTAACGCAAAATAAAACGAATTAGGAAATTTTTGCATATTGTGCATATTTTGACATATTTGCATAAAATGATCATATGCATAAACCTTTGCAAGGATTTGGAGGCTCAATAAAAAACAAACATTGTTCCACAACATCCCATACGGGACAAGGGAGATTTCTCTCATATCAATGAGTGCACCCTTATTCATATTAGCTCAGTGATATAGGACCTACTGTTTATCGCCGAGTCCGAACGGCGTGTCTTAAGACACCACTTGTGGAGAAGGTTGAGATACTCAGGAAATGTCGCCAACATTACTGAGGGGTATTTTGCCACCGTTGAAAAATGTTTGATGTTGCCTGGCCGGGGAATCGAACCCCTAACCTTCTGCGTGCAAGGCGGGCGTGCATACCATTGCACCACGGAGGCTCAATATCCCACCAAAATGACTGAAATTTTAAATTTAGTCTTCGTTGGGTATATAAAACTTTCCACCTGAAATTTGTCGGTATAGGTCCACGTCTTCTTATAGCCCGCATAGAACAGTGCCTCCCGATTTTCTGTATTTTGAAGGTTGTGGCCTCAACATCACACTGGAATTTTGTATTAAGGCTTCGTCGTGGATATAAAACTTTCCACATGAAATTTTTTAGTAAGGTCCACGTCTTCATATAGCCCCCATAGAACGGTACCTCCCGATTTGAGGTATTTTGAAAATTGTGGCCTCAATATCCTACCGAAATAACTAAAATTTGATATTAGTCTTCATTGGGGATATACAATTTTCTATATAGCCCGCATAGAACAGTACCTTCCGATTTTCTTTATTTTGAAGGTTGTGGCCTCAATATACAACCTAAAAGACTGAAGTTTGGCATTTAGTCTTCGTTGGAGGTATACAAATTTCTACCTAAAATTTCTCTGAATATGTCCACGTCTTTATATAGCCCCCATAGAACGGTACCTCCGGATTTCTGGTGTTTTGAAGGTTGTGGCCCCAATATCCCTCCGAAATGGCCATCTGAAATTCGTCGGTATAGGTCCACGTCTTCATATAGCCTCCATATAAAGTTACCTCCCGGTTTCCGGTATTTTGAACGTTGTGGCTGTGGTTATACATTTCTCTATATTATTGACTTGTCTGAAGAGAATTTTAAACAGAAAAATTGTACACACAAACATTTTTGTACCTATTACACTGTGAACCGAAATTTTGGGGGGTGGAAAATTCCTATTGGAGATGAAAGCCCTTGGTGAGTATATACAGAACCCCGAAGGATAGATTCGCCGTGAGTCGAACTTTCGCGATATGGCGTGATGAATATTTTGCTGGAGACCCTAAAAGCCATTTGGAATCAACGTTATATCTTTGTTCGCTGTTGTTTAAGCTTATATTTAAGATGACATGCCTTCAGTCAAATCAAATGAGGATTTTTTTCGTAGAACATTTCGACCTTCTAACTCGCTTCCTTCAATGTCCTTTTCGACCTTTATTTCAAGAACCGCAATGAAAGTGGTACAAGATGACATTTTTCACCTTTGGAATATTCTACGAAAATGTCGCTCGGAAGATTTTAGCTACGGTTCCCAAAGGCATAAAATCGATAAAATTTTGTTTAAGCGGTCGTTTTTCAATTTTACCCGAATCTTGCTCAGACAGCCCTATATCTATTTATTTCAATATATTATAGTTAGCCTATTGATGACCTAGAATTCTCGGAGTCATTAAAACAGTTGTATCTTGTTTTGCTAAGCACGTTAATTTCATTATTTTTTGGAATAAAGATCCGGATATCCGAGTTATGGAACCGGTTATTCTGATATTAAAACCGAATTTTTTCCGGTTTTTATGAACCGATAAACCATATATGTATATCATATATGTGTACCCGTAAAACCCGTATTTTTGAACCGTTTCTTAACGTTTGTGAGGATACATTTCCGTGCGTGAAAAAAAATTATGATCATGAACTGGGGGGTGGAAAATTCTTTTTGGAGTTGAAAGCCCTTGGTGTGGATATACAGAACCCTGAAGGGCAGATCCGCCGTGAGTCGAACCATTGTGTTATGGCGGGTTGAATTCTGGTATGGTGATCCATAAATACAAGTGTTAAAACTTACGTAACTGAATTTCAAGTGGGTTTAGGGTTCTACAGGGACAATATGTGCTATGTCGGCGTAAGATTATTTTCGTGATATGCCCTAGCCAAATCGGCTGAGGATTTTTTTGTTTTAATATTTTAATCCCGAAATTGTACCTTTTCTTTAAAGTATATTTATACCCTCAGCCTTTAGGCTAAGGAGGGTATATACACTTTGATACGATGAAAATGTGCCTCATCGAAATAATGGTTTTAGACCCCAAGTATGTTTGGACGAAATGTGTTGCAGACAATTTGGAGTCGATCTAGCCATGTCCGTCCGTCTGTCTGTCTGTCTGTCTGTCCTGCTGGCTGGAGCGCACGATAACTCTCGAACGGATGAACCGATTCGGTTCAAATTTTGGCTTTCGTAATATTTTACTCAAACTTAGTTTAAGTTCGAAGATGGGCTATATCGGTCCACTCCTTCCGGTACCTCCCCCACAAAAGTTCGGAAATGTTCGGAAAAGTTGTGCGCACGATAACTCTTGAAGGGAGTAAGCGATTTGGTCCATACATTGCCCATCGTGAAATGTGTACCAGACTTAGATAAAGTTTTAATATGGACTCAATCGGTCTACTTCTTCGGGTACCTCCCACACAAAATTTCGGAAAAGTTCAGTTTAGGGCCATCTCTCGAATCGCTTTGATTTTTGTTTTATCAACTTGTATTCACTGCCCTCCATACGACGGTACAAGTTTCATCAGGGGCAAGTCCATACTTCCTGAGAAAATAGCCTGAAAGTTGCAAAAAACTCCTATGACACCGTGTGAGGTGGTTGGAGCGCAAGATAACTCTAGAACGGATCTGCCGATTCGGTCCAAATTTTGGCCTTAGTAATATTTTGTCCAAACATAGTTTAAGTTTGAAGATAAGCCATATCGGTCCACTCCTTCAGGTACCTCCCCCACAAAAGTTCCAAAATTTTCGGAAAAATTTTTCGTAAGGTAACTCTTGAAGGGAGTGGCCGATACTTTACACATCCTAATATATCTATCAGATATAGATCAGGTTCAAATATGGACTATATTTGTCCACTCCATCCGGTACTTCCCACATAAAATTTCGGATAAGTTCACTTTAAGATCTGATATTGGATCACTTTGATTTTTGTTGAAGCAACTTGCATTCGCTGCCTCAAATACGATGGGAAAAGTTTTTTCAGGGGCAAGTCCATACTTCATGTGCAAACAGCCCGAAGAGTGTAAAAACCCCCTATGGCACCATGTGTTGTGGCTGGAGATCCACTTTCATAACGGTCAATGTCGATCCATTCCTTTAAGTATTTCCTCTGCAAAACGTTTGCTCTTTTATCCTAATCAACATTTTTGTCGGTTCAAACGACCAAAATTTTTACGTAAATACATACGTTTTTTGGGAACAAATTGTTTCAATATACACAGGCTGAGGGTATATCTCTGTCGGCAAAGCCGACTGATACATGTTCACTTGTTTTATACCTTCTTCAACAAAAAGGACATAAACAACAAGGCAGGATAAGAGTAAGACAATAAATTTTCACAGAAATCGTCTTAAATCGATTTGACTTAGCACATACTGTCCCAGTAGCACCCTTGCTTGCAATAATGGGTCACCATCCCAGAATTCAACCCGCCATAACACAAAGGTTCGACTCACGGCGGATCTGCCCTTCAGGGTTCTGTATGTCCACACCAAGGGCTTTCACCTCCAAAAAGAATTTTCCACCCCCCAGGTCATGATCATAATTTTTTTCACGCACGGTAATGTATCCTCACAAACGTTAAGAGACGGTTCAAAAATACGGTTTTTTTCCAGCACCATAACCGCTTAAAACGTCTAATGCATATTAGTCATATCTGATTGTCAATTTTAATAGCTTTCTAATGATATACATATATGGTTTATCGGTTCATAAAAACCGGATAAAAATTAGGTTTTAATATCAGAATAACCGGTTCTATAATTCGGATATCCGGATCTTTATTCCAAAAAATAATGAAATGAAACAACAGCGGACAAAGATATAACGCTGATTCCAGATGGCTTTTAGGGTCTCCAGCAAAATATTCCTCACGCTATATCGCGAAAGTTCGACTCACGGAGAATCTGTCCTTCGGGGTTCTGCTTATACTCACCAAGGGCTTTCATCTCCAATAGGAATTTTCCACCCCCAGACTTTGAGCTCCATTTTGTTGCACAGTGCTATTGAAATATTTGTTGCATAAAAAACTATGTAAAATGCAAAAAATTTACATATGCATCTATTATTTTTTGCATATGAAAAATTTTTGCATTTTGCATATGTCATATTTTGCGATTGCAATTTAAACAGCCAAAAATATACCCAGTCCCAAAACTGCACTTTTTCGAACATTTGTGTGGGGGGTACCCGAAGGAGTGGACCGATATAGTCCATCTTCGAGCATAAACTAAAATTGAACAGAATATTAAGAAAGCCAAATTTTGAACCAAATCGGTTAATCCGTTTGAGAGTTATCGTGCGCTCCAGCCAACCAAACAGACAGACAGGACGGACGGACATAGCTAAATCGACTCCATATTGTCTGACACGGATTTGGAGTTGATGAGGCACATTTTATCCGTATAAAAGGGTATAAAAAATTTATTTGTAACATAAATTTGTATTACGCATTTAGTTTATTTGAGTCAGTTTTACAACAACAACTAATGTATAGACTTTGCAAACAATTGTGCAATTATCGCTTAGTCACTATTTCCAATGTTTAGTTTGACATTGTTTTTGTTGTACTCTCCAACATTTGTTTTGATCGTTCAGTTTCAGCTTAATTATTTTTCTACATGTGACGGTTTTCATTATTATCCGCTGAGGGCATTCTAATCCCAAATCCATTAGTAGTCATGAATCCACAAAGGTATCCACAAGTAAGCTGCTCGAGTGAAGGAGTACTTTGAGAAATGGAGAATGCACATTAACGATAGACACTATGTGTGCTTTGAGTATCAGACCTCAATAATGATTCTGTAGAAATTAAGTTGGCTGCGCTTAAATCGAAAGTCGGAAATGCTTAAACAATCACAGAAGGACTTCAGAATGTGTTCAACCTGTGGGGATAAGTTATGCTGATTGCTGCCGATACGATAAGTGGGACTACTAGCTTAATGACAGACGTTGTAGTTCGAATGCAGCAAAAGTTCATAGAGAAATGTACCCTTCATGTGCTGGAGCGTGTTCTTCGTTATGTTATGGAAGATGAGCTCCATTTGTCGACTAAATCGCCAAACATCGAATATTTTTTTGTGCTGGATTTGATGAACAATTATGATCAATTGACAGCGGTAAGACTTGAATGACATGAAATTTCTATTCCGTCACTACACTGATAGGAGTGAGTTCCCTTTTGTAAAGTTTAAGAAGATCAGAAAAATTTTTAATGGAAATTTTAACGCTCGTGCCATTCTAGTTATACATGTGCATATTCTATTGCCTGAAACTTGGAAAAAGTTGCGTAAAATTGGTTCATTCATTTCTTACTCATGGGCTGAGTCTTATCGGGCAAATCGGAGCTCTAGTTTTGAACTTCGGAGGGAGCAGGATACTTCCCCTAAGCCTTATTTTTTAAGAACGCTATATTTCCAAAAATGATGAATTTATCGGTTTTAAAATTAATTTGCGAGGCAATGGTGGTCATGTCTCCGACCCCACGAACTTATATGGGGCCTAAATACACAATCCGACATAACTTCTGAAGAGTTTATCATGAAATTTGCAAACAATGTTAAAGTTTGTCCTATGGTGAAAATATATTTTGATGAATTTCGGAGGTGGGCGGGTTACCTTCCCTACCTATTTTTGATAATTAATTTGCGATAAAATTTGCAGAAAATATTCCAGGTACACGCAGAGAAAAAATGTTTTCGCTTTTGTTGGAACAACAATATCTATTTTTGTTCCAAGAATTTATTTGTTTTGTTCAAGCATTACAATTGCAAATCCAAAAATACCATCCTATGCTCCAAACATACAACACAAAAACAACTTGCAAAATTCCTCGATATTGTAAAAATCGTTGACAATACCTATGGTACGAACTATTATAATTTAGAATTTTTACAAAAACTAATGTCAGCACAAAAAACCTATTAATGAAATATTATGAGCATTGACAAATAAAAATAAAGCAAATTGAAGAAACATAACTACTCCATTGCGCTCATCCTCCAAGCACCTACCCAAAAATACGGAATACCATAAAACCACAACAAATATGAAAAGAAAACACAAATTACGACCGAAAACACTTCTCAGATTGTGGTGCAACTCAACTATCAAAATACAAAGAAGAATGAGAAAGAAGAAACAAATAAAACCCAGAATCTCATGGTGTACATACACAAACAAAGAACAAAAATAAATTAACAAAAAAAAAAAACAAATATAAGAGGAACTCATACAAACAAAACTCACCAAAATTTTTTTTTTTTTCACCATGGCATCGAATACGGAGAGAAGAGAATAAAATTGTTCAAGAAAAGTAAATAATATTGTCCAGCAGACAAAAACTATTGTTGGATATGACAAAAACAATTGTTGGACTCACAATACTACATGCGGAATCTAACAATATCTTTACAATACATATTTTGCTCTTCGAATATTGTTGGATCAAACATATTTTTTTCTCTGCGTGTATGTCGTGGTAATTTATATTTTTATTAATTTCAGAGGAGGTTGGGTTACATTCCCAGGTCATTTTTTAACGCTATGTGTCCAATTGGAGCCAAAAGTTTCTATCACTAGTATTTTGATAAGTGATGACCATGCCCATACTTCCAAGACTACTGAACCTAATTTCATGGAATTTTCAGAGAATGTTCAGAAATGTTTCGTGATTATTTTAAAATCGCTATATTCTGAAAGTTATACACTCCACCATAGTATGGAGGGTATATTAAGTTTGTTTTTCCGTTTGTAACGCATGGAAATAATCATTTGCGACCATATAAAATATATTCTCGATCAGGATAACATTCTGAGTCGATATAGCCATGTCCGTCTGTCCTTCTGTCCGTATGTTGTAATCACTCTAGTGTCCGTAATAATTGAGCTAGAACGTTATATTTTTTGCATCCAAATGCCTTTTGTCCATAGGCAGGTCAAATTCGAAGATGGGCGGCCAACGTTTTGGTATAGCCCCCATATAACAGTACTTTCCGATTTTCGGTATTTTGAGGGTCTTAGCTACATATTTAGACAAAACGACCTTTTACGAAATTTAAGGTTCCCAGTGGTCAAAAAACATCTCCACAGAAAATTGTCATCATAGGACCATGTTTCGGTTTAGCCCCCCATGTAACGGTACCTCCGGTTTTTATGTTTCGGTATAACCCCCTTATATGTTCATATTAGCTAAATTTGTTTGACCGTACAGCTGTAATTTGAAGTTTGAGGTTCCCAGAGGTTACCAAATATCTGCACCCGAAAATGTCAACATAGGTTGTTATGGCCCCCATATAACGGTACCACCCGATTTTCGGTATTTTGAGGATTTTAGCTGCAGTTTTAGACCGAACTACCTATAAATTAACATTTGAGGTTCCCAGTGGTCGCAAAACTTCTCCATCCAAAATTTTCGATATTTGGGAATTTTAGCTAAATTTGTTTGACCGAACTAGCGGTAATTTGAACATTGAGGTTCCCAGAGGTGGCAACATATATCCAATAAAAATGGTCAACATAGGTTCATGTTTCGGTATAGACCCCATATTACGGAACCTCTCGATTTTCGTTATTTTGGCGATTTTAGCTACCGTTTTTGACGGCATTACCTGCAACTTCCCGATTTTCGGTATTTTGTGGGTTTTAATTACATTTTTTCACCGAACTATCTGTAATTTAACATCCCCAAAGGTCAAAAAACATCTCCACCAAAAATTCTTATCACAGTTCACGTTTTGCTATAGCCCTCATATAACGGTAAATACCGATTTTCGTTGTTGTCGGGATTTTACATAAAATTTTTAACAGAACTAGCTCTAATGTGCCATTTGAACTTTCCGATGGTCAAAAAATTTCTTTTCCAAAAATTGTCAACATATTGATGCATCCATAATCTGACCTTATTTAGTTAGGCATTTGGATTTCCGTGATCACAAAATATCTCCACTTAAAATTGTGGACAGAAAAGAAAACATTTTATGGTGGAGGGTATAAAATTTTCGGCCCGACTGAACTTCACGATTTATTACTTGTTACTTTTATATTATACATTTTTTATTTTATTCCTAACATTTTTTAAATCAAATGTTAATCTTTCTTCAGATAGATGGCCTTGCGCATTATGCATGTAAGTTATGTTGTTGTTGTTGCGCTTCGATTTGAATATTTGTTGAAGTTTTTATTTATAACCACAATTTACTTTGCTGCTATCATTTGGACAATCCAATTATCTACAATCTGTCCGTATCAATAAACATGTCTGTTTTATTGTGCGCGCTTATCTGAAGTATCTTTTTCCCACATACAGCATCAATTCAATTCTTACTAAATTGAAAACTGTCCACATATGTAATTCAATAAAAATGTCCATATCACTATTTCAGCATTTCCAATACACACACATACGATATAATAATATTTTGCCAGCTACCAGCTGGCCACTAGTTATATAATCTATATCTCTCTATCTGCTCTACTGATGATTGGCATATTATTTTTTTATCGGATTTGTCATATTTTTTGCAAAATTTCCATTGGCAAAAATCATTTCAATTAAAATTAAAATCCATAAAATATCAAAAACAAAACATTAGGGATTTTTTTTATGGCTCCCATTTATGAATATCTCTGTTTGCGGATTGAGACACTATCGTTGAATAAAATCTTTTTGACAGGGTGTATGTGAGCGTTTGCGAGAGATTGTGAAACAGGATATGTTTATGGTTGTGTGTGTTTGTAATAAAAACTTGAAATAATAATAATTGAATTTCATTCAATTAACATATGATTATGGTAAAGGCGGCTTCATCAATCTGGCGATTTCTATGAATGACACAAAAGAGTGAAGAATTAAATTTAATATGTGTATGTGAAAGAAGTCGTCCTTGTCCCTTCTGGGATATTTGTGGAACAATTATTATTATGTGCATACATATTTATATACATACATACATATTTATATATTTTTTAGAAAAACCAAAGGCTGAAATATTTAAACGCCAGCAGATGTAAACCTATCTGAGTACACGTCCTCTTAATTCCAATTTATGAAAATATGTTGTTGTTGTTTTGATTTATCCAATGCATTAATGATCATCATAATTTCGTTCCTGGTGTATTTCTCGTATGAATTCATATTGATTTGTTGATAATACACACCAATGATTTATGATGGCGTGCACATTGACGTTGGGATTGATTTCACATTTGAGTATTTTTGTGGTTATTGAAAACAAAATTTGCCAAAATATGATTGAGTTATTTTCGATAAAATCTCAATATGAAATTTTTCAATTTGAAATCACATATATTATGTATTTCAATTCGAAAAGGGTGTTATTCAATAGAAAAATATTCTTTAAAAAATCTACGCTTGTGGCTCTGATGGGCAATAGAAAAATATTCTTTAAAAAATGCACGCTTGTGACTCTGATGGGCAATAGAAAAATATTCATTAAAAATCCACACTTGTGGCTCTGAAAGGAAATAGAAAAATATTCATTAAAAAATCCACGCTTGTGGCTCTGGAGGGAAAAAGAAAAATATTCATTAAAAATTCCACGCTCGGTCTCTGGAGGGAAATAGAAAAATATGCATTACAAAATCCACGCTTGTGGCTCTGGAGGGGAAAGAAATATTCATTAAAAAATCCACGCTTGTGACTCAGATGGGCAATAGAAAAATATTGTTAAAAAAATCCACGCTTGTGGCTTTGATGGGTAATAGAAAAATATTGTTTAAAAATCCACGTTGTTGGCTCTGATGTGCAATTGAAAAATCTTCTTTAAAAAATTCACGCTGGTGGCTCTAATGGGCCATAGAAAAATATTCTTTAAAAATCCACGCTTGTGGGTGTGATGGGCAATAACAAAATATTTTTTAAAAAAGTCCACGCTTGTGGCTGCGACGGGCGATAGAAAAATATTTTTAAAAAATCCACCCTTGTGGGTGTGATGGGCAATAGAAAAATATTCATTAAAAAATCCACACTTGTGGCTCCGATGGGCAATAGCAAAATGTTCATTAAAATATCCACGCTTGTTGTTGTTGTAACAGTGTTTGTTATTATGTTTGTATGTTCGTTCTTCTGTTCAATCTGGCTCTGGGTCTATCTCCAGTTCCAGGAAAGTGGCTGCTTCGATGGGATGTAACGACAGATCCACTGGAGTTAGATGAGTAGGTTTGGCTGGGCAGTTGAAAAGATGTTTTGTGTCGTGCGGGCCCATGCCACATACTGTGCAGATGTCCTGCACGGCGCGGTCGATTTCCGCCCAATAAGAATTTAGGGTGCTCGACAAACTGTCTATTGAAATTACTTGCGCACCTCTTCGGGTCAGTCAACGTAACGTCGCCAACGTGACTGAGGTCCTATCTTCCCACCTTCCAGGGTTCGAGAGTGACTTAACCGTTGCCCACAATTCACCTATACCGGCTCCAATATTGCAACTCTTCAGATGATTTAACCACTTGTTCCGCTTATGCTCGCCGACCAGCATGTTAACTTCCAGTGTCAGCTACCTTACTCTGGGGTCATTGGGGTTAGTTTGACGAAGCTCATCACGCTCATTTGCTAATCCCGTCGCCTCTGCTGGGAAGTTTGGTCTTTCTTCGGGTATTCGACCAGCAGAGATATGGCGAACGGCTGCGGCATTGATGATGTCTCGGAACGTCCTTTCCGCTACCCGAACATCAGAAGGATTGGGCAGTTCTCTAAAGCGGTGATTGGTGAACTCTCTGAAACCCGGCCAATCAGCTTTCTTATGATTGACGAATGTGCGGCGTTCAGAGGAGACAAGTATGGGGAGATGGTCTGATCCAAGGGAAATGACGGATTGCCAGGTAACGTCATTTGTCATACCAGGTGACACGATGGTTATGTCTGGCGAGCTGTGACACTCTCCTCTAATTCTGGTAGGGGCGTCCTCATCGACCGTGCAAAACGTAGAGCTGTCAATCTGCTCAGCCAGCGCTGTACCTCTCTGGTCGTTTTCAAGGGCCGAATGCCACATCTTATGATGCGCATTAAAGCCCCCCAGGACCAGACGATTATGACCTTCCAAAAGCGGACTAATGTTAGGCACGTAATCTGAGATACAGCTATTTCTCGGCGGGATGTATACGTCCAGCAACTCTATCTCGGCAGTTTCACACCTGACTGCTACCCCCATACATTCCATGTACGGGTCGTTAGAGACAGGCTCAAGAGAGATAGGTCTGTATTGGACAGACTGGTGCAATAGGAAAGCTTATCCCCCACCTCCACTTCTGGTGCGATCCTTCCTTAGCAGGTGTAACCATCGCAAGCTACAGTTGTTGTTGAGCTTGGTTTCTTACACCGCAGCCACCTTGATATTCCTCCGACTCATGAAATCTACTATTTCATCGATCTTACCTAGGAGTCCATTGCAATTAAATTGCAAAAAGGATGCATTTTCCGGGATTTGGACAACAACGGCTGGTGTTAAAGGCTGTATGTGCGGTTGTTGTCGAGGGGACTGCGGGGGAGTCTCATAATCAGACGACGAGGGAGTTTCGTAATCCGATGACGACTCACTGGGGACTGTATTATCACAGCATGCAGCAACATAGTCCCTGTCATAGTCCCTCACGTGGACAAGTCGAGAGCAACCCCTTAGATGCACCCACTCCTGACATCTGTTGCATCTCACCGAAGGCTTTATCTGGGTGAAGATGCGGATGTGACAAACCGATCATAAATATATTGGTCCTGAGTTTTCCTCCGTCCCGGCACGGACCAAAAGGATTCGGAGCAGACATTCCGGGATATGCTGCTCTCAACACAAAAAAAACGAAACAAATACTGATGGGTAATAGAGAAATATACATTAAAAAATGCATACAATCCAATCCAAATCAGAGCCACAAGTGTGATAGGCAATGGAAAAATATTCTTTAAAAGTTCTACGGTTGAAAAAAAAAATATTCCTTAAAAATTTACGGTTAAACATTTTTTTTTTTAAAAATCCACTGTTAAAAGAAATGCAGGTAACATCTTCTTGTGCAATTGTAGAACATTTTTAAAATTTTTTAGCATTTGAAAATTCCATCATATTTATTTCGATTTCACAGATTTTGTTTGAATCTATAAATCACTTACCTCATCATCGCCGTTATAAACACGTTATTGAATATTTTTCAGCCCCACTACTCAACTCAGTTTTGGTTGAATTGCGTTGTTATTTGTCTGTTTACGGTTTATCGCCTAAATATAAAATTATAATGAAATATGTCCACTGGAAGTGGAGATTTCCTAAGTTACGGGCAGTTATAATCCATGCCAATGGGTTACAGGATGCACTTTTATTTTTAGAATGACGATCAACGTGTGAATGAACCAATGGAATAATATTTCAAAATTTTCGACTATTATTATATTTATAATTGTATGCGATTCCGCTTAAGTTGAATTTAATTGTTTTAATACCTAAAAAAGTTCATAACTTTGTAATGAATATTTTCGTAGCAATTTTAAGAAGCTCCTTGATTAAAAAATCAGCAACATTGTGAAGTTCTAAACAACAAGACCGGCAAATTGCTTTCCTTTCGCTGCAACATGTTTTTTAATTAGCTTTAATGCTTTTCCATCATTTTTGGACCTTAAGATTTTTCTTGAAGAGAAAACCGTATGTATTGCTATGTATAAAAACATTTAAAAAGCTTGGTTGTTTGTCGTCTAGACAGCATATGGCCGTGAAATGTATCTTTGAAGTGGAGAAAAAATCACATTAATTGTTTTAACAAAGTTACCAAGTTGGAACTTCAGTCTTAATTAAAATGTTTACTTCTTAGTCCTAATTACTAACAATTTTAAAGACAATTTCATTTCTGCACAAAAAAAAAAATAATTTAATATGAAATTCGGTTTAATTTTTTTTGGCAAAAATTTACTGTGTAAAATTCCTATTAACTGTTTATAATTTTATTTAATGATGAATATTTTATAAAATTCTGACAGATGAATGATAAATTAAGTTTATAAATAGATAACCAGAAGCACACCCCAATACCATTTTTATTGAGCGAACGAATAGATTTGGATAGTGTTAAAATGGCGTTTAATAAAATGGATACCACGAGAGCATTGCGTTTGAATGGAATAATTATAATAATATGTAATTTCTGTCATTTATATGTATAACATTACTAATACGTTTTTGAACTAGGGCAGGTAAATATGAACTAGATTTATACAACTCATGAGCAGACAGATTCTATGTTAAGCTCAATAATAGGGGCCTCCTTATTATCGCCGAATCTAAACGCCCCGTTAGGTATAGTATTATACCACTTAAAGAGAGGTTGTACATGGTGGAAATATATACGAGGGATGCGCGATAACTTTCTGGCCTAACAATGAAAACGCCAATATTTACCATTAAAAATAGCTTTATTGCTTTCTTAAGTAATCTCCACGATGATTTATACACTTTTCATGCGCTCAAACCAATTGCTGAATCAGTTTTTCCACTCCGATTGAGACATCTCCAAAACATGGTTTTTGAAAGCTTTAACATCATCTTCTGGCGGCGAAAATCGTTGACCACGTCTTTTTTCTTGACGTGCCGGAATCAAATGAAGTTATTGGGTTTCAAGTGAGGGGTGTACGCCGGATGACCCATCAATTCCACGTTTTGTCCGGTCAAAAAAAGGCGCTGGTTTGAATCGATGTGTCATGGTGCACAATGATTCGTTTTCTCTTGTATATTATTCGAATTTCTCACATATCGACAAGAGCATTGTTTGAGCGATTGTCAAATTGTGCATTTTGCAGCCAGGAGTTCATTAGGGTTATAACTTTTTTATAACCTCATATCCATGTATCATAGCATGATGAGTTTCTACTTAAGATTACATAAAATTTTATTTATAAGGTAATTCGGTGAAAAATCCTCGCGCACAAAAATGATTTTAAAATTTGAATTTATCAGAATTATGGGTAACTGCTTGAAGTCACTGTAAGCAGATATATAATTGAGATAAACTATAGAGCCACTAATTTTCTTTAATTCTGAGAATAATAAAAAAGTCGGGG
The DNA here is from genome assembly GCF_047663935.1 of Musca autumnalis. Lineage (NCBI taxonomy): Eukaryota > Metazoa > Arthropoda > Insecta > Diptera > Muscidae > Musca > Musca autumnalis. The sequence goes on along the minus strand of NW_027412088.1, from coordinate 12,000,053 downwards.
TGGCGTAGGGGATGGAAGATACCAAGGAATGGTTCTGACCGGCTTTAACATGGCAAAGCCCAGGATTTATCTTGGTTCCTCTTTCATCTCAAGTGGACACTGACCTCCCCGTGGTGTCACCTGGGGAACTGCCCTTAACACCCGTTAAAGGTAGTGAGCTAACATGTGCCGCGCGTTCACCCATAAGAACGTTAAAAACTTGGGTTTGGGCGTCGGGTTAGTAACCCTCCCCTAGAAAAAGAGCCTACTATGAAAAAACGAAAGAAAAGAAAAAAAAACCTTTAAAGTTGACGAACCCCGCAAACGTTTTAAGGACCATGATCTGCGAATCTGCACCTGGAATGTTCGCACTCTTTATAGAGACGGTGCAGTTTACATATTGGCAGATGTACTTGAAAAGTACAAGGCCGACATTACTGCCATACAGGAAATACGATGGATTGGGAAAGGCGTCACAACAACACCTAAAGGTGACGCACTGTATTATAGTTGCCATTACACAAAGCATGAGTTTGGTAGCGGATTTGCAGTTGGTCGGAGATTAAAACATCTGGTCTCCAGCTTCACCCCAGTTAACGAAAGACTCGCTGCAATTCGATTAAAAGCAAAATTCTTCAACATCAGCTTTATATGCGCTCATTCTCCCACTAAAGACAAGGACGAACCGACCAAAGATATATTTTACGAACGCTTATAAGAAACTTATGACCGCTGCTCAGCCAATGACATTAAAATTATTCTATGCGATTTTAATGCAAAACTTGGAAAGGAGAATATCTTTGGCCCAAAAGTCGGGAAATTCAATCTCCACATTGAAACATCTGACAATGGTATGAGGCTGATAGACTTTGCAGCTGCAAAAAACATGGTTGTTAGCAGTACCAGATTTAAGCATCTCGATATTCATAAGGGCACCTGGCTGCCTCCAGATCAAAGAACAAGTAATCAAATTGATCACGTTGTGATAGATGTAAGACATTCATGTAGCGTGTTGGATGTACGATCGGTCCGAGGAGCAAACATAGATTCCTTGTTGCAGATACAACGCGGAAGTTGGACATCGGTAAGCTGCAAACACAACAGATAGCCACAGCATATTCCACTCAATTAGCCCAATTGCTTAATGAAAGCACTCCTCGTCCCGATAACATATCAGCACAATGGCAAAATATTGCCCACTCCATGCAAACAGGCGCAAAATCCATAATTGGATACCAGAAACCTCTACCAAGGAATCCATGGTATGGTCAGGAATGTCGTGCTGCTACCGAAGAGGAAAATGTGGCATATAGGAAAATGTGGCATATATATATGTGGCTACTCTACAATCAGTAGCAACGCGTAGTGCACGAGCGAGGTTTCGGGAGAAAATGAGAGAGGAAAAACGTGTTTTCCGCAGGAAAAAGAGAGAAATGAAAAGACGGGAGTGTGAAAAAACCGAGATCTACAGGAGCCAGAATGAAGTCCGAAAGTTCTACCGAAGAGTGAAATATAAAACTGATGGCTTTGGTACAGGCACATCCTCCTGTAATTTGGTAACTGATACAGAAAGTGTGCTCAGGATATGGAAAGAACATTTCTCCAAACTGTTGGTATCCGATAGTAGCGAAGACGGCGAAGATACCACAGATCCAATCCCAGAAGATGATATTGAATGTATACCGCCCAGCCAAGATGAGGTAAAGACAGCAATAAGCCGGCTGAAGAATAATAAGTTAGCAGGAGCGATAGCTGATACGGTGTATTCATCAGCTAGTTAGCACCATCTGACAGGAAGAACTCGACGATTGGAACCTGAGCATCCTGTGCCCAATCCACAAGAAAGGAGATAAGACTGTATGCTCCAACTATAGGGTCATAAGTCTTCTCCCTATTGCCTACAATATAGTGTCAGGGATAATGTGCGAACAACTAAAGCCTATGGTCAATGTAATAATTGGGCCATACCAATGCGGCTTTAGACCTGGCAAATCCACCATTGACCAGATATTTACCCTGCGGCAAATCCTGGAGAAGACCCAAGAGATGCAGATCGACACTTACCATCTTTTTGTTGATTACAAATCACCCTTCGACAGCCCCCTACGTTCAAAGGTAATCCAAGCCATGTCTGAATTTGGTATCCCTGCAAAGCTCATCCAGCTTTGTAGAATAATATTAACTGATACTCGATCGTCAGTTATACCAAAATAGGTTTCAGACAAGGTGATGGCCTCTCGTGTGATCTCTTCAACATTCTGCTGGAAAAGGTTATACGAGATGAGAAGGTGAAAAGAAGTGGATCAATATATACAAACAGCCACATGTTACTTGTTTATTCCGATGACATTGATATCATAGGTCGATCGGTAAAAGAAGTAACTGATACCTTTGAAAAAGTCGAAAGGGAATCTGCTAAGGTGGGTCTGGCGGTAGACGGCAAGAGGACAAAGTTAATGGTGTCGTAGCGCAATGCGTCCATAAAGATCAGGCCAACTGTTGGTTCTTATAATTTTGAGGTACTAAAGGACTTCGTCAAACTCGGCACCGCCGTAAACACAACCAACGACAACAGTTGTGAAATACGAAGAAGAATAGTGTTGGCCAACAGATGCTACTTCGGGCTGAGTAAGCAGTTTAGGAATAAAGCCACATCTCGTCAAACAAAAACAACGCTGATACTACCCGTGCTCATGTATGCTTCAGAAGCCAGAGTACTTGCGCAAGCAGACAAGGCAGTGCTTGGTGAGTTTGAGAGAAAACAAGTAAGAAAAGCGTTAAGTTCGGTCGGGCCGAACTTTTTATACCCTCCACCACAAATTTCCGCCATTTCGGTGGATTAATGTGGCCACAACCTTCAAAATACCGAAATTCGGAAGGTACCGTTCTATGGGGGCTATATGATGGCGTGAACCTATACCTACAAATTTCTGGGGGAAAGTTTTATACGCCTAAAGAAGACTAAATACCAAATTTCAGCCATCTCGGTGTGATAATGAGGCTAAAAGTTCAAAATATCAAAAATCGGGAGATATTGTATTATGGGGGCTATATCAACACGTGTACCTATATAAACATTTTATGGTAGAAATGTTTCTTAGCCTCTGGAAGCACAAAATACAAAGTTACAACCGATTCTTTGGTCAAATGGGTCTAATACATTCAAAATATATTAAAATGACGCGTACTTTATAAGGGGTCTTATGTGGAGACTATACCAAAACGTGGACCTATATAACCCAACTTTGGTAGGAATATTTTTTGGTCTCTGGAGACACAAAGTACCAAATTACAACCAATTCGGTGGTAAAATGGGCCAAATATCTTAAAAATTCCTTAAAACGACGACGCGTCACGCGGCATTTTGTATGGGGGCTATACGAAAGCGTGGACCTACATAGCCCGCTTTCAATACCAAAAGTCCTACGTAAATATAAAATATTTTCCCAAAATTTCATCAACCTACGTCAATCCGTTTGGACGCTAGAGTGATTTCCACAGACGGACAGACGGACGAACATGGCTATATCGATGTAGAATTGCACGCTGATCAAGAATATATATAGTTTGTGGGGTCTACAATGATTATTTCGAGTAGTTACAAACGTAGTGACAAACTTAATATACCCCCATCCTATGGTGGAGGGTATAAAAATTTCGAGAGATTTATGGACCAATCTGCGTTGACGGTGAATATCGACGTCGTATGAACCACGAGCTGTATCTGCTATACAACGACATCAGTATAGATAAACGTATCGAGATACAACGATTGCGTTGGCTAGGCCATATCATAAGAATGAGCGATGATGAACCCGCTAAAAAGGCGTATAAATTCGGGCCTCATTGCGGTGAACGCAGAATTGGCAGGCTAAAGAATAGATGGCGCAAACAAGTGGATGAAGAGATGACAAGGCGCGGCATTCCAGAAACCGAAGCACTAAACAGAGAGAGTTGGAGATCTTTTCTTAGTTCGGTCTATGGAACAAATGTTCTGTAATGGGCCAGCTAAGTAAGCAAGTAAGACCTCGAATTCAAGTTACTGAATCACATTTCCTAGAGGAAACATTTCAAACTCCGTTAGAGAACCACCGTTGTGAAGTGGTAAGCACGTCCGTCTTGCACTCAGAAGATCTGACTGGATCTTTGCCGGTGGCAAATCCCCTCAGTTTTACGCTAGCTACATTCCTAAGTATATATGCCATGAAAAACTCCTCTACAAGTGATGTCGTAAGACAAGCCGTTTGGATTCAGTTTTATCGCCGAGTAGATGCCATAGAAGTCTTCACTGTCTCTTCGGGAATTTTGACACACCACAAATAATCAAGTTTCTAGAAAAACGCGTTTAAAGTTAGCTATTGAATATTTGACTTTCCAACTTAAAAAGATTATTACACAAAAAATAAGATGACAACTTCCCCTTCGGGGATGTTGTGGGTACATATGTATGTAATGGGTTTTTATATTCATATGTATGTATATTTTCTATCATAGGCTTAAGGCTTTTTCTGTCGGTAAACCGAAACATACATTTTTATTTTTTTTTATCGTAATATCGCTCCCATTTAAAATGCTTCCAAGTATTCCATAACATTTTAAATAACACCATATTGTGTTTCTGTTTGAGAATAACCTTAACGTGCTAAGGTTAAGTAGGAATTAAGATTAGAGATAACACAACACTTGAAACACGGAAAAGGAAAACAATGGAAAATCGTTTATTTTTACTCACTATCAAGGACACAATTACGTGGAAGTAGTCCATGAAAGAATGAAACAAATAAATGTTTCAATGATTTTCACTTTAATTCCCCTAACAATTGTTTTTTATAGACACTACCATGTGGAGAGATAACATACGTACAGGTACATATTTACAATGGTAGTTGAATGGAAGCAAAAAAAAAATGGAATTATCTTAAGAAGCGATTACTTCTTGAATACTTCAGCAATGGGGGGAAGGTCTATGATATCGATGTTGCAAAACAAGAAGCATGGAAGCATGTATAGACATAAAAAACCTTTATCATCTTCACATTAGATGTCAATGTTAAGTCTAAGGATTAAAAAAAAATGAAAGAAAAATCAAATTGAAAGTATGTAATTGTATGTAGTTCTATGTACTACAAAATCGGAAGCGGGGTCTGAGTCAAGCAAAAAACATTATAATATTCTAATAAATAACGAATAAAAAAGTGTCAGCCGGCGAATACCGGCTATGTAACCAAATCCTTTTCTACAATAATTATGTATTTAGGAGTTTTCAGATTTTGTGGTCCTTTTTGGTCGTATGAACTTGCCCTTCAGTTGGTCTCCGTATAACTTTTAGTCATTCCAAGAAGAATGGACTTTCCCACTAAAACACAATATTTGTCTAACTAGGACTACAAAGAGTAGCATCGCACATTGGTCGCAAATGCAAATTCTTTGGCCAAAAGTCATTTCTTTGACATTCTTCTTTTCTGTTGTTTTCTTCGCAATATGGAAGTAAACTCTCCAAAACAACAAAAACAAAGATTGTTTATTTTAAATTTGCATTTACCGTTAGACGAGAAGCTGTCACAGTTGAGATTTGTTTACTGTGTTATTAATAGAGTTGAGTGAGCAGTATTTTCTGGGTTATAAAGACGCAATAAGAAAAATGTAAAGGGTAAAACTCAAACATGGAGAAGAAAGATGAAATTAAGTAGGTTTATATCCCAAAAATAACAGAAGAGGAATTGGGTTCAAAAACAAAGTTATCAAAATATTTCTGGAACCCTCTAAAATTATTAACTTTTTTAAATTTTTAAATTGTTCTGGACCGAAATAATTTTGATCGATTTGATAATTTTTGGTCGATGTTAAAAAAAATTAAAATTACTCTGATGTGTGTACTACAAGAAAAAACTCATTTCAAGTTGGGATTCGCTGTGATATATGAAGCATAATTTGTTCATCTTACATCAAATTCCGAAATATTTGATATTCAGCTGGTACAAACGTATGTCTAGGACACACAATTTCGAACCGATTTTCTTGAATTTGGAATTGTAGTTTTGAGTGTCCAGAAAACTTCTCCACCAAGAATTGTCGACATAGGTCCACGTTGGGGTATAACCCCCATATAAGGGTACTCCCAATTAAAGATATTTTGAAAATTTTAGGCATATTTTTAAGCTGATTTGCCTGTAATTTTACATTTTGACTTGTTAGAAGGTATAAACCCTTCTTACGAAAAATTACACTGTGTGTAATTTTTTGAGTAATGGTTTATTATCCATATTCTGACACCGCAGCGTGATAGAAGACCAAAACTAAGAAGATACGTGTCCCTACTTTTTTCCCTATCACTTCAACTTTCGAGGATATGGGCCCCCAAAAACCTGAGGCCTTCATGCCAAAGGGATCATTCTGTCAGGCACATATCTTCTAAACCGCTAAGAAGTTGGGTTTACTCGTAGCTCCCGTCTTAAAGAATAATAATTGTGAACACATAAAATCCATTGATCCTCACCTTCAAGAACAAAATCGTCAAGGTCAAATTTCCCCTTTAATTTTTTCTCAGATTTTAGTCTACAGATATCGAACCGATCAAAATTGAAGCAAACAACCAACTTGAAAAATGTACATTAGATCTTTGTAAACAACTTTCGAGAACATACTAACTCTGTTGAAACGGTTCTTAATGGTCAAAATAGCAAATCAAATGCGATTTGGTTCAAATCGGCAGATCCGTTCGATCAGGCTATTTTCTCAGGAAGTATGGATGTGCCCCTGATGAAACTTATACCGTCGTATGAGGGGCGTCGAAAACAGGTACTTTACTTACTTACTTAGCTGGCCCATTACAGAACATTTGTTCCATAGGCCGAACTAAGAAAAGATCTCTATTCCTCTCTACGAGTATTTGTTGCTACGCACTCTGGAATACCGCGCCTTTTCATCTCATCATCCACTTGTTTGCGCCATCTATTCCTTGGCCTGCCAATTCTGCGTACACCGCCAAGCGGTCGGTATTTATACGCCTTTTTAGCGGGTTAATCATCGCTCATTCTTATGATATGGCCTAGCCAACGTAATCGCTGCATCTCGATACGTTTAACAATTTTGATGTCGTTGTATAGCAGATACAGCTCGTGGTTCATGCGACGTCGATATTTGCCGTCAACGCAGATTGGTCCGTAGATCTTTCAAAGAATTTTTCTCTTAAACACACCAAGCACTGCCATGTTTGCTTGCCCAAGTACCCAGGCTTCGGAGCCATACATCAGCACGGGTAGTATCAGTGTTTTGTAGAGCGATATTTTTGTTTGACCAGATGTGGCTTTGTTTTTAAACTGCTTACTTAAGCCAAAGTACCATCTGTTGGCCAATACAATTCTTCTTTTTATTTCACAACTGATGTCGTTTGTTGTTGTTTACTACCTCAATATTATAGGAACCAACTTCCACAGTCGGTCCGAGCTCAATGGACGCATTGCGCGTCGACACCATCAACTTGGTCTTCTCACCGTTTGCCGCCAGACCCACGTTAGCAGATTCTTCTTCGACCTTTATAAAGGTATCAGTTACTTCTTTTACTGATCGGCCCATGATGTCTATATCATTACCATAAGCAAGTAACATGTGACTATTGGTGTAGATTGTGCCACTTTTTTTGACGTTTGCTTCTCGTATAACCTTTTCCAGCAGGATTTTGAAGAGATCACACGAAAGAATGTCTCCTTGTCTGAAACTTTTTTTTTGGTACCAAACTCTTCGGAGAGGTTCTTTCCTATTTTAACTGAGGACCTCGTGTCAGTTAAAGCCATTTTACAAAGCCTGATGAGCTTTGCGGGTATAACAAATTCAGACATGGCTTGGAATACCTTTGAACGCAGCGGGCTGTCGAAGGCTGTTTTTTAATCGACAAAAATATGGTAGGTGTCGATCTGCATCTCTTGGGTCTTCTCCAGGATTTGCCGCAGGGAAAATATGTATCTGGTCAATGCTGCACTTGCCAGGTCTAAAGCCTGGTATGGTCCAATTATCTCGTTGACCATAGGCTTTAGTCGTTCGCACAATATCCCTGACACGATCTTGTAGGCAATAGGGAGTAGACTTATGCCCCTATAGTTAGAGCATACAGTCTTATCTCTCTTCTTGTGGACGGGGCACAGGATACTCAGGTTCCAATTGTCGGGTACTCGTTCTTCCTGCCAGATGGTGCTAACTAGCTGATGAATCCACCTTATCAGAGTGTCGCCTCCGGTTTTGAACAGCTCGGCTGGTAAGCCATCGGCCCCTGCTGCCTTATTATTCTTCAGCCGATTTATTGCTGTCCTTACATCATCTTGGCTGGACGGTATACATTCAATATCATCTTCTGGGATTGGGACTGTGGTATCTTCGTCGTCTTCGCTGCTATTGGATACCAACAGATTTGAAAAATGTTCTTTCCATATCCTTAGCACACTATCTGTATCAGTTACCAAATTACCTTGCTGGTCTCTACAGGAGGATGTGACTGTACCAAAGCCATCAGTGTGATGCTTGACTCTTTGGTAGAATTTTCGGACTTCATTCTGGCTCCTGTACATCTCGATTTTTTCACACTCCCGCTTTTCCATCTCTCTCTTTTTCCTGCGGAAACAGGTTGCTACAACAAAAATCAAAACGACTCGAGAGGAGGTCCTAAACTGAACTTTTTCGGAATTTTGTGTGGGAGGTACTCGAAGAAGTATACCGATTGAGTCCATATTGAAACCTCATCTAAGTCTGGAAAAAGTTTTACGATGTGCAAGGTATGGAACAAATCGGTTACTTCCTTTAAGAGTTATCGTGGGCACAAATGTTTCGAACATTTCCGAACTTTTGTGGTGGAGGTACCGGAAGGAGTGGACCGATTTAACCCATCTTCGAACTTAAACTAAGTTTAGACAAAATATTACGGAAGCAAAATCGGTTGATCCGTCCGACAGTTATCGTGCGCTCCGGCCAGCCAGCCAGCCAGACAGACGGACATTGCTAAATCAACTCCAAAATGTCTGAAACACATTTCGTCCAAACATACTTGAGGTACCCTAATAAGAAGACCGTTAGGGGATTCAAAGTTTGGACCAAATCGGAATGCCCCTTTAAGAGATATAGCGAGTACATTTTTTAAACATTTGTGGGGGAGGTACCCGAAGTAGTACACCGATATGGCTCACCTTCGAACTTAAACTACGTTTGTACAAAATATTACGTAGGCCAAACTTTCGAACGGATTAGTGCCGTAGGGGTTTTTACAGCTTTCGGGTCATTTTCTCAGGAACTATGGGCTTGCTGCTGAAAAAACTTGCACCGTCGTAATGGCGGCAGCGACTACAACAAAAATCAAAGGGATTAGAGAGCTCCTCTGTATTTTTCGGAAATTTTGTGTGGGAGGTACCCGAAGGAGTTATATAGTCCGTATTCGAACCTATTCTATGTCTCGTAGAAATATTACGATCTGTACAGCATAGACCGACCCGGTTACTGCCTTCGAGAGTTATCGTGCACACCATTTTAGTGAATAGTTTGGAACTTTTGTAAGGGTGGTACCAGAAAGAGTGCCAGATATGGCTCATCTTAAGTTTGGACAAAATATTACGAAGGCCAAACTTTGGACCGAATAGGTTGATCCGTTCGAGAGTTATCGTACGTTCCAGCCCCTCCACATGGCGCCCTAGGGGTTTTTACAGCTTTCGGGTCATTCTCTGAGTAAGTATGGACTTGTCCCTGAAAAACTAGTACCATCCCAATAGGGCAGCGAATATAACTCGTTGCAAAAAAGTCAAAACGATTCGCGAAGAGGTCTTTAACTGCACTTTTCCGAAATTTTGTGTGGGAAGTACCCAAAAGATTGGACCGATATAGTCCATATTCGAAACTGATCTATCTATTACGGTTACTGCCTTCGAGAGTTGTTGTTCACACCATTTTATAGAAAAATTTTGAACTTCTGTGGGGCAGGTGCCCGAAGGAGTGGACCGATATGGCACATCTTCGAACATAAACTAAGTTTAGGCAAAATATTACGAAGTGCAAAATTTGTTTCGAATCGGTCTATCCGTTCGAGAGTTATCGTGCGCACCAGCCAGCCATCAAGACAGACAGACATACATACGTACGGACATGGCTAAATAGACTCCAAGTTGTCTGAAACGAATTTCGTCCAAACCATTATTTCGATGGGCGTATCATAGTGAATACACCCTCTTTAGCATAAATGCTTAGGGTATAAAAATTATAATAGCACGTTCTTCTCCAAATAGAAGAAGCAATTTAGATTTTTTAAATTTGTCGGTTTTTATGGTAAGTTAGATGTTTTTTGAAAGTCACGTAAGAAACGAGCACAATTAAACATCGTAGACAATAATTACTTTTCATTAACAATTTTTTGTAGGACCCTAATGTAGCCACAATAGTTAAGATGAAATGATTTTAAATTCGAAAAAATCTTTATTCTATTTATTCCCTTATTAATATTTAATATTGTATATATATTTATTTTAATCCATTTGTTCCTTAAATCGTTTTATCGAAAGTGTCCTTTTGCAATATTTTAATTTCAATTGACTTTTGACTCAATTAACACACTCGCACACACACACATGCACTTAATAAAATTTTCCAATTATTAACCATCTTCAATTGCACTTGATTCCGTACAATTTCTTTTAATTGATGTTAATTTATTTTATAGAATGTCCTTTTAAATCGTCTGCCTTTCCTGTTATCAATTAAAAGAGTCAGGACAATTTGTTCGCCGGAAATACGGGAAAGAAAAATATAAACAGCAGCTACACATTTGCACATTCTATGGGAAAAAAACTTACACTTGAGACTTTTCCATAGCACTGCGGGTTGGTTAGTTGGTGGATTGGCTGGTGGGCTAGTTGGGTGGCTGGCTGTCATGCATTTCATAGCGTGTGTACCATTTTTTAGTCTGGCAATGCAAAGAAGTCGTAATTAATAAAACTTTAAACGTAAAACTTTTGTTTACGATAAAAATGCAAAACATTCAACACAAATAATGGTAACAGAACTTAACAATAAAAGAGCAACAACAATAACAACAACAACATTTCATATGCAACATTGTTCCGCTGGAAAAGGCCAGGAGAATTTCCAGTTTCCAGAAACAAGGAAAAGTTATGAGATGTTGATGGTAGTTTTTGTTGTTGCAAAGTATGTTGTAGTAAAACAAACAAATTGCCGCACAACCTAAAGAACTAAATTTTTACGCATTACAATGCCATTATAACGAACACACACACACACACCAACACACTTTTACACTACTGCAAAAATAGTAATCACTGGCATTATTAAGCCAGTGAGACAAAAATCAAAACGTATGAGTGCATTTAAATGAAACTTTTGTATTCAAACATTTGCTACTAACACAAATACACCTCCACACACACACAATTCATGAACACAAACATGCTAAAACATTAAACATTTAACTTTCAGAGGAAACGGAAATAAAAACAGGACATAAAGTAGCTTAATTATGCAGGTAGTAGTAGTAGTAAACGAGGATTTTAGTTTGCATTCGAATGTTGTAACAGAACGAGTTGCAGTTTGTTTGGTTGGTAGGAGGAGGGATTGGGAATGTGTGAGTATTACTTTTGTGATTTTTTCTCAACGAACTAGAGAGATTTCTTGTTCACTAAAAGTATTTTATTGTGATCGTAATAAGTCCTATCAAAAGCGCATTCATGTCATTTCTCGATGTTTAGCAATTTGGATAAAGGCGAGCTTACTGCTGTAGGTATTCGGCTACAAGGGTTGTGTATTAGGGTTATGACTTTTTGACCATTTTTCTTAAAAATGATTCCCTGTAGCAAGAATGAATTGACTTTTGTTTATTAATGACTAAAATAGCATTTTTCTCTTTAAGTAGTAAAAAAGGTCGGGTGACGTAGGGGAGGGAAGATACCAAGGAACGGTCCTGACCGATTTTAACATGGCAAAGCCCAGGATTTATCTTGGTCCCTCTTTCATCTCAAGTGGACACTGACATCCCCGTGGTGTCACCTGGGGAACTGCCTTTAACACCCGTTAAAGCTAACATGTGCCGCGCGTTCACTCATAAGAACGTTAAAAACTTGTGTTTGGGCGTCGGGTTAGTAAAACATCTGGTATCCAGCTTCACCCCAGTGAATGAAAGACTTGCTGAAATTCGAATAAAAGCTAAATTCTTCAACATCAGCTTTATTTGCGCTCATGCTCCCACTGAATAAAAGGACGAACAGACCAAAGATATATTTTACGAGCGCTTAGAAGAAACATATGACCGTTGCCCCACCCATGACATTAAAATCATTCTAGGCGATTTTAATGCCATAATTGGAAAGGCCCAAAAGTCGGGAAATTCAGTCTCCACAGTGAAGCATCTGACAATGGTATGAGGCTGATAGACTTTGCAGCTGCAAAAACATGGTAGTTAGCAGTACCAGATTTAATCATTTCGATATTCATAAGGGCACCTGGCTGTCTCCAGATCAAAGAACAAGTAATCAAATTGATCATGTTGTGATAGATGGAAGACATTCATCGAGCGTGTTGGATGTACGATCGTTCCGAGGCGCCAACATTGATTCGGACCACTACCTAGTTGCAGCAAAGGTACGTACCCGTCTAAACGTTGCAAATACAGCACGAACAGACACAACGCGGAAGTTGGACATCGATAGGCTGCAAACAACAGATAGCCACAGCATATTCCACTCAACTAGCCCAATTGCTTAATGCGAGCACTCCTTGTCCCGATAACATAACACAATGACAAAATATTGCCCACTTCATGCAAACAGCCGCAAAATCCATACTTGGATTCAAGAGACCTCCACAAAACCGAAGAGAAAAATGCGGCATATAGAGCTACTTTACAATCAGTAGCAACGCGTAGCGCACGAGAGAGAAATCGGGAGGAAAGGAGAGAAGAGAAAAGTCTTTTCCGCAAGAAAAAGAGAGAAATGGAAAAGCGGGAGTGTGAAAAAATCGAGATGTACAGGAGCAGGAATGAAGTCCGAATATTCTACCAAGGAGTGAAACATCAAACAGATGGCTTTGGTACAGGTACATCCTCCTGTAGAGACCAGCAAGGTAATCTGGTAACCGATACAGATAGCGTGATCAGGATATGGAAGGAACATTTCTCCAATCTGCTGGTATCCAGTAGTAGCGAAGACGATGATACCACAGATCCAATCCCAGAAGGTGGTATAGAATGTATACCGCCTGGCCAAGATGAGGTAAAAACAGCAATCAACCGGCTGAAGAATAATAAAGCAGCAGGAGCCGATGGCTTACCAGCCGAGCTGTTTAAAACAGGAGGCGACGCGCTGATAAGGTGTATGCATCAGCTAGTTAGCACCATCTGGCAGGAAGAACGCGTACCCGACGATTGGAACCTGAGCATTCTGTGTCCCGTCCACAAGAAAGAAGATAAGACTGTATGTTCCAACTATAGGGGCATAAGTCTTCTCCCTATTGCCTATAAGATAGTGTCAAGGATATTGTTCGAACGACTAAAGACAATGGTCAACGAAATAATTGGACCATACCAATGTGGCTTTATACCTGGCAAGTCCACCATTGATCAGATATTTACCATGCGGCAAATCCTGGAGAAGACCCAAGAGATGCAGATCGACACATTTCACCTTTTTGTCGATTATAAAGCAGCATTCGACAGTCCCCTCCGATCAAAGGTATTCCATGCAATGTCTGAATTTGGTATCCCCGCAAAGCTCATCCGGCTTTGTAAGATGACATTAAATCAATTGGAAAGAACCTCTCCGAACAGTTCAGTACCAAAAGAGGTTTCAGACAAGGAGACAGCCTTTCGTGTCCTATTCAACATTTTGCTGGAAAAGGTAATATGAGATGCAAATGTCAAAAGAAATGGCACAATTTACACCAATAGCCACATGTTACTTGCTTATGCTGATGACATAGACATCATCGGACGATCAGTAAAGGAAGTAACTGATACCTTTAGGAAGGTCGAAGCAGAATCTGCGAAAGTGGGTCTGGTGGTAAACGGCGAAAAGACCAAATTGATGGTGTCGACGCGCAAAGCGTCCATAAAGCTCGGACCAACTGTGGAAGCTGGTACCTATAATTTTGGGAAATAAGAAGAAGAATTGTATTGGCCAACAGATGCTTCTATGGTCTAAGTAAGCAATTTAAAAACAAAGCCACATCTCGTCAAACAAAAATAACACTATACAAAACGCTGATACTACCCGTGCTAATGTATGGCTCCGAAGCATGGGTACTTGCCAAGCAGATAAGGCAGTGCTTGGTGTGTTTGAGAGGAAAATTCTTCGAGAGATCTACGGGCCGATTTGCTTTGACGGTGAATATCGACGTCGTATGAACCACGAGCTATATCAGCTATAGAAAGACATGAATATAGTTAAACGTATCGAGATGCAACGATTGCGTTGGCTAGGCCATATCATGAGAATGAGCGATGATGAACCCGCTAAAAAGGCGTATGAATACATGCCACATGGCGGTTCACGCAGAATCGGCAGGCCTAAGCTTCGATGGAGCATACAAGTGGATGAAGAAATGAAAAGGCACGGTATTCCAAAAAGTCAAGCGTAAAACAGAGAGGAATGGAGATCTTTTCTTAGTTCGGTCTATGGAACAAATGTTCTGTAATGGGCCAACTAAGTAAGTAATTATAAGTACTCTAGTAAAGGATTAGCCAGAATATTTTTTCGTAATTGAAAAGTAAATGCTTCTGCATCTCCACGTAATCTACAGCAGTCAAGTGTCATACTACTTTGAAGTAAGATATCTAATCCTACCTTGGTCTGTAATAAGCCCCACAGTGATTTTCATCCATAACGTATCTAGTGAAAGGAATGAAATGGTTCTCAGTTTGGAGATCGCATCTGAGGTGTACCTTCTCAAGATAGATCTCACGAAGTTTGTCTACGTAGTAGATTATTGGTGGCCTAACAGTTTAATCAATTTGAAAATCGATCGTCTTAGAGTCATAATCTCATTTTACAAAGCCAAATGAGCTTTGCGGGGATACTGTCGAAGGCTGCTTCTTAAGCGACAAAAGGGTGTTGGGTGACGATCTCCATCTCTTGGATCTTCTCCAGGATTTGCCGCATGGTAAACATCTGGTCTATGGTGGAATTGCCAGGTTTAAAGCCGCATTGGTACGGCCCAATTTTTCCGTTCACCATAGACTTTATTTAGTCGTTCGCACAATATCCCTCACGATATACACGGTGTTCTTGCAGCAACTTTAAATTGAAGGTGCTTACACCTGGGGAGTTTTAGCGCATTCTGAAACTGCAATGTTCATAGATGAGAAAAATCAAAAAACAAAAAAAAAATCGCCGGATCGCTTTTTAAATTATTCGTGATTCAAGTTGACATTTTTAGCGGTTATTTAGGTTTTCACGATTTTGCTTGGAAACCGCAAGTCCTACCGAAATATGATTAAAGAGAATGTTGTCGCTATGAAAATTCTCTATATGATTGAACTTTATGATAATTTCGTAGAGTTTACCGTTATTGAGATATAGATGTTCAAATTGGGACAATGCATTGACTGTATCGCCTCCTTATAAGTGTAAGTACCTTCCATTTAAAGTTGCCTCAAGAGCACCGTGGGTTTCCTTAGTGGAAATCTCTGGTATCCAAGTATGTATTTTACGGCTGTTTGCATGGAGATGGCAATACTTTGCCATTGTGCTGATATGTTATCGGGACGAGAAGTTCTTTAATTAAGCAATTGGGCCAGTTGAGTGGAATATGCTGTGGTTATCTGTTATGATTGCAGCTTGCAGATGTCCAACATTCGAATTGTGTATGTTCGTACTTTTTTTGCTAGATTTGTTCGGGTACGTACGTTTGCTGCTAGAAGGTGGTGGCCCGAGTCTATGTTTGCGATTGTATACGCTCGACGAATTTCTTCCATCTATCACTACGTGATCAATTTGATTTCACGTTTTTTGATCTGGAGACAGCAAGGTTTCTTTATGAATATCAAGATACTTAAATCTGGTACTGCTAACTACCATGTTTTTTCGCTGCGAAGTTTATCAGCCTCATTCCATTGTCAGACGTTTCACTGGGAATACAGAATGTCCCGACTGTTGGACCAAAGATATTAACCATTAAAATCATTAAAATCTAAAATCGCATAGAATAATTTTAATGCCATGGGCAAGGTAGCGGTCTGCTCGTCCTCGTTTTCGGTTAGAACATGAGAACAATTAAAACTAACATTGAAGAACTTTGCTTTTATCCGCATTGTAGCAAGTCTTTCATTCACAGGGGTAAGGTGAATACCAGGTGTTTTAATCTCCGACGAACTCCGATAAAATTCGAAACCATTGTGGTCCATTGTTTTCTTGAATTTTGAACGGTTTAGTATCTATGGAGCAGGGACCGAGAAAAGAAGATAAAAATCGCATTTGATTTGCTATTTTGAAAATTAAGAACCGTTTCTACAAAGTTCGTATGTTGTAGAAAGTTGTTTCCTAAGATCTATGGTACATTTTTTTGTTTGCTTCAATTTTGATCGGTTTGATATCTGTAGACTAAAATCCGAGAAAAATTTAAAAGGGATTTGACTTTGACAATTTTGATCTTGAATGTGAGTTTGAATGGATTTTATGTGTTCACAATTATTATTATTATTTAAGATGAGAGCTACAACTTTTCTTCTACGAGTAAACCCAAATTTTTAGAGGTTTAGAAGATATCTGTTTGACAACATGATCCCTTTTGATATCAAGGCCTCAGGTCTTTGGGGGCCATAACCGCGAAAGTTGAAGTGAGAGGGATAAACGCCGGGACACATATCTTCTTATTTTTGGTCTTCTATCACGCTGCGGTGGCAGAATATGGTTAATAAACCATGACTCAAAAAATTACACACAGTGTGATATACAGCGTCACCTTTATGTGTTGTTGTAACACCTTCCCAATCCATTTCCCAATCCTTGTACTTTCCAGTGCATAAACTGCACTGGAGAGCGAACACTCCACATGCAGATTCGCAGCTGATGATCCTTAAAACGTTTGCGGGGTAGTCAACTTTAGGGGTTTTTTTCTTCGTTTTTTCATGGTATGATGTTTTTTCCAGGGGTGGGTCCAAACCCAAGTTTTTGTCGTTCTTATGGGCGAACACGCGGGACATTTTAGCTCACTGCCTTTAACGGGTGTTAAAGGCAACTTCCCAGGTGGCACCACGGGGAGTCCAGTGTCCACTCGAGACGAGAAAGGGACCAAGATAAGGCCTGGGCTTTCCATGTTAAAGCCGGTCAGGAACGTTGCTTGATATCTTTCATCCCCCATTGATGATCCAATCTCGTCATCAAAATTATGAAAAAACAAAAAAGTGACAGCTCTTCTTTATTTGATGAAGAAGACACATAAGTTTCCCTGGAATAAGATCAATACGTTATTATAGCTGTTTTCCAATTATACACTTTTTTAACCAACAATAGCAATGAAATCAATACTTACAATCATATCAGCTTAACACTCCCTGACGTAAGAGACTCGAATTAATGTTAAAGAAATTTCTTAAGAAATTCAACATTAACACTCAGCAGCAAAACACATTGCCAGTCATACATAATGAATGAAAGCCGTAGTTCTTTGTAAAATCTTGGCGTTAAACATGTTAAAAGATTTGACGTAGCGTATGTATGTGACACGTACATATGTATGCGTGAAAGTACTTGTGGGAATTTCATTGAGAACAAGGTTATGCTTAAAACATTATCTTTGCCATTTTATTATCCACCTTATAGCTTTGCTCAAGGCACTTACATTTTGAAGGTAACATAAGTGGTTGAAAAAGTTTGTTTTTTTTTTTCTTAAGAGCTTTTAAAATGAAACGTGCATATGTTTGCTTTATATGACTCTATTTAAAATGCACACACACAGTCCAAAGAAAGGCAAAACGTTTTTAAAATCTCTCTTAGCTCTTAGCAGCCTAGATGTGTGCATCAGTTCACCATTTTTATAGCTAATTATGAAAATTATGTAGGTGTTATCCTGAAGTGTGGTGTAGCTTTTAGCTTCTTCAACGCCTTGACAATACCTTGTCAATTATTTATGCAATATGTCAGGTATTCATAAAACTTTGCTAACTTTATTAAAACGTTTTTGCAACAAAGTTGTTTGGCATAAAATAGTTGACAGTTGTCGGTTGCCGTTGCCAGCTACCAGTGGTGGTAGTGTTCAGCTTGTAAAAAATACCTGGTGTTTTTGCCATCGATTTATGTCATATTTAGAAAAGTATCTTCTTTCGTTATACTTTTAAATGCATGAAAGGGCAAAGAAAATGAAGAAACTTTCAGTACTACCTCGCATGGTTGTGGCGAATACAGGGCGTTAATAATTTTGGAGTATATTTAATATATATTTCATATTTATGCCATCAATATATTTGCATAAAGATATATTAATTGCCCTTTATCACACATTTTATTAAAATAATTTCCAATCACCAATGATCCGTTTTACACGTGTTTAACTGTTGTTGTATTGTTGTGCTTCTGTTGCCTTTTGTATTTAAAAATTTCAAAACTCCTAGACTCCAATTTGTTTGGTGGTAGGAGTCTAATCGAAAAAGTTTCAATCCAATTTTTTTGTCTTTTCTTCCCTTCGTTATTTCTGGAAGTGGAGTGAAAGAAGTTGGCAATACGTTTTTAATATTTGTTAACTTTATATTTTTTCTCTATTGTTGTTGTTTTTCTTGTTCTTTTTGAGTTTAAAGCAACCACATGTTGTTAACTGTAAAAGAATTTCATTTTAGTCACGAAGAAAATCTTTCCAAGTAATGAATGTTGTTTGCTTTTGAATGTATTTTGTTTAAAAACTTAGTTTCGTGGTGTTGTTATTAAAGTTTTGCATTTGAAAGTGTATTCAGAAATATAATCTTTTAGACAAATGTATGTACGAGTACGTATGTGTATTAAGGATAAGTGGATTTAGATTTTTACCCAATTGGAAACCGAGGAGATACTTCAGCCATGTCGGCCTAAGAAGTTCATGTGAGAATACCAAGTACAAATATTAATTAGGACTTCTTGAGTTATGATATATAATGATGATGATCCATCGCTTTTTATGTTAATCATTGTTCTCTTGCCTAAGGCATCTATTAAAATAACAACTTTTAATTCTCAACGTATTCTTCATGTTGCTTACAACTTCCGATAACTTGCCTGCAAAAATTAATGGAGGTGTTCCCATGCTATGTCATGCTTCTTCTGGATCTTTTCCATGAGAACAAAAGAAGTCGTGAGAGATCCAATCATTTTCATCATAATTGGAATAACTCCACATTATAAAAAATAAGGGCTAAGTGGTTTAGAATCGATTTTTCCATACAAAATTATTAACCCATAAAAAATTATATACTTAAGAAAATTACATTTATTTAAAATGACTGTAATTATTGTGGAAAATACACATTTTATATCCTCAGCATTTATGCTATCGAGGGTATAAACACTTTCATACGAGTAAAATATGTCTCATCGTTTTAGACACCAAGTATGTTTGGACGAAATCCGTTTCAGACAATTTGGAGTTGATTTAGCCATGTCTGTCCTTCAGTCTGTGGGCCGACATAGCTGAAGTACATGTGTCTATGTCAGTGATAAACTTTTCAAAAGTAGTAGTTAGTAGCACCATGTAAATTCGTCGTCTTTGGAAAGCCCTACATTATATTAGGGAGAAGTTATTTCATTCCGTGTGGCTAGTCTAATGCAATAATAAGCTCGCCTTCATTATTTAGAACTGAAATATAAGGTCACCATTTATACCATGTCAATGAGAATTATTTATCGTTAGTCAATAATATTGTTATATGTTATTTACACTGTACAACAAAATTCAACTTTTTTGAAATAACAAGAAACCCTGATTATGAAAGAAGACCGTTTTGAAAGTCTACGTCAGGAAGTACCTTAGATGCGTCGGGGAAGTTCGCCCTATTTGTACATTGGTGAAAATATTCGAGTTAGCATTCCTCTGAATCTTTGCGTTTTAGGCCTAAAGTGTCTTTGGCAATATTACTGCCAGGAATGTGAGGAATTTTTTAGTTAAAAAATTTAACCCTCAATCGAGTCATCAAAGGGGTATTTTTCGTTCCTTTTTCCAAAAACCGTTTAAATCCCCTTTAAAATGTGATCAAGCCGGATTCGAATATTCTACAAAATTTTACTATAAGTCCTAGAATAGATCAGAATTCTAAATTTAACCTGAACTCCAACAATCTGTAAATATCAAAAACTCGTTTTAGTGGTAATGTTGTACTCTCTGTACTATTTTTGAAAAAAGCGACCAAAAATACCCCTTTAACGACTCACTTGAAGGTTTTGTAACTAACAAATTCCTCGCATTCTTGGCAGTAATATTGCCAAAGACACTATATGCCTAAAACGCAAGGATTCGGAGGAATCCTAACTCGAATATTTCCAAAAATGTACAAATAGGGCGAACTTCCCCGACGAATTTAGTGTACTTCCCGACATACACTGTCAAAACGCCGATACAGATGTCTTCTATTTGTCGGTCCTCTTTTATAATCCTTTAATTAGTTTTTGTGTTGTACAGTGTTATTTTCACAACATGCAATAGCACTGCCACGTTTAGTTAGTTGATTGTTGTTTCTAGAGGACTATGGTCAGGTAAGTAATGATGACCTGTCGAAAACTTTCAACATTGGGATTTTCCTTAAATATTTAAAATTTAATTACTGTGATATGAAACAAGGAAAAAAGTATTAGTCGGGATTGCCCTCAGCCTGTGCGAATTTAAACTTTCCTCTATTGAAAATATGGAATCGAATACCGCAACAAAATCATTTTGTTAAATTGGACTCATAATCTTGCCGACAAATATATATTTGGATAAAAGCTTAAAAGTGTTGCAGAGGAGGTACCTGAAGGAATCAATCGGCATAGTCCATTTAGGAAGAGAATCTTATTTTGGGGGTCCTCCAGTCATTTCATTTGGTCACCCACCGTATAACTTTGAGGTTTTAGACCACTATGTCAGCCACTATGTTGCACACGAAAAACATAATATCGTTTTTGAAAGGGGGTCTTATCGGTGTGATATTCCAAAAAAAAATTCCAACAAATCCTATATACATATATAGGTGTGGACTTCTAATATTCGAAGTAATATTACGATATGCAAAGTGTGGACCAACCCAGAGGAGTGGATATGGCCCATTTTAGAACTTGATTTAAGTTTAAGCAAAATATTACCGCTGCCAAATTTTTTTTTATCCGTCCGAGAGTTAACGTGCTCTACATCCACTGCACATTGTACCATAGCCATTTCCCAGGAAGTATGGTCTTGTACCGTCGCAATGGAGGCAGGGAATACAAGTGATTGCAAAAAAAAGGAAAAAATCAAAGTTATTCGAGACAGGTCTTGAACTGTACTTTTCGAAATCTTGTGTGTTAGGTGCCCGAAGGAGTGGAACGATATAGTCCATATTCGAACCAGATCTATGTCTGGTCTGAAATATTACGATGTGCAAAGTATGAACCAAATCCGTTACTTCGTTCCAGCGTTATCGTACGCAACATTTTAGCGAACTGGTTGGAACTTTTGTGAGAGGAGGTACCCGAAGTAGTGTATCATGACTGTTACAACCCAGCAAAATTAAATGGAAGTGATTCCATGTGAAATCATGATTTCACTGGTTCTTTTGCATGAGTGCGAAAGGAGTCGCGAAAGATCCGATCCTTTTCATCGAATTATCATGAGTGCAATTGAAGTCGTGAAAGATCCGATCTTTTTCATCAAATTTTCATGAGTGAAAATGAAGTGGTGAAAGATCCGATATTTGTCATAATATTGTCATGAGTTTGAAAAAATTTATAAGTACCCGCACAATAAATTATCAAATACTCATGTACCCGAATAATTGTGTACATGCAGAATAAATTGTTAAAATGAAAATAAAAGTCAGATGAAAGTGATCGATAGTGGCAAAATTTATATACTTTAATTAAAAATACAATGTAAATTGATATAAAACAAAAGAAAAATATATTTTGTGTTTGGAAACCTGTTTCGTTTTGTGGATATTAAAAAGAAGTATGAAAAAGACCCGGTCTATAAACCAAGGGTGGAGCTCTTGGAGCCTACCAACACCGATTTAGTAAAACATATCGAGGTTCAATTATTGGGTGGCTGGGAAATGTTAACAGGATGGATAAAGATGCTACCGGCATATGAATACGAGCCATTTGACGTTATGCGACCCGAGGGAAGAACAAAACTCCAATGGAAAGGTCAAATTGAATATGATATCACAAAACATGCATCCAAAATTAGAGAAGCAAAGTAGAAGATCGGTAAAATAAGTAAATAAGAGACCATAACATGGTAACAATTACAGGATAAGTTTTTTTTGAAATAACATAAGAGAATTCAAATTTAGACTAGATTTCCCAAATGATGAGCTTGGTTCAGGGATTGACACATAATTTATCGAATATTGGAAAATTGGAACCCCAAGTTGAAAGAAATATCTTGCAGCCATCGGAAGAGATAAATATGATATTGCGAATTAATATAATATATAATTTTGAAACTTACATACAAAAAAAAGAAAAATTACATCTGGCGATACAAATAATCTGTG
Source organism: Musca autumnalis (assembly GCF_047663935.1). NCBI lineage: Eukaryota > Metazoa > Arthropoda > Insecta > Diptera > Muscidae > Musca > Musca autumnalis. The sequence continues at coordinate 11,977,411 of NW_027412088.1, read as the reverse complement.
CATTGCATTCTTATTAGTTCAACAAATTACATAATTGTATTGCAAATTTTATTTCTGATTGGCGAAAATCCGGATCCAAAGCATTGGTGCAAGAAGCCATGACAATGAACTGGTGCAAGAAGCCATGGCAATGAACTGGTGCAAGAAGCCATGGCAATGAACTGGTGCAAGAAGCCAGACAATGAATTGGTGAAAGTGTGTGTCACTCCCTTGTAAATGTCATTGGTGATTCACCTAAATTTTCACCTATGACATGTCACTTGCACCCATGATTCAACTCATGATTTGTCATCGAACATTTTGCTGGGTAGCTACCCGCTCTTTGCCAGTTCTATAATTGTAGCCAACTATTTATATCCAGCTACCCGCTCTTTGCCAGCTTCCCCCTCTTTGTCAGCTCATCTGCTCTTTCCCAGTTCACCCGCTCATTGCCAGCTCATCCACTCGTTGTCTGCTCTCTCGTCCGCTGCCAGCTCTTGACCAAATCCTGCAGCCCGCGTGTGATCAGCCCGCCGTCCGCGACTCGCTTCCGACCAACGCTCGTAGCCAGCCAGCGAGAGTCCAGGCCAACGCTCAGAGTAAGCTACTAGCTCGTATCCAGAGAGAGACCGGCCTATAGCTAGACGCTCGCAGACAGCCGCTCGCAGCCCGCTCCGAATCAGAGCTTCGACATAGCTACACGCTCACCAGTCAACGCTCCTAGCCCGCAATCCAATTCAACGCTTGGGGCCAGCTACTAGCTCACCAGTCAACGCTCGTAGCCCACTGCTCGCCCGTAACCAATTCACCGCCCAGCATACTAAATACTTGCGGCCAGCTAATCGCTCACCAATCGACTCCCGTTGCCTGCTACTCGCTCACCGCCAGCTGATCCAGCTCATCGCTCAGCAACGCTCAACGAATGTAGCCAGCTACTCGCTCTCATTGATCGCATCCAGCTTATCGCTCAGCAGCGCTCAAGGCTCGTGGCCAGCTACTCGCTGGTAACCAACTCATTGCTCGCACGCAGCTCATGGATCAGCAACGCTCAACGCCCGTAGCCAACTATTCGCCCATCGCCATCACCCTGCTCGCATCCAGCTCATCGCTCAGCAATGCTCGTAGGCAGCTACTCGCTCGTCATTCAGCGCTCGTAACCAGGGACTCTCTCATTGGGAAACGCTCGTAGTCAGCAACCCGCTTATTAGACCAGAACTAGACTAGTCAACGGCACCCGTGTGAATTCCCCGAACGCACCCTTATACCGAACCAGAGGAACCGAGGCACAGTGGTCGAACTCACTGATCTAGCGGGGCGAAATTAATAACTTGGAAAAGAATGGATATATCTTTCTGAAGTTTTGCACAAACTCAGTCTGTGTTCGTGGGTAATAATGGACAATATATGAACAACATCGGCTAATATTTTGGTATAGCCCCCATATAACGGTACCTCCTGATATTCGATATTTTGAGGATTTAAGCCACCCTTTCCTCCCAAATTAGTTGTAATTTGGTACTTAAGGTTTCTAGTCATCACTAAACCTTTCCACCAAAAATTGTGAACTTTGGTCCACGTTTGGGTATAAGCCCCTTTTAAGGTACCTCCCGATTTTCAGTATTTTGGGGGTTTAAAGCTACATTTTCCAGCCAAATTAGGTGTCATTTGGTATTTGGGTTCCCAGTGGACACATTCTCATTCTCACCAACATTCTCCACCAAAAATTGTGGACATAGGTCTAAGTTTTAATATTGTCCCCAGGTACCTCCCAATATACGGTATTGTTAGGATTTTGTATACATTTTCAGACCAACTAAGCTGAATTTTGCCATAGGAGGTTCTCGTTGGTTATACATCTTTTCCAACAAAAATTGTGAACATAGGTCTACATTTTGATATAGCCCCATATAACTGTACCGACAGATTTTGGGTATTTTGAGGATTTAAGCTATTTTCCAAGACAATTTATCAGCAAGGTTTGCAGCTATTTGCAGTTAAATTGTGGTTATTCGGAATATAGGAAGTCCAAATTAATTAGCAAAAAATAATTGGACTGGACCTTAGAGAACCTTTGTAGTTACGCTCCCTTCAGCAAAAGTATATTGCACTAAAAACATAAAAAATATAATTTTTGAAAATGTATTGCTATATAACTATGTAACGTCAGGCCCCAAACATTTTTTTTAAATTTACCTTTCACCCTCGCCTATCAATAAAAAATAAACTTAGTTTAGTTTTATTACGAATTTATTTAACAATTAAACAAATATGAAATCAGGTTTTTAGCAAAAATTTTGTTAAAATCTGATGCATCAATATTTCTTGCACTTGACAGTGAATAACTGAGTGAATATTTAAAACAACAAAAAAGTAAAAACAAAATTTTAGTCAGCAGAGTGTCTATAATCGGTACAATGGAAAACATTTTGCAATTTTATACTTTGATTTTTTGACTTTCGCTCCGCTAGATCAATGGTTTCGACCAGTGTGCGACGGTCCTATTTTCCACCAGATTTGTCCAATTATGTATATATACCTTTATAATCATATCTGCATGTAACTATCTGAATTACATCTAAATATCGAACCATATCTGAAATTCCATTCGCGTACTATTCATTACAATAACACCCAAGAGTTAAATAAAGAATTGAACTTATAAAACTCGTGTTATCACTTAAGGTTTGTGGGACGTTGAGTTGACCCTGGAGATGATTGTACACTCGTCAGTCTAAAGGCTGAGGGTATGAGAAGTGTGCCGTGGTCAAACTAAAAATTCGAAATTCTAGTGACAGATTTTGCCTCAGGTTTATAACAAAAAACGTATATAACGTTACCAACAAAATTTGTTATTATGAACTTGAATCGTTCTAATGGGATCGTTTTAATAGGCAGCTAAAATGGCTCATTTCTAAATAATCGCTATTTCCAGTATGGGAGATGATTTGTGATATCCTAAAATATACTCCAAAAGGCTATTGTTGGTCTCAAAGACAAACATTTATGACTTCTGATTAAGTTATGCTTTTAGGTATATATTATTCTCAAAAGCACTCACACAACATTACATTATTTTTTTCTTTCAATTCTATACCACAAGGTCGCAATAAAAAATACAAAAAAACAGAATTCCCTTGAAAACTTTTCCTCAGCCTGTGTATTAAATGATTTGGAAATAATTATTGAATTGAAAAATCAGTTGCCAATATCATTGGAAAAAAGGCAAAGACTAACAAGGAAACCAATACCAAGAAGAGGTGTGAATTTGTTTGGTTTGTAACGAGACATGTGTGTTTGCGTGTGTATCAGCTTTTTTAAGCTTGTAAAAACATGGCGCCTTGAAACTTTTTTAACATGGTTTTTATAATAATTTTTGTTTTTTATGTGGTAACAAATAAGCCAAAGCTAAAAAAAAACTTTGCCAATGCTGTAACAATAGAAAGTTCGCAAAAGTATTATTTTATTAAAACAGAAATGTGGGACGAGTGTTTGCGTATTATTTTTTGATTTGAAGCTTTGCTGAAAAAAAAAGTTCGATTTCATATCAAATAAATTGTACGTTCGTTTTTCAATAAATTTGCATACTTTTCTTAATAAAAATTGCCACCACATCCGATGTATTTGGCCCTTTGTTGGAAAACATAAAAACAAACAAAAACGCACATACAGTGGCACATCTATACATTCTAGTATAACTTTAATCGGATTTGACAAGGGCAAAGTATTCGTAGAACCTTGCTATATACAGACACACAAACCATATATTCATATTTATTTTTGTTTTTAATTGAGGAGAGGGTTATTACAGGAAGATGTAATATTTCCTGTTTTCCTTAAGACCTGTGACAAATTGTAATGACAGTGGAAATATTGCATAAATGTAATTTACTATGTACATATATTAATATATAAAAACACTTTAGAAGTTGGCGATTTTTGTCAATTTACAATTCAATGGCCAATTTAAGGTGGCCATTGAATTGTAAATTGACATCAATTGCAAATAAATGTAAATAAGTGTTGTGATTTTTCAGGAACTGGGAAGTGAACTTAATAATATACCAACTTGTATAATAACAATACAAGTTTGCGAAATTGAGTACGGAAATACATATTTTAAGTGTAGAGAAATGCTAGGAAATTAATATTGTTTTAATTACACTATGCAACACTGAAAATGCAAACAACTTCTAGTATTAATTTTTTGAAAGTACATATTTAGACTACAAAAACCCTAGTTGGGTTTTGTCCTGTCAGATCCAGTTCGAATTTTATGGCCTCATCTAAACCGGGCTAAATCTACACTTTTCTGCATTTATCAGGCCTTTATCTCAGAAACGAATAGGAATTTGGCCTTGCTGTCTTTAGCAATATTGTAGCCATAAACTAGTAGAACTTCTCTTTTGAAGAAACCACATAAGAAAAACTCCAAACTAGGGCATCAAAATCTATAAAATACAGAAAATTTTACATAATTGCTGAAATTCTGGTCTGTATCGGCTAAACTATTGGGAGTTGAACCAAGTAACCTTTTGCAAAAATCTTCCAAATAAAGTTCTCAACAATTCTTTAGAACATTCTGAAACTCTAAAATGCTTACTTCATGTTGTTTCAGCGGTATTTTGCATCATATCTTTTACAACAAGTATTTTAAACACAGTTCACACCAACAGTTTATTCTCGCATTTCGGATTTCACTACATTATTGACATTTTTATTAAATCGTCGTTGAGAAATGTACTGAAAACAACGGGACAGAGGCATTTTACAACAATGACATGTTCTGAAGAGTTGTGTATTACATTCCAGGGAATATTTTTCCAAAAGAAAATATTCAGAAAAAATTAACGGTTTTGGAGATACGGTGCGAAATGTATAAAAATTGTTGTATTTTTGCATATATTTTGAAATTTGAGGCAATAAATGTAGTTTTTCGAGTTCATTATTTTTTCAAATATTGTTTTCTTGTCCTTATCTACAAATTTGCTTCAGAGGTCAGAAGAAGATTCGCATTGGTTTCAGAGATATAGCCCCGAATTTCTTTAAAAACTCAATATTTAACCATGTTTAGATGGGGCCATAAAGTCCGAGCTGGATCTCACACAACAAAACCCAACTAGGGTTTCTTGGCGTTTGGGTCTGTACTTTCAAAAAATCTTCAGTTCGAATTGTTTGCACAAGATCACCTTAAAAATGTTGCACAGTGTTATTATATTTTCTATGGACCTTAACATCTTATTATGGCCTTTAAAGCATGCCATTATTAAAATGCTGATATCATTCGTACGGCTTGTGGTACCAGCACAAGAAAAACTACAGTTCGGAAAATGCACCTCATCAACATACATATTTTTCGTTTTAGATTACGATTGTAAAATCTTTATTTGCTTTATTACACTTATTCACAACCGTAAGTAATAAGTTATAAGCATACAAGTTTACTTTACTTCTTTACTAATCATATTCATACCTGACTGGCTGTCTTCCTAACCCACGATATTTATACTCCATCTCTTCTCGTTGCCGAACTTTCTAGAACATCTGGCAACATCTCGAAACCAACTGTGCAACAAACACAGAGATGCCCAACTAAGTGTACAACACAATACCCCGCGAACAATTTTGCCGAATGCTCTCTCTGATTTCCGATTTATTTCCGAGATTTTCCGAATATTTATGCCCTCAGCATTTATGCTAACGAGGATATATACACTTTCATACGGACAAAATGTGCCTCATCGAAATAATGGTTTTAAACCCCAAGTATGTTTGGACGAAATGTCCGTCCGTCTATCTGGCTGGTTGGAGCGCACGATAACTCTCGAACGGATCAACCGATTCGGTCCAAAATTTGGCTTTCGCAATATTTTGTCCAAACCTAGTTCAAGTTCGAAGATGGGTTATATCGGTCCACCATACTTTGCACGTCGTGAAATTTCTACCAATATGGACTCAATCGGTCCACTCCTTCGGGTACCTCCCACACAAAACTTCGGATAAGTTCAGTTTAAGACCTGCTCTCGAATCGCTTTGATTTTTGTTGTAGCGGCTTGTATTTACTGCCCCCATACGACGGTACAAGTTTCATCAGAGGCAAGTCCATACTTCCTGAGAAAATAGCCTGAAAGGTGCAAAAAAAACCCTATGACACCGTGTGTAGTGGTTGGAGCGTAAGATAACTCTCGGTCCAAATGGTGGCCTTCGTAATATTTTGTGCAATCTTAGTTTAAGTTCGAAGATAAGCCATATCGGTCCACTCCTTCAGTTACCTCCCCCCAAAAGTTCAAAAATGTTCGGAAAAATTGTGCGTACCATAACTCTTGATGGGAGTGACAGATTTGGTCCCTACTTTACACATCCTAATATATCTACCAGGTATATGTCAGGTTCGAATATGGACTATATTTGTCCACTCCGTCGGGTACCTCCCACACACATTTTTGGATAAATTCACTTTAAGACCTGCTCTCGGATCGCTTTCATTTTTGTTGAAGCTACTTGCATTCGCTACCTCAATTACGACAGTAAAAGTTTTTTTCAAAGGCAAGTCCATACTTCTTGAGAAAAAAGCGCGAATGTTGTAAAAACCCCCTGTGGCACCATATGTAGTGACTGGAGAACTCGAACCGACTAGTGCATTCGTTCACACTTTGGATATTGTAATATTTCTTGGAATATTAGATGAAATTCGAAGGTGGAAGGAGTGGACCTTCCGATACCTCCCCACTCTAAACATTGTCGAAACTCAGTTTAAAAAAGCCCTATCTATCGATATCCCCGCAAATTTTTGGGCTTTAATCCTATCCATATTGTTTTGACACCCCCCCTAAATACGTAAGTTTTTTTTGAAAAAAAAAAGTATTTCAATCCACACAGGCTGAGGGTATATCTCTGTCGGCAATGTCGACTGATACATTTTTACTTGTTGTTAATTTTTTCTCTGAATTTCCCAAGAATTTACTTCTATACCGTAGTTATTTTTGTAAACGTAATAATGTAAATGCTTTATAGGAATTTATATTATAATTCAAATTTTTACATTAACGGGAATTCATCTAAACTAACTTAAACCTTTTAGTTACATTCGTAACAATAGGTCTATACGATAACTTTCCCTGAAATAATTACTCAGCAAGTTCTAGCAACTTCTCTCAGTGAATTTTACTCTCTCAAGCAAGAAAAATTGCAGAAAGTTATCGAACAACATTTTGTTAGAATTTGCTAGAAAGTCAGCTGTTTCCCACAATATATGAACATTGTTTTTTCTTTTCATATTTTTAACCAAATTGAAGAAAACATAAATTTTAAAATTGCATTTTACTTATTTAATGCAATAATTCTATCCACAACGCTTTGGAATCTAAAAAATGTGAAATTATGAAATTTTCTTTGTAAAACATGTTAACATTTCAAGTAGTTTATATTGAACAACTGATTAAAAAGTCAGCTGGCCCAACTTAAAATTTTTTACAAATTTTCCCAGCAAACATTTGCAAGTTCTCAGTCACACAACTGTCAGGAAATCGCTTTCAACTCGCTGTTATTTACTGGACAATTCCGTTATCAAACAGCGTTCTGTAGAAATTTGTACGAATTTGTACAAATTTTTGGGTTATCGTAGAGATCTAATATGTATGTATGTACATATGAATCTCTAATTCCAATTTTATTCCCCTATGTGTTTTCATTCCGGTTGCATATGTTACTGTGGAAACCGGAAACAGTTGATCTAAATTTATTAAAAAAAAAACTAGAAAATATGTTCAAAGTATGCGTGAAATTTTTCTCATTTTGTAGATTGGACGGGTGAAATAAGTAAGGGTGCTATGCAGTTCAGTCAAAGGGGGAGCTAAATCTCACTCAAATTAAAAAAGTTTTGGGTTAAGCTAACAACAAAGTAATTGAATTGCAGTATCGGTAAAAATAAGAGTAGAAATTATGTTTTTTTATTTAAAACGTGTAGGAAATATGCGGTATTGTTTTAATTGGATCAAACGTGTTACTTTAATTTAATAGATTAGATGATAAATATTACTAATAGAAAAAAATAGAAAAGACCGATTTTCCAAAGAAAAGAGTGAAATATCAGGCAGTACAATTTTTTTAAAAATGTTCCAGAAACTAACAACAAGAAAAACAGTTAGCTTTTGAATTTAGCTCAATGTTTGCAAATTTCAAAATTTCTTATATTATTCCGTATTTCATATTTGTATGTCCCTGAGGTGATGACTTTTTTAAATCCTTGCTTCCATGATGAGTTTTTATTTAAGATCAGAGAAAATCTCACATATAAGTTGATTCGATAAAAAACCTCAAACAAAAATTAATTTAACAATTAAAAAATAACCTCAGCCTGTGTGAATTAAAATGCTTTTTTCCTAAAAAATATGTGTTTAGGAGTTTTTGGAATTTCGGACGTTGAACTAGCCGACAAAAATACGGATTTTGATTAAAACTGAAAATTATTGCGGAAGAGGTATCTGAAAAAATGGACCGACATAGTGCATTTTGGAAGTGGGTCTTATATTTGGAGACATTCCTTTCATAGATATCGCGCCCACTTGTCATTTCAGTTTATCACCGTATAATTTAGAACTTTTGTACCATTATATCAGGAAACATGGACTTGCCACGAAAAACTTAATGTCGCTGTAAAATTCGCAAAGGATTCTGGAACAGATCTTAAAGTGCACTTAAACAAAAATATTAAACTTTTGTGAGAGATGTACCCTAAGCAGTGGACCGATATGGCTCATTTTCGAACTTAATCTAAGATTGGAGAAAATATTTTAAGATCCAAAGTTTGGACTAAATCGGTTGCTCCGTTTATCAGATATCACGGGCACCATGTTAACGTATATTTTTAAACGTTAATGAGGGAGGTACCTAAAGGAGTGGATCGATTAGCACCACCTTCGAACTTTGTCTACGATTTGCAGAAATATTATGATATGCAAAGTTTGGATCAAGCCAGTAGACAGTTCAATATTTGTCTTGAGCACCAGCCACTACATACGAGATCTGATCAAAATAACCGTTACGAGGGTTGCAGGAAAACTATCAGGCATAAACAACAGTCCGTGTTGCCAGGCGTAATTTGAAAAAATTTTATGGAAAAGTTGACAGTTTTTAGTCTAAACGTACTCAGTCAGATCATGCGACCATGTGTTGTGTTGTGTTGTTTACAGTGACTTGAAAAAATCACTTTACAAAATACCTTGAATTTAATTATGAATATTTTCGTCCGATCATTTTATTGCCATACAAAGATTCAATTTGATCGATGCACTCTTGCCGTGATTATCCACATGGAAGTTCATCGATCAAATTGAATCTTTGTATGGCGATAAAGGGTCATCCTATAGAACTATGAAGAAAACAACTATGGCTTAATGAATTCAATAGTTGCCGACACTCGCCAAAAAGCGAAGATCGGTTCGTCAATAAGCGGCCTTTGTGCCAGAAAATAAATAAAATAAATAAACCGTGCGTGAATGGATGATCCAAGATCGCCATGGCATTTCTTTCCCCAACTTACATTTGATATTGCATGAACATCTGGCCACAAAAAAAGATTTTTCTCGTTGGAAAATCGCTCGAGAAAAGGCTTTTGTGGATTGGTGCAAAATTTTTTTGAATAAATACGATCGCGATCAAATGACGTTCATAAGATAGTAACAGACGACGAATCTTGGATCTATGCTTAGAAGCCCGAAACAAAACAGGAATCGACCGTTTAGGTCTTCGAAAACGAGCCAAATCCAACGAAAGTTGTTCATGCACATGGTCACCTGTTTCTTCGGCTAAACTAACCATGTGGCGACTAACATAGGACGATTAATTCTGAGTGTTACACAACAATTAGTTTGCCTGAAGTTTCCTGAGAAATTCTAAAAACGAACAAGAGAAGACGAATCATTCTGGAACATGACAATGCGAGCTCAAACACATCGATTCAAACTCTTTTTTCACTCTTTCTAAATTTCATCAAAATTTCTGTCAATTTTATGTGAAATCGGGCGAACATATATGTTCCGTCACACACATCAAATTTCATTAATATTGGACATACATAGCGAGGTTTGTGCACTAAATCCTAAACTCGGGCAAATCTGAACCGATGTTTAACAATGATTAACGTTTAATTTATTGTGCTCTTTTAGAAACGTTCCAATTTTACAGAGTTCCAATAGAAAGAAGTATTACTTAAGATTATAATGTGTTATCAAAATTTACAATAAATGTAGGTATGTATACTAGGGTTATGAATTTTTGTCCTTTTTTCTCAAAAATGATTTTCTGTAGCGAGAATGAATGAACTTTTGCCTATTAATACCAAAAATAACATTCATTCTATATAAATATTAAAAAAGGCCACGCACAAACCTCTTTGAAAAGAAATGATTTTTTTTTGGAAAATCCTATGAAACGAAAAAAAAAATTCTCAAAAAAAAATATATGTCCTGTTGCATGGATGAATGACCTTTGACCTATTGAAAACTAAAATAACTTTTATTCCATTTAAAAACACTGTGCAACACTGAAAATGCAAACAACTTCTAGTGGGCATTTTCTGAAAGTACATATTAAGACTACAAAACCCCTAGTTGGGTTTCGTGTTTTTAGATCGGGGTTAGATTTTATGGCCTCATCTATACCGGGCTAAAAGGACCCTTTTTCAATTGATCTGTGCTTTATCTCATAAACTAATAAGAATTTAGCTTTGCGGTCTTCAGCAATATTGTAGTCCTAAAGTAGTAGAACTTATATGTCAAACAGACGAACTACGAAAAACCGCATATAGCGCATCAAAATTGATAAAATATGGGAAATATTACATAATTTCTGGAATCATGGTCAGTAACTGCCAAACTATTGAAAGTTGAACCAAGTATCCTTTCGCAAAAATTTGCCAAATAATGTCCTCAGCAATTCTTCAGAACATTCTGAAACTGTAAAACACTTATTTCATGTTGTTTAGGCGGTATTTCATATACTTTCTACAAAACATATTTCAAACAACGTTCACAGAGGCTGTTTATTCCCATATTTGAAATTTCAATGTATTGTTGATATATTTATCAAATTGTCGTTGAAAAATATGATAAAAACAACGCGATAGAGGAATTTTACAACAATGGTATGTTCTGAAGAGTTGTGCATTACATTCCAGTGAATATTTTTCCCATAGATAACATTAAAAAATTTTTTACGGTTTTAAAGATACGCTGCGAAATATATACAAATCACAGAAATTTTAGATATATTATAAAATTTGAGGCAGTAAATGATGTTATTCGTGTTTATTATGTTTCCAAATACATTCTTCTTGTTCTTATCTACAAGTTTGCTGCGGATGTCATGGAAAGATTCGTATTGGTTTCAAAGCCCCGATTTTCTTTAACAAGTCAATATTTAGCCATGTTTAGATAGTGCCATAAAATCCGAATCCGATCTAACAAAACTAATCGCAAAGAGGGGTTTTGTCTATTGCGTCTGTACTTTCATAAAAACCGCATTTGAAATTGTTTGCACAAAATTACCTTGAAAATGTTGCACAGTGATATTAAAAACGTCACGCACAAACCACATTCAATTTATATGATATATGGAATAAAGTTATGTATGATATAATATGATATATACATATGTATGTAATGATATGGTGATAAAATTGGTGAGAAACATCAGCTTATGTCATTTTGGTTATGTCGTGTGGTTTTAAAGCTTTTTTTTAACCCTATATATGCTTAAAGTGACTCCAAATTTATGATAACGTTGAAAGCTTTTAGTGCGTGAGCTTTTTTTGTCGAATCAACTTATAATTAAGATTTTATCTAATCTTAGGCAAAAGTTCATCAAAATATGATACAGGGATATGAGGTTGCAAAAAAGTCTTAACCCTAATGTACATAGCACCATGCTTTACGATATGTATGAATAATAATTGTTATACAATAATAATGATGTGAAAAATAATTCCTTGCTCCCGGGAAAACAATTTTGCGAGTGTTAAAAACTCAAATAGATATTCAACAAAAGCAATATCGTTCTTCCTATGGCTAAAAATTATCTTCCCCAATTTTCAGTTGATTCGAACAATAAGTGTAACATTTACGTTGTGAACGGACATGCATAGATTGACTCAGAAAAAATATCTCTAAAAGAAACTATGGGTCTGTCTCGCTTCGACAATGTGGTGTAGGCTATAATAAATGTTATTTTAGTCATTATTGAGCCAAAACCCATTCATTTACGCCACAGGAAATACTCGTTGCGAAAAAAGTCAAAAATCATCACCCTAATGCCCACTTTTAGTGTAAGTTACATCCCACAAACGCTTACAAATAGACCAAAAATAGGTGGCAAAGTACGTCATTCATCCTCTCCAAACAACGTACTGTGTCCGATGTCCAGTCTCCAAAGCGATCCCAAGGCTTTAGTTAAGTCGTCTGTCTAAGCTAATATCCTTCGCTTTTTTGACGTTTCGAAATTCTTCGGAAATTTACATTAAATTTACATACACGCGGATTTAAGAGGAATGGCGTAACGAAGAAAACATTTTTTTATTTGTGAATTGATTTAGCTCTATCTTGAACTAAGCAATCAAATTTGTCCAAAATTTGATCTTCATAATATTATGTGTCCATTTCTTCCGGTACTACGCCCAGAAAAACTTTTTTTTCGCTAAACTGGGTCGTACAGACTATCGAAGGGAGAAACCAATTTGTTCCATATTACTTTATTTAGTAATATTTCTACCGGAGGGTGTAAAAGTCATCACCCTAATGATTTTGAAGAATTTATCACATCACTTCCGTAAAATCTAAATTTCATTGACTTGATGTGGGTGAAAATTTAACACTATTTAATCTAATGAATTCGTCATAAAGTTAATATTTCTGTGAGTATCATCATTATCCATCCATATGTTGACTTGACCCACGTAAAGTTCGTATCCGCCATTCGTATAAATAACACAAACTAATTTGTGGGTGTTTTCGAATGCTATTGTTTAGGTGATTACACATGATACTATTACACTGTACAACACAAAAAATAATTACAAGATAAATCGGCCAGATTATGAAAGAAGACCGAAAAAAAGAAGACACGTGTATCGGCGTTTTGAAAGTTTACGTCGGGAAGTAACCTAAATAGGTGTGGCAAGTTCCGTCCATTTCTACAGGTTTTGAAATATTCGACGTCCGATTCCTTGGAATCCTTGCATTTTAGGTATAAAGTGTCTTTGGCAATATTACTGACAACAATGCGAGGTATCTTTTATGAAAGGGGTCTATTTGGTCCCCTTTTTCAAAAACGTTAAAAAACTCATTTTAAATGTGATCGTATCAAATAAAAATAATCGTACCTATACGCCCGGAATCTGCCAAAAATAAAATCACGTTTTAGGGTTAATGTTGTACTTTATCTGAGTTTATTATGTTAGGTCTCGTATGTCAGATATATATTCACTAGACAATAGCCGTAGACTATCCCCTCATTTTCACATACAATATCAGGAACCTATAACTTATCCTGATGACGTTATTTTACTTTAAAGTACTAAAATACGTAATTTTTCAAAGTCCAATCTGAGTTATCAATATTTTCCCTAAATATATTTACCACAGATATTTCAAAAACAGTTTGTATCGAGCACACATAATCTTCTGAAAGAATTTATTATCAAAAAAATATCAATAAAATATATTTTGTGACCGCAGATAACGAAAATGTGAATAAAAACGGTAGAATATGGTCCTTAATCATATATAAAAAGGGAAAACTTCTGGAGATGTTAAATATTATAGGTACAAATTTCTTTTGTTTAGAGACTCATAATGAAATTTGATTTGGAACCTTTCTTCTTCTGACACAACCCCCAAAAAGTGAAATATTTTAGGAGATTTTGACTCAGTATGGAATAAATTTTAATTAAGAGTCTAAAAGTTTAACAGATAATTTCTACCTATAATATCTAATTTTGTAACGTAATTTTCTTAACAAAGTATTTTACTTAGATATCTAGTTTGTTCTGGGAAATTTTTTGTAGAATATTTCTTCTTTTATCATCTTTCGTCTAGAACTAAATTTCATGTTACTTTCATGTTCAACTCCAAAAAAGAACAAAACAAATTTATTCAAAAAAATATTTGGGTGTTTTGTTGGCAAACTTGATGTATATATTTTCTTGATATACATGTTCCATTTATTAGGCGAAATATATTGAAATTTAATGGATATTATTTTTGTCTTTGACGTCTTCTATCTAGAATGAAGTTTTGTGGGACAAAACTTAATAAACTCAGATAAAGTACAATACGAGTATTAAACCTAAAACGTGATTTTACTTCCTCAAGCAGATTCCTGGCGTTTAGGTACGATTTAGAGTTTGGGTGTTTTCGGGGATCTATTGTAAAATTTTATGACAAATAATTTTGTAGAATATTTTGATCTGATACGATTGATCTGATAAACGTTTAAACGTTTTTGAAAAAAGGGACCAACAAGACACCTTTAGTGACTCGCATGAGGGTTAATTTTTTTCATAGAAAAATAGCCCGCATTGTTGTCAGTAATATTGCGAAAGACACTTTATACCTAAAATGCAAGGATTCCAAGGAATCTGATGTTGAATATTTCAAAATCTGTAGAAATGGGCGGAACTTGCCACGCCTTTTTAGGTTACTTCCCGACGTAAACTTTCAAAACGCCGATACACGTGTCTTCTTTTTTTCGGTCCTCTTTCATAATCTGGCCGAATTATCTTGTAATTATTTTTTGTGTTGTACAGTGTAATAAAGAGCTGTGTGTATGGTGTGATAGAAGGAAGACGCAGAAGCGAGGGTAAAAAAGTTTGGTTTTTGGTAGTGCGTATGTGTTAAAACGTGCTTTGTTGTTGTTAACCAAAGTAGCAAGCGAAGAGGAAAAGAAAAAAAATTGTATTAATTATGTTGTTCTTTTTTCTTCAGTGTTCTAAATACAATCGTTGTGTAAAGACGGTAAAGTGAGTGATTAAATAAGTGGTTTGTCTTTTCATAAAGAAATGGTGCTTTTTAGTAAATTAAATGAATGGACAAGGAACAAATCGCATTTAATATTGGTAATTACATCAATACATTTTTCATATACATACATGCATACATACATATGTATATTTGAAATATGGATGTATCTATTCATTACATTATATATATTATTTGATTCCAGATGCCGATTTCCAGCTGATGATTTTAATTTTGAGGAAAATGTTTTTATTTCACAACTAAGGAGAAGCGTTCAACGATGTTTCTATAAAATTTTTTCTTTTTAAAAGTGCGACTTTTTAAAAATTATTTCATTCAGTTTTTCTTTTATTAAAGCCTGTTATGAGCAAGTGAGCATACATTTCAATGTGTTTTACTTTGAAATTTACGCTCCCTTACTCTCAGTAAGCGCCCACTGGTGCATGTGTTTGTTTTTTGCGGCTTTTGGGTTTGTATTTGTTTGCACCCAAACATATAATTTGTTTGCACCCAAACATATATTTGTTTGCAGGACCCAAACATATGTTATGTTTGGGACTGATTGCAAACAAATATATGTTTGCTGCAAAATATGTTTGGGACATATGTTAGAGAAGCCTTTTTTCCTCCGTGGACAATAATAATGATGTGAAAAATTATTCCTTGCTCCCTGGAATAAAATTTTGCGAGTGTTGCACCCACCGTGGTGCAATGGTATGCACACCGCCTTGCACGCTGAAGATCGTGGGTTCTATTCCCCGGCCAGTCATCATCAAAACACTTTTCAACGATGGCAAATTCTGTAAAAATGTTGTTTCTATTTTATTTTGAAATTAGTTTTTTTATTTAATTTTGTGATTATTGTTCTTTAAACGTTTCTCTTCTAATTGATTTTCCTAATGAATTATGTATCTTGTAAATCAGAACAATGTGAACCATATGTACATACATTTTGAGTCCATCAGCACTAGCTCGAGTTATTAGATGTTGCATTTATATTAAAGAAAATCAAAAATTGTATATGCGAAATAATGCTATTGATATAGTGAGTGTTTTCCGACAACAAATGAAATCTAAAAATGTTTTGTTTTTTAGTGTGGTAGTGGTGGTTGTTTAGGCTGTAGTGCTTTGTTGACACGGAGTCAATGTGCGTGTACCCAGCAAACCAAATGTCGGATGTCCGACATGTCTGAACAATTTCGGAAGCAACGTTGTTCAGATTTCGTTCCGATTTCTAAACGATTTTTCGCAGCGGAAATAGTTCAGATTTTGTACCGATTTCGTTCCGATTTCGGAACAAATGTCGGAAAGAAATTTCCTTTCCGAATTTCCCAAGGATTTTCTTCAGATTTCGTTACGAAATCGGATCGAAATCGATACGATGTCGCTCCGACATTTCGTTCCGAAATTATGTCAACCACTTCATACAACTTTCGTTAAGATATCGTTACGATTTCATATCAGACATCGGACGTATCGTCCGAATTTTGTTCCGATTTCGTTAAGATGTCGGTACGATTGGTTTGCTGGGTAGATACGATGGAGGGGAGGAAAGACAAAAACAATAGAAGCAAATCCACCACATCTTTATAGGCAAAGCACAAAAACGGGTTCTTGCCAGAAAAAATAATGGTGAATGTAGGGGAAACTAGAAAATTTATTTTTGTATTTTAGAAAAGCATTCATACTTTTGCAAAAATAGTATTGCGTACATAAATACAAAAATTTGTCCATTCACTTTAAAAGAGGTGCGTTCAAATTATGGACAAAAAAATTATGAACGGAAATTTTACTATGCATACTTTTGTTTTTCTGTGTAGTATTATTTGTCCATTTCTTCCGGTACTACGCCCTGAAAAATGATTTTTTTTCGCTAAAATGGGTCGTACAGACTATCGAAGGGAGAAACCAATTTGTTCCATATTACTTAATTTCGTAATATTTCTACCAGAGGGTGTAAAAGTCATCACCCTAATGATTTTGGAGAATTTACCACATCACTTTCGTAAAATCTAAATTTCATTGACTTGATGTGGGTGAAAATTTAACACTATTTAATCTAATGAATTCGTCATAAAGTTAATATTTCTGTGAGTATCATCATTATCCATCCATATGTTGACTTGACCCCCGTAAAGTTCGTATCCGCCATTCGTATAAATAACACAAACTAATTTGTGGGTGTTTTCGAATGCTATTGTTTGGGTGTTTACACATGATATTATTATTTATTAATTAGGCGTCAATGAGAATAAACAAAGTTATGTATTTTGGTAAATAATCCGCCTTCTGTCATAAAGACTTCTCGCTTTGGTTGTATGCTTTTCCTCAAACTCGTATTTAATTCATGCGAAAGCTAATATTGATACAAAATCACTGCAAATATTTTTTTTGTTATCACTTAAATCGAATCAGATCTGTATGGGAATTTGTGTGTGTGCGTATTGTATTTTATTATAAACTTATGTATGTATGGGTTTAGAAAATGAGCTTAATT
The DNA here is from genome assembly GCF_047663935.1 of Musca autumnalis. NCBI lineage: Eukaryota > Metazoa > Arthropoda > Insecta > Diptera > Muscidae > Musca > Musca autumnalis. The sequence continues at coordinate 11,959,927 of NW_027412088.1, read as the reverse complement.
GTTTGGATTTTTGTTTGGTTAGTTGCCTACAGGTTTAGTTTATTGATTCGGAATGTTAGGCATCTGTATATTTGCGGGCATCTCTGACAGGCATCGAAACTAAAACAATTATGTGGTAATGAACCTTTAATTGAGTGCGTGTTGTTTTTTATACATGTGTGTGTGTGTTTCTCCTCTTTTCATCACACAAACACACTCACATTTTTGTAGAGCTATGTGTGCAACAAACAAAATCCTTTGTCCGCGTGCCAATAATAATTTAAGTGCATTTAAAAAATTATCTTCCCATTAAATTGTAAAATTAACTATCGCCACCAGTTGATTTTGGCAACAGGAAAATCATCGAATGGCTTCCGTTGTTAGCACGAGCGCTACTGAAATATAATTACGTTTGTTTTAACCGTAACTAAATGAAATGAGTCGAATGAAAGTTGTTGCGGTATAGCGGTATAAGGGAATACTCACAGATGCCGCGAATAGTGGTTTGCAACTATTCCCCATCTACCCAAGGGCAAAATGAAATTGTATGGGCGGAAAAGATTTCTAATGTAGTAATTTGAGTTAATTAGTTATTTGGTTTTGATGCAGATGAAATGCAAATACAATGCAAAATTTGGAAAATTTTTACTCTGTTGTCTTAACAAGTGATTTATTTAAATGCAATGATTGCATACTGCTCTGGATGGAGGTTATCAAATTTTAAATTAGTATCTATTTGTAGGGAGCCAGAGTCTTGAACTGCTTAGCATAGCTGACTTACATCAAAATTTCGTGGCTCATTGCTTTTCTGCGATTTTCAAACCTCTTAGTTGCCTTACACTTGTATACATTTTTATACAGGTTTTTGATCAGTTCGAATGAACACATTCTAGATTTGAACAACCAACACTTTTCTTTCCTCAAGGATCTTAAACGAGATACATTCAAAACTATTTTTATTTTTCCACGGAAAAAAGAAAATCCATTAAATCTAAGAGTTTCAAAAATATTCGCAAACCAAACCAACACTTTCCGAAGCCAAAAAGTTAATATAGTCCTATTTGGCGTTTTAATGAGTATTCAGTAACACAAACAAGTTGTCGATAGCCTACATTTAGGCAAATGAAATGAAATTACATACACAACATTATAACTACTTTTAGGCTTTGTTCAATAAAATTTTATTGCATATTTTTAGGTCATTAGGGAGATTTGGTAGTATTTGTTTCCTAATAGCTAACCTAATCGAATCGACCAAATGTTTTTCCGAATATGCAAATAATCGTTAGTTTTTCGAGTCCACTTCTTTCCTCCCATCTAACCATTTTGGACAGGACATTGTTATATCTTAATGCTGTGACAGTTAGCAAATGACTCTGTCATAATGGTGCTGATGTTGTTGCTGTTCTTGTTTTTCTCAAACCAAACATTTAACACAATGACAATAGCCATTAATAGCAGCAGCTGGTTGTTTTTTTGAAACTTGAAATACAAGTTGGACAGTTTCATACTCTTCCGTGTAGTAATATTGCAGGGTTTTTGGTGAAGTTGTACCAATATATTGGCATCCATATATATTAAAAAAAATCAATAAGTTATTGAAGATGAAGTTGAGTACAAATCTGAGTCAAATCAAGGGTTTAGAAAATACAAATGTCTGCAGAGTTGGGACATACTGGTTTAGAATTGTCGTTAATTGGCCAAAACTATGTTAATTTTCTTATAGTATACACTTTAAGCACACACAGCTAATGATTGTGTTCAGACAGCTAGCCTCAATTCCACTCGTGCGGAGGCTGGAATGCTGTCAGTTAAGCAACATTATGAGTTCTTGTTGCTGTTTTATAGACCTTATCACGGAGATTTTCTTCTCAGATACACATGTCGGTGGCCATGAGGAAAAGCCGTAGCCTATTGTATAAATAGGGTTATGACTTTTTACAACCTCATATCCCTGTATCATATTTTGATGAGTTTATATATATATCATGACGTAGGGGATGAACGATACCAAGGAACGGTCCCGACCGGCTTCAACATGGCAAAGTCCAGGATCTATCTTGGTCCCTCTTTCATCTCAAGTGGACACTGACCCCCCCCCGTGGTGTCACCTGGAGTAGCTGCCTATAACACCCGTTAAAGGTAGTGAGCTAAAATGTGCCGCGCGTTCACCCATAAGAAAGTTAAAAGCTTGGGTTTGGGCGCAGGGTTAGTAACCCTTCCCTAGAAAAAGCAGCCTACTATGAAAAAACAAAAGAAAAGAAAGACAAATCCCTCAAAAGTTGACGACCCCCGCAAACGTTTTAAGGACCATGATCTGCGAATCTGCACCTGGAATGTTCGCACTCTTTATGGAGAAGGTGCAGTTTACGCATTGGCAGTACAAGGACGACTTTACTGCCATACAGGAAATATGATGGAATGGGAAAGGCGTCACAATAACACCTAAAAGTGACGCACTGTATTATAGCTGCCATTACATAAAGCATGAGTCTGGTTGCGGATTTGTAGTTGGTCGGAGGTTTAAACATCTTGTCTCCAGCTTCACACCAGTGAATGAAAGACTTGCTGGAATTCGAATAAAAGCAAAATTCTTAAACATCAGCTTTAGTTGCGCTCATGCTCCCACAAGATATATTTTATGAGCGCTTAGAAGAAACATATGACCGTTGTCCTGCCCATGACATTAAAATTATTCTAGGCGAATAATAGGAAAGGAAAATATCTTTAGCCCAACAGTCGGAAAATTCAGTCTCCACAGTGAAACATCTGACAATGGTATGAGACTGATAGACTTTGCAGCTGCAAATAACATGGTAGTTAGCAGCACCAGATTTCAACATCTCGACATCCATAAGGGTGCCTGGCTGTCTCCAGATCAGAAAACAAGAAATCAAATTGATCATGTCGAGCGTGTTGGATGTGCGTTCGTTCCGAGGAGCAAACATAGACTCGGACCACTACCTTGTTGCAGCAAAGGTACGCACCCGGTTAAACGTAGCAAACAAAGTACGAACAGACACAACACGAAAGTTAGACATTGGTAAGCTGCAATCACAACAGATAGCCACATCATATTCCAATCAACTAGCCCAATTGCTTAATCGAAGCACTCCTCATCCCGATAATATATCAGCGCAATGGCAAAGTATTGGCCACTCCATGCAAACAGCCGCAAAATACATACTTGAATACCAGAGGCCTCCACCAAGGAATCCATGGTATGATCAGGAGTGTCGTGCTGCTACCGAAGAGAAAAATGCGGCATATAGGGCTACTTTACAATCCGTAGCAACGCGTTGCGCACGAGATAGATATCGGGAGAAAAGGAGAGAGCAGAAACGTCTTTTCCGCAGGAAAAAGAGGGATGCGACAAAACCGGAGGCGACACGCTGATAAGATGTATTCATCAGCTAGTTAGCACCATCTGGCAGGAAGAACGAGTACCCGACGATTGGAACCTGAGTATCCTGTGCCCCGTCCACAAGAAAGGAGATAAGACTTTATGCTCTAACTATAGGGACATAAGTCTTCTCCCTATTGCCTACAAGATCGTGTCAGAGATATTGTGCGAACGACTAAAGCCTATGGTCAACGAGATAATTGGACCATACCAATGCGGCTTTAGACCTAGCAAGCCCACAATTGATCAGATATTTACCCTGCGCAAATTCTGGAGAAGACCCAAGAGATGGAGATCGACACCTACCACCTTTTTGCGTTCAAAGGTATTCCAAGCCATGTCTGAATTTGTTATCCCGGCAAAGCTCATCCGGCTTTGTAAAATGACTTTAACTGACACGAGATCCTCAGTTAAAATAGGAAATAACCTCTTCGAAGAGTTTTGTACCAAAAGAGGTTTCAGACAAGGAGACAGCCTTTCGTGTGATCTCTTCAACATCCTGCTGGAAAAGTTATACGAGAGGCAAACGCCAAAAGAAGTGGCACAATCTACACCAATAGTCACATGTTACTTGCTTATGCTGATGATATAGAAATCATGGGACGATTAGTAAAAGAAGTAACTGATACCTTTATAAAGGTCGAAGGAGAATCTGCTAAAGTGCGTCTGACGGCAAACGGTGAGAAGACCAAGTTGATGATGTCGACGCGCAATGCGTCCATTGAGCTCGGACCAACTGTGGAAGTTGGTTCCTATAATTTTGAGGTAGTAAAAGACTTCGTCTACCTCTGCACCTCCGTAAACACAACAAACGACATCAGTTGTGAAATAAAAAGAAGAATGGTATTGGCCGACAGATGCTACTTTGGTTTAAGTAAGCTGTTTAAAAACAAAGCCACAACTCGTCAAACAAAAATAACGCTTTACAAAACACTGATACTACCCGTGCTGGTGTATGGTTCCGAAGCCTGGGTACTTGCGCAAGCAGATAAGGCAGTGCTTGGTGTGTTTGGGAGAAAAATTGTTCGAAAGATCTACGGACCAATCTGCGTTGACGGTGAATATCGACGTCGCATGAACCACGAGCTGTATCTGCTATGCAACGACATCAATATAGTTAAACGTATTGAGATGCAACGATTGCATTCGCTATGCCATATCATAAGAATGGACGAAGGTGAACCCGCTAAAAAGGCGTATAAATACGAACCGCTTGTCTGTGCACGCAGAATTGACAGGCCAAGGAATAGATGGCGCAAACAAGTGGATGAAGAGATGAAAGGGCGCGGTATTCCAGAGTGCGAAGCAACAAATAGAGAGAATTGGAGATCTTTTCTTAGTTCGGCCTATGGAACAAATGTTCTGTAATGGGCCGGCTAAGTAAATGAAATGAGGCTCCCCCGGAACATATTAGTCGATGGCGTTCTGATTCCGACAACAACATACCCCAAGATATTGGGTGTAACGTCGGAAAACATGTTTCAGTACGCGCAAGCCACAGCCATTTGCGACAACATCAGAGGTACAAGCACGATTCTCAAGTCGCTGGCCGGCAGCACACGGGGTCTAGACAAGGAAATCTTGTTGATCTCTTACAAATCAAACGGCTGGTCTGTGGTAAGCTATGCGTCCCCAGTGTGGAAGAATATTTAAACTTGTCAGAATGCTGCCCTGAGGACTTCAACAATATCCTACTTTTGACACTGCAATACTACTTTCAACACCTTGCTGTAAATCGAGGATAATATTAAAGGTATGTTGCGTCCTCCATCTAACCGTACTTTGGTGAAGTCACATCTGCAATAATTAACAACTTTTTTAGCAACTTTACACGTTCTCACCTTGCCGCTTATCTCAGTCACCTTATTTTAATATAAATAAGGTTCCTGGACTATCGATATTTAAGGTCGAGAGGATTTGCAGGAGTTCAGAAATAGCTGCTTTGTAGGTATTTGCATAAATCTATCTTCTTGCTGCATCCGTCCTACTGGTGCATCGCAGGGACTCTGAAACTAATCCTTCCTGATCAGAAGTTTAGCACCCCCTTGATTAGTATAATCGGTGGAAAAATGTATGAAAAGTCCGCCATTCTTCCGAAAGGAATATTGAATTCTCCAATTTCACATCCCAAGACCAACGTTCTGCTTTTCGACAGACTTTAGTATGCTGACCAGCCTGTCACTGATAAACGCATTAGGATCAGCCTTGTCTATGATGGCAACCCAAAGATCATTCGAGACAAACTACCGCATTGCTTTATCAATATGCTTCGGTTTAGACAAACAAGTTTTATGCAAAGAAACCGGCTCCTCACTAACCTCCAACATGTACAAGGTTGCTGCGAAGAGTGACGGGATGTTCGTCTCTTCAGCAGTGATCTTCTCACTAACCTCCATCGCCACCGATACATAAGACAAATAGGATTGGGCCGGGTGTGACAGTGTCGACTTCTTCGGTCATGTTGCTGTTTCTCATACAAACTTTTTTTCCACCACTGATCGCAGTCATAGACCCATAATTGTTCCGTCTCGCGTTGGCATCTCTGTTGAATGATTTCTCTCTGTGACCATTAGCTGTCTCACCTCCATAACCCTTGTATAGGATTTAGGTATTTAGTTGCTGTCTTCATGCTTTTTTGTCTTCTTCGCAACTTTCTTTGAAGATTGTCACTTAGCCACCATGGTCGAGGACTTACCTTTTGGCTTGAGAGTGGGATCTAAGGGTCTTAACACCTCTTCAACCTTTACAAATTGAAAATGAGTTATCACCTTTGGATTCTCCTTCAGATGGTTGGGGTAGCCGACGGGCTTGACACCTCCTCAGCTTTCCCCTGTTGCGGATTTGGCTAATCCGTACCGCACCAAACAGAACACAGAAAAAAATAATTACTGCATTTCAGGAATAGTGTTCATAACGTCTTGCCAAGGTTCTAATTTCTGCATTTCATGAACGCTTTTCATAAAGCAAAAAAAACCTTTTTTCTGATTGAAAAAAAATTTTGGCAAGTTGTTGTTTTTGTTATTATTGACTAACAACTACCACCAACCAAACCAGAGACAAATTTTGCTGTTTTTTTTAATTAATGTTTTTATTTTGTATTATTGTAATTTACCGTTTCTTTCAATGGATATTTTCACTGTAGTTGTTATCGTCTTGTGAACATAGTAGAACAATACGAACCATATGTACTTACATGCATGTTGAGTCTATCAGCACTGTGTTGATATATTAGATGCTGCCTTTATATTAAAGAAATTAAAAATTTGTAGTTGCGAACTATACAGCCAAACACTTTGTTTTCTCGACACCAAACGCACTGTAGTTGTTTGGTTTGTCAGTTAACTAACTACAAAATTGTTGCGACCTACAGTGGTACTTTTGGTTTGTTGTTGTGGTGTGGTTTGTTGATACAGTCTCAATGTGATGGTGAGACAGGGATGGAAAATTAAAAATTTCAAAAAGTACTAAAATGGTATTTTTTTCTCTCAGTATACGGTATTTTTATAGTGAAATGGTATTGAAAAAAGTACTATTGTACTGAATTTTCCATCCCTGTGGTGAGACGATGGTGGGTGTTGTATTGTGGTTTGTTGACACATTGTCAATACGATGGTGAGACGACGAGACCATTTAAAAGAAAACTAGAACAAAGTTGAGAGCATTTACCAAACAAGAGAGGAAATATGAGAGAAAATAGTGGAATATAGGGAAAAATAGGAAAGTGATTTTGCATCTCATCAAAATCGTTCATATTTTTTAAAAAATAGTGGCTTTCCGATGGGAATAAGAAACTGCACATGTATCTTATGTGAGGTACCTGTACAGTATGAAAAAACTACATCACGAACGAAAATATGTAAAAATTCTTGAAATATTTTTTTTCTCTGAAGGTTCCCACTGTCGCCGACTCCATAGGGTTCTTGTACTTTATGTGTAAATTTCGCCTTTAGGAAGATCTCTCTCTCTTCGCAAAATTAGGGTGCGTTCATTTAACTAAAATATTCTTTCACTGATCCGTTTTTATGTAGCGACTGCAGTATGAAACTATCATTCTGTATAATTTTTTGTCGACTGCCTCTTTGACTTTGGTGTTTTTTAGAGGTACCGTCAAACCATTCGCATCCCTTATTTTCACCACGAATGCCTTCTGCCAACGAAGAAATGGTTTGTCGGTTTCAGTGGTTTTTTCGGTTCAGTGGAAAAAGCCGCATCATCATCAACGCTCTCTATCCTGAATCTTTGGATGACTTTCTCCTCGATGAGGTGTAAGCTGTAATTTATATCGTCGAGTACCGGGATGTCGTCTCGATGATAACTACAGTCCGTTTTTTGGTGTCACATAGGAGCTTGTATATTTTTGTAATACTCATTGAGAGTGGAAGTGAAGGTGGTTTATTTTCAGGATTTGGGGTTTTTTTAGTTATACAGTCGAAATCGCTTATAACGTCGGTCAAGGGACCGTCCAAAATCGGACGCTATAAGCGATAGTCGTTATAAACGATATTTATAAAGGAGGTGAAATTATATTATGTATAGTGACTTTTGGGTATAAATACGTTGTTTTATTAAGTAAATAAATAAAATCCATTATTTTTTTTTACTTTTACTTTCTATATACCTAAGTATAAATGACTAAAAATAAAATAATAAAATGATTGCTTAAGTCCGGAGTATTCCTCCATTGGCTTAACTTCATTACTATCCTCTTTGCAGAGAATAATGTTTACAAAACGCACTGACAGCTTGCAAAATTTACTGATCGCTACCAATATCATGATTTCATCCCGGTGAAGGGAATTATCAATTGGCTTTTCAGTTTTTGAAATGATGATTTTTTAGTGAAAACCTGAAGTCTTTAAGCATCGAGTATTCTCATGTTAATGAGAATGATGCTCACTTTTCGGCTTTCCCAAAAAAAAAAAAAAAAAAAAAAAAAACACCAGAACAAAATATAGCTTGCAACTAAGAAATCATTGATTTCTGTCAAATTGAAATAACATCAGCTTCGCTGTTTTTTTGTTTGTTCTGTTTTGGTTGAAGATTCAAACATATGATTGCTTAAGTCTGGAGTATTCCTCCATTGGCTTAACTTCAGTACTATCCTCTTTGCAGAGAATAGTCGCCGGGATGAAATCATGATATTGGTAGCGATCAGTACATTTTGCAAGCTGTCAGTGCGTTTTGTAAACATTATTCTCTGCAAAGAGGATAGTAATGAAGTTAAGCCAATGGAAGAATACTCCAGACTTAAGCAATCATATGATTGAATCTTCAACCAAAACAGAACAAACAAAAAAACAGCGAAGGCACGCGCAAAAGGGAATTTTTTTAAATAAAATTCCAAAAAAACAATTGACGGCATTTGAAATTCTGTCTCTGTACTCGTAGTATCCTCAATTTCTTCGTTAGACTTGCCTCCGTCTTAAACTTCCAACATTATGTCGACGTCATTATATATGGCAGATGTGAACATTGTCATCGATGGCAACTAATCAATATCTTCTACGTGTTGGGAGAAATTAGAATGAAGATTAATGTCTTCAGAATCGTTCAAAGGACCGTTAACAATCAAGCATGATTAAATCAATTACTAATGACAGAAGACATTACATTTTTCAATGATTCATCTGACAATAACACGGCATCCAACATGTTTAATTTCGTTCTTTGATCCTTTTCTATTCTTGCCAGGATAGTGGATATTGGCCGATCCGGCAATGCGATTTTAATGATTTTATTTCACCTTGGTCCATGGGTTGTAAAACAGATGCGACATTGGGCGGCAAAAATTCAAGCTTGACCGCCATCTACGAACATGTTGTGCATCAGTTTGGTATTTTGTTGTTATTTGAGTTTGAAAAAATGTACATACAACAAATTATTGAGAGAAAATTTCCTTCTTCGTATGATTCGACGTTATAACCGATAGCAAAATTCAAATATTTCACAAAAAACCGACGTTACAACCGATATGACGTTATAAGCGATGACGTTATAAGCGATATTTATTTATGTGGAATATAAAGGGCAGAAATTCGGAACTTTTGGATTTCGTAGCTAAAAGCGATATGACGTTATAAACGACGACGTTATAAGCGATTTTGACTGTAGTTTGTATATCCATGAGATTTTAATTATGTTGAGGAACTGGGGTCAACCGGTATAGAATCTTTACCACGTCAGGGATTTGATCGCTTCGATGGCGTCAGCGGATCTATTTTTTAGGTAGGAGATCACTACCTGGATAACCTTCCGTTTGTTCACAATTTTCTTATTTTAAGATAAAGCATTGAAACACATTGTTTTAAATGAAGAAAAATTGGCTAGGGCTTAACTCGCATCGCGTCAAGATATTTACCCCTGACGAGGTGCTACTCTAAATACATCAATTATATTATTCGAAATATTGTCTCCAGAAGTTTTATTACTGACAGATTATACTTTTCATCGAACATTGAATTCATTCTACTACTGCCCTATAAGTTTTAAATATATATAGGAAAGACTGTTGCTACTTTTGTAGTTTCATTTAAATCAAACTGAGGTTTTAGTTTCCTAGATTGCCGTATTGCCCTTTTGCTCTCGTTATCTATGCTGTCTGTAGTCGATAGAATTACTAGGCGTTATTCAATGATGCTACTTGTATAGGCGAGGCTTATTGGATATTTCGATTCTTCGGTTTTTTCTCCTTTTTACTTTGTGGGATTTTATCCTTTAGATATCGATACTTATTGTCTAAACGTTGAGGTTGTGCTCCACAAAGATGTAGTTGAAGGTGGACAGACAATAATAATACGATAGCTTTATTCACCCACCATATGAAGCTGAAGATGATGATGATGACAATGATGCTGATTTGATAAAGTTCTTTGCCGGATGCTTGCTGATATCCTTTTGTGTCTCCATGTTGAATGGAAATGAATGACACTTTGGTCGTTTTTTGTTGTTGCTGTTGTTCATTCTGTCTTTTTTTTTTTGTTTTCCCTTCATCAGTTTTCCCCAAGTAATATCTTTTTATGTATTTTGTTTTCTGTGACATTTCTTCTTATTGGTCTCCAATGGTGTGATGTGAGTGAGAAGTGTGATTGTGTGGGCTAAGCGAGCGTGTGTTCCAAACGCTAGTCCAAAGGAATTACATTTTTAGTTTAATATGGCTAATAAAGACGTTTTGGCCATGCCTTTTTTCTACATTCTACAACACAATCATTTCAGTTCCATGCACTATGACAGCCTTATTGCTTTCATATTACTTTGATAACCATTCGCTGATTGTCTTGTTCTGCCTGCTTGTCCGTCTGTCTGTCTGCCTGCCATGTGTTGGTGGAATTGGTAAATTATAAATGTTAGAAATTTGCCTTTGGCACTTTTGTGTTGCTTTCATGGTCGCCGCTGCTTCGTGGGCTTTAATGTGTCCTTTTTGTTCCGTCGACATTTCCTTTCATATCCTGTTAGCCTTTTTCCATGGGATTTTATGGGTATGTCAGTCATTGCCAGAGTCATTTCTTTAGTAATTTCACTTATGAGGGTATTGAGTGTTAGTATGGGTGTGTCATAATTCGTTTAATGGGATTCTTGTTTTATGTTGTTTCCTTTCAGAGAGCCAAGGTGGTGATTTCCGGTTATTATTATTATAAGCAAACTTTGGTTATGCTTTCCTCTTTTGTCACCTAGTTATGTAAAGAAAAAAACAATGGGAGTTTTGGGGTGGGGTCTATTAAATGGTTATTTTTAAAATTTTATTGAGCAGTAGAATTAAAAAATAAAAAAATTGAAAGCATGCAATTTTTGTTTTATTTTATTATTTTGCTTTAAATAATAATATGAAGATGTTCCAATTTGCTGGAGTGAAGACTGTTAGAGATTGCTGGCCCATCAAAGCGTACGCAGAATAACATCTACGCATTTCGGTCTCTTCTTCGGCTACTCTAACTGGCACCAATATTCAAACTATTCCACTCCGAAGTTTGGTCACACCGACTTGGGGGATGAAAGATACCAAGCAACGGCCCTAACCGGCTTTAACATAGCAAAGCCCAGGATTTATCTTGGTTCTTCTTTCATCTCAAGTGGACACTGACCTCCCCGTGGCGTCACCTGGGGAGCTGCCTGTAACATCCACCAAAGGTAGTGAACTAACATGTCCGCGCGTTTACCCATAAGAACGCAACACACAATGAAAAAAACAAAGAAAACGAAAAACAAATCCCTCTAAAACCCTATCTGCGAATTAGCACCTGGAATGTCCCACTCTTTATTGAGAAGGTGCAGTTTACGCATTGGCAGATGTACTTGGAAAGTAAAAGGCCGAAACTGACCATGGCTGATAGCCTTCGCCGCGGCAAAAACATGGTAGTTAGCAGTACCAGATTTAAGCATCTCAACATTCATAAGAGCACCTGGCTCTCTCCAGACCAGAAAACAAGAAATCAAATCGACCACGTTGTGATAGGTGGAAGACATTCATCGAACGTGTTTGAATGTACGATCGTTCCGAGGAGCAAACATAGACTTGGATCACCACCTTGTTGCTATAAAGGGTCGTACCCGATTAAACGTAGCAAATAAAGTACGAATAGGCACAACACGGAAATTGGACATCAGTAACCCGAAATCACAACAGATAGCCAAAGCACTGCTCGTCCCGATAACACATCCACACAGACTTTCGTGGTACTACCGGAGAAAAATGCGGCACACAGGTACAATAGCACCTCGTAGCGCATGAGAGAGGTATCGGGTGAACAGGAGAGAGGAGAAATTTCTTTTCCTCAGGAAAAAAGAGAAGTGGAAAAGCGGTAATATGAATAAATCGAAATGTACAAGAGCCAGACTGAAGTCCGAAAATTCTCCCAAAGAGTGAAACATCACACTGATGGCTTTGGTACAGGCACATTCTCCAGTAGAGACCAGAAAGGTAAGTTGGTACCGTGTACAGATAGTCTACTTAGGATATGGAAAGAGCATTTGTCCAAGCTGTTGCATCCAGTAGTAGCGAAGACGACGAAGATACCACAGATGCAATACCACAACATTGTATTGGATTTATATTACCCGGCCAAGATGAGGTGAAGCCTGCAATAAACCTACTGAAGGTGGTTTGCCAGCCGAGTTGTACAAAACTGGAGACGACACGTTATTCCTCATCAGCGTGTGGCCTCCGTATGCATCAGCTAGTTATCGCCATCTGGCAGGAAGAATGCGTAACCAACGATTGGAACCTGAGCTATCGTGTGTCCTGTATATAAGAAAGGAGATAAGACTATATGCTCTAACTATATAGCCATAAGTCTTCTCCCTATGGTTCTCATGGTAGTGGCAAGGATATTGCGAAAACGACTAAAGACTATGGCCAACGAAATAATTGGGCTATACGAATGCGGTTTAGACCTGACAAGAAAGATAATTACCTGCGACAAATTCTGGAATACACCCGAAAAATGCAGATCGACACCTACCACCTGTTTGTCGATTATAAAGCATCCTTCGTCAGCCCCCTACGTTGAAAAGTATTGCAAACCATGGCTGAATTTGGTATCCCCGCAAAACAAATTGAACTTTGTAAAATGACTTTAACTTATACCTGGTCCTTGGCTAAAATAGAAAAGTATCACAAAAGGTTTTTGACAAGGAGACGGTTTTTCTTGTGATCTCTTCAACATCTTATTGGAAAAGGTTATACGAGATGCAGATGTTAAAAGAAGTAACTGGTACCTTTAAGAAGGTCGAAGGAGAATCTACTAAAGTGGGTTTGACAGTAAACGCGACAAAACTAAGTTGAGGATGTCGATGAGAAATGCGCCTCGCCTAAGTAAGCAGTTTAAAAACAAAGCCACATGTCGCCAAAAAAAAAATAACAACTTTAGAAAACAACGATCTGCGGGAAAATATGCGTTGACTGTAAATATCGACGTCGCACGGTGTTGCCGCTTCCATACAAATGTGGACAAAAATAGAAGGCGTTGACCTAGGTTGATGAATTTTTGCACAAGTACTTATGAGGGCACAGGAATGAAAAATATGAACTTTGGTCCATATCGGTTCAGATTTGGATATAGCCCCCATATATATCTTTCCCAGATTTTGCTATAACTCGGTCAATTTTAATCGAATAGCCTTCATATTTAATATGTGATATTTTCTTAGGCTCCTGAGTAAAAATCGGTTCAGGTTTTAGATATAGCTCCTATATATGTATATATCTTTCCCCGATTTTGCCATAAATCGCTTAATGTTTGATGAATAGTCTTCAAATTTAACTTGGGACGTTTCCCCAGGCCACTGTTCAGTTTTACCGATTTTGATTTGATTTCGCAAAAATCGGTACAGATTTGGATATAGCCTCCATATATATCTTTCACCGATTTTGCTATAAATCGGTCAATTTTTGAAAAATAATCTTCAAATTTATCATGGGATGTTTCCTTAGGTCTGTGCCCTCATAAGTACTTGTGCAAACATTCATCAACCCAGGTCAACGGTAAAACTGAACAGGGGCCCGAGGAATCCCATGTTAAATTTGAAGGCTATTCATCAAAAATTGAGCGAATTATAGCAAAATCAGGGAAAGATATATATAGGGGCTATATCCAAATCTGAACCGATTTGTGCTAAAATCGGTGAAACTACTCAGGAGCCTAAGAAAATATCACATATTAAATTTGAAGGCTATTCGATCAAAATTGAACGAGTTGTTGCAAAATCGGGAAAAGATATATATGTGGGATATATAAAATCTGAACCAATATATCTGAGAAGGTTGCAGGGATGGGCAGAATGTTTTTATACATTTTGATTTGGAAGAGATTTCCAATTAACGAAAAACAGGTGCCAAGGTGGCAATCAAAAGATCTGCTCTACTAAATATTAAGAATTTAAATTTTTTTTATCAAATTTAAAATTTGATTTCTTGATAACGGTACATTGCCCATGTGCAGTTAATGTCAACTTTTTGTACTAAAACGTTATATTTATAACCCACTCATCAAATCCCCATCCAAAACTTTTAGTATTATCAACAAATTTTTCAGAAAATGTTATTTTAAATGTCGTCTAATTGTCAGATGATTATCGCCTTAGATTACCTGGGAATTATTTTTCATATTTAAAGAGCTATAACTTCATTATGGATGCACATATCGACAAAATTCTTTCAGATTCCTTGTATTGGATGTGTTTAGTGTAAGAAAAAAACATAAACATATGTAAAAGTTAACATCACATTTTTTTAATATTTGTCCACGCGGCAACACTGTGCGTCGTAAGAACCTCGAGCTTTGGGCGCCATCATGGTGCAATGGTATACATGCATTCGATTCCCCGACCAGTTAACATCAAATTGTCCACGGTGGCAAGATACCCGTTAGTAATGTTGGCGATAAACAATAGGTCCCATATAATTGAGGTAATGTGAATCGGCGTGTACACATTGATATGAGAGAATTCTCCCCTGTCCCGTCTGGGATGTTTGTGGAACAATTATAAGAAGCTTGAGCTTTATCTGCTTAGCAAATATTGCTTCAATTTGATTTCAAAATTGATATTTTTCTTATGTTCTTTATTTTTGATGAAAATTTGTTGAATTCACTTGGTCCAACGTAAGCAATTGTTTGCTTTGTTATTTAATAACGATATCTCGCTGTCTGTAGGAGTCGACTGTTTCTTGCGGACCTCTTAATGTTTTTATAAAATTCAATTGATGCACTGTGAATGTCAGATATGGATTTCAAAACAAAACAATATAAACCCTTTATAGGTAAATACTTTTTGCCATCTCTTTATAAAGTCTTAGAAAGGAAAAAATTCTCAGCAAATTCAAAAATACAACTTTACTCTACTAAGCCCGTAGTTTTAATCAGGGCTGAGCAAAATAATAAAAGAGAGTATTTAAGGGAGAATTCATATCAAAATTTACTTGATGCTCTATTCCTTTTTTAATTTGTTCTAACATAAATGTTGTCTAAAATAATCCATGAAACAAATAATAAAAAAAATATATAAAACAAGTAAAAAAGTATCAGTCGGCTTTGTCGACAGAGATATACCCTCAGCCTGTGTATATTGAAACCATTTTTTCCTAAAATACATAAGTATGTATTTAGGGGGGTTTAAAAATTTTGGGCGTTTGAACCGACAAAAATGTGGATTAGGATTAAATATCAAAAGTTTTGCGAAGGAGATACTAAAAGGAATAGATCGACATTGACCGTTATGGAAGTGGATCTCCAGCCGCAACATATGGTGCCATAGGGGGTTTTTACACTCTTCGGGCTGTTTGCTCAAGAAGTATGGGCTTGCCCCTAACAAAACTTTTACCATCGTAATTGAGGCAGCAAATGCAAGTTGCTTCGACAAAAATCAAAGTGATTCGATAGCAGTTCTTAAAGTGAACTTATCCGAAATTTTGTGTGGGAGGTACCGGATGGAGTGGACAAATATAGTCCATATTTGAACCTGATCTATATCTGGTAGATGTATTAGGATGTGCAAAGTATGGCCCAATTCGGCCACTCCCTTCAAGAGTTACCGTACGAACAATTTTTCCGAACATTTTTGAACTTTTGTGGGGGAGGTACCTGAAGGAGTGGACCGATATGGCTTATATTCAAACTTAAACTATGTTTGGACAAAATATTACTAAGGCCAAATTTTGGATCGAATCGGCTGATCCGTTCTAGAGTTATCTTGCACTCCAACCACCTCACACGGTGTCATAGGGGTTTTTTGCAACTTTCAGCCTATTTTCTCAGGAAGTATGGACTTGCCCCTGATAAAACTTGTAGCGTCGTATGAAAGGTAGTGAATACAAGTTGCTAAAACAAAAATCAAAGCGATTCGAGAGATGTCCCTAAACTGAACTTTTCCGAAATTTTGTGTGGGAGGTATCCGATGGAGTGGACCGATTGAGTCAAAATTGAAACCTTACCTAAGCCTGGTACACATTTCACGATGGGCAATGTATGGATTAATTTGGTTACTCACTTCAAGAGTTATCGTGCGCACAAATTTTCCGAACATTTTCGAACTTTTGTGGGGGAGGTACGGGAAGGAGTGGATCGATATAGCCCATCTTCGAACTTAAACTAATTTTGGGCAAAATATTACGAAAGCCAAAATTTGAACCGAATCGGTTCATCTCACTGTGGTTTAGCTTGTATGGGAGTAGAGTTTGGGAATTCCCGACTTTTTCTCATTCCCGGGAACCCGGGAATTCCCGGGACTATGGTAAATCGAATTCGTGGCGAATAGACGTGACAGAGAGTAAGCAAACATCAAATACCTACTCCCTTTATGTGTAGTTGTGTCATTAGTTATCTCTTTGGAACAATATAAAGGGTAAAATAGCAATAGGGTCAAAAAGCAATAGCAAACATCTTAAACGACGTTGTGCCAAAATCTTGAAAGAACCAATAAATCATATATGAAATATGGCAGCTGTTCAAGAATATCTTATGTATGCGGTCAAAATCCAATTATTCCTGACTAATTAGTGGAGGTTATATAAAATATCTTTTTCCAACTACCATCCTAGCAAAGCTTCCTTGATATCGAAGAGTGCAGTCCGATTATATTTTTAAAGTCAACGATATCGAATATTCTTCTTATGGTTCGAAATGCGTGTTGATCATAAACAAATCCGTTTATGACGAATTTTTACACGGCTGACCTTTTGAGTACACGGCTTCACAATGGCAACACGTTGGCACCAATGATATAGAGTCGTACTTATATGAACATATATACCATTGTTATTACTGGTTTCCAATCCTAATATGCTCCACATGCCACTTACATATTATACAGTGTTTTATATTGCAAACAATAACTTTAGAGAAAACAACAATTCGAATGGATCACAGCTTTTATATCTTAGCAAATTAATATCCTTCAAGAATGCCACCAATAAAAATTTAGACTAGAACAGCCGTGATAAACTATAAATCAAGAATTATGTGAGGTTATACAGACTTCGAATTCCATAAAAAAACACAAATTATAGAGAGGACGAAAAAATACATATTTTATACGAATTATGACGATTTTTCCAATGGGCCCGCAATTACGAATAATCGGAGCACGAATTATCGCCATTCTACTATATTTCCAATATTTAATAACTATAAGAGCAATAATATATGACTTATACATGAAAATACAAATACCCGTATTCCCGGGAATTTCAAAAAATTTTCCCGGGAAATCCCGTTCCCGGCCCGGGAATTCCCGACCAGAAACTCTATATGGGAGAGAGCGACAAAAATATTTCTAATCAAGATATCGATCTGAAAATTTTACAGTAAACTCGTAGTGACTAGAAGATAATTTTCCCCAAAAATCGTCAGGATTGGTCCACTTTTAGGTATGGACCCCTTATAACGGTACTTCCAGTTTTTTATTAATTTCAAGATTTTGTCTATATTTTCAAAGTTAATTCGCTGTAATTTGACATTTTGTGTTCTTTGGTGGTATTAAACATCTTGCGTAGGTCCTTGGTCGATAGAGGTCCATGTTTTGGTATATCCTCCATATAGACGTACCTCCCGTTTTTTATAAATTCACGATTTTGGCCATAATTTCCAACTGAATGTGCTGCTATTTTACATTTCTAGTTTATAATTTGTATCAAACATTCTTGCCAAAATTCATCAATATATGTCCACATTTTGGTTTAGTCCTATATCATGTTAACTCCCGATATTTGGCATATTTAAATATTCGGCCTATATTTGTTTACAAAAACGTTTGTAAAAATCACGACATTTTCTGAATTTTATTCTTGACAGGGATTAACTGGTAACAAGTATCAACAATGTGAGGCACAGATTATTCTTACTAAGAGGGTTAACATTTGAACTAAAGGTGTACCAAATCATATTAGATGTAAACAATATCCTATAGGTCTGAAATAGGGAAAATCTGGAAACTATGATATTTTATGAGACTTTTAGTTCGCGAGGATGGGTTGGCATCTATTACAATAAATACTAGCTACAGGATATATCGATTAGGAGAGTTCCCAGATCGACTAAAAATGTACCAGGATATATAAACAGTAAACAAGACCACACAGGTGGTCCTGCTTGCCAATTTAACCATTCAACGTTGTTTAGATCTCTGTATGGAGCGCGTTTTTACTTTCAACGGCAGATAATTTTTGAAGTGACATGTATGTTTCAAAAATAATGGTGTCTTTTATACGATCTTACAACTTAGACAAATCATATCCCGCAACATCCACCTGAAGGTTTGCTATAATTTCTTCGAATACCGTGCGTCCCATGCTGGCTTTGACAAAGTTTTTTAAACACCATATTTCAAAACATGCAAATGTGAAAACACAAATTCATACAGTAATCCCAAAAACATAATTTTTTATAAAAAAAGATCGAAACAAAATGCAAAACACCAACACCGATTGCTTGAAAACACCCAAAAATCCTATACTAAACATTCACAAAACTTCGAGTATACTCAGTATAATGAAAACTGAATACCGCTCGGCAATTTTCGGCAGACGAGATAATTTTTTTCTAATTCTGGACACTTCCACGAACATTTAAGTAAAAATAACGTGAGGATCCGCGAGGATCCAAGGTACTAAAAGTCTATTTCTTTTCACAATACTAAATAAAAAACACTCACAGAAATACATTTCAAAAGAGATAAACTTTACAACAAAATAAAGATACAACTTTACGATGTTATTAATTAAAAACAATAACAATACAATTAACTCTAACATCCATTTCTTACTATAGTCGTTTTACACATTACTTTTTTGTAATATCTCTTGAAACTTGTCACTACGTTAATCGAAATTTCAATGTCTCAATTTCTTCAAATGGAAATGCTCACTTCTATGCCTCTGCTTTAGCAAGTACCGTTAGAAGTTGTAAAAAGAAAGCCGGAATACTAAAATTTGATGTGTCTGCGATAGATTTAAATAGTTACAATCAAAATTTGTAGACATCGATTTTGGTATTTTTGTCGCGGGCTGGGACCACAGTGCATCTGTTCGAGAGTTATCGTGCGCTCCAGCCAGCCAGACAGACGGACGGACATTGCTCAATCGACTCCAAATTGTCTGAGACACATTTCTTCCAAACATACTAAAACCATTATTTCGATGAGGCACATTTTGCCCGTATGAAAGTGAATATACCCTCGTTAGCATAAATGATGAGGGTATAATGAATGATCAAAACAAATATGGAAATAGTTCATGTAGAAGGATGACAATTCATTCTACAACACGTTTAAGTCATATTCATGAAGAGTTCAATTTAGGACATCTGAGCTGGTGATGGAGACAATAGCCCCAGTGGGGACTTTCGGGCTTACGTTTAGTCGTCTTTTTATGTTGGAAAGAAAAAATTTGGACCCCAATGAATTCTACCAAATAAAAATCATCCTCCGAAATAGGCTATATTGGTCAAATGGTGTATCTGATCCTTTACAAATTTTTCAAAAATTTTTGGAAATTTAAACCACTTAAAATTGGTTTGTACTTACGCCTTTGCTTGTCAATTGGAAGTTTCAGTTTAAGTTGCGTCTTTCATCTCAGCAAATATGTTTCTTTTTCTGATTTGGGTATATCTAATTACAAAAATGGCTCATGGTCAATTGTTTAAACATTCCAATACAAGGCATTAAGTCAATTTGTTCATGCCACATTCTGTTGTAATAAATGACTAAACAATAAATTTAATATCATTTGTGTCACATGTTTGGAATTCATTTTCACTTTTATTCCTGTAGGTATTTTTGTCCGGTAGCAAACATTCCACTCCAGTTGCTTTATGCACATATGATGAATTCTTTCAAATTTCGTTTTGATTTAATCAAATTTAGGTCATTTATTTCGAAACTTAAAAATTCAATCAATTCAAAAAGAAAAAAAAAAAAAAACTGAAAAAATAATAAAAACGATAGGAAGTTATGGGCGACAATAAAATAGTCCGTTGTGAACCTGGGGGTTTGTGCAAAAATATGTAGAAATACACCTGCTGCCTGCAAAAATTGGAAGCTATTAATCAAACGTGTTTCGGTGAATGAAACAGTTTTTGGTTTGCTTTTGTAAGGCATATCAAAGCGATAGGAAGGATATTGACAGGCATTGGGTTAGGGAATGCAGACAAAAAAATCATTCAGTTAATTTCCATATATTCTTGTTTTGAATACATGTTTCAAAAATAACAACATAGCTTTTAATTAATTGCTCGTTGGAATCGAGCTTAATTTTTGGAAGTTAAAAAGGAAAGCCGAAGATTCGAACCCACACAACTACCACTCTGTGAAATGCATGTTTCGCCGTTGGCAGAGCGGCTCATCAGACATATCGGCTGTGGAGTGGCTTCTCTCTCATCGAACTTTTCTTCTTTCAAATGTTTTGTAAGTGGATGAGGCGGAGATAATACACTTCAAATAAATTGTTGTTTTGAAATGTTTTAACACCAATAGAAGGACTTTAGCTGAAATAATATATTTACTCTTCTCCAGAACAATTTTTCCTTTATAAATTTGAAAAGTTTTACAAGGGCAGGTGTAACTTGGTTTTGTCGTAGGCTGGGGTAGATTTAGTCGTGTTCAGGGTCGCCATAAGGGACCACTAAACCTTACGCAATAATAAGACGAGTAATCTCGGATATTTATTGATGTGAAACTAATTTATAATCTTACTTACTTACTTAGTTAGCTGGCCCATTACAGAACATTTGTTCCATAGACCGAACTAAGAAAAGATCTCCAATTCTCTCTGTTTCGTACTTCGCTTTTTGAAATACCGCGCCTTGTCATCTTTTCATCCACTTGTGTGCGCCATCTAATCTTTGCTCTGCCAATTCTGCGTGCACCGCCATGTGGCGGGTTCATCATCGCCAATTCTTATGATAGGCCAAGCCAACGCAATCGCTGCATCTCGATACGTTTAACTATATTGATGTCGTTGTATAGCAGATACAGCTCGTGGTTCATACGACGTCGATATTCACCGTCAACGCAGATCGGTCTGTAGATCTTTCGAAGAATTTTTCTCTCAAACACACAAAGCACTGCCTTATCTGCTTGCGCAAGTACCCATGCTTCGGAGCCATACATTAGCACGGGTAGTATCAGCGTTTTGTAAAGCGTTATTTTTGTTTAACGAGTTGTGGCTTTGTTTTTAAATTACTTTCTTAAACCATAGCAGCAACTGTTGGCCAATAAAATTCTTCTTCTTATTTCACAACTGACGTTGTTTGTTGTGTTTATGGCAGTGCCGAGGTAGGCGAAGTCTTTAACTACCTCAAAATTATATGTACCAACTTCCACAGTTGGTCCGAGCTCTATGGACGTTTTACGCGTCGACACCATCAATTTGGTCTTTTCGCCGTTTACCGCCAGGCCCACTTTGGCAGATTCTGCTTCGACCTTCCTGAAGGTATCAGTTACTTCCTCACGAAAGGCTGTCTCCTTGTCTGAAACCTCTTTTGGTACAAAACTCTTCGGAGAGGTTTTTCCTATTTTAACTGAGGACCTCGTGTCAGTTAAAGTCATTTTACAAAGCCGGATGAGCTTTGCGGTGATACCAAATTCAGACATTGCATGGAATAGCTTTGATTGGAGGGGACTGTCGACTGCTGCTTTATAATCGACAAAAAGGTGATATGTGTCGATCTGCATCTCTTGGGTCTTCTCCAGGATTTGCCGCAGGGTAAATATCTGGTCAATGGTGGACTTGCCAGACCTAAAGCCTCATTGGTATGGTCCAATTATTTCGTTGACCATTGGCTTAGGTCGTTCGCACAATATCGTTCGCACAATATCTTATAGGCAATAGGAAGAAGACTACCTATAGTTGGAGCATACAGTCTTATCTCCTTTCTTGTAGACGGGACACAGGATGCTCAGGTTCCAATCGTCGGGTACGCGTTCTTCCATCTGTTTGATGTTTCATGCCAGCTATAATACAGTGCGTCACCTTTAGGTGTTGTTGTGACGCCTTTCCCAATCCATCGTATTTCCTGTATGACAGTAATATCGGCCTTGTACTTTTCAAGTACGTCTGCCAATTCGAAGACTTCACCGTCTCTATAAAGAATGCGAACATTCCAGGTGCAGATTCGCAGATCATGGTCCTTAAAACGTTTGCGGGGTTCGTCAACTTTAGAGGGGTTCGTTTTTCTTTTCTTTCGTTTTTTCATAGTAGGTTGTTTTTTCTAGGGGAGGTTTACTAACCCGAAGCCCAAACCCAAGTTTTTAACGTTCTTATGGCTGAACGCGCGGCACATCTTAGCTCACTACCTTTAACGGGTGTTAAAGGCAGTTCTCCAGGCTGACACCACGGGGAGGTCAGTGTCCACTTGAGATGAAAGAGGGACCAAGATAAATCCTGGGCTTTGCCATGTTAAAACCGGTCAGAACCGTTCCTTGATATCTTCCATCCCCTTCGTCACCCAATTTATAATCTACTGATGTTTAAATACGATAAGAAGGATAATTGGCGGTGGGATCGGCAACTTGGATTCAGTAAATGATTTGATGATGGTCGGGAACTCGGTGATTCGCCGTTCGGTAGTAGGCGATCTGAAGATAATCTGGAACTCGGTGATTCGCTGTTCGGTTGTAGGTGATTTGAAGATAAACGGGAACTCGATGATTCGCTGTGCGGTAGTAGGCGATTTGAAGATGATCGGGAACTTGGTAATTCGTGTTGTAGATGTTCGGCCACTCGGGGTTCGTATGTGTTCGGCCACTCCATGTCCCAATGTGTTCGGCCACTCCATGTCCCAATGTGTTCGGCCACTCGGTGATTCGGTATTCAGGGTTCGGCCATTTGGTGATTTGTGTAGTAGATGTGCGGCCACTCGGAGTTTGTATGTGTTCGGCCACTCGGTGATTCCGTGTTCGGGGTTCGGCCACTCGGTGTTCGTGTGGTTGCTCGGACCCTCGACTCTCGTTTTGTAGGGGTTCGGCCATTCAGTAATTCAGCACTCGGTTCGGTTTTTCGGGTCGCGGTTAGTTAGTGTTAGTTCTAAATTAACCTCTACAGTATACTACGAGCACTGACTAGTGGAGCAACACCCGAAGTTGGAGTGGAAGTGGAGTGAATGTATTAGCCACCGCACAAAGGGGGTAGCTCTCAAAAATACTTCCCAACACTCTGTACACTCCTGTGTAAGTTGGCGGACTACGAATACTTAGTTGTACTTAAGCCTGACATTTCCCCAACAAACTGAAATATATGTGTGTGCAGTTTCAAAAAGAGATTGAGAATTACACCGCAGTCGTAATCCTGTCGATCACCTCCTCATGTACAGCCAACAGTGTGTATTGGTTGACTGGCTGTGACGCTGTTGGGTAGTGGTGGCCTTGTTGTTGGTATTATGTACGTGATCATCTTGTCACTTTACACAGGAACATGCCCAAAAATATGAATATCTAGATAGCGGAATTTACATACATATTTTTCAGAAATTCAAATCAAAAATGCAGATAGTTTTGGAAGATTTAAAATATTTTTTGTGATAATAAGGCATAATATACATAATAATAAAATATGTAAAGATATGGCAAACAAACATTGAAAATCATCAAAAAATATCAGAACTTTTCTATTTGATTATTTTAATGTGTAAATTCCACTGTCAAATATTGGCAAAGCCCCAACGAATATATTATTTTAAAGTTTGCAGTTTATTTTCCGTTTTTACGTCTGAATACATAAATTTATACATATATGGCTTTATATCATCCTTCTGTAATAATTCATTGCCCCTATAGCGTTCTACCTTTGTATTAAATCTATTCTTTGTTCATTTTTGTTTTAAAATATATACACACACACTAACACATATCTCTATTGAAAACTGGCACAACCAAAACATCACATGAAAAATGTTCATTCTGAAAAATGTACCCAACAAAAAATAAGCAAAATGAAAAACGAACTGACCAAACCAATTTTCATCCAACAAACAACGTGGTGGTCTTCAGGACAAGTCACTCAGTCGCCGCTGTCACTGATGTCGATGTGGACTAGTCATCACACCAAAAACCGATATAAATTAAGAATGACAGCATAACACGAACACGACCACTCCTCTTCAGCATATATTTGGAGCTGTAGTAAAGCTCTTTGCTGGGCTGCCTTCCGAAAAAAAATAGATGAACGTGAGTATGTATAAAACCAAAGCGATATTTAAATATATATCAAAATTGTCCTCATGGTGATTGAATGCGTGTTACTTTGTTAAATGGGGTTTTTGTATGTTTACCATATATATGTATGTATGTAACCTTTACTATGATAACAATATTTTATAAATGATCAGTCAATTTTATATAAAAAACAAAACCTGGAGAAAGAAGCTTTTTTACAGGAAATGCAGATATTAAAAGAGTTCCATTAGCATGTGACACAGGTGATTGAACTTGTTGGAACGTTTCGGAATGCCATGAACACAAATACACTAGTATTTTAATGACTTTTTTGTCATTACACCTGATGTCCTTAATGCGTGGTAATTTATCTAAGGAAGTCTACTTTCACTTATCTATAGAGGACACGTCCCAATAGTCTATTTAATATTTTTTCAATTGCCGATAATAGACTTTGAAGAGCAAAATATATAGTTTAAAAATATTGGCACATTTGTTTTATAGTACTGTCACTACAATAATAGCTTTGGATAGTGGAAAATTTTATCAGTCCAACAATATTTTTGACTGATAATTAGATTTAACGTAACCCCGTGTAGACGTTGTTTTATTTCTCGATACGATTTGTACCAAGTTCTAGGGTTACCCGAGATCTAGGGTTCGCTTAAATTACTATTGAACAATTAGGGTGTCCGAAAATCGGTTGTTCCAAACAAAATAGTTTTCGGTTAACCGAAATTTTATTTTTTTTTAAAAAACTGCTTTTCGGGTTTCAATAATTTTCAAACCCGGTTTAAATCGGTTTTGTAAAATAGGTACGAAATTGTTCATAATTGATAAATATTTGATTAAAAATGTGCGGAAAGTGGTAAATTAATTATAACGACTTCGTTATTATATAATTATCTTATAATATCCCTGTTATTTGACATTCAACCTCGAAGTGGTGACAGCAAAATTAAGATTGAAGTTCTGCTCTACAAATAGTAAAAACTCTTATATATAAACTTGTGTAACAAAAGAATTAAGTTTACATTTTATTAAGTCTGGATTCTCTCACATGCGTTGAGAATATGAGGTTCTCTTACCTTACCGTGCTGAAATGAAACATGCATTTTGTTATCGTTACCCTTTACAACCTTTAATTCGACATGTTCTTAGTTTACTGTACTGATTCAAAAACGTATGAGTAATGCCATTCAAACTACCTTGTGATATTATGTATACACAGTTTTTCACATATTGTTCAGTTGAACTAGATTGGCACAACTGTACATATTACACAAACATTTTTTAATTTTAAAGGTATCTGACATTCACTTTGTGTTAGTTAAGATTCGTTTACTTTCAAGAACACAATTTTAATTTAATATTAAAAATTTTACTATTTTTCGTTTAACAGAAAATGACGTTTTTGGCGAAAACCGATTTTGGTTTTGTAACTCAAAACCGGTTAGCCGGTTTCGGTTTTGGACACCCTATAAACAATGCTTTATTGATTTTACTTCACTTATTCGCAAACAACTTTTCTTCTTTACTAAGCACACAGCTCGACACGGTTATAATTCACGGTCAGATTTATGACTCACTCTCCGCTGAAGTACAGGCAGGTCTAGTATCATCAATTTAGGACGTTCTACAATGCTCAAGCGATGGCAATCGATTCGCAAATCAAACAGGCACATGAATGAATGTAAACAAGAAATTGTGCAGAGGTAATAAATACGAGAGATTAGAAAGGGGTAAGAATGATTATTTAGAATTAAGCAAAAATGATTGAAACAAAACAAATATGGGAGAGTACAACAAAATAAACAGGAAAAAATTGAATATATTTTTCTTATAGTGTACTTTATCCTTGATGCAAAGGTAAGAGCGCCAGGCCAGACAACATAAAAAACTAATTCTTCAACGGTGGCAAAAATGGTGGCTTAATTTTCCAACAATACACATTTTAAAACCCAACTCCTGGAATTTTAAACGACAACTCGTGAAATTTCATCTCCAACTAGTGGATTTTTTAAGAATATTTTAAATCCCATCTCGTTGAAGTTTAAAACCTAAATCATGGAATGTTAATAACAATTCGCGGAATTGTAAATCCCCACTCGTGGAATTTTAAACCCCAACTCGGCTAATTGTAAACCCCAACTCGTAGAATTTTAAACCCCAACTCAAGGAATTGTAAGCCCCAACTCCTGAAATTTAAACCCCAACTCGTAGAATTTTAAACCCCAACTGATGGAATTTTAAACCCCCACTCCTGGCATTTTATACCGCAACTTGTGGAATTTTAAACCCCAACTCTTTGAATTTTATACCCCAACTTGTGGAATCTTAAACTCCACCTCGTGGAATTGTAAACGCCAACTCGTGCAATTTTAAACGTCAACCCGAGGAATTTTAAAACCTATCTCGTGGTATTTTAGGCTCCAACTCGTGGAATTGTAAACCCCAACTCGTAGAATTTTATACCGGAACTCACGGATTTTTAACCCCCAACTCGTGGAATTTTTAGCCCGAACTCATGGAATTTTAAACCCCCAACCCTGAGGAATTTTGAAACCTACCTCGTGTAATTTTATACTCCAACTCGTGGAATTGTAGACCCCAACTCATGGAATTTTGAACCCGAACTCATGGAATTTTAAACCCCAGCTTGTGGAATTTAAAAATCCAACTCGTGGAATTGTAAACCCTAACTCGTTGAATTGTAAACCGCAAATCGTGAAACTTTAAACCCGAACTCATGGAATTTCAAACCCCAACTCGTGGAATTGTAAACCCCAACTCGTGGAATTTCAAACCCCAACTCGTGGAATTTTAAACCCCAACTCGTGAAATTTTGAACCTCAACTCATCGATTTTTTAACCCCAGCTTGTGGAATTTTAAACCCCAACTCGCGGAATTTTAGACCCCAAGTCATGAGTTTTAAACCCCAACTCGTGGAATTTTAAACCCCAGCTCATGGAATTTTAAACCTCAACTCGAGGAATTGTAAGCCACAACCCGCGGAATTTTAAACCCCAACACCTGCAATTTTAAAACCCAACTCGAGGAATTTTGAACCCCAACTCGTGGAATTTTAAATCCCAACTCGTGGAATTTCTAACCCAAACTCGTGGATATGTAAACACCAACTCTTGGAATGTTAAACATCAACTCGTGGAGTTTTAAACCCCAACTCGTGGAATTTTAAACCCCAACTCGTGGAATTTTAAACCCCAACTCCCGGAATTGTAGACCACAACTCGTGATATTTAAAACCCCAACTCGTGGAATTTTTCAAAGTAGATTTTGAGCCCCAAATCGTGGAATTTTATACCCCAATTCGTGGAATTTTTATACCCTCAGCATTTATGCTAACGAGGGTATATACACTTTCATACGGGCAAAATGTGCCTCATCGAAATAATGGTTTTAGACCCCAAGTATGTTTGGACGAAATCCGTTTCAGTCAATTTGGAGTTCATTTAGCCATGTCCGTCCGTCTGTCTGGCTGGCTGGAGAGCACGATAAGTTTCCAACGGATGAACCGATTCGGTCCAAAATTTGGCTTTCGTAATAGTTTGTCCAAACTAGTTTATGTTCGAAGATGGGCTATATCGATCAACTATTCGGAAAATGTGTGCGCTCTATAACTCATGAAGGGAGGAACCGATTCGGCCGATACTTTGCACATCGTGGAATTTCTACCAAACTTAGATGAGGTTCCAATATGGACTCAATCGGTCCACTCCTTCGGGTACCTCACGCACAAACTTTTGGATAAATTTACTTTAAGACCTGCTTTTGAATCACTTTGATTTTTGTTGAAGCAACTTGCATTCGCTGCCTCAATTACGACAGTAAAAGTTTTTTCTGGGGCAAGTTCATGCTTCTTGAGAAAACAGTCCGAAAGGTGTAATAAACCCCTATGGCACCATATGTAGTGGCTTGAACCGAATACTGCGTTCGTCCACACTGTTGATATTGAAATTGGTGCTTATAGGTCCACTCCTTTCGGAACTGCCCCACAAAAGTTCGAAAATATTCGCAATATCTCACAAACGTAGCGACCGATTTGGTCCAAACTTTGGATACCGAAATGTTTTGTCCAAATTTAGTTATTGTTCAAATGTTTAAAATTTAGTTTGGTAAGGGCCCGTTCGAGAATCCTTTGGATTGTTTACAGCGATATTATGTTTTTCGTAGGCTAGTATGGTACAAAAGCTCTATCTATTGATATGCCCCGCAAATTTTTGAGCTTTAATCCAATCCATATTTTTGTCGGTTCATACGCCCAAAATTTTGAAAACCCCCCAAATTACATAAGCTTTTTTTTTGGAAAAAAAAGTATTTTAATCCGCACAGGCTGAGGGTATGTCTCTGTCGGCAAAGCCGACTGATACTTTTTTACTTGTTTTATTTTCCTAACGAAAAACCTCGAGCAGACGCTGAGCGTTGAACACACAACCCTAGGATTTGTAGTCGGACATACACGCTCTGTGCCACCGTACTCATAACTTAGTAAGGAGTTATGTAAGTAGTTATTTTTGTTTGCATTACTTTGTAATTAGTCACATAATGACTAACACATTATTTAAATTCTATGGAAGACTCTATAAAAGATTCCTTTCACTCATTTGTATAAGAATCATTCACGCTTCTATAGAAGACTTATATATAGAAGACTTCGTAGATATAGATGCATTCATTTACTCGTCTATAGAAGACTCCTTTCACATGTCTATAGGCGTCTCCATCTGCCTTTGCATACTCCATTTGCTGTTTTATTGTAAACTCCATTTACTCTACTGTACAAGTCTCTATACGTGCGTTTTAGTCTTAAATAAACGAATCCTTTTACTTGTCTATGCAAGACTCTCTTAATTGTCTATAGAAAAAAATCATTTAATTCATCTGTAAAGAACTCATTTCTTCTGTCTCCGGATGATTAGTTTCATTCCTTTAAGGAAGGACTCCCTTCAGTCATGTGTAGAATATTTATTATTCCTTTATATTTCTCTTGATTTTAATTCAAACGGGAAATCCATGATTTTAAATGAAAAATAACATTTTCAATAAATTATGTCTAAAAGTATGCAATTATTTTGTTTCGGTAAACGCCTAATATTATGCACATGAACTATTATTATCAGTAATGTACCATTCACTCGTCAAGCAGAAGTATCTTCCTCTGCTTTTCTATAGGAATAGATTACCCTGCAAATATTTTACTCTCTCACGTTGTATAAAATATTCCATTATTACGCATTATGTTTTACAAATGAATTTGATTTTCATAATTATTTAACAATTCAATGAAATATATCTGCTACACAATGTTATTTAATTTTAGCTCATTAAATATTATTTTTAATGGTTTCATTTATAAATAATATTTTCTGCAATTTTCATCTCTAAATACACAAATTTACCATAATTATAAGTGGTATACAATATTCGTATTTAATGTGTTTATATATGTGTATTTGTAGTGGTAATATTTGTATTTTTATTTAAATGACAATTAAAATCATTGCATGATTTCCGCCGCCAAACATTTGCACAATCACGTAATGCAACAACAATAACCAGTTGTAGAAGTGTTGTAAATTCTACAGAGAAAAGCAAGTCAGCTCAAATCAGCGATGGAAAATTAAAACTTCCAAAAAGTACTAAAATCGTATTTTTCATTGAAAAGGTACTTCATGATGCTCTTGAACCAATTTTAAATGGGATGTGCATACACCCGGGAAGTTTTTGCGGATTCTGAAACTACAATGTTCATAGAGGAGAAAAATCAAAAAACAAAAAGATAGCTGTAGCGCTTTTTAAATGAATCGCCATTCAAGTTGACATTTTTAGGGTTTTTTGGTTTTCACGATTTTGCTTGGAAACTGCAAGATCTATCGAAATGGGAAAATATTGTAGCTATGAAAATTTTCTACAAATTGACCTTTATGATGTTTCGTAGGTTTTACCTTATTGAGATATGGAAGTTCAAATTGGGAAAATGCATTGACTGCATCGCTTCCTTATAAAACAATGTCATACATGGTGCGCCTTAACTAACTTTAAGTGAAAACCGCTTCACTGATTTAGGTTTATTTCAGGTTTTCGCGATTTTGCTTAGAAACCGCATTGGAAATGAAGTTAAAAAACGTTGTAGCTGTGAAAATTCTCTAGGTTTTATTTTTGAGATATAGAAGTTCGGGTCACATTTTTAGGTTTTTTGTTAAGTTTTCACGATTTTCTTGAAAAAGGTAAGTCTTATCGAAATGGGACTAGAGAAAATCGTATAGTTGTTAAAATTCTCTAAAAGATTGGCTTTATTTTTCCCTAGGTTGTATCATTTTTGAGATATATAAGTTTGAGTTGGTAAATTGAAGTCACGACATTGTTCTATAAGGAGACGATACAATGAATTGTCCCAATTTGAACTTCTATATCTCAAAAGTTGTAAAACCTATGAAAATATCATAAAGGTCAATCTTGTAGAAAATTTTCATAGCTACAATATTTGCTTTAGTCACATTTCGGTTTATAAGCAAAATCGTGAAAAACTAAAAAAACCTCTAAAAATGTCAACTTGAATCGCGATTTATTTAAAGAGCGATCCGGCGATTTTTTTGGTTTTTTGATTTCACTCATCTATGAATATTGTAGTTTCAGAATCCGCAAAAACTTGCCAGGTGTAAGCACCTTCCATTTAAAGTTGTTTGAAGAGCACAGTGACTTTTTTATTATTTTTTTAAGAAAAATTACAACATTTTTCTCACTAAGAAACAACAACAAAGGCTTATGTCAGGAAAATTTTTATAATTTCTTTAATTAACTTTGTTTCCGTTTGTAACACATCAAAATATCCCAGCAAAATGTTCGATGACAAATCATGAGTGCAAGTGACATGTCATAGGTGAAAATTTAGGTTAATCACCAATGACACACACTTTCACCAATTCATTGTCATAGCATCCTGCAGCAGTTCATTGTCATGGCAGTTGTGTTCCTTTACTTACCTGAGGTTACCATTTTTACCGTAACAAACATTTAACCTGCAAGAATTCCTTAATCCCAAAAAGTGGTAAAACTGGAAGCAATTTTTAAGAGAGTGAGAGAGGAGAGAGAGTGCAAAAATTCATTTCTCTTCTACCACAGGCTACCATTCAAATTTCGTCAGGAAAAAAATTGTAGAACTGATTTTTCGACATTTGTTTGACGATTATTTGACAATGAAGAAAAAAATGAACAAAAACAGAAGAAAAAGGCGAACGCAGACAAAACAAAATTAAAAACAGTGAAATAAAAGAAGAAAATTGAATTTGTATGTTTCTTTTTGACATTGCTACCAGATCTAACATTTTTCGTTCCTTTACTTAAAACTGTTCATGAGAGAGCAATTTTGAGCATTTTTGACAGTTTTCTCTTTTACCATTAAAAAAGTAAAGGAAAAAAGCTATGGCTTCTTGCACCAATGCTTTGGATCCGGATTTTCGCCAATCAGAAATAAAATTTGCAATACAATTTTGTAATTTGTTGAAAGCATAAGAATACAATGCACAGATGATTTTTCTCGTCAAATGTTATTCTTCTTTATTCTTTAATTGTATGAAATTTTCAAAATTATATATTATATTAATCTGCAATATCATATTTATCTCTTCCGATGTCTGCAAGATATTTCTTTCAACTTGTTGTTCCGTTTTTCCAATATTTGATAAATTATGTGACAATCTCTGAACCAAGCTCATCATTTGGGAAATCTAGTATAAATTTGAATTCTGTTATGTCATTAAAAAAAAAAAAAACAAAAAACAAGTAAGAACGGCGTTAAGTTCGGCCGGGTCGAACTTGTTATACCCTCCACCACGAGTTTTATTAAAGTAAAACGGAACAATTAGTTTCCTTTCGTTTATGAAGAAGACAAAATACCAATTTCAGTAATTTCTGTGGGATATTGACGTCACAACCTTCAGAATTACGAAAATCAGGACTTATTGTTCTAGGAGGCTGTATCGAAACGTACACCTATACCGACGAATTTCAGTCGGAAATGGCGCTATATAAATAAGTTGACCTATACCAACAAATTTCAGGTGGAACGTTTTATATCCTCAACAAAGACTAATTAACAAATTTCAACCATACTGGTGAGATAATGAACCTACAACCTTCAAAATAGCGAATATCGGGAGGTACCGTTCCATACCAACAAATTTCAGGTGGAAAGTTCTATACACCCAGCGATAACTAAATACCAAATTTCAGCCCTTTTGGTGGGATAATGAAGCTAAAACCTCCAAAATACCGAATATCGGGAGGTACCGCTCTATGGGGGCTATATAAATGCGTGGACGTATACCAACAAATTTTAGGTGGAAAGTTTTATACACCCAACGATAACTAAATACCAAATTTCAGCCATGTTGGTTGTTGTTGTTGTTGTAACAGTGTTTGTTATTATGTTTGTATGTTCGTTCTTCTGTTCAATCTGGCTCTGGGTCTATCTCCAGGTCCAGGAAAGTAGATGCTTCGATGGGATGTAGCCACAGACTCACTGGCTTTAGATGAGTAGGTTTGGCTGGGCAGTTGAAAAGGTGTTTTGTGTCGTGCGGGCCCATGCCGCATACTGGGCAGATGTCTTGCACGGCGCGATCGATTTACGCCCAATAAGAATTTAGGCGACTGCAATATCCCGAGCGTAGTTGAGCCAAAACTACTCTGGTTTGTCGTCGCAATTGACGCTCCTCAGCTGCGATAGATGGGGGATGTACTCCGAGTACTTTATTCGCACTATAATTGCTTAACGCCTTGGCAACTGCGTCCGTGTGAATCCTATTCAAACCTGCTTGATATGCTTGTTGATCTAGGGGTTCTCTCATGTATCGTTGGACCTCTCCCTCTACAGCATGGATATCATTCCTGATCTGCCTGAATGTGTCGGGCCTACCCACAAGATGGTGATTGGGATGGCTCACACGGTAACATCCAAGCAACGAAAGCATCTCATTGTGTTGCTTTACTGGAAGAATCTTTGCCTCCTCATGTAGATGTTCCACAGAAGATTTGAGGAGGCACCCTGTTGCTGTTCTCAGGGCGGCTTTCTGGCAAGTTTGAATCTTTTTCCAATTCGTATCACATAATCTCGGGGACAAGACTGGCTCCGCATAGCTTTCCACAGACCGACTATCGCGTTATATGTGGTCAACAAGGTTTCTATATTTGCACCCCAAGTGCTGCCGGCTAGGGACTTGAGGGCCTTATTCCTACTTTTCAGTTTGTCGCAGATAGCGGTGGCGTGCGCGCACGACGTGAAAGTAGTGTCGAATGTGACCCCTAAGATTTTGGGGCAGTTTGTGGTCGGAATTCTGCTACCGTTGACCACGACATTAAATTCTCTTCCAAACTGCGCTGTCCATGTGGTGAACAGAGTGGCTGTTGATTTTGTGGCGGAAATCTGCATATTACTCTAACGGAAAAAAGTGGTAAGATCGGTTAAATAGTTGTTCAGTCTCTCACAGAGGTCATCAGGATAGGTACCCGATGCCAGGATACGCATACGTTACGATCTCGATGCCGTCTGAAGTGGGCGGAATACAGGAGAGGTAGAGGTGGAACAGTTCCGGAGATATCACCCCACCTTGGGGAACACCCTGTTTCACTCTACGGGGTTTGGACTCTTGTTCCTGAATTCCACGTACGACTGGCGTCCACACATATAATTAACTATCCAACATTTCCAGCTTGGCCGGAGGGTTGTCTGCTCAATGTCCTCAACCAGCGTGGAGAGCCTGACTGTATCAAAGGCTTTTGATAAGTCAAGCGCCACCATCACTGTTCTATAGCACGGCCGTCTCTGGTTGAGTCCTTATGTGTGGTATGGCGTGCAGCGCAGTTGTCGTGATGTGCTGCTTACGGAATCCATGCTGATGATCGGCAACTTGATAGCTATTTCTGATACTGGGGAGGACTAAGGCCTCTAGGGTCTTCTCTACGGGCAACAAAAGCGAAATCGGCCTGTACGATTCAATTTTGCTGGCATCCTTGCCGGGCTTTCGTAGTGGGACCACCCTGCCCATTTTCCAGACTTCGGGAACAATGAGATTGGATAGCGACAAGTTGAGAACTTTAGGGAGATACTCCACTCCCGGCTCATCCAGCTGCTTCAGCATTACCATGGAGACTCCATCAGGGCCCAACGCTTTGGATGATTTAGCGATCCTGATGGCATTGGCAACATCATCCATTGTAAACTGTGGTGGTTCCTCCTCGGCAGGAAGAGATCTAATGCTACGTAATACTCTTCTCTTCGCCCTGTCACTCTCGGGGTGCTCGACAAACTGTCGATTGAAGTAACTTGCGCACCTCTTCAGGTCAGTCAACGTAACGTCGCCAAACGTGACTGAGGTCCTATCTTCCTTTTCTTCCAGGGTTCGAGAGTGACTTAACCGTTGCCCACAATTCACCTATACCGGCTCCAATGTTGCAACTCTTCAGACAATTTAACCACTTGTTCCGCTTATGCTCGCCGACCAGCCTGTTAACCTTCCTACCCGAAGTAAGTTGTTGTTGTAACAGCATTTAAACCTACGTAGAAGCATAGGTTTAATGCTTGGGTTGGCAGCCGCTGGCCGAAACACTATGGTTTCGGGTCAATCCGGTACGAAAGAACCCGCTGCCGTGGGATTGACCCGAAGTAAGTAAGCCATTTTGGTAGGATAATGAAGCTAAAACCTTAAAAATACCGAAAATCGGGATGTACCGTTCTATGGGGGCTATATCAAAACGTGGACCGATATATCCCATCTTCAATACCAAATATTGACTATCTTTAAAATAGCGAGCTGTATCTTGATTTCAACAGACAGACGGACATGGTTAAATCGAAATAGAATTTTATGCTGATCAATAATATATATACTATATAGGGTCTCCGACGAATATTTCGATGTGTTACAAACGGAATGACAAATTTAATTATACCCTCCATATGGTGGATGGTATAAAAAACATCCTGTAATAGTTACCATGTTCTAGATACTGGTAGCGATCAGTAAATTTTGCAGGCTGTCAATGCGTTTTGTAAACATTGCTCTCAAAAGGGGGGAATACTCCAGACTTAAGCAATCAGAATTTCATTTTTTAAAATTCTCCGTGCGGAAAATTCCGAGGGAAATATTCATGATTGCCCTGTATAACATTTTTAATCGTGGAAGTGAAGTGTGAACCTATGTGACTACACCATTTTCAAAAGCAGTTGTATTCAGAAATTCCATTTGAAATTCAAATATTTTATTTTTAATTTAGAAATTTCATTTGTAATTCAGAAATTCTATTTGAAATTCAGATATTTTATTTGTAATTCAGATATTCCATTTGAAATTCAGAAATTCCATTTGAAATTCAGAAATTCCATTTGAAATTCAGATATTTCATTTGAAATTCAGAATATTTCAATTGAAATTCAGAAAATTTCAATTGAAATTCAGAATTACTTTATAACGCTAGCATGTCTCTGTGTTGATGTAAATAAACCACATCATATTTAAATTACATTTCATAAATTGATTATTTTCAGAAATAATAATTGAAGGGTTCTGAATTTCAAATGAAATATTCTGAATGTCAAATGTAATTTCTGAGTATCAAATGGAATATCTGATTACAAATAAAATATCTGAACTTCAAATGGAATATCTGAATTACAAATAAAATATCTAAATTTCAAATAGAATTTTTGAATTACAAATCAAATATCTAAATTTCAAATAGAATTTTTTGAATTACAAATAAAATATCTGAGTTTCAAATGGAAAAGTACTTCGGTACTTTTTATAGTGAAATGGTACTGAAAAAAGTACTATTGTACTGAATTTTCCATCCCTGGCTCAAATGAAAAAACCGCGAAAGGGGAATCAAGGAGTGTAGCAACGCTCAGGAAGCAACAAGTACTCGTAACAACAGGCTAATATTACATAACAAAAAAAATAGTCTAAAATTATTTAGCACTTGAGCGATTTAAATATATTTACATTTTTCCAGAGTTATATTTTTATTCAAAAACAAGACTTATTCATGGAATTTGATTTATATACATACATCAGACTCCAATATAACTTTTTTATTAAATTTGCTTTCCAGGTAACTGTCATAAAAATCTAAGTTTAAACGTTTCGTTAGTTGAATAATGAAAAACAACTGAATATCCTTTTCATTTTCTCTGCCAAATGTCATTCAATGTAGTTGCGAAAAACAAGAGTTGCATACAAATCACCCTAAATCAATGTGCTCCTTTTGGAGATGATGACACTTCATTTGCCCAAATGTAGGCATTTGCGAACTCTAAACCCGAACTCTTGTCCCATATCCCCAAGTCGTTAACTTGAACAAATTTTCCTTTTTCTTTTAATTATTGTTATGACTCTTTTCGTAGGTTACATGGCATGAGTGAGTTTTAGCATTTTTGCTTAGGGCAATACTGTCGTTGTTTGTGTGTGAGTTTTTTCATGTTTCTTTGTTGTTTTTCTCATCTGTAACATCTATTCAATTGTAACATTTTGACACCTTAAGTTGTCAACATCAGTCACTCAGCCACTTTGGAACTAAGCATTCAGTGTTTGTTTTTTTCAACCAATTTTTCTTTAAATCCTTTTTTGAATAAAACTTTTTGACACGCTTTCTTTCACACTTGATTGATAGTCTTCCTGCAGCTAGTCCGCCAGTCT
Organism: Musca autumnalis; assembly: GCF_047663935.1. Lineage (NCBI taxonomy): Eukaryota > Metazoa > Arthropoda > Insecta > Diptera > Muscidae > Musca > Musca autumnalis. Next base: position 11,922,699 of record NW_027412088.1, on the reverse strand, counting down.
GCCTATCAGCCCGACATCAACTAACTGTTGTGTGCTAAGTTTGTGCAGAGGAAAACAAAAGAATTATAGTAAAGGGTTTTTTGTTTTGCTTTGCCCCAGTTGATGATGACAACCCATGGCAGTTACTATCGAAAGCGTTAAACAATTTTTTTCTTGTTTTTATTTCAGTTTTTTTATATTCCATTTTTTTAGCTTTTGTTTAATTTTGCACAATGGTTTGCCAATTATGAAAGCGAGAAATGTAACAAATTAAAAGTAAGGAGGCACGGTTTACTGTGTCAAAGTAAATCTGTAGTTTTTTGCTGTTGGGCGGAGGAAAATATCTTTCTCAACTTAACACCTTTCACTAGTTTACTTCTATAAACTAGTGAAAGAAGTTGTCTTTAGTATGTTTTTAGTCTTTAGAGTGTTTGGAGTCTTTTAGGTACGAGTTAAATAATTCAATGGCATAATCCATAGATCAGCCAGACGGTTCATCTTCAGATGAGGGAATAAGTCTTTGATAGTTGAAATGTGTCTTCTAGGAAGAGTGAAGGAGCTTTTCTAATGATGACTGAAAGTAGTATTCCTTAGGCGAATGAAAGGAGTCTTCCGAAACGTGTGAATGGAGTTTTCAACAGTTGAGGGAAGTGAGTTATTTAAAGCCGAGATAACTGAGAGCTCTTTAGACGACTATATGGAGACTTTTGCGGACGAGTAAAAAAGGTCTTCTATAGACCTTTATAGTGAGACACCCGTCGTAAGCCTTAGTATGTTTTGGGTGGTATGCCCATCATATTGAGTCTTATAGCTGCAATGGCTGCTTAATGCCTAACCTGAATTTCGATGGGAATGCACAAACAAACTTGTTTATAAAGCTCTATTTGGGGTAGTTCTCATGGCCGCGCTAATACTTAAGCAGCACATTCATTGATCTTTTTGTAGTATTTTCGTATTCGTTTGGAAACCCCATTGTGAGCCTATAGCCAATCTACAGGTTGACCAACCCGGATATGGTGTTTCCAACTTGGATATGGCGTTCCTTGAGCAACTTGGTTCTTGTTGTTGTAACAGTGGTTTCATTTTATGTTTGTAACTTAATTATACCCTCCACCATATGGAGGGTATAATTAAATTTCGTCTGAGACCCTATAAAGTATATACATATATTACTGATCAGCATAAAATTCTAAGTCGATCTAACCATGTCCGTCCGTCTGTCTGTCTGTTGAAATCAAGATACAACTCGCAATTTTTAAGATAGAGCGTCAAAATTTGGTACAGAAGTTGTTATTACTTCCAGGATGGTTGGTATTGAAAATGGGATATATCGGTCCACGCTTTCATATAGCCCCCATAGAACGGTACCTCCCAATTTTCGGTATTTTAAAGGTTGTGGCCACAATAATCCACCGAAATGGCTGAAATTTGGTACTTAGTCTTCGTTGGGGGCATAAAACTTTCCCCCAGAAATTTGTCTTAATATAGCCTCCATAGAGCGGTACCTCCCGAATGTGGTTATTGTGAAAATTAGCCACATTTTTTTACCGAAATTGCTGAAATTTGGAATTTTGTCTTCTTCATACACGAAGGGAAATTGTTCCATTTTACTTCAATACAAATCGTGGTGGAGGGTATAACAAGTTCGGCGCGGCCGAACTTAACGCCGTTCTTACTTGTTTTCTGCTTAATCTGGTTGTGGGTCTATCTCAAGTTGTATGCATGTAGCTGCTTCGATAGGATGTAACCACAAATCTACTGGAGTTGAGAAGGTTTGACAGGGTAGTTGAAAAGGTGCAGTGTGTCATATGGGTCTTTGCCGCATACTGGACATTAGTTTTGCACGGTGTCATCGAGCTTAGTTGAGCCAAACCATTCTTGTTTTTGTGTGGTTGTAGCACCATATGATGCTGGGTTGGTAGCCGCTGGCCGAAAAACTTTGGGTTTCGTCAATCCGGTGCGAAAGAACCGACTGCCCTCGGATTTCACGTAGAATTGTTGTTGTCACACTGGTTTGTCGTGGTAGCTGACGCTCCTCAGCTGCAATATATGGGGGATGATCTCCGAGGTCGCATTCATACGATAGTTGTTTATGGCATCTACATCCGTGTGAATGCTATTTAAACCTGCTTGATAAGCTTGTTGATCTAGGGTTTCTCTATTGTAACGCTGGAGCTCTCTTTCTAGATCATGAAGATCTCTCATGACATGCCTGGGTGGGTGGTCCTATCCACCATATGGTGATTAGGATGGCTCTCACGATAACACCCGAGCAAGTACTGCAACGAAAGCATGCCATTGTGTTGCTGTACTGGAAGAATCTTTATCTCCTCCTGTTGATGGTCCACTACAGAAATGAGGAGGAACCCTGTTGCAGTTCTCAGGGCGGCATTCCGACAGGTTTGAATATTTTTCCATTGCGTTGCACTTATATTCGTGTACCACACTGGCGTCGCATAGCTAACTACAGACCGACATACTGCGTTATGGTTTCTTTTCCTGCACCCCAAGGGCTGCCGGCTAGGGGCTTGAGGACCTTGTTCCTACATCTCAGGCTGTCGTAGATAGTTTTGGCATGCACGGACGACGTGAACATGCTATCGAGTATGGCCCCTGGAATCTTGGGGTAGTTGGTGATCGGAAATCTTCTACCATTGACCATGACATTCGACTAAATGCTCACCATGTAGTGAACGAAGTGGCCGTAGAAGGTTGTAAGTTTAGTTGTACCTTTCACAAATGACATCAGGGAAGGTATCTGACACCAAGTCACCGTCTGGAGGGGGTGGAATACAGGACAGGTAAAGATTAAACAGTTTCGGAGATATGACCCCACCTTGGGGAACTCTCTGTGTCACTCTACGGAGCTTGGACTTCAACTTCTTCTTGAATTCCACGTAAGACTGGCGTCCACACATATAATTGATTATCCAACGTTTCAAACTTGGTCGGAGGGAATCTGCGCGATGTCCTCAATCAGCGTGGGGTGATTGACAGTATTACAAGATATGTTGAGCGCCAACATCATTGTTCAATCCCACGGATTGCTTTGGTTGAGGCCTCTACTAATATGTGTGGAAATGTGATGCGCTGTTGTCGTGCTGCGCTGCTTACGGAACCCATGATGACAATTGGCAAGTAGATACATAGTTGTTTCTGATGTCGGGGAGAATTAAAGCCTCATGGGTCTTTGCTAAGGGGGACAAAAGCAAAATTGGTCTGTATGATTCACTTTTTCTGGCATCCTTGCCGGCTTCAGTAGCGGGACCACTCCTGTTGTTCCGCTTTTGTTCGTCGACTAAACTGGGAACTTTTAGTGTCAGCTCCCTGACTCTGGCATTTGCTAATCCCGTCGCCTTGCTGGAAGCTTGGTCTCACTTCGGCGAGCAGCTGCCGCAGTATTGATGTTTCGGAACGCCCTTTCTTTCGGCTACTGGAACATCAGGACGGTTGAGCATATCTCTGAGGCGGTGATAAGTGAACTCTCTTAAATTAGCTTCCCATGATTGATGAAAGTGTGGCGTTCAGAGTTGATAAATCGGGCGGTCTGCTGATGGAGACAATTACGGGGAGATGATTGGACCCAAGAAAAACAACGGATTGTCAGGTGATGTCAATTGTCAGAAACACTTAAAATAAAATAGAATAAAATGAAGTGAAATAAAATAAATAGTTTAGGCTCGGAGTTTGAAAATTCGGAATGGGGTGCTTCGCAGGGTGGAAGTTCGGAAGGGGTGGTTCGGTATGGGGTGGTTCTGACGTTGAAAGTTCGGAAGGGGGGGGGGGTGGTTCGCAAGTGTGGAAGATCGGAATGGGGTGGTTGGAAGTTCGGAATGGGGTTGTTGGAAGTTCGGAGTGTTGCAATTCGGAGTGGGTGGTTGGTTTGAAGGTTGAAAGTTCGGAAATTCGATCCTTATAATTTTCTAAAAATATTTAAAAACCCACGCCTAGTGTCTTCTTTGGTTGTCCCTAAAAATCTTTAAAAAATCCACGCCTATTGTACTCTTTAGTAACTCCTATTTTTTTTTAAATCCACACCCATTGTCCTTCTTGGTAACTAATAAAAACCTTTAAAAAATAACACGCCTATTGTCTTCTTTGGTTGCCCCTGAAAATCTTTAAAAAAATCCACGCCTATTGTCCTTTTTGGTAACTTCTAAAAATCGTTAAAAAAAACTTCTTTGGTTGCCCCTAAAAATCTTTAAAAAATCCACGCCTATTGTCCTTTTTGGTAACTTCTAAAAATCGTTAAAAAAACTTCTTTGGTTGCCCCTAAAAATCTTTAAAAAATCCACGCCTATTGCCCTTTTTTGTAACTCCTAAAAATCTTTAAAAAATAAAGGCCTATTGTCATTTTTGGTTACTAAAAAAATTCAAGCTTATTTCCCCTTTGGTTGCTTCTAAAAAATCTTTAAACAAATCCACGCTTATTGTTCTTTTTAGTTGCTCCTAAAAATCTTTAAAAAAAAACACGAAGTCCCTAAAAGTCTTTAAAATATACAGGCCTACTTTCATTTTGGTTGCTCTTAAAATCTTTAAAAAATCCACGCTAATTTTGGTTTGAAGGATGAAAGTTCTGAAAAAAGTAATTCGATCCTTATCATTTCTTGTCATTGTTTTCATATATTTCCGGTACCCTCTTGCGTGTTGCTTGAGGGCTTAACCTCCTGACCTTTATATTGGCCATTCTCGCCTGTTCTTGCCCCGCCAATTGTGAAATGGACAACATTTGAGACACAATACGCCATGCTGACAAAGACTAAGCCAGACTGGCTACAAAGACTAAGCCAGACTGGACTAAGCCTACCTGTGGAAAATTTCCATCTCTTCACATTCAAGTTGTGATTTTGATTACCAAAAACTCTGAGCATGTGCACCGTTTCGGGTTTGAAGCCATATTTCTTGACGTACCCCGCAGCTTTAGTCAGATAAGGGATTTTATTTTTTCTCACAAGCTTTAACTTGCCACTATCACAATGAGTTACAATATCATTCCGAAATCTGCAGATTTCACAGTGGTTCATTAGCAGAACCCTCTCCCCACCTTAGCTTCCTCCAGATGATTGCTATTGGATCACTCCATTGTAGAATCACGTCCTAGAGTTTGCCGTTGACTACTTTTTCAGTGGTTTCCTTATTTAGCTATAGCGATTACCGAACACAGTTCGTCCCGGTTTTGCCTTTTAACTTTGATAGGGACTCGCTCCTTTCCAGTCTCAGCGATCATCATCCTCTTCTGGGATTTCATTTTAGAATCCCCACTTCTTCCAGAAGATTCAGTGGTCGGGCTTACCTTCTTCATGCCAAAGTATTTTCGTGGTATTTTCCTTTGCATGGGTTTAGAATTGTTTTGGGTTTAAGTTAAAAGTTTTTTCCTTGCAAAGCTTTGTGAATTGCTTCCAGTGTAAATTGCCGTTTGCATTAGAACTTCTTGCCGGGTTTACTTTCTTTATGAGGATTTATTTATTTTTATGCACTATTAGGTCAAACTATTTTACCCGCATCATGCTAAATATTTATTTACATATTTTATTTTAAATGTTTTTGCTTAATAAAATTTTTATTTCACATTTTCATAGACCTAGAAGAGAGCCACAGGCCTTTTGGGGAATTTATGTTTGTTAATATATATTTTCCAAGGATATAAGATGGAAATATGTTTTCAGAGATGTTCTCTTTAGTCGATTCCGTGTACAGCTTGATCTTTATGGATAGAATACTTATTTTTAGGTTATTTTCCCTTTCTACCAACTCTTAAAACATTTATTTTCATTTTTATTAAAAATGTCATTAAAGCTTTAATATAAGATATTTGTATCTTTGGTAAAAGAAAATCGTAAGACTCACGGGACATGTAAGTAGTTTCGTTTTTATTTCTTTTATATGTCTGTCAGCATTTACTAACTTCCATACCATCGGATTGCTGGTGAACTGGAATCCTGAAGCTATATAAAATATAATGATAAATTTGTTTATATGGAACTGCAATGTAATACGGTCTTTATATTGTGTATTTGTATATTCTTTTTTATGTGCTAAACAAATTTAAACAAATAGAAAACATAAAACTTTTAACTACTCCAAAATCACTGAAATAGAAACTTTGCTTGAAATGAAAAAATATACACACATTTTTTTAGGTAACATTACTCTTTAACATTTATATTTTCATTTCATTTTTTCAAGTTTGGGCTTATGATTTTATTTATAGTCCAGTAGTTTTATGTCGAACTTATGTAGTAGTTTTTGCAAACAGTCTCAGTATTTGAGATATTTTATTTATTTGTTTATTTTCCAAAGCTGACTTCTACATATATAACAAATACAAATATACATACATATTTTTGCCAAATCACATTTAACATTTGGCCTGTGAACATCGAAAGGCACATTTTTCACAGAACGGAAATTAAAAAGTTATAAAAAAAATACCACCAGCACCATTATTACTCCGAGAGACTAATCCTTAAAAAAAAAAACATAAAAAACATACAAATATCCAAACGTATTTATTGTAAAGAAAGTAACAAAAAATATTTCTTCATTTTCGTTAGTTCTGAAATGAATGCATACTTCTCGACAGAATATTTCCTTTTTGTGCGAATCAAAGCAGACCATCAACAATTTTATTTACCACAAACAGTTTTATGAGAGGAAGTGTATTTTTCAATATAAAGCCTCTTTACAATTATTACTATTTTGCCAAAATATCGACAAATGAAGCGTTCGGATGAAATTCTTAAGTGCTCCCGTATAGACTTCTCTGAAAAAGAAAAATCGTCCGGAAAAGAAATGATGAAAACGTGTTTGAATGTTGCAGAGAGGAAATTGCATTTTTCACATGAATGCGTTTGACTTTGGAAAGTGGGTACGTGTGTATGTGCATATACATAAATATGTATATTGAATTTGTATTTTCTCCCAAATACGAAGAGTTATTTTGCAATGGGGTTATTATGGTAGCTCGAAATGAGGATCTTCGGACTGTGCTAAAGTCAAATGATTGAGAAGGAAGTCGAACTTGTGGCTAAAAAATAATCTTACAAAAATGTGTAAAAATCGGGTCGAATTTTAGTGTGAGATCCCAGCAAAAAAATCATTACCAAATAAAGGGTTTTAAGAGTACTTTTTGGTAGTCGTAACTACTTTCAAAACCCCCTACATACCCATTATTTTAACAAGGGCATGTCGCACTGAATAACTGTTGACACTAGAAGTTGAAAAATAAGCTAAAAAACAATTTGAACTGAGGATTTTTTGAACATACAGACCCAAACGACAAGAAACCCTAGTTGAGTTTTGTTTTGTCAGATCCAGCTCGGATTTTATGGCTCCATCTGAAACCAATGCAAATCTTCTTCTGACCTCTGAAGCAAATTTGTAGACAAGAACAAGAATCAAATATTTGGAGAAATAATGAACTCGAAAAACTACATTTATTGCCTCAAGTTTCAACATATCTAAAAATTCCATAATTTATATACATTTCGCACCATATCTCCAAAACTGTTAATTTTTTCTTAATGTTTTCTTTTGAAAAAATGTTCGATAGAATAAATATAATACACAACTCTTCAGAACATGCCATTGTTCTAAAATGCCTCTATCACGTCGGTTTCAGCATATTTTGCAACGATGATTTAATAAATATGTCAATAATGTGGTGAAAACAGAAATTGAGAATAAACTGTTCGTGTAAACAGTGTTTGAAAATGGTGTTGTAAATGATATGATACAAAATACCGCTGAAACATCATGAAATAAACATTTTAGAGTTTCGGAATAATTGCTGAGAACATATTTTGGATGAATTTTGGAAAAGGTTACTTGGTTCAGCTCTCAATAGTTTAGTTGATACCGACCAGAATTCCAGAAACTATGTAAAATTTTCTATATTTGATCGATTTTGATGCCCTAGATGAAGTTTTTCTTAGGTGATCTTTTCAACAGATAAGTTCTACTTGTTTAGGGCTACAAATTCATATTCCTTTCTAAGATAAAGGCCTTATAAATGCAAAGAAGTGTAGTTTTAGCCCGGTTTAGATGAGACCATAAAATCCGAACTGGATCTGACAGGACAAAACCCAACTAGGGTTTTTGTAGTCTAAATATGTACTTTCAAAAAATCCATACCAGAAGTTGTTTGCATTTTCAGTGTTGCATAGTGATATTCTATTTTTAGAACAGTTGAGGTGTTTTCAATTTCAACACACTTCATACTTTTATTTTATTTTGCTCTCTGCTGGATTTGATCATGCGAACTTCTGATTTGTAGCGGAACACACTACATACTGTGCAACGCGTACGAACATTAAGGGTTGTTTAAATGCTTACATGTGCACCTCCAACTGTTTTTTATATTTTTAACAAGAGACTCGCGTGCCGATGAAGACCGTTGACGCTCTGTTCCACCATTACTCATTACAAAGTAAGTAGGTTTTCATAATTTTTAGCTACAACAATGAACTGGTAAAATATTTCAACGATAGGAAAATAGTTATGGCTCGTAGAGCGACTTGCTGAAAATTCGCCTTTGGATCCCGTATAAAGTACTATTGAAATACCTATCAATATATTTTTTTTTTTTCATCGATTGGACCAAAAATTTCAAATATGGTAAAAACCAAAAATGTTTTGCAATCGATGAATCCGAGTTTCACCCTTTCAGAATTCGCGAACTGTTAACGTATTCCATATAGTAAGACTGAAATTCATTAAAATGAATTGTTTTGGGAGAGATCCCCTAATGTCGACCATTAAAATGTATTGACGGGGAAGCTGTGTTGGCATCAATGTAGAAAGTGGGTTGAAGCCAAAAAGTTTTTTATGTTCCCATCCGATTTCTGGCTTAACCTTACATTTTCTAGACCTATGACCAAAGGAAGAATATTCTATGGGTAACATGATACTAGTGGGTGACGTAGGGGATGGAAGATACCAAGGAACGGTCCTGACGGGCTTTAACAATGCAAAGCCCAGGATTGATCTTGGTCCCTCTTTCATCTCAAGTGGATACTGACCTCCCCGTGGTGTCACCTGGGGAACTGGCTTTAACACCCGTTAAAGGTAGTGAGCTAACATGTGCCGCGCGTTCACCCATAAGAACGTTAAAAAGTTGGGTTTGGGCGTTGGGTTAGTAACTCTCACCTAGAAAAAACAGCCTACTATGAAAAAACGACTGAAAAAAAAACAAATACCTCTAAAGTTGACGAACGCCGCAAACGTTTTAAGGACCATGATCTGCGAATCTGCACCTGGAATGTTCGCACTCTTTATAGAGAAGGCGCAGTTTACGCATTGGCAGATGTCCTTGAAAAGTACAGGACCGACATTACTGCCATACAGGAAATACGATGGGTTGGGAAAAGCGTCACAACAACAACTAAAGGTGACGCACTGTATTATAGCTGCCTTGGCACAAAGCATGAGTTTGGTTGCGGATTTTTAGTTGGTCGAAGGTATAAACATCTGGTCTTCAGCTTCACCCCAGTGAATGAAAAACTCGCTGCAATTCGATTAAAAGCAAAATTCTTCAACATCAGTTTTATTTGCGCTCATGCTCCCACTGAAGACAAGGACGAACAGACCAAACATATATTTTACGAGCGCTTAGAAGAAACTTATGACCGTTGCCCTGCCCATGACATTACAATTATACTAGGCGATTTTAATGCCAAAATTGGAAAGAAGAATATCTTTGGCCCAACAGTCGGGAAATACAGTCTCCACAGTGAAACATCTGAAAATGGTATGAGGCTGATAGACTTTGCAGCTGCAAGAAACATGGTAGTTAGCAGTAACAGATTTAAGCATCTCGATATTCATAAGGGCACCTGGCTGTCGCCAGATCAGAAAACAAGTAATCAAATTGATCACGTTGTGATAGATGGAAGACATGCATCATGCGTGTCAAGTGCAAACAGACACAACACAAAGTTGGACATCGGTAAGCTGCAATCACAACAGATAGCCACAGCATATTCCACTCAACTGGCCCAACTGCTTAATCAGAGCACTCCTCGTCGCGATAACATATCAGGACAATGGCAAACAGCCGCAAAATCAGTACTTGGATACCAGAGACCTCCAGCAATCCATGGTATGACCAGGAGTGTGGTGCTACCGATAGAAAAGCGCACCAGAGATGTATCGGGAGAAAAGGAGAGAGGAGAAACGTCTTTTCCGCAGGAAAAAGAGAGAGATGGAAAATCGGGAGTGTGAACAAATCGAGATGTGCAGGAGACAGAATGAAGCCCAAAAATTATACCAAAGAGTTAAACATCAAACTGATGGCTTTGGAACTGGCACATCCTCCTGTAGAGACCAGCAAGGTAATCTGGTAACTGATACAGATAGTGTGCTAAGGATATGGAAAGACCATTTTTCCAAACTGTTGGTATCCAATAGTAGTGAAGTCGACGAAGATGCCACAGATCCAATCCCAGAAGATGGTATTGAATGTATACCACCCGGCCAAGATGAGGTTAAGACAGCAATAAACCGGCTGAAGGATAATAAGGCAGCAGGAGCTGATGGCCTACCACCCGAGCTGTTTAAAACCGGAGGCGGCACGCTGATAAGGTGTATGCATCAGCTAGTTAGCTCCATCTGGAAAAACGCGTACCCGACGATTGGAACCTGAGCATCCTGTGTCCCGTCCTTAAGAAAGATAAGATAAGACTTTATGCTCCAACTATAGGGGCATAAGTCTTCTCCCTATCGCCTACAAGATAGTGTGAGGGATATTGTGCAACGACTAAAGCCCATGGTCAACGAAATAATTGGACCATACCAATGCGGCTTTAGGCCTGGCAAGTCCACCATTGACCAGATATTTACCCTGCGGCAAATCCTGGAGAAGATCCAAGAGATGTAGATCGACACCTTCCACTTTTTGTCGATTATAAAGCAGCCTTCGACAGCCCGCTATGTTCAAAGGCATTCCATGCAATGTCTGAATTTGGTATCCCCGCAAAGCTCATTCGGCTTTATAAAATGATTCTAACTGACACAAGATCTTCAGTTCAAATAGGAAAGAACCTCTCCGAAGAGTTTTGTTCCAAAAGAGGTTTCAGGCAAGGAGACAGACTTTCTTGTGATCTTTTTAACATCCTGCTGGAAAAGGTTATACGAGAGACAAACGTCAAAAGAAGTGGTACAATCTACACCAATAGCCACATGTTACTTGCTTATGCTGATGATAAAGACATCATGGGACGATCAGTAAAAGAAGTAACCGATACCTTTATGAAGGCCGAAGAAGAATCTTCTAAAGTGGGTATGGCGGTAAACGGCGAGAAGACCAAGCTGATGGTGTCGACACGCAATGCGTCCATTGAGATCGGACCAGCTGTTGAAGTTGGTTCCTATAATTTTGAGATAGTAAAAGACTTCGTATACCTCGGCACCACCGTAAACACAACAAACTACATCAGTTGTGAAATAAAAAGAAGAATTGTATTGGCTAACAGATGCTACTTTGCCTTAAGTAAGCACTTTAAAAACAAAGCCACAACTCGTCAAACAAAAATAACGCTTTACAAAACACTGATACTACCCGTGCTGATGTATGGTTCCGAAGACTGGGTACTTGCGCAAGCAGATAAGGCAGTGCTTGGCGTGTTTGAGAGAAAATTCTTTCAAAGATCTACGGACCGATCTGCGTTGACGGTGAATATCGACGTCATATGAACCACGAGCTGTATCAGCTATACAACGACATCAATATAGTTAAACGTATCGAGATGCAGCGATTGCGTTAGCTAGGCCATATCATAAGAATGAGCGATGATGAACCCGCTAAAAAGGCGTATAAATTCGAGCCACATGGCGGTGCACGCAGAATTGACAGGCCAAAGAATAGATGGCGCAAAGAATAGATGGCAAAGTGGATGAAGATATGACAAGGCGCAGTATTCCAAAAAGCGAAGCACTAAACAGTGAGAATTGGAGATCTTTTCATAGTTTGGTCTATGGAACAAATGTTCCGTAATGGGCCAGCTAAGTAAATAAGTAACATGATACTAGTGTATGATTTTTCGATATCCACCTGCATCCACCTAACATTTATGATGACATTTTGAAGCCGGAATTTCGGGGTTTGGAGTTGGAGTCTAAGTCCAAAATTTGATGCGTGAGTTTTCTTAAAAAACCTAGTTTTTGCGTGTAAAATTTAAAAGTGTTATCCAATTTCCTTGGAACCCCGCGTGAATTTAGTTTTTTTACACGACGGATCTAATGAGCCCTTCCACTAAAACGGTGGATATAGATACCTTGAAAATAGGAAAATCTGCAAAAATATTTTTTTGACAACTCCGAGTACTAAACCTTAATTTTCTTTGAACAATTTTACATATATGGAATCCTTTAAGCGCGATTATAATATTTGCGAAAAAATATGTCATAAATTACAGAGATACGCGAGTAATATATGTATTTTACGCAAAGCAGAACGTGGAGGTAAATAATATTTCTAAAATAATTTTTTCCCTTTTGTTTTTGCTTTAATATACAATTTATAAACCAAATCTCTATAAATTTGGTTTCATAGTTTTTTACGAATTGTTCAGAGTCTGTAGATATTTTTGATTCATTTTTTAAGCTTTGCACGGACTCTGGACAGGATAATTTGGATTATCTTCAAGATTTTTTACTATTTGTCGATTTTTGCGAAAATAGAAAAAAATACAAAAAAAAACACACTCCGGTGCATCTGAATAGAACCAACCAATTTTTCCAACAAATACCGTTATATCTAACGATAGGAGAGGAATTGAAAATTATATTTTAGTGGGCAGTACAGTAGCCGATATTTTCAATACATAACCTATTTCACATATGCGTTATAACGGTACTTTTTACTCGCTTTATGAAAAAATGTCAAAATATTGGCAAGATTATATGGCTCACCAGGATAGAACCACCATAAGAATTTGCACAAATCCTTTATGAGATGTGGGAAACTTTTACAAAAAACTACTTATAATAAAAACCGAAGAATGTCTACAGCCTACAAAACTGCGTGGAACCCATCGATTTTCATTCATCTTCCTCAGATAAAATATCAATCATTGAATTGGAGAGGCCGAAATTTAAATTATCGTTACCATATTTCTTCTGTTTCGGGCTTATAAAGCTATCAAATGTGACTTCTACGTACATTTGTTGTAGTCTTGAAAATATTGAACCCAATTCAGTATGCAATTTTGACTTTGTATATTGTTTCTATCGATTTCTTCATAAGAACCCTTTTTGAGCTCTAAGCATCGATTTTCGTCATATTCCTAGACCCTAATACATTTTTTGTCCAATATTGTTGGCAATGGACACTCACGGTCTTTATTTTTATTTATAAGTAGTTTTTTTGTAAAAGTTTTCCACATCTGACAAAGGATTTGTGCAAATTCTTATGGTGTTTCTATCCTGGTGAACCATTAAAATATGCCAATATTTTGACTTTTTTCATAAAGCGAGTAAAAAGTACCATTATAACGCATATGTGAAACAGGTTAGGTATTAAAAATATAGGCTACTATATACTCAACATGTCCACAAAAATATAATCTTCAATTCCTCTCCTATCCTTAGGTATAACGGTATTTGTAGGAAAATTGGTTGGTTCTATTCAGATGAACCGGAGTGTGTATGAAGTGCTGTTAACGATTTATGCATACATTTTCTCATAAAAACAAATTAGACATTTTTAAATATTTTTTAAATGAGGAGGGTTGGCGTTTTTTGTTTGGGATGACGACTTCTATTTTGTTTTTCAAAATAGTCAGGCTTAATCCCATAGTCGTTGTTTTAATATTTTATTAAAACAACTTTAATTTATTAGTGGGAAAAAGTTGGCGGTGTTTACCAAGGGGTAAGGCAGGGAATACTATAGTTTCAGATCTCGCCAGAGATCTTCATCAGTTCCCTTATTTCTTGTTTTTCAAAGATCTGTGGCGAGATCTGAAACTATAGTATTCCCTGCCTTACCCCTTGGTAAACACCGCCAATTTTTTCCCACTAATAAATTAAAGTTGTTTTAATAAAATATTAAAACAACGACTATGGGATTAAGCCTGACTATTTTGAAAAACAAAATAGAAGTCGTCATCCCAAACAAAAAACGCCAACCCTCCTAATTGTGAGACCGGGCACCGTCAAAATGTTGTTTATTGCTGTAGTATGCAATACCAACAAAATAGTTATGTGTTTTTCGTCGAAAATCGACGAACGCATAGCAGTGGGAAAAATTTGGTTTTGTTTGCAAGTGAAGTTGCTAGAGTTTAGGTAGTGCCAAAAAAATTCTCGATCAGAGTGTTTCTTTGCGCACGTATCTATTTGAGCTAGCAATTGACACTTGGGTATAAAAAGTTTCTTGTTGAAAAACAAGAAATAAGGGAACTGATGAAGATCTGTGGCGAGATCTGAAACTATAGTATTCCCTGCCTTACCCCTTGGTAAACACCGCCAATTTTTCCCACTAATAAATTAAAGTTGTTTTAATAAAATATTAAAACAACGACTATGGGATTAAGCCTGACTATTTTTTTAAATGAGAATAAAAACCGCTGTGCGCCAATGTTATGAACGCAAACGGATTTGGAACCAATATTTTTTCCTTAAACTCTCCACCAAAAATCGAGAATGTGCTCGCAAAAATGTTTTCAAATGGAATTGCAAAAGAAATTTGGTTTTTATCGTGTATATATTTGTAAAAGTTATTGTTCCAGTTAGGCATTGGCTAAAATATTTTCAACATATTTACTTTTGTTTTGAGGGGGAGGCGATAATATTCCTAGGAGCTAAATATTCATATTTATAATGTCTGCTAAGTGTACATGTGTTCACTGAACTATTAACGCTGTAATTGAAAATATTAAATCAACAACATGTTAATATATCCAGCATGCTGATACATACACTTTTATTAGTTTTGCTTTCTTTGAAATTTTATGCCGCATAAGTGATGAAGCGACAAAAATGAACATCAAATAATAATATTTTATTTTAAGGATTCTTTGGTGTCTGAATTAGCTTTAAAAGACCAACCAATTAAGATTGATGGAAATATGTAAAAAACTGCTGAAATTGGCTTTTAGGAAGCTTATGATGTGGTACTAACATTAATGGCGAAACTCCATCCGCAAAGTTTATGCGATGTCACCAAACCATTAAAACGAAATGACTAACGATGTGGAATATGAATTTGATAAAAACGTGTCCTGAATACATTAATTATCTACATACATATTTCGCATATATGTATATTCTTATGAATATTTATATACATATGAGCACATGAATGTGTGTGTGTTTGGCGTAGAAAAATAAACTGCAAAAACAAATAAATAAAATCGGAATTTTTATGATAAACTAATCAGAATTTTATTGCAGAAAGAAAAAAATGGAATTATTTCACGCCATTGTGATAACCCTGATAGACAAAAATACTGATACATTTTTTGTCTACATTTAGAGTATATGTTTTTCGGAATCCTAAGAAAAGGCAAAG
Source organism: Musca autumnalis (assembly GCF_047663935.1). Classification (NCBI taxonomy): domain Eukaryota; kingdom Metazoa; phylum Arthropoda; class Insecta; order Diptera; family Muscidae; genus Musca; species Musca autumnalis. The sequence goes on along the minus strand of NW_027412088.1, from coordinate 11,907,215 downwards.
ATTAGCTTTTGGTAAATAAGTTTCCATCTTGGGAATTTTTAGTAGCAGTAAATAAAAAAATAATAATAACAATGCCAAACACTTACAATTCAAATTTGCTTTATTCTATTTTTGGCAGGCCAGAAGTATGCAATAATCTTGCATATAAATGAAAGCCTAAAAGCATGCTTAATAAAAAACGTAAATTGAAAAATTTAATGAAATTGAAGTACCCACATATTTTAAAAATACCTTGGCTAATTGTAATTTATAGCCCTTTCTTGAGTATGTGCACATCTACATATGTAGAATATGTTTGACTGTATGTTTTTTATGTTTTTTGATATATTTCTACAATATACTTCAAATGAAAACACAATTGCTAATACATCTTTATGTATTTGAAAGCCGAGTTATAAAAATCTGTAAAAGCTTTTGAAAATTAATAACATTTTGTGCTTTGTTGCTGCTGCTGTTGTTGTTGTCGTTCTTATGATCGCCATGGTTAGCTGGCTTTGGATTATATCCTTACTCACATGTTTATCCAGAGCGTCTGTCTGTCTGTGTGCCTGTGTGAATATTTGGTTAGGGGTTTCCGTTTTAACTAATTTATGGCCTACATTTAGGGAGTGATAAAAATGATAAATGCCGAATAATATACTATGAGGTATATATACACAGACATACTATGCTGTGCTATTTTGTTGCAATGTCGAGTGTGTGAAGCGGCAGCTAGGCCGGGGAAGCTAATGCTAAGGAAATGAATAACACATGCACCCTGTCAAAAATCCATTGGTTTTTATGCATAATTTAACACAAATTGGCTATAAATCATATTTGCCGAAGAAGGAAAGAATACGAAGCCTCCGACCGCCTCCAACCACCATCCAGGTAACCATCGACATAAATGTCATAAGCTTTCGATAATAAACCGCCCAAATGTGGGTATTAAAACAATACATAGCTACATTGTTAAGATGGCTTAATGTGTCGCAGATGTGGGGATTTGCTTTTGTCAGATGGGCGAATTATAAAATGCCTAATAAATTTCAATGAATATGTCGCTTTAAAGCATAACGACGCAGATTTATTACAGATTTTAGATTATTCATCAAGTGAAATAAAAAAGTGGCTGGAGTTTGGTCGATAACTCGACAACTTGGATAGTTATTATTAATCGACTTAATTTGTACAGATTTACTGAATATTCAGTGCAATTATTTACCTACTGTTTCGGTATTTAAACACGCCTATCTACATATGCATTTTCTCACACCCTAAGATATAATATCAATAAAATAATAGATTAATAATATTAATAATATTTTAAAATTTGGCAAGTAAAAAATCATATAAGCAAATATTGGAATAAATGGCGTAGGGGTAAAGTTACAAAGCAACTGTCCTGCCGAGCTTTAACAAAGCCCAGGGCTTATTTTGGTGGCACTGTCCTCCCCGAGGTGTCATCTGGGGAGCTGCCTTCAACATCCATTAAAGCTAGTGAGCTAACATGTGCTGTAGCTTGGGTTGAGCGTCAGGTTAGTAACCCACACCTATAAAAACATTATACTCTGAACAAAAAAAACCCCTCTAAAGTAGACGACGCACAGTGTTGCCGCTTCCATACAAAAGTGGACAAAAATAGAAGGAGTTGACCTAGGTTGATGAATTTTTGCACAAGTACTTATAAGGGTATAGGAATAAAAAATTTCAACTTTGATCCATATCGGTCCAGATTTGGATATAGCCCCCATATATATCTTTCCCCGATTTTGATATAACTTGTTCAATTTTGATCAAACATCCTTCAAATTTAGTATGTGATATTTTCTTAGGCCCCTAAGTAGCTCTACCAATTTTCACAAAAATCGGTTCAGATTTGGATATAGCCCCCATATATATCTGTCCCCGATTTTGCTATAACTCGGTCAATTTTAATCGAATAGCCTTCAAATTTTATATGTGATATTTTCTTAGGCCCCTGAGTAGTTTCACGATTTTCATAAAAATCGGTTCAGTTTTGGATATAGCTCCCATATATATCTTTCCCCGATTTTGCTATAAATCGCTAAATTTTTTATGAATAGCCTTTAAATTTAACGTGGGATGTTTCCTCTGTTTCCACTGTTCAGTTTTACCAATTTTGATTTGATTTCGCAAAAACCGGTACAGATTTGGATATAGCCTCCATATATCTTTCACCGATTTTGATATAAATCGGTAAATTTTTGGAAAATAGCATTCAAATTTAACGTGGGATGTTTTCTTAAGGATTTTTTCAGTTTCACCGATATTGACTAAAATCGGTTTAGATTTGGATACAGCTCTCAAAAATATTTTCGCCCGATTTTATGTATTCGATGCACTAAACACGCAATGTATGTGATATATTGATTAAATTAGGAAAATATGACGTAATCATTGGTAACTGAGTGACATCGGGCGAAATTATACTTGGAAGCCATATTCAAACCTGAACCGATATGGACCAAAGTTGATATTTTTCATTCCTGTGCCCTCATAAGTACTTGTGCAAACATTCATCAACCTAGGTCAACGGTAAAACTGAACAGGGGCCTGAGGAACCTCCCATGTTAAATTTGACGTCTATTCATCAAAAATTGAGCGAATTATAGCAATATCGGGGGAAGATATATATGGGGGCTATATTCAAATTTGAACCGATTTTTATGAAAATCGGTGAATATAATCATGGGCCTAAGAAAATATCACATTAAAATTTGAAGGCTTTTCGATCAAAATTGAGCAAGTTGTAGCAAAATCGAGAAAAGATATATATGGGGGCTATATAAAATCTGAACCGATATATCTCAGAAGGTTGCAGGGATGCGCAGAATGTTTTTACACATATTGCTTCGGAAGAGATGTCCAATTAACGGAAATCAAGAGGCAAGGTGGCAATCAAAAGATATACTCTACGAAATATTAAGAATTTATATTTTTTTTAACAAATTTAATTTTTTAATTCTTGGTTACGGTACTTTGCCCACGCGCAGTTGATGTCAACTTGTTTTACTAATATTTTACATTTATAGCCCACCCATCGAATCCCCATCCAAAAATTATAATATTATTAACAAACTTTTCAGAAAATGTTATTTTAAATGTCGTCTAATTTTCATATGATTATCGCTATAGATTATCTGGGAAATATTTGTCATATTTAAAGAGCTATAACTTCACTATGGATGCACATATCGACAAAATTCTTTCAGATTCGTTATATCGGATATGTTTACTGTAAGAAAAAACATAAACATATGTATAAGTTAACATCACATTTTTTGATTTTTGTCCACGCGGAAACACTGTGCGACGCCAGCAATCATTTTAAAAACAATAATCTGCGTATATGCAAGTGTTATGTTCCCACTATTTATAGAAAAAGGTACTGCGCCTTATGCTTTGGCAGATGTATGTACATTCAACGTACAAGGACGATATTACTGCGAAATTCAATCAATTGGGATAGACGTCACAAGAAGCAACAAATACGTTGAGCTGCCTAGTCCCTCAGATCCATAGGTAGCTGAGATAATTTTCCGGGACATCATCACAACTGCAGCCGCAGAGAAACGTGTATTCGATTATTGAACGACAGCAATCTATGTATGTCGCGTCGTGTCCACAATAAATAATATGGGATTGTGCACGCAAATTAGGTAGTGTCCGGCATAAAACAAGTAAGAAAACATCAGTCAGCGGAGATGATGGACTAATATACCATCAACCACTGACCAAAATGTGGGGCTATATCAAATATTAAATAACGTTAAACTAAGTTTGGAAGTAATTTTTGAAAAATTTTTATAACTACTCGTAACTTGCACAATAGCCTTTTCAGTATGTGTCGGTAGCTTTTGGGCCAATATCTCATGAAGTATGGACTTACACCGGAAAAAATTGTACGGTTGTATATGGGACCACTAGGGCAACCTATTGAAAAAAAAAAAAGAATCAAAATGATTCGAGAGGAGCTCTTAAACTTCACTTTTTCCGAATTTTGTGTGCGAGGTACCCGAAGGAGTGGACCGATATAGACCATATTCCAACCTGATAAATGACTGGATGAAGTAATAAAAAAAACAAAAAACAAAAAAAAACATTGTTCCACAACATCCCATACGGGACAAGGGAGACTTCTCTCATATCAATAAGTGCACCCCGATTCATATTTAGCTCAATGATATGGGACCTACTGTTCATCGCCGAGTCCGAACGGCGTGTCCTAAGACACCACTTGTAGAGAAGTTTTACAAGGCTGAAATACTCAGGAAATGTCGCCAACATCACTGAGGGGTATTTTGCCACCGTTGAAAAATGTTTGATGTTGCCTGGCCGGGGAATCGAACCCCCGACCTTCTACGTGCAAGGCGGGCGTGCATACCATTGCACCAAGGTGGCACCCAAATAATACGATGTGCAAAAGTTCAGACTAATCAGAAACTCCTTGCGAGAATTAACTTGCGGATTTTTCATTATAGTTTGTGCCGTTAGCGGTTTTGGAGTTTTAAGGCCATTATCTCAGGATGTGTGGACCCCGAAAAAAATTATATCGGTGTAAATGGATCTGCAAAAACAAACTGCTTAAAAAATGTCAAAACGATCGTCCGAATTTTGTACGGGAGGTACATGAAGGTGTGGATCGATATAGTCCGTATTCGAACCCGATCTATATGTGGAAGGAATAATACAACGTGCAAAGTTCACACCATTTTACAGAAAATTTTTGAACTTTTGTAAGGGAACAGAAGACCGATATGGCCCATCTCCGAATTAAAACTAAGTTTGGACAAAATATTACAATATCCAAAATTTTGTTCGAATCGATTGATCCTTTCGAGAGGTTTCGTGCGCACCAGCCAGACAGACTGACGGCCGGGCATTGCTAAATCGACTCCAAATTGTCTGAAAAGATATTCGTCCAAACATACTTGGGATCTAAAACCACTTCCAACCGTATCAATCAACCATTGATCAGATATTTACCTTGCTCCAAATTTTGGAATAGATATGAAAATCCACACCTAATATCGTTTTATACCCTCAGCATTTATGCTAACGAGGCTATATACACTTTCATACGGGCAAAATGTGCCTCATCGAAATAATGGTTTTAGACCCTTCCGGTACCTCCCCCACAAAACTTCGGAAATGTTCGGAAAATTTGTGCGCTCGATAACTCTTGAAGGTAGTAACTGATTTGGTCCCTACTTTGCACATCGTGAAATTTCTACTTGATTTAGATGAGGTTAGAATATGGACCCAATCCGTCCACTCGTTGTAACAACTTCTATTCGCTGTCCTGCATACAACGGTGCAAGTTTCATCAAGGGCAAGTCCATACTTACTGAGATAATAGCCTGAGTGGTGCAAAAAATCCCAATGACACCGTGTGTAGTGGTTGGAGCTCAAGATAACTCTTGAACGGATCTGCCGATTCGGTCCAAAATATTTGTCCAAACTTAGTTAAATTTTGAATATAAGCCATATCTGTCCACTCCTTCAGGTACCTACCCCCAAGAGTTCAAAATTGTGCGCATGATAACTCTTGATGGATAGTGACCGATTTGGTCCATAAATTTCACATCCCAATATATCTACCATAACATCCCAATATGCCATCGTGGTGCAATGGTATGCACGCCCGCCTTGCACGCTGAAGGTCGTGGGTTCGATTCCCCGGCCAGGCTACATCGAACATTTTTCAGCGGTGGCAAAATACCCCTCAGTAATGTTGCGACATTTCCAGAGTATTTCAGCCATGTAAAACTTCTCTACAAATGGGTGTCTTAAGACACGCCGTTCGGACTCGGCGATAAACAGTAGGTCCCATATCATTGAGCTAATATGAATCGGGGTGCACTCATTGATATGAGACAAGTCTCCCTTGTCCCTTCAGGGATGTTTGTGGAACAATTATATATAATATATCTACCAAATATATATCAGGTTCGAATATGGACTATATTTGTCCATTCCTTCGGGTACCTCCCACATACAATTTTGGATAAATTAACTTTAAGAACTCCTCTGGAATCGCTTTGATTTTTGTTGAACCAACTTTCATTCGCTGCCTCAATTACGACGGTAAACGTTTTTTCGGGGGCAAGTCCATACTTCTTGAGAAAACAGCACGAAAATTGTAAAAATCCTCTATGACACCATGTAGTGGCTGAAGAGCACGAGTCTCGAACCAAATTATGAGTTGATCCCCACTTTACATATCCTAATATTTCTTCGAATATTAGATGAAATTCGAAGGTGGTGCTTGTAGATCCCCTCCTTCCGGTACCTCCCCCACAAAAATTCGAAAATATTAGCTAAAATAGTACGTGCGATATCTCATAAACAGAGCAACCCGGTTAAGGGTCTGGCAAGTACATGTTTCCTGATATAATGGTCCAAAACCTGTGAAATGTTTGTTGGCCTACTAACACGAAAAGTGGTCGCGATATCTATCGAGGGGAATGACACCCAAAATAAGACACACTTTCAAAATGGAATATATCGGTCCATTCCTTTCGATACCTCCCCGCAAAACTTTTTGAGCTTCTATCCAAATCCATATTTTTGTCGGTTCATACGCCCAAAATGTTCAAAATCCTTTAAATATATACTTTTTTGTTTGTTTTGTTTTTGGTAGAAGTTTCAATCTCATTTGATTGTTTTTAAGTCTGGAGTGTTACCCCCAATGGCTTAAACTTCATCATTACTCTCTATTACAGAGAGTAATGTTTTTTTCAAAACGAACTGACAAGTGTTGCAAAATTTTACTGATCGCTACCAATATCATGATTTCATCCCGGCGAAGGGAATTATCAATTGGCTTCTCAGTTTTTGAAATGATGCCTTTTTAGCTAAAAACCGAACTCTTTAAGTGTATATCTAGTATTCTCATATGAATGAGAATCACACTCACTTTTCGGCTTTTCCAAAGAAACACCAAAATCAAAATATTTTGCAACATGTCAGCACGTATCAACTAAGAATTCTTTGAATTCTGTGAGTTGAAAAGAACACCAACACAGTTGCCTGTGAGGTTGTTGTTGGAATTTTGTTTTTATTCTTAAACAAATCTCCCCGACGCGTGCCGTTCGTTGTTTTTTGTTTGTTTTGTTTTTGGTTTTTTGGGAAAAAATTGTTTCAGTTAACACAGGCTGAGGGTATATCTCTGTCGGCAAAGCCGACTGATCCTTTTTTACTTGTTGTAATTCTAAGACAGCCTTTGACTGCCCTATACGCTCAAAGGTATTTCAACCTATGTATGCCTGATTTCCCACAAAACTCTTCGACTTTGTAAGATGACAGTAATAGATCCCAGTTCCTCCGTTAAAAAACGTTTCGAACAGTTTAGTACCCAAAGATGTTTCAGACAATGAAACAGCTTTTCGGGTGATCGTCTGAAAAAGTCACAGGGGATACAAAAATTGAAAGAAAAATTGCGGTATACACAAATAACCTCTTGTTATATGCTCAGCCCGAATATGTTAAAATATGTTATGTTAATGGCAAAATGAGTCTGGCTGTAGACGACGATAACACCAAGTTGAAGGTATCGACGAGCAACGAGTGCACAGAACTCTACACCGAAATATGAGTACTTCCGCAGGCAAATAAGGCAGTTATTGGTGTGTTTGAGAGAGGCAATAGTATGGAATAGGTCAATCCCTTCATATTGCTACAAAATCTATAACCACCAACTCAAAATCAATGGTATGATCATATGTGTCGTACAGAGGCAAATTCTTGTACCCGTCCCATATGAAAGACAAAGTTAAACGTATCGGTGTCATGTCATGAGAATGAATAATGATGCTTCCGTTAAGCTGAAAACACATCCAACGTTTGAATAAAGTTTTGTGTTGAGCGTTGAGAGAAAACAATAACAACAGCGCGACGCCGACACCAAAGTCCAACGTTGATATGTTTGCCGAACAGTGTAAAAACGGCCAAAACGACATAAAACTTTACCCAAACGTTGGATGTGTTTTCAGCTTAATAGTTTCATGCTTTAAGTCGGCATCGTGATGCAAAATATATTTTCTTAACATAAAACTTAAGCATCTAAGTAAGTAATATTTATTTTCTTTTTTTACGGACATACGTATATTAACAACGAAAATCGGCATTTCAATAATGAACAGAAAAGGTGAGTTTTCCATAAAAACTACTATGTTTTACTTGCCACATCCCACAAAACGCTTTACGTACAGCTATTTGTTGAATTTGTACTTATTTTTATCAAGTTGTTAAAGTGTTGTATGTAGTCAAGTGAAATTACTACATGTTAAAGGGCGCGGAAGGGCAAAACCTTTGGATATAGTGTGGAGGGTTAAAGGATATCATTAAGTAAACGGCTATTTACTAAGATTTACAAGCAACTTAACTAAGTACACAAACACGCACGAAAATCCTTGTCATACAAACACCACGCACACACACACACACATACCCAGCCAACAACCCTCATAAATGACATTATGAGCATGGTGGTAGTAGCAGGGTTATAAACGCTTACGACTTTGTGGTTTAGATCCAATTTCATAGAATATATTGATGGGCGGAGAACTAGCTTCTTGTTTTAGATGCTAAAGAGCGTTAACTATTCGCATAGATTTTATGGTGTAAACTAGAGCTGGTTGGTTCGTTGGTTTGGTTTGTTTGCTGGTGGCTTTAATGTTACGCTTGGTTGGTCGCTTGTCTTGTTTATTGTTAAATAAGTATCAGACAAGCCAAACGACAATATGTTACTACGTTGTATGTTCCTTTCGTTACTCCTTGTTTACGTCGTTATGGAAACAACATCTTAAGTGTTAGTTGCAAAAGCTTATATCATTAATATGTTGTCGTTTTAAAGATGTAGAAGCTAAGACCTTCATTGTTGGTGGATTTGTTCATTGTTGAAAAGAAGTATGAAACCGCACGGAAATGATAAAACTGTTGTACAAGAAAAGATTATTTGTCGATGATTTTATGGTTAGTTTGAAAACGTGTCAAGTATTAAGAAATAAACATCCTTGCCCATTCCTTGCCAAAAATATGCACCGCTCTCATGTGAATTTATCAATGTGTTGTGTACATAAATAAACTTTTGATTAAAGTTCTGTGTAACTTATATTATTTATTTCATTGCTGCCTTATCAGGCCATAACTATCAGCAAAAGATGAGTCGTATATCCTGTGTATCACAGAGTGTCCAATTGCTCTTTTGATTTCTTATTTAGTTGGCGCTCTAAAGGACATTTGTTCATTCCTCTCTATTTGCTGCTTTATTTCTCCAATTTTGAATACCGCGCTTTTCGATCTCGTCTTCCACTTCTTTACTCCATCGAAGCCTTTGCCCTCCAGTTGTAAGTGTACCGCAATGCGGTCCGTATTTATATGCCTTTTTAGCGGGTTCATCATCGCTCATTCTTGTGGCATGGCCTAGCCAACGTAATCGTTGTATCTTGATACGTTTAACTACGATATACTGATGACTAGACATCGGATTTTTGTCTATTTTTTTTAATTTCAACCAATTGTTGATATATTATTATTATATTATTATATCATTCTCACGGCAGCGGGTTCTTTCGTACCGGATTGACCCGAAACCATAGTGTTTCGGCCAGCGGCTGCCAACCCAGCATCAAACCTATGCTTCTACGTATGTTGCATGCTGCTAAAACAACAAACAACATTATTATATAGAATTATATCGTTCAAATGACAGAAATTCGGTTTCATATTGAAAATAATCTATAATCCGTGCAAAGCTTCAGCTTCTATTGTTTAATAAACGAATTATTAGCATTATAATATTCAAAAATATTCAAAAATTCGATGTCTACTGATGAGTTGTATAGCAGATACAGCTCGCGGTTCATAGGACGACGATATTCACGGTCAACGTAGATTGGCATGAGATCTTTCAAAGAATTTTTCCCTCAAACACACCAAGCACTGCCTTATCTGCTTGAGAAAGTACTCATGATTCGGAGCCATACATTAGCACGGGTAGTATCAGTGATTTATAAAGTTTTATTTTTGATTTTGATGTGGCTCTGATCTTAAACTGCTGACTTAAGCCAAAGTAGTATCTAGTAGTAGAGGGTAATGAATGAAGTTGAGCCAATGGGGGAATACTCCAACTCAAACAATCAAATGAGATTGAATCTTCAACAATAAACAAAACAAACAAAAAACAACGGAGGCACGCCCAATGGAACTTTGTTAAAAACAAAATTCCAACAACAACCTCACAGGCAACTGTGGTGATGTTCTTTTCAACTCACAGAATTCGATGAATTCTTAGTGGATACGTGCTGACATGTTGCAGAATATTTTAATTTTGGTGTTTCTTTGGAAAAGCCGAAAAGTGAGTGTGGTTCTCATTCGTATGGGAATACTAGAAACTTAAAGAGTTGGGTTTTTCGCTAATAAGGCATCATTTCAAAAACTGAGAAGCCAATTGACAATTCCCTTCGCCGGGATGAAATCATGATATTGGTAGCGATCAGTAAAATTTTGCAACACTGTCAGTTCGTATTGAAAAACATTACTCTCTGTAATAGAGGGTAATAAATGAAGTTGAGCCAATGGGGGAATACTCCAACTCAAGCAATCAGTATCTATGGTCCAATAATATTCCTCATCTTTTTCACAACTACTTTGTGGCGGGGCCGGGGTATACGAAGCCTTTCATTACCTCAAAATTGTAGGAGCCAACGTCCACAATTGGTCCGCACTCTATCTATGGACGCATTGTGCGTCGATGCCATCTACTTTGTGTTCTCGCCGTTTACTGCCAGTTATTTCCTTTACTGATTGACCCATAATGTCAATATCGTCAACGTAACATCTGCATCTCGTATAACCTTTTCCAGCAGAATGTTCAATAGGTCCCGTGAAAGGTTGTACCCTTGTCTGAACCCTCTTATGGCATTAAACTCTTCGGTGTTTTTTTCCTATTTTAACAGAGGACCGAGTATCATGTAATGTCATTTTACAAAGCCGAGTGGGCTTTGCGGGGTTACCAAATTCAGACAAGGCTTGGGGTACCTTTCAACGCAAGGGGCTGTCGAAGGGGCTTTACAATCGACAAAAATATTGAAGGTGTCGATCTGCATCTCTTGGGTCTTCTGCAGGATTTGCCGAAGGGTAAACATAAGTTCAAAGGTGGACTTGCCAGGTATAAAGCCGCATTGGTATGCCTACAATTGTTTCGTTGACAATTGGCTTTAGTCGCTCGCACAATATTCTTAACACTATATTGTAAACAATAGGAAGAAGTCTTACGTCCCTATAGTTAGAGGATACAGTCTTATCACCCTTCTTGTGGACTGAAAAAAATATGCTCAGGTTCCAACTAGATGATGTATACACCTTATCAGTTTTTCGCCTTGGAAAGCTCGGCTAGTAGGATATCGCCTCATGTTACCTTATTATTCAGCCGGTTTATTGCTGTCGTTGCCTTATCGTGGCCAGGCGGTATACATACATTCAATACCATCATCTGGGATTGGACCTGCGGTATCTCCGTCGTCTTCACTACTATTTGATAGCAACAATTAGGAAAACTGTTATTTCTATATCCTGAGCACACTGTATCTGTCCCTACAGGAGGATGTGCCCGACAAAGCCATCAGTTTGATATTTCACCCTTTGATTGAACTTTCGGACTTCATTCTGACTCCTGTACATCACGATTTTTTCACAATCCCGCTTTTCCGTTTCTATCTTTTTCCTGCGGAAATGAAGTTTCTCCTCTCTCCTTTTCTCCATACCTCTCTCGTGCGCTACGAGTTGCTACTGATTTTAGTGTAGCCCTTTATGCCGCATTTTTCTCTTCGGTAGCATTACGACACTCCTGGTCATGCCATGGGATCCTTGGTGGAAGTCTCTGGTGTCCAAGTATGTATTTTACGACTGTTTCCATGTTGCGGGAAGAAGATCTGGAGACATTTAGGTGTCCTTCTGGTACTGCTAACTACCATATTTTTTTCGCAGCAAATTATATCAGCCTCATTTACTGTGGAGATCGAATTTATCGAATGCTGGGCCAAAGATGTTCTCCTGTCCAATTTTGGCATTAAAATCGCCTAGAATACTTTTTATGTTATGGGCAGGACAACGTTCATAAGTTTCTTGTAAGCGCTCATAGAATATATCTTTGGTATGTTCGTCTTTGTCTTCGTTTGGAGTATGAGTGCTAATGTTGAAGAATTTTGCTTTTATCCGCATTGGAGCAAATCTTTCATTTACTGGGGTTTAGCTGCAGACAAGATGTTTTAACCTCTGACCAACTTCAAATCCACAACCAAACTCATGCTTTGTATAAGGGCAGCTATAATACAGTGCATCACCTTTAGGTGTTGTTGTGACGTTTTTCCCAATTCATCATCATCCTTTCCCAATCAATTTTCCAAGTAAATCTGCCAGTGCGTAGACTGCAGTTTCTCTATAAAGAGTGTGAACATTCCCAGCAGATCATTATCCTTATAACGTTTTTGGGGGTCGTCAACTTTAGAGGGGTTTGTTTTAAGTTCATGTAACCATTTACGACCCTAAAAAGTATATATGTATATTCTTGATCAGGATAAAATTCTGTGTCGATCTGGCTATGTCCGTCTGTCGGTCTGTTGTAATCACTCAAGCGTCCGCAAAAATTTAACTAGAGCGCTAGATTTGTGCACCCTGACAAAATTTTTCATGGGTATAGGTATAGCCCCCATAAAACGGTACCTCCCGATTTCTGGCATTTTGAGGGTTTTACCTAATGTAATGTAATGTGACATTTATGGTTCTTAGGGGTCACAAACTACTCCACCAAAAACTGTCAACAAAGGTTCATGTTTAGGTATAGCCCCCATATAACAGTACCTCCCGGCTTTCGGTATTTTGAGAGATTTAGTCACAATTTTTAACCGAACTAGCTGTAATTTGACATTTAAAGTTCTTAGGGGTCACAACACTACTCCACCAAAAAATAAGAACATAGGTCTGTTTAGGTATAGTCCCCGTATACCGGTACCTCCCGATTTTCGGTATTTTATGGGTTTTAGCTCCAATGTTTGACGGAACTACCCGTAATTTGACATTTGAAATTAACAGTAGTCATGTTCTCAAAACGTTCTTACCAAAAATTTTCAATATATATATTGTCACTTTTTGGTATAGGCCCCATTAAGCGTACCTCCCGATTTACGCTTTTTTAGAATTTTAGCCTAATTTCATGTCACCATGTTTTGGTATAGGCCCCATATAACGGTACCTCCCGGTTATCGCTATTTTCAGTTTGACGGAATTATCCGTAATTTCACATTTTATGTTCCTTGTAGTCACAAAACTTTTCCACCAAAAATGGTCAACATAGGTCCACACTTTGAACCCTTTTTATACCCTCAGCATTTATGCTAACGAGGGTATATACACTTTCATACGGGCATAAATGTGCCTCATCGAAATAATGGTTTTAGGCCCACAAGTATGTTTTGACGAAATGTGTTTCCGACAATTTGGAGTCGATTGAGCAATGTCCGTCTGTCTGTCTGTCTATCTGGCTGGCTGGAGCGCACGATAACTCTTGAACGGATCAACCGATTCGGTTCAAATTTTGGCTTTCGTAATATTTTGCCCAAACTTAGTTTAAGTTCGAAGATGGGCTATATCGGTCCACTTCTTCCGGTACCTCCCCCACAAAAGTTCGAAAAATGTTCGGAAAACTTGTGCGCACGATAACTCTTCAATGAAGTAACCGATTTGGTCCATACTTTGCCCATCGTAAAACGTGTACCAGACTTAAATAAGGTTTCAATATGGACTCAATCGGTCCACTCCATCGGGTACCTCCCACACAAAATTTCTTAAAAGTTCAGTTTAGGATCATCCCTCAAATCGCTTTGATTTTTGTTTTATCAACTTGTATTCACTGACCTCCATACGACCGTACAAGTTTCATTAGGGGCAAGTCCATGCTTCCTGAGAAAATAGCCTGAAAGTTGCAAAAAACCCTATGACACCGTGTGAGGTGGTTGGAGCGCAACATAACTCTCGAACGGATCTGCCGATTCGGTCCAAAATTTGGCCTTAGTAATATTTTGTCCAAACATAGTTCAAGTTCAAAGATAAGCCATATCGGTCCACTCCTTCAGGTACCTCCCCCACAAAAGTTCAAAAATGTTCGGAAAAATTGTTCGTGCGATAACTCTTGAAGGGAGTGGCCGAATTGGTCCATAATTTACACATCCTTATATATCTTCCTGATATAGATCAGGTTCAAATATGGATTATATTTGTCTACTCAATCCGGTACCTCCCACACAAAATTTCGGATAAATTCACTTTAAGACCTGATATCGAATCCCTTTTGTTTTTGTTGAAGCAACTTGCATTCGCTGCCTCACCTAAGATGGTAAAAGTTTTTTCAGGGACAAGTCCATACTTCTTGAGAAAACAGCCCGAATGGTATAAAAACCCCATAGGTACCATATGTAGTGGCTGGAGATCCACTTCCATAATGGTCAATGTCGATCCATTCCTTTTAGTATCTGCTAATCCTTTAATCCTAATCAACATTTTTGTCGGTTCAAACGCCCAACATTTTTAAAACCCTCTAAATACATAAAAAATTGTCTCAATTTACACAGGCTGAGGGTATATCTCTGTCGGAAAAGCCGACTGATACTTTTTTACTTGTTTAGATTAGATTAGATAATTCAGGCATTTGTGTTATCCGCGGTTGCAATATTGTTGCACCTGAAATTGTGGACAAGAAAGGAAACCAATTATTCCCCGCCCAGCCGAACTTATTACTTGTTTCACAGTAGGATGATTTTTCCGACGGCCAAACCAAAGATTTTAAGTTTCTTATGGGCTAACACCGTTTAATGGGTGTTAAAGGAAGCTTCCCAAGTGACACCACGGGGAGGTCACAATCCACTTGAGATGAAAGTTGGACCAAGATGAGTCCAGGGCTCTGCCATGTTAACGCTGTTCAGTGCCGTTGATTGGTCTTTTTCATCCCATATGTCACCATTTTGATTGTTTTGTAATATATTAGGAAAAATGTTAGGACTCTGCTCTAACAAGAACGTGCCATGTGGGAATAGAACAGCATCGGCATGCACCTACCAGTATTAAAATAACTTTGTCCCATTGGGTGTGCGTAAAAATTCGCATCGCGGGAATACAATTTAATACCTCAACAGCTCATTCCTTTCAACTTAAATTAAATTTGCATAGTCATTTATTAAATGTACTTACATTTATGTACCACAACAACAACAACTACACCAACAACATGAAGAATCCTTCATTTATTTTATGTCTGGAAAAATAACAGGAAATATGAATAAAAGCAAAAGGTTACTAAGCGACGACGATTCTGCTGCCATTGTATGAATTCATAAATTGTGCCATAACAAAGGTTAAACAGCGTGTAAACTATGACGACGTTACCTACCGTCTGTAGCTACAATGACTTCAAGAAGTTTTATAGCAAACAATAGCAACAGGTTAAGGTCTTTGGACGTTTAAAAGTCCATCAACCTTTTTAGTGGTTGGTTAAAAGCTTGGAAACAAGCGTTGAGTTGATTTTATGGATGGTTATTTTGCAAAGTTTGCAAATTATTGAAGAATGCATTATATTCTTTAATCTATATTACTGGAATCGTGAAATACAATTCATAGCTTCGTGGTAGTAGTGAGCGTTCCTGAAATTTTGCTAGTAAGGTTGAAGATTATTTAGTATTAATTTTTTTCGTTGGAGTTGAGCTGGATGATGGAAGATTTTTTGCAAGTGAAAAAGGAAAGCCAAAGAAATTCCCACACAACCACATACATTCATACGATAAAACTCCTAAAAACCCCTAAATACATAATTTTCTTGGAAAAAGGAGTTTCAATTCTCACAGGCTGAGGGTATGTATATCTCTGTCGGCAAAGCCGACTGAACATTTTTGTTAGTTAGTTAGTTATTTCCATTTATCATAGATTTTTTGCGCATTTTTATCAAGACTTAAATTTCAAAAATATATATACATATATATTATTGCTTGCAGAACCATATTCCCGTATGAATCCGATTTTCTTCTTATGTCTGTTCCAGAACCTGCAAGAAGCTACAATTTTTTACTACGATAACATTTTTTCCTTTGTGTTATCGGAAAAAATATTAAAAATTAGTAGATTCTTGCAGTTCTGGAACAGACCAATACATTGAACTTTTAATTTTTGCAGTTGTTTTTAATATTCTCAAATTGCTCCCTTAAGAGACATTAAAACAGAGGCCTCTTAAATTTAATTTTATTTTGCGAAAACTCTTATCACAGGCAGGCCTCGTCAGTGGTTGTCACTTAGTATCTTTTGGATTGGTGTGCATGTGTGTGTGTGCATTTTGTGTTTTTCACATTTCTTCCTTTTGCACAGATTTTGTCGAAAATATCAATAAATTTCCTGTTGACCTCATTTCACCTGTGGCAGCAACCAGTCTTTTATTGGCTCTTACCATTCGTCTCTTCTTTTTGCGGAATTGTTTGTTACAGCTTTTAAATTATGTTCGGCTACTTTTTTCTCGTAGGTATTCATTATGGAGAATGAAGAATTTCCCAAAGAATTTAATGGCTGGAGATAGTGTGTTAAACTATAGCAGAGTTTTATAACTTTGGATTCCGTTGGTTTTTCGGAAAGTTTGTTTTTGTTCAAAAAGGGTATCTGTGATTCAGTTTGGCTGGCGATAAAATCGCTTTTTGTTTGTTACGCTCTTCTCACATGTCTAAAGTTATTGAAAGTATCGATATCATTGGCAATTTGATTTAGGGAAAAAGTTTCACTATTTTGTTTCCCCCATTGCTAAAAGGTGTTCAGAGTGTTGTTGACGTCTCAGTCTAGTTTATTTTATATTGGCTTTTTGGCCAAAGTGTTGACTGGTTGTTTTTTTGCTTTTATTTACCTTAAGTTGAACGACGCCATTCACGGAAAGTAAAGTTTACAGAAAATATATTTTGTTAAATAAGTGAAGAATTTAATAAGATTGTTTCCAATAGAATGATTCCTCACGATATGGAGGAGAATACGCGTTTGTATTGGCTATCATATTTAGAAATAATGTTATGGGAGATGGAATTACTCACCATATATTAGTTTCATTCATATCCATGCTAGACAACTATACTTCGGTGATGAATTTAGACCAACTTTCGCTTAATAAAAAAATCCGGTTTACGACCTA